>NC_136067.1:1741551266-1742778383 GCF_964261635.1 Lissotriton helveticus | reverse complement strand
ATTCTTTTGCCTGTGTCAGGAACCACAACGGACAGCACCCTTTTGCTGCCTGCAGAGGCCTTGCACTTGCCACATGGGTAAAACCCGCCCATAGTTTTTAAAGTATTGCTTTTGGGTTGAGGTTTTTCTAAATGACTGGTCACTAGATGGTCCCCAAGTGATCTGGCTTTGCTAAAGGTGATAAGTGGGTGAGTTGGTAAATCATCCCTGAGCACATTATCAGTCTGGAGAATGTGTCAGTTTCTACGAAGCATGGCCCTCAGATCACCTGCCCCAGCGGAGAAAGGGGTTATTAATCTGAGCTTCCCACTGTCAGCAATTATGGCTTTCGGATCCTTCCTTCTGTTGGATCTCGGTGTCAGCAGGGAGTCTCTAGGAATAGCCCTTACTCTCTTCAGGGTGTTGCTTAATAGAACTTCTCCATACATATATATATATATATTACCTACTGGCGGTCGCCAGTAGGTAGTTATAGTTAGGATTGATTTCCATAGAGAAATCACAACATTCCATTGGGAATAACTTTAGCGCCCGTTGAGGAATCTGCCTGAATTTTTCGGCAACTTTGCCTCGCGGCTCTCCGCTCCTTCCCTGAAAGTTTGGGGGGGATTCGTCACGCGGGGGCCGAGATAAAAGGGGGTCCCAAAACATGTTTTCCCCATGTTAATTTCCAAAGGGCGGTCTGTTGCACTTTTAGCTCGAACGGCTGAATGGAATTTCACCAAACTTGGCAAAATTGTAGGGACTGGTAGCCCGATGTGCCTTTGCTAGGTCTCAAGATATGTGCTCCAGAGGATTTTGAGTAATTTAAGTTCAAAAAAATGTATATATCTATAGCCGCGCCCCAGTACGCGCACCGGGGAGCGCTCCGGGCGCGCCACGCGACTTGCGCACGGAAGCTGATTGGCTCTAGGGTGTCTGTAAACATTCGAAACAGTCCGCAGCGGCCGCCATCTTGTGTCTCGGTAGGATCGAGACACAAAAGGTGGCAAAAAACAAAGGGGGAAATGACCAAAAGGGGGCAGGGTACACCCCCCCTGACCCCCTAGGTTTGATGTGGGGGCCATAAAAGGGTCCCGCGGGACAAAAAAAATGTATTTTTTTTTCGATTTTCGCGGGGGGGGGGGGCGCCCCGTTCGCGCACCGGGGAGCGTACCACTGGGAAAACACAGTGAAACAGGAAAATAATAATTTAAAGTGATTAGAGGTAGGGTAGTTCTGCATAGAGTTGTTGTGTTGTTTGGGTGTTTTAAGTACCAACATGTAGGTACCAATGTAGAGTTTTAAATTCAATGTACACCTTTTTTTATGTAGATATCTAGCATGTTGTTATAGAAGTTATTGTGGTATATGGAATCCATACCATAGTCTGTCAGGAAAGCAGAAACAGATCCTTTAAGTACTCCCTGAGAAGACCTACGGGATCATGGGTAGTCTACCCTGCTCCCTTATGATGTTTTAAAATTGCACAGTATATTGTAAGTTTCACTGTATACTATAATGTAAACATGATTATTTTGGTAGTACTTCATGAATTAGATATAAAAATGAATAATGTGTCAAACAATTTTTAATTATTAAATAAAAATGTATTGGTCAGAATTTTCATAGTTCAATAAAACTACCAGCATTACATCATCTGGAATCTCCTCAAACATGCATGTTTCTATGTCTTGTAAACATTCAATAAATTGTTCATCCAAAGACTGATCCATAAAATCTTCATCCAAAAAATCTTGATTTAGAATCTCCTCAGATGTAATCTCGAAGGAAATATTGATATTTTCTTGCTTCCCTTCAATTTTTTTGCTGTAAATTGCATAAAAAAATAACTATATCAGTAGATTTAGGGCAGTGTTGTGTTTAAGTTCAGACAGGTAGTTCTGTTTTTTTAACAGTTAAGTTAACTTTGGGTAGTGTATGGTAACAGGCAGGAAGTAGAAATATAAAAAAGTGCCTGTGAAGAAGCGTAAGTAAATTCATAATTATAGCAGAGAAGCCTAAGTCAATCAATAAATATAACAGAGGAGCCTATCTCTATCTATAACTATAGCAGAGGGACAGTAAATAATTATCAGAAAACGTTTTTACAAATTAACTTAAAGTGCCCCTTACAAATTATCAACTTACTTTAGAGAGAGGTGGAGAAGAAAAAATGCGAAAATCCTTTCAAGATGTACCTCAGGTAGTTGTAGTCAAAATGGCCGTGTTTCCCTCTCATTTTTCATTTATATTCATGTACATAACCAATCAAATGTCAGGAAAAAAAAGTAGAAAATGAAAGTAACATTACAATTGGTTGTAAATCCTAACACTTCAGATGTGTTTTTGTCATGTAATTTACCTCAGGATATTTAGACAGTGCTACAGCTCAAATGGCTCAATGGAATTCCACCAAATTTGGGAAAATGGTAGGGACTGGTATGTAGTATGGCCTATTCTATATTTGGTGAAAGTGTCTCCATTGGTTTTTATGTAAATTAACTTTTGAAATTTTTGGGAGCGCTTCCCGGTGCGCGCCCTGGTACGCGTACCGGCAGCGCTACGGGAGTCCTCCATTTTGTGTTTCGGTACATTTGAGTCAGAAAATGGAGGACAAACAACATTGGGAATGGGTATAAGGGGGCACGGTAGGCACTCCCTGACCCTCTAGGTTTTCTGAGGGGGTGTTAGGAGGCCCATATAGGCCAAAAAAAAAGAAAATTATTTTTAAATTTTCGCGGGGGGAGCGCCCGGTACGCGCACCGGGAAGCGTACCGGGGAGCGTACTTTGGTGAAAAACAGTGAAAAAAGTTAGAAAAAGATAATCATTTTGAGTGATCAGAGGTAGGGTAGCTCTGAAAAGAGCTTTTGGGTTCTGTGGCTGATTTAGGTACCTATGCACAGTCTTAAACTCAGGAGGAATATTCTATTCCCTCCATCTGAGAAGTGCACACCATCTCCTCTGTAGATATCTTGCATGTTGTAACGCAAGTTGTTGTTGTATATTGAACCCATTCTATAGTCTCTCATGTAAGCAGAAACAGATTTATTCACATGTTTCTGTGCTTTCTCAAATTGTGGACAAAATTGGTTGGACCAGTTCCATTTCTGTCTTTGGCATATATTGGAAAATACCAAGGCAGTTTGAGTAAAAAGTGCCATCAATTGCCCAAAGGTGTCCTGTAATAGCATTTCCAGACCTACCCCAGTCAAAGTGCCTAAGTCATTTCCACCACAGTGTAGAATTATGAGGTTAGGGTGTGGCAAATGCAATAAGGTTTTCACCAATGGAATCAATTGGTGACATCTTAATCCTCTCAGGCCAATCCATTTAATGTTCACATTTTGTAAATCAAGGTTGTGAAAATTTCTTCTGGTAGCTGCATACCTTTGAGCCCAGTGGATATAGCTATGTCCAATAATCCAGACAGAATACATGGTGAGAGGAGATTCTGGTGCAGTCAGATGAAGTGTGGGAAAGAAATGGCAGTTGGAACAATAGGAGTTTGCAAAAAAAACTGTAGACTTTCAGTGCTCTTGAATCACAAGCAATGATTGGTAGATTGAGATAGTTGAAAACTGAAAGTTAGGGTGCATGGTTGTGTTCTGTGTAAGAAGTAATTTGAATGGTTAAAAAAAGTCATTTAAAGAAACATTGCACCAGATAAGCTGGTGTATTCGCAGGTCAAACATCCTTGCTGAGGTGATTTGCAACATTGTAGAATAAACTTTTAAACCTGAGAGCTCAGTGAGGAGGGAGTTGCTATGGTAACAGGTAGTAAGGGCTGAGGGGGGGGAAGGGTGTTGGTTTGAAAATATAGAGGGAAGAGTTTTGATTGGTTACCATGAGCAATATGTGAGTAGAGTGAGAGGTTTTCTGTGCCATTAAGGTTTGCAGTGCCTGGAGAACATACCTTTTGCTCTGCTAAAGAAATATTGGTGTATGTATCTGACACTGTTGTGAATCTCCTAAAGCATTTGTAAAGGTGAGTTATGATTCATTTAATATACATAGAGACTTGTATACTCTATGGAAAAGATTTGGAAGCAAATTGTGTTTTTTTAATGTTGCTTTGTGTCATGCTTTTTGATAATGCTTGGTAAAAAGTTTTTACTGCATAGAGGAATTGTATGTTGTAAAATTGTGAAGTTTTAGTAGTGACATGGAATGCTTGTACATAGGACCTGTGCTGTGTTTTTTAAATGTGATGTCAAAAACGATTTTGGGAAAAATGAATGGCTTTTACATTTTTTAAAAGGAATAAAGAATGTGTGCATGTTTAAAGAAATAAATTTGACTCTTTACAATGATGTTACCTCTGTTAACTCAGTGTAGGAAGCATATTGAGTTTGTTTGCATAGAGGAATTGTATTTTGTAAAATAATGAGGTTTCAATAATGACATGGAATGCTTGTACATAGGAAATGTGCTGTATTTCCTAAATGTGATGTCAAAAACGATGTTGGGCAAAATGAATGGCTTTTAAATTTTTGAGTATAATGTGGCGCAGAGGTTTAAAAAGTGACGCATCTACCTACATGTGTCACTTTTTAAATATGGCGCAAAAAGGTACATGTTTGGGCTTTCCTGGGGAGCGTAGGTGGTGAGGCTTGTGTCTAAGAGTGCAGTGGACTAGGCTTCATGAAGACTATCCCTGACTGCACTCTTAGATACAGGTATCAATTTGACTCTTTACAATGATGTTACCTGTGTTAACTCAGTGTAGGAAGCATATTGAGTTTGTTTGCATAGAGGAATTGTATTTTGTAAAATAGTGAGGTTTCAGTAATGACATGGAATGCTTGTACATAGGAACTGTGCTGTGTTTCCTAAATGTGATGTCAAAAACGATTTGGGGGAAAATGAATGGCTTTTACATTTTTGAGTATAATGTGGCGCAGAGGTTTAAAAAGTGACGCATCTACCTACATGCGTCACTTTTTAAATATGGCGCAAAAAGGTACATGTTTGGGCTTTCCTGGGGAGCGTAGGTGGTGAGGCTTGTGTCTAAGAGTGCAGTGGACTAGGCTTCATGAAGACTATCCCTGACTGCACTCTTAGATACAGGTGTCAATTTGACTCTCTACAATGATGTTACCTATGTTAACTCAGTGTAGGAAGCATATTGAGTTTGTTTGCATAGAGGAATTGTATTTTGTAAAATAGTGAGGTTTCAGTAATGACATGGAATGCTTGTACATAGGAACTGTGCTGTGTTTCCTAAATGTGATGTCAAAAACGATTTTGGGGAAAATGAATGGCTTTTACATTTTTGAGTATAATGTGGTGCAGAGGTTTAAAAAGTGACGCATCTATCTACATGCGTCACTTTTTAAATATGGCGCAAAAAGGTACATGTTTTATGCCGCCGATGCGTCACAAAAAGTGACGCATCAGCAGTGCAAAACTGACGCAGGGCCTCATAAATGAGGTTCTTTTTTTTTGCACACTATTCCAGTTTAGTCCTCTCCACTGCACTCTTGGACACAAGCCTCACCTTTTGTGCTCCTCTGGACAGTCTTCCTCTCATCTGCACTCCTGCTTAGGTGTCAGAATCCTATCACATGGGGAAAGCTCCATGTGAAAGCGTTTGCCTCAGTCTTATCCCTGCTGTGAGGCAGATGCTTGTACATAGGATCTGTGCTGTGTTTCCTAAATGTGATGTCAAAAACGATTTTGGGGAAAATGAATGGCTTTTACATTTTTGAGTATAATGTGGCGCAGAGGTTTAAAAAGTGATGCATCTACCTACATGCGTCAATTTTTATATATGGCCCAAAAAGGTACATGTTTGGGCTTTCCTTGGGAGCGTAGGTGGTGAGGCTTGTGTCTAAGAGTGCAGTGGACTAGGCTTCATGAAGCCTATCCCCGACTGCACTCTTAGACACAGGTGTCAATTTTACTCTTAACAATGATGTTACCTGTGTTAACTCAGTGTAGGAAGCATATTGAGTTTGTTTGCATAGAGGAATTGTATTTTGTAAAATTGTGAAGCTCCATGTGAAATCGTTTGCCTCAGTCTTATCCCTGCTGTGAGGCAGGTGCAAGATTTTGATGTAACAGTGTCCTAAAAGTGATGCAGTGAAATCTCATAGATTTTATTGCGTCATTATTACGAGGCTTTTTGCGTAGAAATGACCCCTCTGTGTACATTACACTTGACAGAGGTATAATGTGGTGCAGTGGTTTAAAAAATGACGCATCTAACTACATGCGTCACTTTTTAAATATGGTGCAACAAGGCACATGTTTTATGCTGCCAATGCGTCACAAAAAGTGACGCATCAGTAGCGCAAAACTGACGAATGGCTTTATAAATGAAGCTCATCTTTTTCTTGCACACTTCTCCAGTTTAGTCCTGTCCACTGCACTCCTGGACACAAGCCTCACGTTTTGTGCTCCCCTGGAGAGTCTTCATCTCATCTGCACTCCTGCTTAGGTGTGAGAATAGTATCACATGGGGAAAGCCCCATGTGAAAGCGTTTGCCTCAGTCTTATCACTACTGTGAGGCAGGTGCAAGATTTTGACATAACAGTTTCCTAAAAGTGACGCAGTGAAATTTTATAGATTTCACTGTGTCATTATTACGAGGCTTTTTGCAGAGAAATTACCCCTCTCTGTACATTACACTTGACAGAGGTATAATGTGGTGCAAAAGGTTTTAGAAATGACGCATCTACCTACATGCGTCACTTTTTAAATATGGTGCAACAAGGCACATGTTTTATGACGCCAATGCGTCACAAAAAGTGACGCTTCAGTAGCGCAAAACTGACGCATGGCTTTATAAATGAGGATCAATTATGTCATCTGTGTTACCTGAGATTAGGAAGTAGATTGTGCAGATGAGGTGAGACATGTCCAGAGGGACAGATGAGGTGAGGTTTATGATCAAGACTGTAGTGGGAGAGAGGGCTTTCCCGGGAAGCATAGGTGGTGAAGCCTGTGTATAAGAGTGCAGTGGACTTAGACACAGGTCTCATCTTCTTTGTACCTGTGGACAGAGCTGTCTTCCACTATACTCTTCATTACAGGCCTCACCTTTTGTGTACCCCTGAAGAATCCTCACCTGATCTGTAACCCTGAATAGATCGTTTGCTTTTTGTCATTGCTTTGTTGTTTGGTAATAGTGGTCTATAATGTGCTATTTTTTTCTTTAACACAGATTGAAATCAAGATTTCAAGAGTAAGCAAACATGCCCACAAGGGAAAGGACAAGAAAACAGCGTAACCAAGAAAAATCAAAAACAGCAACGGAATTACAGCACTCTTCCACAACAAATACTTCCAAAAACAGGAACCAAGCTCCTGGTAAGACAACTAAGTCTTTTATTCGGAACATATGTACTTTAAAAAAAAATGATGGACAGCTTGTAGAAAAAGAAAATGAGAGAGTAAATTTGAAAAGGAAGGAGAGAACCTCAAAGAATCCTACAACTGGAGCAGGAGAGAATAATATGTATAGGAATAGAAGGCAGAATCAGTTTAGAGACATTCGTAGACGAATGTTTCGCAATAGGGTGGTTTTAAATTTGTTAAAAAACATTAGGAAAGGTAAACAGAGAGCTGCTTTTTATAAGAAAAAGAAAAGTGTAGAGAAGATTGTTGATCAGTCTTTTGAAGTTAAAAAAAAATATTTATTTTAATAATCAATAGAATTAGGACACTTAACAAGACAATTGATGTTTTCAAATCAAACAGTAGATGGAAAAGAGTAATTAATCGGACTAATTTTTGTAAAGTTTTTTCTGGAGAATGGATGCACAGTTCAAGTTGTGAGCCATTTTTTAATGAGGAGAGTTACTTCCAGGAGAATGATTTAGTGCATGCAGTTGACACCAGTGGTCGAGCGTATGAAGTGAAAGACGGTTGTCCGATTGAAAAAGAGAAACTTGTGCCTAGAGAACCAGAAGAGGTGTTAACTGATGAAGTTTTAGGGAGACATACTAAGGGTCCAGTGTACACTTGGAAGTGTAGTCGTATTGTAGTGTGCGACAGGAATCAATTGATTTGTTTTGTAATTTCTTACGTACATGTAGTAAGAAAAGTCTAAAGCAGAAAGTGAAGTTGTTGCAAGACTTAGATCCTTGCAGAGTGAGAGAAAAGACAGGTTTGCAAGGCCATTCACTGGCTTGTCTTTCTAGAAAAGTCTGTCAGAGTGTTTTTCATCATTTTAGGATGTTAGCAGTGCATCATACCAAAATGAGGAAATTAGTGAGAATGTTGTATTATGCAAAAAGTCCAGCACTTAAGCTTAAACAATTAAACAGTGCTCTTTTGCATGGAACTGGATTAGATGTGAAGAAGATTTGTGAAGAAATTGAGATTTGTTATTTTGATAAAAAAGAGGATAGTGTAGAAATTGACACAGCAAATCAAGGTAATGTGGAAGACAATGTACAGATTTCAAGTACAGAAAAGTTTAAGCAGGAAATTACCAGGTTTAAGGTGAAATCAAGTGAAAGGCCGAATTTAACTTGTGTGTGTTGTCGACGAAGTCATTATAAGCATAAAACTAGATTAGTTGATTTATACGTAAAAAGTGAAAAGATGAATAATTATGAGTGGAAGGATTTTGCAACTTATTTGTGGGTGGAGAATTGTTTTGATTTGAGTTCTGATCAGCGTATTTGTAAATATTGTTATGATAAATTAAATCAAAACAGAATGCCTGCTAGAGCTGTTCATAATAATCTGGAGTTGGTAGACATTCCCCCTGAATTGATGGATTTAAATACATATGAGTCTATTTTGATTCAATGTGTCCACCCTTTTCAGGCAATTGTTCGCATGGAGCCTAAGATAGGGAAATTGCCTCCTACAGATTTGCAGAGAGGATTAAAGGGAAGAGTTGTTTATTTGCCTCTAGATTTCAAAAAAAATATTGATACAATTGGTAGAGAAAAAGTAGAAGAGGAACCTTTAGTTATTCTAGTTAATGGGGTTCCGACAAAGAGTAAAAAAATCTGGCAAGATTTAGTGGATGTTAGGAAAGTCAAAAAGGCAACGTTGTATTTAGTCAAAAACAATGAGTGTTACAAACATGTATGTGTTGCAGCAGAGGAAACAGCTGCAGATGAAGACAGTGATTGTTCAGTCGGCCAAATTGAAAAAGTTGATGTCTCTAGAAGTGAAGAAATATATGAACATTATACTGTTCATCCTTTGCATTCCAAAGAAGTAATGGGGAATGCAATTGAATTGTTTCAAATGAAAGCAGCAAAAGGAAGTCCCGTTAGTGTATGGGAAGAAAGTTTGGAAGCTCGTTGTTTTCCACAGCTATTTCCAACAGGTCGAGGTGGACGATATGACGATCGACCACTTCAAATTCCTGCATCCGAATATCGAACTGTAAGATTATATGCTGAAGATCCAAGGATTCGTCAATGCATTCCCTATTTGTTTCATCTACTGTATGAAAGTGACTTGTCTGGGCTTTCTTATGCAGTAAACCATATACTGAAAAGTGGAGCACATCTGCAAAATGTTTCGGCGAGGGACTTTATGGAGAAAGTGAATCTGCAAGATAATATTTTGGAATCTCATCTAATCAATCTCATGGCATGTCAGCGTGGTACAAACGAGTATTCGTACCGTCGTCATGGGGAATTGAAATGTATGCTAAGAAACTTAGGAACTCCTACATGGTTCCTCACTCTTAGCTGTGCCGAGTATGCATGGGACGACTTACTTCAATTTCTACGAGAGGCAAATGCAAATATACAAAATATAGAATTCAAAACACCTGGAGAACTGTGTTCTTTGGATCCATTGAATGTATGCAGATATTTCAATCATAGATTTGAAGCTATGATGTCTTTTATTACCAACAAAAAAAATCCTCCCCTTGGAGAGGTTTTGGATTTCTTTTGGAGAAAGGAGTATCAAGCGAGAGGTGCTCCTCACATACATATGTTGTTGTGGATTAAAGATGCACCCAAATTTGGAACAGATTCGGATGAGACAGTGATGAGCTTCATTGAAGAGTATTCAACATGTGCTGTTCCGAAAACTACCGAAGAAAACAGTTTAAGGCAACAAGTTTTACGCTTTCAATCCCATCGTTGTGGAAAGTACTGTCGTTGAAAATTTAGAAACAAGGACAAGTTCTACACAAAATGTCGTTTCGCCTTTCCACGACCAGTGATTTCTAAAGGAAGAGTAAATAATTTGATGTCTTCTCTGCGACATAGTGTTACGAGGAAATCACCAAAAAATACATACAATTTAAAAAGAAACGAAGAGTCCAAGTACATCAACGACTACAACCCAGTGATTTTGTCCATGTGGAATGCTAACATGGATATTCAATTAGTTGCTGACAACTCTATTGCTGTGGCTCGATATGTGACATCTTACATCACAAAAAAAGAAAAGACAGAACTGAAGGAAATGTGGGAGGACATTTCACATGAAAAGAGTCTAAGCAAAAAAACTATACAGTTACAGTCTGAAGATGTTGTTGCATCGCGAAATTGGAGCATATGAATGTTCTGATCGATTGTCATCAGCAAGTCTATATGCCAAATCTAGAACCACCATTTGGGTGAGTCTAGGTCTTGCTGCAACACGAAATCGAGTTTTGAAATCTGTACAAGAAATAGAGTATTTGGCGGAGAAAGAACCAGAAAGTACAGATATTTTGAAGACCAATATGTTGGATACATACTATCCAAATAGAAGTAGTCATCTTCAGAACGTTTGTTTGTATGAAGTTCTGCAAAACTATATTTATAAGAGAACCATCAGAGACAATATTAACAATGGGATATATGCTATCATTGGGTGTGAAGGATGTCTAGTGAGACAGAAAAAAGGCCATTTGATTAATCATCGAAAATTGAGTTGCGAAAATCCAGAGAAAATGGAATTTTACTATTTAGCTCTTTTGCAACTCTTTAAGCCATGGCGTACAGTAGAGGAACTACTTGGAGATTTTCTCTGTTACGAAGATTCTTTTAATGCAACCAAGGATACCATAGAATGTCCTGTTTTTCCAAATTATCTGCAAATGTTGAACGAAGAAATAGAGCAAGAAGCCATAATTGCTGCAGAGATTGCTAGAGACAGTTCTCAAGACAGTCAGAGTTCTGCTTCATTGAGTCAGGATCCACTTGGAGGACCAATTCTCCAAAATGAAGCTGCCACTGCCATGGATGAGGTGAAAAGAGCTATGGAACAAGCTCAAGATGATGAAGTTAACTTAGAAGATTTAGTGAAACAACTAAATCTTGAGCAGAAACAGATATATGACGAAGTCACAGAACAGATTGAACATGGATTCAGTCATGAGAAAAAAGAGTGCTCATGTACATCATTTAAGCCTGTCCAACTGTACGTGAGTGGAGAAGCGGGAACTGGAAAAAGTTTTCTGATTAAAGCAATTGCAACTTATCTGCAGAAAAGGACTGAATCACCGCTGTCTTGTGTTGTTACCGCTCCAACTGGGCTGGCAGCACATAACATTAAAGGGATTACTTTACATCGTTTACTGATGCTGCCAGTGGAGCATGATAACAAATTGGAGTATCACAAGCTATCTGGAGATGCGTGTTCCGAAGTTTCGAGAGTCCTGAAGAAAATGAAACTTCTTAATATTGATGAAGTAAGCATGGTGTCAAATATGATGCTTGCTTTTGTGCATTTGAGAATGCAAGAAATTCTTAGAACAGACTATGATGTCTTATTTGGAGGAAAACATATTATTGTTTTTGGAGATCTTCTGCAGTTGACTCCAGTGAAAGGACAACCTGTGTTCAAAATGCTCACGCATGAAGATACCAGGAAGTGCTTAGGGAGCATTGGAAACCTTAATATATGGTTAAACTTCAAATATGCAGAACTGCTTCAAAATATGCGGCAGGCAAAGGATGAAGATTATAAAAATATTTTACAAGATGTAAGAAACGGAAAACTAAGTGAGCAAGGGAAAGAAGCTTTACATGGACGATTAATTTCAAATTTGTACCCAAATGAAAACATTCTTCCAGAGAATATTTTTAAGAAAATTAACGAGAAGAAATCTGGCATATGTTTGATGCCAACTCTGAAAGAATGTTCCATGTTCAACAACAAAATGTTACAGTTAGAAAATTAAGAGATAGTGAAACTGGAAGCTACAGATAAAATAGAGCATATGGGAGCAACAATTATTTTGTCTGAAAATTTGAAATTAAAATTGGATTCATTAGAGAAGACTATATCTAAAACTGCTGGTTTTGAAAAGACTCTGAATGTGTGTTTAAATTGTCGTATCATTTTGAGAAGGAATTTAAATGTTGAAAGAGGTCTGGTAAATGGAGCAATGGGTCATGTTGTTGGTTTTGTGAATTACAAAAATAGAGATGGAATTGAAATTTTAAAAATTAAATTTGATGGCATTGATGAAATAGAACAAATTTGTCGTTGTTCAGCTAGATTTTTGCTCGTGAAAGACTTATATGTTCGCCGAAAACAGTTTCCTATTTGTTTGGCATATGCGGTGACAATTCATAAGTCTCAAGGTTTAAGTGTAGATAGCGCTTTGGTGAACATTGGAAGTTCTGTGTTTAAAGAGGGTATGGCATATGTGGCATTATCACGAGTGAGAACTTTATCAGGATTGTACTTGATTGAATGTGATGAAACAAAGATTTGTGCAGATCTAGATTGTGTTAAAGAATACAATAGGTTAAGAAGAGAGTATGCTCCACATTTGCCTCAATATCCTCTGATTCAAAAACGTGTGGTAGGCCGAAAAAGAAGAAATGAGAGTAATTGCAGTGAGAAAAAAGAAAAAAGGCATAAAGTAGATAAAAGTGTAATTGTAAAGAGAAAGAAAAAGGATTCTGTTGAAGATGTTGTTGGATTTCAGTTTGAAAACAGTTCTGGTGTCAACTGCTATGCTAATGTAGTATTTAATGTTGTTTTTTTTCTTCAAAATTTACAAAAACAGATTGTCGAAAATCGGGAACAAACATTGTGCTGTTTATTGAATTCTGTGTTAGAGAAATGTAGTAGTGATAGAGCAAAAATAGAAAGTGTTTCAGAAATTAGAAATCTTCTAGACATATGTTCAGGTCAAAATCAATTTTCACAGAATATTCAGCAGGATTGTCAGGAATTTTTAATGTATATGTTTGATGTATTGCAAGATGAAGGAGTAGATATAAAAAATCTTTTTAACCTTTCTTATCAATGGCAACATGACTGTGATAACTGTGCTTCATCAAGTACTACTAGAATAGACTCTGAAAGATTTATATATTTGACTTTACCAGACTGCAAATCAGTGCCTTTTAATAATCTAGTTAAAGCAGCGGATCACAATATGGTGTGTACCCAATGTAAGTCTGCAATGCTGTCCACATTATTTCTACAAAATTATGGTCACTATGTCATTTTAATGTTCCAACGATGTAGACCTGATGGAACTAAATTGACAACTTCTATTAAAAATTTCGTGGCTTCTCAGTTATCTATATCAGGAAGAACCTTTACAACTGTAGCTATTATTTTTCATGACGGTCCTTCTACAACATCAGGGCATTACACATGCTATTTAAAAACTTCTAAAGGTTGGACCCAATGTAACGACACTCATTTGACTTTCAAACAACGTTTGCCTTTTGGCTTTATAAATGCATACCTAGTGTTTTTACAGCCAAAATTTAGGTAAAGGTAATTGGCCTATGAAGACGGGAGGAGTACTCATATATACTCATACATCTGACACTATTTGGCCAAATGGAAAGGTGCAGGAATGAGTAAAGAGTCATGACTGAAAAAAAGGAGTATATGAAAATATTGAAAATATTTCAGTTGTTCTTGGAGCTTTTCTTGTAGAAAGTCGAGGAAATTGATTTTTAAGTGAACAGCAAAGTACTTTGCAACGAGAAAAGGACCTCCATGATATACTATTTGGCCTCAAGGAAAAGTAAGTCAATCAAAGATTAGCGTACATTTGTCATTTGTCAGTATCTAAGGTTTTTTTTAAAACACAATCTTTTAGATTGTGGTTTTTTTTCCCCGCTGTCATATGATGAGTAATTTGAACTCACTCTTTTAAGTGAAATTCAAAATATTCTGAGAACTGCAAAAATAAACTATGTAACATGTTGTAGAAGTTATTCTATAGTTTGGATTGTGTAAATTAAATTGTATTCCCATTCTCTGACACTCATTTTCCTTTTTCCATCCTCTTTCACCTCTTTTTACTCACTTATAATGTCTTTCTCTCACTCTCTGTAACCCCCGTTTCTTTACTCCATTACTTTGACAACCCCTCATTCTCATTTCAACTTTCTGCATGCCCTCTCTCCCTTGCATAACCTTTCAGCTTTCAGTCTCTCTGCTTTACTTCCCTTTTCCGTATTTTCCTCCTTTGCTCTTTTAGTAATTCCTGTTTACTCACTCAGCAGTATTATCGCACTCTATCACTATAAATCACCCACTCTCCCTCGCTTATCTTTGTTTGCTCCTTACTTTTGACCTCTTCTCTCTATTTTTCGTTCACTACTTCTATGTCCTCAGTACCCTACTCTCCTTGTGTTATGTTCACTTGTGTTTATGTTTTCCGTCTCAGTTATTATCTTTTTACTTACTACTGTTTCCTGATTTAGTTTTGCTAACTCACATTGTTTTAGTATCTTTCTTACCTTCAGTTCATTTCTCTGTTCTTCTCTTCCTCTCTGTCAGTGAATCTATATGCCTTACTCTTAGTAATTTGCTCTCATTCTATTTTTTTTCTTTTTATCATTCTACCTTACTTTATTTCCCTTTCTGTGTCCTTCACTCTTACTTTATTTCTAGATACACTGTTATGATTTTTAACCTCTTCATTTGTATATTTTAATTTAAAATACACATTTTACTAATTATAACTTATTTTTTCTTCTCTCTTTCACAGATACAAAGTGCAGTAGAAAAAATAATTAAAGTTACATTTATTATATGGTAAGTATGACTAAAAAAATGTACTTTGTCATCACCCTTTGCTTTAAGCTTACTAATATTTTCTCAACCAACCTCACTCCTGTGTCTTTATTCTGCTTACCACACTTATTCTTATTCTCCATGTTTACTCCAATTTCCCTATTTCCCTTCTCATATTCAACTTCTTTCAATCCCTATTCTTTAGTTCACTTACCCTCTGTTCCCTTCCTTTGCTTCTTCACTCATTCTCTTTTTCTTAATTATTACCTTACTCCTACACATACACCTCATCCTCCTTCCAACACATACACACACCTCTAACATACACCCCACACCACACCCACACTGTGTCTTTTTGAAAAATAAATATTAGTGAGTAATGTTTAAATATTTAAATATATTAATTAGTGTTTCACTTTGTGTATAAGTGGCTGCATGGGTGGGTGAGTAGATACATGTGTATGTATATAGGTTATTAGATGTTTTTCTTAGTATCAGTATGAGTGTTTGTATGGTTTGGTCTTTTCTCACTTTCCCTCATCGTTCTTCATTTATCGTGGTTCAGCCACTACCCTTCGATCTCCATTTTTTACTGTCCTTTCTTTTTCTTTTAACAGCCAATCACAGTCTCACACTATCTCTACTTTAGTGTTCTTCCTCTGTCTTCCTTTCTTTCGCTCCTTTAGTCATTTTACTTTTCTCACTTTCATCCAATTACACCTTCTCTATTTTTTACTATGTAGTAAACAATCCCTCTGTGGTCATCTTGTAGCTCTTTTTCTCTTAACATAATTCTGTTTGTGTCCTTCCCTCATGCTAACTGCTTCATAAAAAATTTTTTTCTTTTTTTGGGGGGCGCGCCCCGGTACGTGTACCCTAAGGACAAAAAATTGACAGAGATCCTTTAAAAATATAGGTTTAATTTTATAAATGTGAGGTAGTTCTGAAAAGAACTTTTTTTTAATTCTTTTTGTTGTTTTATATTTTTTTTATTATTTTACTGAACATTTTTTTTTTTGTATTTTTGAACAATTTTATATTTTTTTGTGTTTTTTAAGGGAACAAACAAAAAACAGGGAAGTGGAAATGGCTCAACAGGAGCAAAAAAAAGAAAAGAATTAGTGTTTCCTTTTCTTGTTGCATTGGTGGTTGTCCACAGCATTATTTATTAAGGTGACACTAAGTTCACCATAACATAACGTTTTGCCACAGAAAATGCAAACATTTTTTCTGGTGCCAAATTTTTGTTGTATATTTGTCACCGTTTGGCGTGCTTCAGGACCAGAAAGTGAGTCTTCAGTAGAGGAGGTGCTGGCCACAGGGGGTGAGTTGTTCTGAAGTTCCTGTACTTCAGCGTGGGCTAAGTTATTGGGATGCAACCTCTCCATGTGGCGGATCATGGTAAAATTACCAAATTAATATTTCTTTAGGGGATTGCCCCTGGAGAGGACTGAGCCACAAATTAGTCAGGTGACTTTGGGGGCGTTCACCTTTTTTTTGTCTTCAGGGATTGAAAAGAATTGCCAAATATAGTGCACTTTAACGTGCCTTTGCCTTGGTTCTTCATGCAGGAAGCGCCTTGATTGTTCCTCCTCCTCCTCTTCTTCCTCTTCTTCTTCTTCTCCTCCAAGGAACTGTGGTGGTGGACCTTCTTTTCTTGGTGGTGGTGGTGGTGGTGGGGGTGCACCAGCTGCAGCTACAAGTGATGCCATTGCAGTGATCAAAAATAGCTCTTGCTCTCTCAATGAAGAAATTTAGACTGAGGAAAAAAGGAGGGGGCTTTCATCATTTGGAGAAAAAAAATGATGAGAACCAATGAAAAGTGTTATTTTCAGGTCACATGACCCGACACATGACCCGATGCGCTTACGTTACGCGCTCCGGAGCGCTTACGCTATGCACACCGGACCGCGCCACGGAGCGCTTCCGGGTGCGATTATGCAGCGCGTCATAAGACACATCGCGCGGCAACGCAATACGTCGCGCTTACGCGACGCGCCATAAGACGCATCACATGGCTACGCGATACGTCACGCTTACGCGACGCGTCACAATGTGGTTTTTTTCGATCGCGGCAATAGCGCTAACGGGACGCTCCCCGGTACGCGCCCCAGGGCGTGCCGCAATATTGCGCTTACCTGTGCGTTCACCGGTAAGCGCACCGGGAGCGCCCCGGGTTAAAAATAAAAAAAAATTATTATTTTTTATAACTATAAAGATTAGCATTTAAAAAACCTATTAAATTCACTGAAAAAACCATAGGTTTTACACCAGCTATAGTTAGCTGAAAATTTTACTCGCATAAAACCATTGAAATTCCCACGTTATAGTTAGTTGGACTCACTATAACTTGCGCGTGCAATGCACTGCTGATGACGTCACATATTACATCACTCATGACATGGTCAGTGACATCACTCATGACATCACTGATGACATCTAAAATGACATTATATATATATATTATATATATATATATACGACCAAGAACAACCAGGGTTGTTCGAAACGCATTATCCTCGTCTGCTTGCTGTGCCGAAATAATTAACTGAAGAAAGGATTACGGGCTCGTCTGGATTCTTTGTAAACTTACTAGAATTCTGCAGTTTCATATATATATATATATATATATGAAACGGGGTAACTGGTTGAGGGGTGAAACCCTGCTCAAGCAGGAGCCAAACTTCTTGTCAGGATGAGGCACAAAGCAAACTGTCAATTAATCTGTGCTCAAACTCTGGTGGCACAGAGCAATGCTACTTAACTTAGAGGCAATGAGTAAAGTGTTTATGCAGCACTTCAGACAGTAACAAAGTAAAAAAGCAACAAACGAAAAATCAAAATCACTTTAGAAAAATAGTATGCATTGTATTAAATGAAACAAGACCAACATACTAAACATCCTATCAGTAGAACTGAAGATATGGAAGTTGAAATGTTTCAGTGAAAATAACACCAAAGAGCAAAAAACGGCAACTCTGATCATCTGATTGTACTGTACTAGGACAAGGTCACAAGTTCAAGCTAATCGCGTTGGAGTGCAAGCCGGCTACTGGGACCCTTTTAGGTGCTCTGAACACAGTACATTAAATTTGTTTGCGAAGAGATGTGGAGTCCTGGGACAAGAATGTGTCACGTAGCAGAGGTAATGTGATGTCCGGAGAGCTATGAAGTGCAAACGCTGTCCTTGAGTGGTGATGCATCACGGAGCAGCAATTTAGATGGGCTGCGATGTCGATATGAAGTGCTTGCATCTAGGAAGTCCACTCAGCAGAGCTGATGCGTCTAACAGCAGAGGTGATGCACCAGTTCTGGGGGAGATGGGCTGCAAATCAAAGAAGATGCGTATGGAGGGAAGGACTCACAGACGGCAGAAGGCTTCAAGGGGGTTAGAAGCCTGTTCTGTGCTGAGGCTTCTGATCAGGAGGCCATCTAATTATCCCTTGGAGTCATTCAGGGATTCTGGTCTCAGGGAAGTTTTCCCAGTCCTTCTCACCCATGGAAGAGGGCACCAGACTAGCAGGTCAGCACAGCAGGGCAGCAGTGGTTCAGGGCAGCAATCCAACCGAGTGGAAGTCCTTTCAGCAGCAAAGCAATCCTTCTTCCTGGCAGAGTCAATAGGTCCAAAAGTGTACTGCAGAATTGGTGCCTGAGGTCCAAAACTTATACCTGGGACTTCCTTTGAAGTAGGAGAAGCTTCTAAACCAGTGGTTCCTAATTCTCTGATTCATTTGTTGGAGCAGTGCAAGTGTTTCAAACTGAATATAGTATGGATAGGTTGGAGACTCAATTGAATTTAGAAACGATCCAAAGTTTCTATTACAATTAAACATGTAAAAGTTTTTAGATAGTTGTTTATTTTTGTTATATATAACATATTTAGTAATTTGTGTATTAGTTTAGTGAATGCTTGTTATTGAATTTTGCGAGCATTGTGTTGTGGTTCAAATCATTGAATTGCTTAGTCCAGGGTCCCAGGCTTCCATTAATGACTCAGTGGGGGGCATCAGACTCCAATAATTTTTCAGTGGGGTCCCTAAGCTCCAGTAATGATTAGATAAGGTTGAACAGACGTCAAAAAGTTAAGAACCGTGTTGTAGACATTTCTCTTTGAAGTGCAAAGGCATGTTGAGCAAAATAATGAAGGATTTAACCCAGATCTCTTGACTGGGTGTGAATGTTTTGATTTGTTCTGAAAGTAGGGACATTGCATGAATACTGGGAATGACAAAAATCTTGACAATGCTGTGTAAATATGCAGCGCTGATATCTTTATAGAGGATTCAGAGGGCTTTGGTTACCGCGATAAAGACGCAGTGACCCATACACTCCCAAGGGGGCTCAGGATGAGGGACAGCAATCCAGAGAGTCCAGAGAAGACTCACCAAGGTACCAGCAACTCCAAAGGGAGGCAAAAAAGAAGGAGCTGGTATCAGTCACTCCATCAAAAAAGACCACTAAGGCTAAAACAAGGAAAGACATAAAGGAGATAACTACTAACCATACAGGGTCTGGGAAAAGCAAAACAATACAGGCTAAAGATCCATCAGACAACAGTCCTATGAGGAACTGGGTCCAGGCTAAAGGTGGCCTAAAGACAATGATTGCCAGGCTTTCTGATGAGGGTTTGATTGACGGTGGAATTGAAGGGGGGTTTAACAGAACTTTGGTAGCCAAAGACCCAGATCATGTGATATCTCAATAAGATCCAAAGGCGGCAAAATCATTTGGGGGGAGCTAGCCATGTCAAGCCATCCCCAGAGTCCTCAGCATCTGGTCCTCTTCCTCCCCCATTTGCATCACCTTCAATATCTCCATATACGCTCCATTCAGCAGAGGCATCTTAGAATAATGCGGTTCAAGGCAATGAAGGTGCAATACTCTCATTGATACTGCAAACTTTGAAGGATCAGAGAGAGGAAACAAGAGAGCTTTTTGCCCAAGTTAGGGCGGATAATCATAACATCCAACTAGCTTTGAAGCATGCAACGGAGAAAGTTGGGTCCATGACGGAAGAGCTAATGGAGCTACAACAGAGAGTTTCATGTACAGAAGAATCTGCTTCTAGAACTACAAGCTCGGTTCTACAACATGAAGATCAAATTAGGAGCATGCAACTTAAACTGAAGGACATTGAAAATAGACAGAGGAGACAGAACCTAAAGCTATTTGGCATACCCGAAGGGCAAGAGGGGGCTGATGCTAGAGCTTTCATAGTCCAGATTTTGCAAAAGGCGTTTCCGAATCTCGGCGATTGGGAGTGGGATTGCCAGATCCAACGGGCCCACAGACTCCCAATTGTAAAACGCCAGAAGCATCCTCACTATCCCAGACCGTTTTTGCTCTATTTTGGCAACTTTTTGTTGCGACAAGCAGTTGTATTGAAAGCTGGTCCTAGATCTCCAATAGCTGTTGACTCTTTTTCTATTTTTTTCTGTTCAGATTTCTGTAAAGCCACCATGGACAGAAGGTGGCAATTGAGACAGCTAATTGATCCGCTTAAGGAAATGGGGATTCAAGCATTTTTGCAGGAACCTGCTCGCTTAAAGATTATGAGAGGAGGCCAAACTCATTTCTATTTTCCAAAATGGAGGTGAAGGAAATGATGCATAAATGGCAAAATGAAGGGGTTGCTTAAACCTGGAGTATCTATTCTCAGCAATTTCTCTCTCTTCTTTTTTTATCTACATATTTATTTATTTTTCTTTTTTTCTCTTCTTCTGACATAAAGCGGGGAGGTCTTGCCTCGGGTGGCAAACGGAGGGACTGGGTCCTAGTTGGCTGCCACTCCATCGGCAGCTGAAAAAAGAGGATGATTCCTCCTTCTAGAAGTAGGGTGGGAAGGTGTGGGGTGGGGGCTTTAGGTGCTGGGTGGGTTCACGGGGGGAGGAAAGCAAAAAAAACAACATGAGGCAAATACAAAATACAAGGAAGGAAGTAAAAAAACACTAGTATGGCACGGGTGAGATGTCTAGCCTGGAATGTGGCAGGCTTGAACAGCAGAAATAAGAGGCGGCTAGTTTTTGAAGAACTTAGGATGTACAACCCACAAATAGCTTTGCTATCAGAAACGCATATCTCCCATAAAGAGCGAGGTTTATTAAAGCAACTAGGGTACGATGTAGTTGTTAGTTCGGACTTAAACGCTTCAATACGAGGAGTAGCAATTTTAAAACATATGCAATTCAGAGCTGATATTAGTAAAATAGCTTCAGATGAAGGAGGCAGCTGGGCCATAGCACAAATAGGAATAGAAGGCTGTAAATATACTTTTTGTGTAGTATATGGTCCAAATATAGACAACTCCTCAGTTATAGACTGGATAAACATACGGTTGCTGAGCTGGGAAGGTGAACGGGTGGTAATGGGGGATTTTAATTGCCTCATGAATTATGAGATCGACACTACTAGGCGAGGGGCCTTTCAGAGGATGCGGAAGACACGGGCCGCAATCAGGGAAATGGTCCGAATACATGCTATAAGGGATGCGTGGCGGGTATTACATCCAAATGTAGCCGGATACACTTACTATTCTCATGTATAGATATGGCCTGGGTGTCAGAGAAAATCTTAGAATCAAGCATTATGGAGATCTGCCCAAGGGTTACCTCTGACCACAGCCCCATTCTCCTCTCTTTTAAAATATCAGCGAAGAGGAAGAGACCTCGGCTCTTCTTGTTCCCCAGATATCTATTTTCAGACGCAGATTTTTTCTTGTACATTAAGGAACATCTGAAGGACTTCCTGGAAATAAACATTGATTCAGCTTCACCCACTGTAGTATAGGATGCTTGTAAGGCCAGTATCAGGGGGTTCTCCCAGCAATTTATCTGGATACAGAATGACGAACGTGAGAAGGAAACAGAAAAAACTATCGCAAATATACTCACAGTAGAGAATCAAATTGCTGAGGCGCTACTCCAGGGTTCGACAAGTGTAGAGGATTTGGGATACACTTTGATCGACTTAAAGTCTGTACTAAAAAACACATTTAGGGAAAAAAGTGTTGCTAAATTAAATACATTTTGTTTATCTCAATATGAGAAAAATAGGGAAGATCCTGGCATACAAGGTAGCAGATGATGAAGCTAAAACTCTTCTAAAGGTAATTAAGGGTCCTAATAACTCGGTCTATGATCACCCAAATCAGATATTAGAGCAATTTGCCAACTACTATAGAGAACTTTATACCCCAGAGAATCAGCCTGAACTTAGTGATATACATAGATACTTGCAAACTAGCCCACTGAAACGTATGGACGATGAAATATCTGACTCACTAATAGGGGACATTACGATAGCAGAAATTAAACGTGCAATTGCACATTTAACCCAGAGAGTCCACCTCCCCCCGTTCAGTTCCGAGGCCACCAAAGTCACCTGCAGCGTACCACAAAGATCTTCACTCAGCCCCACACTCTTCAACGTATACATGAGGCCCCTCGCAGCCATCGCACGCCAACACAACCTCAACATCATCTCCTACGCAGACAACACCCAGCTGATCCTCTTCCTCACCAATGACCCAGCCTCCGCCAGAACCAGCCTACACGAGGGGATGAAAGACGTCGCCGAATGGATGAAGAACAGCGCCTGAAACTGAACTCAGGCAAGACGGAAGTCCTCATCCTGGGACCATCTCCCTCCGCCTGGGACGACTCCTGGTGGCCCGCCGCCCTGGGCTCCACTCCCAAGCCAACGGACCACGCACGTAACCTGGGCTTCATCCTGGACTCCTCCCTCTCGATGACCAGACAAGTCAACGCCGTATCGTCATCATGCTTCAACACCCTGCGCATGCTCCGAAAGATCTTCCGTTGGATCCCCACTGAAACCAGAAAGACAATAACCCAGGCACTCGTCACCAGCCGACTGGACTACGGGAACGCCGTCTACGCCGGAACCACGGCCAAATTTCAGAAAAGACTCCAACGCATCCAGAACGCCTCTGCACGGCTCGTCCTGAACATCCCCCGACACAGCCACATCTCCGGCCACCTGAGAGACCTGCACTGGCTCCCCGTCAGCAAGAGGATCACGTTCAGACTCCTCACCCACGCACACAAGGCTCTCCACGACCTGGGCCCCAAGTACCTCAACGACCGCCTGACCTTCTACACGCCCGCCCGCCAGCTACGGTCGACCAGCCATGCCCTCGCTGCCGTCCCACGCATCCGCCGAGCCACCGCCGGTGGAAGATCCTTCTCCTACCTGGCAGCCAAGACATGGAACTCCCTCCCCATCCACCTCCGGCTAACCCAGGACCATCTCTCCTTCAGGAAGCAACTCAAGACCTGGCTCTTCGAGCAGTGATGCCCCCCCCCGTCCCCCAGTGCCTTGAGACCCCCCCGGGTGAGTAGTACGCTATACAAATGTCATGATTGATTGAAATATCTGACTCACTAATACGGGACATTACGATAGCAGAAATTAAACGTGCAATTGCAGCCTTGCCGTCGGGTAAAGCATCAGGAGAAGACTCTATACCCCTGGAACTATATAAGACATGTATGGACGAGCTACTTTCACTCTTCAGCCAGGTAGTTAGTTTTGATTGGAGCAGGAGGAAAGGCCCCTGGTTCATGGAACATTACACAGATTGTTTTAAAAAATTTGGGTCATATTGACCAATATCACTTATAAACACTGACACAAAAATATTTGCTAAAATCTTGGCGACCCGTCTTGCCCCTATAATGTCTGGATTGGTGTCCCCTCAGCAACATAGGTTCATCTTAGGAAGGGATACCACGGCCCATGTAAACATGGCTGTGACAGCATTTGATGTTGGCAGGACTAAGTCAACCCCACTCGGTATGATATTATTAGACGCTGAAAAAGGTATACAACCTTTACAACGCAACTTTTACAACGCACTACCATTACAACGAAACTTTTACAATGCAACATCCATTACAACGCATGCATTTACAACGCAGTCTTTACAACGCATGACACTACAACTCACACCACTACAACGCATGCCATTACAACGCAGTCATTACAACGCATACCATTACAACGCATAGAATTACAACACATAGTACCCTTACACTATCCAACACTTACCCTACTGTTGCAACCCTTGGAATCAGAATAGTAATTTTTACCCCTACACTATCCAACACTTACCCTACTGTTGCACCCCTGGAGTTAGAATAGTAATTTTAACCCATACACTATCCAACACTTACCTTACATGCAATGCAATGTAATGTGTTGTAATGGTATGCGTTGTAAATGTAGTATGCGTTGCAGTGGAATGCGTTGTAAAGGTAGTTTCAAAGAATTTGTTGTAAAGACATGCGTTGTAATGGTGTGCGTTGTAATGGATGTTGCGGTGTAAAAAATGCGTTGTAAAGGTAGGCGCTGTAAAAGTATGCGTTCTAACCTCATACATCCGCTGAAAAAGCTTTTGACCGAGTGGGATGGGACTTTCTCTGGGCTACGCTATCAGCATTCGGCTTCAAAGGCCAGTTTTTACAATGGGTACAAGCTCTATACGACCATGCTAGCGCCAAAATCAAATATGCTGGATTGCAATCTCCCATTTTTTTAATCTCTCATGGCACTCGTCAAGGGTGCCCTTTATCGCCATTATTATTTGCACTGTCCATGGAGCCATTTCTTTTGGGCTTGCAAAATCAAGCTCGAAAAAGCCCTTTTTATATATGGAACAAACTCTCTTAAAATCACTGCATATGGGGGGAGGAGCCAAGCTGGCAACCGAGATGGCTGCATAGACGCTCGGCTCCGTGAGCCTTCTCACCCCGCGCATACATCCTGGCAACTATCCTGAGCCGTAACGGCATATTTAAGTAGGCGAAGGACAACTTTCACTGACCGTTTGCTCCTGAGGCTTTTACGTGCGGCAGACCCGTGGAAATGTCCCCGACTTTTTTGCGGCCTTCACAGAGCTGGGACCGGGGTGTTGAGTGAGGAGAGTAGCCGGCCTCGACTGCGACAACAGCGGCCTCTGGTGGAGGTGAGGAGTCGGCCGGAGGGCACCGGAGATCTGATGGGCCGATGGCGACAGTGCCGATCCAGTCCATCTAGCGGAGTGCCTTGTGGGATGTGCGGTGAAGCAGGGTCGAGGGGAGTGCACGATACTTGGCCCCCTTTCCAGTGTTGTGTCCGGGCATGACTAATGACTTCTCCCGGAATCGGCGGGCGGCTCCCAGGGAGGGGCGGAGATTTTGTTTAGCCTTTTGGTGACCCTTCGCTGGGAAGCCTGCCTTGACTTTCGGGGTCCTCGTGGTGAATCCTGTTGCGCCCTGGTGTGGGGCCCGGTCCCGAGGTGAGGTGGAGAAGGACGAGGCCGGATCAGCTAAGATGGCGGATGGCACCCTCTTACGCAGACCACATCCAGGCAGAGAAGCTGCTGTGCGGGAGAGTCCTGGGGTCTGGCGACACGAGACAGAGCCCACGTCCAGAGATATACTGGCTGCGCTAACAACCCTGCATACGACCCTGATCCGGGACGCCCGGGATCTGGGAAGAAGGATGGCCGCCATTGTTGTCCCACTGTTCCACACGGGCATAGTTCGATCTCAAGGAAGCGCCGATGTGCCCGCCTCTGCGTCAGTGATGAGTGCTCCAGCTGCGCCTATGTTCGTGGAGACGCTGGAAGACCCGGTTCATGAGATCGCTTTGGACAGATCTGTTATACATGTGAGTGACTCGTCGGGGCACTTATCTATTCGGCGGCTGGGGAAACAACGTCGATCTATGGTTTGGGCTGCCCCGGCGGCGTTTCAGCGCTTACCGGATGGTGTAACTCTCTTTCCCTGGCTGGTGAGACTGTGTTCGGACTGGAGGATGTTTTCGGGGTCGATACTGACACAGACGGATTTCCGCCATACATATTCGGCTGGGTTTTGGTGGCTGAAGTCCCATGGAGTAACAACACTGCCCGGTCCGCCCGGATCACTTGGACCCTCCACGCTGCTCTGTATGCCGATTGATAAGTGGACGTATGTTGGTACTACTGATAGAAAAGGCCAGGGGTGAGACCGTCTAGGACATAGTGGAACTTATTGTTGGCTGACGGGGATTTGGGGGACACTCGGCGGGGATGTTATTGATTGTGCTATCGGTGATTAATGTTTTCCATGGCTATTCTGATCTTGCTTTTAGGATGTTTACTGTGCGCGGTGGTGGGGGGGGGCGGGGCGGGTGGCCAGATCGATGGCCCTTCCACACATTTTTCCTCTTTTTCTTCTTTTTCTCTTTTTCTATATTTCGGGTCTCTTATTTAGGGCGACAGGCACGCTGCTGGGGGGGATAGGCCGTAGCCTTCTGGAGGGATGCAGGGTGGGGGGTAGGGGGATGGGGTTTGTTAATTTGTACTTTCTTTGTTTCTATGCCCCTTTGTCTCTCTTCCTTTTTGGTGTCGTCGTTTTTCATGTTTCCTACAGTATGTTTTGTTTTGAGGGGTGGGGTGCAGCTTTGCTACGAAACGTGTTTGTTTTTACATTTATCCTGACTCGTATGCCTTACCCCCAATACTTCAAACGTATTTGCACTATTTGCGGATTTCCTGCTTCATGCTTGCTATTGTAGGACCATGTATGACCGTATGGCATTGATTCTGAGTTTTTCTTTATTGTAAAATGAACCTTCTCGAATCCTGAATCTTGCACAGTACGCTTGAATACAAGTTATATCCTGGACACTTATTAGACCCCGATTTTCGGGCTGCTGTATTTTTCTACATTGATTTGCTGTACTTACGACTTGACTAGCGGCCGGCCGGGGTGGTTGTAGGCCCATGCTTGTATTTACTTGAAGTAACAATAAAGGTTCCCAAAAAAAAAAAAAAAATCACTGCATATGCAGATGATATTGCAATATACTCAACAGACATTGGGGAATCAATGAAGGGGATAGTTCAGGAGGCAAAAAGATTTGGGGCTATCTCTGGCTACAGACTAAATACCAACAAAACTCAAGTACTGCTGAATTATAAACCTCTGGCTTCAGTACAGGGAGTTTGTAGTGTTGCTACCTATTTAGTGGTTAGAGTGTCTGCTAAAATAGATAAGATAGTTACTGTAAATTACGAGGCATTGTTGAAAGAAACAGTTGAATCAATAAAAAAGTGGTACAAGGTACCTATGGGTATTAGTGGGTGGATACATTTAATAAAAATGAAGATTTTGCCCAAATTTCTTTACTTGTTCCGGTCCATCCCACTACGAGTTAATAACTCCTTTTTTAAGCGTCTAGATGGGATTTTTAGCAGCTTTATCTGGGGCTATAAAAAAGTGCGCCGAGCAATCGATCTATTAAAGCTCCCATTATATCAGGGAGGCCTGGACTTTCCAGATTTCAAATTATACTTTTGGTCAGCCTTTCTCGGTCGTCTTCGCAGTCTAATAAACTCTAGGAATAATTTTTTCTTTCATGAATTTATGTTAGGGGAAGATTATAATATGTTTCTTTTCAGAACTAACGATCCAAACTACTATAAGTGGGTCAAATTTAAAACCGCGTGTGACAGTGTAATCATCTGGCGTGCTATTCTGACTAAATGCAACACACTGTTGTATCATGCTAAACTTCCCCTGTGGGATAATCCAGGCCTTTCAGAAATTTTTCATGATGTAGTGGGTAAGCGATGGTCTAGTTCTGGTATCAAACTTCTCAGGAATCTGTATGATTACAGTTTGTGTATGACATTTGAAAGATTGAATATCTCATATAAACTTCCAGAAAGCATGCAGTTTAAGTACTATCAGATTTGAGATTATCTTAAACGCAGTCTGAATCTTATAAATGTTTTGGATTGTGACATATGTAACTGCTTATATGCTGTAAATGATAAATCACTGATTAATATCGGGTATAAAAGCCATAATACTTATAAGGAGGATGATTGTCTTAGATTAGCTGAGCGCTGGAGTCAAAGAATGGGGATTTCTATTACGGCTAACACTATCTCGTCAGCTCTCAGCAGTATCAGCAGGTCTTTACATTCATCCAATTTAAGGCTGCAGCAGTATAGAACAATATGTTCATTATATTACACACCCGAAAGGATAGCAAAATGGTCTTCTAACAACTCTGCTAGCAACCAGACAAAGTGCCCAAAATGTGACTTACTGGCAGCTGATTTAAAACATATGTTTTTTCTTTGTCCTAAACTAGCAGAGTTTTGGCGTAGGGTCACTCAAATCTTGTCCCAGAAACTTAGGAGGTCAATATCATTCACAGTATTAGATGTAATGATGGTCGGGCAGAATAGGAATTTTAGTCAGAAAGATTTAATTACCATCTTATTGCCATGTGCGAGACTGACAATAGCTCGGGTCTGGATCTTGCACGCCCACCGGTAGCTTTGGAGTGGTGGGGATTGGTTAAAGAAACATATGATATGGAATATGCACTGGCGAAAACGAGGGGGACTCGTTCATTATGTAAATTTAAAAAAAAATCTGGGGATCATTGATTTAAAATTCATGGGATATTACTGTATAGTTAAAATGACCTTGAGCTATAATCCTATTTATATAATTGAGCTTTTGTAATGTGTTTGTTTTTGTCACTATTGATGCTATTTTATTTGTCTATTGTCATTTCCTCATGTTGTTCATACAATATTTTAAAAAAATGATTTGTTCTGCATTCTGTCCATAATTTGTGTGTCTTTTGCTTTCTCGCCCTAAGTGTGCCAGTTAAGCCCTGAAGTGGGTCCTGGGCTCACTGTGCCACTGAATTCCAGCTTGCCTGGCTGATGAGGGGTGAAACCCCAAAACCGGTCCTAGGATGATTGTTTCCGGTCCAGGGAGGACCTGGCCTGGCAGTTCTGGCTAGACTGTTCCAATGAGGCACATGTTCAAGACTGATTTGCATATGGCTGGGTCAGAACTGGGGTGGCATGGTGAGCAAAAGAACAATAGATTTAACCCAGATATCTTGACTGGGGTTGAATGTTTTAGTTTGTTCTGCATTCCATCTATCATTTGTGTGCCTTTTGCGTTCTTGCCATAGGTATGCTGGGGATTCCTAGACCTGGGTCCCTGGCTCACAGTGCTACTGGATTCAAGCGAACCTGACTAATGAGGAGTGAAACCCCAAAAAAGTCATAGGATGATTGTTTCCGGTCCAGGGATGGCCTGGCAGTTCTGGAAAGACTGTTCCCATGAGGCACATGTTCAAGACTGATTTGCATATGGCTGGGTTGGAGCTACGGTGGCATAGTGAGCAAAAGAACAATGGATTTAACCGAGATTTCTTGACTGGGTGTGTATGTTTTGATCTGCTCTGCATTCTGTCCATCATTTGAGTGTCTGTTGCACGTGGGTCCTGGGCTCACTGTGCCACTGGATTTAAGCTAGCCTGGCTGATGAGGGGTGAAATCCAAAAACCGGTCCTAGGATGTTTGCTTATGGTCCAGGGAAGACCTGACCTGGCAGTTCTGGCTGGACTGTTCCCATGAGTCACAGGTTCAATACTGATATGCATATGGCTGGGTCAGAACTGGGGTGGCATGGTGAGTAAAAGAATGATAGATTTAACCCATATATCTTGACTGGGGTTGAATGTTTTAGTTTGTTCTACGGTCCATCCATCATTTGTGCGTTCTTGCCCTAAGTACGCTGGGCATGCCCAGACTTTGGTCCCTAGCTCACAGTGCTGCTGGATTCAAGCGAGCCTGGCTGATCAGGGGTGAACCCTCAAACATTCACCCCTGTTGTAGCGATCTTGGCCTCAGTCAATTGTTTCTTACGCACCATGACCAGATCTGCGACCGGGGGTGAATGTTAGATTTGTTCAGCATTCCATCTATCATTTGTTATTTTTGCTTTTGTCATCGTAACTGGAACATGATGCCCAGCCATGGGACCCGTTCTCACTGTGCCACTATATTCAAGCTAGCTGCCATATATTACATATCTTCAAAAACGTAACCCTCCTCTTCTGTGCGAGCATCTCACAGGCCTTCCCACCGTTCCTTCTTTCCCTTTAATTATGTACACCAAAACATTTGTGGCTTTAGAATGGCCACAGTTTATTCAAACCATAAGTTGGTACACACTATTTTGGGGTCGACGTAAGTCATTTCATAACAGGTTATACATTGTATATCCTATAATTTATTCCATATTAATAACTATAGCCTGCCTAATCCTGCATTGAATCAACTTCACAGTCACAATGCCTTTGCAAGGTTGTTATAAATCACTTCCAACTGCTTTGACAGCTCTACTTCTGTCACTTGGAACAGTGGGCCGCAGCTTCAAGGCTTCAACTTGCTAATGAATGTGTGGTGTTTGCAAGTGCCATGTCCCTCCAGCGCTGACCATTTTACCTTTTGTTTGCCCTCAAGTATCCCTGCTGTGTTGCATCCCAAGGACCTTGTTCAGGCAATTGCAGTTGTCTCAAGAGTCCCTGTCGTTAAGGCCTCCCAAGGACCTTGTGCGGGCAATTGCACTTTTACGTCCTTATCTGAAAATATTTATTGCTAAACATTGTGACTCCCTGCCACGCTGGAGGTGGTTTGCCAACCACCGACAGCTCCCTCCGGTTTCACTTATGAACTTTGTCATCTGTGTAGCTTTGGTTCCACCCCCCCGAGATGAAGGCACATATCTCATGGAGTGGTGGGGGGCCAACCCACATTTGACCTTGTGGTGCACCCAGTGGGCCCCTGCCGAATGGTCGCTTCAAACCACGTTGACCCATTGGCTTTCACCAGTGATTAGCTACCGCCCACTCATGTTACCATCCACCCAGTAGGAGTTTTTTCACTGGCAACTCCTCCCAAGTCTGGCTGTGGCTCCCTGGCCTGTGTGTTATCACGAGAACGCCTACTATTTAAGTTTCAGTGGACAGGTGAACCCTGACATCTGTGTAACACTAGGGGAGCAACCAGAGGCAAAGTCTCATGACTCTAAGGGAGGGGGGACCCTCCCTTGCCCTTTCACCTAGTTTCAAACCGAGGGGGCCCCCGCTGGTTGGTCACTAAAAACCAAGCTGACCAATATGCACCCAGCATTTTTCTGGGCTTAGCAGCTGTCCTCTCCTGTTACCGTTTCCTGTCTATGCCCCTAGGCCACAACCCAATCTGAAGTCCTTCTTTACCCATGGATGGGCTCCTAATGAATAAGGAACGGTCCTGGACTGGATCCGATCAGTCCTCACTGGAAGAAGCCAAAGGATCAGACTCTCACCCTTCCTCTCAAACCTCACGTAAATCACCTGCAGAGTCCCCCACAGTTCATCACTGAGCCCAACCCTCTTCAACATCTACATGGCCCCCTCGCAGACATCATCCGACAACACAGCCTCAACATCGTATCCGACGCAGACGACACCCAGCTCATCCTCTACCTCACCAAAGACCCCATCACTGCCAAACTCAAATTGCAGAAAGGAATGCAAGACGTCGCAGTCTGGATGACCAACAGCTGCCTGAAGCTCAACGCATAGAAGACAGAAGTCCCCGTACTCGGTACCACCCCTCCTGCATGGGACAGCACTTGGTGGCCAACTGCCCTCGGAAGCCCACCTACCCCCTCAGACCACGCCAAGAACATCGGCATCGTACTTGACTCATCAGTCACCATGAACCGCCAGGTCAACACCGTCACCTCCTGCTGCTTCAACACCCTCTGCATCCTCCGCAAGATCTTCAAGTGGATTCCCCCTGAGTCAAGAAAGACAGTCACCCACGCACTCGTCACCAGCAGACTGGACTATGGAAACGCACTCTACGCTGGCATCAACAAGTTCCTACTCCACAAACTCTAGACAATACAGAACACCGCTGCCAGACTCGTCCTTGGCATCCCCCGACACGAACACATCAGCCAACACCTACGAAGTCTCCACTGGCCCCCCGTGGAGAAAAGGGTCACTTTCAAAATCCTCACTCATGCCTACAAATGCCTACACAATAACGGACCCAAATACCTCAACAACAGAATCGAATTCCACGTACCCAAAAAAAACCTCAGATCTTTTAACCTCGCACTGGCCGAAACCCGTGCATCCACAGAACCAGAGCAGGCGGAAGATCCTTCTCTCACATTGCAGACAAAACCTGGAACGAGCTACCGGCAGACATCAGGCACGCCCCCTCCCTGAACACCTTCAGGAAGACCCTCAAGACCTGCTTCTTCTGCTAAACAGATCTGCGGACACCCCATCAGCGCCTTAAGTCCCTCACAGTTGAGTAGCATGCTTACTATTCCCTGATTGATTGATTCATTGAATCAAGGATGCCCATGTGATTCAGACCATATGGTGTTGTCTGATGACACCAAGGCTTGCCTCTACATATTGGGTATTTCATGTACCTAGCTTCTGCTCGCATCTGTCACGTCCATCTCTTCCTCAAATAAAGAGCTCCTCCACAAGCGTTTCCACATAGCTCCTAATCACACAGCTTTGATTGTGGACAATGTTGGTGCCAGCGTTGCCCTTATTACTTCACTGCTGACTCTTCTTGTCCTCGCTTGTTGAAGTTGAAACTGTTGAAACTGCCCGATGTCCATAATATCAAGCAATATTCTAATATCCTGTATCATGGAAACAGTAGCAGAGAGGCTAAATGAATTCCACCAACCAGAGCACTCCATTCTGATAAGGTTAAAGCATGTGAATTGCGACTATCAAGTGAAATAATGTGGCTCCTTAGAAAATTGTAAACTAGCCTCCAATTTCCACCAGTGTGCACTCTGTCAATCAGAAAGTGCACTTGTGTAATCATAAAGAATGCCCTGATAAGTTGTCACGATTTGTTCTCGGTGACCCTTGTGGCTAAGGTAAAACATGTCTGCACTTCAGTACTTCTAATATGTAATCGGTTAACATTGGTGCTGTGCACAGGAGACACGCTGCACTACTTACCACCAATTCCGTCCCTGTGCTATTTGGCGCATCTGAAATGCCCTGCACGAGCAGAAAGTGGGTAACCATAAGCTGTGACCACTGCAGAAGCCATGAAGCCGGATGGGCTCTCCTACCAGCTTAACTAGCCGCTAGATTGAACCAGTGCACTTCCAGACTGGAGCATGTGCAGGGATAAAAAACTAAAAACTACAGAATCCAAATATTACTTAATAATGCCCGATTCTCGCATCACATAATGCACTAGGGGGCAGATTTACAAGGCCCTTGCGCCACTTTTGCGTCACTTTTATCACGGGAAAAGTGGCGCAAGTGCCTTGTAAATCTGCCCCTAGGTTTCTTGTTGACAGTTGTATGAGATTACCGTATTTTCTCCCAGTAACAGGAAGTGGATCTGAACTTGCGAATGCTAACTACTGATTCAACTATTACTCCCAGCACCAAGTGGACTGCCAATAGGCAGTAGTCTTCCGTAGTTTCACAACAGGCAGCGTAGCTTCACAATTGTTACCTTCTAATTGAGTGAGTTTGACTGCATTTCCCCTACTTACTTTCTTCATGGTTTCCCTGCCTATCAACTTGTGAGCACTGGGGCATGATTTGACACGTTTGAAAGTTACGCTTGTTTAATTCATTAAATTGTGCCTCACTCAGTTTCTCAGACAGTGAGGCAGGTGGGAGAAGTGTAACAGAGCTCAGGTGACTACAAGTCAGCTCATTACCTGTCGCCTAGGCCATTCCTATAACTTAGGGAGGGTTGAACATTCCAAATTGTCACACTCGTAGCAGTGTGATGGTTACCTGTGTGGCAGTGGCAATTGGTGGTGCAAGCTGCGGTTGCTCCCTGAAGCGGGCCCTGCCATTTTTCCTTTCATACTAGTATAGTGTGGCAGAGCACTTTATACCACACACTAACCTTACACCGACAGAATTGATCCTTGAAGTTCAAAGCAGTGTACAGGCAATTTACATAAGAAATCAGACTAAAAGTACTTGGTCTGGAGAAACACGAACTCAGAATTTAAATGTAGCACCATGGTCGGGGATCCTCTTTATCATCAGAATTCATTACTGGCCAAATGAATCCTTTTTTTCATCATTAAGATAACGAAAGACTGGAGAAATCATACACTCCGATCTATACCTTGCAGTTGCCTGCAGCTCTCTGCTAACAGGTAATGGCTCATTGTTCTAATTAAGGTTGTAATCCATAACTGCCAGTAACACCAGGCTCTCCTTGACAAAAGCAGTCGCCCACTGGCCTCTTTACTGCAATAAACGTGATCTACCTGGTGCCACGTATTTGCTGCAGGCCTTCTACCTTCCGCACTGCCTCTTGATCAGTCAACAACTTCCTTCAGACAAAAGTCCAGCCCCTCTCCTGGCAGAACATTAATCACCAAAGTTATCTCAACTTTTTATTGATGCCTGAAATGGTGAAGGCCTAGAGCGTGACACTCGTGTGGCTAGTAATTTGTAAGGTTCTATAGAACTGCCAGAAGAAAGCCTGCTGTACCTGCAGTATTATCCTCGTGAGGCCTGCATTCCTAACTGTGTTCGAGCAAGTTTGATATCTCGCATGCCATTGGAGAAGTCCTGGGCCCCAACAACTTCCCAGACTGTTTGCCACGCCTACTGGCCCCGTTTATCACCTGTTGAACTTCTAACTGTCTTAGTGACTGTCGGTTAAGGCATGGCCACCCCGCAGAGCTTTGTCTCCACCTTCAGTTCTTCGTTGCAAAATATGCACGGACAAGCACTTCCTCTATCAGCCGTCCCTTGTGAGGTGAGAGCTGGATAGAACCTGCCATTGCCTATATATCTATTAACCCCCTCCAGGCAGCGAGACGTCCCGCCCACTCCCCTCCATTGTTTCCAACCGACACTGCGCGCTTTTACCTTAAATCACCACTGCAACATTATTTGGTCCCTGAAAAGGTCGCAGTTTATTCATCAACATAAAATTTTACATAAAATGTAATACATTTCTAATGTTCATGGTCATACCGTATTCAATATCCATGTTCTACCTCTACATCTATTTCTCATTACAACTTTTTTTCTTGTAATATGGACCTAGCCTCCTCAATTTCCTAGGAGGAGAGGGGCCCACTTTTTCGGGCCTCTGAATCACGGGTCTAGGCTTCAGCTTGCTACCAATTTTGGAGGGTGCCGTCTGGACCTGCCTGGGCTGCAAATGCCTTCCCACTCGTCCCGTAACCTTTCGTGGGCCCTCCCTTCTCCAAGGGGTCACTTCCGTGTGGCATCCCAAGGACCTTACTTGAGCATCTACTCTACCTTTCCTGATGCTGAGTCCTTGCCATCTTCTCCCTCGGTACGCCTGCTGTGAGGCATCCCAAGGGTCCTGTGGGAGCATCACATCTATTTTCTTCTGGCGGCACACCGCCCCTTGGCTCCCTCAGTGCCCCTGCCGTGAGGCATCCCAAGGACATTGTGAGAGCCATCCATCTACCTTCTAGTATTTATCTCTTTCTACTAGCTTCCTTGTGTTGCTTCCGCTACCCTTTTCCCTTACTGCTGCGATGCCCATTTTCTTAGATGTGGGTGGGTGGGATTCCTTTCTCTTCCTTGCGATGGGGTGAGGAATATAACTGTTCCTTATCCCCCACTCGCTATCTTGGCCGCCCCCTGATTTGGTGGGGGCTCTCTTTGTTCCCAGGGGCCAATCCTGGCCCCCGCCAGCCTAGCCGGTATGCTAATGGGGGTGGGGGAGGAACCCTGCCTCCGAAGGGTGTTCTACCAGGGCCCCCATTTAGTCCGGCTTTGCCTCCCTGGCCCGGGCCTCAACCCCCTCCAGGCGGCAAGTTGTCCCGCCCCCCTCCCCTCAATTGTTTCCATCCAACACTGCACACTTTACCTTAAATCACCACTGACAACATTTTATGGTGCCTGAAAAGGTCGCAGTTTATTCATCAACATGAAATTTTACCTACAATTTTATACATTTCCAACGTTCATGGTTCATACCGTATTCAATGTCCATGTTCTGCCTTTACATCTATTTCTCATTGCAACTCTTTTTCTTGTATTATGGACCCAGCCTCCTCAATTTCCTGGGAGGGGAGGGCCCCCTTTTTCGGGCCTCTGAATCACGGGTCTAGGCTTCAGCTTGCAACCGATTATGGAGGGTGTCCGTTTGGACCTGCCCAGCCTGCAAGTGCATCCCACTCGCCCTGTACCCTTTCGTGGGCCCTCCCTTCTCCTAGGGGTCCCTGCCATGTGGCATCCCAAGGACCTTACTTGAGCATCTACTCTACCTTTCCTGAGGCTGAGTCCTTGCCATCTTCTCCCTCAGTACCCCTGCCGTGAGACATCCCAAGGGTCCTGCGGGCGCATCAAGTCTATTTTCTTCTGGCAGCACACCTCCCCTTGGCTCCTTCAGTGCCCTTGCTGTGCGGCATCCCAAGGACACTGTGAGAGCCTTTCATCTACCTTCTAGTATTTATCTCCTTCTACTAGCTTCCTTGTGTTTGTTCCACCATGCTACCTACGGTTTCGCGATCAGAGGGAGCTCCCACCTTCTCCGACCTCTCCTTTTTCTCCTAGTTGAAACCCTTTTTCTCCAGAATCCCCACAAGGTTAGGCAGGACCATGTCCATTCCCATCCCGGGAGGTGTACCCCATCTTCCAGGTGGTATGCTGGAGCCCTCAAGTTTATAAAGCCGTGCCTCACGAAACCCCATCCATTGGCCTTACACCCTTTAGCCATGGTTCTATTAGGTTTTCTTCTGGATTTCTCCACTGCCCCCAGGTCTACTGCCCCCGGCAGGCCCTCTGCACTATGATCTTTGAGAAGATTACCTCTGCGGGACAGATCAGGCGTGCCAAAGCTGTTAGGCTTTTCTGCATGTCCTCTAGTAGCGCTCGTCTTCCTAATGTTGCTACGTCATTCCCTCCCTGGTGGACCACTACCGCATCTGGCCTGCCACTTTGTTTCAATGCTTCCCGTGCAGCGGGTAGCAGCTGGTCCCATTTCATTTCCGGGCATCCCCACCATTCCATTTTGGTGTCCTGCAGCCATATCCCGCGGAATTCGCATCTGGCTGCTGCCCACTTCTGTGCCCGCGTCACATAGGAGAGTCCCATGATCCATGCCTTATTTCGCAGATCTCCGGGACCTAGATGGGGCGGAAGAAATCGGACTCAGTATGCTGTCGGGTGTATGTAGTGCTCGAATGCGCTGGATGTCGAGCACCCTATTCCCTTGATCAGGCGATCCTCCAATCCTAGCCTCGCAGCCGTTGTAGCCACCCCTATCCTGAAAGAGTGGGAACCATAGACCAGCGCGGGGAAACCCATCGTCTCCAGGGTTTTTCTCATTACGGCTATGAATTGGAAGTGGCTGAAGAATGACCCATCCCTATGCCTGAAAGGTGGCCCCTGGCTCAGGGCACTGGGCCCTAGGTGGTCTTTTAATTGGCACACCGGGCAGCAATTTGCATCCTTGATGCAGTGTTTCCTGGTCAACTTTTCCTAGCCTGCCTGGTCTGTCTTGGACCGCTGGAGCCGCTCTTCCATGTGGCCGTTGCCTATTTCTACATCTTTTCTGTGGATGCAGGCTGCTCCTGGGTCCTTAACCGATGGGGCTAATAGCTCGCTGACTCTGTAACCCTGTAAGCCTAGAGGAGTACACTTCTGCCAGTGCCCCCAGCATCCCTTGCAACATGTTAAAGTTGATGAGTCGCCTTGCATCTTTCTTCGGCTGCTGCAACCTGCCCAATCTTTTCATTGCCGTTGGGTCAGCTTGACCCCCCAACTTTGAGTAGTATGCTACTGAATTTTACGTGTGCCTTGGCCCAGGTTTTTGTTTTCCTTGATACAAACGCCCACTCAATGAACTCCATGACCTCCTCCTGAGAGGCCCACTGGTTCCCTTACACCCCTGTCCTGGCCCTGAAATTGTCCCAGCCCTTACTGTACCATGTGATTGTTTTAGGGGCCAGTGCTTTGTTCAGCAATGTATTCAAACCCGGTACACCCAAGCCCGCGCTTTTTCCGGCATGGGGGTCATCCTTTTGTCTGCTGTCGGGGCGAGTGTTCTGAATTCCTCCCACTGAAAAAGAGAAATGGCATCCACGACTGAGTTGTCTACTGCTGGGATGTGTCTCGCCCTAAGCGCGACGTTGCCCTTCAACTGATAGCCGACTAGTTTGCACAACAGGGTTGCTACTGCTGGGCATTTTGCTGCCCCTGTGTTGATTGCTTGTACCACTGCGTCGTTGTCTAACCACAGCATAATCTGTCTATTTGCCAACTGCTGGGCCCAGATGTGGAAAGCCACCACTATGGGGAAGAATTTTAGCAATGATATGTTTTTTGTCAGTCCGGTGCTTTGCCAGACCTCTGGCAACTCCCCTGCTGACCAAGCGGCCCCTAGGATTGCCCCAAAGCCAAAGCCCCCTGCTGAGTCAGTGTAGAGTTCCAATTTGCTTGCTTGTATCCAGGAGTCTCGCCATATCAGGGTGACATTGAAATCTGCCAGAAAGCTGTCCCACTGCTCCAGGTCCTCCTTCACCCCTTGTGTGATGCGGACCCTGTGGTCTTTTTGTGTCATGCCCCTGGTTAGCCATGCTAAATGCATTGCAAATATGCGCCCAGCTAGGATCAACCTTGTGGCAACGTTGAGTTTCCCTAGTAACTGTTGTATCTCCCCAAGTGATGCCGTTCTTTGCTGCCTCAACTTTTGTATGCTGCAGTGCAGGTCAGCTACTTTTTCCGGTGGCAACCTGCATGTCCCGGCTTCTGAGTCCAACTCAATTCCCAGGAAGGATAGTTTTGTGGTCGGGTCTTCTGTTTTGTCCTGCTCCAGGGGGATACCTAGCTCCTGCGCCATATGTATACATTTGCTTAGCCTGCCATAACTCACAGCTTTAAGCAGCCGGGCGTGGCTGCTCCACCTACGCTGCTCCCGCCTGTCCGTCTGAGTTGACGATGAGGAAAGATCACGAAGCTGGCGTATCAGGAGCCCACCTCTCGTTGCAGCAGAAAATGGCGGGAGTGGAGGCTATCCTTCAGGCAGCTACTGCCGGCCTTGGACCCCAGGCTGACCTCAGTGACAATGGTGGGGGAGGAGGCTCCGCTCACGCTGCTCCCACCAGTGTATGCTGACCTTAGTGGTGACCCCAGGGAGGAAAGGTGCGAAAAATGGCTTGTCCATCGTTCTGCAGCTCCACCGTCGATGAGGTCGTCCATCAGCCAGAAATCGGTAATTCCTTTCTCTTTCTTGCGATGGGAGGAGAATATGCCTGTTCCTGGTAGTTGGCCCCTCTTATCTCCCCCAATCACTATCTTGGTTGCCCCCTGATTTGGTGGGGGGGTCTCTTTGCTCCCGGGGGGCAATTGTGGCCCCAGCAAGCCTAGCCGGTATGCCAATGGGGGCAGGGGAGGAACCCCACCTCCGGAGGGCATTCTACCCGGCCCCCCATTTGGTCCGGCTTTGCCTCCATGCCCCGGGCCTCAACAGAGTACAAAGACCCATTAAAACACCAGCAGTTCACAGCATTCGTGCATGCACATATCTGCTGCACATCGATTTTGCTTGTTTCCTGTTGGGGGGCACCGCAAAGGCTGGCAATCATTATGCTTATTTTTCTGCTGGCCCATCCAACAGCAGTACCCACTGTTGTTAGGGCCTCACACATCTTTTTTGGGATGGGTCCCAACTTTTTGAGAGGCAGAGGGTCACTCATGTGACGTCAAAGGGTGGCCCGAGCCCTGATGTTCCCCTGACTTTAGTTTGCAGGGAAGGAGGGGGGCCACCACAAAGGCTGGAAATCTTTTTGTTCTTTCTCTACTGGCCTAGCGAACAACAGTAGCCACCAGAGTGTTGTTAGCAGGGCCTCGCACATTCTGTTTGGGCTGGGTCCCACCTTGGAGAGAGGCCCTGGACTAAGTGATGCTCGCTGCGCAGCATCATTAATTACGAGGGAGGAACCAGAGGGTCCAGTATAAGTCTGCTAAGGCTGAAGGTACAAGCCTAAAAAAAAAAACAACCACAAAAAAATAAAAAACAGGTCCTGACTTCGTGTGCAGAGAAAGCCTTGATTTAATAAGTTGCAAGCGAGTTTCCTGATCTTTGTACAATTCCAAGTATATTTACTTAGACATGACTATAAATGAAAGTTGTTTAACCATTATTTCTTACGCTTTGCAGCAGCTAACATGGAGTTTCTAGTTGCTCAAATGGGTGTCATTTCTGATATTTATAAGTTTTCCTCCTTTTAATAGCTTGATTTTGCTCGCAAGAAAGTGGCACTCATAGTCGTTAAAATGGTACTCATAATTACTCTGAAATTATGAAAATGTCACACATAGAAATTTGAAACCTTGGCAGCTATGCATGTAACATTACACCCACGACAAGCAAGGACTATTCGCTTTGTCAGTTGTTCTCAGCTGCTTAAGATAAATAAGCAACAAACTTGGGCTTCGTTGTACATAACATTGAAAATGCTTCAGTTCTGGGATGATGAGACTATGAAAGAACTATAACGGGTCTCTTTGAAGACAGTGAAGGGTGGTATCGCTGCAGCAGTAAGATTGTTTTTTCATCCTGACGGCAAAAATGGACAGCCCAATAGAGACCCATCTCAGCACCTGAGCTAAGTAAGCAGAGAAATGTCCCGGTTTTTAAATAGTGTTTCAGTGCGAGAAACTATTTAAAAAACAGGACATTTCTCCATTTAACCCGTTCACTGCACAAAAAAACGGACATTTCTGTAAGTAGGAGCAAAGTGTCGGGACACTGCTCCGAAAACAGAGACCGTCAGGGGATAATAGAGACGTCTGGTCACCCTAGCTAACTGCTCAGGGGGACCGCCTCCACAACTTTGCGGAGCGAGGTCCGACAAGGCCGTCTACTCCTGGCTGCAGGTGCAGGTATGGCGGGGCAGGGATGTCCATTCCTGTCCATTGTGACATTCCGCCAATGACTGGCTGGAATGCGTTGTGGCCCAACCGATTGAATTAGGCCAATGTCCCTCTTCTTGAGCCGTGGAGCCCCTCCTCCTTGCTGACCATGCTGTTCCCAGCCTGGATCTCCGTCTGTCTGTCATTCATTGCCTCTTCAGGGGTGCCGTCCGGACCACTCAGCTTATCAATTTCCTACAGCGATAAAGCTGGGGACCTATTGTCCCATTCGCCTTTTGTCCATGCTTATGACAATGCCCCTTTTCTAGATTGGATTTTATGAACACAAACAGCCCTCGTCAATCGCTGACCCTTTATTTGGCAGCCTCTCATGCAATGGTGCTGCCGTGCCCTTTGTCTGCCACCCAAGGGGGAGGTTAGCCGCCCTCCCTCTAGGGTCAGCTGTGCCTTCCGGTCACCGGTAAATACACTTTTGATTTTTGCACTGCCTCTGCATTACTCCCGAACACTTGGCCTCCCAGCACCCTGTTTAAAAATGTGGGCTTCTTGCATATCACTTGGGGCTGTCCTAAGATGATTGAGTACTGGTCCAGGGTATTCAGTATACTGAGTGGCATAGTGGACACTGTTCTGCCCCCTCTCCCTCTGTTGCCTTGCTGGGTGCTTCCATAGATGCTTTTAAGGGACCACAGCCATTTGCAGCAATGGCTTAACTATTGGCTAAAAAGAGTTGTCCTTCACTAGATGCAAAGAGTGGTTCACAAGCATGCTCACTAGTTGCATGACAGGCCCGGGTCTAGCGGGTGAGCCGGGTGGGCCAGGTCCGCCCAAAGATGAGCCTGGCCCACTCAAACATGAGCGTTGGCCCTCGCAGTGAATCTGTCACCTATGTACAGCAATAAAAAATGTTCAGATAACTGGTGATTTATGATCCTGCTGGACAGCAATAATGTGTCTGTTGGTAGTTTTTAAATTCAGATAAACTGAATTTTATGTAGATAGCTCAGTGGGTTACTGCCTTTGTCACAGAGATCCTTGTGTTACTCGCAGTTCAGAAGTTGCAATCCTAAAATAGGACAGTGACCTATGAACTGTCATCAAAGAGCTGCATACAAACTTCGCTTTTTTGTGTTGTGATATAGTTGGAACTTCCCCAGTCTTTCATTATCGTAATGCTGCTAAAGAGAGTGTGTGCAGTTATACATTTTTATCAGTAAAGCCACTATCCAATCACTGGAGTACCCTTTAAATCCTGAGTTTGTGCTTCTTCATACCAAACCCTCGTAAAATATATTGCCCACCAGCATGAATGACATGTGATTGCTACACCTTGTAATCCTCATTGCGTTATGTGAGATTCCCTGTAGACTGATATATTGCCACTGTATAACGTGCAGGTGACCATGTAAAGTACTGTGACACCCTACACCAGAGGTCTTCAATCTGTGGGGCGCAACCCCCATGTGGGCCTGGAGTCCTGGAAAGGGGGTAGGGCATTCCATTCCCGAGCTTCACTTGTGCCTTTAATCCAAAACCTTTGCTTTCCTTTTAGAAAAAGACAGCCGTCCTGGGACAGCTAATTTAGATCATTATCAGCTGAAGTTGCATCCATTGAGTCTTTAGTGCTGTGAAAAACTTTTGTGCCTGCTTGCCTGAATGAAATGCAAATGTGGAGATGAGTTAATATGCAAGTGCTTGGGAGCTGGTTCTGACTTTAATTGAATAATTAACTCCAAGCTTTGTGGGTTCCCACGCAAAACCCATGGATTTTGATGCTGCAAAAACGGACACCTCCCCAGCTGAGGCATAACAGGGAGAAATTCTTTAATTTCTCATAATTCTTTCTTCTTCCCATGTGTGCTGCATTCTGCAGCTCACATAGAAAGATGAAAACGCCACTCAGGATTGTTTTTGTGAAAGAAGGTGACCCTTCCTGTATAAAAACATTCTGCCTATATTGGTGATATGCAGCAATTTGTGCACCAACGCAGGGGAAAAGGATGGATTGCACCGTATTTCATGAATATAGTGCATTCCAACCCTTTCACAGTGGCATAGGGCAGCACAGCAAGAAAACTTGCAACACTGCCCTACTCCAATTCCTCATAAATGAGGCTCTTTACTTTTAGCTAAACATTTGACTACACCCCCATGCTCACTGACCTTTGGTTTGCTAAACGCTGTTCAATATTATTTCCCCACAGTAAAAATGATTTGCTGTAGGAATTTGAGGCGTTTATGGTTGACGATAGTTGTCGATGATGAGGAGTACCAGGTTCCAGAATTTTTTGTCAGAAAGGGGTCATTACGCCTAAAAATGGTTGACAAGGGGGTCTCGGCCTCAAAAAGTTTGAAGACCTCTGCCCTACGCTGATATGAGTAGCGCTATACAATAAATGAAATGCATGATAGAGGGGCAACAGAGCGATGAGGAGCACTAGTGGAAAGTGGTAGTGAGGGAATCCAAGGAGGAGGTCATGGGGTGGGGTGGAGCTATGGAGAGTTGAGGGGGACTAGTGGAGGGTGGCAGTGAGGAAGTCTGAGGAAGAGGTCAAGGGGTGGGGGGCTATGGAGAGATGAGGGGCACCGTTGGAGGGTAGTAGTGAAGGTATCTATGGAAAAAGATGTCATTGATGGGGTGCCAAAAAAGACTTTCGCACCAGCACTATAGCCGGCCCTGTCGTGGCCTTTCTGTTTTTGGTTATTTAATTAACAGTCAGGTCATTAGGGCAACTGTGGAACATACTTTAAAGTACATGCTGATTACACTTACTACTATATTCAATGTTTCAAGTTTGAAGATGATTTTACTAATGTTTTTTTCCGGGAAGAATGAAAGTGGAACCGGATGGTGTCTGATATGGGGCTGGGGCCCAAGGTCAGCTATGAGATAAGGTACATTGGAGAGGGGTGGAACAAAAGTTGATAATCAAGCCAGTAAGGGAGTGCCCTGCAGAGTCAGGGGTCAGGTGAAGGTAGTAATGAAGAGGGATTCTCCCTGAAGGCTCGCACAGAGGGAGCCTGAGTAGTATCACTTGCCTGATACTCCCTCCTCAGAAACCTCCTCTTCCCATCAAAGGGACATTACCAGGAAAAAACACTTTTTTAGAGTGATAACATTTAGAAAGAGATTTGGAAATTAGTGCGTTTTACTAGGTCTTTTAAGACTAAGAAGAGATAAATGAGGGCCCGAAGCAGGCCTGGCTAGACATATGACAGACAAATAGGGCCCACAGTGGCCCACCCGAATGCACCCTTGGCCCACCCAAATAAAACTTCCTGGAGCCGGGCCTGTTGCTTGATATGACATATTGTAAACACCAGTACAAAATATACTCTCAAGAACTTTTGGGGCTCTTTCTGAATGTATTTATTGCAGCAGGCTGATTCTTATGCATCCTCAAGAAACAGTATAGCGCCCCCTAACACATGTGCTTTGCAATATCCACCGTCAAGCTATTCATTTTCAACTTGCTGATGTGAAATCCTAAATTGTTTATTGCTGTCTACAAGGGACTCACCACATATGATGGTATACTTCTGAGGCACAACTAGAGCCAAATTTCAGGGGGGGGGCTACTAAAACTTTTGGGGGCGGGGCTAATTCTCCCAGCAATTGGCAGAGTGGAAATGAAGGAGTGAAAAACAACTTGTTATCATGTCAATGGTCTTTTAAAGATCTGTTAAGTACTCGGGTGCGACTGCGATAAGCTCAAAAGCTGTCTGGGTGTCCTCCCAGGAAGCTGTCTCAGCCTAGGCGGACACACACGATGGGGGGGGGGGCTTAAGCCCTTTGAGTTCTATGGGCGTTGCGCGCCTGATATACTTCATAATTATTCAGCTCCTGTGATTAATTTTACTGCCATCACTGCTTTTACTCTACGCTTGCATTTCTTTTAATGTATCTTGTTTTGTCTTATATATCATTAAATTAGCAAAAATAATAAAAATGGCGGGTTGCATTGTATCAAAAAGGAGTGCATGAGAAGTAAATGTGAACAAGGAGGCCAAGAAGAAAGAGCGTTGGATGTTGATGAAGGTGGGAGAAAATCGCTTCGTAAGTGGAGAAGGTGACCCTGGGCGTGCTCGGAGGGACTGCAAGGACTGAGGATTTTGGTAGACTAGTAACCCAAGAAAGTTACCGGTGCTGTGAGTTTCAGAGGTCTCGGAGATGTCCTGCATGATTAATGTAACTGTAAATGTAGTTGAGCTTATATAGCGCACAGCTACCCGCAGTGGGTTTCCCGGCGCTTGCTTAGGGAACCCTTCCTGGTATTCCCCTGTGAGATAGCAGGGTATCCACAAGGTGAAAGTCAGGCATCCCGCCGCGAGGGGCCGTTGTGGAGATTAAGCAAGCTATTGCCCAGAGTCGCAGAGTGTGAACCCGTGAGTCGAGGAGGCACCGGGGCGAGAAATATCGAGTCCGTGGAACTTTTTGGCCAAGACCCGCCGAGGCGGGGAATTGAACCCTGGTCCAGGACCGATCTCAGCTTCCGGGTCTGCTGCCTCTAACCCCTGAGCCACACTTCTCCACACTTCTCAATAATAGACTATGAACCATAAAATATGATGTTATTGATGGTATTATATTTCATGATTATGCATTGTGTGTGTTAACCCGATTGGGTTATCGATACTTCTCCCTCAGAACCTTCCTGTTCCCCTAGTTTTATTTTTATGTTTGTTGTTCCGTTGTCTTGTGCTGCTACCTTGTCGCGGCGCCAGGACGCTCCTTCGCTGGAGCATCTGTGCGCCTAATAAAAGTGCATAACATAACATAACATAACCCCGATTGGGTTATCAATTCTTCTGACAGAGTGCTCCACCAGCACCTCTGCTCTCGATCGCCTATTGAGTGCGATGGGTCAGTGACAGGTCAGCTATATGGCAAGTCGGACAATCTAACTAGCTAAGTTTACCTTGGATATACTATTTTCCAGGGCAATGTACCACCCCCCAATGTTGCAAGTTCATGTGTTCCCTCAATTTGATTGGCCAAAAGCGAGAAGAGGTCATCACACCATACTAGTTATGAGATCATTTCATTCCAATATTCAAAATAATGTTCCCTTCCATAATTTTATTTTCCCATGCACTTTTATTCCACACGAAAATCGATGTTTCAATAACAAATACAATGTATAAGAAGATTTGTAAGTTGTCTTTCTTTCTGAGGTTCAAAAGTTCATCTTCTCAGGCGCATCGCAGGCAAGACTGTCACTGGCACAGATTCAATGCCATGGCTTGAGGACTTGGGAAAATTCAGCACATGTACGATGAGAGTTTCAAGATAGAGTTTAGCAATGACACATCAAGCCCAAATACCAGCTAATAGCAAAGTCAAAGAGAAACAGTTTTAGATCAAAGAATAAATGAATACACTGTATACCACTTATCTCTACTCTATTCCCTTTACTTTATTTTAACTATAGCGGTAGTGATTAGGCAGAACAAACAGGTTTTAGTACAAGCAGCAGTGCAAGCATTAGCATGTGAAACACAGAGCAGCCATCTTTAATTCTAGTGCGCAGAAACAAAGATTTCCACCAAAGCAAGGAGTACGTCGTGTCACGTGAGTGTGACAGATGCATGCGCATAAAGTTCCCACATTGCGGCCGCCATATTAGGTCACTCGACTTACTGTTAGTAAAAACCACATAGATAAGCTTCCCCTAGATACTAGAAATGTTGAGCCAGATGTAGGTAAATTCCACTTACCGATTCATAAATACCGACTCATACCGAATCGGTATTCCTGAATCGGTAAATGGTATGTAGGTAAAAAATCGGTAAAAGATACCGACTCGGTATGAGTCGGAAACCCAAATCGGTAATCACCGAATCGGAAAAATCCGATTCGGTAAATACCGAGTCGGTGATACGCATGCACCCCTATGGGCAGGAATGAATGGGAGTCACCGAATCAGAGAAATCCGAAGCGGAAATTTCCGAATCGGTATTTACCGAATCGGGAGTTTGAAACACGCCATGTGAGCCTGCCAACCAATCAGGGGCAGCCTACACACCCCGCAACCAAGGCCCTGTGAATCCAACCAATGAGAGTGAAGCACCCCACCCCAGCACCTGGGGGTGGCCACACCCATGCAGGTGGAAACCAACAGAACAAACAAATCTTCAGAGGTGAGAGGAGCACAGCATCCAGAGGCAAGCAGAGTGACAGAATGGAGGCACAGGAAGGCCAAAGGGAAGGTGGTGAGCGAAAAAGGAAGACAAAGTTCAGCCCAGAGGAACTACAGGTGGCTGTGGAAGAGATAGTAGCCCACTACCCAAAATTTTTCGGGAGGCAGTCTCTACATGTTGCAGAGACTGTGAAAAGGAACACTTGGATTGCAATTCAGGCCAAAGTCAATGCCATAGGTGTCACCCACCGGGAGATTGACGACATCAAAAAGAGGTGGTACGACCTGCGAATTGTGACGAAGAAAAAGATTGCTGGCCAGAAAAAGGATGCTGGTCTGACTGGAGGTGGCAGGAGCAAAGCACCCAAACTGACACCGATAGAGGAGCTAGTGGAAGGCACCATGGAGGCAGAATGCATCCATGAGATAGGAGACCTGGATAGCACAGCGAAAGCAACCAAAAAACAAGGTAAGAGGCATGTTCCCACATCCACCCGCACCAACCCAAACCCCTACCCCACTGTGTACACTCATCACACTGCAGAAGAGCTCATACACACTGACAGCAATGCATCATGGTAGACGTAGTAATGTATACACAGATGCAAGGTGTACAGACTATTTTATTAAGAGCCACACACAGATGAACAACAACATTGACCCTATGTCAATTTGTTTCTACAGGAGAGTCGTCACGCAGTTCTGTTCCACCGAGGGAGGAGAGTGCAGCACCAACTAAGAGAGGGGAGAAAGCAAAGAGGAAAAGTTGTGAGAGTGCAGTTGAAGGAGGAAACGATCCCACCCAGGAGCCATCAACTCCTGTCCGAGCCACAACACCTGTCCCACTGTCCCCTCTGTTGTTTGGATCTCCTGAGCTCACAAACACACCCATACCAATGTCCAGAGGGTCCTTGCCGGGAGGGGAAAGTAGGCATGCGAAGCCCCCGCATAGGATCCTGCAGACCTCTGATTCAGAGGATGAGGAAGATGTCCCCCAAAATAGTGCAACAGTGTCTGACAGGCCAAGACCACCAATTGCAGCAGGCGCTGCGCACACCAGTGTCCTTGGCAGGAGAGCACGTGAGGGTGGGGAGGGCCAGGAAAGGGAGAGCGTCTTCTGTGGCCTGGAGGGCACAATGGTAAAAGTACAGCGCCAGCAGGCCAAATCACTGCAAGCCATGCATAGGCAGGTCCGCTGTATGAACACCAAAATGTCCAACATGGACAAGGGCATAAGCCAAATGGCATCTAGCCTGGAGCAAATGGCACAAGGGATCACGGACATTTCTACATACTTGGGAGTCCTGTCGGACAAGTTAGACAGGGATCATCTCCAGCGTGCCAAGGAACAACAGTACATGCGCCAACATACTAAGGCCATGAACAGGTTTGCAAACAATACAGCACTCCTCTGCAGACGCTCAATTTCTATGCAGGAAGCATTAGTGCACTGCTGCACAGACTTAACACGGGGCATGGGTAGAGTGACCTCTGCAGTGGAGCAGATGCTGAACTCCAACACAGTCAATGCTGGTGATACGGGTGTGGAGGAGACTGAGGGGTCAACCAGCAGGAGTGGCTCTAGTACACCTGTGCCGGAGGTGCGCAGGAGCGGGAGGCGCAACCAAGCTGAGTCAGGCACCAGCAGGGAATTGGAAGGTCAGGCACCAAAATCCCGCAATGTAGTGCGAGGACGCCAGCACTAACCTATGCGGAAGATTGACTCAACTGCACACAGTGACAGAAACTGAGAAGGTGCAGCCAGTGACATTGACGTACATTCATGGATCCTCTTCAGTTGTTACAATGATGATGTAGTGCTGATTAAACTACACATGTCATGTAGTAAACCTGTGTATGTGTCATACTTTACCTAGAAATAGCGTTGTGTTATATCTGTCCGTCTCAATCTACCATCTAGTGCTGCTGGTCCTGTTGCCTGGGGCTCTGCACGTTCTTGGTCGTCATCTATGTTCTCATGATGGGTCATCTCCACCTCAGTGCCTTCCTTGGTAGCAAGATTATGCAAGATGGCACAGGTCACTATTATTTTGCAACACAGGATGGGGGTGTACTGTCGCGCACCTCCACGTTTGTGGAGGCACCGGAACCTGCTCTTCAGGAGTCCAAAAGTTCGCTCCACGACATTGCGGGTGGACCTGTGTGCCACATTGTATCGCCTTTCTGCTCTGGTGGTTGGGTTGAGGTACGGTGTCAGCACAAAGGAACGCAGGGCATATGCACTGTCACCTGGGAGAGAACAAGAGGTACATGAGTTACATTCACATTGCACATTTAGCTGAGGTCTATTTGAGGGTGTGTACAACTTTTTTACCTAGCAGATATCCATCTCCAAAATCTCCATTCAGTAGCGTGGTGTATATTCCGCTGTTCTGGAATAGGCCTCTCGAGGCCGGGTCACCCCCCTCACTCGCCTGCTGCCCTGCTAGCCAGCCTCCTTGCCCTGCCTGCCTGCCTGCCGCCTGCCTGCCGCCACCGCGGCCCCCCCAGCACCCCCGAGCGGCCCAGCCACAGCGGAGCCGGCCGCTCGCCACTTTTCCCGCCGCTGGCCCCTGCGGCCCCGCCCACCACCGGCCCATTGGCCCGGACGCTCGCCCAGCCCAGCAGACCCGCCCTCCCGTCCCCCTTCTTAAGGGGAGCGCCTGGGTGACCGCGGGAGTGACTACTGTGCCTCTCGAGGCCGGGTCACCCCCCTCACTCGCCTGCTGCCCTGCTAGCCAGCCTCCTTGCCCTGCCTGCCTGCCTGCCGCCTGCCTGCCGCCACCGCCGCCCCCCCAGCACCCCCGAGCGGCCCAGCCACAGCGGAGCCGGCCGCTCGCCACTTTTCCCGCCGCTGGCCCCTGCGGCCCCGCCCACCACCGGCCCATTGGCCCGGACGCTCGCCCAGCCCAGCAGACCCGCCCTCCCGTCCCCCTTCTTAAGGGGAGCGCCTGGGTGACCGCGGAATTGACCACTTTGCCTCTCGAGGCCGGGTCACCCCCCTCACTCGCCTGCTGCCCTGCTAGCCAGCCTCCTTGCCCTGCCTGCCTGCCTGCCGCCTGCCTGCCGCCACCGCCGCCCCCCCAGCACCCCCGAGCGGCCCAGCCACAGCGGAGCCGGCCGCTCGCCACTTTTCCCGCCACTGGCCCCTGCGGCCCCGCCCACCACCGGCCCATTGGCCCGGACGCTCGCCCAGCCCAGCAGACCCGCCCTCCCGTCCCCCTGCTTAAGGGGAGCGCCTGGGTGACCGCGGGAGTGACCACTGTGCCTCCCGAGGCCGGGTCACCCCCCTCACTCGCCTGCTGCCCTGCTAGCCAGCCTCCTTTCCCTGCCTGCCTGCCTGCTGCCTGCCTGCCGCCCCCGCCGCCCCCCCAGCACCCCCGAGCGGCCCAGCCACAGCGGAGCCGGCCGCTCGCCACTTTTCCCACCGCTGGCCCCTGCGGCCCCGCCCACCACCGGCCCATTGGCCCGGACGCTCGCCCAGCCCAGCAGACCCGCCCTCCCGTCCCCCTTCTTATGACGCCCCCTGAGCAACCGCGCGCAGCGGGAGCACCGACTGAGCGCCGAAGGTGCGCCAAAGGTAAGCCCGTCTGCGCCCGTCCGCGCCTGGACCGCGCCCAGCGCCAGGACCCCTGGCCCTCGCAGACCCCAGCCCACCCGCCGGACGTACGACGCCGCCACCCTCAACGCACTCAACGCCGGCCGAACCCCTGGATGCTACCGAGCCACCCCGAGACGCACCCACGGACCCTTCATCTGCCAGGCCTGCAAGTTCTCCTGCATCCGGACCTGCACTGCACCAGCGTCCAACAAGCAGAACACCAGCAGCAACCACCTGAAGTGCATCCTGCTCAACACCCGCTCCGTCCACAGACACGCCGTCGAGCTCTGGAACCTGCTCGACACCACAGACCCAGACGTCGCCTTCCTCACGGAAACCTGGATGAACGCCTCCTCAGCGCCCGACATCGCCATCGCCATCCCGGACGGCTACAAGATCATCCGGAGGGACCGCGTCAACCAGACAGGAGGAGGCATCGCCATCATCCACAGGAACACCATCCGCATCACGACCAACACCGATGACACCATCGCACCCGCCGAACACCTGCACTTCCAGATCCACGTCAACCCCAAGACCACCCTCAGAGGCACCCTCATCTACAGACCCCCGGGACCAGGCACACAATTCAGCGAGGACATCGCCGACTTCATCAGCCCGCTCGCCCTCCCCTCAGCCGACTACATCCTCCTCGGGGACCTCAACTTCCACCTGGAGAACAACAACGACCGCAACACCACCACCCTGCTGGACAACCTCGCAAACCTGGGACTCAAGCAGCTGGGGACCACCCCCACCCACTACGCCGGACACACACTCGACCCGATCTTCTCTTCCAGCAAGGACATCGCCTTCAGCCACGCCACGGGACTCCCATGGACGGACCACAGCTGCGTCCACTTCAGCTTCAGAAGGACCACACTCCACCATCACCAGCAACAGGCTCCCCGCAGAAGCTGGAACAAGATCACTGCAGACCAGCTCACTACGTCCTTGAGCAAGAACCCTCCCACCAGCACAACAAACCCCAGTCAAGCAGCCACCAACCTCACGAAATGGATCAGCGACTGCGCAGACGAACTCGCCCCGCTGAAGACCCCGCCGAGCAGACCCGGCAGCAAGAAAGCCCCATGGTTCAACGACGAACTCAAGAGCTCCAAGAAGAACTGCAGAGCACTCGAGAAAACCTGGCGCACAGACCCAACACCGGACAACATGACTGCCCTCAAGCTCGCCACCCGAAAACACCACCAGCTGATCCGCGCCACCAAGAAAACTGCATTCAAGGAACGACTGGACAACAGCGCACACAACAGCAAGGAACTCTTCAACATCGTGAAAGAGCTCTCCAACCCTAACGCCGGAAACAACGACATCACCCCTTCGCAAGACCTCTGCAACTCCCTCGCCTCCTACTTCCACAACAAGATCGCGGACATACACAACAGCTTCAGCACTCAACCAACGCACGCCACGACCGAACCACCACCCTCCGCGCCTGGACCCCGATCAGCACCGAAGACACCATCCGCACGATGAACTCCATCCACTCCAGATCTCCGACAGACCCCTGCCCTCACCACGTCTTCAACAAGGCCGACGCTGTCATCGCACCCCACCTGCGGGACATCATCAACACCTTCTTCGACATCGCCACCTTCCCGGAGAGCTGGAAGCACGCCGAACTCAGCGCTCTACTCAAGAAACCATCAGCAGACCCTACCGACCTCAAGAATTACCGCCCCATCTCGCTGCTCCCGTTTCCGGCCAAAGTCATCGAGAAGACCGTCAACAAGCAACTGGCCGCCTTCCTCGAGACGAACGGCTCCCTCGACCTCTCGCAGTCTGGCTTCCGGGCCAATCACAGCACCGAGACCGCCCTGATCGCAGCCACAGACGACATCCGAGCCCTGCTCGACAACGGAGAAACAGCGGCCCTCATCCTCCTGGACCTCTCCGCGGCCTTCGACACTGTCTGCCACCGCACCCTAGTACAGCGCCTCAGCAACGTCGGAATCCAGGAGAAGGCACTGGAGTGGATCACCTCCTTCCTCACCGGAAGGACACAGAGAGTCTGCCTCCCCCCGTTCAGATCGGAGGCCACCGAAGTCATCTGCGGCGTTCCTCAAGGCTCCTCGCTCAGCCCAACTCTCTTCAACGTCTACATGAGCCCCCTCGCAGCCATCGCACGCCAGCACAACCTGAACATCATCTCCTACGCCGACGACACCCAGCTGATCCTCTCCCTCACTAACGACCCCGCCACCGCCAGAGCCAACCTGCACGAAGGGATGACAGAAGTAGCCAAATGGATGTCGAACAGCCGCCTGAAACTGAACTCAGACAAGACCGAAGTCCTCATCCTGGGATCCTCACCCTCCGCCTGGGACGACTCCTGGTGGCCCCCCGCCCTGGGCAGCGCACCCAAACCAACTGACCACGCACGCAACCTGGGCTTCATCCTGGACTCCTCCCTCTCCATGACCAGACAAGTCAACGCCGTCTCCTCGTCGTGCTTCCACATCCTGCGAATGCTACGCAAGATCTTCCAATGGATCCCCACCGAGACCAGGAAGACGGTCACCCAGGCCCTCGTCACCAGCCGTCTGGGCTACGGCAACTCCCTCTACGCCGGAACCACCGCCAAACTCCAGAAGAGACTCCAGCGGATCCAGAACACCTCAGCACGACTCATCCTGGACATCCCCCGCCGCAGCCACATCTCCGGACACCTGAGACCCCTGCACTGGCTCCCGGTCAACAAGAGAATCACCTTCCGGCTCCTCACCCATGCACACAAAGCCTTACACAACCAAGGACCAGGATACCTCAACAGCCGCCTCAACTTCTACGCTCCCACGCGCCAGCTTCGATCGACCAGCCACGCCCTCGCCGCCGTCCCCCGCATCCGAAGAGCCACCACAGGAGGAAGGTCCTTCTCCTACCTGGCCGCCAAGACTTGGAACTCCCTTCCGACTCACCTCCGCCTGACCCAGGACCACCTCGCCTTCAGGAAGCAGCTCAAGACCTGGCTATTCGAGCAGTAGCGAACCCCCCCCCCCCCAGCGCCTTGAGACCCTCCGGGTGAGTAGTGCGCTATACAAATGCTCTGATTGATTGATTGATTGATAGGAGTCGTGCGTGCTGCCATGGAATTTGGCAACTATGTCTGTGATAATGTTCCCTGCATTGCATATCACCTGCACGTTGATGGAGTGCGTCATCTTACGGTTTCGGTATATGTGTTCGGTGGCTGCAGGTGGGCATAGGGGAATGTGGGTGCCATCATTGCAGCCTATCACATGCGGGAAGTGTGCCATTACATAAAAGTCTGTTTTAGTTTTGGCAAGTTCCGCAGGTGTGTCAGGGAACTGTATGTAATGTCCCATTCTCTGAGTCATGACATCCAGGAATTTCCTGAAAAAACGGGACAGACAGCTCTGGGATACACCTCTTACTGCAGTTATCACACTCTGGTAGCTCCCAGAGGCAAGCAGGTGTATGCTACACAACACCTGGACATGGGGAGGGATGGCGTGGGCCCTGGGCGTTGGATGATCCAGGAATGGGTGGAGGTCCCTTATTAGGTCCATGATGGTATTGGGGTGCAGCCTGTACCTCTGGAGTATCTCAGGCTCAGTCAATTGAAATAGAGTGATCCTCTGCTGGTACACCTGCTCCTCCCTTTGCCATACCCTCAGACCTGCAGCCTGTAGCCTTCGCCTCCTCGCAATCACATAGAGTGCCGCCATCTTGCCAACAGTGTTGCATTTTGGGCCCTTTTTAAAGCTTGCACCTGGTTACCACCTGCTTTCAGTCCATGGTAATTACCGACTCTTAAATACCGAATTTCGTTGAAATCAGTATTTTTTTCCTTTCCTACATCTCGATGGGCATTTTTTCCGATTTCCTATTTACCGATTCGGTAAATAAGGACTCGGAAAATAAGGTGTCGGTGAATACCATTCGGAAAATATGTTAACGGTAAATACAGATTCGGCATTTTACCGGTTCTTATTTTCCGAATCGGTACATTTTTGACACCTACATCCCGTTTTCTAAATACCGGTCGGTAACGGCCGATTTTACCGATTTTGGGCCGTTACCGACCGGTATTCGCCTACCTACATCTGGCCCTTAGTGTGGTGCAATTATTAGTAATACGAAACATGTTTATTAATACGTTATATGTTATTTCGAGAGGGTTGAATCCGAGCAAGTCTCTTCACGTGCGAAACCTTGCTCCATCAATCCCCTCTTTGATGATATTTTATATCATCACAAAGTACAGAAACAGATGCCAATTTTCAATATTTACTCAGCTTTATTTCTTCAAACACTCTTTTAGGTTTTTCCCCATAATTCATGTGAAGGGTTTCAATTTTCTTGTATAAATCCCCATTTAATTCTTCAAGCTCAATTTCACTGAAGTTTCTTTTCGTTCCTTTCTTATTTACTGTATACGTCTTTTTATGCTTGCGGCATTTACAACAAATTATTATCCACGCTCGCGCTTCTATAAGGTCTGTTGCGCTAGCTGCTAGAGTCTACTGCCACCGTTTTTAAAAGTTTAAATTTGTCCTGCACTCTTGCCTACTATTGTGTGTTGCTGCAGTTTGGTATAAATATTTTTGCCTTCTCACCTCGTACCTTCACTTCTCTCCCTCCTACCCCGGTCCACCACGGGCTTGGCCCGATTGTTGTGGAGGGTAGCGAGGACGACCGAGCAGCACTTCCGGTCGGGAGGGTGGAGTCAGGGGTCAGCATTCTAGGCTATTTAGGGCCATGTATTTGATGACGCGCAGCAGACACGCAGCGGACGCGCGCTTCTATAAGGTCTGTCGCGCTAGCTGCTAAAGTCTACTGCCACAGTTTTTAAAAGTTTTAATTTGTCCTGCACTGTTGCCTACTATTGTGTGTTGCTGCAGTTTGGTATCAATATTTTTGCCTTCTCACCTCGTACCTTCACTTCTCTCCCTCCTACCCCGGTCCACAACGGGCTTGGCCCGATTGTTGTGGAGGGTAGCGAGGGCGACCAAGCAGCACCTCCGGTCGGGAGGGTGGAGTCAGGGGTCAGCGTTCTAGGCTATTTAGGGCCATGTATTTGACGACGTGCAGCGGTCACGACGCGCAGCGGGCGCGCCGCTGGAGTTCCAAAGGCAAGCCTGTCTGCGCCCGTCCGCGCCTGGCCCGTGACCAGCGCCAGTCATGATGCTGGTTGCCCGCTGACTACCCGGATCTGCTGGTCCAGGTCTCAGCTCTTGGTGCTGAGAAACGGTGCCTGTACCCACACAGTACGGTGCAGTCCTTCGGGGCTGGCAATGCAGCACTTTAGTTGTACTCATTGTCTATTCACTTTAAAATCCTCGAGAAATGCTCCATCATGCAGCTAAGGAATCCCAGGCTGCCTAGTCCCCCTGTGACCATCAAGGCTGGTCTACTTAACTGTCGATCTCCATTCCAGTGATATCTGGCTCTCGCTCTCTACCCACGCTTGGGATCTCCTATTTCTGACAGAGACATGGATTAAAGATTCTTCCAATCCTCACATTACCCTGGCTACCCCCCCCAGGCTATCGTTTTGTGGGAATAAATTGCGCCGGTACAAAGGTGGGTGGGGGGATCGCTGCTATTTTATGATCCCATTTGAAAATTACTACATGAAAAATTGCCAACCTTGGCCCTATAGAAGCAATGTACTTCAGTATCTTGGATGTCTCCTCCTTCATCTTAGCAGGCGTCTTGGAATATAACCCCCGGGTGCTTCACCTTCCTCGCTCTCGTGCTACGATTGCGGACCTTTCACTGAAGCATCCCCATTTCACTGTTTTGGGAGATTTCAATCTCCATGTAGATGTTGCGGCATGCACACAGGCTAGTAATTTTCTGGATTCTATGCATGCCCTGAACCTGACTCAGCAGGTACAAGGCTCTACACATCTAGCAGATCATACTCTCGATCTTTTTTTCCCTAATCATCCTGGCCTAACCACTCATCCTTCTTTACCTCTCATCTGGTCTGATGACTACTTGATCCCGTTTAAGCTGACCGTGTTCCAGCCATCTGGCTTTTCATCAAAAGTCAAGGACCATGGTAGAAAGTGGCACAACGTTACTTGTAATGCCCTGGAACCCATCTTTACTAAATTGATAGGCCAGCCCTCTAACGATCTGAATTCAGACGTATCCAATTTTAACACCTGTCATTCCTCTCCTATTGACCTTATTGCTCCAATGCTACCGCTAGCCTCTTTAAGATCGAAGCCGTCTGTGCCTTGGTTCTCTATGGCATTACGTGAGGAAAGGAGCAGATGTAAAAATTGGAATGTAACTGGCGACTGACGTATGATTCTGTCACTAAAACTATCTATAGAACCACCCTAAAGTACTTCCACAAACTTAAGCGCGCCACCATGAGGGATTATTTTGTTAAGAAAATCAATGCGGCTGAAAATTCATCAAATACTTTATTTAATATTATTAAGGAATTTTCTAATCCTCCAGACTTGGCCTGCCCGATTGCCCCTAGTCAAGATCTTTGTGATGGTCTCTCAGACTTTTTCCATGATAAAATCACTAATATCTCGTCCACATTCAATCAGGATTGTGTTCTCCCCTTGCTTGACCCTATAGCCTCTCAAGAGGTGGCGTTCGACACATTTAAAAGCCTATCCATGGAGTCTGCTTTGACAATGCTACACCGATGCAAATCTGGGTCCCCTCTTGACCCGGCTCCAGCCCAGGTGTTATGCAGTCTTGCCCCTCATGTGATCAGCCCGCTTCTTTCAATCTGGAATACTTCCCTACTCTCAGGTCAGTTCCCCACTGCATGGAAGCAGGCTATGCTGATTCCCATCCTGAACTAGGCTGATGCCGACCCTGCACTGTTCAGCAACTATCGGCCTATATCGCGCCACCCTACGCCATCAAAAATCCTCGAGAAAGTGGTGCAGGAGCAATTAGCCGATTATCTTGAATCTAATCAACTCCTTCATGACTCCCAGTCCGGTTTTAGACCTAGCTTTAGCACAGATCCGCACTACTTGAGGTGTCTGAGACCATTCAGGAATGCGTGGATACGGGCGAGGAGGCCATGTTGGTCCTTCTCGACCTGTCTGCGGTGTTCGATACCGTCTCCCATAACATCCTATTGGATAGATTGTGCAAAATTAGTATTGGGGGAACTCCTGGCCTGGTTCAGATCTTTTCTGATGTGTAGATCACAGCAGGTCTTCCTCCGGCCTTTTATTTCCGAAGAAAAACCTTTGCTTTGTGGTGTCCCGCTGGGCTTCCCACTTAGGGCCAGATGTAGGTAGGCGAATACCGGTCGGTAACGGCCCAAAATCGGTAAAATCGGCCGTTACCGACCGGTATTTAGAAAACGGGATGTAGGTGTAAAAAATGTACCGATTCGGAAAAGAGGAATCGGTATAATACCGAATCTGTATTTACCGTTAACATATTTTCCGAATCGGTACTCACCGACACCTTATTTTCCGAGTCCCTATTTACCGAATCGGTAAATAAGAAATCGGAAAAAATCGAGATGTAGGAAAGGAAAAAAATACCTATTTCAACGAAATTCGGTATTTAAGAGTCGGTAATTACCATGGACTGAAAGCAGGTGGTAACCAGGTGCAGGCTATAAAAAGGGCCCAAAATGCAACACTGTTGGCAAGATGGCGGCACTCTATGTGATTGCGAGGAGGCGAAGGCTACAGGCTGCACGTCTGAGGGTATGGCAAAGGGAGGAGCAGGTGTACCGGCAGAGGATCACTCTATTTCAATTGACTGAGCCTGGGATATTCCAGAGGTACAGGCTGCACCCCAATACCATCATGGACCTAATAAGGGACCTCCACCCATACCTGGATCATCCAACACCCAGGGCCCACGCCATCCCCCCCCATGTCCAGGTGCTGTGTAGCATACACCTGCTTGCCTCTGGGAGCTACCAGAGTGTGATAGCTGCAGTAGGAGGTGTATTCCAGCTGCAGTCTGTTCCGTTTTTTCAGGAAATTCCTGGATGTCATGACTCAGAGAATGGGACATTACATACAGTTCCCTGACACACCTGCGGAACTTGCCAAAACTAAAACAGACTTCTATGTAATGGCACACTTCCCGCATGTGATAGGCTGCATTGATGGCACCCACATTCCCCTATGCCCACCTGCAGCCACCGAACACATATACCGAAACGGTAAGATGACGCACTCCATCAACGTGCAGGTGATATGCAATGCAGGGAACATTATCACAGACATAGTTGCCAAATTCCCTGGCAGCACGCACGACTCCTACATATTCCAGAACAGCGGAATATACACCAGGCTACTGAATGGAGATTTTGGAGATGGATATCTGCTAGGTAAAAAAGTTGTACACACCCTCAAATAGACCTCAGCTAAATGTGCAATGTGAATGTAACTCATGTACCTCTTGTTCTCTCCCAGGTGACAGTGCATATGCCCTGCGTTCCTTTGTGCTGACACCGTACCTCAACCCAACCACCAGAGCAGAACGGCGTTACAATGTGGCACACAGGTCCACCCGCAATGTCGTGGAGCGAACTTTTGGACTCCTGAAGAGCAGGTTCCGGTGCCTCCACAAAAGTGGAGGTGCGCGACAGTACACCCCCATCCTGTGTTGCAAAATAATAGTTGCATAATCTTGCTACCAAGGAAGGCACTGAGGTGGAGATGACCCATCATGAGAACATAGATGACGACCAAGAACGTGCAGAGCCCCAGGCAACAGGACCAGCAGCACTAGATGGTAGATTGAGACGGACAGATATAACACAACGCTATTTCTAGGTAAAGTATGACACATACACAGGTTTACTACATGACATGTGTAGTTTAATCAGCACTACATCATCATTGTAACAACTGAAGAGGATCCATGAATGTACGTCAATGTCACTGGCTGCACCTTCTCAGTTTCTGTCACTGTGTGCAGTGGAGTCAATCTTCCGCATAGGTTAGTGCTTGCGTCCTCGCACTACATTGCGGGATTTTGGTGCCTGACCTTCCAATTCCCTGCTGGTGCCTGACTCAGCTTGGTTGCGCCTCCCGCTCCTGCGCACCTCCGGCACAGGTGTACTAGAGCCACTCCTGCTGGTTGACCCCTCAGTCTCCTCCACACCCGTGTCACCAGCATTGACTGTGTTGGAGTTCAGCATCTGCTCCACCGCAGAGGTCACTCTACCCATGCCCCGTGTTAAGTCTGTGCAGCAGTGCACTAATTCTTCCTGCATAGAAATTGAGCGTCTGCAGAGGAGTGCTGTATTGTTTGCAAACCTGTTCGTGGCCTTAGTATGTTGGCGCATGTACTGTTGTTCCTTGGCACGCTGGAGATGATCCCTGTCTAACTTGTCCGACAGGACTCCCAAGTATGTAGAAATGTCTGTGATCCCTTGTGCCATTTGCCCCAGGCTAGATGCCATTTGGCTTATGCCCTTGTCCATGTTGGACATTTTGGTGTTCATACAGCGGACCTGCCTATGCATGGCTTGCAGTGATTTGGCCTGCTGGCGCTGTACTTTTACCATTGTGCCCTCCAGGCCACAGAAGATGCTCTCCCCTTCCTGGCCCTCCCCACCCTCACGTGCCCTCCTGCCAAGGACACTGGTGCGCGCAGCGCCTGCTGCAATTGGTGGTCTTGGCCTGTCAGACACTGTTGCACTATTTTGGGGGACTTCTTCCTCATCCTCTGAATCAGAGGTCTGCAGGATCCTATGCGGGGGATCCGCATGCCTACTTTCCCCTCCCGGCAAGGACCCTCTGGACATTGGTATGGGTGTGTTTGTGAGCTCAGGAGATCCAAACAACAGAGGGGACAGTGGGACAGGTGTTGTGGCTCGGACAGGAGTTGATGGCTCCTGGGTGGGATCGTTTCCTCCTTCAACTGCACTCTCACAACTTTTCCTCTTTGCTTTCTCCCCTCTCTTAGTTGGTGCTGCACTCTCCTCCCTCGGTGGAACAGAACTGCGTGACGACTCTCCTGTAGAAACAAATTGACATAGGGTCAATGTTGTTGTTCATCTATGTGTGGCTCTTAATAAAATAGTCTGCACACCTTGCATCTGTGTATACATGACTACGTCTACCATGATGCATTGCTGTAAGTGTGTATGAGCTCTTCTGCAGTGTGATGAGTGTACACAGTGGGGTAGGGGTTTGGGTTGGTGGGGGTGGATGTGGGAACATGCCTCTTACCTTCTTTTTTGGTTGCTTTCGCTGTGCTATCCAGGTCTCCTATCCCATGGATGCATTCTGCCTCTATGGTGCCTTCCACTAGCTCCTCTATCGGTGTCAGTTTGGGTGCTTTGCTCCTGCCACCTCCAGTCAGACCAGCATCCTTTTTCTGGCTAGCAATCTTTTTCTTCGTCACAATTCGCAGGTTGTACCACCTCTTTTTGATGTCCTCAATCTCCCGGTGGGTGACACCTATGGCATTGACTTTGGCCTGAATTGCAATCCAAGTGTTCCTTTTCACAGTCTCTGCAACATGCAGAGACTGCCTCCCGAAAATTTTTGGGTAGTGGGCTACTATCTCTTCCACAGCCACCTGTAGTTCCTCTGGGCTGAACTTTGTCTTCCTTTTTCGCTCACCACCTTCCCTTTGGCCTTCCTGTGCCTCCATTCTGTCACTCTGCTTGCCTCTGGATGCTGTGCTCCTCTCACCTCTGAAGATTTGTTTGTTCTGTTGGTTTCCACCTGCATGGGTGTGGCCACTCCCATGTGCTGGGGTGGGGTGCTTCACTCTCATTGGTTGGATTCACAGGGCCTTGGTTGTGGGGTGTGTAGGCTGTCCCTGATTGGTTGGCAGGCTCACATGGCGTGTTTCAAACTCCCGATTCCGTAAATACCGATTCAGAAATTTCCGCTTCGGATTTCTCCGATTCGGTGACTCCCATTCATTCCTATGGGCCATGTGGCCCAAAGGGGTGCATGCGTATCACCGACTCGGTATTTACCGAATCGGATTTTTCCGATTCGGTGATTACCGATTTGGGTTTCCGACTCATACCGAGTCTGTATCTTTTACCGATTTTTTACCTACATACCATTTACCGATTCAGGAATACCGATTCGGTATGAGTCGGTATTTATGAATCGGTAAATGGAATTTACCTACATCTGGCCCTACGTCCTCTTTTCTTCAATATTTACCTCACTCCCCTGGCGGAAGTGGTTGAATCCTGGGGGGTCAGGGTGATCTCTTATGCTGATGACACTCAGCTTGTGTTCTCCTTTAGAGATCACTCTAACGGCAGCCTGACCAACTTTCGATGCTGCCTTATTAACATCTCCTCTTGGATAACTTCTAACACCCTGAAACTCAATACTGATAAGATCCAGGTCTTATTCTTCAATCAAAGTTCTCCACTTCCCTCTATATTGTGGTGGCCATCAGAGTTAAACCCCCCTCCGGTACCAGTACAAGCAGCTCGTAATTTGGGCTTTCAATTCGTCAACGATCTGTCTTGCAAAACCCAAATTAAAAAAGTCACCGCAGCCTGCTTTGGTAAACTCCGCATGATCAGGACAATTCTACCTTTTCTTCCCCTTGACTCTGGCAGGACCGTCATACATGCCTTAATCACTTCTCACCTAGATTATTCTAATAGCTTGTCTGTAGGAGTCCCTGCTTACCTGATCAAGCGGCTGCAGATTGTGCAGAATGCTGCAGCCAGGCTGATTTGTAACATCCCTTATCGCCATTCTATCACTCCATACTTGTTGAAGCTACACTGGCTGCCAGTAACCTGTCACATTCAATTCAAAGCACTGGTCTTTGCATTCAGGGCACTTAAAGTCCTTGGCCCGCTCTATCTGAGAAATAGGCTAAAACCTGTCCACTCTCCCCGAGCTCTCAGATTGAATCATCTCCGTCTTCTCTGTACCCCTCGCTTTCGCCATTCTAGAACGGGGGGGTAGAGCCTTTGCAGTGGTGACCGCAAAACTCTGGAACAGCCTCCCACTGGGCCTCATCACATCCGAACCACTGTTTCGAAGCAAACTGAAAATCTGGCTCTTTCCCAATCTTTAAATGTAAAAAATTGATACTTGTATAGCGCACTACTCACCCGCAAGGGTCTCAAGGCACTTGTATGAATACCGCTGTGGAACCCATCCTGGCTTTCCCTGTGAGGTGTCCACTCCTGGGCACCCCCAAGGTGGAGGCCAGGCATCCTTAGCGTTGTGGGAGCCGTTGTGGAGATTAAGCAAGCTATTGCCCAGAGTTGCAGAGTGGGACTGCATGATTGAAATAGGCACCGAGGCGAGAATGATCAGGTACGTGGAATTTTTTAGCTCAAGACCTGCCGAGGCGGGGAATTGAACGCTGGTCCCGGGCTAGACCTCTGCATCAGGGTCTGCCGCTCTAACCATTGAGCCACACTTCTCCACTCTTCTTTAGCTGCGCCTGACCTCTGCTGTTGCTCCTCGTCCATAGCGCCGGGACACCCCCGTTGGGGGTAGCCGTGCGCTTTATATGCTTCAAAAATAAATAAAATAAATAAATACCAAAAAGCAGTAGGGCTACTCCCACCATTGGCATCAGTATTCTACCTACAAAACTTTTTCCTATGTTAGAAAACCAATTACCTATCGAAGAGAGGCCACTAATTAGCCTCTTCCATGCACTGTCAACCTCCAGTGGTATTAATTCTTCTCTCAAATGTGTAATGTTTCTTGCATATTTCCCAATTTCAACACTTTCGTCTGGAATGTAAGTGCAACAATGTTGCGTCTTCGGCATTCTACAGACTCCGCCCTCTTTTGCCAATAATATATCAAGAGCAAGTCAATTTTGTAAAACCATTGATCTTAGCGCAACTAATTCGGTATTGATCATTAAAAATCCACTAGCAGTATCTGTCGATAAGCGATCCACCACTGTTGACAATTTACAAATTCTTTGAGTGTTCAGAACCACTCCCACTGAAGGTATTATTGCACTTAATATATCACCCACAATTTCAGCAAACGTTGCTCTTTTACTACGTGTTAGTCCATTCGTTTCTTCATTGCTTCCAATGATTTTCTTTACATGGTATACCTTTGGGAATACTATTCCAAAATAGCAACTCCCATACCAATGATCAGGTAACTTAAAGTATGCTTTGTTCCCGCAAATATAATAAAGCCCAGGAAATACTTGTTCAGTTAAATCTTTGAAACCCCAACCCCCAATTACTTTGTAATTATGTGCAAACTCACTGGATCCAATGAATACATTGTTATAATAATCAGGTTTCTCCCTATGGAGACAGAGTTTCCCTTTCTTTTCGAAATCCAGCAACATAGCAGCTTGAGTCTTGTCATTAGAGGTACACTCTTTATTTTCAACCCATTTAGGAATCTTTCGTTTCTGTTCAGAGGCTTTTCTATGGAAATTCTGTCCCCTTTTCTCCACTAAATCTAGAAACATCTTTTCTTTCTCGTGTAATGTACATGTTAGATTGTTGTGTACTTCAGCTATATCTATTGAACCTACTGTCAGAAAATAATCACCCATGAAATGTGTAGAATCTCTAGTACTAAGGATACGATTTAGATTTCTACGTAAAGGAACTTCAGAAAAGATTACATCAAAATTAGAATAATAATACTGCAACTTTCCAGTTCTATAAAACAGACTAGCTAATATGCTACATGAAATACCATATGTCAGGGGTAAGTGATGGTATGTGACCCCTTCAGCTACTGATGTGGGCAACTTCATGCACACATAACAATCACTGATCTCCATAGCTTCTACATAATGTACTAACAATTTAGCAAATACATTCAAACTAGTTATATTTCTAGCTCTACTATAATGTAAGTCTACCTCATCTGGTACTTCTAAATCTACTCCAGGTTGCTTAAGACTAACTGCTTTCGCATGTGTATGTGTATCTAATTGCTTAGGTGAATCTACTTGTTCAGGTATATTAGTGTTATTCTGCATATCTTTGCTCATCAAGTAAGGTATAGCTAATGTCAGTCCAAACCATACTATAACTATTATCAATATACTACATGTGCATATTCTACAACATGTCTTTAGACAATTTCTTTTCGGTTTTCCGTTAACATTATAATCAGCCATTTCTGACTAAGGAGATTTTATCCCCTCTTTGTAACTTTTCCACAGACTTTAACCTGTGAATTTTTCTCAAGTTGGTCTCACTTCTTCGTCAGTCTGATCAACAATCACTCAGTTCTAGATTTTCGAAATATTCAAGTATGATGTAGGTCCACTCAGGTCCTTTGAACTTGTTATTCAGTCTTTTCAAACATGGACTTCTTCTCGGTTGCTCTGTGGATGGTCCAGCTTGACTCGATATTTCGTTTACTTGCTCTGGTTCTTCATTTATTGTTTTAAGGCAAAATTGGGAAAGTCTGTCCTGGTATACTGCACCAAGACAGACTTTCCGTGCAGGACCAGTGATTCAAGACATTTTTCAATATCTGATTGAAAATCGATGGACTCTCTGTGTACCCCTGAGGGACACTATTCCAAACGTAAACATGGTCGTCGAACTTGAACGAGAAAAGAAATTTGCTATCTGGATGTAATGGTATGGAGAAAAATGCATGGCACAAATCAATTACCGTGAACGATCCGGCTCCCCAGGGGATCTGATACAAATTCACTGCAGGATTTGGCACAACTGGACAACATGGAACTAACCCTGGGCGAAGCACTACGCTACACTCGCGGAGTTTGCGAAGTTTTCGCAACTTCGCACTATGCGAGCTGCACGTAGCACAGTGCAAACATGCGTAGTGCAGCGTAGCGTAGTGCAGCGGTCATTGTTTGCTTGTTCGCGACCGCGAGCAAGCAAAATGACATCCCGGCGAGATTCTCAACGCGAGGAGGTCAGGTTTCTCATTTTTGAGTGGTTGCGCATGCTCGCGACCGCTCTCAATGAGAAACTACCTGTTCGCGTTGAGACAGCTGCCGCTCGAGTAATAATCTTCTCGAGCAGCAGAAAACTACAGCTCGCACTGTGCAAGATTCCGTTTTCAATGCTTGCACAGTGCCGGATGCTTGTCCGCACTGTGCAATCATTGAAAACGCATCTTGCACAGTGCGAACATGCTACTACGCAGCTCGCGTAGTGCTACGTGAAGTTCGCGTAGTGCGAAGTGCACTTCGCGTAGCTTCGCGTAGCGCTACTTCGCGAACTACGCCCACCCTTACATGGAACGACAATTTTATTAACCTTGCGGAGGTCTTGTGCGACCCTATATTTTCCGCTCGGTTTCTTTATGCCAATTATAGGCGAATTACATGGACTGCTCATTATTTTTTGTAAAATACCTTGCTCAACCAAATGCTTTATTTCTTCTGCAACACCTGCTTTTATTTCTGGGCTCATTTTGTACTGTCGAATGTTTGGGTAAACTGCACTTTCTTTCACTGTCACTTGTACCAGATCCACATTTGCCATTAATCCTACATCTTTCCCAGTGAAATCCCACACTTCAGGATTCACCGTATGTTGAAATTCTTTTTGTAGATCTTCCACTTTCATCTTTTTATTTTCAGTTTCTTGTTTGGCTAACATTAATTTATAAATTCCATCTTCGTCTGGGGTTTGAATTTCAACACCACTTTGGGTGCAAAAGATTGTGCAATTCATTTTACACAGTAAGTCCGTACCTAATAGGTTCACTGGACTGGAGTTGCACACTACAAATTTGTGCATTTCTTTAAAATTCCCTATTCTGACTTCCATTGGTTTTGTAACAGGGGTACTAATTTGTTTATTAGAAACGCCCACTACTTAGGTCGCTTCTCCCGAGAGGGGTAGGTTTGGAACGTCTGCTGTTCTCACAGTAGAAGGGGTAGCGCCAGTATCCAACAAAAAGGTAGCATCATTTCCCTCAACTTCTCCCTCAATGTATGGACCTGACTGATTTACCGGCAAGGCTGCGCCAAGTACGCACTCCTCGTCCTCCCCTCTCAGGCACAGACAGTAACTATCTTCCTTGAAAAATGCATCACGCAAAAGAAATTGTGATGTCGCTGCGTCTCTCCTACCACTTCCCTCCCAATTTGTGGTATCCACACTGTATTTAGCTTGGCTCCCAGAATCTGGCATAGGTGCAAGTGGTAACTGGTTCTGTATTACCTGTTGCTGTTGCTTCCTTGACACCCCATTCTGCGTCTGTGGATTTATATTGTCAGTTTGGACATTATTACTCAATACAGCCTTACACTCGTTCCTCCAATGCCCCATTTTTCCGCATCCATGACAAGGAAACTTTTTCTTTGCCTCCAATTGATTCCACTGGAGTTCCTGTTGCTCTGCTAACTTTACTTGTGCCCACATTACTTTTTCGTCTAAATTCTTTCGTTTATTGTCAATTTCATCCCCACAATATTTTGCATACTTGAGTATTTCATCAACAGGCTTAGCCTGCCAGCAGATTTTATGATCTTTAATCGTTTGCAAAATGTCTGGTCTTAACCGTGACACAAACCGATAAATAAAATGGGTCATGTCTTCCGTATCAATGTTTTCTAACCCACTGTACTGCTTGAATACCTGTAAAAGGCGCTCATAATATGCATGTACTGATTCATCTTTATTTTGGGTAGTTCTGTCTATTCTTGTCCAATCTGTCTCTTTTGGGGGTACTTTCCTTTTTTCTTTGTCCATCTAGCTTTCCACTTGTCTAAATCACCCCACTTTTGCAACAATGACAATAATTCCTTAATTTGCACTTTTCGCCCTGATACATTCATGTTTTCTAAATCTTTGTCAGAAAATTCAGCTCGGTAAGGTTTCTGTAACACTTTAGACTTTCCAATATCAATTCCCATATCAGAAGCCAAATTCATTAATTTCTCATGGAACACTTTTGTATTTCGAATAATACTTCAACATATAAACAACAATTCATCCTCACTGAATGTATTTAATCTATCTAATCCCACATTTTCTGCAAGCAATTCTTCCAATTCAACCCTTAATTTGAAAATATCCAATGCTTTCGGCTGTGATTTTGGCGTTTCTATTTCTCAAGACCATCTCTCTATTTTTTCTGGGGATACTACAGTAGCACTTCTTGTACCTGAGGATGTTTCCATCCTTACCTCCGTGTGGCTTCTGGGAGTGTTTTTCCAGTTTGAGCTACTTCCGGGTTCTCTTATAGGTAAATCCAGTAGGGAGATTACTGACTTGCACTCGCTTGCTTGGTCATCAACAATCAAGGTTTCCTTGCTAAGCTGTACTACAGGTGTGGTCAGAACAGGAGTTTTAGGACAGATCTGTTTATCTCCATACAAGGGAAAAACAGGACCTATAGTTACCGGTATAGTTAAGGCTTCAGGACTTGTATGCAACTGGGAAATTTTCTGAATCAATTCATTTCTTTGTTTATTTATTGCCTCTCTTTTCCGTTCCTGTAAGACTTTTTCTAGTGAGGGTTCATGTACAACAAGTGGAACCAAAGGTGGTGTTAAGTTCGGGGCACTAGGGTTAACCCTACTTGCTTCCTCATGGTAAGGTGGCGGATTTTTCATTAACAAATCCTCTAGATAATCATCATCAGAGTCACCACTAGTCATTATATTCTTCCTTTTTTCTGTGCACTTGCTTCCTGATGGTTCTTCTAACGTGAGCACGGGATATAATCCTTCCAATAACATAGACTGTCTCCATTTCTTCATTTGTTTATCTCTTGTCTCTAGGAAATCTTTGATAAAATTTGTTCCAATTTCTGTCACTTCTGGGTCTATCTCGCTCAAAAGCCTCAGTTTCCCATTCTTCTAATGCTTCGTACTGGGTCAATCTAGGTCTGGGATCTAATTCATTCATGTGTGTTCTCAAATTGCAAAAAATTCTACCATTAAAAGTAACATTTTCTGGAAATGCCAAAACGCCATCATTTTTAGTGTACTCCATCCAGTTTTCTAACCACATGCAAGTGTGGTAGCCCCTTTCTACCATCATGTATGATGCGGGTGTATTTGGTGGTGGAATTATAATCCCTTCTCTGGTCTTAATCGTTTTATCTTTCTTGAAGAAATTCTTATTTTTATTCAAAAACAACATTTTTCTCTTCCCTCCTTACATGATGTGAGGTCTTCCTCTTATGTATTGCTCTTGCGCATAACCTAAGTACCTCCTATCGGGTCTCTTTCCTATAACTGCTGGATGTAAATGCCACATATGATTTATACCGATAATATTAATACGCGGCTAAACTCAACTGTTTACTAAATGCTTCACCAATACCAGCGCTTTTCTTATTTTCAATAACCAATCAGCGATTAGAATTCAAATACATTTTGACCAATAACTGCGCGGCTTTTCTTGTGAGACAAGTTCCCAAACTCCTGCACTCACCCCTCCTTTACAATTATTACCTCAGGTACACACCCGCTGTCTCAACCAATACCAGCGCAGCTCTTGGTGATGTCAGCACAGTACCGCAACTGACTCCCTCCTTTGCAAGGTAATACGAAAACTTATTTCTCTTCACTTTTAAATGCAATATTCATTAAATAACAACATAAAAACATTTGCCACTGTGCCTGAGTGACTAATTCAAAGGAAAGATAATTCTCACTTACTGTGAGTAAATCCCTTCCTCTTACTATTCATACACTGCAAGTAAATCCCTTCTGCTTACTCTTCACACAAGCAGCAGAAAACCTGTTACTCCCTCAGGCTTACACTTTCTAGGTGATATAAGGCCAAAGTTTCACCAGCGAACTCCTGTGCTATTATTTATTCACACATTTATACAGAAAATCCCTAATTAGTGCTTCAAGTGCTACCTAACTTTATACGCACTTATTTCCTTAGGCAAGGGACCTCACTCCAAAGTGGCTTCCATTTACCACCCGCTATTCTGCCCCCGGAGATTCCAAACAAACATAGAACAATACAAACGGGTTTTAGTTAATACATGAAATCAATACAAAATAGAATATTCAATACGCGACTAACTACCTATCTTAACTAAACCCTAACCATCATGCTGCTACCAAATGAATACTTTCCCAATCTTTAAATGTAAAAAATTGATACTTGTATAGCGCACTACTCACCCGCAAGGGTCTCAAGGCACTTGTATGAATACCGCTGTGGAACCCATCCTGGCTTTCCCTGTGAGGTGTCCACTCCTGGGCACCCCCAAGGTGGAGGCCAGGCATCCTTAGCGTTGTGGGGGCCGTTGTGGAGATTAAGCAAGCTATTGCCCAGAGTTGCAGAGTGGGACTGCATGATTGGAATAGGCACCGAGGCGAGAATTATCAGGTACGTGGAATTTTTTAGCTCAAGACCTGCCGAGGCGGGGAATTGAACGCTGGTCCCGGGCTAGACCTCTGCATCAGGGTCTGCCGCTCTAACCATTGAGCCACACTTCTCCACTCTTCTTTAGCTGCGCCTGACCTCTGCTGTTGCTCCTCGTCCATAGCGCCGGGACACCCCCGTTGGGGGTAGCCGTGCGCTTTATAAGCTTCAAAAATAAATAAAATAAATAAATACCAAAAAGCAGTAGGGCTACTCCCACCATTGGCATCAGTATTCTACCTACAAAACTTTTTCCTATGTTAGAAAACCAATTACCTATCGAAGAGAGGCCACTAATTAGCCTCTTCCATGCACTGTCAACCTCCAGTGGTATTAATTCTTCTCTCAAATGTGTAATGTTTCTTGCATATTTCCCAATTTCAACACTTTCGTCTGGAATGTAAGTGCAACAATGTTGCGTCTTCGGCATTCTACAGACTCCGCCCTCTTTTGCCAATAATATATCAAGAGCAAGTCGATTTTGTAAAACCATTGATCTTAGCGCAAATAATTCGGTATTGATCATTAAAAATCCACTAGCAGTATCTGTCGATAAGCGATCCACCACTGTTGACAATTTACAAATTCTTTGAGTGTTCAGAACCACTCCCACTGAAGGTATTATTGCACTTAATATATCACCCACAATTTCAGCAAACGTTGCTCTTTTACTACGTGTTAGTCCATTAGTTTCTTCATTGCTTCCAATGATTTTCTTTACATGGTATACCTTTGGGAATACTATTCCAAAATAGCAACTCCCATACCAATGATCAGGTAACTTAAAGTATGCTTTGTTCCCGCAAATATAATAAAGCCCAGGAAATACTTGTTCAGTTAAATCTTTGAAACCCCAACCCCCAATTACTTTGTAATTATGTGCAAACTCACTGGATCCAATGAATACATTGTTATAATAATCAGGTTTCTCCCTATGGAGACAGAGTTTCCCTTTCTTTTCGAAATCCAGCAACATAGCAGCTTGAGTCTTGTCATTAGAGGTACACTCTTTATTTTCAACCCATTTAGGAATCTTTCGTTTCTGTTCAGAGGCTTTTCTATGGAAATTCTGTCCCCTTTTCTCCACTAAATCTAGAAACATCTTTTCTTTCTTGTGCAATGTACATGTTAGATTGTTGTGTACTTCAGCTATATCTATTGATCCTACTGTCAGAAAATAATCACCCATGAAATGTGTAGAATCTCTAGTACTAAGGATACGATTTAGATTTCTACGTAAAGGAACTTCAGAAAAGATTACATCAAAATTAGAATAATAATACTGCAACTTTCCAGTTCTATAAAACAGACTAGCTAATATGCTACATGAAATACCATATATCAGGGGTAAGTGATGGTAAGTGACCCCTTCAGCTACTGATGTGGGCAACTTCATGCACACATAACAATCACTGATCTCCATAGCTTCTACATAATGTACTAACAATTTAGCAAATACATTCAAACTAGTTATATTTCTAGCTCTACTATAATGTAAGTCTACCTCATCTGGTACTTCTAAATCTACTCCAGGTTGCTTAAGACTAACTGCTTTCGCATGTGTATGTGTATCTAATTGCTTAGGTGAATCTACTTGTTCAGGTATATTAGTGTTATTCTGCATATCTTTGCTCATCAAGTAAGGTATAGCTAATGTCAGTCCAAACCATACTATAACTATTATCAATATACTACATGTGCATATTCTACAACATGTCTTTAGACAATTTCTTTTCGGTTTTCCGTTAACATTATAATCAGCCATTTCTGACTAAGGAGATTTTATCCCCTCTTTGTAACTTTTCCACAGACTTTAACCTGTGAATTTTTCTCAAGTTGGTCTCACTTCTTCGTCAGTCTGATCAACAATCACTCAGTTCTATATTTTCGAAATATTCAAGTATGATGTAGGTCCACTCAGGTCCTTTGAACTTGTTATTCAGTCTTTTCAAACATGGACTTCTTCTCGGTTGCTCTGTGGATGGTCCAGCTTGACTCGATATTTCGTTTACTTGCTCTGGTTCTTCATTTATTGTTTTAAGGCAAAATTGGGAAAGTCTGTCCTGGTATACTGCACCAAGACAGACTTTCCGGGCAGGACCAGTGATTCAAGACATTTTTCAATATCTGATTGAAAATCGATGGACTCTCTGTGTACCCCTGAGGGACACGATTCCAAACGTAAACATGGTCGTCGAACTTGAACGAGAAAAGAAATTTGCTATCTGGATGTAATGGTATGGAGAAAAATGCATGGCACAAATCAATTACCGTGAACGATCCGGCTCCCCAGGGGATCTGATACAAATTCACTGCAGGATTTGGTACAACTGGACAACATGGAACTAACCCTGGGCGAAGCACTACGCTACGCTCGCGGAGTTTGCGAAGTTTTCGCAACTTTGCACTACGCGAGCTGCACGTAGCACAGTGCAAACATGCGTAGTGCAGCGTAGCGTAGTGCAGCAGTCATTTTTTGCTTGTTCGCGGTCCTGAACGTCATGTTCGCGACCGCGAGCAAGCAAAATGACATCCCGGCGAGATTCTCAATGCGAGGAGGTCAGGTTTCTCATTTTTGAGTGGTTGCGCATGCTCGCGACCGCTCTCAATGAGAAACTACCTGTTCGCGTTGAGACAGCTGCCGCTCGAGTAATAATCTTCTCGAGCAGCAGAAAACTACAGCTCGCTCTGTGCAAGATTCCGTTTTCAATGCTTGCACAGTTCCGGATGCTTGTCCGCACTGTGCAATCATTGAAAACGCATCTTGCACAGTGCGAACATGCTACTACGCAGCTCGCGTAGTGCTACGTGAAGTTCGCGTAGTGCGAAGTGCACTTCGCGTAGCTTCGCGTAGCGCTACTTCGCGAACTACGCCCACCCTTACATGGAACGACAATTTTATTAACCTTGCGGAGGTCTTGTGCGACCCTATATTTTCCGCTCGGTTTCTTTATGCCAATTATAGGCGAATTACATGGACTGCTCATTATTTTTTGTAAAATACCTTGCTCAACCAAATGCTTTATTTCTTCTGCAACACCTGCTTTTATTTCTGGGCTCATTTTGTACTGTCGAATGTTTGGGTAAACTGCACTTTCTTTCACTGTCACTTGTACCAGATCCACATTTGCCATTAATCCTACATCTTTCCCAGTGAAATCCCACACTTCAGGATTCACCGTATGTTGTAATTCTTTTTGTAGATCTTCCACTTTCATCTTTTTATTTTCAGTTTCTTGTTTGGCTAACATTAATTTATAAATTCCATCTTCGTCTGGGGTTTGAATTTCAACACCACTTTGGGTGCAAAAGATTGTGCAATTCATTTTACACAGTAAGTCCGTACCTAATAGGTTCACTGGACTGGAGTTGCACACTACAAATTTGTGCATTTCTTTAAAATTCCCTATTCTGACCTCCATTGGTTTTGTAACAGGGGTACTAATTTGTTTATTAGAAACGCCCACTACTTAGGTCGCTTCTCCCGAGAGGGGTAGGTTTGGAACGTCTGCTGTTCTCACAGTAGAAGGGGTAGTGCCAGTATCCAACAAAAAGGTAGCATCATTTCCCTCAACTTTTCCCTCAATGTATGGACCTGACTGATCTACCGGCAAGGCTGCGCCAAGTACGCACTCCTCGTCCTCCCCTCTCAGGCACAGACAGTAACTATCTTCCTTGAAAAATGCATCACGCAAAAGAAATTGTGATGTCGCTGCGTCTCTTCTACCACTTCCCTCCCAATTTGTGGTATCCACACTGTATTTAGCTTGGCTCCCAGAATCTGGCATAGGTGCAAGTGGTAACTGGTACTGTATTACCTGTTGCTGTTGCTTCCTTGACACCCCATTCTGCGTCTGTGGATTTATATTGTCAGTTTGGACATTATTACTCAATACAGCCTTACACTCGTTCCTCCAATGCCCTATTTTTCCGCATCCATGACAAGGAAACTTTTTCTTTGCCTCCTCCCTGTTCATTCGTCCTCTTGGTTTACCCCCATTTCCATCTCCTTGATTCTGATTATTTTCCAATTGATTCAACTGGAGTTCCTGTTGCTCTGCTAACTTTACTTGTGCCCACATTACTTTTTCGTCTAAATTCTTTCGTTTATTGTCAATTTCATCCCCACAATATTTTGCATACTTGAGTATTTCATCAACAGGCTTAGCCTGCCAGCAGATTTTATGATCTTTAATCGTTTGCAAAATGTCTGGTCTTAACCGTGACACAAACCGATAAATAAAATGGGTCATGTCTTCCGTATCAATGTTTTCTAACCCACTGTACTGCTTGAATACCTGTAAAAGGCGCTCATAATATGCATGTACTGATTCATCTTTATTTTGGGTAGTTCTGTCTATTCTTGTCCAATCTGTCTCTTTTGGGGGTACTTTCCTTTTTTCTTTGTCCATCTAGCTTTCCACTTGTCTAAATCACCCCACTTTTGCAACAATGACAATAATTCCTTAATTTGCACTTTTCGCCCTGATACATTCATGTTTTCTAAAAATTTTTTCAGAAAATTCAGCTCGGTAAGGTTTCTGTAACACTTTAGACTTTCCAATATCAATTCCCATATCAGAAGCCAAATTCATTACTTTCTCATGGAACACTTTTGTATTTCGAATAATACTTCAACATATAAACAACAATTCATCCTCACTGAATGTATTTAATCTATCTAATCCCACATTTTCTGCAAGCAATTCTTCCAATTCAACCCTTAATTTGAAAATATCCAATGCTTTCGGCTGTGATTTTGGCGTTTCTATTTCTCAAGACCACCTCTCTATTTTTTCTGGGTATACTACAGTAGCACTTCTTGTACCTGAGGATGTTTCCATCCTTACCTCCCTGTGGCTTCTGGGAGTGTTTTTCCAGTTTGAGCTACTTCCGGGTTCTCTTATAGGTAAATCCAGTAGGGAGATTACTGACTTGCACTCGCTTGCTTGGTCATCAACAATCAAGGTTTCCTTGCTAAGCTGTACTACAGGTGTGGTCAGAACAGGAGTTTTAGGACAGATCTGTTTATCTCCATACAAGGGAAAAACAGGACCTATAGTTACCGGTATAGTTAAGGCTTCAGGACTTGTATGCAACTGGGAAATTTTCTGAATCAATTCATTTCTTTGTTTATTTATTGCCTCTCTTTCCCGTTCCTGTAAGACTTTTTCTAGTGAGGGTTCATGTACAACAAGTGGAACCAAAGGTGGTGTTAAGTTCAGGGCACTAGGGTTAACCCTACTTGCTTCCTCATGGTAAGGTGGCGGATTTTCCATTAACAAATCCTCTAGATAATCATCATCAGAGTCACCACTAGTCATTATATTCTTCCTTTTTTCTGTGCACTTGCTTCCTGATGGTTCTTCTAACGTTAGCACGGGATATAATCCTTCCAATAACATAGACTGTCTCCATTTCTTCATTTGTTTATCTCTTGTCTCTAGGAAATCTTTGATAAAATTTGTTCCAATTTCTGTCACTTCTGGGTCTATCTCGCTCAAAAGCCTCAGTTTCCCATTCTTCTAATGCTTCGTACTGGGTCAATCTAGGTCTGGGATCTAATTCATTCATGTGTGTTCTCAAATTGCAAAAAATTCTACCATTAAAAGTACCATTTTCTGGAAATGCCAAAACGCCATCATTTTTAGTGTACTCCATCCAGTTTTCTAACCACATGCAAGTGTGGTAGCCCCTTTCTACCATCATGTATGATGCGGGTGTATTTGGTGGTGGAATTATAATCCCTTCTCTGGTCTTAATCGTTTTATCTTTCTTGATGAAATTCTTATTTTTATTCAAAAACAACATTTTTCTCTTCCCTCCTTACATGATGTGAGGTCTTCCTCTTATGTATTGCTCTTGCGCATAACCTAAGTACCTCCTATCGGGTCTCTTTCCTATAACTGCTGGATGCATATGCCACATATGATTTATACCGATAATATTAATACGCGGCTAAACTCAACTGTTTACTAAATGCTTCACCAATACCAGCGCTTTTCTTATTTTCAATAACCAATCAGCGATTAGAATTCAAATAAATTTTGACCAATAACTGCGCGGCTTTTCTTGTGAGACAAGTTCCAAAACTCCTGCACTCACCCCTCCTTTACAATTATTACCTCAGCTACACACCCGCTGTCTCAACCAATACCAGCGCGGCTCTTGGTGATGTCAGCACAGTACCGCAACTGACTCCCTCCTTTGCAAGGTAATACGAAAACTTATTTCTCTTCACTTTTAAGTGCAATATTCATTAATTAACAACATAAAAACATATGCCACTGTGCCTGAGTGACTAATTCAAAGGAAAGATAATTCTCACTTACTGTGAGTAAATCCCTTCCTCTTACTATTCATACACTGCAAGTAAATCCCTTCTGCTTACTCTTCACACAAGCAGCAGAAAACCTGTTACTCCCTCAGGCTTACACTTTCTAGGTGATATAAGGCCAAAGTTTCACCAGCGAACTCCTTTGCTATTATTTATTCACACATTTATACAGAAAATCCCTAATTAGTGCTTCAAGTGCTACCTAACTTTATACGCACTTATTTCCTTAGGCAAGGGACCTCACTCCAAAGTGGCTTCCATTTACCACCCGCTATTCTGCCCCCGGAGATTCCAAACAAACATAGAACAATACAAACGGGTTTTAGTTAATACATGAAATCAATACAAAATAGAATATTCAATACGCGACTAACTACCTATCTTAACTAAACCCTAACCATCATGCTGCTACCAAATGAATACTGATAGAGCGTGGGTTCACCTGCTCGTTTTACCATACTCACCTGAGCCCATAAACATACACACTTTGAACAGGTAAACCTTTCGCTAATCAGAATTCTTAACCTTTTAGGACCTATACCATTGAATTACCAATCCTAGTCACCGGAACCTAGAGTCCTAAGGGATCAAGGGAGTTAGCATAATAGGCAGTAAATAAACATTTGCATTCATAAAATAACCACAGACTTGGGAAAAGTTTAAACACTTTATCTATGTAAATTCTTGAATGTCAGAGTCCATACTAATTCAATTAAAGCTCGGTCAATTAAGAAGAAAGTAATCAAAGCAAGATGATGTGAAAATATTACAAGACTTTCTTTTAGCATTAAAACATAGGAAAAGTAAGAAAAGGGAAACAGTACATTGACATACCCACACTGAATAATTACCAAGAATGGTGTGAAGACCAACCCTGGCCACGGGCTGGGATAAAGGACAGGACCCCCAATTGTTCAGGTGCTAACAGGATAGGACAGGTGCAGACCAGATTCAGGACAAGTACGGACCAAATTGGATCATGACAGGACCACCACAGGTCAGGACCGGCACCCACAGCTAAAGTGCAACAACAGCGTCACACCCCTCTCTGCAGCTAACAGTCGGACCCCGATTGGGTTATCGAACTTCCTTCCCAGAACCCCAATTGGGTTATCGATTCTTCTCCCTCAGAACCACGATTGGGTTATCGATTCTTCTGACAGAGTGCTCTGCCAGCACCTCTGCTCTTGATCGCCTATTGAGTGCGTTGGGTCAGTGACAGGTCAGCTATTCGACAAGTCGGACAATCTAACTAGCTAAGCCTACTTTAGATATACATTTTTCCCAGGCAATGTACCAGCCCCCAATGTTGCAAGTTCATTTTTTCCCCTCAATTTGATTGGTAAAAAGCGAGGCGAGGTCATCACACCAAACTAATTATGAGATCGTTTCATTCCAATATTCAAATTAATGTTCCCTCCCATAATTGTATTTTCCCATACACTTTTATTCCACCCGACAATGGATGTTTCAATAACAAATACAATGTATAAGAAGATGTGTCGGTTGTCTTCCTTTCAGAGGTTCAAAAGTTCATCTTCTCAGGCGCATCGCAGGCAAGACTGTCACTGGCACGGATTCAATTCCATGGCTTGTGGACTCGGGAAAATTCAGCACATGCGCGATGGAGTTCAGCAATGACACATCAGGCCCAAATACCAGCTAACAGCAAAATCAAAGAGAAACAGTTTTAGAACAAAGAATAAATGAATGCACTGCATACCACTTATCTCTACTCTATTCCCATTACTTTATGTTAACTATAGTGGTAGTGATTAGGCAGAACGAACAGGGTTTAGTACAAGCAGCAGTGCAAGCATTAGCATGTGAAACACAGAGCAGCCATCTTTAATTCTAGTGCGCAGAAGCAAAGATTTCCCACCAAAGCAAGGAGTATGTCATGTCACATGAGTGTGACAGACGCATGCGCAGTAAACTTCCCACATTGCGGCGGCCATATTAGGTCACTCGAGTTACTGTTAGTAAAATGCACATAGATAAGCTTCCCCTAGATACTAGAAATGTTGTGTGGTGCAATTATTAATAATACGAAACATGGTTATTAATACGTTATATGTTATTTCGAGAGGATTGAATCCGAGCAAGTCTCTTTACGCGCGAAACCGTGCTCCATCACTAGATCACATCAAATCTATGGGGCAGATTTAAAGCCCCTTGAATCATTATTGTGTCGCCTTTGCGTCACTTTTTGTGACACAACGGCAGAATAAAAATGCAGCACATTCACAATGTGACGCATCTAGGGAGAGACGTCACGCTGTAAAGCCCTGCACACATTATACAGCCGTCAGGTATAATGTATGCAGGGTGGGCGTTCCCAGGCCGGAAAACCTCATAGAAGTGACACAGTGAAATCTACAAGATTATAGGACGCCACTGCATCAAAACCTTACGCCTGCTTAAAGCAGGCATAAGGAGTGATGCAGCACAATGAGGATAGGCCTCAACATGCATTGCTGGATGTGCATCATGCTTTTGACACGAGTCCAGCAATGTATGACTTTTGGGCCACAGATGCGTCAGAATTTCTCATGAATCTGTCAATCCTTCCGCCATGGTGCTCTGTATTGTAAATACGGTGCATTCATGGTGGCGCAAGGGTTTCTCAGGGTGGCGTAGGGAAAGTGACGCATCTCAAAAGATACGTCACTTTCTTGTAAATGTGCCCCTATGTTTGTAGCGCTGCAAATAGCTTGAAATCAACAAGTCCAAAATAACATGGCTTGCTTGATTCTGAAGGTCAATAAACGTACTTGAATTTCTAAAGGCGTTCAGTTTTTGCACTGATGTCCATTTACCAAGTGCATGACTTTCAAACTGTTTTGTCTAATGTTCAAGGGTGCTCAGTGCTTTGCCTCTGTACCTCAGAATTCGATTAATGCCTACAGTCTAAAACGTACTGTAAGAAAATACACGTTAAAGCTGTACCATGCCCAATGGGTCAAATTTCACTGGCGCGGGATTCAGTGATTTTCAGGCCTCGTACCTAGAAGATACAACTTACTTCATCTTGATAGTAGGTCGAAGCCGGATTGTATGTCAAGACCGGGGGCTCACATTATTGCACTCTCCTTTAATTTTTACCACATATTTCTGTGAACTAGTGTCTTTAGCTTGGCATGTTGTAAGTTATTTTTCCATGAATGTTGTATGCATATGAATCCCTAAGAATCACCTGTGTCTTGTGTTGCACCACCAGACGCACATGGATTGTTAGGAATGCTTTTAAGATTGTTACCTTTCAATGTTGGCTGGCGTTAAGGATTCTGTCAGCGACTCTGGTGGCCCGAGGAGTCAGTCGGGGACTTCTCCACTTTGAGACTTAATAAGTCTTCAACTTATACTTGTGGTGTCCTGTTTCATTTTTACCACTTTTAAGAATGTATCACGTCTACCGTATATTTTTATTTCGAGAAATATGGAACCTAAAGGGAGTTGTTTTTTAGTAGACTCTCATAAATATGCAACAAATGCCCACTTTCTTAAAAATGTTTTTGGGTGATTCTGAAAACATTGCAATTGTTGCTGAAATGGTTGTATTGGATTTATTTTTTTTAAGCTCCGTGAGTGTAGGAAATGTGAGGTGTTTCCCTTATTCAGAAGTCCCCAAGATTCAGGATTTTCACCCTCATTATGCTCACTGCACTAGTTTTTTTGATTTACGCTTCAATTTCTTATATCAAAATCGCCATGCGGGGGAGGCTAATAAGAGTCTGCTTCCTCACCCACCGCTACCTGCAAGGGATTCCAACATGACGGATTATGCCTTGTAGAATGATGCTGAATAGCACACAATTGGTACTTATACTTTATATAGTCGTAATTTTTATGAATGTCTTTAGCATATCAATACATACACATTGAGAATAATATTTTAAAAGCCATCTGCCTTTAAGAAAACAAACACAATTACACACATACCACTAATTGAATGACAAGAAAGCAAATCACGTGTTTTAATCTTCGTTAAAAGAAGCGAGTCACTATAAATACAATTTAAAGCTAAGGACACAATTTTGTTAAGTTTTAATTTGCGGCAAACCTTGCAGGGTACACCGAAGTCACAGTTTCAAACCTCTAGATGATTAAAAATACTGTTCTGAGAAGTTTCATGCTAATTTATTATGTGTTGCATTGAACACAAAAAATAGACTAGAGTGTTTTGCATTTGAACAATTCAAAGGCAGCAATTAACTTTTTTTAATACTCACGGAATCGAATTACACTTAGATTAAATGTGCAAGCTGAAATCAATAGTCATGTCACAGGGGCATATCAAATGTGTTAATTAATAACAAACACCAGCCCTTATTTACCAGATTAAAACACCAACGATTGTTTCGGGTTTGGAACCAGAATAGCATAGATCACACAAGTTGACTGAGTGAATATTTTCACATAAACGCAGAAGGAGATGGAACCAAAAAGGATGAATGCAAGTGGACCCCGACTTCACCCATTCTTGTAAAACTCTAGACATTAAAACCCACTGTTGGTCACTGAAATCGTCAAATATGCTACTATCGGTCACATTGTTAAACATAACTGATTCTGTTTCACATATTAATACATGGTGATTCTGCCCACCACACAAATTTGCAAGTCAATCCAGCACCAGCTTGGCTTCTGAAAGATATAAGATTTGGTTTTGACGGTTTCATCTGTGATCCGTTGAATTACTCCTTTAAGGAAGGCTTTATTCCTGAAGGAAGAGTTTAAAAAGGGCAACATGTACTTCTGAAAAAAATCAGTTTGGACCCTTCCATACTATACAGTTGTAGGCCCATCGCCAGTGGTGTAAGAATGAGGGGTGTGGGGGGGGGGAAGGCCGCCCGGGGCGGCAGAAGTTTTTGGGGTGGCTGTCCCTCCCGCTCTTACCTACGGCTGTTGCGGGGCAGCAAACGCAAGGATCAATAGCACTCACCACTTGCTCTTACCTGTGGCCTTCACGGAGCGGCAAAAGCAGGGACTGCCACATGTGGCAAAAGGCCTAACTACGCCACTGCCCATCGCCAGATTAGCGTATCTGACCAAAACACTGAAGTAGAGAATGGTCTCACATCTTTGGTTTTTCTTAGATAACAGCAGCTCGATCTCTTCAATTAAATTTGGTGGGCCAATCGAGGGACTGTTAGAAATGGGGGTCCAGAGATGGCAGTGGTTTACACCTTATTCTAGTAGGGACCCTTGCTTCTAGTCAAGATAAGGGAGTTACACATTTTAGATAACCCCTCTTCACCCCCTTGGTAGCTTGGCACGAGCAAACAGACTTTTTTCCAAAGGCAACATGTAAAGTATTTTCACCCAGACACACAGTAACACAGTGAAATCATTACAAATGGACACACACACATTTAGAGAAAAAAAATATCCTTTTCTAAACCAAGCAAGACCAACACGTCAAAAATCCAACATACACAATTCAAAATATGACTTTTAAAAGGTTTCAAGTTAATCGGTCCATAGAAAATTATGGATGTTTGACTTTTACACAAAGTACCTCACATGTGTTAATATTCAAAAGGTCAAACAGCCACAGAGAAGGGAAGTGTCAAAAACCACAGTGATGAGTCAGTTCCTGGGTCCTTGGGGAGGCGAGGTGACAGTTCTGCTGTGTGCAGGAGAAGTTATGCATAGAATCTGGACTGTAGGGGGAAGTGATGCATTGATTTCAAGACGGTTCTTGTCTGCGGGTGATGCATCAGAACACTTGCAGCACGGGTGTGATGCGTGGGAATCAGGGACACGCTGGAGGTCAATGGGGTGGTGGCAAACAGGTGATGCATAGATTTCTTCAGCCACGGTCTTACTATGCATTGATTCTTTCAGCCACACAGCACGGCCTGCGTTCGAGGCAGTGCAGTGATCTTGGATTTTGGAGATTGGTACACCGGACTCGGTGTGCAACGGATTTTCCAGCTGCTGGTACTCACTGTGTCAATTTTTTGGCTGTAAAGAGGTGGAACTTGGAAATTTGTCCCACTCAGCGGTGTTGCGTGTGAAAAACAAGCGCTGGAAGGGCGATGCATACCTTTTCTTGGTTTCTTCAAGATTTTTCAGCTCCCACCTTCGGGAACAACCTCCAGAGGCCCAGAACTGGACCAGGCACCTCCTGGCAGGTTACAACGCCCAACAGGGGAGTTAAAGGAAGGTGGTGGTGAAGGCTTTGTGTCCCTGAGACTTCAGACCAGGAAGCAAGCACACACACGCCCTTGGAGATTCTTCACAAGCAAGTTTGCAGCAAAGTTCCAGTCTTTGTCCTCTCCTTGGCAGAAGCAGCAACTGCAAACGAACACAGCAAAGCAACACACAGCAAAAGTGTAATATTTATACCCCATTTTCTCTTTGTACTCTTTTTTGCAAGAGTCTCTGAGCTTAGTAAAGACCAGTTCTGCCCTCCCTGGCCCAGCTCCACTTCAGGAGGTGAAGGCAGCATTGTGCAGAGCAGTCACAGCCTATTCATGTGCTAGTGAAAACTCCACCCATGACTCTAAATGCAGAAAGGTCAATTCAACCTGGCTATGTGTCACCCAGGAAAGGCAGGCCACAACTCAACCCCCCTCTGTGACTCTCTAGTGTAAATACATATCCAGAGATCCTGTCACTCCAAAACCAGACAGTGAATACACAAACAGGCAGAGGCACACAGGATGGTTAAAAAAGGAAATGCCCACTTTCTAAAAGTGGCATTTTCAAACCACAATTTAAAAAACAACTTTACTAAAAGGTGTGTTATTAAATTCTGAGTTCAGAGAGCCCAAACTCCATCCCTCAGTCTCATCCCAATGATAAATTACACTTGTAAGATGTTACAAGGCAGCTCCCATGTTAACCTATGGGGCAGACAGTATTTCAATAGTGAAAAACTATCACTATCACTATCAGGACATGTAACACACACCAGCACATGTCCCACCTTTCCCATGCACTGGACCCTGCCCATGTTGTTGTAATTTAGCAGCGATTAGGTTAAGCATTAGCCGAAAACATCTTGTATTTAGAGACTATCTTGTCCGTTGTGTGGAATCCATTTTGTTTTTCTGGTAGCCATTTTGTTTGCCATGTGCTCGCCATGTGCTCTGTCCTACCTTCCTTTCAACTGCTCTTGAAATCTGCCTAGAGACGAGATATATTTAGTCTCTTCTGCTTTGAACATGCTCAGTTGAGCTTACAGCTGTCCCCAACTTGTAACTGTCAGGATGTGTCCACCAGAATTAGCTAACTGTCAGCCCCTCTCATTTGTTGCCAGCACACTCTCTGTATGACCTTGTATGTATTTGAAACCAGCACTCTGTACTTGTACCGCCTTCATTTGAGCCCCTGTGTGGGTATAAAAGGACCAAGCTCCTTCCAGACAGTGTACTTCCTCATACACTACCGAAGGGTGTTGTGTGAATGTAGTTCCACCTCATGAGGTTTAATAAACTATGTATTTTCTATTCTAGTTTCTGTGCCAACTTCTTCCCATTGGTCTGAGGACTCAGTGTAGAGAAGGGTAAATCCCTTGCACTGGTAGGCCTTGCTGAGGCTCACCACCATAAATTGGCGCCCAGCGTGGGGCTCATCGGCAACTCGGATGCCCGAAGGACTGGTCGCCACAAAGGATTGGAATCTCACTTTGGACGCAATGGCTGCCTGAGGAGATCCGAGTCTTGGCACCCACTGCGTTTTTCCTTTCTTTCTGATCTGACCATCCAGGTGGCGCCAGTCCTCGACTGAGATCTCTTCTGTTGATTCGCCATGCAGTGACCATTTGGTCGATTTGAGTACTTGGCAGTTGGAACCTGAACACCATTTGATTGGTAAAAGCTGTTCTGCGGCACTTGCTGTTGGTTTGACGCCTTTGATTGGTAAGGTAGTTTAGTAACACTTGGTAAACGGTCATAATATCGATTCCAAAATATAGAATGGACATAATATCGAAGTAAAAATATAGAATGGACAAAATATCGAATGGACACAATATAGTGATTAAAAATATCGAATTTAAGGTAAGTAATATCGATTTTCAAAATATAGAAGTCAAAATATCGAAGTATACAATATAGGCATTAAATGTATCGATTTTTTAATAATATCAATTTTTTTAAAGTGTTTTGTATGTTAGTATATGTGTGAAAAGTGTATATTAATTTTTGTAATGTATGTTTAATGTATTTTAAGTAATGAATTTTATGTTATTTAATTTTTGCGTCATTTAATTCTGTAGCGGGTTGTGGGTTTATAGGGGAATAGGGTGGGAAGTAATTTAATTATATTAAATTAAATATAAATTTTTTGCAATTATTATTAATTTTTAATTACATTTTGCTTTTTAGTTCTGTAGTGGGTTGTGGGTTTATAGGGGAATAGGGTGGGAAGTAATTTAATTGTAATCAATTAAATATTTGTATTTATTTATTGGTATTCATTTTGAATGTATTGTTATTTTTTAATTGGTAATTAATTTTTATTAATTGCCAATTAATTTCTATTAATTGATTCATTGTTAATTATGTTAATTTTCTAAAGTTATTTTCTGTAGCGGGTTGTGGGTTTATAGGGGAATAGGGTGGGAAGTAATTTAATTGTAATTAAGTAAATAATTTTTTTCATTTATTGGTATTGATTTTAAATTTATTGTTAATTAATTTTTAATTGGTAATTAATTTCTATTAATTGGCAATTAATTTTTATTAATTGGTAATTATTTTGTATTAATTAAATATTTGATAATTATGATAATTGTATTAATGTATTTTCTGTAGTGGGATGTGGGTTTATAGGGGAATAGGGTGGGAAGTAATGTAATTGTAATTAATTACATATTAAAAATACTTTTTGTGTATTGATAATTAATTTACTGTTAATTTTTGATTGGTATTAATTTTTATTATTAATTAGTTTTTGTTGTTGAACATTGATTAGTTGTTAAATAATTATGAATAGGTTATTCATTTTTAATAACTAATATGCAGTTGTATTTCTAATTAATTATTACATAATATTAAATTGGTTATTAATTTCAATTAATGTTTTATTGGTATTGATATTTAATTTATTTTTAATAATATATTAAATCATTACTTTCCCTACTGTTGACCTCACTGGAGTGGGAATAGTAATTTTCACCCTCCCGCTATCCAACGCTTTCCCTACAGTTGCACTCTCTGGAGAGGGAATAGTATTTTTTACCCCTACGCTATCCAACGCTTTCCCTACTGTTGCACTCTCTGGAGTGGGAATAGTAATTTTTACCCCTACGCTATCCAAAGCTTTCCCTACTGTTGCACTATTTGGAGTGGGAATAGTAATTTTCACACTCCCGCTATCCAACGCTTTCCCTACTGTTGCACTCTCTGGAGTGGGAATAGTATTTTTTACCCCTACGCTATCCAACGCTTTCCCTACTGTTGCACTCTCTGGAGTGGGAATAGACGCAAACCTTTTGCCAGAAATAGCTAGTCGCCTAAAGGCCAGTGAGAGTTCATGGACTACCTCTTCTCCGGTTTCTCTCTTAACCATGGCTCAGTATTATGAGAGACAAGAATTAGAAGCTAAAAGTAATGAGGATAAAAAGTCTAAAGAGTTAAAAACAAAGGTTATGTTAGCTCAAGCTTATGGACCACCTTCTAGAGGTAATGATAGAGGTGGACGTGGATCTTATGGTTCGTCTTTTCCTTCTTATACTCGTTCGAATTTGTCTGTTGATCAGTGTGCGTACTGCAAGAAATTTGGACATTGGCTTTCTGACTGTCCAGTACTGCGTGCTCAGCAGGGTTCACGTGGTCAGGGACAAATGAGAAATCGTTCAGGATATTCAGGGCCTAGAGGAAGCACAAATGATTGTGCTAGGTTTGATGCTAATACACATGGACAGGAGGGGTCTAATACTTTTGACAGAAGGAACCAATATGAAATGTCCGACTATGTGCCGTCTGATTTTCAAGATTCTGCTTATGCATAGGATTGCCTAGGATGGGGTAAGGAATCAGTTGAAGTTCCAGTAGATCAGAGGGGTCCCTATGTTACAGCACATTTGTTGGGTTCTACTGATCAGTTTCTGGTTGATACAGGAGCTACTCGTAGTGCCTTGTCTAAACAATTGGTTCCAAGGGCTCCCCTTCCCTTAGCCCATTGTCACAACCACTCACATTTCATGTTGATAAGTTTACTGCTCCATGTCTCTTTTTGCTTTCTCCAAACACACCAGACAATATTGTGGGTCTTGATATGCTTAAATAGTTCAGGGCTACGATACGATGTTCTCCGGAAGGAGTACAGGTTATTTTGAATGACAACTACCCTGTGATTGAGAGACCTTGCATTGTTAAAGACGGCATTGCACTAGCCTCACTCCCTAGTACTTTGTGGGCTACTTCAGACACCGATGTAGGGCAAATGGTTATTCCACCAGGGCATATTAGTGTCAAGGAGGGTGCTTCTTTGCCAAGATTGCCTCAGTATAAAATTTCTAAAGAAGGAGAAGAAGCACTTACACAAATTGTTCATAATTTGATTAAAGTGGGGGTTGTGGAAGGAGTTCCTTACAATGTTTGCAATAGTCCGATTCTTCCCATTTTGAAAAAAGATACTGACACTAAGATTTATAGATTTATCATTGACTTGAGAGAAGTAAACAAGATTACCGCAGTGCCCTGTGGTTTCTGACATAACGACACTACTTACTTTGGTTCCTCTGACAGCAACTACATTCTCTGTTATAGACTTGAAGAACGCTTTCTTTTCGATCCCTATTCATCCTGAAAGTCAATATTTGTTCAGTTTCACTTTGAATAACCAATGGTATAGATTTTATAGAGTTCCTCAAGGCTATAATGAGAGTCCTAGTATTTACAGTCAAGCATTGAAGAGACAGCTTGATTCCTTTACTTTGCCTGAAGGAGTGCCTCTCATACAATATGTCGATGACATCTTGCTGGCAGCTGATACGCCTGAGCAGTGTGAAAAATGTACTTTGTCTTTGCTTTCTTTTCTTGCTACACACCATCATAAAGTATCACGAAAGAAATTGCAATATTGTAGACTGAAGGTGACCTATTTAGGACAACTTCTGTCTAAGGAGGGTCGTGCACTAACCCCAGATTGTAATCAAGCAATTTTAGACACCCCAGTACCTTCCACACAGAAAGATGTCCATGCTTTCATTGGTTTGACTTCGTTTTGTAGGCAATGGATATGGGGTTTTTCACACATTGTCAAACCTCTGCTAGCACTTTTGGCTAAGAACACTCCGATTCCCCTTCCATGGACAGATGAATGTCAAAATGCTTTTCGTCAGTTAAGACAAGCTCTTTGCTCTGCACCAGTGTTAGGCACACCTGATTACATAAAGCCCTTTACACTCTATGTACACGAGAAAGATGGATGTGCATTGTCAGTTTTAGTACCGACACACGGTGACAAGCACGTCCCTGTGCATATTTTTCTGTTGTTCTTGATCCTGTTGCTCGTGCATTGCCTGGGTGTTTCCGTTCAGTTGCAGCAACAGCTGTGTCCATACGTCAGAGTGAAGGGATAGTTTTGTTACACAAACGGTTGGTGCTAGTACCCCATGCAGTAGATGCCCTTTTCAATCAGACTAAGACACAACACTTAACTAGTGCTCGTTTGACAGGATACGAATTGACACTGTTAGCACCTCATATTACCTTGAAGAGGTGCGCGACACTGAACTCAACCACTGTGTTGCCATATCCTGCGACTCAGTCCCTGTCAAAGGAACCTCACAATTGTATATTCCTTACTGAGGAACAGACAAAGGGTTGCATCGATTTGCAAGATACGCCCCTTCCAGATGTAGATGGGGAACTGTGGGTTGATGGGTCCCCTCTGAATTTACCAGATGGCACGACTTCAGCTGCTTATGCAATCACCACGCTTGAGACAGTAGTGGAAACAGCTCGCATACCTCAGAAGTCGGCTCATGCAGCTGAACTAATAGCTTTGACACAAGCGTGTGAACTCAGCACTGACTTGTGTGTGAACATTTACACGGATAGCCGCTATGCTTTTGGAGTGGTTAATGACTTTGGCCTACTCTGGAAGGAAAGAGGCTTTCTTACATCCCACGGGATTCAGATAATGCACAGAGAATTAGTACATAATCTCTTGACTGCACTTACATACCCCAAAAAAGTTGCTATTTTGAAGTGTAGCGCACACAAGAACATCATTGACAAAATAGGACAAGGCAATGCCTGTGCAGATCGCGTAGCTCATGAAACTGCGATGCAGCGAAACACTACTTCCATGTACGTGGTGAAGTCTCAAGCTGAGCGTTTGTATGATGCTAGAGAGGAAGTATTGGATATACAGAGATCTGCCTCTGTGGAAGAGCTTGAGCAATGGTCTAAAGAAGGAATGTTAGACGATGAGGGTTGTTGGCGTAACAAATAAATGAATACGTGGATATTGCCTGCAACCTATTTACAACCTATGGTTCAAATGGCACATGGGCTGGCACATGTTGAAGCTCTAGCAATAACTAAATTGCTCACACAAGTTTGGGAGCATCCTGAAATTGCCAACCCTGCTAAAAGAGTGGTACTGTCCTGTTTGATCTGTTGGCAGTATAATCCTGGAGAAGGGACACGGACTCCTACAGGAGGGTTTGCTACACCAACCGCACCTTTTGAAGTCTTGCAGATGGATTACATCCAACTTGAATGCTGCAATCATCTAAAATATGTCCAAGTGGTGGTATGTGCCTTCAGTAAATGGATAGAGGCATACCCTACAAAGGATAATACTGCTCTCACCACAGCAAAGGTGCTTCTAAAGGAGTTTTTTCCTAGGTATGGAGTTTGCAAGCTTTTGTGGAGTGACAACGGACCTCATATTATTGGGCAAGTTGTTGAGCATGTCCTGAAAGGGTTAGGGATCAAACAGAAATTCCATACAGTCTTCCACCCGCAATCAGCAGGATTGGTGGAAAGGTATAATGCTACTTTAAAATTGAAGCTGGCAAAAATACTGGCTTCCATGTCCCTAAAGTGGCCAGATGCACTACCTTTGTCATTATTATCCATAAGATCAGTGCCACACTCACAATCAGGTCTTACCCCGTAAGAGGTGGTATTTGGGAGACCAATGAACATTTGGGGAGTTCCTAAGCCACGTCCCATACATGATGTACCTTGTGTTCTGTTGAATGTTTATTTGGCACAGTTAACCGACAGTTTGATCTCTATTCATCAACAGGTTCGATAAGCTCTACCTGACAGATCTACAGGTGAGGCCCATGAACTCCGTCCCGGCGACTATGTGATGGTCAAGGTCTTTGACAGATCGAACAGCTTGGCACCGAGGTGACGAGGTCCGGAGCAGGTGCTTTTGGCTACAAGGACAGCAGTTCGAGTGATGAACAAAAAGAACTGGGTCCACAGCACAAATTGCAAGCGTGTGTCGCCTGCCGTGGTCAAACCTGCTGTGCTGACCGACCATCGAGAGATTCTGGAGATGGAGTAAGGTCAAGCTATCTCACCTGACGAACCTGCGGAAGTCTTCCAGGACCACACGATTCCTGGAGCATTGCGATACCACTTGAGACCGAGGAAGGAATCTGCAGTGTTGAACGAGACTGGTTGAGCTACCGCCCTGGGGTTGTGAAACGGAGAGCGAATGTGGCAAGGGGGGGGGGATCAGCCCTGCATTAGTGTAGTGACACCCGTCTTGGCCGGTGGTGAAGAAATCAGTGGCTGCCCAAGGGATAAGAGCTCCAACGATTGTTTTCAACAAGTTTTAGAAAGATCAATCATCACTGTTGCTGAAATGAATAACAAAAGGATTATTTGTGCTGTAGGGTTTGTTGTTGCTCTGGTGGTTATGGCGATAATCACCTGGTTTGTTGAGAAAGTGGCTCCTGCTCGACAGTTTCTTGTTGCCACTACTCCAGCTTCAGTGCAACATAACTATTTTACACTTCCCTACCATGAGCAGAAACATCGACAATCCTACCTAAATAACACATTCATCCAGATGTTGCATCATACACACAATGCCACGAATACTACCAATTGTTGGGTGTGTGGAATGATACCTGCACACCAAAAGAAAGGAGGAACACCTTTTATTCCTCTACCGTTTTCCCATAATGGTTCTTGTCAAGCTTGGTATGCTCTTTTGTTTGCTTTCGGAAATCCTTCAGTAGGAGGAATTATCTTTTGTCTGAATAAAGCCAAAGGGACTAAATGGTAATGGGAAGAATACCAACCGGACAATATTTCGGCACCGTATGTCTTCACGAATATGAGGAACATTAAAGACAATGGACCATTTGTAATTTCTGTGACCAGAGCTACAGCAGAACTATGAATAAGTAGTGTTGGGAGAATTCCAGTAGGATGGAGTGAATGTATTTTGACATTGATTATTGAAGGAGCTAACAACAGTAGTTTTACGTCTTCACACAATTCATATTTTATATGTGGTAATAAAGGATACTATCAATTACCTGTTGGGTGGTCCGGGGTATGATACATATCATTTTTGTTGCCACCTGTGTTCTTGTCCCCTCCATCCTATCACCTGAATTTAAAGTTGTATAATGACATTTTCAAGAATGGATATAAACGAACAATAACTACAGATGAAGTTGACCAGACAGATACTACTTTGCAACAATATGTCGATTTCAATTTGGGTTTGTTCTTCTTTGTGGGTGCTGCATTGAATAGCAGAAAGGTAAGGCGATTGACTCGTGTTGTGGAAGCTGTCACCAAGCAGACAGCAATGGCAATTGGAAACATTACAGATGAACTGCAAATTGCAAGAATTGTAGCACTCCAGAATAGGATGGGGCTTGACGTGATTTTGGCTGATCGAGGTGGTGCATGTCACATCATTGGTAGCAGTTGCTGCGTGTTTATACCGGATCACTCACCGTCAGTATATGATGCAATCTAAAAGCTGCATAAGATTGCTGCAGAAATTCACACAGAGACTGGTACATGGACATTTTCAAACTGGATATGGACACTCATTGCTACTTGGGGCTGGAAACTACTGACTATTCTATGTATACTACTGGTGATACTATTTACATGCTGTACTTGTATACAATGTGGTCCTATGCTTTGCTCCATGTGCATCACTGCTTGTACACCTGCCAAAAGAAATATTGCAGATATAAAAGCACAGCAAATGTTAAATAAATAAATAGCTGAGATGATGAACATCAATGTACAGGTTGCATATCTAGATTACCCCAGATAAGCTAATGCTGAAAGGGTCGTCTGTTGTAATTTAGCAGCGATTAGGTTAAGCATTACCAGAAGACATCTTGTATTTAGAGACAATCTTGTCCGTTGAGTGGAATCCATTTAGTATTTCTGGCAGCCATTTTGTTTGCCATGTGCTCTGTCCTACCTTCCTGTCAACTGCTCTTGGAATCTGCATAGAGACAAGATATATTTAGCCTCTTCAGCTTTGCACATGCTCAGTTGAGCTTACAGCTGTCCCCAACTTGTAACTGTCAGGATGTGTCCACCAGAATTAGTTAACTGTCAGCCCCTCCCACTTGTTGCCAGCACACTCTCTCTATGACCTTGTATGTATTTGAAACCAGCCTTCTGTACTTGTACCGCCTTCATTTAAGCCCCTGTGTGGGTATAAAAGGACCAAGCTCCTTCCAGTCAGTGTGCTACCTCATACACTACCGAAGGGTGTTGTGTGAATGTAGTTCCACCTCATGAGGTTTAATGAACTCTGTCTTTTCTATTCCAGTTTATGTGCCAACTTCTTCCTATTGGTCTGAGGACTCTGTGCAGAGAAGGGTGAATCCCTTGCACTGGTAGGCCTTGCTGAGGCTCACCACCACCACAATGTAGGTATCTTAGGGGTGCCCTAAGAAAAGGGATGGTTTGGGCATTGCAGTTTGGTGTACTTGCCAGGTCAACATGACAGTTTAAAACTGCACATGCAGGCACTGTAGTGGCAACTCTGAGACACATTTAGAGGACTACTCGTGGGTGGAAAAACAAGTACTGCAAGCCCACGAGTGGTCAACCATAGAGGGTTCTTGCCGGTAATCAGTAAGGCTAGGCCAATCTATAAACTATCAACAACATGCATGCCAGTACTGAATCAAAAATTTATTAACAATGTACTTCTTCGAACCACACGTGTCACTCATTGTGATGAAAAACTAGTATTATTCATTTTTTTTGTAAATTCAGAAAGAAGAGTTAAGGACTTATTTTTTATTATTGTTTGACCATAATACTTTTATAATTCAAATCTGTTCAATGATTTCATGACCACATCAGAATTCAACACACACGTTATAGATTACATGTAATGTGTGCACATACAATTTTGACCAAAATCAACATTGAGTACAAAAACAATTTATGAGTTAGGGTTCCACACACGTTTAAAAAATAACAACAATGACGGTATACACATGAAAAATAATAACAAAAAACTTGAAAAGGTGCTAACAGCGGGGTTGTGATATTTGTTTATAAAATACCGATAGTCTTTTTTCTACAACCCACGTCTGGGCAAACACCAAGCAGTGAAAAATTCAGTTTAACCTGGGTGATTCAATCAGTGAATTTTCAGTTGATTTTTGAACATTTATATAAAAATGAAGTTGTTAAGCTGCTACTGATTACATGTTCACTTGTTTGGTCATGAAACAAGGTCTACGCGTTTCAAACCCCTAAATTCATTTGGGGGAGATTCTCTTCAGGACCTGGAACTGAAACAAGGTTTAGGGGAGATTACCCAATCTCTATTCCAACCATGGATCTTTTGGTTTTTCCACATTGGAAAAGCGTTAATTTTATGACTTTGATTTTGTTCTGTTTTGTAGTTTGGAGGACTGGTCTTTTTGGCACTGAAAATGTGTTGACCAACGTGGTCCAGTGTTGAATGTTTTCTTGGATAGCCGTTGTGTGGTTACTTTGTTGTCATGGAGGACCGTCCTTGATTTGCCGATGTGTTCTACTGCAGTTGAACGCAGTTTGGTGCACTTGCCAGGTCAACATGGCAGTTTAAAACTGCACATGCAGGCACTGCAGTGGGAGGTATGAGACACATTTAGAGGGCTACTCATGTGGGTGGCACAACCAGTGCTGCAAGCCCACTAGTAGCATTTGATTTACAGGCCCTGGTACACTCAGTGCACTTTACTAGAGACCTACCAGTAAATCAAATATGCTAATCATGGATAAACAACCATAATCACAATTTACACAGAGAACATATGTACATTAGCACTGATCAGCAGTGGTAAAGTGCCCAGAGTTATACAGCCAATAAAAACAAGATAAAAAAAATAGGAAGCAAAAGTCAAAAAGTTTCAGGATAAACCTGCAAAAAGAGCCAGGTCTAACAGGGATCAAAACTGGACTTTTTGGATGATAATTTGTGAATGGTGGATGAATTAACAGGGCAGGTTACGCCTTGGTGATGTTGGTCCTGTCAGCAGCATCTGAACAGAGGACTATGACAACCACTGTGGCTCAGTCTCAAGTACTTCAGTTCTGTTCTAATTGCTCCCAGCAAGATATTAGTAGTCAGTGTATTCCTTGGAAGAAGTTCTCATCACATGTGTGATCCCCCAAGGATCCCAATTATGTCTCATCCTCTCCAACATTTATCTGAATCTTCTTGTTAATACTTTTATCAGTCAAATTATCCTGGTCCTGCGCTTTTGATACTCAAGTGTGCATCAATTTCTCCAAGGATAATACCACAGTGGTATTCTTCCAAAATGCCATTATCATTATTGAGGAATGGATGGCTAGTCATAAACCAGAACATAACAATTAAAATGATGGTTGCAAGTATTTGTTTTTGTCCTCATTTGCCTTGCTCACTTCCAGCTAGTCTCCAAACTCTCCCTCTGCCATAGTAATTCTGCCCTTGAGAGCAAATCTAGAGACCTCAGCATAGGCACAGACATTTGCGTTGCTCACTTCCAGCTAGTCTCCAAACTCTCCCTCTGCCATAGTGATTCTGCCCTTGAGGGCAAATCTAGAGACCTCAGCAGAGGCACACACTGCTATGTCATGGCCCCACACAACTGTAATCATAGAACCAGATCAAGAAGCGAACCCATTCCGCTCACTTCCGGTTTGTTCCTAGAAGTTAAGCTCAAGCCCCAGCCTGTTGGTCAATGGGGCTCACAACTTTACTTTTTTTTAGAAAGGGGTCAACACAAATTTATCCTATAAACATTTAACACTGAGTCAAGGCATTCCACTTTAGAAGGGGACACAGGTTGAATACACTACTTACAGATCTGTCTTCTCCCCAGCAGGATTAAATAGAACAACAGCTTGCTGCCTTAGCTGTGAGGGTCACCTGCCGCTGGTGACCACCTAAAAATAATTATCTCACGGCATACCTGGATTTGGCTGTGAAAGATGGCATTCAGAATCTTACTAACGTCTTACCAAAATTCCTGAATAATGGGACAGAGCACAAAAATATGTATGTCGTCAGCATTCTGTAGGTAACACTTCTTAGAGCATGACTCTTCTGAACCCTTCTATTTTGATAGTTGTTTTGGTGACCAAAATACGCTGTGGAAGTAAAAAAGATGGTTTCTTCTGAGATAAGGATGTTTACCCACACTACATAGAAGATGAAAAGGTACTTGCCATAACTGGTTGATCCTTGTGCTCTGCACTATATCTCCCCACAGGGAGGTGGGTGGACTCTGATCTCCATCTGAGATGTCCAAAATTAACCGGTACCAGGCTGCCACCTCCTTCTTCTATTGTGGTCTGTTAATAAAAAGCTCCTCCAATTCATTGGTGCCGATCAAGGCTTTTAGAATTTAGTGGCAATAGAAAAAGTACCCAATCATCTCTCCCCAAATATGACATAAGCTCTCACCCTCTAAGAAAGTATACATTCTTATTTCACTGTTGTTATTTTCTGCCATCTAGGTTCTGCCCATTTTTAGTTGTCCTCTCGTTCTGCTATTTTTGCTGTATCTGTCTGTAGAGTTTTACTGGTGTTGTGGTAGAGTGTCCTGGGACCACCGCTGGATTGCTTCTGGCTTCTCGCAGCCCTTTCTGCTGCTTGTACTAGTGAGCACTGCTAGATTTGTTATTTGCTACTGGTTAAACATCTGGCATTAGTTGCTGACTGTGAGAAATTGGGTTTTTGGTTGAAGTGGGTGAAACCCTGCTCAATCAGCAGCCACAATCCTTGTTAGGTTTAACCCCAAAAAGTCACTAAATTAACCTGTGTTAACCCTCTGGTAGCATAGCACAAAAGCAGTCAGGCTTGACTCAGGGGCAATGTGTAATGTATGTATGTGGCACTTAAACAGTAATAAAAAGAAAACACCAACACAAGAAAAATCCCACACTAATTAGGAAAGTGTTTAATACATTTTTTGACACAAAAGCAACAAAAAATTGATCAGTAAAGCGGAGGTATTTATTTTTTCAAGTTATAGTGAAAAATAGCAGCTAAAAAGATTAAAGTGCCAACCGCGACATGTAGTTGTGCGACAACAGAGCAAAGTCGAAAGTTACGGCCAACCGCGATGGAGCGTGGTTTAGATTCACAAAGTGGATTGGGTGTAGTTTCCGCTTACCTTCGGACTTAGAAGAATTTTTTCAAACAAATGTCTAAGAAGCTAAAGTTCAGCGGGGACAGATAACCAGAAGTGTCCAAGGAGGAGGCGTCATTGTCGGGAAGCCGCGGGACAAAGTTTCTGTGAAAATGTGTACATTCTGGCTTATTCATGGAAGTTGAAAATCTCCAGCTAGACAAACCTGCAGGCTATAGCCGACGAGGTCTTCGTGAGGCCAGATACCCCTTCAGCAAGGAAGTGCTGAACAGGATTTGCTGCTGCAGAGAAGAACGTAGTGGGAGCACCTGTGAAGTCAGGCTGACCGGCGATGTACCTTGGGTGGATCGGCTAGCAGGTAATTCCCAGTCTTTTCTTGGTTCTGAGATCAATTTCTGACAGATCATGTTCTACGTCCCAAGTTTTGGAATTGGGTTATCTGACCACTTTTAGCACCACATTCAAGGGCCCAGGACTAGATGGGCACCGCTTGGATGTTTAAGTCTCAGTCAGGCTGAGTCACATTCAAATTAGTTGGTGGCATTCATATTTGACATTCAGAAAATCACTTATGATTCTTCTTTTGACATATGGTCTTTCTGGAGACCTTCTTTATAGTTAGTGATTTCAGTTTTTTTACATAACATAAGGTCACTTTTTTATACTTCAAAATAACATCACTTTAACTTCTGCTTTTTCCAGTGAATGTTTTAAAAAATCATATTATAAATTCACATTATCAATTCATGATCTGTAACACATTTTTCAGGTGGTCAGAATCATTGCAAATGGCAATGGGTCGAAGGAAGTACAGGACTTGGCACAATACCTGATCCTTGACCAGACGTTGTACCCAACTCTGTGAAATCATCCAACCTGACCACATTTACACACAACCTATAGTTTGTGCAGAAAAGAGGAGACACACACATTTTATTCAGGGGATTGTTGGTCATTTTAATTTACACTCTTTTTTTGTTTGATTTTCTTTGTTCTGTTATTACAATTTAGAACTACTGTTTTTGTAAAACTTTTTTCATGTTCTTAAACTTTTTTTGCTTTTTAAACACATCCTTGTGATGCTTTTTTAGATGGTTCTTCAGTGCTTTTGCAAACACTCATTTGTTTGTCTCACCCAAGCTGAGGACTTGGTGGTATTTGTTTGCATTATGTCACAAATATTTGCAAATCTTCATCCTCCTTGGCTTTTCGTGCTGAAAGACATCAGCATGAGAAGTTTCCACCTCTGCTTCTTATGCTGCTGGATGATCCCTCTGGTAGTGAGACTGAACAATCATTCTCAAATGTACAGATCATAGCTGTTTCCACATCCCTGAGGTTCCCATCGCATCCTGCAGAGACTGGCCCCTATGCAGCTCTTGACGGCAGATGGTGCAGATGAAACAGCATGCATTTTGTCTAAGGGGGTGGACATTGCCTCACCACTGACTACTTTTTTGGGTTCTAACAGTAGGCATTGCAGTAGAATTTGTTGCAACCACAACAACTTCATCGTGGGTGTCAGAAGGAGTACTAGGTATAATCATTGTTGCACTCAATGCCTGCTTTTTTCTAGTGTCTCTAGTTAGCATGGTGATTTTGAAAGCTTATGACCAAACCAGCCTGCCTTAACCCCATCAATGCTACAGCAATTTCCCCTCAGCGCTGGAACTCATTTATTCCCATTGTTCATGACGAGTTCAGCTCGTCATGAGCACACGAGCAGTGTACTGCATGACGAGCTGAGCTCGTCATGAGCATGGAAGGGGTTAATTAGAATTGTGAAATGCTATTTAGGGAAATATGTTTCGGTTTGTTTCTGTAGTCTTTGAGCATTTAAATATAAAACTGCAGAGACTATCTCACATTCAAAGAACATTGAATCCTACTCACCACTGCACACCAGTACCCTAAGCAACAATGACCAGTTTACAAGCTTGTCTCCAGTTCAAAAGAGCCAAGCATAGTGCACTCCCTGTTTTTCAATCACAATTCACAAAAGATCTTTTTTTCTCTTCAAATTACAGAACACAACAGAACACTTTCCATTCCACTGCAGACTCCTTCTATGTGTGCACTAATATACCAGCTTCATGGTTTGTATCTGAATGCTGCCACTCCTGGAACTCCTTTGTCTTTTGGGCATCGGACTATGTTTAAATAGTGCAGCATTGACCATAATCTATGATTTCCCTAAGAGGACATTATTTTGATTGCCAATAGAGGGATGAAATTGAATCAACTACTTACTGCTTTTGGCAGAGGGCTTTTCAAATTGTGAGCATCCTGCATGGAAAACGATCTGGGCACAATCACAGAGGTAACTCTCTCAATTCAATGAGGAACATTTTGGAAGAGTTAATGAATTCCTTCCCGCACACTGCCTTTGTCTATTCCAACATATCGCAAAGGCAAAAGTGTAAATGGTCAACCAATTTTATCCTGAGACAGAGAAATGCCAAAAGCATATTAATAAAGTAATTTCATTGTTTCTTCAAAATAACATCCACTTTCACATGCCTGGTATGTTCAGGTGAGATGGACAGCATTTCCGAGCAAAACAGGATTTTCCTAAATAGTATAAAAGACTGTATCTAGTCCTAACTTAAAGTGAGTACAACACACTATCAACACAAAGGTTCTCGACAGAGCCATTGCATTCTTATTATTATACGTGTTATTTCCATTTAAATCTTTTCAATAGTGTTTTTGGGACCATGGAACTCCCACAGTACTGGTACAATGCCTGTTTTGCCCATCGCTTCTGGGGTAACGCCCTTCCGTGTATGCTTAAGTACAACATTATCTAATCTTATGCCAAAGAAAAAAATAATTACCCCTCTCCTGACTAAGTGCCAACCCAGGTTATCCAAATGGATGATGCTGCGGACAATTCTTAAATCCATGAGAACACCATGCACACAATCCCCCATCCCCAATGACCCACAGTCATTCAGCACTCTACTGGTTCTGAGCAATCCCCTGCGTGTGGCCAAGCCCTCATTGTGCACATTGACTTTTGACCTGTCCCTGCATCCAACAAGTCACAGACAGCCACCCCCCTGCTTATTTAGTCAGGCCAGTCATGCATCTCCCCACACTCATCCACCTCATGGACAGTCAACACCCACTATGCATAGCATAGCATAGACATCCTCAACTTCATATGGCCATTCACAAAGGACTATGGCTGCAGGCTAGGAGAGATGGGTTTGGGAACTGGACATTTTAGTATGTAAATAGTACTGCTGGAGCACTACTATACGTCCTCCAAAGTACAGTTTGTGAAACTGGCTAAAAGTGTTCCAGACAATCTATTTTTCAAGTGGTAATGTAAATGGCATTCTCAGAAAAATAATTTTCTTAAAACACTAAAAAGAGATTCTAAGAACATTGACACAGGTTTTTAAAAGTATGTGTAAACATTGATCCAAGGCAGAATCCATATGTATAATTTGTTCATTAACCAAAGAAACTGCCTTTTTCATGTAGACAATTATGCCATCTAGATAAAGATGTCTCTGTGGATCGAAGGAGTACCACATAAAAGCGATAACTGCAATTTAACAGTTATGAATAATTTGTATGTTACTGTCCTCTGAATCCAGCCTTTAATGAGTATTATGCCTTTTTTATTATGATGAAATAAACTTGTTATGAATGTTTCATATCCTCTTTATTAGCTCCTTCTAATTTCCCATTGCTTCAGTTACTGGAAGCATTCCAATTATAAACAATCACTCTACTTTTCTGTACAATTCAGTTTACTGTTGCAATACTCTGCTATCTCTGTGACTAGCGATAGATTACATTTATCAAGAATGAAAATAAAATGTTGAGGATTTTTATATCCGGGTACTGTAGGATGTCATCATTAACACACAAACAGAATGACCAGGTAGGCTATTACTACCAAGTTGGATAGAACGTTAGACATACAGTTCTAAAGTCCACGTGCTTTATTTCACATACGCTTGTAATTTTTTTAAAGAACTAAATAGTACCAATCACTTCATGTCATAAGATGAACAACACAACCTTTGGATGCACTTTGTGAATATACAACATTTACACAACATGTTTGTAACAACACAATGTGAAACAGTCAAACCTGCAATAAACAAACATAAACACTCAAAAACAGTATGAATGACCAGTCCTTTATTGCAAACTCTCATTAGGCAGACACTATCTTGTTCAACAATAAGGCCTATGCCTAATGTCCTGCCTGTGTCATGAGTAGCAGGCTTACACAATTGGAACAGGTGTTGGCAGAAAAGAGGAACAACAATTCAAACAGTAGGTTAAGTGTTGGATAGTGTAGGGGTAGAAATTACTAACCCCCCTTCAGTGAGTGCAACAGTATGATAAGTATAGTATAGTGTAGGGGTAAAAATTACTATTCCTATGTACCCCAAAACCTATACCACCCTAAAACAAAAATATCTCCCATACTTTCCTTATAATGAGTTATAATGCGTGGTAATGGTATGAGTTGTAATGACATGCGTTGTAGTGACATGTGTTGTAATAGCATGTGTTGTAATGGCTTGGGATGTAAAGGTAGTTGCATTGTAACAGTTGCATTGTAAAGGTAGTGTATTGTAAGGACTGCGGTGTAATGGATGTTTCCCACATTTCACTATTGGATAAATGCAATATTTACATATAACCATGACTGAAGGCACCTAAAACTGGCAATAAAGCATGCAAGCTTTTATCATCAGTGGCTGTCAGTCTCATTATTCAAATGAGGTATTAGCAAGAATCAATGTCTAAGCATGACTCGGAGTGTGGTGTACTCATCATAACTGTCAACATGAAAACTGCAATTTTTTCACATTTATAATCACACTACTGTGCAACTATAATCATTCACCTAGAAGGTGCTTGTAGTATACACTTTGAAAGCTTTCAGCATTCAATACTGCATTTTAAACTAAGTCCCTAAAGGACACCACCCTGGTAAACACAGTTGGGTGCTTACCTCCTTTCAGTCCTAGAGGGTGTCTCTCAGCATGAAAACTCATATTAATCACTTTCAGGCCACACCTGGTTGCAGCCATAATCTTCACCCCCAGAGGGTGCAGCCTTCCCAACTTCATAAAAAATGTTGCAGCTTGGAGGACGCTCTGTAAACAGTTGGACCCCTGGAGGGGTTAACTTTTCAGATCCCCACCTAACTCAGGGAGGGGTCTTTGGCTCTTCCTTTGAGGGGAGGCTGCGCTATGAAACGCAGGTAAAATATACAACCACCTGCTATGCCTTGCTAGGCCTGCTATCCCCAAAATGAAGAGTCGGTCAGACAATAGAGAATGCACACTTACTTTATTCAGTATATACTCTGCAGAGGAGCCCAGTCAGACCTTCACCCTAAGATGTCTGCTAAGGGGGACGGACGCTCCAGGGTATGCTAATACATAATAAACCCTTCTGGAGAATTTTGCCAGGCCTCTAATGGAAAGTTATCGACTTGAGCCGGGCATGAACAAAGAGGGTTCAGAGAGATGAGCTAACACCTGCCAGTTGGGCACACTATCAGTACTCCAAGGCCACTGCGCCGAGTCTCAGTGTATCCTAACGTAGGAGCAGAGCTACACATTGAGATTGGAATGCAGAGAAAGAATATCAGTTCATTAGTGTTAGATCTGGGGGTCTCTAGTTGGCAGAGGTAGGTACCACTGTCCAAATAGGGACCCTTGCTTCTAGTCAGGGCAATCGATAACCCTCTGAGATTACCTCCGCTCACCCTCTAGGTAGCTTGGCGCGAGCAGTCTAGGCTAACCAGAGGCAATGCGTAAAGTATTTGTACCAACACTCACAGTAACACAGTGAAAACACCACAAACTGACTCCACAACAGTTTAGAAAAATAAAGGTATTTTTAATCTAAACTACACAAGACCAAAACGACAAAAATCCAACATACACAGTTCAAGAATATGGTTTCAAAAAGAGTTCTTAAGGTTGCGTTAAAATTCTTCAAGTTGCGGTAAAATAAACCACAGATGCGTGAAAAGTTCACAGTTGGGTTACGTTTACTCACAGTACCTTTAGTTGCAACAAAGTTCCAAAAGCAGAAGCTGGTGCTGTGGAAAACAAGCGATGTGTTGCTCCTGAGACCCTGGGGAGGCGCTGCGACAGCCCCGCTGCAGCAGCGGGCGTGTTGCGACGAATCCGGTCTGTATGGGGAGGAAGGCCACTTGTATGGATTCCGGTGCGTAGGTTCCGTAGGAAGTCTGTTCTCGCAAAGGCACGATGCGACGATCTCGAAGGTGCTGCGACGATCTCCGGGGCGACGATGCGCGGACCAGCGGCGATCCTTTCTCTCGCAGCTCCTCGATGCGATGATTCTGCGACGACACTCGCAGCGACGTGATGCGGTCCGCAAGCAAGCGGTGCGGCGTTCTCACCCAGCGACGACAGGCTCTGCGACGATACTCGCAGCGATGTTCGATTCTCCCGCACCGGTCTGGTGCGTCCCGCAAACGAAGGATGCGACGTCTCTGGCAGCGGCGTCAGGCGCTGCGACGATCTCGACCTCCGTAGCGGCGGGAAACTTCTCGCATTGTCGGGGATGGGCTCCGCAAGCGAGCGATGCGACACTTTTCAGTTTCAAAAGTCACTCAAGCTTAGTTTCAAGCTTCCCAGCACAGATCCAACCTCCAGAGGCCCCACAACTGGATCAAGCGCTCTAGGAGGGACAGAACTCTCTCAGCAGAGTTCAGGGAAGCTGGGGGTGAAGTCCTTTTGTTCCTGGGACTTCAAAACAGGGAGCCAGCTCATCTCAGGCCCTTGGAGATTCCTTCAAGACAGGGGACACAGCACACAGCAAAGTCCTTCCCCTCTCCTTGGCAGCAAAGCAACAGGTCAGTCCAGCAGAGCAACAGCAGGACAATCTTCCTTCTTCAGTTTCAGCTTTCTCCTTGGCAGAGGTTCCTTCTTGATTTCCAGGATGATCTAATTTTCTGTTGTCAGGGGTCCTGTACTTATACCCCTAAAGTCTTTGTTCTCTGGGTGCATGTGGGCCCTGAGCCCGGTCTGAACCAGTTCTGGGTGGATCCTGAGCACTTTGTTTTGCTGGCTGCATCTTTCCTTTCAGAGTGAGGGGCAGGGTCCTCAGCCGCCCAGCAGGGGGGTGGAGCCAGCATTGTGGAAGGCAGGCACAGCCCTATTCAGCCCAGGTGCTAACTCCTCCCACTACTCAAGTTGCAGATGCAGTCATTCAGCCTAGTGCTGACTCATCCATCCTGCTGGGGAATTCCCCAGCCCCTGTCACTCACAAACCAGACAGTCAATACACAAACAGGCCCAGGCACACAGAAGGGTCAGACAAGAGAACAGCAACTTTCTAAAAGTGCTGTTCCCAAACACAGGATTTAAAAACAACCTTTCCTAAAAGATGTGTTATTAAATTCTGAGTTCAGGGATACTAGATACTTATGTCCTATCTTGTTCCTATGGGAAGAAATGCTGTTAACCACTGTAGCCAGCATCCCCCCTGTTAATCTATGGAGCAAGATAGCCTTACAATAGTGAAAAATGAAAATGGCTGTAATTCACTACCAGAACATGTTACCTGCACCAGTACATGCTCTACCTTTCACATACACTGCACCCTGCCCAGGGGGGTACCTTGGGCCTTCCATAGGGGTGGCTGATGTGCACAAAAAGGGAAGGGTTAGGCCTGGTCAGTGGGGACACTGGCCAGGAGGACATGGCAGTTCTAAACTGCCCATAGGCACTGCAGTGGCAGGCCTGAGACACCATTTTAGAGCTACTCCTGTGGGTGGCACAATCAGTGCTGCAGGCCCACTAGTAGCATTTGTCATCACCAGCCCTGGCACACCCAGTGCACTTTACTAGGGACTTCATGGTGATACAAATATGCCAAACATGTATATTCAATCAGAATAACAATTTACACAGAGAGCATATGCACTTTAGCACTGATCAGCAGTGGTAAAGTGCGCAGAGTCCTATTGCCAACAGCCACGGGTCAGGAAAAATAAGGGAGGAAGAAGCAAACAGTTTGGGGATGACCCTGCAAAAAGGGCCAGTTCCAACACAACCCCCTTCCAGCCTAAAGCCAGGGTAGACCAAACGATACCTCGATGGGATCCCCTGCTTGAGGCGATAGAACATGGAAACTGGCCCACACAGCAGGGCAGTCCTGTTCTACGCCATCCTAAACCCAGTTCAATCACTCTATCCAGTTCAATCACTCTATCCATACTCTCAGGGTCCACCATGCCAATCCATGTGGAACCCTTCTCCTCACCTGTGGATACCACCTGTGCAGCACCTAACCTTAATTTCCTCACAGGTGTGTCCCAACAGACAGAAAGCCAGCCACAGTGACCACCAACAGTGATCAGGGATGAGATCCAGGCCTCATGCCTCTCATGGCTCTCAAACCCCTGTGGCATCAGAGGGTGGGGGGCAGTAGCCCCAGGTGCTTGGCACCCTTTGTCCACTCCCTCTCTTGTCAAGTCAGGTCTAACATCCTGGCACTGACCCACCAGTCCCGGACCTGTATCCGGCGGCTGGACAGGAGGCTGAGGTGGGCTTCTCCACACCCGGTCCTCCTCTTCCTTGGGGCTCTGTACCCTCCCACCTGGAGCGGTACCCCCTTCTAGAATAGCCAGGGCACCTGTGGCAGGTGTCCCGCACCATTCATCCACCAGTTCAGGGGTGCTATCCTGCAACTGGTATTCCAGGTCAGGGGGGATACCCCGGGCCTGGCCCTCCAACCTAGGCTCCAAAGCCTCCAGGTCAGACAACACCTGAACCTGGTATCCCCACCCAGGGACCAAAACCTGCAGTTGTGCATTTGCCTGGCACGCCAGGACTTCTGAGGACTCACATAGTACCCCCTTGAGGGTGACGCACAACTCATGTGTCCTGTGACAGTCTGCCTGGCACAGATCTCCCGACCCCTGTCCACCTGACAGCGCGGGAAGATCCCCTAGGACAGAAGTGAGGTCACCATGGTCACTCACTGGGGACTCAGCCCTTCCGACTGGTCCCTGACCCACTGGTTCTCCCACTGGGGACTCCTTCCCCCTCTCACCCCTCAGTCTGGACTTCGGTACCCTCCCAAATGGAGCGGCACTGCCAGACACCAGAACTGATGGAGGCCTGGTTACAGGCACTCCCCGTTCCCCAGACACTAGGAGATCCTCCTCAAATGGCCTACAAGTACAGTCTAGGTCCCCAACCTGGTGTTCCCTTAAGGAACCCTCCAGGCCCTGAGACTGGGTTTCGGGCACCGTGAGACACACCGTCCCACACTTACTCCCTCTCCACTGAGACCGGACATGAGCCCCTACACCCCTCCCACTACACTGGGACCTAACTGGGCTACACTGAACCTCCTCCACCTCACAGGTCTGGAAGATATCTAAGCCACTCCTTTTGGGATCACTCCCCAATGCCTCCTCAGACTCTCTGGAATCCACCAGGAGGTCTGCCTCCAACGCAAGCTCTCTGGGATCAGAGAACTCACACTCCACCGGGTGTTGGCATAGCTCTGGAAAACAGGGACTTAAAATATGCTCTCCAACAAATGAATCACACAGCCCCCCACAGTTGTTAACCAAGCTACCCTTTGCCTCACCCTCCAGTGCCTCACACAAGTACCCCACACCACTCTTCTCAGACTGGCAAGACAGTATCTGACTGTCTCTGTCACACAACCCACACTCTTCTGGCTGGTCTTCACAAACACACACCAAGGTTTCTACCATGGGGGAACCCCTCTCCCTGTACCTCTCATCTAGAGTCAGTAGAGTGTCCCTCCCACCACTAGGAATATGGTCCCCAGTGCCAGTCCCCCAATCTACTTCAGGGACACTGCACTCCACTGGAACTACATCATAAACCTGAACTCCCTGGTGTATGTCGGCCCCCTCCCTCAAGTCAGGCGCCACATCTCTGGGTGTTTGTACCTTTCTCTCAGCACTAGATATCATAAACATGCTGCCACCATCTGAGCTGGACTCCACCTCCAACTCAGCAAAGCTCACCTCTTTAGCTACCCATGTTACTTCTTCAGCTGAGACCCTCATGGCCTCACGCTTCTGGAGCTCCAACTCAAGCTTCCTCATTCTTAATTCATGGGCCAAGGTCAATTTCAATTCTTCCAGGGCACGGGCATTTTTGCTCTCCTCCGCCGCCCTTTCTCTCTCTTTCTCCATTTCCAATTGCTTCAGCTCCATTTCAAGCCTTAACATTTCTAACTTATGATCTCTAGCCCTTTGGTTTTCCTCCAACTCCTCTGGGGAAAAACTTTCAGCTGAATGGTTGCTGCCAGCCCTTGAGGCTGCTCTGGACACAGGCAGATCCTGTGGCCTGAAACCATTCCTTTGTGCATCCTCATCCACTTCTGCATCATCTGTCTCCCCAGCCTCTTTGGTCTCCCACCAGGCCCTTAAGGCCTCCTGTAGCTCTTCCTTCTTGGAGCAGCGCTTCATGGGGCATCCAAAGTTCCTGCAGAACTGCCTGAGTTGACCTACTTTGTAATCACTTAACATTTCAATATCAAACTCCAGTTCTGCAATATCACTTGCTGGTTTACCATTCTGAGACATGATGCTTGGATTCTTTCAGGGTTATGATCAAAAAATAGAACCAACCAAAAAAACAGTAGTATGCGGTGGCGTAGTGGTCTGCACTCACTAGTGATGTACACCAATTACTGTGGGTCAAGTACAAATACAAGTTCAAATCCCACCGCCTGACCACCAATGTTAGATCTGGGGGTCTCTAGTTGGCAGAGGTAGGTACCACTGTCCAAATAGGGACCCTTGCTTCTAGTCAGGGCAAGGAGATAACCCTCTGAGATAACCTCCGCTCACCCTCTAGGTAGCTTGGCGCGAGCAGTCTAGGCTAACCAGAGGCAATGCGTAAAGTATTTGTACCAACACTCACAGTAACACAGTGAAAACACCACAAACTGACTCCACAACAGTTTAGAAAAATAAAGGTATTTTTAATCTAAACTACACAAGACCAAAACGACAAAAATCCAGCATACACAGTTCAAGAATATGGTTTCAAAAAGAGTTCTTAAGGTTGCGTTAAAATTCTTCAAGTTGCGGTAAAATAAACCACAGATGCGTGAAAAGTTCACAGTTGCGTCACGTTTACTCACAGTACCTTTAGTTGCAACAAAGTTCCAAAAGCAGAAGCTGGTGCAGTGGAAAACAAGCGATGTGTTGCTCCTGAGACCCTGGGGAGGCGCTGCGACAGCCCCGCTGCAGCAGCGGGCGTGTTGCGACGAATCCGGTCTGTATTGGGAGGAAGGCCACTTGTATGGATTCCGGTGCGTAGGTTCCGTAGGAAGTCTGTTCTCGCAAAGGCACGATGCGACGATCTCGTAGGTGCTGCGACGATCTCCGGGGCGACGATGCGCGGACCAGCGGCGATCCTTTCTCTCGCAGCTCCTCGATGCAATGATTCTGCGACGACACTCGCAGCGACGTGATGCGGTCCGCAAGCAAGCGGTGCGGCGTTCTCACCCAGCGACGACAGGCTCTGCGACGATACTCGCAGCGATGTTCGATTCTCCCGCACCGGTCTGGTGCGTCCCGCAAACGAAGGATGCGACGTCTCTGGCAGCGGCGTCAGGCGCTGCGACGATCTCGACCTCCGTAGCGGCGGGAAACTTCTCGCACTGTCGGGGATGGGCTCCGCAAGCGAGCGATGCAACACTTTTCAGTTTCAAAAGTCACTCAAGCTTAGTTTCAAGCTTCCCAGCACAGGTCCAACCTCCAGAGGCCCCACAACTGGATCAAGCGCTCTAGGAGGGACAGAACTCTCTCAGCAGAGTTCAGGGAAGCTGGGGGTGAAGTCCTTTTGTTCCTGGGACTTCAAAACAGGGAGCCAGCTCTTCTCAGGCCCTTGGAGATTCCTTCAAGACAGGGGACACAGCACACAGCAAAGTCCTTCCCCTCTCCTTGGCAGCAAAGCAACAGGTCAGTCCAGCAGAGCAACAGCAGGACAATCTTCCTTCTTCAGTTTCAGCTTTCTCCTTGGCAGAGGTTCCTTCTTGATTTCCAGGATGATCTAATTTTCTGTTGTCAGGGGTCCTGTACTTATACCCCTAAAGTCTTTGTTCTCTGGGTGCATGTGGGCCCTGAGCCCGGTCTGAACCAGTTCTGGGTGGATCCTGAGCACTTTGTTTTGCTGGCTGCATCTTTCCTTTCAGAGTGAGGGGCAGGGTCCTCAGCCGCCCAGCAGGGGGGTGGAGCCAGCATTGTGGAAGGCAGGCACAGCCCTATTCAGCCCAGGTGCTAACTCCTCCCACTACTCAAGTTGCAGATGCAGTCATTCAGCCTAGTGCTGACTCATCCATCCTGCTGGGGAATTCCCCAGCCCCTGTCACTCACAAACCAGACAGTCAATACACAAACAGGCCCAGGCACACAGAAGGGTCAGACAAGAGAACAGCAACTTTCTAAAAGTGCTGTTCCCAAACACAGGATTTAAAAACAACCTTTCCTAAAAGATGTGTTATTAAATTCTGAGTTCAGGGATACTAGATACTTAGGTCCTATCTTGTTCCTATGGGAAGAAATGCTGTTAACCACTGTAGCCAGCATCCCCCATGTTAATCTATGAAGCAAGATAGCCTTACAATAGTGAAAAATGAAAATGGCTGTAATTCACTACCAGAACATGTTACCTGCACCAGTACATGCTCTACCTTTCACATACACTGCACCCTGCCCAGGGGGGTACCTTGGGCCTTCCATAGGGGTGGCTGATGTGCACAAAAAGGGAAGGGTTAGGCCTGGTCAGTGGGGACACTGGCCAGGAGGACATGGCAGTTCTAAACTGCCCATAGGCACTGCAGTGGCAGGCCTGAGACACCATTTTAGAGCTACTCCTGTGGGTGGCACAATCAGTGCTGCGGGCCCACTAGTAGCATTTGTCATCACCAGCCCTGGCACACCCAGTGCACTTTACTAGGGACTTCATGGTGATACAAATATGCCAAACATGTATATTCAATCAGAATAACAATTTACACAGAGAGCATATGCACTTTAGCACTGATCAGCAGTGGTAAAGTGCGCAGGGTCCTATTGCTAACAGCCACGGGTCAGGAAAAATAAGGGAGAAAGAAGCAAAAAGTTTGGGGATGACCCTGCAAAAAGGGCCAGTTCCAACAATTAGTAAGTAGGGTTACAGCCTTGAGCTGAACAGAAAATAATAACGAAGTATAGTGTTTCTCTGAGGCAAGCAGTTCTGAATGCTAAGGCCTAATACGAGCACAGCCCAAGCAGTCTAATATGGATTACGAAATACAATATGGAGTCACACAGGCTAACGGAAACTTGCATGTTGCACGGACAGCTCGGTGGGTTACATGAAATGAACACAAATGGCATCTATTTAGGCACATATTGCTAACCTAACACAGCATAAACAAGTGTGCAATGTTGGCTGGGGAATTTTAAACCTAACAGCTACTCCTGCAGCTTTCCCCTGAACCTTAGCAACATTGTGGTGGGGGCTCTGCATTCCTGGGGTCACCACAGGCCACAAATGAGTGTTTTCATTTTAACATGTGGGCAAGAATGATGAGCCCCGCAGGGCATTATAGGGGGCTGCTCACGCTGACTGATGGATTAATAAACAGCGGCTCTCCCACTACACTGGGGAGAGCCGCATCTGGTTCCTTCTTGTGTTCTTTTTTATTTCTGTGGCCTCATGCAATGTTTACTTTTTCTTCTGGAGGCCAAGTCCTACTCAGACACCCCGTTGTCTTTCACACCATTGGAAAGCAGCTCCGGGAGCCAACCCTGCTGCTCCTGCTGGCTCCCTACATGGTCGACAACCTTGCATGCTGATGCAGGAGACAGCACTTCACTTCGGTCTGCCCGCTTCTGTGAGCAGATGCATATGGTGCTTCATGTCTTCCCGGTGCATGCGAGGGAGTGTGACGGCATGTTCCCCTCCTTGCTCTGGCCATTGGTGTCCATGGATGGGGTCCTGGCCCCCCTTTCACCTTTGTTGGGGGCACAATAGAGCTCCCCAATCTCAACTCTTATAGGGCCTTGGGGTGGGGTCCTGGGCCCTTTCCTGCCCTCACGGTGGAGCGTGCAAGTGCTCCCTTGTTACTATTCTTCCCGGGACCCAGAGATGGGGTCTTGGGCCGCTTTCTCACATTATGAGGGGGCACAATGGCACTCCCTTGCATATTTTCTTCTAGGGGCCAAGTTATGGAGTCCTGGGCTCCCTTCTTGCTTCTTGCAGGGAAAGCGCAATGGCGCTTCCCACATTTTTTGGGCTGAGACAACCTCCAGGCCCTGGCCCACATGGAAGGCAAGATTGCTCACGGCACAGGAGCAATATGAGATTCGTCGCCAGTGCAGAGAATATAGGTTAAAAGTCGCCAAACCTCAAAGGGGAATATCATGTGCCTCATGGGGCCGATTTGGATGATCTTTGTCTCATTTTGCTCCTGGTGTAGAACCCTAGTCGCGTAGAGCACTTTGATGAGGTCTCCCAGCCTCCAAACGGGACAAACTTTGCAGGAAGCTGGTTTCCCTGGCTCCCTTCGCTAGCCTTTCACTTTCCTCTTCTTCTGGGCCTCTCTCCACCTTGCCCAGAAACCCAGTCTCTCCCCTAGTGTTTTCTCAGGGTGTGTAAGGAGACCAGCGTCCCTGGTCCTTAGGAACTTCCCCACTGGTCCTGAGGTCAATCAGAGGCAATTTATTTAGTCCAGGGGACAGTCTGATGATTCCTCCTTCCAACTGTCCATGGTATCAGCCTCCAGTCCCTGTGTTCCTCAGAAAGGACACATCCAAAAGAGAGCTCTCCCCTTCGTAAGATCTTTTAAGGGGGGCAAGAGGTGCCAGCAGGGATGCACCTCCGGCCTACCCTGAGGTGCCACATCATGTCTACACCCCTCTTTCAACCTTCCTGCACAGGCTTCTGGGATACTTCAAGATAGCGTCACTAAGAAATCACTTGCCACTTGTGCTTTGGGGTTCTCAGCTTCCCCCCTCGCTGACATCACTGCCATGGCCTACTCCCAGCAAATCTTCAAAGGTGCCCCACCTCTGGTTTTGCTCCAGAGGTCTGGGCTCCCTTCTTTGTTGAGTGGCCTCGGGCAGCATGACAGCTGGCTGTTCGATGCAGAGCAATTCTGCCCAATCCCTTCCTCCGGGAGAGTTGACCTAAGGACTGTTAAATGCTTTCTTTGATCAATGAAGTCTTTGATCCTGCAGATGGGGAGAAACGTGATTAACCCAGTCCCTGGGGCTCTGATCCTGAACTTAGTCAGAGAAAATATGACATGCCTGGATGACCCATAAACTGTGCTTTTGGACTTCGCAAAATTGTTCTTTTCACACAGAAATCAGTGTTCATTGGTGCGTCCCTAGAGTCAGTGGCCTCCAGGGAACTAGAGCTGGTCCCTAAGGCAGCCTTTCCCATAGGAGTCTAATGGAGTGTTACTACAGTCAAAGACAGTAAAGCACACTGACTTTCCCTACAGGTGTCCATCCCCATTATAAGGTCACCACCAACTCTGCATAGTCCCTTCTGTGCCAGGCCACCTGTGCCTTCTCCTGGGCATCTCATGGAAGAAGTCTCCCACATGCAGCCCTCACATGTGTGCACATGTGTGTTCACATGTGTCCACATGGCGGTAAACACGTGCAGTCCAGTTTACCACAAGTTTACCGTGGGCGAGTCCCAGGTTATGAGGTTCTTCCACAGTGGAAGGTCAAACATCAGGTGATCAAGAAAGAGGAAAATCCAGGCAGATTGTAAGGTCAGAATCTCCTTCTCACACTATGTCAATCGCAATTTTCCTACATCTCTTTTAACGAAAAGGTGAAAAATGTGTTTAACCTTTCCACAGTAAGAGATATATACTGGAAAAATCTATTCATACTCTATTTTTATTTTAGAAACCTTGAATATTTTAGAGATGTAAGAAATGCAGGATTTCTTTGTAAGCAACAAATTCTGCTTCTTTATGAGTTCTTAAATATTTTGCAGGGAAGAATCAATTATGCAGGAACAGTTTGAGGCTCATGAAAATGTGAACAGCTGGTTGCAAGGTAAGTTAAACTATCCTTGCAGGTCAAGGACACTCACAGGTCATCGTGGGGATTTGAATCAGTAAGGGCATGAGCGTGACCAAGTAAATCAGACCAAAAAGCAACCTACTGAAGCAGCAGACCATGTGTGACCATCCAAAGCACGTGGCGGTAACAGACGCATTTCAAGGGGATGTGACAACAGTCTTTTTGCAAATAATGTACATCCATTTGGGAATAAGCACACTAGAGACAATTTAAAGAAGAGTTGCTAGAGGATGGTTAGCAGACTGATTTCTATGGATGCCATCTCTCTGTGCACTTATAACATGGATGAACAACAAACAACGATGAAGCACTTAAATAGTTCTATTCATGCATACAGTAAATAGGAACATCACTACCCTCCATCCAAGCAGTAGCAAAAAAAGGTGAGTAACTACTAGATGCACCCTGGAACCATGAACCTCGTATATCTTACACTACAACTCAAAGGTCAGTTAGGGGCTCATTTATAGGGAGTTGGCATAGGAAAGCACAACAAGTCTTCTTGCTGTGCAACCCTATGCCAATGTGAAATGGCAGGATTGCACCATATTTATGAAATACAGTGCATTCCTGTTCTTTTCCCATGTTCTGCCTAGCACCAACGCAGACTCCGTTGCATCATGGTGCAAGGGTATCTGCGTTGCCGGCAGGATTGTTGTTGTGCAGGAAGGGACACCTTCTAGCACAAAAACATTCCTGAGAGGCATTTCCTCTTTCAATGTGTGCTGCAGATTGCAACATACATGGAAAGAGGAAACAAATGAGGAGAAAAACAAATATTTCACCTCATTAAGCCTGCTCTGGGAAGGCATATGATTTTGGCACTGCCCCAGGTTTACATGATTAGGTAAATCTGGGGCAGAGTAAAAAAGCCATGGGTGTTGCGTGGGAAAGCGCACAGCAATGCCCATGTGTTGCCTCCCTCGAGCAGAATAAAGCAACGCAGCGACTTGTGCTACCTTGCCTTACTCCATATCTATGAGGCCATGCAAAGCCACACAAATTGGCTTTGCATTGCCTCTTAGACATGGTTGAGAGGTTTGCGCCACCGGAGCATCAGAGAAAGTGATGCTCCCTCCGCATAGATGCGGCTTGCCCCCGCTGCCGGCAATTGGATGCTGACTTGATACACATGCTTTGGGGATGCTCACTCCTGACTGACTACTGGCACACCGTGACAACTACCCTCATGAGCTACACAGCCCACACCATTCCCCCAACCTGGGAAGCCCAAATACTGCACCTCTTCAGCAGAAACAAGAAATATAGGGCTGCCACATGGTTTCTAGACCTAGGCTTAATAACAGCCAAGCGCCTGGTCACCAAGCGCTGGAAATCCTCCCTACCTCCTCACCCTCTTGCTTGGCCCTGATCCTTATCCAACTGGACGAGGGCGGAGGGTGCAGTGCTGTGCAGAGAGGACCTACTTGGCATTCGTATGTTCCCCCTGGCACCTCAATGGGATGCGATGGTCTCCAAGTTTTCGTGGGCAGACACAGACCCCGTGTCTGCATCACAGAGAACTATCATTCAGGGTGCCCCCCCACTGACACAACTCCAGACTAACACCAACACCCAGACTGCCACTGCCCTTTTGCCACGGAACCCCGCTGCCACTGAGTCTTAGAGGTGTTTGAGGTCCTCCAGCGAATTTAGCTAAAGCGGCAGGTCTTGCGCGACTCTATCCTACGCTTCATTCGCTTTCAATGTCCTCATTTTGTTGTGCCCTATATCCCGGGTTACATTTGAACTGCACTGCTCCTGCATTACTCGCACATTACTCGATGCTGTGATTTGTCAGCACCACTCTGTCTTTCTTGGGATATTGTCACAAGCTTTGATGTAATTAATGCGCACTGAATTTTCATCGTAATGTAGTTATTAACCCGACTGTACCCTGTTACTGGCAATCGATTTTTCTTCTCCCCCCTTTTTTACATCTGTTGCATGAGTGATGCCCTTCCTATATGTCTTGCTGACTACATTCTTCGCATATTATCCAATGCCGTACCTTGTCAGTACCACTCCGCCTTTCTTGGGACATTGCCGCAAGCTTTATGTAATTAATGCACCCTGTATTTTCATTGTCATGTTTTAATCAGTCAAAGTGTACCTAGCCACTGGCAATTCATTTTCTCCCCACCCCCCCTTTTTTCTCTCATCTGTTACATGAGTGCTATTCTGACTGTATATTTTATTGACCAATGTACAAAAACAAACAAAAAGGTTAATAAAAACGATTTAAACAAGGAAAAAAAAAGAAAAAGCGATGCTCCGCCAGGGCAAGCCTCTCATAAATAAGCCTCCAAGAATATATTGTACGGTCGTACCATATGTTGCCAATGCTCAGTTGCTAGGTTTTGTGCATTTAGTATATGGTGAGGTAAACAGATAATGATGAGGCCTTTAAGATAGCTTATTGTGCTGAGTGTCCAACAGTGTGTGCAAAAAGATGGCATCAGTAAGATCAATGAGAGGCCTAAACATTGTTCTGAGATGTGCCAGTAACATGTTTGAATACTGACTCAGCTGGCCCACTATTGAATAAGGCAAGGAGGATATAGGGGCTAATTTAATCGCTTGCATCTTGGGCAACATATGCAGGGATGATGTTAATTTTCTACCACCCTCAGAAGCTACGGCTACTGAGGCAACAGCCTTTATATTTGAGGCATTTTCTTTCAGCAATATATTGTTGAACATAAGCATCAGTATTTGAAGGTAGTTAACAAGGATGCATTGACCACACCTAAACAAAAATAGCTCACATCTACCCTGATACATTTCATACACATTAATGAACACATAGGACTCAGATTGTGTGTGAAAACAGGAAGATTTAAAGAACGCTCATAGTGATGGTGACACTACTAAAGTAAGAATTAAGCATTAAATAAATAGTAGAAACCATTATTTAAGAATAAAATCGAATTCTCACCCTGGAAGTGGAAGGAAAATGCAATAGACAATACAAGGGAGTTAAGGTGTAGGAAATCTCCCTTTTCTGTGTGGTCAACCCATATTTTTTGTCTTTTGCTGGACCCTATATTTTTCCTGCGTTAGAACTCTGGCCACTTTAATTGTGCTAATCAGTGGTAAAGTGCCTTTGCTCCCACTTTAAGCACGGTTGAATTGACATATTCCTAATTGCTATATTTAACTTACCTATAAGTCTCTAATATATTGGATATATTAGAAACACTAAGGATTGAACCCTTACTTACCTTGCTTAACCTACAGTCTTTGCGGGGAGTCGTGTTGGACCTCCTGTGGATGGCCGCTACTACTGACCCGATGTTCTTGCTGGTTTGCGGACTGTTTGGCCGTGCTGCTTGCTGATATTGACGTGGATCTTTGGGCTGCTACGGCGCTGACATCAGGAGGAGGCTGTCCCACTGTCCCGATGTTGCGCTGCTTTTCGCTACATTCTGGATGAGGCTGTCTCTATGTTGCCTGGCCTAGCAATCCAGCTAGAGGCCAACGGATGTGCTTGGTGTGATCATTGGTCTGCTGGTTTGCAATGAGTACTCATGCATGGAGAGAGTTTGCCTTGCGGGAGCGAGCAGCGGCGCCATCTGTTTTCAATTATCGTGCCTGCCGCTGCCTGCTCACGCAAGACAAACGCTCTGCATGCACGAGTACTCTAACTTTTGCAGCCGCAGGGCCGTGCTTGTAGCTTATTTTACTTGTTAATTAAGAGGTAGCTGGCGGTTCACACGGTAAACAACCTTTACAACGCAACTTTTACATCGCAGAGCCTTTACAACGCAACCATTACAACGCAAAATATTACAACGCATTGCTCTGGGGGGCGCTCTAGGATAGGGAATAGGTTAATTTACTATCATATAACCTTCCCTAGTGTCCACGGGGACTGGAGTTGGAATAGTAAATTAGACTATTCACTATCCAGCACCCCAAAGCACTATGCGTTGTAATGGACTGCGTTGTAATACTTACGTTGTAAAGGCATGCGATGTAAAAGCATGCGTTGTAATGTCATACATCCAGTTCACACGCATTAAGGGCTGGTCTGGCAATATGCCACCCAGGGAAAGCCTTGGTAGGCCAAGGACAATGGGCAGCGTTTAGGGTTCGATGGATAGAGCGATCTTTAGCTGCCAAACTCCGCAAAAAGCCTCCCGTTGGTATAAGCACATTTTCCAGCTCTGAATTCAGCTCTCACTCCACTGCCGCACGCACTTCTAAAAACAAAGTTCAAATGCTAGTCTCTGCTGGTTTTATTGTTTCCAGTGGGGACATTCATTTTAGAGCAAGGCGGTTATATATCACAAACACAGGCCATTGCTGAGCGCTGACTTGGGTGGCTGGATGGTGAATATTAACCAGAAGACAGAGGCACTTTTCTTAACAGACAATGTGTGGCTTGTGTACTGAATACAAATAGGTTTAGCCTCTGCTTGGAAGTCTTTTACAGGATGCAAAAACCGTGTTTCAAGTGAGGATGGAGAGAAGCGTTCACTCATCATGTCTTTCTTGCATGCAAGAGATCGGTGGGTTGGGGGGAAGGCAGCACTGGCTCAAGGGGGGAGCAGGCGAAGCTATTTGCCACAGACCATGCTATTTTTCAGGGCCCCACGCTACCACTGCTAAATTCATTCTGCTTTTGTGATAAGATAAGTATTGTCAGAACACCTTTTTGAGGGCCACAGAGCAGGCAGGGTTTACTGGGGCCAACTGTGGTGGTTGTGACCTTTTAATCCTGAGTAGCGTAAAGAAACTGACAAAGCCAATAGCTCTGGCTAAACACTTATAAGGTCCCAAAGGCAGACCTATTGGCTGTGCCAATGCTTGTCTTTTTTACATTCAACCCTTTTTCCTTTATGGAAATCGGGCTGCATTTAAAAATAATGTTTGCTTTATTTTAAAGCAATCACCGGCATGGTGGTCTGCTAACCCCAGCAAGCCACCATCCCCGTGATTTTAGATAGTCCTAGGGGGTCGCAATTTGCGACCTACACCATTAATATTTATGAGGTAGGTCCTTTGCAACCCCCTAGGATTCTCATAAAGTGTTCAACACAGTTTTATACATGCTGTTTTGTGATTTCAGAAGGATTCGCAATTAGGGAACGGCAAAACGGTTCCTACATACATCTGGCCCTTAGAAAACTTGATATGATACATCATCAACAGAAGTATCATCACCAGTATACATGACTGTACGTGTAACAAAGTGCTTTGAAATCAGTAGCAATGCGAGAGGTGCCTCCATAAAAATACCTAAAACAAATAAATAAAAGGTAGTGAAGAAAACCCCATTCTGGTTGCTGCACCACAATATGCAGAGAGGGAGCACTTACAAATGCTTAGATTCTTAAAAACAGCCGCTTTACCTCCATAGATGCATAGACAAAGACAAATCACATGCAACAGCGTATCTCAATTAAGTACAAATTGTGCCTATGATCAAAACGTAAGGTCTCAAATGTGATGGCAAATAGAACCAGGGCCATATTATCAAGCAAGGGCGATACATTATCGCTGCTTTTATCGGCAGGAAACTGCCGCTAAAACGGCGATAATGGGCTTGATAATATGCCCGTGTGAATTCCCATAGAAGCCCATGTTAACACCACAACATGGGCTTCTATGGGAATTCTCAAGGGCATATTATCAAGCCCATTATCGCCGCTTTAGCGGCAGTTTCCTGCCGATAAAAGCGGCGATAATATATCGCCCTTGCTTGATAATATGGCCCCATGTTCTTTACCATGTATGTTCCTCCATTGTATCCCCTTTTTTATGCTAGTGTAAAATTTTTATGAAGATCAGACTCACAAGATTTCTTGGAGGCAGCCTCTTCCTGACCTTTAGCAGTCATACCACTAGGAAATGTTCTCAATGTTCTCATATAAGCACTGTTGTTCTTGACAGTGGTTTTTTTTCCCACTAGGCTCGTAAACTCAGTCCTTCGAGGTTTTTAGGGTTGTTATGAACAACTTTAACTGCAAGTTCTATTGCACGATTGCATTCTGTTTTCAATACATAACATAGACTAAGAGTGGACTTTTGGTCTGGCATTTGATTGGATGTCTTTCTTGTCTTTTGCATGCCTTTTGCAGGTGTTTGCTTTTGATTCAATGGCGTTACTCCCTATTCTTATATTTGTCGTGCCCAGGAGCATTTCAGTATCACTGTGTTCTGACAGTACGTGTTGTATCATTCCATAGCTGACTGGACAGAAAATAGAATGTATTTAGTACGTATGTGTTTCCTTGCTCTCTGGCTCATTATTTTCTGCATCCTCTGACGAATTTTATGTTTACTCCTCTCCCCAGCTCTCAGCTCCACTTCCCGTCACGCTTTAAATTTTTTGCTGTTGAAATTATTAATGTATTTACTTTGTGACCTGGGGCAAGCACCGGCAACGTTCTGCCAGGCTGCTCACTTCCTTTATTTGTGCTCACGCTCACTTTCATTTGCCTATTGTTGTTACCCACCAACCAGCAAGCTCTATTTCTACCCCCCTTCCTGCCCCCATGTCTCCCCGCCTCAATTCACATTTGCTTTAATTTCCAACATTTTATTTAGATTATTATTATTGCTAGTAGTAACATTATTTTTTATGACGGACCGGCATTTTGCAAAGTGCTGTCTAGCCCCAACATTTTTATTTGTGCTCGTGTGCAGTTTTTAAATTTTTTTTTTACATTCAATTTGTGTCTAAAATGGCTATCTGCCATGTTAAATGAGCAAATAGAAATGACAGTCGTGTACCTCTATGCATGTGTGTACATAAGTCATAATGCTCATGTGTCCATGCTTCACAACATGCTCCATGATGCCTCGGTGGATCGGTGGCCGTCACGTAATGCCTTCACCCAAAAAACAATGCAAATGTGCCGGCCAAGGGTGGATACATATTGTGAATGATGCACTCATCCTCATGCCAGCAATTAGAAAGCCTTTGACAGTAGTTGGTCTTTTCAGAGCTGAGGCCCATTAGCTTTGCGAATGCTCGTTTTGTGTGGTGCTCCACTCGCTGGTGTCGGTGTGTGGGCCTTGTTTCTCATTATTTAAACAAATCCTTAATTTAATCTGACTAATGTTTTTGAATGGTATCATCTACCACGTGTTTTACTTTTCTCTGTTTTTTCCATAAACACGTTATATAGGAGCGGTAAAGATTCTAATAGAATTAGAAATAACATATTCCTTATTTCTGTTTATGGTAGCCACATCTTTTTAAAAAGCTGAATTTACTGTGTTTAAGCGAGATGATTTCTTTAATCGCCCCTCCCTCCCTCCCAATGGTAAATGGCCTTTTACATATAGACACATTTTCCACTGTTGTTATGATTGGCATTACCGAAGCCAAATAAAGCTTATTGATTTTAGATTCAAAGGAAATGGCCGAATTGGCAATATTATTAAAATTAGTGAGACAATTATTGCGTGTCTTCATAACAGGTTGGTCAGTATTATATTTTCCATCAAAGTTCGAGGTTCAAAATCATGATGTCTTATATCCCCAATAAAACATACATATTCATGGTAACACGTCGTTAAAGTTAAATCACTGTGGGGCGCACCAGCTGCTTAAGAATCATGTACTACATCGACCAAGAGCAGACTAGAAAATATACGTATTGTCTGAGCTGCTTAAAGATTGATGCACGCTGCCTCTAGAGTACTTACTTACATCCTGTGAAAACCTTTCTTCAAGTGATCCAGCTGTCAGATCATTAAATGGTGTGTTTCATTTGCAGCAAGTTCCCCGTAGGGAAGGCCACGAGCTTCACAGGAATTTGAAAACATACGATCAAAAAATTCAAAGTAGATTGACAACCCAAATCCTGTTTAGGCATTGATGCCTAAGCAAATAAAAACATTTGAGTTTGTTGGACGTACTAGTGCTATTGGTATGTTCTGCCTCATTACAGTTGTAAAATGAGACAGCTCATTGGAAGCATCTTCACAGATCCAAGATGCAAATGACCTAATTACATCAATTACAAAGAAAATGCAACTTGCGATGTTGATGCAATAGGAACCCACTGATATGAAGAAACTGCACAAGGGCACACAAAGGGCTTTATTTGGAGTTCGGTGACAGGGAACTCTGTCAAGATTATGAAGGATGCCCAGTCTTCCTAATTACATGTGCATTATAATCAGTGATGTCATAAATCCTGTGGATGTGACATCTGCAATGTTTTTACGGAGTACCATGTTCACCAAACTCTAAATAGGGTTCGGAGTCTTGGTACTTCCGAGTGTGCAGGTGCAGTGCTATTGTTAGTATATACCTAAAGGGGCGTGGCCTGTTTGCATAGGTGCAGTGCTTTTGTTAGTATATTCCTAAAGGGGTGTGGACTGTTTGCATCGGATCATGGCCCACGGGAGTGAAGAAGTATCTTTTGCACTCACGAGCTTCCATCTCCTACGTTAATGCAATTGAGAAAAGTCACCCATGACATTTGTCAAACAAGTAATGGGAGTAAAAAAGGGAGGGAGTTAATGAGTGTCCTGTTTCTCACCCTCAAATGAGAACAGGGATTTTTCAGCTGTCATCACTATCTCTGGGGCAGGGAGTGGTCTCATAGCTTGCAACGTAGGTTGCCCTTGGAGTTGCACTTACCTCAGGAGCATCTATTGCCACACCCAAGAATATTGTGACAGCCTGTAGTATACCTGGACAGAAAGGCAATTATGCCCCTAGCCCCTCCACCCCAAGCCGTTCTCATGTCACCACACGTTCCATATGCAGATGCATACGTTGCTAGCTTACATGTATGCTGAAGACAGAGAAACTCACAATATAGCGTAGCACTGCCATTTGCCCACCTCTAGGCACAAAGGGGAAACTTGCACTATCATACCATTATACGTCACAATGTCTGCACTGCTCCATTAGGATCAAAATGCAAGCACCAACAGAGAGCTCCAACATTTTTATTTAAAGACGCTAAGATCTATGAACCATTCTCTTTGCAATTCTGCTGACTTTCCAGCTGTTTGAATATATGCATATTTTATGAAATCTCAGCAGTAATATTTATGATTTTAAAGTAGTAGTCAGCTAATCAAATCAGCACGCATCCCTTCCTCTCCCCATCTAGCCACAGTTTTCCTCTTCTTCTGGTTTTGCTGCAAGGAAAGCTACCAGTAGCACATGAACAGAAATAGGAATGAAGAATAAAGCAAAATACAGGAACCATCACCAAGAAATGAAGATCACACAGTTCCTCCAGGTGGCACGTGTTGCATTGTAAATGTTTGCTTATTAAAGCAGAAAACAGGTCATCACTTCGCTATCTTCTGCCACCTTTCTATAATCAAGATTGGCTGTAACTTTAAGTTTGCTGTTTTAAGATAACATACTCAGGTCATGCCTCATCACTGTTCAATTATTAAAGAAGAAATCACCCAATCAGTTCCCCTGTTTGCTTGATTCAGTCTTCAAACTTTACATGCTCCCAGGATGGCACTAGCTCCTTCCTGTGTACAGTTAACAAAAAATGCGCACTTAAAGATTCTCAATGAGCAATGCAGTTACTGCCACCCTGAATCAAGGAAACAATAGATTTCCAGGGCACGTATGTTTGTTGTTATAAAATAGAATTGCTAAAAAGAGGGTTCTGTAAAGCAAAGTGAGTAAAGTATATTCAGTCGTTGGTAGAGGCCAAGTGCAAGCCTTTTCTCTGAGGATATTTAGCTTGTTTTTATAGAGACGATGCAATTTAATAGAAATAGGCAGTGACACAGAAAAAAGAAAAATCGAAAAGCGTGTATTGGAAAACTCACTACTGATGATGAAACATGCGGAGGAATAAGACAAATTAAAATGATTAATGGTAAAAGGTAAACTAAGAAACATAAATTTAGCCAGAATCAACTTTCAGTGCTGAACTAAAAATCCATGTGCAAAAAAGATAGGTACGGAGCAATTCGTATGATTTTTATTTTAATATAGGGAACATTCAATGACCCCATCTTCAGTCTTCAATCCTACAAAAAAATATTGCCTAGTTATTTAAAGAGACACATACACAATGGGACCGATCTTTGAACAAAATCTAATGAAAATATATTACACAAAGACATACAAAAATACATGTGAAAAATACATACAATACACTAAACTTTATGTTGCCAATACCCAAAAAATATTTCTACTAGTGTTCGCACATATACTCTGGGTGATACACTCAGAGGTAGTCAAGCTTTGCACTTTCGGCGAAGGCACCTCTTTTCCTTTGGCTCAATTGTGTCACAAAAAGTTATTAAATCACTTGTTATTATTTTTATAGAGATTCCTCCGAAAATTGTCGATGCGGACTCGTTTCAGCCTTTGGATTCTTTTTGACCTCCTCAGGACAAGGGCAATGGAACTATGCTAAATACATCCATACAAATATATATACCTATATAATATTACAAACATCTAACCTATTGATTCTAAAAAGCATGCTGGTTAACCAGACTAGTTACCACACAGTGCAACACCACGACACCACCCATGGAAAGAGTGTGCGGGGAAAAAAACAGAAAGAAATGTGCTATCAAATAGCACATGGGCCACAAAGTAGACCATGCCATGTCTAAATAGACGAAGGGGCGGCTGCAACTAAAACGTGGGGGCTAGTGGTTGGTACCTGTGTAAGTACGAAGTGTGCAGCCCAAAACATGCACCCAATGACACCAAAATAGGAGTAATTTAAACAAAATGGGTCATGATAACATTAATAAACCCTCTCACATAGGGAAATCCTTTGTGGGTCGCGTCTACCACACACCCTGATCAGTAGCGTCTGAAAAAACACCTCAAACCGAGGTGAAACCACCTACAAAATTCATTGGTAGAAATACAGAGATAGGTATCTCCTTTACTTATATGAGTACGGTGTGGGTGGTTCTAACACTACAAGCAAAAACCAAAAACAACTTATGCGAGGCTCACCTCTCTCACAGGTGAGAATCAACCGTAAATGGATCAAAACTTCTAGTTTAAAGATCGAAACGCTTCCTACCTACGAGTAAAACAATAAAACGTCTGTCGGTACATCACTTGAAACGTGCTTCCATCACAAACAAATGCGTGAAGTTTACAGGGGTCGGTACTCACTGGTCAGTCCTGCGATACTCTCTCGGTCCTCCGCTGCAACTGTCAGCGTGTGTCAGATCATAGCCGGCCACTCGTAATGTTTAATGGGGCAAGACACTTATCACTTCAGCGTGTGTGAGTCAATCCGGAAATGAATATCGAAAACGGATTTCGAGTGGATTCTCTTAAACAACTAGGATGTGAACCTGGTCAAAAAACCTCTGCCCTCATATTATTCTCGGATGTGTTACCAGAGATCTCCCCTGGTTGTTAAAAAATACTCACAATTGTCAATTAATAGGGTACACAGAACTGGGGTGAGCCAAAAAGAATGTCTTCTTAAGGCCCTCAAAATTTCTCAGAAAAACTTCAATGACCAGAAAAAATTATGACTGTGCAGGGAGGTGGGGTCAGCACGAAATAATTGTTATGTAATAGCCAGAATGCTAAATACAATGAAGCAGTAGCTGTCGGCAGAAGGTGTTTCTGTAGGGCGGTGACGTGGGCAGGGTGGGGGGGTAGTAATGTATGGATTACGGAGTTTTACAGGTAAGTAAACATTTAAATAAATAAACCGAATTTTGTTGCGCTCACTGCATCACCGCCCTACAGAAACACCTTCTGCCGACCGCTACTGCAATGAAGGCTTACATTCTGAAGCCCATATAACAATCAAAAGATATATATGGGCAAAAAAAGTGATTGAATATACATGGTGGTTGAAACAGAGCAAGATATAAGGAAATATTTACAGAGTCCAGGATATCTATATGCTCTCAGCAGTATCCCAGTGTCAATATGCAACAATTTCTAGATATATACATCAAGTCAAATTAAATTAAAGCCCTCATTTCATCTCGATCATTCAGTCCTTCAATCGCTACATGGTACTTTTCTATCATTCGGGCCTCTAAAAGGTTTAGATTCAATTGGAGGTTTTTTTTATTTTGTGCTTTTACGACTAGCAGTATTGGCCAACTTAAGTCATTCTCACTGTGGCCGCATTGTACATAATGCTGGACCAGTGGGGCTGCCTGTGTTTTGCATTTTATGCATGATTTGTGTTGCAGTATTCTCATTTTAGCGGCCTGGGTTGTCTGACCGATATATGCCTTTAGAGATGTTCAGATGTTCTACCAACCGCCAATTGCGAGAAATGATTTGTTTAACCTTGTTCGCTTTTGGGTTGAATGTGAGCACACAAGGCAATTGTTCAGAATCTTGTTTTACCTTAGGGGTGAGAAGGCACTCACATGGAGTAAACCAAGCCATTTTAAGTGCCCCTCAGTCCAATTTCTTTGGATAACCTCTTGCGCACAGTGTATTTTGCAAACTTTCTGTGTTTTTAAAGTAATCATTTTTATTTGAGCAATTTCAGCGGACTCTCAAAAACCGCCCGTAGGGTAAGTTGTCTTTGAAGTTTCTAGGATGTCCTGAGGTGTAGTCCAATAGAGTATTACGGTCCGTTGGCTTAGTATATAAGTCAACCTCCAGTTTACCATCGTTCTCTGTGATTCAGACATCCAAAAAATTGATTTGAACATTGCTTGATGTTTTGGTAAATCTCAAGTCACAGGTGCGAGAATTAAGCCACATATGGAACTGTTCCAACTCTTCCTGATTCCCCTTCCATATCATAAAGATATTATCAATGAAATGCACCCATTCAATTATGTGCGTTTTAACTGGGGTGGTTTCTTGAAAGATATATTTCATTTCGAAGCAGTCCATCACGATTTCGGGAGCGAAGCAACAGCCCATAGCCATGCCCTTAACTTGTAAGAACAAATCTTTTTTTAAAGCAAAGAAGTTGTTTTTCAGGCATATCCGGGCTAATGCTAATAAAAATTCAGTTGGTACCTGGTGGGGTCTCGATCTTTTGTCAAGTGCCATAGTCATGACCCAATGCTTCATCTTGGGGGCTATTTGTATATAGACTTTCGATGTTGAAAGAGACCAACAACAGTTGGTCTCTATCGAACATCGAATGTTCAACTTTAGAAATGAGGTCCATGGTGTCTGTTATATATGCTCTCGTTTGGGCCACGAATGGTTTAAAAAAAAGCTAACATACTTGGCCAAGGTTTCCAATAATGATGACCCACATGCCGAAATGATTGGTCTTCCTGGCGGTTGTGATGCATTTTTATGCACTTTAGGAAGTACATATATATTAGGTGTCTTTTGTGTGGTGAAGTTGAAATATTCATGTTCTTTCCTACACAAATAACCCAGCTCTAAAGCCTCTGTTGTAAGGTGTAAAATTCGGGCTTTTAGATGAGCTGTCGGATTGTCTATGATAGATTGTTAGTGTTCTTGATTATTAAGTTGGTGCATGATTTCTTCATCATACATTTCACTATCCCACAACACAATTCCTCCTCCCTTATCGACAGGTTTATTAACCGTAAGAGGATTCTCTGCAAGATTTCTTAATGCCATTTGCTCATTTTTTGAGAAGTTAGATTTATAAGAAATCCGTTTAGTGTTAAGTTTGTCTATTTCACTCAGTATCTGGTCTTCAAAAAACAAAACCTCATTCATGGTGGCATGTTCAGGACAAAAGGAAGATTTTTTCTTAAGACTACTGATGTTTCTTTCTGAAACTTCACTATAATCTGAAAAAAGACTTTAAGTTTAATTTTCCATAAAAATTGTAGGACCTCTGTGTTAGTGTCTACTGGATATTGTAATGTACTTGGGACAAATGATAATCCCTTTTGTAGCACTCGTATTTCTAAATCCGTTAAGAGTGTTTAGATAGATTATAGGCATCAGCTTGTTATTGGTTTCTTTAGCCTGATTCTGGTTTTGATCTATCTCCTGTATATTCTCTGTCTGTATCCCTGCTCCAGGTTTTGCTGTTGGACCAATCCCATGCCGCCTTCGCGGACAGTAAAATCAGCACTTGATACATTCCTTTGATTTATCATCATACACCAATTTTATATTTTCATTTCTCCCTTCTTTTAGTTATTCTCTCGATGGTCGGAGAGCTTATCCCCCACCATCACATTTTTATTGTATTTCTGTTATGGTTATTAAAGTGGACAACAGTGCATCGTTATTTTCACTAGCCTTTTTATTTGCTTCACTTTTCTCATCTTTATTTTGATTATCTGTTGTGTTTACAGTAGCTCGTCCCCTCTTGGTGACCAAGCGAGGATACAAGCAGATTTTCCTGACTTCAATTGGTTTTCTTTTGTCCCATCACTTTTCGTTCTTTTGCCTGCATCAGTCATCTTTCAATGAAGTTCACAGTTTAACTTACATGCGTTGGGTGAGTGATTGAACTGCAAATTCAAGGCCATAACTTGCAACCGCAGTCAAAACAAACATTGGGCTTGAACAGCGGGCACTCTATTGGCACATCGGTATCATGCCAAAGACAAGTCTATCAGAGCTGGTCCTCTACCTGAACATGGCCACAGACACCTTCCAATTTTGTAAGGAAATTGTCTTATTCAAGTTCAGAACTCCACAAAATAGCCACATGATGTACCAGCTAACCCCCTCTTATCAACTTCATGCTCGGATAATTCGGAGCGTTCCCATTACCAGCCGTGGCACATGCTTTTCTAGCAGCTGTAGTACTTCTGACTATTATATTCCACTATCTACCATGCGCTGTCTAGCTCGACCTAAACAACTTTCAACTCAGTGATAATCAGTAGATGTCATTATGTCCAAGAGGCTCTGAAAATCACAACAGACTTTGACACTGAAACTAATCTGGTGGTGCCAACTATAACTAGACAATAGCTTCAAAACATTATAAAAATGAGTGCTGCTTAGCCCACATAGCACGGTGGTGAGCCATTTAATTATTTTTTTCTGCTAAATATAGATTGATTGTAAGTGGAGCTCGCAGGAAGGAGTGCAACCTAATTCATAAAACTAGGATTACGCAGGTACCATGGGTTAATTGGTGTGAGTCTATAGGTCCGTATCTCTCCCACTCCCACCTGCACCCACAAGGGGGAATGGTCCGAGATGCCCCTAGCTAGGTGTGTGGCCTCTCGAATGTAAGACGTTTGTGTAGCAGGGGTAAGTACATTGTCAATCAGAGAGAAGCTCTTGCGTGCTCCCGAAAAAAAAGTGTATTGTGTACTGGTAGGGTGGAATGCCCTCCATGTGTCTTTAAGCCCCAGGGAGTCGAGAAAGGTGGGCAACCAGGGGTTTGACATAGTTAAATCTCTTGGAGGGCACCAGTCTAAGGATCCAGAAACTACCATGTTGAAGTCCCTACCCACCAGGAGCGGACCCCTCAGGGAGCCCCAAGAAAGTGTATCTAGCTCAGTGAATGTCGAGTTTTGGAGACCGGGGGGAACGTGTGTCTCCCCGTGACAGCCACATATCTGCCCCCTTCATCAGAGCATGTGTGTTGCAGAGTAAAGTGTTTTTTAGGAGGATACCCACCCCTCGTGAGCTTGTAGTAAAGCCTGCGTGAGCGACTATCTTATAGCCCCATTGGTTGAGGGCCCTACAGGTGTTTCCTTTTAAGTGAGTCTCTTGGAGAAGCACTACGTCAGGGGAGTGACGCCTGATATATTGAAGAACCAGTGTTTGCTTTAGCCTATCCCCGAGTCCATTTACGTTCCAGCTAAGGAGCTTCAATTGCGCGGGCATGTGTGTGATTATTATTTCCGTGTATCGTGAGCAAATTATCCAGCTGTCTTATCTCAAATATCAACCATTGAAACTGAAGTAGAAATACCCTTCGAACTCTTCCCACCCCCCTAACCCTGAGTCCCCCCTCCCTGCTACCCTGACTTCCGAGCTCTAAACTGCTCGGAAATAATAACTGTGCAGAGTGCCTGTCATCCAACCTACAAACCATAAAAGAAGGAAACTATGGGGAGCAAGCGCCCCCGCAGGCCCAGTATATTTTGATGTTCAAATATTGACATATTAACCTCAAAGGATTTTTTACATTGTTATCATTTGTTTATTTCCTGCAGATGTATGTGGCAGAAAGAAAGCCCATTCAGGGCACAATTTTGAGGAAACATGTACAGGATGGAACATATTTATGTACCTGGGTGTCCTTGGATCAACCACAAACTAGGCTGCTTCTTTGATCATGTGATTTTAAATCGGCATGTAAGGGAGGCAGTGAGCCCTTTTAGGGCATGATTGTATAAATGCAGACTCCATGATTTTTTAGTGTACATACATGTATATTAATGAATTTGAATTAATATCATAATACTTGGAGTTTGAAGAACATTAGTGCATAATATATGCAGTTGATATAAATTCTAAGGATATGGATAGTTAACTTTGCACTTTATAAAATGGCCGACCTGCTTGAGTCTAGTATATAAACGGACATGCATTTTCGTCTGTCGTTGATGTTCACACTAACATGTTTGCCCAATGTAACCACTGCATGTTAAAAGGTGGATATTTATTTCAGTTTACTGACATTGACAAAGGCCAGCAGGCCAAAACAACTTTGTCAGATTTTCTTGGTTGCACATCAAATCAAATCAAATCAAAGAAAAAATACTTTATTCGGTTATAGATATATACAACCATAAAAGCACATACAATTAATCACTCATTACAAATTTACCATAAAAAATGCTTTAAAATGGAGAAACATCATAAAAATAAATCGCAGTATAATTGATTTTCTCAGTCTAAAAACACTTTTTAAAAAGACAGATACTGAGAATACAACAACAATTGTCTCTAGCTGCTGGAGTACCAAAAGAGTAGGGTGACAAAGCCTCATTCCGGATTCTTTTAGAATAGGCACGATCCATTTTTTCCTTGGTAGGGAATAAAATTGACAAACAAATAATACATGCATCATTGACTGTTCAGATGTATCGTCACAGGGGCATTTACAAAGCAATTTTGATCAATCCTTCAATACGGGAAAACAAATTAATCTGTGTATGGAACCAATGCGAAACCTTGTTAGCAAAAAACGATCATAATCTTTCATTGACAGGCGTAGGTATGGCTGAAGACAGAAGGTGGTTAAAGTAAGATTGTGCGCCTGGACCGAGATTTTGTTTAGTTTTGTACACTCTCTTTGTTCGGACAAAAAGTTCAAACAAATAGACTTAAGATTTTTTCTGCTCATATCAGCCATAGTAGATGGGTTATCAAAAAATGTATATAGACCTAAACTATTTAAAAACATTTTTACATAAGACAACCATCCAATCTGTGTTACCCCATCCAGGCTAAACTATTTAAAAACATTTTTACATAAGACAACCATCCAATCCGTGTTGCCCCATCCAGGCCCATACTATCCCTTAAAATTTCCCTATTACGGGGGCGTGGCTTGGACGGCAGGAGGAATGGCCGCCTGAACCGTGTGCTCCGCGGAAAAGGGAGAGCGAGCTCTATGCTACCACTGCTTCCAGCGGCGCGATTCGGCCCGGATTCACAGCGCCTGCACCCGGCCCCTTGCTGCACATATCGATGACCTGAAATCGGTCTGAGACCACTTTTGAGGACTTTGCTGGCCTTTGAGCGGACGCGCGACCCTCACCTCAGGCTTTGCCCAAAATGGCGGCGCCCTGTCGCGGCTCCAGCGCCTGATCCCCGAGAGAGCTAAGGTGCTCTTACGATCTGCAAACGACCCCCGCCGGCGGCAGAGGACTCACAGCCCCGGACAAACCACAGCCGGTATCCGAATGCCATCGGAGGGAGGTACGTGTTCGGCGGTGTAGGAATCGCCTGCTCCATGCGCCTGACCCTAAAATGGCGGCGGCGCCGATAACGATCCCCACGAGGAATGTGCACACAGACCCTCGATGAGCTTCAGGGCCCTCTACAAGTCCATCTGCTGCCATCATCTGCCATCTGGTGACCTAACTACTGCCAAGTGAAGGTATGTGCAGCCCTACCTGCCTCGCCACTTCGGTCTATGTTGGCCAGTGACTGAGCCCATATCACTAAGCCCACGTGGGGATTCCTGTCCGATCACATTGCCACAGGCTGCACTAACATCCTAAGAGGAGTTCCACACCCACGAGCTACAAGAGCAGCACACCCCCGCTAACAGGCACTGCTCGGTCTCTGCACCCTGCTCATCCGCAATCCAGTAGCCAATATCCTGGGTCATACATCCTTTGGAATCTGGTCCTGTCCTCTCAGGTGGCCACAGGGGCGTATGTAATCCTGCAGACGTCTCTCCTTTTGCGTGGGTGCCAGTCTTGACAGCCAGCAGCGTCTTCCTACAGTAACTAAGATCTGGCTGGCTCCCTGCAAACGCGATCACCTTCCAAAAGTATCAGTGGTTCCACTGCCATCTCTTAGCACATAGGTGCCCAGCCTCGTCAACAAGCGGTGCCCTTCTACAGCGATTAAGTTTGAGCAGGCTCCCAACGAGGGCGAACTCAAACCAGGCAACAATGGCAAATATAGAGGGCAGGAATAACCCTAAAAAAGTGAAGCCTGTAAGTCTGCTGGACTCACCCATCAAAAGTAAGGCCGACATGGCAGCCAATATAGAAATGATCATAAGAAAGATGGCAGATCTACATGAACTTTCTAAATCCACCAAAACCAACACCGACTCGATGCAACTGGAGCTCACTGCAATCAGAGCAGATATAAATGTGATTAATGTTGGCTTGGGCGCAGCTGAACAACGAATTAGCGACGTGGAGGACATATCAAAACAATCAGTCGCCAAAATCAAAAGTCTAGAAAAGATCACGGAAGAGATGAAACGTCACAATGCAGAGTTGGAGGACAGGAACAGAAGAGGAAACATCAAGATCTTTGGTGTGCCAGAGAATTCCGAAAAGGATGCGGATTCCTGCGTGGCATTCCTTGAATCATGGATTCCCATGATAACCAAATTGAACTTCCCTCACGGCCTTGAATTGGATAGGGCACACAGGATCCCCACCTTCTCTACCAAGAACTCCAATGGCCCAAAACCACTGATCTGCAAACCACTTAGATTTCAACACGTAGAGATGATCCTCCAATTCGCGAGAAGACACCACTCCATCACATGGGAAGGCCATAGAATCATCTTCACACAAGACTATTCTAGAGACACGGTATCAATCCGCAAAGGGTTCCTGGAGCTCAGAGACAGGTTAAGATCCAAAAGCATTCCTTTTTCCTTTGCTGGACCAGCGAAATTCAGGATCGTCTTCAACGGCCAACCGAGATACTTCACAGACCCCAAAATCCTTGCAGCTCTTCTGGAAGATCGTCAGGAACAAGAAATGGACCTAGCGTTAGGCCTCTCGAACAAGAGGAAGACATGATATCATATGTTCTCACACGCAGTCAGGCTCATTCTCAATCTCGAGCTCAAGTGTAAAGTATCATTATCGTGCTTTAATTGTGCCAGTCATTACCTTGTTGTTACAGGTTTCCACAGGTATCCACATCTGTAATGTGAGTAGGCCTTGTGCCCCATGCATTTTTATTTTTACGTGTTCTACTCACGTACGTTGCATCTTCATGTTATAGGCTACGTTGATTCCAATACAAACTAGTTTTTGCAATTTGGTCTGTGCCCAGATAGAAGGAGGTAACTTTGATTAATAATATTGTTCTGTATGGCTCAGAAAATGCTCCTATTTGCTCACCATCACAGGACAGTTACAATGTTTTGGATTTATAGATTATAGATTTAATGGATTTATAGAGTTATTCATTCCACCCTTGCTCACGGTTAAGTTCGGGGGCCTCTCAGCTCACCGTCATGGATGTTTGTACTAGTTGACATATGTACATTTCTCAAGCTTTATTCCTACAGTGTTTTATCTTAAGATTGGAAGCTTCTAGTTATCTTCTATGTATCCCAAAGTTCCGCCTTGCACGGGTCTGCCGTCGCACTCCCGATGTACGTTTTTGGGGGGAGGGGGGGAGCGACAGAGGGTGGGGGTTGGGAGAGGGGGGGGTAGGAAGGGGAGAAAATGGAGCTGAAAGGGTCCAAAGAGCCTTAGTGTCCTTTCTGTACGTTCTATGCTGTTTTGTTCTTAAGGTTACCTATACCACAAATGTCAATTGTATTTTTTTGCAGTCCACTATGCGTCCACACATTGACCCACATGTTGTGCAGCCGGGGGTTTTACCCACTGCCTGCCTCAGATCACAGCGCACTATCTCAACGACGTTCCTCATCCCCAATGGCTAAGATAAACTCAATAGCCGATGACCTCACAATAGTCTCTCTCAATGTTAAGGGCCTAAACCACCCGGTAAAAAGGAGGAAAATTCTTGATTATATCACCAAGTCGAAGGGAGACATTATTTTACTGCAAGAATCCAAACTGTCCGAAGACGATCTACGTTTCCTCAATATTCATTGGGCGTCACACATCCTGTCATCACCAGCTTCCCACAAAAAAGGAGGGGTTATTACCATCTTAGCGAAAAAAGCAAACCTTACTCTAATCTCACACTCCCACGACGAAGTAGGCCGGCTTTCCATCACTAATCTTCTCAGGGAGGATGACCCCATTCATGTACTAAATATCTACGGCCCAAACGCAGACGACCCAGATTTCTGGGAATCGGTCTCCCGCTCCCTAGAATCTATCCCTACGGATGATCTGTTGATAGTGGGAGGAGACTTTAATCTCCCCCTGGACCCGATCCTCGATAGGCAATCCAAATGTGCCTTCCACCCCTCCCGCTCACATGACGCCCTCCTTCGCATATGTGACAGATACCACCTGAAAGACTCTTGGCGCCTACAAAATCCAGAAGGTAGGGATTACACGTTTTATTCTGCACCTCACAATTCCTATTCACGTATCGACTTCATATTAGTTTCAAGCACCTTCACTCACCTTATAGAGGAGACAGAGATAGCCCCCAAATTAGTCTCTGATCACGCATGTATCAGAACCAAACTGGCTGGTTCCAGATCGATTTCACCACCAAGGAGATGGCGCTTCAATGACGAGACACTTACAGACCCCGCAAACAAATTATTAATATCGGAGGCCATTGAGGATTATCTCTCTTTAAATGACACCCCCGACACTACACCTACCACCCTGTGGGATGCTCTGAAGGCCACAATCCGCGGGACCATCATCACAATTAGGGCAAGGGTAAACAAGGCACTCAATAAAGAGCTAGAAGCTCTAGAGCAGCAGATTAACACACTAGAAACCCAACACAAATCCAACCCGCTTGACTCTACCGTCTATGATACGTTGACCAAGAAAAAATTCGAATATAACACCATCACCAGCAAACGGGCGGGAGTATGGGTTAACCGCTTCAAGGCCCTGAAACTGTGCGAGGGCAACAAAGCAGGGAAATTGTTGGCCTCCTACCTCAAACACAAACAGAAATTGACTACCATATCGTCCATTAAAGACTCAGGCAACGTCACACACACCAAACAGTCTAACATCCTTGATACTTTAAAAAAATTCTACGAAGACCTCTACAAAAATGACAAATTACTAGATGAAACAGCCTGCGCTGATTACCTCTCTTCACTCCACCTCCCGAAAATTTCGGAAACTGACAGATCCCATCTGGACTCCCCAATCTCTGGTTCAGAAATCAAAACAGCGATTAACACCCTGAAGAACAATAAAGCCCCCGGCCCAGACGGCTTCACTGCACCCTTTTTTAAGGCCTTTGCGGACCAAATTAGCCCCCCACTCCTAAAACTCTTTAACTCCACTGCAAACAATGGCGGTGTTTCTCCATCAATGAGCGAAGCCACGATAATAGTACTGCCAAAAGAGGGGAAGGACCCACTACTCACTAAAAATTACCGTCCCATATCCTTGATAAATCTGGACTGCAAGATTTATGCTAAAATCTTGGCGACCAGACTAAACTCCATTCTCCACAAAGTAATTAGCCCCTCGCAGGTTGGCTTCCTAAGGAACAGGACGTCCAACAACAACACAAGACTACTATGCCACATCCTAGAAAAGGCAAAATCCTCTTCCGCGCCAATGGTAGCAATAACCTTGGACGCGGAAAAGGCATTTGACAAGGTTTCATGGTCCTTTCTGCGCCAGTGTATGTACGCCTTCAACCTGGGCGATACCTATACCAGGATGGTGATGGCCCTCTATTCTGCACCTTCGGCCAGGATTGCTATAAACGGCACCCTCTCGGAACCGTTCCGTCTCTACCAAGGTACAAGACAGGGCTGCCCTCTCTCACCATCACTCTTTCTCCTAGCCCTTGAGCCCCTCATTACAGACATCAAAATTAACAGAGACATCGCGGGTATCTACTTTGGGGACACGCGAGTCAAGTTAGCTGCATATGCAGACGATATCTTGATAGCGACCGAAAACCCTACTACCTCCATTGCTGCCCTAATGACCTCGATAGACAAATACTCCTCCCTCTCCGGATACAAATTAAATAGGGATAAATCCGAAGTAAAACCTCTTAATGTCCACACTTCGAAAGAGGTGCTGGGCGACTCCGGCCTTCTCTGGCAAACAGGAGTAATTAAATATTTGGGAATCGAATTCACGGATGAGTTATTGAGTACCCTCAAACATAACGAAAACAGAATCCTGAACAAAATTAAAAATCTGCTGGACGGTTGGTCACCCCGTTTCATCACCTGGTGGGGCCGCATTGAAACAATAAAAATGATGATATCCCCCATGGTTAACTACCTCGTCACGATGCTCCCACTCGTCCTCTCCAAAGAATTCCATGCTAAAGTAGATAAACACATCTCGGCTTTTCTATGGCAGGGCAAAAAAGCGAGAATTAGCTTAAAAAAACTTCGATTGGATAAGAATTTAGGAGGAGTTAATCTGGCGGATTTTAAAACATACCAAATAGCCTTCTTAGCAAAACAGGGGTCTTACTGGATATCCTCCCAACCGGACTATAGCCCAGTATGGCTGTCTGTAGAAAAATCAATACTGAAGGGGCTCAGCCCCAGCGCCCTACTCACTGTCAAACCCAGCCCCAACCTAGGCCCGGGTCTAATCTTCAAAAACACTAAAATGGCTCTCTTAAAAGTCAGTAAATATTTACCACATCAATTCCGACAATCACAGTGGGAGTCACTATGGTACAACACAGCCATCACATACAAAGGGAAACCTCTCAATTACCCCTCCTGGATAGACAAGGGCGTCATATTCCCCCACCAACTCGTCGGAAACGCGCTCCCCCTAACCTTTAAAGAAATTCAGGATAAGTTCCGCCTCAATAATATTGAATTTTATAACTTCCTACACATTAAAGTAGCTCTAGCAAAGGCTAACCTGAAAGATGCCACTCAATCCCTCCTAGATTTATTCCCCTCCCTTAACAAGCAAGGACACCAAGTCTCTAGATTGTACAAATTAATGCATCCGCAAGCGTCCTCCCTAAATGCACCTATCCAACGATACTGGGACTCATTCTCCTCCGTACCGAACTCGGACACAATTTGGGCCAGAACTTGGGAATCCACCACCCGCCACAAAATATGCCCCACACTGTCTCAAACCAAGTTCTGGATTCTACATAAGGCATTCTGGACACCCAGGAGGTTGTTTCTTCACAAGATCAAAGACGATGACACGTGTTGGAATTGTTCAGGGGTGGGAGGAGATCTGGAGCACCTAGTCTTCAAATGCCCCTGTGTTATCTCGTATTGGGACAAGATCTTTGGTTTCGTGAAGGAAGTCCTCCATATTACTCTACCAAGAGAATTCTCGACGCTTGTACTAGGTTTTGCCAAAGCCGTCACTCTCAATGAAAACGATAAAGCCCTACTGGACCTGCTGCTGACGGCTGGGGTTAAAATCATACTTAATAACTGGAAAAGCACGAACAAAGCCTCCTTTCCTCACTGGTTGAACTGGGTATCTTACTTGAGAGGTGCTGACAATATATCCTTGACCTCCACCCCGTGGAGACCCCCAACAAGGAAAATCTGGTCCTCGCTAGAAACTCATTTTGTGGCATACAAACCTCCTTGAATCTTGTCTACGAGGTTCTAGAGCGTGTCATCACACAATGGTTCATTCTGTTTGTTAGCCAGTCTATGTTTTGTACAATCTTTTCCACAGAGGGATGATTCCATCTCCCTCATGTACTACAGGTTTGGTTTACGATAATGTACATCTTATGAAGCTTCTGCGCTAGTGGGGTGGTGCCTATCTCCTTCCAGGTCAGGCTATACATGACAACAGGTATCATCGGTATGTATGTGGACATTTTAAGGGGAATCTTGTGTAACGTGTTGGACTCATTGTTTTATGGACTCAATTGCTTTATTGGTACCAACTTTCTGTATTCCTATTCATGTGACTTTTTATTGTTTCAACGCTCTGTAACTACTCGTACTGTACCGACTATTCCTGTACTGATGAATCTCTTTGCAGCTCCTAATAAAAAATCTTTTGAACATAAAAAAAAAATTCCCTATTACAATACGTCTCCTCTGTGGTCCATATCCTGTGCCATAGGAGAACAGGCTGGATCTTTATAAAATCTTCAATATAAGTCAATCCTAATTTCATATGGCATACAAAGGAGGAAGTACTATTTGGGGCATCAATTGGAATTTTAAAAACATATTTTCAGCAACCTGGATTGAGCCCACATCTGCGTATCCCCATATGCCTGCACCGTATGTAGCAACGCTCACGCATTTCGCCTTATAAATTTCCATTAACTCCACTGCAGGTCGTTTCCTAAGTCTCCTGCTAAAGTTGGAGAGGGATGCTAAAGTCTTAATAAAAAGCAGTTTCCTTGTTCTTACGACCTGTACCCACAATCCCGTGCAATCAAACAGTATTCCCAGGTAAGAGAAAGTCTTTGTAATATCAATCTGCTTGTGATCGATAAAAATAGACTTCCTCTTAAAACATCCTGGCCCACAATTCATTACGTATGTTTTTGAGGCATTTAGAATAAGACCCCTATCTAACATTTGGGTTAAGAAACTGGAAACCACCTTTTGCAAACCCAATGGGGTACGCGCCATTAGTACCGCGTCGTCCGTGTTTAATAACACGGGAATAGGTCATTTACCAGCCTGGGGCAAATCACTACAATCTTCACCTAAACATTTTTTGATACTGTTTATGTACAGGGTAAAAAGGAAGGGTGCGAGAACACACCCTTGCCTGACGCCTCGTTTGACTTTAAAGTGACTTGTGCATTCGCCTCTTATACCAAACCTAACCCGTGACTTAGCCCCTAAATAGAATTCTCTAATATAGGAAATTAAAAAATGATTGATACCCATGTTTCCTAAAGTGACCCACAATTTTTTGTGGTTTACACAATCAAAGGCCGTTGATAAATCAACGAAGGCCAACTATAAGGGTCCCTTGTTTGCCTTAATATGTTTATTCAAAAGAATATTCAAATTTAAGCCCTGCTCTAAGGGACCTCATTTTTTTCAGAAACCAAACTGTAGGTCATTGATCACTGAGTTTTCCTCGGCCCAGTCTTGTAGCCTATTTAATATAACTCGTCCTATAATTTTTACAGTCAAATCTAATAATGATATAGGACGGTAACAAGCCGGATCATTTCTGTCCCCTTTTTTATATATTGGTACGAGAATGGACTCGTACCATGTTATAATGAAACCAGTTGAGATAGAAGTATTAAATACTTGAGTAAGTAGGGGACCACATAAAACGATGTTACTTTTAAAAACATCAGTTGGGACACCATCAGGCCCCGCCGCCTTCCCTCCTGAGATTGACTCGATTGCTAGATTAACTTCACCAAGCTCAAATAGTGGCCTTCCCTATGTCACTAAGCCTCGGATATCGGTCCTCTATAGTGACCAGATATAATGTATCCAAAGTGCCCTCGGTAATCGCAATCTCAGGTAATTGGGAAATAGTTGCGTCATATAAACGTGAAAAATGCTCAATCCACCTATTCTCGGAGATAGCGATCTCAATTGTTGATGCCACCTTATCTTTAAGGAATGGTGCCCTCCAAAAAGCACGGGGATCTTTAGCACTTGATGCATCATGGAGTTCTGTCCATGCCTCAACTTTCAGTTTGTCTTTTCTATCTTTTAGGGCCAATTTATATTGTTTTGGTGCCCTTCTAATTGTGTCTCTGTCACCTAGATTACCATGCAGAGCATGTTTTAGATTTCTTCAAGTCCTAGTGCAGTTAGAGTCAAACCAGGCCATCTCCCCTTTAGGGTTATCCTATTGCTTGTTACTATGGGTAAAAGCTTTTTTTTTTATATAATCTGTAATTACAATAGAATTATCAATAACATCCTTAGATTGAGCATTTTCCTCCAAGCATATCATGATAGCATCTTTACAATTGGTTACCACCCTCACCATAAAGTCTGTGGGCATCACCTTCTCCCTCCTCAGACTATATCCATTCTGTCTCGATAGGGAGATATGTTCAAGAATAGCATTTGGAATATTAGCTTCACCTCCAGTTTGTTCAAATAGTGTTATTCCTACACTCTGCGGCACATGATCGCTCAGTGCACTTTGATGTTGGGTAAAATCTTCCACTATAGACCCATAGTGATTGGAAAGCAAAATGAAGTCTATTATGGATCCCAAACCATGCCCATTAAATGTAGGGGCCAGATACACCAGGGGACAGCCAAAAGTATTAGCAAGGCCCAGGTCAAGATCAAATATTAATTCATTTAAACATTCTCCTTATGACATATGTGGCTAGTGCCGATAGAAAGTCTCCATATCATATGTTAAACCACAGTTCCCGTTATCAGAATGTTGGCAGAGGGCCGTATTAAAATCTCCTGAAGATGGACATACTGCAAAACTTATTTAAGCAAGCTGGTCTGAGGGTCCTGGATTTGGAAGTCTTTTACCAGGTAGCTCAATTACAGTTCATAGCTGGTTGGTACAATGAAGGGGCTAGCACAGAAATAACCTTCTAGAGCGGTGCACTGGTGCTAGAGTGCTAGAGTACTAGAGTACAAGAGTGACTCACAGGGGACACATAACTAGACCAGGCCAGGGGCAGTACTACATCTTCCAGGCTTCACTGGGGTTCTGTGATAACTACTTCCACCGGGAGGTGGCTCCTCGACACCTGTGGCGCTTTTATGGCATTACAAGTGCCCGCAGCATGGGACACAAAACTTCTACCACATCCCCCAGGCTTCCCTGCTATGTGTGTTCTGTGCTGACCACCTTCACTGAGAAGTGGCTACTGGACCGCCTAGGCACATTTAAGACATGCAAGCCCCCACAGTGTAGGGCATGTGTGGAGTGCACCCAAGCATATGCTTGTGCGAAGAACATGCCAAGAGTTGGCCCGTTGTCACCTGAAGAGGATAGGCTGGACCCCCCTTTTTGGCCTTTTTACACTGAACTTTACTGTGAGTGATGTTTTGACTTTTACTATCCTATTGGACATTTGTTTGTTGTGACTTAAGAGAGAAGCTTTAGCCCTGGGTATTTATTGGACTTGGAGGTTGGCTCTAGGTTGAATGTGAAGAACATACCTAGACCCACCGGGGACTGGGACATTGAACCAACAACTACCAAAAAGCTGTTCTATGATGTGGGGACAGATATGGAGGGTTTTGATCCTGTATTGCTTAGCATTGGCAAAGTTGTGACTGATAATATGTCACGCATGGACCATCTTCTCCTATCTCTTCTCCTATCTCTTGTGTCAGACAAACTGGAATGTCATGTCAAATCAATGTTTAATAATAGTATGATGAAGCTTTCTGTCATAGAGCAGGCTCTCACTGATAAACAGGCTGCTAGTACTCCTCTTGCTCTTCCTCCTGTGGATGTGGTTGCTCCTCCATTAGCCCCCTCTCATTTGGGTGACCCAGTTTGTCGTAAATTGACAGGGAAAGATGTAGCTCCCCCTTATTCATCATTAGTGGGGCTTAGTATTTATTTATTTATTTATTTTGAAGGTTTTATATAACGCAAACAAGTCCCATGCGAGTATCAGAGCGCTTTTCAAGTCATATGTAGAAAACAAGACATAGCACACAAAAATATAGGTGAAACAGCTATACAAATCTCATAAACGTAAGAATAAGCTAGCGTTAAAACAAAGGACACTATGGAGCACAAAAACAGAACTAGTAATAAAATACAGTAATAAGACAGAGAGTTCACGTGAATTTAGCCATGAGGATCGCTTTCACTTCTTTTTTGAAGGAGGCAATCGAAGAGTTCATTCTTGTTCCAATGGGCAAAGCGTTCCAGATCCTAGGAGCCATACCAGAGAAGGATCGGTTATAGGTTTTTTTCTTGGCAAATCGTTGTGATTTTAGAAGTGTCTTGGCACTTCTGGAGGCTCTATTGCCCGCCGAGAGCACCAGTTTCTGAGATAGGTAGTGCAGGGAATTGTGGTGTAGGGCCTTGTGCATCATACAAACGATTTTCAGATGAATTCTTGCTTCAAATGGTAGCCAGTTGAGGGCTCTCAGGTCTGAGGATATGTGCGAGTTTCTCTTTGAACCTGTGATGAGTATCGCAGCTGAGTTGATAGTGGCTCTTAGCGAGGCTGTCGATGACCTTGGGAGGCTGCATAAGGTTACCTCCCCATATTTATTTATTTAATTTAATTTATTCCACTCTAGGGATTACTAGGGCTTGAACTGCTTGTTTGAAATCGTAGGCTGGCAGAAAGGGTTTCAGTTTGTGCAGGGTCTTCAAGTGGAAGTTAGCTACTTTTGTGGAGGAACTGATATGCTTCTGCATCTTTAGGTTACTGTCCAGAGTTACACCCAGCGATTTTGCTGAGTCGACGATGAGAAGTTGTCCTTTGATAGTGCTTCCGCCAATCCAGGATAGTGGGTGTTTTGTTAGGGGGAGCAATTAAGAGGAATTCCGTTTTGAGGGAGATTAGTTTCAAATGGTTTTCGGCCAGTCATGTTTGAGTTTTTTGTAGTGTGGTGTTGAGCGATTTGATTTCATCAAGTGAATGGATCTTGATGTAGATTTGGGTGTCGTCTGCATGTATATGGAAGTGAATCTTGGTGAGGCTGAGCAGTTCGGTAAGAGGTTCCATTAGAAGGTTGAAAAGGGTGGGTGAGAGGGAGGAGCCTTGCGGAACTCCTAATGTGACTGGCATGGGGTTGGACAGGGATTGGTTGACCTTGAATCTTTGGGATCTATTTTGGAGGAAACAGGCGAACTAGTTAAATACAGTTCCAGACATTCCCATTCTGTGTTTCAGGAGTTCTAGCAGGTTGCCGTGTTTGACGGTGTCAAATGCTGATGACAGGTTGAGTAGGATTAGTAAACAGGCTTCATTTTGGCCCAGGATTTTTAGACGTTTTCTATTACATGTGTCATGGCTGATTCGGTACTGTGACCTGCTCGGAAGCCTGATTGAAATTTGTTAAGCAGGTTGAATTGATCATTGTGACTATTTAGCTGCATGTTAACGCATTTCCAGGAGTTTGGCTTGCATAGGTATGTTAGTGATCGGACAATAGTTATTTAGGTCCGAAGGGTCAGCTGTTGTTTTCCTTAGGATAGGCGATACCTGACTTGTTTTCAGGATGTCTGGAATGTCTGGATGTCGGGAAGTATTTATGATCTTGGTCGTAACAGAGAGGTAGTAACAGAGAAATTAAGCTTTTAAGTAATTAGCCAGGAGCGGGTCTGTGAAATGGTTAGAGGGTTTCAGAGCGGTTAGTGTCTTTAATATGGTATCTTCACTGTAAGTGTTGAAGTGGGACCAAGTTGCATTGTTTTCGAGTTAGAATTTTGCGAGGTCATTAGCTTGGGCACCAGCCTGGGGCATTGATGAATTATTTTTCATGTCTGAGAGGGATAAGAGGTCCTTGAGTAGATCTGAGTTTATGGATTCTGTTTTAGAAGCGAAGAAGGAGGCACATTTATCACAATTGGGTAGAGTAAGTGGGCTAGCCTTAGGGAGAATGGGTGTGCTCTTGGTTTGGGATTTGATAAGATCGAATAGCTTTTTGGGCGGTTCTTGGCTTGGTCTAGTTGAGTCCTGAAGAAATTGGTTTTAGATTTTCTGATCTTTCTAACATAGGAATTTCTAGAGGTTCTTAGAAGCTTGAGGTGGACAGCTGAGGGTGCTGCTCTTAAACATCGTTCAATTACTCTAAGAGAGTGTCTGTCTTCATTTAGCCTCCCATCATACCAAGGTTTTGAGTCTTTATTGGAAGTTATTTTCAGTTGAAGCGGGGCTATTTTGTCTAGTAGGTAGTTCATGGAGTGAAAGTAGTGATTGGTCAGCCCCTGGACATCGGCTAGGTCTTCCGGGGGACATAGAGGGTTTTAATTAGATGATGCTAGAAGGTCAGAGCCGATGTTTTTCAGGTTTCTCTTCCAGATCTATCAGCCTGATTCATGTACATGCCGTTTTGCGTGTCCCTAATAGCGAATCATAGCGATTCGCTATTGAGGACACGCAAAACGGCATTCATGTAGGAATTGCTACTTAAATAGCGATTCCTACATGTTCTTTATTTGCGAGTAGCAATTTGCTACTCGCAAATACTCCCCATTCATTCCTATGGGCCAAGAGGCCCATAGGAATGAATGGGGATTTGCGAGTAGCAATTTGCTACTCGCAACTAAGATAGCGATTTTAAGGGTGCCAGGGGTGTCCAAAGGACGCCCTGTAGCACCCCTAAAATGCACTTTTGGACAGGTGTTGCGCACACACATGTCCAAAGGACATGTGTGTGTGCTACATGCAACTTTGAAAAATGCTTTTAAAAGCATTTTTCTGAGTTTTTGCTATTTACCGACAGGTCTGACCTGTCGGTAAATAGCGGCCCCAAAAGTCCAAAATCGCTATTTTGTTTTGTGTCATGAATAGCATTTGAGGAATCTCTATTAGAGATTCCTTAAATGCCATTCCACGCAAATATGCGAATTCTTACATAGCGATTTTTGCATTTGGTATCATGAATACCAAATGCAAAAATCGCACTCGCAAAGGGCCAGATTCTCAGAATCTGGCCCTTTGCGAGTGCAATTTACCTACATGAATCAGGCTGCTAGTTCCCAGGGGTTGTGTTGGGAGTCGTTTATCCGTTTCCAAGACTTGGAATGTAATGATGTGATGGTCAGACCAGTCACAGGGGAGGATCAAGTCGAGCTGCATGGAGTCCACTTTAGAGATTACTAGGTCGAGAATTGCGCCTTTGTCTTGTGTTGGGCTGTTACATATATGGTTAAGATTAAGGTCAGCGAGGAAAGCTTTGAGGCTGTTTACCCCTAGGGTCGTTCTGGTCATCCCAGTGAAGGTTGAAGTCCCTCAGGAATATTTGCTTATTTTATTGGCTGTCATTTGACGCTAGAATATCCATTAAGTGTTCTATAAATGTGAGGTTATCTCCAGGAGGGTGATAGAAAGTGTGTAAAGAACATATTTGTTTGTTATTACTGGCGATGCTTAGGCAGAGGTACTCACATGAGAATAAAGTGGGGGCATTGGAGTTGGTCACTGTCAGGCTCATCTGATGTATGCAGAGTATCCCACCGACTGGCCTGTCGGTTCTGTCTGGTCTGGGGGGTAGCAAGATGTCCATGATGGGAGCAAATGATTCATTTAACCAAGTTTTCATCAGGATCAGAATGTCTGGGTCGTCAGTGAGTAGTAGGTCAGCTATATCGGCTGCATGTCTAGATGTGGGTCTGCAGTTTAGGAGAATACAATTTAGCCGTGTCTTGTTGGATACTTTGGTGGGTTCAAGTATGAGGGGATTCTAGTGAGTTTATTTTCAACTATGCCTCTGGAGTTGTGTCTGGTGGCTCTGTATGTGTTGATCTGGATAGATTGTATTCGGGAGTCTGTATGTGAGTTAACTGGATGCCCAGCATTATGTGGAGGGTGAGGTGGCTCGTAAGAGCGAAGGAGGGCCCCTAATTCTTTAGCAGATAGAGGGTTTATCATCCTGATAAGGTGGGATATGGCATTAGGGTGAGAAACTGTGCTCCAAAATGGAGACCCCTGATCCTGGGAGCTTGCAAGTAGATGTTGGGTGCGACTAGATTTCTAGGAGTGTGGGAAAGATCTGTATTCCTGTTTACTGCGAGTGAACTTGGGTTGCTGTAAAATAAGGTTGTGTGGGGTTCGGATGTCAGTTTTTACTTGCTGAAGGGCTGATAATATCTGGTCAAGTCTGGGGTCAGGCGTGAGAGTGTCCTTATTGGAAGGATGGGCTGAGGGAGTAGGCAGAGTAGGAGCATCTTTAGTGTTGTTTGAGGGAGAGTCATGGTCGTGGACAATGTAAAGAACTCTTTCTGTGTGTATGTCAAAGTAGGGAGGAGTGAGGAAGCAGGATGGGGAGGGGACTGAGAGACAGCTATGCGACGATCTGTTGGGGTATATGTGGGGATGACAGGCTGGTGGGAGGAGGTGGTTATAAGTGGGGTTAGAGCTGAATTATTAGTGATGGTGTTGGGGGAGTGGTAGGTGGAGGGGAGGTGAGTGGCGTTGAGAGCTAGGCTAAGGGCTGAGTGGGGTGCTGGGAGTAATGATGAGGGGGAAGGTGGGGGAGGTAGTGCATGGTGAGGGGGATAGTGAGTGTATTGGAAGTGTTAAGGAGTAAGGTGGTTATTAGGGGTAATGAGTTGTTAGGTGGGGTGTCATTGAGGTCTAGAGTTAGTGACAAAGCAGATGGTGACTGCTGGGAATCCTGAATTACTTAGGGATCAGAATGGGAGTTGAACATTTCAGAGCGATTGGATGGAGAGGAGTGGTGTGTTAAAGTTACTCTTTCCTTGATGAGCGGAAATATGTGATCTTTCATATTTATGTTGCGGTCGGTTGATTGGATGAGGATGATTCCATTATGATAGATATTGACGGTGGCTGCTACATTGAAGAATAGGGATGGTAGGATAGATAGTGTGAATCCGTGTGCTGTTTTCTTCATGAGAGAGACCTTAAAGAGGGTCAGAGATTGGGGTTTCAGGATGAAATTTTAATAGGTTGTGTTTAAAACCTTTAACTGCTTTTTTTTGGAAGGTTTGGGGGTAAGTGATGGAGTAAGTGAAGTTACCGGTGCGCTCCATAGTGTAGGTAACACTTGATTAGCGGGGTATGGACAGATGTGAAGATGTATATGCAAAGTGCTGCCCTTTAGTGGGAAAGTATAACAAGGTTGTGGGTGATGTCAGTCCAAGATGGCTGCTCTGTTAACTGACTAGAATAGTGCTATCAAGGAAGTCCTCTGTCTATTTCTGTTAAAGGTCCTCATGGAAAGCAGTCCTTTTTCTATGTTAACCTACTGATCTATTGCGGCCATTTTGTGTGATCTGCAGAGGCAACGTAGTTCTTCCCCAATCCAGGAGTTTGAGTACTTGGGAAGGATTCCTAGATTATAGCCATCTGGTTGAGATGGATCTGCTTGCCTTAGTCAGGAGTAGACCAAGTGGCCCCTAGAGTGAATGTGGCAATGTGGCAAGCATGTGGCAAGGGAGTGGAGAAAGAGGGTAAAGCCCAGGTTGCCAAGCAGACCCCAGTTGCGATAATAAGGGCTGGGGGTCCCGCCTGGGCCACTCAATCACACTCAGGCTGAGTATATGACAAGTGACAAGTTTTAAGATTTGAAAGTATATTTTTAGTATGAGTCTGCTGTGTCTCGGTATGTGCCAGCATCGTTCAACAATACCGAGGGGTGGAGGTGAGCCCAGACTATGCCTGATGAGCTCCTTGGATGACTTAACCTTGCATCAGAGTCTGGACTCTACTCTTTGTAATGTTGTCTTAGATCTTCCACAAAACACTTTTATTTTTGTGATGGTCCTGACTAATGTCCCTTCTTTGGGTGTGGAATGCATGAAAACCACAGGGCAACTTATTAATAAAGTTGTCCATTGGTACATAGCACACAATGTCCATGGCACACAATTAGGCATATATGGATGCACCTCATGGGAAGAGGGTGCTGGGGACTGTGTGATAGTGAACTTTGACAGCAGAGAGTTGGTTGATTATTTGATATATAGATTGTTACAGTCCCCTGGAGTAGGATGTAGAATTTCTGTCCATCCCCTTACCTTCTTTTATCCCCCTTTGACAAGGCAAATAGCCCTTAATTTACTATCATGGTGAGCTGTTGTAGAATCTACAATGGATCAGTTTGCCGCATCGACTGCAAGTAGATTCTCGGCCAGAAGCTCCCTTTAAGGGGTGGGTTGATGTATGGTGCCCCTTTTTGGTCGCAGTCTACAGATCACAAAAATTATTAATAATAAGGTCCTGCAGCAGGATTTGTTTGTGAGAGTGCAGGTGTTCAGCTGGATAGCTGAAATATTGCTGGGATGATGGGTAAATTAAAGGATGCAATGTGAGTAAAATGTGTAAAGAATTAAAGCATTATGTATTGTCAGGAAACCAGGGGCATTTTAGTGTGCTTTTGATTAAGGGGTTTGCCTCTTTTTTCAGCAGCTATTCTGACTTTTTTTGGGATGACAAAGGGGACCTAGGCCACACTATATCTATGATTTAGGGTGTGCTGCTACTCACTATGACACCATTTGTCCTTACCTGGTGAGAGTAAAACTTTCTTTTCTAATTCTTATACCATTCTTCTGGTGAATTTGTATAATTATAATGCATCAACTGACATCTCAGCACAATTTGTTGGCCTACGGGTTTGTTTGGCTCATTTTAGAATAGATTCCTAAGTGTTGATCCCAATGAGGCTGGGTTTGACAAAATGAAGTGGAGGATTACTTCTTAAACGTTTAACATAAGCTACAGGGAGATTTGCTGAATGAAGTTCTATGGGACTTTAATTTATCATTCAGCTGGAGTAATCTTGGGCGAGACATTTGTAATCCTTTAATACCATCATTTATTGAAAGGGAAGTGGACACTATAATTGGTTCTGTTCTCCTTTTGGCCTCACTATGTACTTTAGTATCTAATTACGTTTTTCCTTGACAACCGTGGATCGATCAAAATCCAATTACTTTGTTCTAGTAAAGATTTCCCTACTATTTATGATTTATTAGCCCCGGATATGTGGGTGACCCACTTAGAGGAATAAATGGTTCAATGGCTTCTGTGGGTGGGAGGAAGGGGACCTGTTTTGTTTTGGGTTATTCTAACCTATGTTTTGAACTAGAGAAAGTCAAGTTTAGTTGTATTTGTAGCAATAAGGCCCCTGGCCCTGGTGTGCTTCCAGTTGACTTATTTAAGCTGAATGTAAACTTGTGGGCACCCATGCTTACTATATTTCTATGATTATTCCTATATTTAGAAAGGCAGATAAGAGAGACTTGAAATGTTATAAACCAATATAATTATTGTATTCTACAGTCAATATTGTTCGGAAGGTCATCTTAGCCCGGCTGCAGGAATGGATAGAGCAGAGTGTTTGAGATGGGTGGGGATCTCCGGAAAGCATGGGGTTTCAGGGTAATTTTCAGGGGGGTAGGGGTGGGGGCTCGGGTTAGCTTATATGGGTGGGGTGGTTTGGAGTAGTTTTTAATGGTGGGGGGCTTGGGGTATTTTTTTGGGGTGGGTGTTTGGGGTCGTTTTTAGGGGACATGGGGTTTCGGGGTAGTTTTCAGGGGTGGGGGTTTCTGTGTAGTTTTTAGGGGGTGGGGGTAGACTTGGTGTAGCTGAGCCAATGAGTAACGCGGACGTTTCGACCCTGACAACAGCCTAATTCATGATTAATTCATTGATGTCATTGCAGGTCTTCTTCAAGGCTAGGGTGTGGTAGACAGCTGTCAGGGTCGAAATGTCGCATTACACGTTGGCTCAGCTACACCGAGTCTCGTGGTTTAGAATAATGAGCACTTTTACCATCTACCTGAGACATTGATTTAAGTTGTTCTGACCTTTTTTCCCTCAATTGTCAATCCAGTCTGATAATTTGTAAATATGTTATACCGACACCTGAATATAATGCGTTCACATCACCAAAGTCACTGAGCACTCACTTCACTGTACTATATGTCACTGTTTGTTTTGACAGCCTTAATAACGAAAATAAACATTTTTTCATTATATCTTCAGTAAAAAGAGAAACTGACATTTATGAAGTGAAATTTTGTTTAAGTTCTGGGTTTTGTTTGTGTTCCATTGTAATCAAAGTCAAATGATACTATCTAAATTGCTTATGTTTATGTGAAGAAATCATTTTTATACCTGACAGAACCACTGTAGTTTTGCTGTTGTTATACAGACAGCGTTGTTTAGGTATGGGAGGTAGAGGAACTTGTTGCTCCAATATACAATCTCTGTGTATAATATATCCTGTGTGTATGTGTGTGTGTGTGTGTGTGTGTGTGTGTGTGTGTGTGTGTGTTCTTCCTAAGCAATAAGAGTACTGTGGCAATGCAGGGGAGTAGGCATATGGTGTTTATGTATCTTTCTTTTTTTTTTGACTGTGTTAATAGAAGCAGACTGGTCTTTGATGATTTCGTTGGGAGTTAATACTGAGCATTTTCTGATTGACCTACATATGAAGATGTTTGCTAGTTTTAGGGATCATGAAAATGGGGGCTACACAGAATAGTTTCCTATTGCCCAGGAGGGTTTCCCAGGGCTGTTTTTTAGGCCCTTTTTATATTCACATTATGTATTAATCATGGGATGGCTTAGGTCTACCCTGAATAAGCAACAGACTGATTCCTATACTCCTGTATGTGGATGGCCGTCTTCTCTTAGCACGGATGGCTTTTGTTCCCTCACCACTCTTGGATTCATTTGTAAAATGATTTGACTCTTGACCTATCTACTAATTTGAGGAAGTCACATGTAATGTTTATGGGTCCTGGATGTAAAAGGTGCAGAAGACGTACTATATAGGGAGCGGAAATCACACGTGTCACCTCATTTACTTAACTTGGGGTTTTGTTTGATCAGAAGGGAACCTGCCATCCTTTGATTTTGGGCAAGTAGTCACTCTTTAAGCGGACAGTAGTTGCAATCTGCCACGCTTGGACACAAACTTGTTCAAACACTTTTGAATATTTGCTATGGTAAATGTAGGTCTGCAGTATTATATGGTCATGAAAGTAAGGAGGGTGGAAGCACACTGCCTCACACCCCAGCAGTATTTTGTCCCAAAGCATAATGTTAAATGCAGTGTATGATAACACTTACTTCAGTAGTAGTCTTTAATTTTTCCCCCCTTGTTGGTGCAGCCTGTGCTCTGTAACTCTAGACATGCGTTTTGGGATTCATTCCTTCATCAGTAGAGAGCAACAAATCATTTTGGGGTTTCTGGAAATGCTACCGAAAGGTTTCTAAGATTTATGGCCAATTTACTGGGTACAGGTGCATCAACACAAGCTTGTCAGCTCAGTATCTCAAGGGAGCCTTTTCAAACAGAAAGAGGGTGGGCATACACTGCTTCACATCCCACCACTCAATTTGCCCCAATGCATTGTAGTAAATGGATTACATGATAACCCTAACTTCCATAGTAGTCTTTAATTTTTCACCCTTGTTGGTGCAGGTTGTGCTGTGTCAATCTAGAAAATCTATACCAGAAAAATAGGAAGGGAAGGAAAACAGATGATTGCCAGACTAGACACATCACTATCTATGATTCATACACAGATTTAAAGATTATCCAGACTTAGGGATAAATTGACTTTAGAAGATTGGATTTAATTAATTAAAGAGTATGATATTTCAGCGTTACAAGAAACTTGGGCCACACAAGACTTATATTTTGAGGAATATGTATTTGTTTCTGAGCCAGTTCTATGCTTGGCCACTGGAAGGTTAAGAAGTGATGTAGCAACCTGGTTCAAGGTCACACTACATTAAACATACAGTTTGCTGCTAAAATGGGGGCCATCTAGGAATTTCATCAACAATTGCCCCGGGTTGTCATTATATTCTTTTCCATTTTTATAATATCACATTTTCAGCAATGGCCATTCAGAAATGTAATTTATTATTTGAGTTTGTAGAGGAGGTAGGAAATACTGATGTTACTCTGGCTAGGACCTTAATTTAATCCTGAGTGGAGATTTTAACACAAAGGTGGAAGATTAGGATGCTCTCACATCCATTAAGCCTTTCAGTGGAAAGGAAGCAAAGGCTGTGGCTGACTCTGACCTCGGAGAAGGAACTAGTGCTACCCTCAGAACAACTAATCAGCCTTTTTTAGGGAGAGGACAGGACAAACATCCAAAACGAGGTCGAAACCAACAACAACGCTGGTTCAACTCACCAGGAGAGCGACAAACCGGCCAGAAATGTTACCAACAGTAACTTCCCCAAATAACTTACTAAGCATGGGAAAACCTCAAGCTGTACCCATCTCCAACCTCTCCTCACACCTTCTGTCCACAAATGAGGTTTTGCTACTGAGCAAAGGCCTCTCTTTTATACACACCTCCCATCCAAACTTCTAGACCTACAAACAGAACTTTTGCAGTTCTTTCACAAATTTTGCCTTCACTTTTACTTTTTGTCCAATTCGGGACATCCAAGTATGGCCAATACAACATTTTGACGACCATCCACCTTCTCTTCTCCCTCAAGTAGTCTCCCAACCAAGATACATACATTTTACTACAGGAGAGACAGACTCTTATAGATCTGAAAACCAACCACACTGTGGTAATCAAACCAGCCGATGAAAGGTGGCAGCATAGTGATTCAGGACATTGAACCCTATAAAACGGAAGTGTTGCGACAACTATCCAACACTAATCATTATCACCAACTTCAAGCCGATCCAACTTGAGAAATCCAACAACTAATCAAAACAATGACAGAGGAAGCTAAAAACTGACGGTTATCTGAGTCCAAATGAGTTTCTTTTTCTTAACACCAAATCCCCAAAGACCGCGGTCATTTACATTCTCTCTAAAGTCCATAAAAATAGTCACACCCCACCCGGACGACCTTTTGTCTCCGGTTGCAGCTCCATCTTGCAACCTCTCGGTCAATATGTGGATTTTTTCATGAGTCTTTATATGCCAGAATCAATGCTACATTAGGGACAGTATGGGCATCGTTAACCATATAGACCACCATCGTTCAATCCCAGTTCAGATATCCTCTGCACCTTAGATGTGGAATAATTATATACCAACATCCCACAGACAGATGGCCTTACAGTCATTCAGAATATACTGAACTCTAGACCACGTCCCCACACTGTACCAACACCATTCATTCTGCAGCTCCTGACCGTATACCTCACACAGAATTTTTTTTCTATTTGATGGCCAATTCTACTAGCAAGCTAAAGGTACATCCATGGGGGCTATTTTCACTCTTAATTTTGACATACTCTACATGGATCACCTAGAGACTTTCAGAATTCTGTCCCCAATCAAACCATTTCATGATACCATAATCACCTGGAGGCACTACATTGATAATATTTGGCTGAATTGGCACGGTAATGAAGACAACCTTAATCGGTTTCATGACTGCCTGAACAATAACTGTAATGTGCTAAAATGCACTCTCTCACATAGCAAGACTATGATTGCATTTCTTGACTTCACAATTAAACATGTAGACGGTGAGCTGATCACAAGCCTCTATTGAAAAACAACAGAACATAATACGCTGTTACGCTATGAGAGTCAACACCCGAGAGCCTTTGTGACTCACTACCTTTCGCGCAATTCCTCCGTATTAGGAGAAACTGCTCATTTAAGGAAGATTATTTCCACGAAGCAAACACCCTGACTCACAAGCTAATTGCTAGAGGCTATCCCCATACATTGGTCGGTAGATCATTGAAAAGGGCATGGTATTGTCCATGAGAGTCCCTTTTGACCCCAAAACCCAGAGAGAACAGTCAGAGCCGATTGGTCTGCGTGATTACCTTCTATCCAGTCTCTAACAAAAAAAGGATATGTATCCTCAAGAATTGGCCTATTGTAAATGCTGGCATCCTCAACCTAGGGTGCCCCCTGTTTGCATTTTGCAAGAGTACAAATATAAAAGACCATCTCATCAGAGCTGCATTACCACATAGGAAAGCTACAATAACATTGAATGACCACAGGGGCCTTAAACCACTTGAGGGCATGCTAAATGTGGGAATTGTGTAGTGTGCCAATTCACAATTGAATGTAAATAGCTTGTCATTGGCAGTGTGAAAATTCAGCTTAACCAATTCTCTAAGTGTAACACTTCAAATGTTATATATGCTGTTCTATGTCCCTGCAGCATGATCTACATTGGACAAACCAGTCAATAAGTGAGAATCCGCATCTGCCAACACCAGAGTCGCCCGCACTGCAAAATACCGAATGCCCCGCTAGTGGACCATGTTTCTCTTAAAGGACACATGGAGAATGACATCCATTGGCTAATCATCAGTGTGATAAAACCCCCGCTAAGAGGCGTGGACATCAACCAGATACTAAACAAGGAGGAGCTAAAGTGGATTCAACGAACTGGAAGCCTCCACACTGGATTGACCCAGATGGAAGAATGGACTACATTGCTGTGATCGGTTTCTCTAATGGCTCGCTCTCAATATATGCAGACGCTACTGAGATCTCTCTGAAATACTTACCACCTTGTTGGGATATGATATCACTGGATACATAAAATAGAATGTTCATGTCTATAAACAATGTATGCTTATCGAATATGAAGGACACAATTTCCTAGCGTATTGTTTGTCTTTTGGGTTCATGATATTGTATGACAGATTTGCAAATCTTTCCCACTTCCCTATTTGGTACACACTACCCTGCACCCACCTTACTAATGATCCTTTCTTTGAAAATATACAAGAACAAGGCGAACTGTATACTCCTGTTTTAATTGACAGTTCCTCTTTGCTGATATATAGGCACATTAACTGCCTCTTTGGATGAGAATACTATATGCCAAATGAGCTTTAAGGGTGTGTTTTTGCTATTTACCTCAATTCTCTGTTCCCTCTGCATATTCTGGTCCCTCATGTACAGTTGCCAACACATGTTTTAATGATGTTATCCCTGGGCATTGATTCTACATTGGTATACTCAAGCCAATTTATGAAATGCCTTAAAAACTTCACACCTTCCTTAATGCGAATGCGGGTAATTTTGTATTAGTATATTGTAAATTACTAAATAAGCTTGTTCTTCTTTATCCTTTCCCTACTCAACATGGCCCCCGTTTGTCACCCACACTGATTTGCAAATTCACTGCCACATACACACAGCAGTGATGTCACTCCGCACGTGTCTTGTACGGACGGCTCACCTTAACGCTCCTTCGCCCCACAATGCCTCTATCAGAGCTCTTCTTGACGTTCTGCTGGATATGCTTCACCGGTGGCCTTATCAAGGTCCCGGCCCGGATCCTGTAGCACTGCTATGCGGTAAGAACCTTACTTCATTGTAGGTCGAGCCCGGCCTCCTGGCTGATCCCGATTCTCGATACTGTTTATTTACCTGCAGTATTGCCATTGGTTCCTGTACTTTTGGGAACCTATCACAAATATATATGTACTTTAGGGCCCACTGAAGCTCAAAGTGGTAAGCATTCTTTCTTAACCACTCATAAACACCTCACCCAGGCTATAACGCACCTCGTTTTCGTGGCCATGCTAAATTTTAATCATTATGAAGAGATGCTGATTACGAACTCCTAAAAATCAAAACAATATTCAACGTAATATTTAATAAACTAGCTTGATCAGTGTGCATGCCCAACGAATTATTGCCTAGGATAATTCTGAAATATCAATTAATTCTGAAATATTAATTGAACGGGCCAAGTCATGGAAGTGACCTGGGTAGGGCGTGCTGTAGTGAAATATTTTGTGATTCGATCAGTCGTGCGTAAATTAAAAATAAGATCAGACCAATGTATATTTATTTTAAACTAGCCTATTTGTCAACAGTACATAACATCAAAAAACATAAATAAGCCTAATTTTTAGGCGTTTTAACATGGGTTCAAAGTTCAATCTGTTTCACGTGTTGGATGCCCTGTGCATTTCGGTACTCTGTCCTTTCATCAGGGGCCTATGAGAGAAACATCAAGAAAAACTCCAATGTACTGATATACAAGAGTACATCATTATGTTCAAGTATGCAGTTGTATGGACTCAACCCTATGTCTAGAAACAAGCACAGAAATAAACAAAATTGCATCCCAGATTTTTCTAAGGTATTCATCTGTATGAGTGGGTGACAATCAAACCATGTATTGGGCATCCGACATGTGAAACGGTTTGAATTTTGATCCCGTGTTAAAACGAATGAAAATTAGGCTCATTTGTGTTATTTGATGTTATGAACTGTTGACCAATAGGCTAGTTGAAAATAAATATACATTGGCCTGATCGTGTTATTAATTTACGCAGCAAAGCGACTGATCGAATCACAAAATATTTCACTACAGTGATGCACACCCTCCCCAGATCACTAAAGTGACTTGGCCCATTCAATAAATTTTTATTATTGACATGCAGGATTGCCACCAATTACCCCCAGTCCCTGTACTACGGATACTGTGCAATTACATTACTATAGGACCTACTGGACCTCGTTAGGGGTAAGCAACCTCTCACAATGCACTCACAGCGCCTTGTCTTTGCTTACAATGCACCACTGATCATATACCTTTTACATCCTGAGGCTCCTTACGGCATACGCCCACGCGCTCGTCGTGTCAGTTGCTCACAGTCCCTTCCAGGACATGGGGTTATTGGCATGATTCGTAAGCGCCTTACACAAATGTTCTCACTGTTTCAATATCACAATTACCCTTACTTTGCAATTCACGTCAGATGGTCATTCCTCCTTGTGTGCATCCTGATAGAACTTCTTCTCGGTTTGCACATCGCACCAACTCACCTTTGTGATAACGCCAAATTCCTTGTATGCATTGTGGAAGAATATATTATTGTTTAGGTAAAATGCACTAGTATACCACCCTCCACCTATTGCATGGTTCTCAATGTGTCCTAATTCCTCTGTCATACTCCGAACATTCCTCTTATTTTTTACTCTCGCTTTCCTAAATCTCATTTTAACTTCTTTTCCTTTCTTATTTTATTTCCCCCTGATAATGCAACAGGCATTAGTCTCGGGCTTATATGCTTTTGTCCTGATGATGATACCGGCATCAAGTTCTATGGGATCAAAACGTTTTCAACTTTGTACACCTTGACACTATAAAAATGATTCAGTGTAATGTGCTATGTATTCTGTACTTGCTTGAAATACTGCATATTTATATCCAGGCCCATGTAAATGCCTGACCCTTCTTTCTCCTTTTTTACCTTTCACGACTTGTGTGTTCCCACTTGAATGTTTTTGTTTTGATTTTACCTTAATACAAATATATTACACATTCCTTGTCCAGATGGACAAATGCATATAGATCTTATTCTACTTCTATATTAATCCCTACTTCCATTTCTGTTGTTAGGGACCACTGTGTTCACAAAATAGCTACACCCAAAGGTCCCTAGCCGATCTGATTTTGGTCTCCTTGTTTGCAAATAATTTGGCTGACTCTATGGACATGAGAGGAAATTAGTTGTGTAATTTTTTGTCATGCTGCGACCTAGAGAGCACCTCAGATACAACAAAACTTCTTTTTCAGGAAGGGGTGCAGTGCCATTATCAACAATAATCTTATTTCAAGGCACTTAAAAAACCATGAACAAAAATTAAAACTAGACCGTGCATATGTAGTGACCACAACCCATTAGCTTTTACTGTAGCATTCCCAGAAGGTAAAGCCTTTAATAAAATAGTAGAGTATACCTCATTGACAACAAAAAATAACGTGTTACGATAAGTTGAACATCTGTTTATGTGAATCCTATTTTGTATAGACGTTTGAAGCACAGTCAAGATCTCGTCAACCAGTGTCTATCACTTACAGCTTGCCCTTAAGACGTCGTTGAAACCTTTGAACCTCTGAGCACATACACACGAGAGCTTTTGATGAAACTTCTTAAATTGCTGATTGAGAATCGAAGGGGGTAGTTTAACAAGGTTTTGTAGGTTCGCAATGAAAGGCTGTGTAGGGCCCTAAAGCACACTTCCAGTGACAAAAATGAAATAGCTATATTTAGAGACGGCTATACGCTTGTGCTGAAAGGGAGGACGCATGATCTTAGAAGAGAGGCCTGGGAAAATTTAGAAGTCTCATGTAGGGAAAGAAATTGGAATACTGTTTGAGGGGGGCGAAACCGTACTCAAGCAGCACCCACTATCGTTGTCAAGGGTGAAGTCACAAGTAAACCCAAAATTAGCCTGTGCTCGACCCTCTGATAGATTGGCGGAGAGCAGTCGGGCATTAATCAGAGCCTGTGTGTAAAGTAAATATGCAGAACTTTAAGTAGAAATAAAATGAAAATAGTACATAAAAAGGGATCACACACAGAAAAATGGCGTAGACTTTAATTTAAAAAACAACCAAAATAACAAAAGTCCAATGAGTAGAACTGGAGATATGACATTCTAAAGTTTGAGATGAAAATAGCGGCACACAACCCAAATCTCCACTGCAGCTATCTGGTAATGTGATACTAGGAGAATGTCACAGGTTCAGGTGGGCTGAAATAGAGCGTGGAACAGCTACAGTGACCCGGTTAGTCCAGCTGAAAAGTTAATTTCTCATTCCAGTGCAAAGAGTCCCGTTTGCAGGAGAAGCAGGAAAGCGTCGTAGACGGTCATCAATGTAGCCAAAAAAGCAGGCCTGATGTCATGGATGGGCATCACTGTTGCATGAAGATCCTGTTGTCATCATGGACGATTGGGTTGTGCTTTGGGGTAGCACTCCTTGCTAGCAGTTGATGCTGTAGCGGGAAAGGTTGGGCTGACAGAATTTCATGATGGGGGCTGCACAAGTTTCAAGGTTTTAGTGCCAACGGGCGCGTTGGTGGTCACAAGGAGCCAGAAAACATCGATACAGTCTCTCTGAGGCCATACCAAGGGCCCAGGACCTGAGAAGCACCATTTGGGGTTCGGGGCTGGCTCCAGCTGGCTATGGGTGCGGGTTCAAGAGGAGGCCAGCAGTCTAACTCATAGAGTCACTCAGGGAGTCTTGGGTTCAGGTGCAATTCCAAATTACTCTGACTCAGCCACAAGGGTAGCAGACACCAGGGCAGCAGTCCAGCAAGAAATCAGTCCAGCAAAGCAGTCGTCTAGCAGGGTTTTAATCCAGCAGCTTTGCATTCCTTTCAGCAGCAAAGTAGTCCTTCCTGGCAGAGTCTCCACAGGTTCATATGTGTACTATAGATTTGGTATTGGAGGACCAGTATCTATACCTGATTCTTCCTTTGAAGGGGGAGAAGCTTCAGGAGGTTTGCTTTGAAGTATACATGCTTCCTCCTTTCCTGGCTCTGATTCCAGACTAACTACAGGGATCATGCAGCACTTTTGAGTAAGGACACAAGCTATTCAAGTTAAAACAGAGCAGTGTCCAGCTCCATCCTCAAATCCTGCCAGGTATAGCCCATCCAGGCATACCTAAGTTCTCTATTGTTTGTGACTGTCTAGGAGAAATTCACCAAGTCCAACTGTCAGCTGCACCCAGTCGCGTGACACAGTGACAGGCTGCATTCACCAAATGGCTAGGGGACGAATATGCCAACTTTATAAAAGTGGAATTTTCAATAATATAATAAAAAATCCAACTTTATCATTAGATAGTCTTTTTCATTACAACTCCAAAGACACCAAACATCAACTGGCTACATGTTCCCATTTGGAAATTACAGCTTCTTAAATGTAATAAGGTAACTCCAATGTTTTCCTATAGAAGAGGCAGATCTTTCAGTAGTGAAAAATGCTTTACGAGTTTTTACTACCAGGACATGCAAAACCTAAACATACATATCCAACTTGTTAAATACAGTGTGCCCTGTCCTCTGTGCTGTCCTGGGACTACTTTAGAGGTGACATATATGTATTAATGCATTAAAAAGGAAAGTTTATTGCTTTATTTTGGACAACTAAAATGACAGTTTAAAACTGCACACACAGGCTGCAGTGGTAGGCGTGAGACATGTTTAAAGGCTACTTAAGTGTGCGGCACAATCAATACTTCAGGCCCACTAGTAGCATTTATTTTACAGGCCCTGGATGCACGTAGTACCACTTTACTAAGGACGTATAAGTAAATTGAATATGCCAATTGGGGACAAGCCAATGTTACCATGTTTTAAGGAGTGAGTCCATGCACTTTTTTTCTGGTTAGCAGTAGTATGCTTTGCAGAGTCCTAAAGCCAGCAACAACTGGATCAGAAAACATGGAGAAGGAAGGCATACATATGGGAGGAAGACCACTCCGAGGTTGACAGGTCTAACATGTACGCTTAAGACACACCAGGTTTTTGAAAGGTGGTAAATACTACTAAATTACCTAACCCAACAAGGGATAGTATAGGCACCAAAATTACCTCACTTTGTTAGATGAATCATTTGGAAATGATGCATAGTCTTGTGAAGAAAGAAAATTAAGAGCTTACTTTAAAATCAGTTATTTATCCATTAGCTATTCTGATTGAACTTCATGAAGTGGAGGCTACAATAAATAAAAGTTCATAAAACAAATACCCGGATCTGAATGAAGTCCCTATGGATTCATATAAAACCAATATTGAACTGTGGACCCACTTTTCTAACCAATGCTTTTGACTCTGCATGTGAGGTAGGACTCTCAAGTATTTGGCTTTGAGCGATCATTGTGCCAGTTTTTTATAGGGGAAACCCCCAAGACGTACAATGCTCCAGACACATTTACATTTTGTATTCAGCCATTAAAATGTTTCGTTGTGTCATGCTAGTGGGGCTAATAACCTGGTTGGCGGACTAAAATATACTCTCAGAACTCCACTATGTCATATATCAGGGCTGGGGACAACATTACAATATTTAAATCTCCATTGTATAATCTCAGAATACAAAATAGCCAAATCTTGCTCTCTTCCACTGGATTTTAAGGATTTATGTGTTCCCTCAATACCAATAACATATCTAAGCTATGGGATCTACTATATAATATGAGCATAGATGGGGACTGGCGGATTTCATGTGAGCATTGAATTGTGATTTATCAGCTGCAGTGAGATTTGGTAAAAATGGGGAATGCACTTATGCTTTTGGGCAGATATGAAGGATGCATAAGGGTTATATCTTGGCCCAAAGATTGCTTCCACTATATAAGGACAGTGTAGTTCCTTCATTTAGGGCAGATTGGTAGGATGTGTCCATTATAAAGAAGAAACCAGTCCCAGTTCTTTTATATGTAGATGACACGATAATATTGTCATTTACATCTAGTGAATCAAATAAATTGATTGCTGTTTTTGTTTCATATATGGGACAATTAAATTGGAAAACACCCTATCAAAACAATATACCATGATTTGAAGCTCAAAAATCTTCAATCACTTTGCCATCACGTTTAAGGGAAAGCTATTGAGAAGGTCCATTGTTTCCCATATGTAGGAGTAACATTTGATCCCAACAGCACTTGGGACCCATGTTTAGCCAGCAAAAAGCTTCATTTCTCACAGTTGGGAAGATTTGTGTTTATTTAGCCTCTAGTATAGGAAATAAAGCTAATGTCCTGCTCTTAGAAATGTGCAATAGAAAATGCCTCCCAGTTTTAACCTGTTGGGCAGGTGTTTGGGGAAATACGAACGTAAAAATGCTGAGGTGGGAAGAAAATTGCATGTGTCATCACCTACTGTGGCTTCCAGTGTGCAGTCCACACTTTGCTCTGCAAGAAGAGCCAGGAATAGACTATATAGAAGATAGAATTAAACCAGCTCCTTAATAGTTGTAGGAAAGCCTATTGCAGAATAAACTAGCCTCCCTCAACAAAGACATAACTGACGACTGTCTATCTTGTGTCCTAGTGGCAAAATACCTTGGTTACAGTACATCAAGGCAAATACAGAAAAGCTGGGTAGAGTGAGTATATTTACATCACAGACTGAAATAAGTGCAAATGATAAGATGTGGATTATACACGTTTTATGGAGGCCTGGTGTAAAGAGAGATTAACTGCAGAAGACCTCTGTAAAGGCATATGTGACAATTCAGAAAACCCTGAGCTTGGAAACATACCTTGGTCTAGCTATCCACTCAAAGGAGAGAATGTTGCTCACTCAATTCAGATTGGAGTCCATTAGATAGAAAGGATATAACATATTTTTGCCCCCGCAATGATCTCAGAGTGTCTAGCACTATTTTTTTCTTCTGTGGCTGTTATAGGAAATGTGCTTTTATATATTTACTACCCATTTTGAGGAGACAGGGTTCTCAGAGAGGAAGAATAGCTTGACATTTTTCCAATCTATACCCGCAACAGAAAGTATCAAAACTGAAATCCTGTATCTGTTTTTTGAATTAACATTTTTTCTTCAATTACTGTAATATGAATGAAATTTTATATGATGGAAATTAAAAAGAGGCTCATGTATGTATTATGTGCTAAGATTTGTAAATAAGTGTTTTTTATTAGTTATGTGTAATAGTTCTGCATATTTATTTTGATAACTATAAATTACAAGTAGTCTAGTTAAGTGTGCGTGTCTGTTTTTTATTTATAATCAAATAAAGTCTATTGAAATAATACAAAATGGAAAAAAAGTTTATATTTTTTACACTTCTGATGGCTTAAAGATGACTGGCAAGACACTGGGTAAATCCTAAAGCCCCAAATTTAGTCAGCTCATTGCAAGATATATGAACATTTTGGATGGACCTGAATATTACAGAATTGCATGACTAAGTAGATCTTAAAAGCACTGATTAACATCTTTTCACCTTGGAACAAGGCTGTGACTTTGTGTGTTTCTCAGTACTTTGTTTACTTGTTACTTGTTATCTTTTTTGTACTTGTGTAAGAACATGTTACTAAAAAGATATTAAGAAGAAAATAGCCCATACCTCTGTGAAGAATGCAATGCCCACATGAACTGGGTATGGTATTCTTGCTAAGCTGTATTTTCAGTACACTGTCCACACATCATCAATTACTTATATTCCTAGTATAGGGCTGTCTTTAGCCTACTGATTTAGGGGTTCTGTCAAATCCAACACTGTCAATGCTTCTTTTGATTTCCTGGTGCAATCCTAAATAGATTCAAGAAGAGTCAGGGAAGAAAATGATAGCAGAAAAGTTCTCTACAATGTTCAAAGATAGATAGATAGAAAGATAGATAGATAGATAGATAGATAGATAGATAGATAGATAGATAGATAGATAGATAGATAGATAGATAGATAGATAGATAGATAGATAGATAGATAGATAGATAGATAGAAGATTTAAATATAGTATTACACTTTAGAGGAATTTATTCATTTTGCTTTATATTAAATGTATACATTAAGATATTTACCATTCACTACTTTAAACTTTATTTATTTTAGAAAATCAATATTTTTCTACATTAGTGGATGATATTGGTGTCAGTGATATTTATAGCTGATATTTTTGTACTTACCATTATAATTATTATCAGTTTATTTCAGAAAATAATTTCCTTAAAAACACAATCCAAAGAAAATTATTTATACAATATACTTTCATAGCATTAAAAAGCATTGACAAAAACAATTACAATTCAATATAGATTTAAAAACTTCCAGTAACCAAATTTCATTATATAATATAAAGAAACGATTTATGAAGTTAGTCTATAAAAACTATTATAAATATTCCAATAAAATACAGAATTAAGCACCCTCAAAACTGACCAATAATTTTCTTACTATGACTTCTGATCAGCTATACGGACATCAAAAATCATAGAACAGGGTGAACAACAAGTACACTTGTGTTACTACTAAGTATTCTGAGTGCCTCCATATATATTTGTGTACCAATCCCTCAGCACACGCGGAACTATCCACTTTTTCTTTGTGCTATATAGGCCCTACAAAAGAATAATGTATGTGCTACTGGTTCTTCTCTTTCACAGCAGATAAGACAAATGGCATAGGTATCTCCCAGCTTTGACCCTGTTTTACAGAACACAGTTGTGTTCAGGGTGCCACATCTAAACTGTAGGAAACAATTTAGTGCCAGAGGGGGTTAGACTGTATCCAAAAACTCCTTAAGTGAAGGGGAAGGTTTAAATCAAAGAAAATGTTCCCCTGTTTGCATGATCAAAATATCATCTCCAGCTTGCAGTTTCAAAGGATTTCTTTGATAACATGTCTAGGAATGGAGAACAAGTCCTCAGGCTGATGCTAAAATGTTTCAAGGCCTAGTTTTGATAAGAATGACTTTAGAACACTCAACCAAGGAATCCCTAGACAGTCTGACAGCTTTAAAACTACTTGGATCCCCACTCTATATTAAACAAATTCTTTACTAGACTCTGTGCCAGTATAATAGAGGTCGGCTGCAATCTGCCTACGAGCCAAGTCTAAGCAGACAGGCATTAAAGGTGTTCTCTCTGAATTTATTCTTTACACCAATTAGCAGATTACACTTGGCATAACCTCATACTTCTGCCTCATATAGAGCAGCCCATTATGCCTTGATGTTAAAGATTTTGATTGCTGGGCATATGGCTGTAGTCTGCATGGCTTTAAACATCTTTTCTACACTGGATGAATAATGAATTCAGTTTAGTTGACGTTTCTGCACCTGGGGAAGCCAAGATAAACCACTGGAAATCTTAATGCCCAAATACTCAAGGCCTAATTCCCAAAGAAACCCGAGACAAAAGTCTGACTTTAAGGCTTTTGGTATTCACCAAGTAGTAAAGTAGACTTTTGTCTCAGGTTAACTTAAGTTTTGTCTCAGACTAAAGTTCAAAACTTAAGTTCAACTGACAGCAAAGTATAACTTTACTACTCTTTAATGCCCTTTATAGTTAGACTTTCGTCTCAGTTTACCTTTGCAAATTGGGCCCTCGAAGTTTCTCATTGGTTCAATATTTCCCTTGCCCAAACTCAACTTACCTCTAGGGACATTTGCTGCATTAAAGATCACAAACTTAGTTTCTAGCTAGAAAGTTACATTCACCTTTCTTGGCAGAATAGATGGACCTCCTTTAGCAACTGCTGCAAGCCTCAAGGGGACTTTGATAACAAGAGGTTGTCATCGGCGAACAGGAGGGGTGGAATTTTCTGCCCTCCTACCCTAGGAGCATTTCATCCATCTTTGTTGAGATGCTTCACTACCCCATTGATGTACAACAAGAATAGAGTAGGGGCTAACATCCCTCTAATCCTGAATACACTCAGTCAATTGGTGGTTCTTGCCCCATCTAACTTGGGCATAATAGTTCAGTGTAACCAGATTATTATAGAAAGCAGATTGTCTGGACTACCTAGCTTGACCACTTCAGCCCACAGGCTTTGCATGGGTATCACATAAAGGGCCAAGCACAAATCATTAAAAGCCACATATAACCAACTCCCTGTTGATTAGAACAGTCTTCCAATAGATGCTGTAAAATCAGAATACTTGATCAATTGTGATAATGCCAGATCTTCTCCTCTCCTGGTAATATGATAGAACATTATTGTCAGCAATCCCATCCTGTAACATGTTTAGAATCCATTTGCTAAAAACCTTCAGCAGACTATCCAGAAAAACTGTTCAGTCAATAATAGTTAGTATAGTCCATTGGACCCCTTTTTTAGGTCTCGCCTAGTGACGCAGTGCATGCGCTGTCGCCTAGGCGAGATCTAATGTCGTGGCTTTTTCGGCGGAAGGGGGACAGGAGGTGTGCCCGGATAGGCGATGTGCACGCGTACGGCTCCCGGCTTTTCAGAACAGCGTGCACATGGTGCACTTTCACTTTCCCTCCCTCCCCCTGTCGGCTCCAGATCCCCTCACTCGGAGATCCAGAGGCTGGGAGCTGGCAGACAGCATCTGGTGCGGAGGTAGGCTGGGAGCCTCTGGGTGGAAGGCTGGGGTAGTCATTATGTAGCACTTGTTTATTTAATTTGCAAGTGGTGTGTGACACGCATACATACATTATCAGCACAGCACCCTTTCTCGAGCGCCGCACTGTTAATGGTTTCGATTGTTGTCTCTTTTCATGCTCCTCCACCCTGCGCTCTATGCTCTCACTCCCCCCTCCCCTCTCCCCCTCCCTCCTTGTTAGGGGAGTGTAACGGGATGTAGCCCTTACAGTCATTTGATCTTTTCCAAGCAGCATGGGACCTACGCTGTAAATATTACATACTCGGTGCCCGCTTTCATTTTTGTATACAAAGCACAACACTCGCCTTAACTTTTAATTACTAATAGGCGCACCCACTTTCACTTTTAAATACTCTGTGCGGGCCCGCTTTCACTTTTAAATACTAAGTGTGCCGTCAGCTTCCTTACGTGGTTATGTGAAGGTAAAGTCTGATGATACCGCTGTTATCACTGTGTGCTGGTACTTCCTCTGCACCAAGAGAAGCTCTGCAGCAACAAAGTCAGCAGAACAACTCATACCATTCACAGCACACTTCCAGATCACCCAAAATCATTCAGCATGGCACGAATTATGTTCAGTTTCTGAGCACTCTATAAAATACAGCTACATTTTTTCCATTCCTTTGCAAGGTTACTCTACCTTTTTTCAACAAGCTTTATTAAAAACAACTAGATGAAAAGTTTTTTTATTTTTTTGTCCTCATACATGGCATTAGACCTAGACCTGAGGCTGTGTGCACTCAAACGGGGACAACCACAACAGCACACCATTAGGCCTTTTATTGAACTATATATCTGGAGATATATGCGACCTGACCAAACTCCAACATAATTTAGTATGCCTTAATCATTGGACTTTACTAAGTGACATCTTCCCAGTTAATGAATCCCTGTTACTTACCTTCATCCTATAGTGTCGCCCGTATTGGTCCCCACATTTTAATCCTTTTAGGTAAACCCCTAGCACAGTCTACCCTGCAGGTATTCCTTACATATAAAATCCATTCTCTTAGTGATGGAGCAGTCTGTGCTACCCACTTTATGCATATTTCTCTGCGTGCCATAATTATCAATGCAAATACCTAATGTGCTTGAGATATATTTGCTATATACATTTTGTTAACTCTAGGTAATATTCTAAATATAACAAGCTCAAGGCTTACCTGGACTTTAGCTCCTAGTGTTTTAGAGGCAAACTCACCCACCTCGTGCCAGAAGAATATGTGAACATCATCCGCATTTTCTAGCTCACATTTAGGACAATGTCTTCTCATGCTTCCACACATCTTGGCCAGTTTCTTTGGGTACCAATAAGCTCTGTATAGAGTAAAGAGATGGTTTCTTTAAATGGTGCGGGTCTAATAGTGGACCACAATGCAGCATATGATACTTGCCATAAAGTTTGGATATCTGTTTCCGGTATGTCCGTTCTCCATATCTCCTCTGGTGCAGGTAATGTGTTGTCCTCTGCCTCCACGAGCATCCAGTACCACTTAGACACTTCCTTTTTAAAAGCTAGATTTTTCACAAACTCTCCCCCCCATTCTGACTCCAAGCCGACCTTCCGTTCGTTTTGGACCCAACTTGTCAACCGACGATATTTAAATCTTGCTAGAGTAAAGTTAGTTTTTGATGCAAGTGTGTTCCAGGAAGTAAGGGAATTATTTTCAAATAACTCCCCTCAAGTTGTCAGCTGTTAATAAAAGAAGTGCTAGAACACCTGAGAGGCATTCTGGAGTGGAGAGTTCCAAATTGGCGCTTTACAGCTGTAGTATGGTATACCCATAATTTGTTTAATTTGCACCCACATCTCACAAGCTGCTAACAAAACCTTGAATCTGATTTTTAATTAAAATTTAGGATGACTATATTTGAATAGAAAACATGTCCTTCCTCCGGGACATTCTTTTTTAAGACCTGTAAGTGAAAGGGAATATTTTGTGCATTATCGACCATAAGAAGATGTCTGGTGTTTTTTAAAAAGGACGGCAATTGGTATAGTTTAAAGTCCGGCAGGGCGATTCCCCCATCTATTTTCTTTTTACGCAATTTTTTCCAAGCTATTCTCACAGCCTTATTTTTGCACACAAAACCGCTCAAATCACTTTGCAGTTTCTGCAACCATTCTGTTTTGAAATGTAGTGGTAGAGCATTGAAAAGAAAAAGGAACTTGGGAATAATCATCATCTTAATCAAGTTGACTCTGCCCAATATTGATAAAGGCAAGTGCATCAATGATTCTAATAATGCTTTGGTTTCCAAATGCAGTTTCTTAAAATTGATAAGGGCTATGTTGTCCAAGTCCTTGGTTATCTTAACACCCAAGTATCTAATCTCTAGCTTTTCTAATGGGGAGTTTATTGGAGCATTCCAAGTCATATTTTCGGTTTTATCCTTATTCACTAAGTAACCAGAGATTGTTCCAAAAGTTTCCATTATGTCCATTATAGGGGGTAATGATATTACAGGGCTCGGTGTATATATCATCAGGTTGTCAGCATATAATGCTGTCTTTATTTCCCAGTCTAGATATCGAAAGGGGAGAAGCTCAGTTTCTGATCTGATTCTTCTGGCCAATGGTTCTATGTACATATTAAAAAACTAAAGGAGACAAGGGACATGCCTGCCTAGTCCCACGCTATATCTTAATCTTTGGTGACAGAGATCCATTTACCACTATTCTTGCGGTTGGTACTTCATAAACTTTGTATAAATACGGCCAACTTACTCTGTCAAATGCTTTGTCAGCATTGATCATTATAACAGTTAATGGTGATTTTGTTGTAATAACTATGTCAATTGCAGTGACTAATTCGTGTGTTAAATCCTTCAACTGTCTAGTTTTCATGAAACCCTTTTGATTTAAATGTATAATGTCCCCCAATATCATGCTTAACCTTGTAGCTAAAATGTGTGTGAAGATTTTATAGTCACTGTTCAATAAAGAAATTGGCCTGTGCGACTCACATTTCAGCGGGTCTTTTGCAGGTTATGGTATCAAAGTTATAACAGGCTAATTCCATGAAGCTGGGGTAGAGGCATGATGAGTATATATACTATTTAATAGCTTGTGGAGATGTGGGACCAAGATCTCCTTCAGAACTTTATAAAGTTCATTGGGGATGCCATCCAGTCCTGTTGCCTTCCCTTTCTTTGAACTAGCTATGGATTTTTCTATCTCTAAAATAGAAATTTCCTGATTTAACATACTTTGTTGATTAGTGTTTATCCTAGGTAAGAGATCCTGGTCCGAACACTGATCCAATTATAATTGGGAGACCCTTGTATCTTCAGTATATAATTCTTGGAAGAAGTTACCAAAAGCCTTCCTCATGTAATCCTTGAGTAGCTGCATCTTGTACCTTTTTAATCTTGTTCCTTAACTGGGCATACTTTGTCTTCCACGCAAGGAGTTTCCCAATCCCTTCCCCGTATTCATAATGAGCCATTTTATTGACTTCCCATCGCTCCTTAATCTTTCCCTCCAGGAATTCAGCCAACTGCTCTTTAGCCTCATTTAGCTTATCCTGCAGTCCGAGTCTTAAGGTGATATTTTGACAACCTAAGAGAGTTTCCTGTGCTGTTTAAATCTTATCCTTGTATACTTTGACTTTTCTTTTCCCCTCTTTTTGATGGAAGGTAGCATGACTTATGAGTCTCCCCAAAAGATAATCCTTAAAGGTGTCCCATACTATATGCAGCACTGCAGATTCATAATTTATGTCAAAAAATTCAATCACTTCTTTTTTTAACATGTCCACCTCTCCCTGTTTCCCCAAGAGTGTTCTGTCTAATGTCCATCTATATTATGTCAGGTTTTTCCCCGTGGACATTTCTAACCACACTTTCGCGTGGTCAGACAAATGCTCAGGTTGATGTGCAACCATAAGATTGTTTTCCCTTAATCTCTCGTTCAACAGATATAAATCGATTCTTGAGGTGTGTATTTCTTATTTCGATGCGTGAATTATTTTTTATTACCAGCACTGAGTCGCCATATATCCATTAGCCCTAAATTCTTTACTAATTGTTGTATACTCTTTCTCATTTTTGGGGCACTTATAGTGCGTTGATGATCTATCAAGTAGAGGATTCATTAAAATATTAAAAGTCTCCTGCCATAATTATGTTATATTTGGCATCTAAGAGGTGTTTATACAGCTCATTAAGAGGGGAAGGGTCATCCACATTGGGGCCATAGTATCCTATCAACGTGAGTCCTAATTTGTCAATTTTAATTACCATCTACCCCCTTTATCCACCTTACAGGTCTCTATTTTAATGTTAGCTGATTTTTTAAATAATATGGCTACTTCTTTAACGTTACAAGATTGCTTGGAGCATACCAAATGAATTATCCATTGGTTTAGTTTAGGTACGCCTTCCCATTCCTCTTCTCGTGAGTGCGTCTCCTGCAAGATAATTATATCATTTTGAACAATTTAATTAATGCTAAAATCTTCCTCCTTCTCCTATGTACTCTCACACCATTGACATTCCAGGATAATATTCTGATTTTATTCATTTTCTTCTCCCCCTCGCTCTTGCATTTGTTCTTTAATACCTTCTTTCTGATATTTGTCAATGTCATGTATGAGGATTTTTTTTGTTTTTCCCCTAATGCTCCCCACCCAGTGCTCATAATTACAAGTGAAAAGATGCTTCCCTCACATTGTAACCACCCTCCTACCCTGGGGAACCCTCCCTTATTCCCCTGGTAACACAAAGATAGCACGGATAAATTAAAGAAGATTTCAAGGAGAAGTAAAAACTACCCATGGAAACCTTGAGTTACACAATCCTTGAGGTCATATTTCAAAATAAAAAAAGCAGAACCCTTAGACAAACCTACATCACTGGTCCTGCAAGTAGCTTAAGCTACCATGGCTACCATGGCTACTTCTAAATCTACTGGCGATATGCAGTCAGATAGTAGTTGAGCCTAACCTTCCTACTTCGAACAGATACTCTGCATTAGTGCAAGATGACACAGATATAGTCATTGAGGAACACTTGTCACACACTCTTCTAGGAAGTGAACTCACCCCTAACATCTCTAAGATAAATGTACAACCAGATAACCAGTAAAATGCGCTAGCAAAGGAGAACTTCATAGATGTAAGCTCAATGTTAATACTGCTCTCAAAAAAGATTAAAGATAAATTTGCCATATCAGAAAATAATCAAACTAAAATACAGGAATCATGTGTGTACCTAAAAACTGAAATGGCTGATATAACGGCAAGGCTAACAACAATGGAAACAGCGCTTGGAGGTTTGCAAGAAGAGGTGAAGAATAACCAGAGAGAAATTCAAACTTTGTAGTGAGAAGGAAATCAGGAACAAGTTGGAGGTGCTAGAAAATAATTCCAGGCGGCACAATTTAAGGCTCCTTGATGTTGCAGAAGGGCTGGAAAAGAGAAATCTGAAAGATTTTGTGGTAACTATTATTAAGAAATTTCAAACATGGGACTTGGAGCAAGATATACAGAGGGCACATAGACACCTGTTCATACGGAGCCCAAAAAGGGATAAACCAAGAAAAACATTCATACATTTTCGTACCTATGTCATTAAAGAGGCAATATTTTCAGCTGCCCTTAGAGCAAAATTTTTCCAAAAAGATGGTTGGTCAAACATAGCTAAAACCACATTCAATCGCCAGTGGGAACTAGGGAAGCATATCAAAACACTGGAGGCACTGGGGGCAACGGCACAGTTAAAATTCCCAGCTACTCTAAAAGTTATGTGGAGAAATCAAATGCATAACTTAGGGAAGTCTCAGAGGTGGAGAGTTTGATTCACTATATAAACAGTCAAAGAGGTACACAATAGATTCACGGAAGGGATAGGAACGTTGGAGCTCCAAGGGGGGCAATGCGTCACCCCAACTAGATGAAAAGTTGCTGGACCCATTAGGTGAGCCGCCTGAGAGGAACCCATTGTTTTTTCTTAAGATCTGTGCAATATTATGCTACACTGGTTCAGTTTTTCTGAAAAATGAGAGAAAAGGAACTTTATATCACTTAAAATACACTATGCAGGGCTAAAACTATCTTCCCTAAATGCATTTCTCAACTTTGATTTCCTGCTCTTAAAAACGTTTTTAGTTACTAGTCTAAAATGTTCTTTTAAAAACCCTATGTGATGTCACTAGTAAAGCAGCCAGCAGATATTTTGTCTGAAATTGTGGCACTCACTATATCTGTAGTGCAGCTGCATTTTGACTGTTTTACGTCATTAGAGTTTCTCATTAAATTAAGTTAGGTGTTTATTTTGCCCTTTTCTGCTACAAAAAACATATATTTTTTTAAGATAATCACCAGTTTCACATTGACTGTGACAGGGAGTTTAATACATCCTTCACATTCCTGTAAAGGGCATGTTCTTGCCAATAATGCACAGACCGGTAATTGGTTTTGTTTTCACAAGAATATATACTTTTTAAAAATGATATAAACGTCACTCTTTATTTTGAACTATAACCTTCGCAGTGCAGTTCTCCCTCGTTTCCCAGTTCCAGCTGCAGTAGCTTATACAATCTAGGGATTTGCTCTGCATCTGTATCTTCTACTCCTGCTTTTATAATTGGGTACAGTACAGAGGACTACATGTCCCATAATGCCAGCATATGCCTGGCCTACATGCGCTGCTCATGCATTGATGTGGAAAACATTAATGCTTTATGCAGCTGTTCCTTTGTTATAATTGAAAGCTATTCCTTTGCAGACATTTACATTTTTTTTACCAATGTCGAGCATTTTTTCTTCGATGCTTACCTAATATGCCAAAGCGCCTAAACACAGTCTGTCCCCTCTCTCATTCCAAGTCTATTCCCTTTCACCAAACAAAGTGACAAATGAAGGGATAGCGTACATGTATGACCCGACAACAGCCATAAATCTAACCTTCATGCCTGTGAAGGCATAGTTACCAAGTTTTTAGATTATTTACGTCTGACATTTCAATGGGTTCAGTGTGCTTATATGCAGCCGTGGCCCGTGGAGGGAGTTCCGTGGAGCAGGCAGGTGGGGCGGGGGAGGGGCAGGGTGGGGGGGTGGTAAACACCGGAATATGGATGATTGCAGGTAAGTAAACAATTAAATTAAAAAAACGAATTTCGTTGCGCGTCCTGCATCGCAACGAAATTCGTTTTTTAAGCTTCCCCTTTTGCCTCTCCCCTTCCTGTCTAATCATTCAATCCTATCATCCCCAACTGTTCACCTACCTTTCCCCCCTGTTTCACGGCTCCATTCTAAACATGATCACCCACATCTTGATATCCATGATGTATATTGCCCCAGCTCTCTCTCTTGGTGTTCTGTAATTTTGACTTTAATTACTTGTTGTTTGGTTTTACTGTTTATTTATTGTGCCATAATATGACCTCTCTTCTACCCCTATAAAGCGCTCTGATACCTCTGGGTCCAGCCAGCGCTATATAAAACTTCTAAATAAATAAATAAATCAATAAGCCAAGGGGGTTCAAACTGTCTATAAATCTCAAGTATATAATAGGGCAAGGAGGTTTAGAGGCAAAGTAGATATCCTGCACCTCAGTGTGCACTGCTGTGGTGCCTGCTGTCATTGTAAAAGCCAGCCCTGCCTGGCTGGCTGTTTTTAAATTCTAATCATATGCAAATTCGACTTTGAAATTAAAAGCACGACCAAAGTATAATACCGTATCTTTACATATCAGTCACCCCTAAGGTTTCTCCGAGGAGCCCGAGGGGTAGGGTGCCTTGTAACTATAAGCTTGGACATTGTAAAACATGGTTTATTAGCCCTGGTGCGGCTAAAACTGCAAATTCCGTTTTCACCATTGCAGTGAATGGCTCCTTAGGCTAACATTGAGATATGTTATTTAAGTAAAAACATTGACAGGAGCCATCTAAACATATACTTCAATGTATCTAATTAATAGTTGGCATACATCCAACAACTTACCGCCATTAGGTTTATATTAACTAATACAGAAAAGAAGTTATTAAACTTTCTTTTCTGTGAGCCAAAATCCTCTACTGACTGGTCAGCCCTTTCCCGGCAGAGTCAGAGAAGCTTGATGAGGTATGAAGTGCCCTCTCAGAGTAGACCATGGATTGTCTGTGAGTGGAGAACTTTAGCTCTAGAACTCAAAAGGCAGGAAGGGGATAAGGGACCCAATCTGGTGTTCAAAGGGAGAATGACAGTTTGGGACTAGCACAGGCTGACCCCCACATTCTGCACCCCCAGCCACACAGGAGCCCCTGTAATTTGATTAGTCAGGTGGTTGGAAGGGGCGTGATAGTGAAACATAGCCACACCAGTGGATTGGCATTTTCAGATCTACCCCCAAAGAAGAGACTCTCTCCATGTTGGATTTTGAGAGAATGGTGCTTTGTGGGACAACAGTAAGCCATACTTTGGAAGAGGTGCTCATACAACTGGGTGGCACCCTGCATCTCATTGGTCGGGGGGGGGGCATCCCAGTGCTTGACGCCCAAAAACTGTGAATAAATTAGGGAGAGCTGCATAGCGCCTCAGATCTGTTGTCTGAAACTACAAGGAATAGAAGGGTTGCCCTCCTGAAATCAATCTGGATCTGCACCCAAAGGGCTACGCTCTTAAGCACTGCACCTGCTGCACAATCTTGCACTACAACCCTAACAACTTTGCATTGCTTCAAGAAGGATTAAGAAGTGGACTCCCTGCAAGCTATGGTTTAGCAGGGCACACCTACATCGTCTCAACCAAAAGTCCTCATCCTGGATTGCGTCCAGTGGAATGTTAAGGATTTGGCTAGGTGCATTGTGGGAATTGTAGTCCAGACATTGCAAGGACCATCAAGGAGATTCCAGACCCTTGTATTTATGTTTTGGATACTTTAAACCCCTTTAGGAAGAAGTTTCAGAAGCTTTGAGAAGTCCATAATTTGCCCATGTGCATTATGGGAGTTGTAGTCCCAGACCCCCAAGGAGCAACTCAGGGATTCTGGAACCTTGGATTTTTGTTGTGGACACTTTCCTACATCAAGAAACACTTCTGGAAGTAAGTGTAAAGAACTCTTGACTTTGTCTCTATTCGCTTCTAAGTGCTAATTTTACTTTTAATCTTTAAAAATGTATATCTCAACTTTCCTACATTGGATTGTTGCCATTTTGGTGTTTATTTGTTTATAAAAATGTAATCTTATTTTATAAATTGGAGTTGGATGTTTATTGTATGTTTTGTTTTACTTATTCAATCTATTGGTGTTTTTAAATGCTTCACACACTTTTCTCCTAAATTAAGCTCTATTATTTGCTCTAATAGCACCTTTTGCTTGCCTACAGTGTTTCCTCAACCATGAGGCAGTTGCGATTTTGTTGTTGGTCTCTTTGATATCAAGGGTTAAGGCTTATATTTTTACTTTCAGCAAAGCTTCATGCTAATCAGTAATTGAGATTTGATTTAACGGCTCCCAGTAGATTACTTTTTGTTTAGCTACAGTGTTTACTAAACCTTGAGGAAGTAGAATGTTTGTTGTTGGTCTTTTTGATATCAATGGTTTAAACTTCTCTTATTACTTCAAGCAAAGCTTCATGGTCGTCCAAATTTGATATTGATCTCATTTTACTGGGAATTGTTTGGAGTTTTCCATTACAGAGACAACCTTTGTGGCTGTTCCTAAAAGGATGTCAGGGTTCCGCTCAACGCAGGCCCATTTAATAGTTTTCCTGTTAGAAAAAGTACTTTTCCCCACTGTTGATGCTGATGATTCAGAGTTGTGGTAATTTTAATAGCCCTTTCATTGTTAACGTTGGAGCATTTTGGTCTCTGTTATTTCAATCTAATATTGTTATATTATCGACTGCAGGCCACAACCCAAGTTTTAATTATATATTATATGTGAGGCTGGGGAAATCGGAACAATTGAATGTTTAGTACCCTTCTCTGTCTGAGGGACATATGGCACTGCAGGCCTGAAGGACCCAGTTTAGGGTAAATGCAATAAGTTGAGCTGCTCTTGAAGTCCATTTGCTCATAATTAAATCCAAGGGTAATATGTAAGTATGGGCGAATTTTGCGAATTCTCAATCCGTGAATTTGCGGATTTGCGAATTCGCGATCCGCAAAATTCGCAAATTTGTGCGAATGTGCGGATTTTTTTTATTTTTGCGTGTTCGCGGGGCAATTTGCGTGTTCGCGGGGCGCTTTGCGTGTTCGCGGTTTTTTTTGTGCAAGACCGCTCGTTGTTGTGCCCTCTGCCCCACTCGTTTTTGTGCCATTCTGCCCTCTGCCCCACTCGTTTTTGTGCCCTTCTGCCTACTGCCCCACTTGTTTTTGTGCCATTCTGCCCTCTGCCCCACTCGTTGTTGTGCCCTTCTGCCCTCTGCCCCACTCGTTGTTGTGCCAATCTGCCCTCTGCCCCACTTATTGTTGTGCCCTTCTGCCCTCTGCCCCACTCGTTGTTGTCCCCTTCTGCCCTCTGCCCCACTCGTTGTTGTGCCATTCTGCCCTCTGCCCCACTTGTTGTTGTGCCCTTCTGCCCTCTGCCCTACTCGTTGTTGTGCCCTTCTGCCCTCTGCCCCACTCGTTGTTGTGCCCTTCTGCCCTCCGCCCCACTCGTTGTTGTGCCATTCTGCCCTCTGCCCCACTTGTTGTTGTGCCCTTCTGCCCTCTGCCCCACTGGTTGTTGTGCCCTTCTGCCCTCTGCCCCACTCGTTGTTGTGCCATTCCGCCCTCTGCCCCACTCGTTGTTGTGCCCTTCTGCCCTCTTCCCCACTCATTGTTGTGCCCTTATGCCCTCTGCCCCACTCGTTGTTGTGCCATTCTGCCCTCTGCCCCACTTGTTGTTGTGCCCTTCTGCCCTCTGCCCCACTCGTTGTTGTGCCATTCTGCCCTCTGCCCCACTCGTTGTTGTGCCCTTCTGCCCTCTGCCCCACTCGTTGTTGTGCCCTTCTGCCCTCTGCCACACTCGTTGTTGTGCCCTTCTGCCCTCTGCCCCTCTCTTGTTTTATTTTAGAATGGCGCCGGCAAGCTGCCAGCGCCATTCTAAAATAGTTACTAAGTTAGCTTCATCAGGAAGCACTAATAGATAAAATAAAGCAGGTGCTCGAATTCAGTTAAACTCGAGCACCTGCTTCTATTAGTGCTTCCTGTTGAAGCTAACTTAGTAACTATTTTAGAATGGCGCTGGCAGCTTGCCTGCACCATTCTAAAATAGTTACAAGCTTGAAGCTTGAACTTTGCCCCCCGGATCCATTCCGCTCGCGGATTTCCCGTCAAATTCGCGGGAATTCGCGGATTGCGAATTTGCCGAAAATCCGCAAAATCCGCGAGCGGAACGGATTTTGCGCCCATGCTTTGTAATATGCCCCATTGTTTGTCAAAGCCGTTGTTTAAATTGCAAGGGACAGTACCCAGGGGTTTTAATGTGGAATTGATTTTGCCACCTATACTAATATGACTGTTCACAGAATCTGCTGCTGGAAAGCTGTCTAATTGTTGATTTGTAGCTGTCTCTCTTTGTCGATCTATTACTGGATTATAGACATTGAAAACCAAAGGCCTATTGCCCCTGGATAGCTCTAAACGTATGCCCGTAATGCCATTAGAGTCAAATATGACTTCTACAATCTTATGACCCAAGGCTGTCTTTACCCAAAGACGTAGACCGCCCGATGGTCTCCCCTTCCAACAGTACAGGACTGGTTTAAAATAGGAAGAATAACTCGAACAAGGAGTAATTTGCCAAGTCTCTACGAAGAGATAGGTGTTAAAGTTATCAATGAAAGTACTCCAGTCTGGATCTTCTAATCTAAGACCCATACCAGCCACAATCCACAAGAAGATCTTTGGGAGGGAGTGATCTATGGCTTACTGTGTACGTGATAGTCTATCCTTGTCACTATAATGCCACACAAGATCTCTAGAAGGATTAGGAGCTAGAGGTTACTTTGGGCACCATGCAGTGGCGTCAACAACACTATTACCCCTTAAAGATGAATTTACATTGATACTTTAGGGTCCTTCTTCAGGTTAGATAACTCTGTTACCAATTCTCCTACTGTAGAGCTCCACTCTTTCTCGGGAATAGATAGCCAATCAATACAGTCCACTTCTGAGGACAAGATGTTCCTTATGCAGGCATCTGTCAAATGCCTAAGCACATTAGGCCGGATTCAGCTCCCAGCCTTCTATATCTGATCCCGATTTCTGAGCACGCTTCACAGATAGTGCACACTTCGATCGACATTAGCCGAGTTACCATCTCTCTGCAGTGGAAGACACCTCTTATTATATCATGGTCTTTTGCAGCATGACTTGTCAATCTTTCTACCATCACTATATAGCTCCTAAAGATGGATGTGCACTTCCTAGTACTTCTCAACTAATATATAACTTTGTTTTTAGGGATTCTTCATTTTCTCGAGCACCTTGTCTAAGTTTGAGAACTGAGGTTAAGAAAATGTGTGCCTGATGCAAATAAGTGGGTTTTCTAAGGTATCTTTCTTCATATAGTAGCCCCCACGTATTCTCTCTCTCCATGATATTTGCTATGCCGTGGTAAACTTGATGGTCATACTGGAAGATTGGAGCAGGGCGATGTACTATCCCTCTATGACTTCTCACCAGGTAAGTAAATATATCCTGGTTACCTTTAAGGAGTCCCCATCCTCCCTAAAATGTATCCAAAGCCCCTAAATTGTCCTTCCACTGTGTCTGTGTTACACAATGTTTAGGTCTTTCGTAAACTGTAGGTGTTGCCTTTGGTGGGATCTGCAGTTGAACATTTGAAACCTCTTTAATGTTTATACAATTTTGCTCTGTATGTGCTACCTTCCTGTTTTCTTTGTGAGATTAAACACCTACAGTATCCTTACTTTGTAGGGAGGTTCCCCCATTTAGTGCGGGAATATTTGTTTTCATAACTATACAAACTTTTTAAATCACAAATCTCACTTTTTGATTCAATAATGAACTCGTTAAGATTCTTCTAGGTACAATCACCAGAGACTTCCTTAGTGAGATTCTCACCCTCTCTCTCTGCCATTTCCAATACCGGTGGACCATTGCTTTCTAGAAGTGCATATCTGTTTGGTCAAATAATATTCAGTTCAGGCTGCTATTACCGCACAAGGTGTAGATATGTGCAAAGTGGCATATACAAAGGTTTTGTCTGCAAATGCTAGGGTAAAATATTTTTTAATTTTGGAAAATATTTTTTAAATACAGCAGCTCTCTGAATGGATCTGGTGCTATTATTATTATTAGAAGGTGAAATTAAAATTACCTGCACCTCTTCTATTAGGTTGTCAAATAAAGATACAATCTGCCTTTCTTTGCTTTGATTTTTGTCAGAAACTACTTTAGGCACTTTGCATTTGCCCATTATCCCTAATGGAAATCCAGATTAGTTGACAGAATATCGGAAACAGAAATATTGTGTGGACAGACTATCATGTCAAATATGTCGAGGACCAAAATATTGAGAAGGTAAGTGCCAACATGTAAGTATAGATTTACTATTTTAATTCCTCATTTACATTCCTTGAAGATGTATATATCATCAAGTTACATATATATGGAGTTATATATGGTAAGACTTTGCTTACCTATAGAAACTTACCTTCACCATACTTATGTCCTCAATATTCTTGACACAATATTTTGTCCACACAATATTTGTTCACTGATATTTTTCTGCACGCCCGATAATGCTCGTCTATAGTCAAATGAGTCTAGAATATATCAAAAGCAAGGTCCCAAATTACAGGTTATACAGGCCAATAATTATCCTTATGTGTCTGCAAAATACCTGTACTAATAAGAGAAATTCAAAACAATACAATAACCAGCTTAACAATAGAGGTATTGCACCTACAGACATACCTTCCATACTACTATAACTTAAGTAGTATTTCATTTAGGCACTTCAAATAAAACACAGTGTAAAAGAAGCAATAATATACAATGGCAAATTAGTGAAAGTAACAGGTCTCATTTCTCAGTTTCCCTTCCCTTAGGCGGACACATGTTGGATAGTTAGCAAACTAATAATTTGGATTTAGCAGTGAGACCTTAGTTTAGCGTGATAACATCTAATGTCAAATACCTAAAAACAAAAAAGAACATAGGTTTGCCAGTCTGCTTGGATGCAATATAGGTCTTTTAATTTATTGGATGACCACATTTAAAAAAAGTCAACAGCAGCAAGAAGATGCACTCCACTTATCCTCAGTACAAAGTAAGCGGGCATTGCTCACTAAGGGGCATAATTAACAAGGTATTCCTGTGCGTTTTACACCATGCAACATTATATATGGGTGATGCAACCCCACAATGTGATTTATCAAGCCACGGAATGCCATTTTATTTATTTAATTAATTTGTATAGCGCACTATCACCTAACAGGCATCTTGGCGCTCATAACTCAAATTGACCATCGCGGCGAAAGCTCCCTATAACTCAACCTTAATTCTTAGGAAATAACCATTTTTTTAGGTTCTTTCTGAATGGTAGGAGTTCACTGAGTTGTCTCAATTCAAGAGGTAGAGTGTTCCACAGCCTTGCAGTAGCAACCCTAAATGATCTGACTCCTGCTTTAACTTTTTTAAAGCGGGGAACTTTTATTAAATTTCCCCCGGAGGAGCGCAAAGTTCTGCCAGGGACATACCATTCACATTTGCGTTGAAGGGAGCTAGGTCCCTTTCCATGCAGAACTTTAAAAACTATGCACAAGGATTTAAACTTAATTCTTTGTGTCACAGGGAGCCAGTGCAGCTCCGCCAGGGCCCCGGAGGCGGAGGACCGTCTCGGCCAGCCTAATACCAATTTAGCTGCAGTAGATTGCATCCTCTGCAGCCTATCCAGTAAAAATTTAGGAGACTCAAGGAGCAAGGCATTACAATAATCAGCCTGACTGAGTATCGTGCTTCGTGCTATCAGGGAGCGCGCCTGATCGGGTGATAGAGGAAAGATCTTTCTAAGAGAGCGAATAATGGTCAAGCAGCAGCCCACCACTTTTGTAACTTGCGCCTCTAGGGTTACAATCAAAAGTCACACCCAGGTTATGAACTGTCTTAACAAGTTGGCCAAGGTTAGAAGACTCTGGGGGCCAAAAGTTGCAGGGCAGCTCAGAGGGATTCCTACCCATATCATAATGCAGCAACTCTGTTTTAGCTACATTGAATTGTAGTGAGTTCTCCCTCGACATGTCTTACAGGCAGCTGTGAAACCCCTCTAAAGAAGTTGACTGCTCTCCCTCAAGGGAGAGGATTAATTGTGTGTCATCAGCGTAGTTAATAACCTTGATGTTGTATCGCTTGATGACCGCCATCAGCGGTCTCAAATAAACGTTAAAAAGAATAGGGCTGATGGCCGAACCATGAGGCACACCATGTAAGACATGTGTAGAGGCAGATTGGTAGGGAGGAAGGGACACTGCCTGCTGCCTCCCTGATAAAAAGGAATGAAACCACCTAGGGGCAACACCCGAAACTCCCAACTCTCTTAACCGACTCAGAAGGATTTTGAGGTTGACCGTATCGAAGGCGGCAGACAGGTCAAGCATAATCAACACTGCTGCCTGACCCCTGTCCGCCCGCCCCCGAAGCTCATCCATCACGGTCACCGAAGCCGTCTCGGTGCCGTGAGCCGGTCGAAATCCAAACTGCTCCTTGTCCAGGTGCTTATCTTGTTCTAGGTGTACGGACAGCGTGCCGCTCACCACCCGTTCTACTATTTTAGCAGGAAAAGGGAGAAGGGATATAGGTCTAAAATTTCTGGGTCAAGGGAGGGTTTCTTAATCAGTGGTGTCACTAGAGTCTGCTTCCATTGACATGGCACCACCCCCTCAGCAAGAGACTGATTGCAAATCATACGGAGTGAGGGAAAGAGCTCCACCCCGAACTCCTTCCAGATTTTACATGGCAACGGGTCCAGGGGAGAGCCTGATGCAATACTGTCCACTATCTTACAGAAATCCTCAGACTGCAAGGGAGGGAATTCAGAAAGTGACCCAGAGGCAGCTTCCTCCGTGCCTCTCCCTTGGCCCTTAGGGCCCATGACCAAGTAAGCTGTATGTTCAGGTACTCGGGGCCGAACTACATAACATAAATAGAAGGGCAAGCACCAAGGGAGGTCTGGGTTTTGTAGAAACCGCATTTCCGTTGTCGGATTTTTTGGCTAAAGACCTTCTCCCATGCGGGCTGCTGAATGTTCGATCCTTACTAAAACATAGGACTGAAATTCAGCTAGTAAGTTATGTTTTCTCTCAGTCTTTCATTATCCTGATGCTGCTAATAAAGGTTTATTTGGGTAGAAATAAATTCTTATTAATAACATCAATGCTAACCACTGTGTTATGTTCTGAATCCTGAGTTTGTCCTTCTCCAGACCAAGCACTCTTAAAAAATGCCTACCAGTAGAGATGACATGTGAATCCTACACCGTGAAGTCCCCTTTGCCTTATGTAACATTTTCAATACACTGATTTACACATGTATGATTCATTGCCTCTGCCCTACACTGGTCTGAGAGATGCTATAAAATAAATACAATACATGTGACAGAGTGGCTATGGAGTGATGAGAGGCACTGTTGGAGGGTGATAGTGAGGGAATCATTGAAGATTGTTGTATCCTGGCACACAGTAAAGTCATCATTTACTACGCTTTAAAAGCTAATTCAATTCAATATATAATGACAAATGTAGCTGTAATGCACAATTTTTCCCTAATATTCTTGGGGAGGGGGGCCCCTCAAAGATCTCTTTGTAGTGGAAAGGCTCACTCGTTGCACTGGGTGCGCACCATACAGGGACTGGTCTGAAAATGTGTGCCCGGGCTGCCTTGGGTTTACAGTATGGCCCTGGCCGGAGCAAGAGCCTAGTACCGCAAAATAAAAGTAAACGTTGAAAAGTTAGTTGCCAAGCTGCAGCACCAACTTTCCCATTAAAATCTTTAGATTTTTGCACATTTTTTCAATACAAAATAATAAAATCTTTAGCTATTGGAGTATTTGTTTGGTGTGCACTTGTGTGTGTATTTTTGTTACAAGTCTGTTTTATTTTGGAACAAAACCCCTGGAAGGGGCAGAGTAACACAGCGTTAAGCCTACAACCTCCATCCGAGGCCGGCCGCAAAGAATGTGCAATAGGGCCATGAATTTTGCGTAGTCAAACTGTTTAACACAGCGCCTTGCCTACAACCCCAAGGGGGCCGGCTGCGTGGCTTAGGATAAGCTGTTAAAGTTGTTCAGCGATTACCGAGCCCCAAAGACAGATCAGGGAGAATAGGTGGGCAGTCAACAAGCCCAACACTTATGAACGACCCAACAGAGGTCTGTGAACACAGAGAAGAGCTACAGAGAAAGGGGAGAAAAGAAAAGAAAAGAAGAAAGAGGCCAGAGACAAGAGATGGAAGGGATAGCGCGCTAGCAGGGTGGATGAGTTGGTCCGTGGGTGAGGGGCGGCATCAGGCAGCGAGGGTCAACCTCTAGAACTCAGATGGTATGGAGGTTGTCTATGGGAGCAACCTAATGGGATCTGTAGGGACGACAGCATCCTCAAAGAGATGCAGGGTCCAGAGCCTAGTGGGCATGTGTCGTGCATGTTCCATTGAGCAAAGGTAGCGCACCAAGTGCTTCCAGACCGTCTCGAAGCGAGTGTGATGCAACTGGAGCCACGCCGTGAGAAGCTCCATTGCCAAGACGTGCCATAGCTGCACAAACCAGGAAGCTATGGGAGGTGCTTCACTCTTCTTCCAATACAAGGCTATGAGCTGCTTGGCCGCACCTAGCATTTGTAGCGTTACGATCCAGTCACTACGGGTGAGGGCCTTAAGGTCTGGCGGCCTGACACCCAACAGGATCTTACCTATGGCTTCAGGCAAGGGGAACCCCAACACCCCCCTTATATGGCTAAGGACCTCCTTCCAGAAGACAGTTAGGAGCGGGCATGTCCACCATATGTGCACAAAGTTCCCCGTCGCAGCCCGACACCTCCAGCACAGTGGCGAAACATTGGGGAACATCTTATGAAGCCGCAGAGGGGTGTAATACCATTGAGTTAAAAGCTTATAAGCATTTTCCCTCTGCGGGATACTCCGATATACCTTGGGGATGTCTCTCCACACCGCGTCCCACTGTGAGGGCGTAATGTCCTTATTGACCGCTATCTGCCATTGGCGCTGGTACGGATGGGCGGGTATGAGTGGTGGATGCTGTAGAATGTGGTAGATTTGGGAGACCAACCGCTTTAAGCCCCCGAGGGTGCGCGCCAAGCGTTCGAAAGGGGTGAAGGCACGTGTGACAGCTCGGTACGTATCGCCATCGGAGGCCCAATGTCGCAGTTGGGCATACTGCAGCCGTGCAGCGGGCTGCAAGAGGAACTCTTCGCGACATTGGTCGAACGATTTAAATGAGCCCCCGTCAAACAAGTCGCAGAGCACCCTGCAGTCCCCCTGCACCCAGTTCTCAAACGCCCGAGTTTGATAGGCCGGCGGGAAGTGAGGGTTTGCCGCTATGGGAGTATGCGGAGACGGGAACGTAGTAAGACCCCTGGGTACAGCAGTGGCATCCCAGATGTCCAGCACTGTTTTCGTGGGCACTGCAAGGTACGCACTTCTGGAGCGGGCCGCCCGGTGGATCCACGGCAGGTCCCAAATTGTACGTCCCGTCACCGCTCTGTCCATGTGTAGCTACCCTTTTTCACTCTCTCTCACCCCCCACTCTATCACAAATCGGAGATGCGCAGCCCAGTAGTAGTGGACCAGGTTAGGGCAAGCTCGTCCTCCCTTGTCTAGCGGAGCCATAAGAATTTTTTGGGAGAAACGTGATCGCTTGCCACCCGCTTTCGTATGCAGTGAAGCGGGATTGGAGTGGGGAGGCATTGAAACACGTAGAGGATTTTGAGGAGGATCGACATTTTGACCGCGTGGAGGCGGCCAAACCAGGACAACATCAGGGGTTTCCACCGCCGCAGGTCCTCCAGGATCTCCTTTCGGCAGGCGCGCCAATTGACAGAGGTCCAGTCGTCTAGGGAGGGGGTCAAGGTGAGGCCCAGATATCTGATATGGCGTTCAGCCCACTGGTAGGGCACAGTCCCCATCAGGGTGGAGAGATCCTCCACCGGGATGGTAAGATTAAGAGCCCAGGACTTGTCGTGGTTGATCTTGAGGCCGGAAGCTCTCTCGAAGAGGCAAAGCACCCTATGAACAGCCGGCAAGGATTCCCGCGGGCGCGTGAGAGTAAGGATCAGGTCATCCGCGAACAGCGCCACCTTGTTGTCCCGCCCACCGTGTGCTATCCCGTGGATGTCCGAGTCGCGCCGTATCAGCTCCGCGAGAGGTTCCACTGCAAGGGCGAATAGGAGGGGTTAGAGGGGGCACCCCTTCTAGTGCCCCTATGTATCGCTAGTGGCAGCGTTAAGTCTCCATTGACCCGAATTCAAGCTTGGGGCCCTATATATGGAGCCATGATCCTTGCAATCATCTTCGGACCCAGCCCGAGTTTATGAAGTACCGCCCTAAGGAAGGCAGGCCCAGACCACCCGGTCAAACGCCTTCTCTGCGTCCAGGGAGAGAAGGCAGGCCGGTATTTTCCAATGACGCACTTTCCCTACAAGGTGCGCAAGTTTGCGAACATTGTCTGCCCCCTGACGATCATGGATAAATCCGACCTGGTCGAGGTCCACAAGCCATTGCATATACGAATCTAGGCTAGTGTATATTTTGAAATCCGTATTAAACAAGGCGATAGGGCGGTAGGACGCACACGGTGCGGGGTCTTTACCGGGTTTCGGTATTAACGCTATCTCCGCCATGCCCATGTCAGGGGATGGGCCCACCTCTTCAGAGAAAGAGTTGAACAGCCGAAGGAGGTAAGGCCGAAGCTGAGTCTGAAATGTGCGATAGAAAGATAGTGGCAGGCCATCCGGACCCGGCGTTTTCCCCAAAGGGAGGTCCTTAATCGCCGCCGTGACCTCGTCCTCCGTAATGGAGCCTTCCAGCTCCGTCGTGCTCCCAGCTGATAACGTCGGTCCCTCGTAGTCATCCAGGACAGCCGCTATCGCATCCACCGAGACAGGTTCCCTCCCGTACAGAGAGGTATAGTAGTCCACAAATGCAGCCTGCTTGGATTTCTCCAAGACTACTTTCGACCCATCCTGCATTTGGATACTAGTTATGTGAGCCTTGGCAGCGCGCGCTCGCAGCCTTCCCGCCAGTAGTTGGCCTACCTTGTCGCCACCCTCAAAGTACCTTTGCTTCAGGGCCAACAGGGCACATTCCGCCTTATTGGTGCGCAGAAGCCTGAGCTGCCCTCTGAGAGTGGCCAATCTCCTCCTAGTGTCTCGCGACGACCGCTCCTGATTCTGCACCTCGGCATTCTTAATGTCCACTGCCAAATCAGCCTCCAGTTTGCAGGCAGCGCGCCTCCGTGCAATCGCCAGGGAGGTGATGTGCCCCCGAATCGTGGCCTTGAAGGTGTCCCATACCACCGAGAAAGACATTTCCGGGGTATCATTAGAGGCAAAATAGGCGTCTATGGCCTCCCGAATGCTATCCACATCGTCAGCGTCCCGAAGGACGCTCGGTGGGAAAGACCAACGCGCGACACGCATGGGACGCGCTGCCGGGTCCTGGAGATACATTTCCACATGGGCATGGTCCGACAGAGAAATGTCCGAGATGGAGGCTCCCAACGTGTCTCGGAGCATCTCCAGCGACGCAAAGAGGAAATCGATACAGGAGTAAGATCTATGGGTGTGCGAATAGAATGAATAATCTCTAAGATCCGGGTTGTGATAGCGCCACACGACTAGTAGTCCTAAGTCTGCAATCTGCTTGCGCAGCGCAGAGGACATCACCCCGGAGGCGTTAGAAGCAGCACCACAGCGATTCTGGTCAGGTTCCCACACTAGGTTGAAGTCCCCTCCCAATAGCATGTGCGGGTCTCCACATGGAATCTGTTCCCTTAGGAGTGTCTGAAGATATCGGTCCTGCAACTGGTTGGGAGCATACACATTACACAAAGTGAATCTGCTCCGTCCCGCATACACTGTGACCTTGAGGAAGCGCCCATCCCCACTCTTATAGGGTCCGGGGTCTCCCCGCCTGAAGCCAGCTCTGCATAGTATGGCCACCCCCGCAGTTTTAGTGTCCGCAGCTGCCCAGAACTGAAGAGGGTACTTGGAGTGGGCCATGCGGTGTGTGTCCCCCTGCAGTAGGTTGGTTTCCTGAAGATAAATAATGTCGGGTTGTTGTTGGAGGAGATAGCGCCAAACCTGCTTGTGCTTATTAGGGGAGTTCAGGCCCTTAATGTTGAGTGACAAAACCTTCAGGGTTCTAGGCACAATCGCAGCCATAGCAAATAGCGAGCAGGATCCGCCCACGTTCCCTGCTCCCACCAGCGCAGGGAAAAGCGACCATAGGAGCCTGCCAAAGGATCCGCCCGCCCCACCCAGGTGATAGCCGCCACCCCATCCCTGTCCCACCACCACCCGCCAAACCAGAAGAAAGGGAAAGAGAGGCATTCCAAAGGAAGGGAAGCAAAAGAGAGGAGAAGGAAAGAAAGAGAGGGAGAGAGGAAACAACAGGAGGCCAAGCACGCCTCGTATTTACCAAGGGCAACAAAGGCCAACAGGGCTATTTCGGCCTACCCCAGTCACCAGGCATCCTCTACCCAAGTGTTTGGACGCACTCAGGAATGTCACTCCCTATGGGGCAGTACAGTGGGTACCCACAGGTAGGATAGGAAACCTCGACCCCGGTAGCCCCGCTGCTCAAACCGGAATCAGGGGCACCTCACAGCTGGGCGGAGTAGTCGGGCATATTAACGGCCATCACTCAGCCCCTCAAGGCGAACCAGGCATTGTAGTTCAGGCGGATCCCCTACAGGTCCAGGCCCACCACGTGAACGGCACCAGAGGGGGCCCGTATGCTGAAGTCGGGGGCAGTGGAATCCCCAAGCGCAGGCCAGGCCAGGACGTCACGGGGGTGTAGATCATCTGCACTACAAGGAGATTGGTGTTCCTTCCGGCAACAGCAGCAAAGTGTTGGAGTCCAGGCACCGCAAGGGGCGTCAGTGTAGGCAGCATGCCAAGACAGTATCGCAGGGCAGTAGGCAAGGGAACGCCCCATAGCGCCAGTAAGAGCCACGGAAGAACATGTCACAACGAGGTCCAGGTCACGGGGTAGGCGGATGGGAAGACTGCCCATCTCGGTCGCCCTCAAGAGAGCGGATGTGCGCTATGATGTCCTGCTTGGCCTGCGACGTGGACCTCTCATCCACCGGAGAGTATCGACGATATCGCCGAACCTTGGTCCAGTCCGGGCGAGCAGAGACTCTCTCCTGTTGTCGCGATCGTGAAGGGCTGTGGGCCGGCGATTCCGGCATCTTGAGAAGTTGCGCTGCCTCATGGTAGGACCGGATGACCCTGCGTTTGTCCTCCCAGCGAAAGATGAGGGCAAAGGTGTGGCCCCACTGGTAAGCAATGTTGAGAGCCCTCAACTTCTCCGTCACCGGCCGAAAAGCTCTTCACCGGCGCAAGGACTTAGGAGCCAGATCCTGAAAAATCTGTATTTTGTGGCCTCCATAGGTGAGGTTGGGCTTGTCCCGAGCCGCTTTCAAGATGGCTTCCTTTTCCGTAAAGTAGTGCACCCGCGTCAGGATGTCCGGGAGGAGGCCCGCCCTACCCGCCGGTCCGTACACCCGATGGGCACGATCTAAAGTCGGGGGGAGGCGTCCTCTTCCCCCCATACCTCATGTAGGAGCTGTGCCACGTAGGTCAGAATGTCCGTCCCTTCCTCGTCGAGTGGACCACCACGGATTCGGAGGTTATTCCGGCTGCTTCTGTTCTCAAGGTCCTCCTGCTTAACCTGTAGTTCAATGTTCTGTTCTTCCAGGGCCGCCACTCACTGCCACAGCTGTTCTTGGTCTTCCGTGTGCAGGTCGACTAACTTCTCCAAGCCGTCCACTCTGTCGCCCAGCTCCGTGACCTACTTGCGCATTTCCTTGACGCATGTTTGCACTTCTGTGCGTAACGAACCTATCTCCGTCTTAAGGTCAGACATGAAGGAGGCCATAAAGGCCTGAGTCACCAGCGGCGAGTCCGCAGCCGTCAACGGGGGGCCGTCTGCCGGCGCCGCCGCTCCAGTCTTGCCCCACATAGCCATCACCGACGTGTCTTTAGCCGTCGCCTCCGGGTCCTGTTTGCCTCCTTTGGACCTTGTCATCGTCAGGCCTGCAGGTGAAAGCTAGGAGCTTGTGCCACTACAAGCAGGGTGCAACCCCGCAGGCTCAAGGGGATAGTCAGCGGGTGGAGGGTCCACACCAGGCTGCGTCACCGCAAGTCCCCTCACCCCCCTCTCAATGCGGCAAAGCCCCGGGTCCCCCAGGCAGCAGCAGTTCAGGGACCAGTGGCCAGGTCCCCTGTCCACCACAGACCCAGGGGGAGGGCACGCCGAGGGAGCGCTCGAGCAGTGCAAGCAGAAGATAGGGCCTAGCAGTGTAGAGCGGTGATCAAGGTGCCGTACTCGGGGGTAGAGAGGCAACAGGCAGGGAGACAAGATGCAAGAGCGCACACAGTTCGAAGAAGCAAGGCCCCAGGTGAAGCAACGTCCCCAACACCTCAACAAGGCGCTGTAGCCCACTCGAGCAGGCCGGAGGAGGGACACCTCCACTGTCAAGGGCCCGGGTCTAGTGGCGCCGGAAGTCCCCCCCGGCCAGCTCCTCCGCCCAGGCAGTCCAGGGCCCACGCCACCGCACCAAGGGCAAGGTCTCCAAGTTGCAAGGTGTAGGGCAACTCCCAACGGCAGGCAGCACCTCCTTCCACCGTTAGTCAGCGCCCAGCGGCAGTTCCAGATGTCTGCAGGGCCCCTGCACCCCCGCCAATTCCACACTGCCAGTCAGGATGTCAGGCTGTAGCCAGGTGAGGCCCAGTTGAGCGCGATAGTGCGCCGCCGCTGATTTCAGGGTATGGCTCGCCAGTCAGGGACCATCACAGGCCCCAGGGGCCCCGGACCGACCCGCACCTCCCTCAAGGAGGGCTCACAGCACCCCACCGCTCCTCACCTTACAGGCCGCTTCTCAGGGCCTCCAGCCGGGACAGTCCGCCGCGGCTTCCCGCCTCCAGGACACACGGGTGGGCGGCCAGCAGGCAGCCAAAGGCTCAGTTTCACTCTGTGTCCCCTGCTCTCCCTCGTCGAGCACAGCTTTCAGGCCGGGCCCTAGTCCACAAGGGGGAGGGGCGCAGGGTAACAGGCCGCAGCCCGCCAAAACACCAGGGGCGAGGGGGCGCCCTCCATGTTCAGCCGCACCCCCCGCAGCCCCCAGCGGATGCACCTCACCTCCGCCTTCGTGTCGGTTCATCAGGGCTACGTGATTCGGCGATGTCACCACCACCCGCGTCCGCCATGGCGGGTGGATACCCAAAATGGCGGCTGCAATGGCGCTCCGGGCCTGTCTCACTTCTGCAGCGCCGGGACCCTCCGGCAAGCCAGCATCAAAGGTCTCCGCTCCTTCGGGCCTCTCCCCCTGTCACAGGGAGAGCCCGTCTCCGGGCTCGATGTGCGGCTGCACCGCGATCCCCAGGCAAGCCGGCGCCAAGGGTCTCCGCTCCATCAGGCCTCCCCGCCTCTCACAGGGGGAGCCCGCATCCACGTCCAGCGCTCGTTTTAGCCACGGGGCGCCGAGGCCTCCACCGGCAGGGACCACTGTCAGCTGCACCAGGCTCCGGCGTTGCAGCGCAAGATCAAAGCTCACGCCCGGGCCGCTTTGTGGCGCCCACCAGGTCGCTGCCGAGAGTCACCGTGTTGAGGCAGTCCGGGCTTGGGGGGAAGAGGCCGTCGCCGGCCTCCCAATCAAGATGGCAGGCGGGACTGCCCGCCGGAACCCCACCGTCGCACCACTGCTCCGCTGGCAGCGCTCGGGATTCCTGTCGTCGCTCTCATAGCACCCCACTCAGCCAGGGGTCTCCTCAAGCCCTGGAGATGATGAACAGCCCCCAAACTCCGCTCAAGATAGGTCAAACAGGCAGCGGGGCACCGGAGCTCATCAGAGTCACAGCCTACTCCATTGCCGCTGAAGCCACGCCCCCGTGTGTGTATTTTTCATGAATTACTGTTTTATGTTTGAAATTTAAATCGTACAAATTGCTTGGGGGTCCCCGGCAAACAGTAGTGACTTACTGGGGGTCCTCAGTATTCGAACATTTGGGAACCACTGCTCTACATCATTCTGGGACTTGCAATCCCTCTCACAAGCCTCCAGTCAACCCAAGAACACTAGCACTGTAGGACCCCTTGAGTGCTTTATAATGTGAGGAAAGGGGGCGTGGTCTTGGATCCTTCCCCACACAGCCTTTTGGGCCTTGCAGTCCCCCTCACAAGCCTCCAGTCAGTCCAATCACCCCCTACTTACCATCATATTAACAGGAGTACAATATAGTTGCATTTGCTTATTTATTCTGGTTTCAAATTGAGTTCCCATGAGAACCATGTAGCTCACTATATCGGCTATTCAGAACTCCACTGCATGACAATGAACTAGTCTAAGGCAGAAACATTTTAGTTGCAGTTTATACGGATATACACCATAAGTTTCATTTTCTATGCATGCACGTATTGTTTATTAACTGTTGACTATTCATCATTAAGAACAAGTGACAGCTAGAATCTATCCAAAGGTGATGATAAGATGTAGCTTAGGAGGGAGAGCAATCATTTGTCAAAGTCTACACATTCTCGAAGAATGACATTTTCTAAAGCTAACCTGAATTATTCATTTAGTATTGCACTATGTCACGTTCTGCTTAAACACCTTGAGAGGCAAAAATAAATGCAATGTAGAGGAATGAAGAATGAATGTCGCCTAACTTAACTTCATAACGAAAATATATAGAAATGGTTGCTTTCTACGAAAAAACATATCAGAAGAAATATATCGCATGTTAATTGTACCTTTAGTAAAAGGCACATTTATTTTTTTCTGTTTCATTTTGACATAATTTGTGTTAATGTTTTACAAGCTAACCGTCTTAATTTAACTTTTCTTACTTTATCAAAACTATTCAGCGAGATATCTATATCACTGAGCTAAGTTTGGCTTTTATTAAATAATGCATATTTTATTACACTCCTCGTCAAGAACTCATCTGCCATTTTTATGTCATGCTTTTGACACTGTGCAGAGACCTACAAACTAAGGAGTTTTCAAATAATACATTGGAAAATTACATGTTGCCTCATTATTCCAGAGAAATAAAAATATTTAATTGACATATATTGATCTCAAAACATTCATTATGAGACCCATAAACTCCATTTTCATGCGAAAGTCATTGACTGTTCGGATGGTGTTGATCCTCTAGTATTGTAACATTTTCTACCCTGCATTCAAATGTAATATCTCGCATGGGGAAAGTCTTAAAAGACTGTAACAGTGATTGATTCTCATACAGATGCTAGCAAAGGAAATAACAAGGGGAGAAATAGCGTCTTGAAAGAAACGGGTCAGATTTCTATAAAAAAAAATCACACTGTAAATCGAGGCAAAATATAGGAAATGATCCCCAGGCAGTCTTGGAATTTTGGTTTATATTGGAAGTTTCTGAAAAAAATTTGAGAAAAAGCAAGTTTCATTTCTGCACAATTTTATAGTGAACTGTAGTTGTTCAAGGGATTTCTAAAGAGTTGAAAATGCCAACTCCATTGTTGGCTTAATATTAGCGGACGCCCTGGCCAAATGATATTATCTAGGCCTGGGCAGTAAATTCCGTTCCACTGGCGGAATTTGCGAAATTTGGGCAATTTCGCGTTCCGCGTAGAATGTGGAATTGGCCAAAATTCTGCATTCCGCGACTTTGCAAATTTTTTTGCTTGTTCGCTTTCTCAAATGCGTGTCCGCAAGATATTTCCCTGCAAGCACGCAAACAGCAATTGCGAACAGTAAAAAAACATCGCAAACAAGCAATTCCGCGTGTTCGTGGAATTTCTGCGTGTTCGCGGAGATTGTTTACCCCATATATTATCCGAGGGCCTCTAACAGCACCATAATGCTACACACTGCTCTTGTTGTAGCCAGGAGGCAGCTGTTAAGACTGTAAAGGTACTGACAGGAGAGTGTTAGTACGGTCCAATGGTTTGTTGGGGTCCAGGTTATAAATATTTAGTGTGCTCGCTTGACACAAGGATAGCTCCGGTCTTTGTCCCCCACCGACCCTTGTACTCCATTCCTTGTCTCCTTTCCCTCTCTCCAACTGCCAGGTCCCCTGCACTTCTCCATTGCGGCTGCTCTGTTGAGTTAGTCTTCGACTTTGTTCTTGGTGCCTGGTAGATATTCTACATCGTACACGAAGTCTAGCAGCCGGAGAGTAATTTTCGCAATACGTGGTGTGGCACTGGCGTGTCCGCTGGATGTAAGCACTTTGACCAATGGCTTGTGGTCTGTTCTGAGGAGAAATCTGGAACCCCATAGGAACTGGCAGAATTTTTCCATTGCCCAGATCGCTGCTCACATCTCTTTCTCAATGACAGTAAACTTTTCTTCGTTGCGGGCGAGGGAGCGGTGTCGATAGTGAGAATAGATAATGCCGTTTGGTGAAAGCCGTGTAGGGGCACTGCTGCGCAAACGTCATCTTTTACTTGTTGGAATTCTTTGTGGGCAGCCGCCGGCCATGCGAAGGCATTCTTCTCCTTGAATAACTGGCGTAGGTGGTGAGTCTTGGTGGCGAAATGTGGCACTAATTAGCTAAGGAAGGAGCGGACATCGTCTTTGTTTCGGAGTGTGGGTGCGTTCTTAATAGCTTCCTCGTTGGCACGTTTGGGTGCAATTCCTTTGCCGCTAATTTCATGGCCTAGGTAAGTGATGGTACGTAGGCCGAATTTGCACTTGTCCCACTCCGCTGTGAGGCCATTCTGTGCAAATATGCGTAGCATTGTAGCAAGCTTGGCGTCATGGTCTGATTTAGTCTCATTCTTAAGATGTCATCCTGGAAGTATTTTTTTAATAGCTTGTGCATCAACTTCTAAAACACTGCTGCGGTGGATGCCAATCCAAATGGCATCGCCCAGTACCAGTAGCACCCAAATGGCGTAATAAAGGATGTACGTTTCTTGCAGGTGGGGTGTAGCACGATTTTGTGGTACGCAGAGATGAGGTGTATAGTAGACAACCATTTTATTTCTTTGGTCTGGGCCAACATTTCATTTATTTTTGGCAACGCGATTAGTTCTATTACTCCGTTGTCCTGTAGGTGTTGTAATTCTTGTTGCACCGCATCCCTGCAATTGAATGGAATGTTCCTCACTTTGTGAGTTACTGGCTTGGCACCCTCTTTGAGGCATATTTTGCGTGTGAACTTAGTGAGTTTCCCTATGGTGCCGCCAAAGACGGCCGGAAAGTCTGCTGTCCATGTGTTGTTCTCGTACGTTTGTGAGTGGTCTGTCATGAGTACCTGCGTCGTGCCATCTGGGTTTAGTTGAATCCCTAACGCTCTTTGGTCGACCCACCCCAACACCGAGGGCCCTTTTTCAGCTACATACAGCTTGCCATCAGCGGTTCAGTCTTTGAACTGAAACTGAAGGGGGCGGAACCCTACCATAGGAATCGGTTCCCCTGTGAAGGTGACTGGATGTATGTCTGTGGGGAGCAGTTGAGTGCCTATGATGTGTGCGAAATCTCGGTCCCAGATTTTGTGTTGCATGATGGTGTATGGGGAACCCGAGTCTACCACCATGGAAACCTGTTCCCCCAAAGAATAATACACATGAAGGTTTTTTTGTTCTGGAACAGTCTATGCCCAAAATCTGGTCCTCACCGCACAGAACACAGTCCTCTTCTTCCTCGCCCACCGCCTCTTCTGTGTCAGAGTCCTGCATAACACATTTCACCGAGGTTTTGCGGGGCTTGTATATGCACCCTTTCTCGAAATGTCCCATTACCCCACAATACGAACATTTGGCTCTGAAGGCCAGACAGAGTCTCTCATTGGCTGCATGTTCTCGGCTACCACACCTGTAGCAGCTATTCTTGCTATCCCCAGGGGCCCTTTGGGGTGCGGGCATCTGCGAGAGGGGAAGTGGAGGCCCTTTTTGAGCCCCCTTCAAGGGTGTGGCCACGTTCACTGTGATCTGGAGAACCGTCTCAATCAGGCACTGAGAAAGGAGGAACAATAAAGTGAGATGACGACGTTCCACGTTTGGAGTGGCACTTTTATTTTCACAAAACACATGTATATCAATAAGGCATATTGCAGGACAAAGGGGAAAACATGGGGACCGGCTAGTTAGCGGGTCGCGGATGTCAGGAGCAGTGGCGGTGCCTGGTTGGGGTGATTGTCGGTAACTGACCGTATTGCCAGTAGATTCAAGGAGGCGCTTTCTTGTCTGAGCGCACGAGTTCTGGTTGCATGAGCTTGCAGTGAGCTTTGTTGTAATTTTGGAGGCTGTTTGTTGGCGTTTCACGGCGTATGGCGGAGACCTCCGTGCAGCTGAGGGCGGAGAGTGAGGAGGCGGAGTCGCTTCTTCCAGCGGGACCGCGGAGAGGGAGCTGGGGAAGGGCGGCTCAGGAAATCGGCAGAGGACGCTGGACGATAGCCAGGATTGGAACACAAACCAGCGGAGGACGGGGGAGAGGAGAAGAATCTTTGGTAAAGTCCGTGTCCTTGGAGGTAAAAGGCGCCGAGGGTTTGTTCGAGACTACACAGATATTGTTCCCAGCGGATACTGATTCGGAGCAACTAAGGAGTGAGTTAGATAATAAAATGTGGTGTTGGGGCGTCCCAGGTACTTATTAAGGAGTAGTAAGTCTGACAATAACGAACCTGTGCTGGGCAAGCCTAAATTATCACAAAAAAGTTTAAAAAAGGGCTCCATTAAAGAGGCCAAAACCGCTAAGTTAGGAGAGTGTTCCTTAAAAAAAGATACGAAAAAAGGAAAGCAAAAGGGGCCTGAACATAAGTTAGTTACGACCCCATCGCCTAATTAGTATTTTAAGCCAGTTCCCAAGGTGTTGCTTTTGAAACCACCCCCTGCTCTGCCAGTTCAGAACCCTATCCCCGTCTCTGTCAAGGGTGGAAAGTTAGTGCAGCCTTTGCTCAGAGGAGCAGGATTGGTCTGCGCTCTTAACTCCAAATCCCTTTCAGGCTTTGGCAATTGAGATGGAAGCTGAGGAGGGAGAAGTTATGCTAGTGACCGCAGAAATGACTGACGTAGAGATCCCTTAACAGCTGAATATACCACTAGCAGTTGACGGAGCAGCAGGAGCAACAGGAGGAGGTGAAGAAGTGATGGATAGAGGGACAGAGGTAGGGAAAGTGGATGAAGCATTGATATCTCAGGAAGGATTGGATAAGATGCAGATAGCCCTTCAGCAGAATAGCTCAGACATATCAGATATGTCGGTATTGGCACTGTTAAGAAAGTTGGAAAGAGATATCCATATGGGTTTTGAAGCCTCAAAAAGAAATCAGGAGCGTATAAGTGCTTCATGTAGTCTACTAGAAGACAAACTAGATAAATTAAGTACTCGTACAGAAGTGATTGAGACAGAGATGAAAGTGATGCAGGGGAGAATTCTGGATAATCGCAAAGAAATCGAGATTATAAAATTTAAAGAATGAGTGACTGACGAGCGAGTTGAGAGATTGGAAAATATGCAAAGGCGTAATAATTTGAAGATCTTAAAACTACCAGAAGGAAAGGAGGGGTCAGACATAAAAAGTTATGTAGTCCAATTGTTAAAAACTGAGCTACAGTTAGAAGAGACAGAAGAAACGTTGCTACGTGACATTCAGAGAGTTCACCGAGACCCCTTCCGGTTGAATCCAAATCGCTCTAAACCAAGAAAAATATTAATTCATTTCTTAACGTACAACTTAAAAGAGAAGATTCTGGCAGCAGCCCTCAAGAAAAGGAATATAATTGTGGATGGAATTGCAGTAGACATTAGGTCAGATTTATCACCAGCCACAGCAAGTAGACAATGGGAATTAGGAAAGCGAATGGCGCCACTTAGAGCAATGGGGGCAACTGTTCAATTGAAATTCCCTGCTTTTCTAAAAGTAATGTGGCAAAATAAAATGTACACGTTTCGTGCAGTTGAAGAGGTAGATGCCTTTTTGGATCAATGTCAAGAGGAATAGTATTAAACAGGTCAGATTACTGTTTAACACCCATGAAAATAATGAATAAGTGCTACAGGAAAATAGAGGCACCGCTACTGCGGCATCCACTGGCCTAGGCCATGGGAGTTTTGGTTGGGTTTTCCAGGGAGGGAGAAGGGGGTGGGGGGGAGGAATAGGGGAGTTTTGGGGTAGGGGCAGGGGGGAGGTAATGGGGGGGTGGGGAGGGAAGTGGGAGCATCTTCGCCACCAAAATAAAAGGGAACTGTGGGCAAGCTTATATGACTGGGGCTAAGATTAAGGAGCTAAGATTCCTCACATGGAATGTTAATGGTCTACGGGGAAAATCTAGGAGACAATTGATATTGAAATATCTAGAAGACTCCCTCGCTCATGTGATTATCTTACAAGAGACTCATTTAACTGAAAAAGAAAGTAAGGAGATTTTTCTCTGCTCAGAAATGGATTGCTAGCGTTGTTTTTACACCCCAAGAGATAGTAACGAAAGGGGTGGCAATTTTGTTTAGGAAAGGAGTTGATATTGTTATGGAAGATAAGTCAGCAGATAAAAGAGGCAGATGGGTGATTGTTAAGATAAGAGTGGCAGGGGAAGTAATGGTAGTAGTCAGGTATTATGGACCGAATGTCGATGACCCAACGATTTTGGATAACCTTGCGACAGAATTATTAGATTTCTCAGGAAAAATAATGATGGCCGGAGATTTCAATACAGTTTTAGACTGTAAATTAGATAGGACAGAAAATAGCAGGGCTGTGGTAAATGGTAAAATGTCGTCTAGGTTAAGGTCGATTATGGCACAGCAAGGGTTATGCGACATTTGGAGATTGAAAGCAGGCCAGCAGTCAGGATTTACCTTCATAATAAAAAATATAATCACAGTTCACGAATAGATTTTTCTTTAGTAGATATCAGGTTGAAAGATCGGGTTTCGAAAGTGATACACCTGGGAGCGCATATGTCAAACCACTCAGCTGTCGGTTTAGATCTAGAATCAGGAACAGATGGTTCAAGTTCAATCTGGAGGCTGGACCGCACCATTTTATTTGATGAAGTCTATCTAGAAACCCTAAAGGTTGAGTTACAAGTCTTTCTAGATATAAATGAATGATCAGCTAAAGAAGATATAGTATGGGATACATGTAAGGCATTCTTGAAAGGGAGATTGGGAGCTCAGGGTGCTAAAAAGAGGAGACTATATTACAGCAAGATTTGAGAGTTGGAAAAAGAAATACGAGCTTGGGAAGGTAGTGGAATTAGATCAAGAGGAAATGTAACTGAAGAGGAAGTTAAAAAATAAGCTCCAGGATTTAAAAATAGAACTTACAGCAGTACTCTCACAAAGAGTTAAAGAAAGATGGGAAGCTAGCCAGCTGGCTCACTTCTCATATGGAGAAGGGTGTGGCAAACTGCTAGCGTGGAAAGCAAAAAAAGATCTAATACGTAATCAAATAAAAGAAATTAAAAAGATGGATTCAGGAGAAGTTTTAACAGATAGCAAAAGAATTGCAGACGTTTTTCATGGCTACTTCGTAAATGTTTACACAGAAGATCTTTGTCCAAGAAAAACTGAAATGGAAAATTGGTTACATCTCTTGAAACCTCTCTCCGATGATTGGATGGGAGCACTAAACAGGGAAATCTCGCAATATGAAGTGGCCAAAGTGATTAAAGATAGTAAAAGAGGGAAAGCACCCGGCCCGGATGGCCTCCCGGCTGAAGTATATAAAGCCCTAGTTGATTCAATTGCTCCCACACTGTGTCAATTGTTTAATCAAGTTTTCAGAGGGGAGGTAACTATACCTAGCTCTTGGAATGAGGCAACAATCTCCCTAATACTTAAACCAGGAAAATCACCCAGCAGCTTAGATGCATATAGACCTATATCACTTTTGAACTGTGACTATAAGTTTTTTTCAAAAATTTTAGCCGACAGACTTAGTAAGGTTATTCATAAACTGATCCATGAGGACCAAAAAGGCTTTGTTAAGGGGAGACAGCTGTAAGAACTTACTTTCACTCTGATCGGAATGATAGATATGGCTTCCAGTTATGAGCATCCCTTGGCGGTGATTGCTTTAGACGCCGCCAAGGCTTTTGATCGAGTTAACTTTACTTATTTGAAAACACTCTTGCAATATCTCAACTTAGGAAAGAACTTTACTCAATCTCTTTTCTCTCTGTATTGTTCTCCGATATCACGCGTTTTAGTCAATGGAATTTTCACTCACCCCATTAAAGTAATGCATGGTACTAGACAAGGGTGCCCTTTATCGCCCTTGCGCTTCAATTTATACATAGAGCCACTGGCTTGCAGAATTAGAGCGTCAGAAGAGATACCCCCTTTTATAGTTGGTGATTGGTCAAAAAAACTGGGTTTATATGCGGATGACATTATTATTTATTCTTCTAATCTGCATCATTCTTTGGAAAATTTGGTGAGAATAACGAAGGAATTTGGAAACATTTCAGGTTATCAGATAAATCAGGATAAAACCGAGATAATGCTTTGGAATTTAAATACGGAAGGGGTAATAAGTAAATCAGAAATGAGGTATCTGGGGGTCAGGATAACTAAAAATATTGAAGATCTTGCTAAAACTAACTTTCTCAAGACTAAGAAAGAAGTTGTGGCCATTTTAAAAGGATGGATGAATCTTCCCCTGTCATTATACGGTCGGACTAATCTTGTGAAGATGGTGATTGTGCCAAAATTCACGTATTTGTTTGAGACCATCCCACTCGGATTTAGAAAAGAATGGTTGGCCAAATTACAGAGTGAGATAGCATCATTTCTTTGGGCATCAAAAGGTGCACGACTATCGTGGAAAAAGTTAAGGAGGAGAATCAACAAAGGTGGTCTGGCTGCTCCAGATTTACAAATTTATGCGTGAGCTTTTTGTTTAAAGAATTGTAGGATGATGTTCGGTACCCTAACTAAATCAACGATTGGAGATATATTTGGTGTGCTGTGAAAAGTTGCGGATATGATGATTTTGATTTTTTATATAAGTTTGCATATCCTAAATTTTTCAAAAAGGTGAGACTTAAGGTTTTACGGGACTTGGCGGAGGTATGGTACAGAATAAGAAGAATATTGAAACTACCTTATTTTAGTTATATGGCCCCAATATGGAACTCTCCTGGAGCTCCACTTTGGACAAAAGATGTTTTGGCCTTTCAGTTGAAAAAAGAGGATGCTTTGCAGAGATGGAAAGATTTGTTCCAGGATGGTAAACTGTCTTGGGGCCTTTGCCAACAACTGTGGGGTCAGGTCTTCTCGAGATATAAGTATCTACAGATTCAGAGTTGGGCAAATGATCCAGAAAATTTAATTGGGACTCAGAACGATTTTGAGTTGAAGCTGGGGATAGGGACCTTCAAGAAGGAAGTGGCCACATGGTACTGGATGATATTAGAAATGGAAGATGGACCATTTATGCTTCCGGAGGCTCTGTGGATGGAATGCTTGCCGAAGATCGCGACAGAGAACCAATGGCAAGTAACAATGTCTATGCTTTACAGTATTGTTAAACCCGCAAATTTAAGGCGAAATCTTTTGTTTACTATCCATAGGGCATATTGGTCTCCTCGTAGATGATCCAAATTCAAAATTGGCGGAGTTGTGGGGTGTCCGAAATGCAAGACCCCAAATGCGGATGATCTACACACGTTCGACTTTTGTTCAAATATAAGACAATTCTGGCTGGATGTAAGTAACTGTCTATCTAAAACTCTGAACCTGCAGGTGGAGGTAAGCCCCGAATTAATAATAACGGGGAGATATGATTTAGAAAACAAAAGTATTAATGATAATGTAAGACTTACCTTTTATGCCATGTTGCTAGCTCGTAGAGAGATATGTAAGTTATGGGTCTCACCATCTAGCCCTAACTTAATGGACTGGATTTTAGCCATGAGGTATATGGCTAAGCTTGACACTTCAGATCACACCAAGAGAAATCGAGGATTTTGGGTACCTTCCCTTGTATGTTTTGGTTAAATTTATATTATTTGGTATGATTTTCCGATGATTAAGCCCGCGCCTATCTCGCTGGTATTTATTATATGGGACTCCAGGTCGGAAACAGAGTAAGAGGAAGACACACTGGTGAGTCAGATGGCCAAGAAAGATCGCTCAATGAGTGGCCAGACTCAAAATTGGTGGAGTTTATGCCTCGATACTCAAACTAGCTTATGAGATAAAAAGCCCAGTGGTGGACTAAGTTAGAAGATATGGGTGGCGAGACGGCAAATGAGGATTTTAAGAAAAAGAAAAAAACTTAAGAATAAGGCATATTGCTAAAGAACACTCTTTAAGAAAACCTGGCTTCACTCTGCCAGAAGTATATGCAAGATATCAATTGTTTCTAAAAACACTGTCTGCAATGCAAACAGAAGTGGCTATCTACTAAAATATGAGGTTCAGTTTAAAATGGAAGTTTTAAGAAGACATTAAAACATGTTCAAGAAAATACTTTGTCTTCACACAACTTTGCAGAGCCATCATTACAGGATTAAGCATTTTGGCAAGAACAAAAATATCAGAGGCTATGATCCTTAAGAGGTACGATTGAATTTAGCTGGATTATACAGAGTACATTTCTATTAGGGCTAGTGCCTAGAATCACCTAACTAAGGAGACTAACCCTACAAGATCTGATACTGAAGAGATACCTTAAGAATGCAAGGGATTGGGCATTGATGGAAAAATACTAGGTACAGTCAAGATTTCTAAGAGATGTAAAGACATTATCTTATTCAGGAAGGCATCACCTGATAGAATTAGGCTTGGCAGTCCCAAATCAGATATACGGAGAACCACCAAAAGACAGCTTGGAGAGTTCTGCCTTCTGATTGTGATGGTGAATCTTTTATACCTGAAATTGCAGAACTGACACTGTCCTGACGTACTTTCTGACGCAGGTGGCTTGACCGCATTGTCCTAGGACAGTGGGGGAGGTCAGGTGTCCTAACGGTTGGTCGGCCATGCTTGACCACAGAACATAAACATAGAACATCTTGTCCTGTACATATTTCTAAAAATGTATGCGAGAGCGGAACTGACGCCAGGTGCTAGTATTTGCAAGACTACGCGGTTTTTATCTCGGCAAGCTAAGTTTCAAAACAATATTTCAGTGGAAAGTCCCAAGATGTGTCAACCTGTACCAGCTGGGTTTGTGTACGTGTGTGTGGGCGTTAGTCTTGATGCTGTGGAAAATTACTGTACTGTACTTCGTGGTGGGCCAATTCACTTTGTTGTTTTCAGTACAACAGAAAATGCACGTTTAACATTATTTAGGGCCTAGTGGATTTTGTGAACCTAAGGCATGTCTTTTTAGCCTCTGGCTGGGGTCTATAAACCCGGGATTCAGGGAATTGATGGGATTTCATTTGCTGATTAAACATGGCAAAATTGAGGGTTTTGAAGCATGTTTTCAGGTTCTCTCTGATAGGGCCAAATGTGACTTTTATGCTACCAAGGTAGATAAGAAGTGCTCTTTTTAGTGATCAAATGGTAGAGCGTGATTTTAACCCTTCATCATCTCCCCCGTCTTGTTCATTTATGAACATACTTTTTACTGAGTATCTTGGTGACCCCTCAGCTAGTGGCGGTATCCAGGGCATGTCGTTAACATAACACTTAAAGCTGCTTTGGAGCATTTCCTTGTTGATGGCTTTTTCTCCATCTGGCCTAAGGAGTATTTTGACATATTTGGCATCTCGTTCATTAAGCAGACGTTCATATTGGGCTGCTGTAGGGCTCTTGCTCAGGGTGTCCCTACCTGGGGGAAGTGGGGGAGCAGTTGGTATGCCATAGTGGGTGCCAGGTGCTGCTATCTCGCTCATTTCTAATTGTACTCCAGTCCTATCCCCGGGAACTCGATCCATGTCTTCATACTTCGCTATCTGGTAGATCCTTGTGTTAGCATAATTCATCCCTACTGCCTTGGTACTTAATCTTTTAATACAGTAACTCCCTATCTGAAAGGCGCAACACAGACTTATCATAATCCCAACTATGGGTATCATTAATTTCAAGATTGCTGTGAGCCATGAAGGCATCCAGTCAAGATTGAACCAGTCTGTTGGAATAATGTCCGCAGGGGCACCTCCTTCATTGGTCATTTCTTTTCCTAAGTTGGTCAACTCCTCAAAGGCCCTTGCTATTGATCCGTTATCCTCGTCATTTCCACGTATGACAGTGCAGCAGTATTTTCCGATTTGATGACACAAACCACCATCTTTGGCAGTCAGCATGTCGAGGAAGTAGCGATGTTCCAAAACCATTAGTCTCAATGGGCGCAGTTCTTCCCTTATTGCATTTAGTCCGTCTCTGGTGCTGTTGATGGCTTTCATGACCTCATATCTGGTCACTTCCAGCCAACGGGCATTAGCATTTGTTTGGAATATTGGCATTACCCCTCCGAAGAAAAGCTGGACCTCGTTGAAGAGGCGGAATTCTTCTGGAACTTTACCAAGGGCCTCTGCTGCGGAGTACTCCGCTGTTCGCCGGTGGCGGTGGAGGAATGTCACGTCACCTGACATGGGGTGTGACAGTATGTGGGAGGCATTCGATGCCGGCACAGCCAGATGTACTTCATGCAAAGTCACCAAAGAGCACAGTCTTAGCCACTGAGGAGGTAGGTGGAGATATAGGCATTCTCCACAAGCCCACTAGTAGTCCATTAATGCGGAGGTGCCAAACTGCATATCGAAATTGAAGATAGTTGTGTTACAGTCTGAGTTTTGCCCAACAGAGACAGAGCCATGAACTATGAAACAAAGAGAAGGGTTTTTTATTTTAAAGGCATTTTTTGTGTTCGGACATTCCTTCCCCATCCCAGGTGTATCTCTTTCCCTCCCTATTCCAAATGTGTTCGCAGCTCTCCTCAACATCCCAGTCAATGTCTCCCACCCAGTCTGTTTCTCCAGCCCAAGGGGGGCCTAAGGAAGCTGCTATGCAAGATATGGTATGGACAGGCACCCATTTATCTTTTACAAAACGCTGTGCTCGCATACTCAGCACAGTTCTATTTTGGCACGGACAGGAGCTTTCATCGTGTATTACAGTCGGATCGCATTCGGCCGGGGGTACTGACACCACTGCAAATCCTTCCCTCCTTACTATTGACTCGTAATAATGTGCGTTTGGGTCTTTAACTCGATGCCAGTTCTTATCACTTTTGTTATGGCTGCTGTCCCGGTGAGAATCTTGTATATGACGGGGGTATAGTCCCACGCTGTGGTATTCAAAATGTCAGTGTCTAATTCCACCGTATTGATCTGGATCTGTCCCTCTAAGCGGCAGAGATACAAGTGCAGAAGGCACATGGCAATGGGTGGGGGGACTTCTTTAGGAAATGCTAGCCTGTCAGCCCCTACTGCATGGGGGATGTATGAACATACATAACAGGAATCGTTTGTTCTTGATTTCCCTACTGCTGTCATGTCCCTATTCCAGGAGTTGTCTACTAGAGAAGAGTGGACTGTATTATCTCTTACTGATAGTTGTAAGTCTAGCATAGGCCCTAGGCCTTCTTGTATCTCTACAAGATGTTGGAATGTTTTGGATGGGTATCCTTTAGGCTTGCGGCGACTCTCTATATGGGAACCAGGGACGAATGGGGAAGGGACACGGGGCTTTGACTTTGTTAAGTAGGGGGATGGCAAAGGCAAATCTGCGTGTTCTATGGTGGCGGGGAAAGCGTTGGCGGGACACTTGATCTGTGACGTTTGTAGCTATCTTCCACAAACTATTCCTTTCCCCTGGGGAGAAGGGTGAGAGTTCCAGATGCCCACTAGTGTGCGTGTTGCTGGCAGTGCTATTTTCTGGGAGTTCAGGACCTAGTGTGCGGTGTGTTGCTTCCTGCTGTTTGAGTGTAACCGCTGGTACAGTGGCTGAGACAGTGGATGCTAAGGCATTTTTGCTACCCCTATCATTATAACTTTTTACAGCAAGAAAATAAATACACCAATTAAGCATTATGAGTGCCACTCCAACAAGGATACAGGACATAAGTGTGATAAGAGTACATAACTTCGCATCACGGCTGCTGTATTCGTGGAACGGCACGGGGGTGTCATCTTCTTCTTCTTCTTCACTTCAGTGGACGGGAAACCGCTGTCCTCATTCAGGGGGACCATGGGCATGTTGCTTTCCTCTCTCAGTCCATTGTCTGTTGCTGCGGAGGCACAGGATCGAGCCGGACGTCCCGTCGGTGGATCCATGCCTTGCGCTCAGCTATCCGGACGGCAGTTGGAGATGAATCAGTCACTGCAAAGGGACAGTCGAATTTGGGGTCTTTCCACTTCCTGACGTGCCTCCGGACGAATATCAGAGTCCCAGGACGAATAGGTGGCAGTTCTGGATCGTTGGAGCTCTTCTCCTTCCTTTTGGACAACTGGGCAGAAAGGAACTGCGTAGCGCGGGTTAGTGTGCACACAAAATCGTAAAGCTCAGCTTTAACAATCTCTGAAGATGACTCACTGTCAGTTTTGGGCCTGGTGGAGTGAACAGTTACATTTATGGATCGTCCGGTGACAAGTTGGTGGGGCGTGAGGTGGTGATCCGAGCTTGGGGAGTTTCTCAGTGAGTAGAGGGCAAGTGGAAGGCAGTAGAGCCATTTCTTACCGATGGTGGCGCTGATTTTTCTTATTTTATTTTTGAGCAGGCCGTTGAGGCGCTCACAAATACCATTGCTTTGGGGATGGTAGGCAGATGTTAGTTTGTGTCTGATGCCTAGCATTGTGGTCAGGGAGGAAAAGATGGCATTTGAAAAATGGCTTCCATTGTCAGTTCTAATGGCGTCGGGAATTCCAAAGCGTGAGATGACGTCTCGCAGTAGGAATGTGGCTGCTGCTTTGGCATCGCAGTGGACGCTTGGTCCAGCTTCGATCCATCGCGAGAATGGGCATACCACCACAGTGAGATATCGGTAATTTTGGCACCGATCGATCATATCAACATAGTCGAGGTGGAGTTCTTTGAAGGGGCCAGAGGGTTTGGGGATGGTGGAAGCAACTGTTTTGAGCGTTGGATTTGGTGAATACTGTTGGCAGATGAGGCAATTATTAACAAAGAGTTGTATTAGTTGGTGGGCATTGGGAATGAACCAATCTGCTTGCAGTGTTGTGGACATGTTATCTCGGGAGACATGTGCAGGATGGTGGAGTTGGTCCAGTGCCACCTGCAGTAAGGCTTGTGGCATGACAGGTTTCCCTGACATGGTCAGTCTGTAGATAAAATCAGCAGGGTCCTGCTGTACTCCCCTCTTCTTCCATAGCTCTTTCTCTTTATGTGGTGCACTTTCTTGTATTTCTCTGAGGTGCAGTTGGGCAAGGGAATCGTATTGTTGCGTGTCATCTAAGGGGCAGGGAGCATTTGTGTCAAGAATGTCATCGTTCTTGTCTGTGCGCTGTGCTGGGGCTACACTATGTTCATTTGTGTTTGTCTGCTCTGCTGGAGAGACAGTTTGGGCAAGTAATATTGGGGCGTTCTGGGGATCTGGCGTGTTGAAAGGTAGGGGGTGTCTGTCTGCAGCTTTGGCGACCCAATGTGCCAGAGCGTTATCTCTGGAGAGAAAGTCCTCAGCAGTAGGGAAAGGCACGGGAGGCCTGGCTGCCGCTTTGGCTGCCCAATCTGCCAGAGCGTTACCTCTGGAGATAAAGTCCTGTCCATTAGTGTGCGCTGCACATTTGACAACCGCTATCTCAGATGCAAGTGTAAGGGCCTCAATTAAGTGTTCCTGCAATTGTTTGTGGCACACAGGTGTTCCATCTGATTTGAGAAAGCCACGCCCCTTCCAGCGCAGGATGCTTGAGTGTGTTGTTGTAGTGACATAAGCAGAGTCTGAGTACACTGTGATGCGGTTATCAGTCCCATGGTACAAGGCGGAAATCAGTGGCACTAATTCGGCAGCTTGGGCTGATTAGTATGGAGGCAATGTAATTTGCTGTACAATGTCTAGGGAATCAGAGGACTCGTGCTGCTGGGCCTTGACGACTGCAGCTCCTGTGTACCTAATCCCTGTTTCTTGATCAATGGTGGAGGACCCATCAACAATATATACAGTGCTGTCTAGCAGGGGGTCCTCCTTTGCTGCTCCTGACTCGTCAGGAGAGTATGTGGCACAGTCATGGGTGTCGTCATCTGAGGCTGCAATGGGGTGGGCAAAGAATGTGGCAGGGTTGACTGTGTGACATTTGACAACCTTCAGGGAGGGCAATGACAGTATAACTTCATAACCTGACACTCTCTGTGTAGTCAATGTTGTCTTGGCTTTCTGAATTTTAGCAAAGACAGCATGCTCTGTATACATAGTCAGCGAGGACCCCATGACTATGGGGGTGCTTTTATCCACAGCAAAGGCTGCAGCAGCGAGAGCCTGTTCGCAGGGATAATGACCTCTCATAACTGAGTCTAGCAAGCCGCTGAAGTAGGCAATTGGCTTGTGACCCATGGGGTATTTCTGAGTAAGGACAGCAGTCATGACCTGACCATTGCAGTGGGTGAACAGATAGAATTCCTTCGAGTAGTCAGGTGTCCCTAACACTGGTGCATTTGTTATTTCATCTTTGAGCTGTTTGAAGGAAGCTGTCATTTCAGCTGTCCAATCTAGTCTGTTGCGTCTGTCCTTTGCTGCTTTGACTGCCTTTAGCAAGGGGACAGTTATCGTGGCGAAGTCAAAAATCCATTGACGGACATAATTCACAAGTCCAAGGAATTTTTGCATCTCCTTCACAGTTTGGGGCTCTGGGGTGTTCCTTATGGCCTCAACTCTGTCTGGTGTTACTCGTCTCCCTGATGCTGAAAGTACCTGGCCTAGATAGTGTACCTCTGTTTGGCAGTACTGAAGCTTGTTCTTGTCCACTTTATAGCCTCTGTGAGCTAGGGTGGTAAGCAGTGAGATGGTGTCTGTTCTGCACTGCTGTTCTGTGGTGCTGCAGAGCAAAATGTCATCGACATATTGCAGCAAAGTGCTGTCACTTTGGAAATTTGATAAGTCTTCTTTGACAACTCTGTTGAAGATGCTGGGGGACTCACAGTACCCCTGAGCCAGCCTTCGGTAAGTCATATGCACCCCTTTGAAGCAGAAAGCCATTAGGTACTGACTGTCTGGGTGAAGGGGGATGCTGAAAAATGCATTTTTCAGGTCGATCACGGAAAAGTATTGTGCATTCGGGGGAACATTGGTAAGGATGACGGAAGGGTCTGGGACGATGGGAAACTCTGGTACCACTATGTTATTGATCGAATGCAGGTCGTGAACCAAACGCCATTGATTGGTCTGACCCTTTCAAACCGGAAAAAGGCATGTGTTACAGGGCGATACACAGGGGTATATGACTCCCTGATCTAGCAGGGCCTGTATAGTAGGGGCAATGCCTTCCTCTGCTTCCTTAGAAAGTGGGTACTGTTTAATTCTGGGTAGAATTGCCCCATGTTTCAGTGTTATTTTAAATGGGGTGGCAGAATGAATGAGGCCTACATCATTGGGACAAGTAGTCCACAGATGCGGCGGGACTTGTGCCAAGTCCGCTTCACGCACTGAATCATATTTTGGCAGTGGGTGTTCTCTTTTGCACTGTCACCGAGTGTGGTACCTCATACTGATAGAGGATCTCTGTGATGGGATATTCATCAGGATCACCAAAGAGCTGTTCATCTGAAATGTCTCTCACTTGGTGTCCGGGTTCAATAAAAATTACACAGGCCCAGGAGCATATATTGTCGTCTCCTGCTATGAATGCCCCGTATGTAGGTGTAATGTGAAGAGCGAGTATGCCTAAAATCATGTTTCTGTCTGATATCTGGGAGTGCTGGGACTGTGGGGGAAAGAGAAACTCTTTTGGGAGCTGAACAGTGCAATTGTGCAGTTCTGGTGTGTTGGCTACAATGATGTGTACCGCAGTGGAGAACGCTTGCTCATCCACAGAGCGAGCCCTTATTTGATGTTTCTGTCTGATATCTGGGAGTGCTGGGACTGTGGGCGAAAGAGAAACTCTTTTGGGAGCTGAACAGTGCGATTGTGCAGTTCTGGTGTGTTGGCTACAACGATGTGTACCGCAGTGGAGAACACTTGCTCATCCACAGAGCGAGCCCTTATTTGATCCTTCAAAGAAGAGTCTACAGTGAGTGCCATCATCCGTGCTAGGGGTGTGCCCGGTATAGAACAAACCATTGTTCCGTTCTCGTGGAAGTGAATGGTCATGTTCAATTTTGCCATGAGGTCTCCCCCTAAAAGGTTAATTGGAGAGTGTGGCGAGTAAAGCAGTGGTTGCTACAGCACACGATCTACTATTTGTAGGGGTACTGCCTTGATGAATGGGACCCTTGCTATTGCCCCAGAGAATCCCTGTGTGTCCGCTACTTGATCAGAAATAGGCAGATGTCCGCCTGTAATGCAGGAGTACGTGGCGCCTGTGTCAATGAGGAAGCTATATGTTTTGTTATTTATCGTGACCAGGACGGTGGGGTCATCTTCACCGCTCATGATGCATGATAAAACTAGGCACACAAGAGTTGTCTGTGGGCTGTCCTAGCAAGTGTATCCTCCAGCTTGGTATTGTTGGATGGTGCCCTGTGGGAAAGGATTGTTGGGGGTGATCACCACTCCTCCTTGGGGTGTAGTGTTCGGGGCTTGGGACACCATTTGGTACGTGGATACTTGCTGTTGCGGCTGCATGGGGGCTTGCATCTGCTGTGGCTGCATAGGGCTTGCATATGCTGTGGCTGCATAGTTTGCTGTGGGGCGTGTTGGGCATAGGCATACAGTATCTGGGGCTGTTGTGAATACATCTGTCGTTGTTGTTGGAATTGTTGTGGTGCTTGTTGGATGGGCCCATGGGTTGTTGGCCTTGCTCTCGGAGTCTAGTACGATATTCTCTTAGCATGTGGCCTGGTTTGCAACAATAAAAGCAGGTGCGTGTCCCTGCCTGTAGTTGGGCCCTTTGCTGTCCCATTCCATTTCCCCTTCCCTGCATGCCTGTATTTCTGCTGGTGTTATTTCTGTCATTGTTGTAGTACTGTTGCTGGTCATTCCCGTAAGCAGGTAGTGGTGCCACGTACTGTACAGGGGGCTTTTGTTGTACGTACAGCACTGTGGGTTGTTGTTGGGCTTGTGCATACTGTACTGCTGGCTGTGGTTGTGCCTGTACATACTGTACTGCTGGTTGGGGTGGGGTCTGCACATACTGTACGGCTGGCTGTGTTTGTTGTTGTGCCTGTGCCTGTGCCTGCACATATTGTATGGCTGGCTGTGTTTGTTGTTGTGCCTGCACATATTATATGCCAGGCTGCTGCACTTGTTGTGGGGTAGACTGGGTATTGGTGGCAAGGGCATTTTGAGCGGCCTGTGGAAAGGTAGTAACGGCTGTCATTTGGCTGACAGGTGCAGCCAACATGACAGTGTCTAGGGCATCTTTTTTCTTATTAAGCTTCTGCTGCACCAATTTTGCAGCTGCATTCTCTATAGCTAGTTGTCTACTTTTTTCCTGTTCTATTTTCTTTTTGCAGAAATGTATAATATGGTCTTGTATTTCAGGCCATGGTTTTCCTTCCATGGCTAATACCCCATCTAATTTCTCCTGCACATCTTCTGGCAGTCCTCTTTTAACCATGTGGTAAAAAAAGCCTGCTGTTTCCTCCCGTTGTATTCCTGGAGTCACCCAACTCCTGGTGCCATTTTTCTTTCATCCGGGAAATAAAGTTGATCGGGTCCTCATTTGTTTGCATTGTCAGTGACATGAGAGACCCAATGTCTGGGACATCAGGGTACTTTAGTCGTAATTTAGTCCAGACGGCCGCCCTTATTTTATCAAATGGTTCTCCATCATATTTGGTATCGTTCATAGTTATTAACCCCCTACTGATGCTTGTGAAAATGTATTCTGCTTCCCCTCCCAAGAGGGAGATAAGCAAACTTTTCATATCGCCTATCCCTGGGGTGGTGCCTGTAGTATTTTTCTCTAAGGCCACTATCCATTTGCTGGCACCCTCCGTGAGGGGCGGGAGGTTCTTTTTAATTGCTTCCTTCTCCGCGTAAGACCAACAGTTATAAACTGGGGGGTCTTTAGCTCTTTTGTACAAAAGTGGCATCTGGCGGGTAATTCCTGCACCGTGATGCCTTGGTCTGATGGGGTCGTATTGTCTGGCATACTTCTGCCAAATTTTGAGACTGGCCCGCATGTAGGCATAGTCCCAATCCTCATCTCCTACACCTTCCAGGATACATTCTACCGCTGTGGCCAAGTGCTGAGGTTCGAAAGACCCTTCTCTTGGCCAGGGGTGCATCTGCGGGGCCAAAGACTCTGTCAATCCGGCCAGATCGTCTGTGAAAGGGTTGACAGCATAATCTGAATCTTTACCTAGTGTCACTATTTCGTTGGGAGTTAGGTCATTTTCTCGCAGGGCACATGGTCTGCTGAGGAACATGCCATTACCCTTTTTTGCTCGAGTGCTGCGCATGGAAGCGGTGCCAGTGACATCATACTGGATGTCCTCTGGGCGTCCGTGTGTTCCCAACACTCTAAGACTTTCTACCTCTGCTGTCCTAGTCCTCCTTCTCCCGCCTGTATCCCCTGAATTTGGGAATTCCTGAAGTTGGTAGAATGGGTTTGTCGATGTGTTTGTCACATTTGTGGCGCGTGGCTGGCAGGATGAATTTATCATGGCTGTGGCGGATGGTGGGGCAAACGGATCTATCACAGGTGCAGCATGTCGTGGTGGTAGGTCTGGGGACGTGGAGTGGACCTGTGCTGTCATGGTAGTCGTGTGTGTGTGGTCTGGCGCAGTTGTCTGATGGCAAGGGGAAGGTGAGCTGTGGCACAGTACTTGCGTAACTCCTTCATTGTCTCCCATGTCTCGAGAGGGACCCGCGTTCAGCAAGGGTGTGGGCAGGAAGGTGGCTGTCTGCTGTTTACCACGGCCTGGCTCCCCGGTCCCTTCCGTACTTTGAAAGGGGTCTGTCTGTCCAGTAAGTTGTTGTGAAGTGTTAATTGTTGCTTGAGTATTTGATGAGTTAAAGTGGGCAATCTTGAGGGTCTCGGATAATCTCTCACTTATTTGTTCTAACTTTAATGAGGCACGCCGGACTACCTGGGATATGTCGTCATGTTCGGGGCTGCGTGGCATTTCTCTGATGAACATGTCTGTTCGGGTATCCCCATTGGGACTGTTCTCTAAGCTTTTATTGAAGTCTGCAGCCGTTCTCCATGTGTCATAATGGACTTGATACGGCGCCGGAGGGCCCTGTAACTCTTTGTCCTTATTCTGTTGTTGGACAGAGGAAAATGTGATCAGTTGTTCGCCTATGTTTGTGCTGAAAAATGGCATGTGGTCTCGGGGAGCGGCCTCCTGCTCCTGGAGTTGTGAAGCATTGGCGTCACGGAGGCCTTTGAGATCGGGGTAGTGTGGTAGCGCGTGGTGAGACGAGGCGGATGAGTGGTGGGATGAAGTGCGTGAGTTGTGTGATGCTGCTAGGGACACGTTGTCTGCTTTTTTTTCTTCGTCCTCCTCAACAGGTAGGACTGCGATGGAAGTGGTGTTCAGTTGCAGCGAAAATTGCGCATTTATTTGTCCTGGCAATCCTGGCACCGTGGCGTGCAGTGTTGGACCACCACCGGTCATAGGCGTTACAGGCACGGGCATGACAGGGGCTGGCAGTGCGATGGGCATGGGCGGGCCACTGCTGGTGCCGGGTGGTGCCGATGGGGCAGCACTATCTTCAGTGATATGTTATGGGTGTTCAGGTGTGGTAATGAGATCACTTGGGAGTTGACTGTATCCAACAGTTGCCATATTATTAGTTGTACACTGTAGGTCTAGTTCTTTATTTTCGGCGGATGCTATTAATGTATACATGCCATTGGCCTGGTACGGTGGGGGCGCCGAAGGGGCAGTGGGCAGGGTGGCAGTGTGTTCTTGCGTATTGTCTTTAAAGATACGCCAGAGATCCAAGGTGGCCTTCCTTTTTTGTAATTTGGTGCTGGAATATCTTGTGTTTAGGAATGTGGTGGCGTGCTCGAGGATATTTACATCAAAGCTTCCTTCTGAGGGCCACGGATAATTCATATTCCTAGTCAACTTATGAAGTTCCCTACAATGTTTGAGTATGCGTTGTTCCTGCCCACCAAACATTTTCAGGACATGTTGGAGTGGTGTCGCCATTGTGAGATATTTGTGTGGACGGAAATTAGATGGGGGATGGTGCGGTCTTTGCGGTCCTAGAGGTCAGGTACGAGTTTACCTACTACTGCCTCAAGGATACGGTCATATATGGCGTTCTGTAATTCAATATTTTGGGAGGGAGTGCATCCAGGGAAAAGAAGCTGGCCCCCAAAGCAAGCGTCAGCTATTTTAGAGTGGTGTGGGTGTCTGGGGAAAACGCTTGATAGGACTGTCGGTCCTCCCCACCCTTCAAGGTCTAGGATAAAATATATATAAAAGCCAGCAGGTGTTTGGTATATAGTGGAACTCAGTATCCTGTTCATGGGGATACTTACTTATTGGTGATGTGGTGTGTTCTGCACAGGAGGGCGGGTGTGCCTCACCTATGTATTTCTGCCCTAGACGATGGGAAAGTTGGGGAATCGATCTTTTAAGAGTTCGTCTCCTACTTCACAGAAAACAATGTGCATAAGTATTAGCCTTAAGTCCAATTTGTCGGGTCTCCGATATATACCTGTACCTGAGAAGTCAGGGAATTCAAGATTATAGCGGGCAAGGGCCAGAATTATTTTACTCTGTATAGGGTTTCGGGGCCAGGAAGAAGTGAAAGTGGTTGGGATTTCTAAGCCTGGAGATACTAGGCGGACATGTATGGGGATCCACTCGGGAGTTTTGAGCGATGATACGCTTATTATTCTTTTGTCAAATAGTGCCCGAGGTGCTTGCATTAAGCTTGTAATGAAATGAGTTGTGTCCTGTGTGAGGGTGTGCTATTTGCGTCTTTGTTTGAAGGTGTTTGGTGCCGCCTCAAGGGGGCACGAAAATGCTGGTGCGATAGATAAAGTAATTTGTCTGGTTTGGCTATAGTTAATGTTGAGTGCTTGAAGGATTGTGATAAGAACCGTGCTGGTGAGGGGTGTCACGTGGATAAAACAAGACGGGCGTCCATCTGAAATACCCACAACGTTATCGTTGATTAGAAATATTGTGATATTATCACGAGTATTATCGTTCATTCCCCTACATAAAGTTGGAACAGTGGGGTAAGTTGTGGATGTTAGGTAGGGATGCAGGGCCTGTGGGATCTTGCAAATAATCGGACAACAGTGCTCTTAACAGAGGTGTTGTATCGTCCTCAGACTGTGAGTGGAAAGAATTGGCGTCTGAGACTGAGGGTGGAGGGGAGTCAGGACCTTCACCTTCCAGGAGTGGGATGGACGCCGTTTCAGATGGGGCAACTGACTGTATGGAATCTGCTGAGGACTCTTCGTCAGTGATGAAAATGGGTGAGTTGGCGGGATGGTGAGGGTATCCTAGGTATTCACGGGGTAGAAAGGGGGCAGATAGAGTGGAGGAATTAGAGGCTTCTTCTGCGTACAGCAGGTCAGGGTGGGTAGTGTCTGGAGAAGGCGGGGTGAGAGATATATCTGGGAGGGCGTTGTATATGTCGTTCAGAGAAATAGCAGAAATGTGAACTTGGGTGTTTTGAGTGAAGTTGATGCCTAGAAGTGCCCAGGTGGCTGTCAGTAGTTCTCGGAGGTTGTCGTTAAGGGTAGCCATTCGGTCAGTGGTGGTATTATGAACGTCCTTAGGGATGCCGTTAACAAACTGGATATTACAATGTATGAGGCGTGGTGGGGCGTTGGACATCACGGATATAAGGGGAGGCAGAGCATAACTGGTGTGGGGGGTGCAGAAAGAAGGAGGCAAGGGGTGGGAGAAAATATAAGTTTTCCCCCCTCTTTTGTCACTCAATTGCACGAGCAAATGAGAGACAAAACTGTGTATTGGAATTGAGGAAATGCGAAGCAACAGTAGGCAGTGGGGCAGGGGAGGGCTGGGCTACCGAGCAGGGATGCAAATAAAGGGAAATGGCAGTGAGTATGCAACCCAGACACCGGGGGGCTGTGAAGAAGGCGGTGGGACAAGGGGTGGGCAATGGTGCAGATGTTATCAAAAGCACAAGCAATGTTATCAAAAGCACAAGCAATGAGACTGATGACATGAAGCATGACAAATGAACATGGGACAGTAAACAAAAACAGTGAAAAAATGTATTTTAAACAAATACAGATGGAGCAATAAATACTGATCAGATAAAAAGGATGCATCTTAAACGTGATATGTGAAAAAAGAAACAAAAAAATGATGTAGATGCTGTAGTGAAGGAACGGATGAGGCAGGCAGGGTGGGACCCTGACAAGGGAAGTAAGAGACGTGGTCGGGAGGCAAGTGTGCCGATACAGAATGGAGAGGAGGTGGGAGGGGTGTTGGGGGCGGAGAGAGAGAGAGAGAGAAAGAGAGTAGAGAGGGATAAAGGAGCAGCGAAGGAAGGTGGTCAGAAGGGGGGGGGGTGCGCGAGGCAGGTACACAAGAGCGTCTGTGGAAGAGGGAGGGGTGAGGTGCCATGGAATGTAATGAGCGACGGTGGCAAGGCTTGATCTGCAAATAGCACAAACCACTTCCTCTTTTTGTGCGCGCAGAGGGCAAGCTGTCAAAGGCGATCGGCACTGCCTAACGACAAGTGGAAGTGACAGATAAACAATAATACCCAACCTTTGAAGAAATAAATCATGAAGAGAAGGATGAAAAATAGTGAAGGGCGTAAAGGCAGTCGTCATCAATGAAGTTGCAGGGGCTAGAGGCACAGAGGAGCAAAATGCAGAGCAAAACAAAAATGAAACGGAATTTCAAGGCACAATTTAAATCATGACGAAAACAGTAAAGGAAATGAATGTGTAATCTGAAATCATAATGCAAGACAGAAAACGGGGGACTGTGTGCAAAATCAACCAAGAGAGAGGTGAAACGGAAATTCTGTCAGGGAATGGAACCCTGACCCCATGCAAACTCTGAAGTACTGAGGGAATATAAATCTAGAATCTGTCGGGAATTAAACCTCGACCCCATGCATGCTGAGGGACCTAGACTCTAGACTTTGTCAGAGACTCAAACTCTGACCCCATGTACGGATCAGGAATGCCGAGGGAGCGGAAACGTGGGACCCTAGGCACACAGAACCAGGACCCTGCGCAAGTCTTAACTATCCCCTCCGGGTTACAGCCGGCAGGGGAAAAACAGGAAAACCACAAGAACCACGGCACCTGAAGCCACAAGTCGTACACAATAGAAACAGCCACTGTAAGTTCTAACTGACACGAAAAGCCGATAGTGGCATCTGACAAGAAAAGTGACAAATCATGAGGAGGTGGGGGGTGCCCGAGGCAGGCGCTCAAGAGATAGAAAGAGATAGTGCTAATCCTGGCCAGACAGACTGCTTACAGTGGGTCAAGAGCCAGCAGAGAGGCCCCAGAGATCCCGCTGCCTCCAATCAGACACCAAGGGCAATTCAAGGAAAAACAAAAATATCCCTGTCTTACCCCATAGTCAGCAGAGGAGACTGGACTCTTTGGCACAATCTGTAGTGGTACTCCAGACCCACCACCGGCAAAAATCATCTTCGCAGGATGGATCAGTGGTCGCCAGCTGAGAGAGGGGAAGTGGAGGCCCTTTTTGAGCCCCCTTCAAGGGTGTGGCCACGTTCACTGTGCTCTGGAGAACCGTCTCAATCAGGCACTTAGAAAGGAGGAACAATAAAGTGAGATGATGACGTTCCAGGTTTAGAGTGGCACTTTTATTTTCACAAAACACATGTATATCAATAAGGCATATTGCTAAAGAACACTCTTTAGGAAAACCTGGCTTCACTCTGCCAGAAGTATATGCAAGATATCAATTGTTTCTAAAAACACTGCGATGCAAACAGAAGTGGCTATCTACTAAAATATAAGGTTCAGTTTAAAATGGAAGTTTTAAGAAGACATTAAAACCTGTTCAAGAAAATACTTTGTCTTCACACAACTTTCCTGAAGAGAACCATCATTGCAGGATTAAACATTTTGGCAAGAACAAAAATATCAGAGGCTAAGATCCTCAAGAGGTACAATGGAATTAAGCTGGATTATACAGAGTACATTTCTATTAGGCCTAGTGCCTAGAAGCACCTAACTAAGGAGACTAACCCTACAAGATCTGATACTGCAGAGATACCTTAAGAATGCAAGGGATTGGGCATTGATGGAAAAATACTAGGTACAGCCAAGATTTCTAAGAGATGTAAAGACATTATCTTATTCAGGAAGGCATCACCTGATCGAATTAGGCTTGGCAGTCCCAAATCAGATATACGGAGAACCACCAAAAGACAGCTTGGAGAGTTCTGCCTTCTGATTGTGATGGTGAATCCTTTATACCTGAAATTGCAGAACTGACACTGTCCTGACGTACTTTCTGACGCAGGTGGCTTGACCGCATTGTCCTAGGACAGTGGGGGCAGTCAGGTGTCCTAACGGTTGGTCGGCCATGCTTGACCGCAGAACATAAACAAAGAACATCTTGTCCTGTACATATTTCTAAAAATGTATGCGAGAGCGGAACTTACGCCAGGTGCTAGTATTTGCAAGACTATGCGGTTTTCAAAACAATATTTCAGTGGAAAGTCCCAAGATGTGTCAACCTGTACCAGCTGGGTTTGTGTACGTGTGTGTGGGCGTTAGTCTTGATGCTGTAGAAAATTACTGCACTGTACTTCGTGGTGGGCCAATTTACTTTGTTGTTTTCAGTACAACAGAAAATGTACGTTTAACATTATTTAGGGCCTAGTGGATTTTGTGAACCTAAGGCATGTCTTTTTAGCTTCTGGCTGGGGTCAATAAACCTGGGATTCAGGGAATTGGTCTGATTTCATTTGCTGATTATACATGGCAAAATTGAGGGTTTTGAAGCATGTTTTCAGGTTCTCTCTGATAGGGCCATATGTGACTTTTATGCTACCAAGGTAGATAAGAAGTGCTCTTTTTAGTGATCAGATGGTAGAGCGTGATTTTAACCCTTCATCACATCTTAGGTGTGAATTTTACTACTTCTTACTACTAGTTTTTAAAGAGAGTGATTTTAAAGACTAGCGCTACCATTGTAATCAATTGCTTTTTTACCTGCTTGCCTGTCGATCGCCTCACTCGCCCTCTCCCGCTCCCCTAGCCCCGGTCCGGCACGGCTGTGTGCCGATTGTTCCGGAGGGCTGACGGGGTAGCGGGCGCCATTTTGGGTGAGGCTGCGGGGTTGTTGGGCAGCGCACTAGCCATCGCGCCTGATGCTCATAAAACTCCGCCCCATGCGACCGGCTGCCCCCGTCTGTTGCCGCACGGGGCCCGGGGCCCCCCACTCTGCCCGTTTTCACTCATATTCTACCTCACAATTACTAGCGTTAGATGTACTGTGGCTCCCCCATTCTGCCATCTGTGCACGTATCAGTGAACTCGGCCTTGCCCGTTCCCCTTCCTCTGTCATTTCCCCCGCTTTGAACTCTCCCCTTCCCTCCCCTCCCGTGGCCCCTTCTGGGTCCTCCTCTCCTTCCCCCCCCCCCCACGTCCCCCCACTTCTCAGCATTCCTACTCAATACTAGATCGGCGGTCAAACACCATTTGGAATTGTTTGATTTCCTGGACTCTGTCAAGCCAGATTTGCTTTTTCTGACTGAGACATGGTTCCGCTCTGACTCCCTGCCTAGTGTGCCGATCGGCAAGACGGCCAAGCAGGGGGTGGAGTTGCTTTGGTTGCCCGGGCAGATTTCCATTTTCAAATATTCCCCTCCCCTTCCTTACCTACGGCGGATTGTCTGGTCATCCGCTCTACCTTCTCCCAGACCCCCCTAACGTGTGTCCTTGTCTATCCCCCCCCTCAACCCTGTCCCCGGTTCTTCCCTGCCATTTCTGACCTTTTGGGAACTCTGGCAATTAATAATTCCTCGATTCTGCTCCTTGGAGATTTTAATTTCTGGCCCAATGATCCGGCTGAAGATGCAGTCTCCCGCAATTTTACTGACCTCCTTTTGAGTTTGAATTTTGTCTCCCGGGTCCTCTCTCCCACCCATATTCATGGTCACACGTTAGACCAGATTTGGACCCTTAATACTTCAATTCCTGCTCTCTCTGTCAAGCCCTGCCCTTGGTTGGATCACTTTTTGATTTCTTTTTCCCTGGATCTTACTATTTCTTCCACTATTTCATTTCCCAAACACACTTGGGCGAGGAATTGGAACAGAGTTGATGTCCCGGCCCTCTGTTCCTCTCTATTGGCTTTTGACCCTGCCCTGGCTGATCTCACGCCATCCAGGCAGCTGGAGGCTCTAAATAGCTGGCTCCCGAAGGCCTGCGATCAGGCTGCTCCCTTGAAGCATGTAACAGTTAGGCGCGCCCATGATGCGAACAAATGGTTCTCTCCTGCACTTAAGGCAAAAAAACTCGAGGTGCGTCAAGCGGAGAGAGCCTGGAGACGTGCTTACTGTCCCCTTTTGAAATCCCGCTACATGCTTACCTTAAAAGAATACAAAAAGGACATTCTCCTTGCTAAAACATTGTATTTCTCAGGGAGAGTTCTTGATGCTGAGAACCATTCCAGGGAGATATTTACCATAGTTCGGGAACTGTCTTCGTCCGACAGAGCCTCTCCTAAAATCCCTCCATCTCAGCTGCTGTGCAACTCTCTCAATGATTTTTTCGTTGAAAAGGTTGCCCTCATTAAGGCTGGGATTCCGCCTCCTTCCTCTACCTTTTGCGACCTCCAGCCTCCCCCCCTGTCTCCTGCCTGATTCACTTCCCTCCCCTAACTAGAGACACCTTTCTCTCCTTATTGACCCGCGTCAAATCTGGATCTCCTGTAGATATTGCTCCGGCACATATCCTCCGCAGGCTCTTTACGAGTTGTTACCTTCCCCTTCTTACCTTCCTTAATGATTCTCTCGACCAGGGGATTGTCCCAGCCCCTCACAAAACTGCCATCGTCATTCCTCTTCTAAAAAAGCCAGGGGCTGACCCTGCCTCCCCTTCTAACTATCGCCCCATTTCCCTCCTCCCCTTTCTGGCTAAGGCCCTGGAGGCCCATGTCACTCAGGCCCTGGGTGCCTTCGTCGAGGAGAGTGTGGGCCTCGCTTCTAGGCAGGCCGGCTTTCGCCCTCGGCACTCCACCGAGAACGTGGTTATCTCTGTGATGGACGACCTTAGAGAGGGGCTTGACACCAATACTCCCCAGGCCCTCATCCTTTTGGATCTCTCCGCCGCCTTTGACACGGTTGACCATTCTATCCTTCTCACCCGTGTCAGGGTGGCGGGTATCGAAGGCCCTTCTTTGGCCTGGATCAGCTCCTTTCTTAGTGATCGTTCTCAGGCCGTCCACCTGGCCGAATTCACAGCCCCCCCTCACTTAGTCCGGTGTGGTGTTCCCCAGGGCTCCTCTCTTTCCCCTTTATTATTTAATCTTTACATTCGTCCTCTTATTTCTGCACTTCAAAACTTGGAGGTCACCGTATATAACTATGCCGATAACCTCCAACTCATTTTTCACCTGTCCCCTTCTTCTACCAGTATACTCAATTTCCAGTCGGTTATGCTGTTCATCAGCGATTGGATGAACAGCAACCATCTGAAATTAAATCCAGATAAGACCGAACTAGTTGTTACTGGCAGCTCTCCCACTCCCTGGTCCTCTTGCTTTTGGCCTCCCTCTTTGGGTACTTCCCCCACCCCTTCTCCTTCTGTAAAAACCCTACGGATTTCACTAAACAAATATCTTACTCCCCACACTCAGATTAGTTCCGTTGTCTCTTCTGGTTTTTTTGCCCTCCGCACTATACGGAAAATCTCCCGATTCTTTTCTGTCCCTGCCCTTAAACTAATTCTGATGGCGATGGCGATGGTTCTGTCCCGGCTGGATTATGGGAACATTGTATACAATGGAGCCCCTGCTTATGCTTTTCACCGTCTCCAGCTAGTTCAAAACCAGGCCGCCCGCTTGATCCATGGCCTACCCATATTCCATCATGTCACTCCCCTTCTTCAATCCCTACATTGGTTGCCCATTAAAGAACGGGCTCTCTTTAAATTGGGCTGCACTACTTTCCAGGCTGTGGCGGGGACTGCCCCTGACTTCATCTCCTCTGCCATTAGTACTTATTGCCCTAACAGAGAACTTCGCTCCTCCACCAAATTTCTCCTCTCCGTTCCCCGGTTCAAGAAAAAGAAATCTGGGGGCCTGAAGTTCAGGGTTCATGCCCCCACTTTTTGGAACTCTCTTCCCCTTCACATTAGATCTATCCCCTCTTATCTTGAATTTCGTAGAGCACTTAAGACTTTTCTTTTTTCTCACGCCTTCCCACCTCTGTAATTCTGCCATACCAACCACGGGCTAAGCATCCTCCCAGCGCCATGAAACCGCATGGTATACGTGCGCTATACAAGTTTTTGTAAATTCAAAAAATTCAAATTACATTTCCTATACTGCCTTGTGCTGACTGTGGCCAGTGGCTTGTGCTCTTGAGAGGTTGTGTCCGTTACTTTGCACACAATGGCTTTGCATGCACTGTCTTTTTTCGGCGCTTCTGCACAACGTTTGGAGAGTTCTGCCTTCTTGACCAAGGCTACTATCTCTTTGAGGAGGGCATCGCCACTGACCCATGGTTTTTACTGTATGGACATGTTCATAGAGTGCATAATTATTTGATCACGTATGAAGTCATTGTGAAGCACGCCAAATTGGCATGTGATCGCCAACCTCTTAAGCGCCGCTACATAATCATCAACTGACTCCCCTGCGGTCTGTTTCTGTTGAAAGAAGTTAAAAATGTCTATGGCAGTGCATACTACTGGTTGGTAATGGCTGTCCAAATCTTCTAGCGCCTGTTGGAGCACATCATCATCATCGGGGGCCTAGTCTTTTTTACCATGTTCAGGTACGCTCTGAGGCCTGCTGGACCTAAATTGCGCAACAGGATTTTCTTTCTGTGCTTACTCGGGAAAACTTCTTCACCTTTGTCTTCCAGCACAGATATATAGTTTAGAAAGTATCCTTTCCAATCCTCCCATTTCATGGCTGGCTCCCCTGGTTTTGGGGACCGGGTTCGTACGAGAGAATGTTTGTGCACACATATTAGCCGGCGTTTGCGGTGGAGAGCCTTCTGTCATGGAGGGAGGGCTTCCCGGCGCGACCTGGTTGTGCTGGTGAGCAGGCTCTGCCTGGGACGTGAGGTCTCCGCCCACGTGGTCTTGGCTTTGGTGCGCCAGCTCAGGTGCCGGAGGCGGGTCTGGGACAGCTATAATGGGCTGGAGTGTGTGACTCCTCAGATAGCAATAGCTGGGTCACTTGGGGCAACCATGCATCCCTGGAGGGTTGCTGTGGGGTTGGTGGCAGAGGGGTGGGCTATGAGTCGGTGGATGCTGGGCCCTATGTCCTCCCTGTTGCTGGCTGTGTTGGCTACCCTGGGAAGTGACTGGCTTAGTCCATGCAGCCCTGCGCGATCCCCTTGCAAGCCCTGCAGCCTGGTCAATGTTGGGCACTGCCCCACTCACGGTTGTGGCTGGTTGCATTGGTTGCTCCAGTTGAGTGGCTGGTGCTGGTTCTGTGCTTCCTGTGCTGTGCCACCGGAGCGGCCCCTCAGCCATCTCTGGTGACAAATTGGTGGACTTGTGGAGAGGTAATGTCGAGGAGGCATCTCCGTGTCCCGCTGCCACGCTCTCCGGGTGGTGCCAGCCGCATCAGTGTCCTGGAACGTGTAGCGCGAGCACACGCGTAGGCCGCCAGGACTACTCAAAGCTTCCCCCAGCCTCATCACCAATTTGTAGTGAGGCGATGGGGTGTAAAGATGAGGCGACACTGAGGAGTTAATCACTTTATGAGATTTATTGCCCGGAGAGCGCCGGGACAACCGCACTATCAATAACATGCGGCTCTCTGACATGGCCGCCCAGCGCTCCCAGTATTCCCTGTCACAACACGTGACGGGAACACTAGAGCGCTGCACCACATTATTAAACACCAAAAATCCAATCAGTGGACCCGAAATTACGTTTTTTGAGGTTTTTATGCAAAAGCTAGCACCTAGAAAATTAAAGTGACAAGTACAGACATCAAGGGCCCGATGTAGGTTAATATGAAATACCGATTTCTAAACGCCGAATTTTACCGATTCGGTATTTAGGAATCGGTATTTCATATGTAGCTAAAAATTCGGTAAAATATACCGAATCGGTAAAATTCGTTATTACTGTACTGATTTGTTAATAAGGAATCACCTTCCCATTCATTCCTATGGGCCTGGAGGCCCATTGGAATGAATGGGAAGCCATTCAGTATTACCGATTCGGTAAATACCGAATCGGTAATAGGGGGAGCATATTCGAGGGTGGTAGGGTGTCACATTGACACCCTGTTCCACCCCTGATTCGTGCATGTGTGCACATGTGGCGCACATACATGCCCTAAGGGCATGTATGTCTGCCACATGGCACTAAGAAAAAAGCAAAAAATTGGTTTATTTAAGGTATTCGGTATTTACCACCAACTTGTAGTTGGTGGTAAATAACAAATCCTGATAGCAAAAATGCACTCACTTGAGTGCCACCTACATAGCTTTTAAGGATTCAGTAATTTACTGATTCCTTAAAATAAGGATTCGGTATTTTACCGATTCCTTAAAATAAGGAATCAGTAAATTACCGAATCCTTAAAACCTGCCTCCTACATTAGAAAAGGCTAAATACCGGTCGGTAACAGGATAATTACCGATTTTTGTCCGTTACTGACTGGTATTAAGCTACCTACATTTGGCCCAAAGTTCCATGAGACCGGGTCAAAGTCGAAAAATATGAATGACCGCAATTGAGTGTGGACCAGATACAAGAAGCGGAGTAGTCCTGGTCAGCCTTACCTTAAGACTTAGAAGAAATGTTGATAAAAAATGTTCTGAGAAGGTAAAGTTCATCAAGGCATGGCTGCAGAAGGAGTGTAAGGAGAGAGTGTCATCATCGGGGAGCCTTGGATCAAAGCCACGGTCAAAATTCCTATGTTTGGATTGAGGGCCATATTTATGACCTGGTTTGCCTCGCTTTTGCACCATGCAATCCTGTGAGATAGATTTTTGAAGCTACAGAAAGCAACTGTGCATGGCTTTGAGTGGCTCCAAACATCTGAAATAATGCAGTTCAGTGCAAATCTCTGCATTGCATAACTCTGCCCTAGGAAGGCCTTCCACGGACATTACATGGGTGTTCCCATGCAACTCCCATGGTTTTTGATGCATTTCTAGAATTACAAGACCATGTACACCGGGGAATGTGCCAAAAAGATATGCCTCTCCAGGGAAGGCATAACAAGGAGAAATATTTTATTTCTCCTTGTTACTTCCTCTTTCCTTCACACATTGATAGAGGAATATGCCTTTCACAATTGTTTTTCTGCAGGGAAGAGTCCCTACTTGCACAAAACAATACTGCATGCAACGCAGGCACCCTTGCAACTTGGTTCAAGGGTGCTTGCTTGGCACTAGGCAGCCCAGTGTGTGCCAGTGCAGAGGGGGAAAGTCAGGAATGCTCTGTATGCCTTAAATACCGTGCATTCATGCCCTTTCCCAATGATGCAGGTGACTTGCTACGCGGCACCTCGCATATGACCTCAGACAGGCTGCAGGCACACAAGTGCTAAGGGCAGGAAAATGACAACTTTCTAAAAGTACAAACCACAAAGGGAACCCAAGGGTGCATAGGGACCATGGGTATAAGTTATTTTAAAGGAACTGTGGTCCCTACAAAAATAATACTTTACTTGGAATAACATGAAGTGAGTGACACCCATCAAGCCTATGAACTACATGCATGTATGTGGACTTGCATTAACAATCACCTCATGCAGTGCCCCAATAAGCATAAGCATCATACAAGGAACTGAATGTTCCTCTCAAGACAGTGGTTGAATAAGGGGTGCATACCTGCACATGTATGTAGTTGTTAGGCTTGATGGGTAGCACAGCATTCGTTTTAATTCTTGGTACACTTAGGTGGGCCCTCGCCATAATGTTTGACTTTAATTGCCCCTAATGGGTTATGTTTCATCTTCCTATTGACAACTGAGTAACCCACTGTTTTATTCTCACTTCCATTTTTTCTTCTTCATATTCTTTTTATATGTTCTTTTTGATACTCGTTGCATCTCAGGCATTTAAATATGTAATTTCCTGATGATGATCCTTGTAATGTTAGAGGATCAAAATGTCATTGACTGCACACACTGACCCCATATTGGATGTGTAATGAGATTGGGTTGTTTTGTGATTTTTTTGCATTGTGACATATAGATAATTGTCTGTTTCTGCCACTTGTTAGCAATTGCTTGAGTTTCTAAAGAAAACGACAAACCTTCTTCCTTTTGCACTACTCATTATTCTTTAATTACATGATATTTTTTTTAATAACAATCTTGTTTATTTCAACTCGAGTATGCTTTTTGTAGGGACAAATGTTCCTTTACAATAACTTTCTAAAAGTGTCATTTTGAAAATTGTTATAAAAAATATGACTTTACCAAGAGAATTTTTCATTTCAATTTCATAGGTGCCAATCATCAACTGGATACCCAGTCCCAATCAAAAGGCAGTGCTTATTAAATGTAATAAGGCAATCCAATGTTACCCTATGGCATAGTTAGGCCTTGCAGTAGTGAAAAACTGATTTAAGAGTTTTTCACTACTAGGATAAGTAAAACTTAAAAGTGCATGTCCAATCGTTTTACTGCAATGCATCCTGCTCTATGAGCTACCTCTTGCCTAACTTAGGGTTGACTTATATGGTATAAAATGAGAGTTTACGGCTTGGTAAGAGGGTTATATTGCCAAATCGAATTGGCAGTTTAAAACTGCATTCAGGCTGCAGTGGCATGCCTGGGTTATGTATTAAAGTGCTACTTAAGTGGGTAGCCCAAAAAGTGCTGCAAGCCCACTGGTACAGAAAACGCTGTTTTTGGACAAATTAAATTTGACACATAATCATCATTTGAATCTATTCAGGAGCATACGTCAGGTCAGCTCACGGTAATCAAAACATTTGAGTTAATAATGTGCAACATTCGATAAATTACAATGCAACATATATTTATTCACTCATATTTCAGCTGACAGTAGATATCTTACTGTATTGGCGAAAGCAATGCAGGAGACAAGAAAAGGTTGCTCCAGGGCAACATGCAAAAGGAGGTGCTCTGGTGAAAAGGTTGGATAAGGAAACAGGAAAAGTTCCCAAAGTGCTCAAAAAGGACAGTTAAAACAATTCAATGTTGGACTGATCAGAAAGAATCAGTCTAAATAGACCTTGCCACGGTTGATCAAAAGTCCACAAACTGTATTCAGAATATTTTACAATATTTTAGAGATGTATCAGCACGGTGGGGTATTCATGGCGCTTACCCGAATAATAAGGGCAGTGTAAATTGATTGAATCAATTACACGGCATTCAATGCAGCAACTAAGACAAAACAAAAGACAAGGATAGGGGGTTCAGAAATGTGTCTGTCTGAGCGAACCGATGCATAGCAGCCCGGGAGAACTTGCCGAATTACCTTAATTGTCTAGTGACAGTCTCCTCTTCTAGGCGATTAGTGCTGGATCGGTGCTGTGAAAGCGGGAGGATTAAAAAGGCTTTCCTTGCATGAGTCTCACGCGGGTAGAACTGCAAGAGTTTGTGCCATTTAAAGGTAAACAGCAGCTCTAATACCTCAAAATCGGTTTTTAAAATTCTGAAAGACCTCACGGCAAAAAAAACTGTCAACGTCACTACTACCTCGCCCGACCTTTGTAACAACATGGCCAACTTCTTCACTGAGAAAATCAGGAAGATATACGACACCTTTCCCAAAGACCCACTGTCACCGGTCACCTTTGATTCTACCAGGCCTTCCCTCACTTCCCTTCCCACACTTGACCGTGAGACTTTCTCTAAACTTTGTAGAAAGATCAAATCTGGGTCTCCGGCAGATCCCTTAAAGCCCGACCTTTTCTGTGACGCTCATATACTCATCACAGATCACGTTCGTGACATCATCAATCGGTCACTCTCCACTGCCAGTGTCCCTATCAAATGGAAACAGGCATGGGTGTCCCCCATTCTAAAAAAACCCACTTTGGATCCCTCACTTCCGGAGAATTTTAGGCCGATCTCCTTGCTCCCTTGGCCTGCTAAAGTGGCCGAGGCACACGTCAATAACATCTTGTCCAACTTCCTCCTTACCAATAACATCCTGGACGACTCCCAACACGGGTTTAGAGCTGGTCATAGCACCGAGACAGCCTTGCTCAGTGTTTCTGAGGACCTCCGTACCATTCTTGACGCCGGCGGTACTGCAGCACTGGTCCTACTGGACCTCAGTGCTGCCTTCGATACGGTGTCACATGAGGTCCTCTTGATGAGACTGGAGGAAATTGGAGTCACAGGGGCAGCCCTGGGGTGGTTTAGAGACTTCCTTTCTAACAGGTCTTTTAGAGTCTCCACCCCCCCTTACATCTCGAAGGAGCATAGCATTGGGCAGGGAGTGCCGCAGGGCTCGTCCCTTAGCCCTACCTTGTTCAATGTCTATGTCCGCCCGTTAGCGGAGGTGGCTAGAAGGAATGGTATGGCTTTGGTATCATATGCTGATGATACCCAGTTGGTGGTGGCACTGAATAACAACAGTGGTCTGGAAGCCCTTCACTTTAAACAGACACTCATCGACATCACCAACTGGATGACGGCGAACTTTCTCCAACTAAACGCCGGTAAAACCGAGATTCTCCTCTTGGGAAAAAATACAGCTTCCTGGGGAGATAATTGGTGGCCTGACATTCTGGGCCCACCCCCCAAGCCAAAAGACTGTGTAAAAAATCTAGGTGTCTGGGTCGATTCGGCCCTAAAATTTACCATCCACACCAAGAAAGTGGCCGCCACGTGCTTCGGCATTCTACGCAACATCAGGCCCATCCTGAAGTTCTTTGACTGCCGCACTCGCCAACTTATCGTCCAGGCGACGATCCTTTCTAGACTGGACTATGCCAGCTCTCTCCTTTTGGGAGCAAACCTGGCTGAAACCACCAGACTGCAGAGAGTCCAGAATGCGGCTGCCAGGGCTCTGGTCGGCCTCCCTCGCCACTCTTCTGTCTCTGGAACGTTAAGAAAACTGCATTGGCTCCCGGTGGGAAGAAGGATCCAGTTCAAGGCTCTATGTCTAGCCTTCAAGATCCTCAAAACCGCCTCTCCCCCACTGCTGAGTCCCCTCCTGTCTGAGTATACTCCCAGTAGATCCCTCCGCTCAGAGGGACAACATCTAGTGACCATCCCCCACACTAGACTTGCTAGAGTGGGGGGACGCTCTTTCAGCCTCCTCGCTGCCAAGTTATGGAACAGCCTGCCTGTAACCATACGGGGGATGCATGATCTTTTAGCCTTTAGAAAAGCCATCAAAACCCATCTTTTCCAATAACCCGTTTTCTTTGTGCACCTTCATTCTGCACTCTGGTCAGCTTGCAGCGCCGGGACGCCCCTTGGCTGGGGCAGCCGCGCGCTATACAAATTCTCATAACATAACATAACATAACATAACTCTGAGGAATCAGAGGTGTAGAAGGAATTGTGACATGATAAATATTCAATATGAAAAAGTACAACGCATATAATTACAATAGATATATACAAGAAAATTAAAAAATAGAACAATCTCTGTTCCACATTTAGAAAATGCATAATAAGTGAAATCAATGTTATGAGACAGCAATTCATAGCACACCTTAGGTAACTGTGTGCACTTCGGGAGAAGTCATTTATATACAGATAATTCATGGTGACCAACCAGTGGTCTAAATGTGTATAATTAGACAAATACACATGAACAGTATTGTACGCCATATCTGTACAGACAATACACTTCCTCATACGATTAACCGTGATGGTGGTATTAACCATTATTGAGCACTGCCACTTTTTTGCTGAATTCCTCATATTCGTTGAGGCCCCTTCCTATCGTGTCAAAGAGGTGTATCCACCTACACCCCCGGGTACTTAAGATGTTGGAGAAGTTTCCTCCTCTTGGATTCAGTTTGACTTTTTCTATGACCCACCATTGTAGACTTTCTGGTGTGTGTCCAACTGTGGTAAAGCGGTCAACAAGTGGGGCGCCCTGAATCTGACAGCGTATGCAACTACAATGTTGCAATATACGTGTTTTGACCTTCTGGATGGTCTGTGATTGCATAAGCAACTCCAGAAGCATTACAGTTACTCTGATCTTGTAATGTATGGGTATGGCTATTATGGGTGAATTGTTTGACTTCCCTTACCAGATGACAAGCTTAACGTTGTCCACATTTGTAGCGACCCTTCAAAGGAGGGATACCCCATAGTGTAGATTGGTGGGCCTGGTCTGAAATGGGTAACAATGACTTCACTACGTGTTCCCGCACGTTTTTGCCTTTTCTGAATGCCTGCAACGGAGGTGGTATGTCAGCTAGTTTGTCTGATATTAAGTGCCAATGATGATTAATGATCTCTTTGATGGCGTTGCTTTTGGTGGAGAAAGTTGTGATGCATACTAGGTGCTCTTGTTCGTTGGTATTCCTTTGTTTGGGTACCAAGAGGAACTCGCTGTTGTTGAACCACACACTTTTTCGTGCTTTTTTCAGTAGTCTAGTGGGATAGCCTCTCTCATTTAAATGAGACATTAATCCTGCAGATTCTTCAAAGTAGTCCTCTTTCTTGGAACAATTCCTCTGCAACCTCAAGAATTGCCCAAAGGGTAGGTTTTCCCTGAGGTTGCATGAATGATGACTTGAGTAATGCAAAAGTGTGTTGCGTTCACTGCTTTTTCTGTGTAGGCTGGTGTGTAGTCTATTGTGTTTAGCTTTTATAGTGGTGTCCAAGAAATTGACTGATAATCTGTCAAATTCTAACATGAATTGGATATCATTGGAGCATATGTTAAGCCAGCTGTGGAAGTTCTTCATTCCCTTTCCATATGATTATCACATCGTCTATATAGCGACGCCACAGCTCAATACATTCACTGTAAGGGTTTTCTTCATTCGAAATATAGGTGTGTTCAAACTGATCCATATAGATGATGGCCAGGTTGGGCGTAAAACTGGCCGCCATCGCTACACCCTTTTGTTTGTAGATAAAAGAGGCCCTGGAAATGAAAGAAATTTCTGGTCATAGCAATATCCAAGAGTGCGATAATGAACTCCGTTGGAACCCACTGGTAGCAATTTATTCACAGGCCCTGGGTATAAGGTATGCTATTCTACAAGGTACTTATAAGTAAATTAAATATGTCAACCAGGTGTCATCCAATCAAACCATTTTTAGGGGAGGGAGCACAAGCATGCAAGAACTAGTTAGCAGTTGTAAAGTACCAATATGATCAACGCCAATAAAATACGAATTTGAGCACAAAAATGGAGGTGAGTAGGACCAATAGTTGGGGTAAGACCACTTGAAGGCTCACAGCTCTAGCCGCTATCTGCTGAGGGAACGTATTTTCGGAGGGAATTAGCCCAGTCATTGCTGACAGTATCTCAATCTGGAAATGAATTGGGGCATGGGTGATATCAATGTATAAAGGTGGTCAATGAAGAATCCGTATGGGACCACTCATTTAGTTAACACAGCAGGAACATGTTTTACAATGCAAATAACAACACTCTGCAGAAGGCTCCATGGAAAGCCGTTCTTTGCAGCTTCCTTCAAGTTTTTTTACAAAGGTGTTGCATAGGATGGAAAGATCCCAATGGTGATATTTATAAGTGGTACAGAAATGAATTTTCCATTTTCTTTCTTTGGAGCAAGAGGTTTTGCCTCCTGATTTCCTTCATGTCAGCGCTGTCAGTTGCCTTCTTTCAGGAAATTGGACAATTGTTACATTTGTTGCACCTTAATTAATCTTTCAAATATACTAACAGGATTATTAAAGCAGTAAAGCGTCATAGAAATATGGTTGTATCTGGGTAGTGTACTTCCGTTGCCATGCAGCAACTAAGTACAATAAATGACAAGCTTTATTACCTCCAGCCTATTGGTCCTGCCAAACTCAGCTGGCTGACTTGCAGGTTGCACATACATAGACATCTTCAACAGGCTCATTAACCGAGTAATATACCATAAAAGCTACATAATCAAATATGTAGAGAAGTTAGGAATATGACGGACAGCAACAGCGGGGATAAACCTGTTACCAAGTACAGTATTTCATTTGAATATAAAACGATGAACAATGTTAACAAACAACACTTACTATATAGATATCAACCCAAGCCTCCCTTGTCCTTTAATTGCATTAAAAACAAAATCTCATTAGTCACATTGCATTTTGCTGTGTCTAGCCAGTGAATATATGTCATGGTGCTATTCAGCTATAACTACTAATGGGCATCATGAATTTAATGAGGAATTCATCACTGCATGTGGCTGCTTCACCAACGAAAATAATAGCGTGATGGCAAGTGCAGATGTTAAATTGGCTAACACTGAACAGATCCATTTCCTTTGCTTAGCAAATAAAACTAGGCATGTGCAGAGAACTTGGACAAGAGATTCAGGTTTATAATTACAAAACCTACACTTTTTTCAGAGCGAAATATTGCTTCTTCTTATGAAGCAAGTCTAGTGTAAAGTCCCCGAATTGTAACCAACTTAACTTATGTTTTGTTTCCAAACGAAATAGGTCATAGAACGAGGGTCTTCAGAAGGGGAATGGGGATCACAGGAGCACATTACTCAGGCGTCCTGTTTATTTTAAAAAATCCACACGTGTTCTGCTAAATCTATTTATAGATTTTGAGGCAAGTGTACTTGTTTTATTCATGGCACCTAACATGGCTTAAACCACTGGATTTGAAAAAAAATCAAATTTGACCTCCTTGGAATTTAGCACCAAGGGGCACATTTATGAGAGGCTTGTGTCAAGTTCGCACCATGCAATGTGGTACATGCATGATGGAAACCTTTAAGTTGGATTTATGAAGCCATGCAATGCCACTGTGCATGCCTCTGATTGGCCTCATAAATCTGAAGCAGCACAATGCAGTGCATTTGCCTGGTTTGCTCCACTCGGCCCTGGGTAGGCGTTCCATGGGTGTTGCGATGGGTGTTCCCACAAAACTCCCATGGATTTTGACACAATTCCATTTTTACAATAATTTTCCCAGGAGAGTCATAATGAGGAGAACAATACTTATTTCTCCTTGTTTTTTCCCCATTCAGCATTCTTCAGTGCTCATTGAAAGAGTTAAAAGCTTCTCAGGATTGTTTTTAAGTAAGTAGATGCCCCTTCCTGCACAAAAACAATCCTGCCTACAACAAAGGCACCCTCAACCATGGTGAAAAGGTGCCTGCATTGGCACTAAGCAGCTAAAACTGCACCAGCGCAAGGGAAAATGACAGGAATGCACCATATTGGGTAAATATGGACACATTCCTGCCCTTTCCTTGTGCTGCATGGCAGTGCTGCAAGGTGACTTGCTGTGTGGACCTGCACCACAAGAGTCATAAATATGCCCTTAAGTGTTCCTAATTTGCGTGGACTCCTGCTTCAGGAGTACAATTCCTTTTGCTAAAATTGGACTGATTTTCCTTGAAGGAGATAACAATGGGTTGATTATTAACCTTTAAAGAAGTACACGTTTCCAAATCCTTGATTTCAGTGACTGACAAAGACTGAAGTGACCTGCTGATGACTTTTAGCCAGTATGAGAATTTGGGCAGTGTTTCCTAGGATAGTCAAAAGGCACTGGGTCGCAATTGTAACAGTTGTGGCCTTTTGCCTCTGGTATCCTGGTGTTCTGTATCCCTTTTACCACTTGAATTTCAGGGTAAGGTAGCAGAGCAATGAAGAGAGGTGCTGTAGGCTAAAGACTGAGTACTTAGTGACTCAACAAATTCTCCTTAATAAATCACTGTCCAGTCACTTCTGTCACTTTTGAAAGGAAAAAGTACTCTGTTACACATAAGACTACATGCTCCTATAAAATATTTACAGACTGGCATATGGACTCTTGCGGTGGGACTGTTGCCCGCATGGGAGCCCTTGACCACTGGTCTGCCACTTTGTGGTGTCCCTGCTCCTACGGCAGCACCACAGAAAACAATATGCAAATATTTTAAACATACCTTGGCTACATCAGGACCTGCTTCTGGTCTGTAGTGGTCTTCTTTGGTGCTGCCATAGCAGGAACATAGTTGCTTTGACTTATTTGTTAACCGTGCCCCGCAGGCTCATTTATGCTTCTTTTTCAGGTTTGACTTTAAAGATTTCATTGGTGAAGGATGGAATCCAGTACTCTGAATACACACCTAATTGCATAACCAGCCTGGTTAGCTGGATCAGAATTGGCACCTTTTTGCGTACTTTTTGCGAACTCGATGCAGCACTGAGCTCTGAATAGAGACTGGCAACTTGACCAAACTCAAGATCGTATTTCAACAGTACTGCAGGTAATGAATTTAGTCCTGGCATATAGCCAAATCTAGGGGCATATTATCAAGGGGGTTTATCTCCGCTTTTTTGGCTTTAAAAGCCAAGAAAGCGGAGATAAAATTATCTCCCTATTACCTAGCTGTCGCTAACACCAGTTAGAGACAGCTAGTAGGAGATAGCGACCATCTTGGGCCCCACTTTGCATGTCAGTGATATTTATCACTAATGACATGCAAAGTGGGCGTGCCAAGATGTTAGCGACTGGAAACAGTCGCTAACATCGCTATCTCCTATTACTAACTTATGGAGATATTTGCGCTAAGCGCGAATATCTCCAAAAGCTAACACTGCCCTGAGCAGTTCTTAGCCATGTTATCCAATGGGAGGTGGATAACATGGCTAAGAGCATTAGCTCGGTAATAATGCATGAATATCGCTGACTTTTCAGCGATATTCATGCATTGCGGCTGATTTTTATCGCATTTGCGATAAACCTTGGTAATACCAAGGTTTATTTGCGATAAAAATCGCCGCAGCTCAGCAGTAAATTTTTGTCTCTAACCAAGCAGTAGCGATAATTATCGCTATTGCTTGGTAATATGTCCCCTAGTTTTCCTCATAATGAGCAGATATTGTTACAGCTTAAACGAATGCCCCCTTCATCAGTCCTTCCCATGGATAAGAGCCCATATTTTAGTGGGGTTGTTATTGTCAAGGGCGTTAAAAGCGTCAGTTTAATCCCTTTCTTGCTGTTCCCTCTTAGCATTGAACATGGCTTTCTTAGACTACTTCCCGAGTCCACAGGCATTCTCTGTTCAATAAATGTTATCTGGAAATGTATTCAATAACTTAGCCTTCTCTTACAACGGATCTATCTTACCTTTGTGGCACACGAGAACCAGTCCTCCGTTTGCTGGATGGATCATGTGGACTTCCAGACCATGCATCCGGTGAAATGACTGCGTACCACACATATTCTTCTAAGTAACGAACAAATAAACTGATTTTACTCCTCATGTAATCATGTTCATTAATTCAGTTCCTGCAAGCAGCCCCAGGGCAACGTGCTCTGAGGTGAGAATAACTTGAATTACTGAGTTTTAGGAACTTGGACTGGTGATGGCTTCCACTTATTTTAATGACAGGAAAATCTTCAACAAAAATAAAAACAGCTGCAACGGAATAAAAGAATACTTTAAGATTCCTTTGCCACCCGGTGAGATGTCCAAAGTCGACTTTTCAACTGGATGCTGCTGAATGCAGCGCTCAATTTGAGCTGGTGGTTGCCTGCGAGGCCCTGTGCACTCATTTTTGCGAGCCAGCGCTTATTTTTCCACATCAGACTTTTCCCGAGACACGAGGGTGAAAACAGACAAGCCGGGGAAAGGAGGAAGAGATAGACCGTCATAAAGGGAAAAAGCAGCAACCTGCAGGGGTGAGATAAAGTGGCCTCAGTGTCTGGCAGTGCATTAAAGAGGCCTGGAGTAAACTCAGGAACAGCGCTTTGGGCACTGGCACACGTCTTTTTACAAAGTAAGCTCTGGCTGAATGCACATAAATCTATTTTCTGGACCAAATACACTTGATCCATGGCGCTCATTCATTCACCAATAAACGGAATCATTATTCTGGGATCCATGCAATAAATGTAAGTTAAACTCCCCTTTTGTGAGCCACAGAGAAGTACGGGGCATATTATCAACAACTAGCGATATTTATCGCTAAAGAAGCTTAGCGAAATGTTTTTATCGCCAAGCATTGCTGGATTTCATCGCAGTAATAACGTGCAATTAGCGCAAGGTTTATCTCCAATGCGATAAAATAACCGCCGATAGCGGCGAAATGCGTGAATATCGCTGAAAAACCAGCGATATTCAAGCATCATCGCCAATAGGGTCTTAGCCAGAATATCCACCTCCCATTGGATATAATGGCTAAGAACTGGTCTGAGAAGGCGTTAGTTTTTAGCGATATTCGTGCTTAGCGCAATTTTTTTTATTCCTACACCTGCCTTGCTAATAGGTGATAGCGACGTAAGCGACTGCTTTCAGTCGCTAACTGGTTGGGTACGCCCACTTTGCATGTCATTAGCGATAAATATCGCTGACATGCAAAGCGGGCCCCAAACCACTCGCTATCACTTAAAAGCTGTCGCTAACTGATGTTAGCGACAGCTTGCTACTATGTCGATGAAATTATCGCCGCTTTGGGGCCGAAAACGGCCGCAAAATCGGCGATAATTTCATTTCGCCTGCCTTGATCATATGCCCCTACATTTTTTCTCTTTTATTTCACCTAGCACAGTCTGGGGGCTTCTCCTAGAGATTTCTCTCATGCAAGGGGTTGTATTGATGTAAATGTTTATTGCATTATCTTTTGTGCTTCAGTCCAGAAGTCAGTATATGATTGTTACTGCCAAAATAAGTAGTCATTCCAGGCTAATTTTGACAACTTTAAAAACATAGCACAGATAAATTATATTGCTAGTCCTCCTTAAAGGTGACCTTATTTGGGTTCCTAAGAGCCAGGGAGTCAAATTCAAGATAGGCTGTTAGCAGGTGTTCTGCAACACTCCAGGTCAGGGAATGATTTTATGTTTGGTCAGAAAATGTAAAATAGTCATGAGAAATGCTTGTTAGGCCCATCACATTCTATAAGTATGCCTGCAGGTTTTAAGGTGTCTTGCTTTGTAAACAAAACTACAAGTGTTGCTATGGTATTCAGGGTCATATTTATTAAGGGTTGCATCACTTTTGCACCATTGGGGTGCAAAACAACGAAGCCCGTGAGATGCGATTGGGCAGCTTGAAAAATCCATAGTAACTCCACGCAGCGCAATTCACTGTGTTCCTGTCTCTGCCCTGGGATTTTGAAGCATTTCCATTTAGCATAAGTGTTTGAGCTGGGAAGGCACCAAAACTGATATGCCAACAGGGAGAAATATGCTTATTTCTCCTTGTTTTTTCCTCTTTCTATGTATAGAAAGAGGAGACTGCCTCAGGGATTATTTTTGTGCAGGAAGGTGCACCTTACTGCACAACAACAATCCTGCTAACAATGCAGGCATCCTTGCGCCATGATGCAAGAGTGGTAGGGTGAAAATACCTTCAAGGGATTTTACTGCTGTTAGATTTTAAACAAAGTTTCAAACATCAATTAGCGGCCTACGCAACTTGGTGCCGATAGTGCAAAAAACTGCAACAGCAAGTATTTGGTCAATATACACAAGCCACCAAAGGTGATCTTAATGAGAATGAGAGCTAAGAACAGTTGTATATGAATTTTTTTTGTATTTAATACTTCACAAGATAAAGGGTACAAAATAGATAGCACTGTTATAAGAAGTACATTTCATATATATCAATCAAGGCGAACTTCTATATAACAATTCTAGACACTTTTCTACCTATTTACAATTGATTTACTAATCCAGTAGAAAAAGCGTATGTCAGTTGGTGGCTTGTGTATATTGACCAAATACTTGCTGTTGCAGTTTTTTGCACTATCGGCACCAAGTTGCTTATGCCGCTAATTGATGTTTGAAACTTTGTTTAAAATCTAACAGCAGTAAATTCCCTTGAAGGTATTTTCACCCTACCGTACATATTGCCCAAACCCTCAAGGGTATATTGGGTTGCTCACTTTTTGGTTACCATGATGCAAGAGTGCCTGTATTGGCACTACACAGCTCATTGGGCGCCAGTGCTTGGAAAAGGCAGGAATGTGCCGTACAATGTTAGGTACCAAACCTTCCTTCCCTTTGCCCATCACACAGTGGAGCGCACGCTGCGCTGCATGATAAAATGATAAATATGCCCCCCAATGCATTCCATTTTGTGAGATAACAGACCCTAACTAACCCAGTAATCCATGTCAGATCATTGATAGATGGGTCCATTTACCCTACGACAAGTTTGCCACACAAACAGTCAGATAAATGAGAATCGATCACATTTCATGATAAGATACAATTAACAGACTAAGCTGCAATACTCCAAGACAACATAATGGTGAAGGTAAAATAACAATACCATATTCCAGGATCGGTGTTATGGCTTTGATTGAGGCAATAAATTTGGTTATTTTCCTGCAAGAGCCTTAGATCTTTTTACCCACATCTGCCATAGAGACTGTGAGTAGCTGCGCTTTACCAACTCCACCTGGGGTTTCAATACAAGTGTTGGCCTAATTAGTTAAAAACATCTACCCTCTCTAGTTGCATACGCCCAACACCAATCCGCCCTTAAATGACTTGTGACACTCGAGGGATAAATCTTGACTTATAATTTGGTCTTTTATCCCACACTTTTTGACCCATGTTTAATTGGCAAAATGAATAAAGAATCTTTTTTAGACACAATTGGGCATTTTTAAATTCACTTTCATCACATTTCACCATCCACTGAACCAGCTACGCAGTAATCTGGCGTTGCCGCACACTAGGGTGGCATTCGGCCACACCTGGTGGGGCCCAATGATGAAACATGTCACCAACCAGGTTGGTGAGTGAGGGCCTTCAGAAAAACCAAAATTGGTTTCATTCACTATTTTCTGAATATGGTTACATGCTTGCTCTCTTTACTTTATTGAGACACTCCTTTGTTGTTTTTTGTATTTAGAGACATAAACTTTGTCATGGCACATTTGATCTCGAGATGTCATGACTGTCTGAAAGACATCTCTGGCTGGATGGCCTCCAATTGCCTAAAATTGAATGCAGGCAAGACCGAGGTCATTATATTTGGGAACAACCCCAACATCCGGACACCTGACATGTTGCCTGAAGTTATGGGAAAGTTACCAGCTGCCTCAGGGTAAAGCTACAAATCTGGGTGTGATCATGGATCAGAAACTTGACTTTGGGGACCAGGTTAGCGGAGTTGTATCTACCTGTTTCTATATCCTTAAGATACTGAGAAAAATCTTATTTTTTCAGCAGATGGCCTCAGGACAGCAGTCTCAGCCCTCATTTTGTCACGCTTGGACTACTGCAACAGTTTGTCCTTGACTTTGAAAAATAACCAACTGTACAGACTACAGCTTGTTCAAAATTCACTGGCGAGACTGCTAAAAGGGATACCAAGGAGTGCCTCTGCGCGAGAGGGACTCCGGCAACTGCATTGGGTGCCAGTAATTAGACGAGCACAATTTAAAGATCTATGCATGGTCTTTAAAGCACTAAGGGACAGTGGGCCAGAGTTTGAATGGTATGTTCGGGGTAGAGCGTTGCGCTCCTCGGGAGGCAGATTAGTAGATGTGCCCGAATAAAGAAGGCTAGTTGGGGAAGCAACAGCTTTTCCTACTGTGCGGCGAAAGCCTGGAATAGCCTGCCGACACATCTCAGGAATGTCTCGGAGCTCCTTTCTTTTAGAAAGGGGCTAAAGACATGGTTGTTCAGGGAATAGGCCCCCGTTTGTCGCCTTTGAGTCAGAGTGTAGCGCCAGGACACCCTTGGGTATAAGTGCGCTTTATAAGCTCCTAATAATAATCTCTAGTCCTATTTCCCTTCAAACATTCTTCACAATGGGTGAATCTTTGCTGAAGCTCACTGGGTGTTTTAGAGATCACCAGAGTGTTGTCCGCGAATATGAGTATTGGTGCCTTTGTGCCAGCCAAAACAGGAGCGTAAATTTAAAACTCAGAAGGAAAGTGAAGTATATCATTTAGGAAAAGTGAAAACAAAGTTGGAGCATTAACACATCCTTGTCGAACATCTCTTTTGAAGGTGAATTGATTTGTGAATTCACCTTGGCTGCCACATTGTACCTGTGCATAATTTCCTTACGGCATGCAAATTATTAGTATCAGTAGGTCCATGGGCATACCCATTTCCCTAAGGATTTGCCACAACTTGTCTCTAGGTACAAGTTCAAAAGCTGATTTGAGGCAAGATGGCAGCTGTGTGATTGCTGTGGGAGCCGCTCACCCCTCTTTTGTGGTAACAGTATGGTCTGAATAACTTTGGGAAACAAACACATACATTAATGATACCCCATCGAGGAATCACAGCACTATGGTCATCTAGTGCAAGACGGATGCAGCAAAGGATCGTCGGAGCAAGGCAACTCACGTACCTGCGGGTCCGCACCGCACTGAAACTTTTTGGTGCCTGTGGAGGAGATGTACGATCAACCCCACAGTTCGGGATACCTCCTGAGCAAATCAAGCCCACCAGGGACCGTGCAGAGACCGGAGCAGCTAGAGGATTGTGTGGTATGCTACCTGCTCGGAAGACACCAGCTGGTTGGAAGACAGAGGACGCTACTCCCCGGGGACATGCGGGGAACAAGAAAGCAGTATGCACGGAGGCGACTGGTGAGAGGCTGCAGAGAGCTGATGATGGCACTGGTGACTGCTTCACGGGTAATGGAGTGAGTACAGACTTGTTGACTTTGACTCAAACAGGGGCCAAGAAGCGATTTGAATGCCTTAAGCTAGCCGCAAAATAACTTTGAGGAGGAGGGGAGCAATGCCCAACCGACTCACAGATTCAGGCGCAACAAGGGGAGAGCTCAGATTTGGGGAACCTGATGGCGGTATCAGAAGCGAGCATTTGCCAAATACGCTCCAAAGTAGGGGGAATCCCGGAGGAGAGAAATTCTTTTCCCTCAATGATAATTGAGAAATATCTAGTGCAAGCGAAACACCCTTAGACGGTGATACAGAGTTGGGCAACTCTGGGGGTAACTCAGATAGCTCCTTACCTAAACCAGCTACCCAAAAACGGGCATCCTCTCGAAAAAGGAGGGAAAGGATCGGGGGAAAGAGGCCTGAGATAAGGAGGTCTGAATCAGATCAAAGCAGGACCAGCCAGATGAAATGGGACTACTCAGCCACAAATTTTTCGTTGGAGGACGGGGCTAGGAGGAAACAGAATACTGCAAGAAATATCAAAACTATTCCCTGAGTCAGAGGTAGTATCGGAACCACCCCCCTTGATGGGGTTAATCCACTCTACCTTAAAGCAAATGAATGGGGAAGCTCCACAAGAGCATAAGAAGGCTCACTTGGCAACAACAAATCTACAAGGGGCTATTCGAAAGGTTAGCAAAGAATGCACCAAAATATCAGAACACACAGCGGTGCTGGAAGAACGGATTGTAGTACTGGAGGCTGTGCCAAGGCTATGGGGTGGCAAGTCTCCACAAATGAAACCACGATGACGGATGTTATATGGAAGTTGGAGGACTTCGAGAACTGCCAGCATCGGAATAACCTGACAGTGCTGGGCATAGCAGAACACAACGAAGGGGATGGCATTGGGGGGTTTGTGCTACGTTTGCTGAAGGGGGACTTTCCAGAACTGGCTCAGTGACACTGGGACTCAGAGGTGCAGAGAGTGCACCGATTTCCACTTATGCTAACAAAGAGAAGGGGTCATATGATAAGTCCCCTAATGAGAAGCCAAGGGCCATTCTGATTTTCGTTGGGAACTTCCTCCTGCAACAGGCAGTGTTCAATAAGGCAAAACCCGAGGCCATGCGCTCTGCTGAAATGCACACCTTCTTTGTAAGGCCAGACTTCTGCCATACAAACGTGGAGAGGAGTTGGAAGCTGCAACAATTGATTACGCCTTTCAGAAACTTGGCTGCAAATTGTTTTTATTGAGCCCTGCCTGACTCAAGGTTATCTATAAAGGGAATCCAAGGGTGTTCTCTTTGGAAATTCAGGCCCAAGAGTTCCTACAGGTAATATTGGGTGGGTGGGAAATAGAATGGGCATGGTTCACACAAGAGGCCACGAAGATAGGGTCGATAGTGGGGGTTATTCCTTATTCTAATTTTCTTTTTTTTTGGCTTACATTAGTTGTACAACTGAGTTTTCCACTTTAGGTTCAGTAGGGATGGGGTGGGCGGCAGTGGGTGACAGCAGGCTGCAGGAGGCATCACAAGGGTCTTCAGACCAATTGTGTTTGGTTAAGGGGGGAGTGTGGGTGGGAGGAGGTGGAGGGGGCTGATCTAAAAAGGGTTTTTAGGGGGGAAGGATACGTCAGACATGGTGAGTATGCATAAACTGACATTGATCTCTTGTGTGAATGGGTAATCTAAGGATTGTCTCTATCAATATCGGTAATTTAAATAACCCTCTTAAAAAACGCAGGTACAATGAGGACATACTAGATCTAAAGGCAGACATAGTGACCGTGGGCTAGAAATTATGGTTTATGTGGCAAAAATTGTCAAAATAAATGTGTATCTGTTATTTCAGAAATTTAAGGCTGACTTTGCTCAAATGAATAATGTAAAACTCACACTGATCAGGAGAAGCAAAGTGATTAAAATGCTATTTCATCCTAAAATAATGCACTTTTTTAGGGGTATTCCCGTGGAGATAGAAAGCTGTTGGTTCAAATGTTTAAACCAGCTGGTCTCCAGATTTTTATGGGACAATCTACGTCAGCGGAAAGCTTTAAAGTTTTTGACTCTCTTAAGGGAACGAGGCAGATGGGTCGTTCCTGAATTTTATTTATGTCATTGGGCATAGATACTACAGCAGATGGCAGTCCTACATCTGAGCCTATTCGATGTCGGACGGACCTGAGTCCGTCCGACATCGGGCAGGAGCTGTAACCGACCGACTTGCTGTCGTCGGTTCCAGCCCTGCTAGTACGATGCGACTGAACAGGGTTCGGTCGCATTTGTATACCTTACAATGCAAGCATGTTTCCGACCGGAAAGCATGCTTGCATGTAGAAAGCAGGGGTGCAGTTCATCCCGGCACCCCAAGGTGCCTGTTACCGGGTGCAGGGATCAACAGAGGGGCACCATAGGTGCCCCCAGGCCGCCATCCGGTGGCCTCACACCCATGGGGGCCCTGCTGGGGCACCTAGAGACAGCTTCAGACTGCCTTTTTGTGCTGGACAGACCGGCACAAAAAGGCAGTGAAAGGCTGCAATCGTACTCCCTCGGTCGTACAGAGGTGCCTGGGGGAGTACTGGAGGATTTCCAGACTGTGGACAGGCTCTCCGAGCCTGTCATCCGCAATCCGGAAATCCGAGTTGGATTCCTTTCCAACTGAGCCCATCAGAATGGCTCGGTCGAAAAGGAATCCGACCGGCAGTGACCGATTCAGTCGGAAGGGCTCCGAACATGGTTCGGAGCCCTTCCGGACAAAATCGGAATCGGCCCCTAAGAGGGTAAGAGGCAGGTTCAGAGGGGGAGGCTCCCATATCAATATATGAATTACTACTTGGAACTGAAGCTAGAGGCTGCCTCCTGCATCATACTGAGTTTGGCAATTTTAAAAGGGTCAGGTTCAAAATTGTGATTTGTGCATTTAAGGTTTGGACAGCCATCAGGAAAAAATGTAGATTAGGCTGTGTGAACGCTTACACCCATACGTATAATAATGGCTCACTCCCAGTCATTTTTAAAGATGGTTATATGAAATGTTGTGAAGAAATGGGGCTGATGATTGTTGGGGATCTGATGGATGAGAGGGGGATTTTATCTTTTGAGGTAATTAAGGACAAGTTTGGGATAGAGAACAGGCAACCTACAAATATGAGACTTTCTGGAAAAAAAGGTGGGGTGAAGGTGTGGCCTTACTAGGGTGGTATTGATCGACTTGCTTCTAATGGCTGCACCATCATTGGGCACTGTGTATAAGCTACTAAATGAGGTAATGGTGGATGACTTAACCAAGCATACCGATTGTTGGCATGGGCTTTTGCAAGTAGGGACAGGGGAGAGTGAAGACTTACTTCATTTAGCTCAGACTTTGTTTGTAGCCTCCAGCCCACAGATGCAATGCTTTAAAACCTGGTTTAACCTTTACATCACCCTCACTAATATTGTAAAGTGTGTGGGGGGGGGGGTCTGTGGGCTCACAAGGCCCTCACTGCAGCTGCTATGTAGCCAATATTGTTCACATGTTTGCATCCTGCCCCAACCTAAAAAACTCTTAAAGGGATATCTGTAGTATGCTGGAAATGTAGCTGGAGCGCCAAATAGTATTGTCTTGTCAGCTAATTGTGTTAGAGGTATGTGATATTGAAGATCCATGGCATACCCAGGTATTCCTATTTATTGCCATGACTGTATTAGGACTCTGTCTGCCACTTACTGGCTGGACCTAGATCCACCAACTTGTCAACAGTGGATGGGTAGATCTTTGGCGGTATAATAATTGAAAACAGCAGTATATGCTCGGATAGGGCGCAGAGCGCGGAAGTATGGGCACCCCTGAGCATGTGGTTTATTGAGATAGATGAGCAAAGAGTTGATGGGGATGGGCGAGTCTAGTGCACCCCAGACAGCAGGGATTGGTGCAGGATAGGAGGGGGCGGCAGGGCTGCCCCATGGGGTAAAATACTAGGGGTCCTTTGAAATTCGACAGCAGTATTGCACAGGGGGATTTGATGCGAATAATGTGATTTGATATGAATATGAACAAATTGATAGGTCAATCACACACCGGGCTCATCGTAGATATTGCAATATTATCAATGTTTCCTTTTTCCCAAAAAGGATGAAATATGTCTCATTTCTGTTGATTTGGATCAGGGGAGGGTGGGGGTTTACGGGGGTTGGGGGTCTTCCTCTTTTCTGCTTTCTCTTTTCTGTGTTATGTTATGTATAACATAAAATGTTCTATAAAGAATATGGAAAAAAATGCTGATTTGGGTTCAATGAAGGCAACATACATGCTTCCCCCGCTGATCTCCACAGTCTTCGAGTATAAAAGGAGGAAACGGAAGACCTGTTCCACCTGGGAGATTTTTCTCCAGAAACCAGCCTGAAAGAAAGAAATAATGTCTTTGTCTGTGATCCACTCCTGTATTTTGCCCAGAACCAGTCTTGCAACATTTTTTGGGCAAGGTCAATCAGACTGATTGGTCTGTAATTGCCGGGGAGGGATCTGTCTCCCTTTTATGTATGGGTATAACCTCAACTCACTTCCAAGGGTCCGATATTGGTGCTCCGCATACAATGGCATTTGCTAAGGTAAGAATATGCCTCAATCAACAGGCACAATTGTACAAAAATACATACATTGGGATGCCATCTGGGCCTGGCACCCTACCTCTGGTGATTCCATCCATGTCAGCAGTGACATCAGCTTGATCGAATTGGATGGGATAGGTGAATGCACTATAGAAAGGACAATTAAATCTTTGTCTACTACGAGGGAGGCAGGACTTTATGAATAGAGATCAGAAAAATAGTCAGCCCAAGCGTAGGGGATTATGTTATTATACAGTGTTTGTGCACGCAATCCCTTCCCCATTTAACTAGGGGCCCACAATCCGGAAGAGTCCTTGCAGGAACAAGCCAGCTTCAGGTCCTGCCACCTCTCATCATCCCATACTTTTTTGTCCATAGCTGAGCACATTTTTTGGACTTCTTAGCCAAATGATTCTGCTGAATGTCCTTCAATCTCAACGCCTTGACCAGCTGCCTACGTGATAACCTACACTCCCTATTGAACCAAGTTTTGGCTTTGGGTGTGCGTTTCCTGGAGCTAACATTTTGAATACTAAAGTTTGATAGGATTTTTTCTTGTAATTTATGGTGAATGTCAAGAATGTATTTTGTGCCTAATGTGCGAGGTAAGCTTTCAGATATTTCCAATACACGAGCTTGGAGATCCTTGTTTATTGTGTACAGGATGTCAGGAGATTCTATTAGTTGGGACTATTTGATTTGACGTGTGTTGTTTGTAGGGAATATATCCCTAGTGACGACCACAGAGTGAGGTTTGTTTTGGAACAGAAGGGTTTCATGGAAAGGCACAAAGGGTTGTTGTCACTATCAATCCTGTGTGTTACCTTCATATCATTAGGAGTAGGCCATAAGGTAATATCAAGTAATATGACATATTTGTAACTAGAGTGGAGGAGCTGATGTAAGTATAAGCCACCATCCTGTCATTTTGGTCTTAACATTAACTGATCTTAGCCCATGTTCAATTATTGGTGCCTTAAATTATAAGGCTGCCCCTGTCCATCTTCTCATTGGAGATAGATCAAGGGGTGGGTTGCCCCATTTCTCGTTCTCCTCCTCCACCAATTTGACATCTTTATTATCAAGGGACTCATATGTTGGGTAAAATCCTCTGCAATTATCAAATGGAAATTATGACGCTGCTTTTCTAGATGTTCCTCTAGGATCCAGATGGTTTTAGAACTCAAGCCTCTCCTACCACTCTAGCATGAATATTAAAGATGTCAATAATACTTGTAATATCTACTGTTATTTTTATAGCTAGAATGTCTGGACCCTCAATATGTATGTTCTGGATTTCCCAGGCCAGGTCTAGTCTAATCCAAATTACCCCCCAAGGGTCTGCCAATAGAACGGTGGGAAGCAGGGATTGAGTAGTTTAAATATCCCCATTTGAAGACTGGGTCCAACTATCATGTTTCCTGAAACATATGATGCTATAAAGCTATTCCAATCAGAAGGTGCAATTTTCGTTTTGAGACCTGCCAAGTTCCAGGAGAGTAATGACACCCTATCTTCTGCTTTAATTGTAACAATCGGCCTGGATGAGCTTAATGGAACCCCATCCGCAAGGTTGGAGCTAACATTAGTAGTGGTAAATGAGATAGGTTTAACCAGCATAGAGTCTACTGGTCCACCAATAGACTCTGCAGAAACTCGTTTGATAGGTGAGACACTGGGGTTAGGCCGGGGGTGTTAACCACACCCTTCACTCACATGTCCTAATGTAAAGTTTGGCTCAATTTTGGGTAACAATTAGGAAATGATGGTTGTCAATCGACCATCCTAGTAGGGTAGTCTCCAAGAAGACGATTTTAAGTATCGTGCTGATTATTGCTAATGTATTTCTCATACCGCCTCTACTTAACACATATATCAAATTTGGACAGGGAGAGCATGCACATACGGAAGCTATCACCCAGTTCTCTTTATGTCAGTGAAAGCTTAATGGTATCAAAATGTGTGCCAATTAGCCAGGTAAAGAGGTCTGGTCGAGCTGGTCCCATGTTTAGGAGCTTGTCTTTTAGCTTCTCCAGAAAACTCCCTAGGTTTAATAGGGTGCAGTGTTTTTTTTAAAGGACGTCATTTGTGGACTCCTAGGGCCTTTGTTCTTTTACCGGGGTTGAGAATCTCATATTTGTGTGGAACTCAGGATAGTGGGTGTGGAGTTATTTCCTCTTGTAGTGGATGGATTTAACAATGTAAGACAGTGTGCTACAATACCTTTGAGGTCCCCCATCCCATTTCTAAACATTGTTATTTGCTGGAAACGGTCAGCTGGGTCGCCCAGGGGAGAGGATATGGAGGGTTTTGCTATCTCAGACTTTTTGTTTCTCTGTGGTGATGTTGGGGTCTGTGTCTGGTCAGCCAGGGAAAGGAAACGATTGATGCAGGGGATTGTGTAGCTGTCTGGGGCTGTTACCACTGCACTAAGGATAATTCCTTGCTCTATGGTAGGGGAATTTGGTGCCTTCAGGGGTCCACCTCTAACACATTTTTTTGACATAGCACATAATTAATAGGAGATCTTTTTTGCGTTTTGGCAAAATTTTTGCTGGGACGTGGGAATCCTGCATAGATCTTTTCTTATAGAGCACAGGGTATCTTTGTCTTTGGGAGTGACCCTTACTTCATCCTGAGTGGAACTGTCTGATTTAATGAGAGACTCCACCTCTTTTATTGGGAAGACGATCCCTCTGAGTGTACAATTATCAGGCCTACTGGAGCTTTTCTAGTATTTAGCTGCACCGTATTGAATCGCATGCGTTCTGTTTGCCCACGGTTTGACACAATACGCGAGGGAGCGCTCAATAGAGCTCGACCACCAGTGGTTCTAAGAAGGTGCTGAGCAACTAGATCATGAACAGGTGTTTATATACATGCACAGAATACACAGATTACAATTGTAGGACCTGTTAAAAATATTCAGTGCTAAGGAGATGGGGACCACCATATAACGAGATCAACAATTGTAGTTCCACCCAGTCCAGCAATCAGAGGCTGCAAAGCCTCCAGTCCCTGATAGTGCATTTATAATGCTTGGCAGTACCTTCAAATCCAGAGCCACCAGTCATGAGACTGGGCCCAGCCAGCCTCTTTCGAGATCTGATGAGCGTCTTACCCAGCAGGACTACAGGACGCTTATATATCATTAAGTGGCAATAAATATGTGGAGGTCCCAAAGGGGGCTATGGGAGCTGTAGGCCTCTGCGGCTGCGCTCGGCTGCGGCTCACCCCCTTCACAGCTGCTCAATGCGCTGCTCCAAGATTAGCAGGAGACACATTCCCCAGGGTGACGAACAAGTTGCAGAGTCAGTGGGATTCCCAGCATTGTGAAAGTGCCTTCAAGATATCGGCACGGAATGAATTAATCACAGACTTTGTGACGGAAAAGGGTACCATTTAGAGATCTATTTAGGAATATAAACTCCCAACTCTTCAAGAATTCCTCTTGTCTTATTTAACTATTCCGAGATTTCAGTTGTCTGCTATGCTACAGTGGTCAATGTGTGAATTGGATATTTCCCAGGAGAATAAACTTAATTGAAATAATGTGTTTGGAGTTTAGATGATATAACTCTGGGTGGCTAGCAAAAAACTTAGAATTGTTGCCCCTATCGAGAATGTCAAAGCTGCCCCCTAACTTTTAAATAGGGTGAAATATCATCATATTGGCCCGCTTGGTTTAGTAAGCCAGTGGGAAAGTTGTATTCCTTTTTAATGTCTGTATTTTCTTTCATAGTAGTACTGGAATTAAAAGATCAGCATAATATAAACTTTCTGAACGAGTTCTACATTCTCTCTAGCTGGGCAAATGACGTGCCCTTGCTGTTTTCAGTGACGTTAGAATTTCAGGAGTGGTTTAGGCACGTCTTGAATCCTCTTGAATGAGTTATTGCCTTCAATAGTGTGTTTTATCCCACCTGGTGTACCTTTCCTTAACGTATCTAAAGGAGAATGGAACATTTTTATTTTCATTCTAAAGTTTTCAAGCATTGAGGAGCAAAACACAGCTTTTGTTGACACGTAAATCCACGCACCCGTTAACCCAGTCAGGAAACCAGGGGGCATATTACCAAGCAATAGCGCTAATTGTTTGGTTGTGGGTCTAAGTGAGAACAGGTGAAATCTTGCTCAGGATGCATTTATGTATGAACCAGTGTTTTGTCTGAGCATCTACTACAAACTGTATAGGTAAGGGAGCCTACAAAGCATATGTATTTCCCATTAAATCCAGTCCTTTAAAATGCAGTGCTAGTTATATAAGTTTTTGAAGGTACTTAAAGCGACACTTCTTTACATTTGTATACACAATTTCTTTCAAAGCAATGGGGCATATCAGCAACGCTTTGCGATAACTATCACAAAGCGCGCTTATCGCTCCTTTCCCTAACGCCCGCTATCTCAGGTTTTTATCGCGGAGATATCACGTTATTAGCAACGCGTATCTCCAAGGCGATAACAATTCCTGCGAGAGCGGGGAAATCGCCGTTTTGCAGGTAACATCGCTGATTTTCCAGCGATGTTCCCTGCAAAACGGCGATAACATTGCTGATATGACCCTATGGTCGTATCAGCAGAATCCACCCCTATGTTAGGGGTGGCTAAGTCAAGAATTTAGAAGACGTTAGTTTTTTGAGAAAAAAAGCAGTTTTCTCCAAAAACTAACGTCTGCTAAAATGCTAGGGCATCCTTGCTGATAGCGCGAAGCCGCGCTGTTGATGTCCTGACATGTAGTGTATGTCAGGAACGCCCACTTTGCATCTCATTAGAGATGCAAAGGTAGGCTTAGTGCAAAAGTGTGCTAACATGTGAATGTGCATGTTAGCACCCTCTTGCTGGTAGGGCGATAGTTTTTATCTCCGCTTTTGTGGGTTTTAAAGCCAAAAATGCGGAGATAAAACCCTTGCTGATTTGCCCCAATTAACGTACGTTCTTTTAGAGAATTGGTAGTTGTGAACTGAGGAAAAATAACCAGCAATATATCTCTGTTGTTTGGATGTTAATCTGTAGTGATAGCTTGGCATATATAACACTGGAAATTTTTTTTCTATCATAAAAGTATCTTTGCCAATATCTTATCTTATTTTGCCTTAGACACGTTTGAACCCATGAAATTCTACATGGTATTTTCATCCGTACGGAAGTCATGAAATAACGGACACATCGCAGCCCGCGCACCTTCGCTGGGTGGAATATAATATATAGCGTTATTTACAGTAATTTGCTACCAGAAACGAATCGGATACCCCCACAAAATGCTTTCAGGGTGTGATGCCGATTCAATAAAGTGCTGATTTTGGTGTAGTTTCTTTGCAGAAATAAAAATTGAGTTGCCACTTTTGCAAGAGGCTTTCTCGTATTCACTGCCTTAAACATCACGTAACTGAAATGGAAAGGCGACACATTCCTATCCCCGCCTGTTTCGAGTGGCAACCGTGCCAATGGACAGAGTCAAAAACCAAAAGCAGATGCATTTGCCGGATCTCTTAGCTCCATTTGCAGGTCGATGACAGCCCTTTCACTTACTATGTTCAACAAACACATATGCATGCGCTCAGCCTACAAGCAGCATTTTTTTGAAAGTCAATAACCCCTGTAACTTTCACATCAGAAAAAAACTTTTTTGGGTACTTGGAACACGGGTAGAGACTTTCTGGAAGAAACTTGGCTTGCAATATGTGTCCTCTTCTGCATCTTCGCAACTGACCCAAACAGTAGAACCTGAAACAGTCCCAAAAATTACACCAAACAATTTGGGCCTGGGCCCAACATATATAGATATATAATATATGCGTGTTTACACGTGGGCTGGTGGGAGGAGCGGGTTCTCAACGCAACACACAAGGTGTGGGTGAAAGAGAAAATCATTAAATACCTCCGCTATATAGACAACATCTTTATAGTTTGGCAGGGGGATGCACAAGAAGCATCTGCTTTTATTGAGGACATCAACAATAACTCCCTCAATCTGAAATTTACATTACACATGAGTACCAAGCAGATTGAGTTTCTTGACGTCAGAATTTACATTGACGAATCGAATAGAGTACAGACTACTCTACACAGAAAGCCCACAGCAGGCAACACCACCCTGCACGCCTCGAGTCTTCACCCGAAACATACCATCCACAGCATTCCTTTAGGTGAGATCCTACGACTCAAAAGAATATGCAGCTCCACCAATGATTTTGATAGCTGTGTTAAAGACTTAAGTGCTAGATCAAAATATCGAGGCTACTCGGACACAATGTTTGAGCAAGCTTTGAAGAAAGCCAATCTTAGAACAAGGGCTAGTCTTTTTCCGACTGATACTTCTAACAGAGAGGTGATTACATCCACCCCTGACATTGATGACCCACAGAATGATTGTCCCAGGTTTATAACGGCCTTCAGTGACCAAGAAGCCAAGATTAGACAGATCATAAATAAGAACTGGTCTATTATTCTAACAGATAACGTATTAGGACATATGCTTCCCAACAAACCGGTAGTAACTTTTCGCAGAGCACGCAGCATGGGAGCTGTTTTAAACATCAGTAGTCCGGAATTAAAACAGAAGGCGAACTGGCTGCAACCTGCAGCCGGATTTCGCAAATGCTCCAGCTGTCGAGCCTGCAAGTTTGGTATAAACAAAACTCACTACCGTACCCCCTTTAACAGAACTGAAATTCCCATCAGGGACAATTACACCTGTAAAACGGAGTTTGCTTTTTACGTCCTGACGTGCACCTGTGGCCTTAATTATATAGGCAGTACTAAGCAACAGGTGCACGTCAGGATTTTACAGCATCTCCGGGCGATCCTACATAGTGATCCTGCCTATCCTGTGGCCCGCCACTTTCAGAGTAAACACAACAAAGATATAAACTGTCTTACTTACTATGTAGTGGCTGCCGTACCGAAATCTCTAAGGGGTGGCAACAGAGAATTTAAATTGAGGCAATTGGAGTCCAATATGATCCTCGAATACGACAGCAAATGTCCGAATGGTCTTAATAATACCGAGGACCACCACAATTTTTTGTGACTTACATTGTGAGATCGATTTTACCTCTATTTATCAATTTATTCATGTCTTAAATTTCAAACATGTACCCACAACCATCAGGCAGTCAGGTTCCCTGTTGCCTGAGGGGACTTTATAGTTAAATCTGTTTTCATGATAATCATTGCTGATACCTTTATATTGTACTGTATTATATTGACTAGTCAGGTTCCCTGTTAGTCATTAGATTATTTCCAACAGCGTCACAATTTTCTCTAGTGTATATATTTGCAAATGTGTGTATATATATTTATTATTCTATATATATATATATGTTTTTATTAACGTTTGGATAAAACTGTTTTGCACATTAGGTATTTTATTCATTTTCAACATGATAAATTCTTTAACCAATTTTTGTAATGTTTTAAACCTAATTTTAACCAACAAAATGAGGCTTTGACCCAATTGTTAAAATAAACAATTAGGCATTACCATTACAGGTTGATCTTATCATGCACGTTAGCACTTTATCCCGCTTAATTTTGCACTAGTAATATAGCTTCTTGCACTTTAGACATAGACCAGGTGTCACTATTGGTAGCACTATAAGTCCCTTTGTTATGCCCAACTATTATCCGGTAATGAGGATACAACTTAGGAACATCCTTTTGTGTTTTGTACAATAACTTAACGCCGTGTCATTTGGATTAGAAAAATAAGGATTTATCCTGTTATTTTCAACAGTCATGATTTAATCAAATTGTTTCTTTTTCTAAAATGTTAACATTTATGCAGTTTTCATACAGTGTTACTATCGGCGTATTTTGCACATTGAATAGTATGTTCTCTATTTCTATAATCACATGATTAGTTTAGAGGCGGGGCATATGAGGATCACAAGCATTATAAAATGTAAAAAGTCACACCAGGTCCTTTGCATGTGAACAAGGGCTGTTCCAGCCCGAAACGCGTCTTGCCCTTCAATCCGGCTAAGAAATGCAATAAAGAAAACCTGTAATTATCCTGGTGGTCTGTCTCCTGTGTGCTTCGCTGTTCCGAGTTTGGGATCGGAGGTAGTGTTTGGAGTTTGCGCTCATATATATATAAATATATATATATATAATATATATTACCTATATAGTTAGGACCTAGATTCCATAGGAAATCCGCAACATTCTATTGGGAATAACTTTGGCGCCGGTTGATGAAACCTTGCGAATTTCTCAAGGAAGGTGGCCCACGCTGCTCCGCTCCTTCCCTGAAAGTTTGGGGGGGATTTGTCAAGTGGGGGCTGAGAAAAAAGAGGGGTTCCAAAACATGTTTTCCCCATGTTATTTTCCATAGGACGATTAGACACGGCTACAGCCCGAACTGCTGAACGGAAATACAAGAAATTTGGCAAAATGTCTGATTCGCAGATCACGCTTTTGCTTAAATGGTGTAAATCCCTCCAGTAGTTCCTGAGAAAATCAAAAGAAAAAAAAAATATATATCTAGAATCCGCAACATTCTATTTGGAATAAATTTGGCGCTGGTAGACGAATCTTCGTGAATTTCTCCAAGAAAATGGCCTGCTCGGCTCTGCTCCTTCCCTGAAAGTTCGGGGGTGATTCATCAAGTGGGGGCCGAGAAAAAAAGGGGGTCTCAAAACGTGTTTTCCCCATGCCATTTTCCATAGGGACCTTTAGCCAGGGCTACAGCCCGAACGGCTGAACGGAATTACACCAAATTTGCCAGAGAGGTAGAGTTCGGTTCGCAGATTGTGCTTTTTGTTAAATGGTGTAAATCCATTCAGTAGTTCCTGAGAAAATCAAAAGTAAAATCATAGCGATATCTAGGCACAGATTTCAGAAGTCTGTACAGTAAGCGTACCTTTCCGAGCACGAGCTGCATGCTGATTGGCTGTCAACTGTCTGTCAACACTCTAAACCAGGAAGTGTTGGCAGCCATCTTGTGCCTCGCTAGAACCGAGGCACAAGAAAACCAAAAAAGAAACGCAAAAAACACAAAAAGGGGGCAGGGTAGAACACCCTGACCCCCTAGGCCTGCTTAGGGGGTCCCACAAGGACCCCCAAGGCTCCCCAATTTATTTTTTTTGTTGAAAAAATCGCGAGGTATGCGTACCTTGCCGATCCCCCCAAAAAACATGAAGGCACCACTCTGCAAACGCGCCCCCTGGCGCATTTGCAGAGGGGGAAATAATTCCCCTTGAATACTGGGCCCACCAGGAACCTCCAGTATGTGCCAGGGGGCTAGCTTGTAGAGACGTGTAAAGAGGTCACGCCCTTTTTACACCTCTCTGCAACGCACCCCCCCTGGCGAGTTTGCAGAGGGGGAACTAATTCCCCTTGCATACTGGTGGTCCCTGGGGGGCAACTAGCCCACCAGGAACCTCCAGTATGTGCCAGGGGGCTGCGTTGCAGAGAGGTGTAATGAGGCCACGCCCCTTTTTTATTCAAATAGTGAATCATAAAAGCTGCACAATATAACAATATCAAAATTTAAAAATCAGTAAAAAAAAATAGAAGAAAAAAATGCAGGCTAAGAACAACCATGAATAAAAACCTGCGTCCTCCACATAATTAATAACGTTTCCACAGCTTAATGGTGGTGTAATTAGCTACAGTAATTCCATACTGAAACCAAAGCAGATTCTGTGCCCGGCAATGAACAGTCTGAAACATAACTGCATGTGACCGAGTAGGCAGCATGCTACTACCCATTGTGCAAGCTTGATAGATATGTACTGCTCTAAATGTGTTGCAGGTTCGGAGATAGAGATGGACGTGAGAGAGTCTGGAGATGGCTTTGAGTGGTGGCTTCACCTGTGCACTACTGAACTTGTACAGTGATCGTTTGATGTGCACAGATGAACAGAGTGCGGAACTGTTCTATCTTACAACTTTCTTTTAAAATATAGTGATTTAACTGCAGTTGGTTTTGTCAATGCTTGTTTTGTCATGGCTTTGAGTGGTGGCTTCACTGGTGCACTACTGAACTTGTACGATGATCATTCGAAGCGCACTGATGAACAGAGTGCAGAACTGTTCAATCTTACAACTTTCTTTTATTATATAGTGATTTAACCGCAGTTGGTTTTGTCAATGCTTGTTTTGTCATAGCTTTGAGTGGTGGCCTCTTATGCGCATTACTGAACTTGTATAGTAATCTTTTGAAGCGACAGATGAACAGAGTGCGGAACTGTTCTAGCTTACAACTATATATATATATTGATGTGATCAAGGCTGCGGTGACGTGGCCGAAACGAGTCATGCTGGTGGTAATGGGGGAATAAAATGACCTAATTGTTTGGCGTTCGAAGTGATCTTTACCTGTTGGCAAGACTGGCGATTGAGGCTGATTCACAGGACCTTGGAGTTTATATATATATATATATATATATGCCAATTATCTAAGAAAAACACTCACTAAAAACTGGCACATATTGCAAACTGACCCTGTAATAGGTAAGGATGTGCCAGAACGTCCATTGATTACGTTCCGCAAGTTGAAATCCATCAAAGATAAAATAGTTCGAAGTCATCTTATGCCACCCAAACCCAAGAACATTGGTACCCTAAGAGAGATGAAGGGTTTTTTTCCTTGCGGGAAATGTAAAGCGTGCGAAAATAGTAAGAGAGTACTCACTTACAGAGTACCTGGCTTATCCAGAGGTAGAGAAATCAACAAATTTATTACATGCACGACTCCTTTCATAGTATATTGCCTGCTATGCCCATGCGGCCTTAAATATATTGGCAGCACAATAAACTAGTGTGAAACTACGAATTTTGGAACATCAACGAGCAATTACGAATAAAGATGTAACATACCCTGTTGCCCGTCATTTTGCTAAAATGCACCAAAGTAATAGGGATCTATTACAATACTGGGGTCTAGATCATGTACCTTTACATCCTAGAGGAGGGGATAGACTTCTCAAGTTGCGAAGGTTGGAGTCACGCTATATCATTGATTTAGAAACCAAGACCCCGCAAGGGATGAATAGTGGGGAAGAATTAACAGCACATCTGGGTAAATAAGACATAGATGAATCTGAATGAATTGATGATATGGATTTATACAATGCAACTACTCTTGTTTATATACGTATGATTAACTGCCGAAAATGTACCACTGTATATCTATGAATTTTTGTATATCATTATTTGATTTATTATTATCTCTCCAGGTTGCTGAGATGAATGTAACTACACACAAAAAAATGCTGACAATCAATCATAGTACTAGAATGATCTATCCTGTGATTGCTATGCCCTATTATATTTATTTATATTTATTTTTATTGGTCACATTTTGATCTTACATTCGAAGTGATAGCTGGTGCAGTGCCGATACACGGCTTTATTGTTGTTAACAACACCGGCTCACAGCGGCCAATTTGCCGATATACGGCGTGATAACTGGTTTTGAAAGATTTGCGCTTTCATTTGTAGCGTTTTCAAATACTTAAATATCTGTATGTTAACAGTACCATCATGGCCGCGCGATTTACATGTAATATCAGAGGTCCTAAGCCGTCATCGCTTTCAATGTTTATGTCGCGATGACGTGTTTAAATACAGCCACCTCACACACACTATGTTGAAACACTGACGAAGGACTAGACGTCCGAAACGCGTATGTTCACACTTTGCTTTTTGCTGGATTAAAATAACTTTGACCGCCCACCATGGAGTGCTTCTGCTTTGTTCATGGAAACACAACGAAGTTTTGAGCTTGGATTTTGACTCGCGGTACCGGCGCGTTGGAGCACCCGCCCACGAGTGCCTTTGGATTTTGTGGTACAACTAGAGCTTCATATATATATATATATATATATACATATATATATATATATATTTATATATGCAGCAGAACCCCTCCTATTCAGAGAGCAGAGGCCACAACAGGGGAAACTTTTGGAAGCAGCATTTATTCACTTGAAATGGCGAATGCATTTCGGCTGCTCATACAGCCTTCCTCAGCGCCCAAGTATCAGGAGGCTCTGTGCAAGCTGTTGGTAAGTCCTGCCTCCTTTTTGTTAGTCCAAGGTCCGCTCCGCCCCTCGAGTGTCCGTTCACCTGATGCTGCTCACGATGTCCTGGTGAACTGCATTACCCAGAATCCATCCTCATGTTACCAGGTGGGTGACACGGGGGGTGACACGGGGGGGTGTTGGCAATGAAATCTTGTGACTGCGCGGAGGTGCAAGGTCTAAATACGTGCACATTAGAACCAATGTCCTGCTTGTGAATTAAAAATGCGCCTCCTCCGGTCCCCATCGACCACCTCAGCCCCAAAGTCCGGACATGTTGTAGCGGGGACAGCTTGCCAGTGCACGCCGTCCTAGGTGAGGTTTAACTGCCTCAGCGCCGCTGACCTCTTTCCGTGCGTCAAGGCGGACTTGGAAATCCCATTACCATGGAAAAAGAAGAAAGGCACAGCCGTGTCAGTTTTTCTCCAAGTCCTTTTGCGAGGTGGGGGCCTCTGTAAAGCGTCTCTGACCGACGCTCAATTGTATGCAGCAGAACCCCTCCTATTCAGAGAGCAGAGGCCACAACAGGGGAAACTTTTGGAAGCAGCATTTATTCACTTGAAATGGCGAATGCATTTCGGCTGCTCATACAGCCTTCCTCAGCGCCCAAGTATCAGGAGGCTTTGTGCAAGCTGTTGGTAAGTCCTGCCTCCTTTTTGTTAGTCCAAGGTCCGCTCCGCCCCTCGAGTGTTCATTCACCTGATGCTGCTCACGATGTCCTGGTGAACTGCATTACCCAGAATCCATCCTCATGTTACCAGGTGGGTGACACGGGGGGTGACACGGGGGGTGTTGGCAATGAAATCTTGTGACTGCGCGGAGGTGCAAGGTCTAAATACGTGCACATTAGAACCAATGTCCTGCTTGTGAATTAAAAATGCGCCTCCTCCGGTCCCCATCGACCACCTCAGCCCCAAAGTCCGGACATGTTGTAGCGGGGACAGCTTGCCAGTGCACGCCGTCCTAGGTGAGGTCTAACTGCCTCAGCGCCGCTGACCTCTTTCCGTGCTTCAAGGCGGACTTGGAAATCCCATTACCATGGAAAAAGAAGAAAGGCACAGCCGTGTCAGTTTTTCTCCAAGTCCTTTTGCGAGGTGGGGGCCTCTGTAAAGCGTCTCTGACCGACGCTCAATTGTATGCAGCAGAACCCCTCCCATTCAGAGAGCAGAGGCCACAACAGGGGAAACTTTTGGAAGCAGCATTTATTCACTTGAAATGGCGAATGCATTTCGGCTGCTCATACAGCCTTCCTCAGCGCCCAAGTATCAGGAGGTTCTGTGCAAGCTGTTGGTAAGTCCTGCCTCCTTTTTGTTAGTCCAAGGTCCGCTCCGCCCCTCGAGTGTCCGTTCACCTGATGCTGCTCACGATGTCCTGGTGAACTGCATTACCCAGAATCCATCCTCATGTTACCAGGTGGGTGACACGGGGGGTGACACGAGGGTGTTGGCAATGAAATCTTGTGACTGCGCAGAGGTGCAAGGTCTAAATACGTACACATTAGAACCAATGTCCTGCTTGTGAATTAAAAATGCGCCTCCTCCGGTCCCCATCGACCACCTCAGCCCCAAAGTCCGGACATGTTGTAGCGGGGACAGCTTGCCAGTGCACGCCGTCCTAGGTGAGGTTTAACTGCCTCAGCGCCGCTGACCTCTTTCCGTGCTTCAAGGCGGACTTGGAAATCCCATTACCATGGAAAAAGAAGAAAGGCACAGCTGTGTCAGTTTTTCTCCAAGACCTTTTGCGAGGTGGGGGCCTCTGTAAAGCGTCTCTGACCGACGCTCAATTGTATGCAGCAGAACCCCTCCTATTCAGAGATCAGAGGCCACAACAGGGGAAACTTTTGGAAGCAGCATTTATTCACTTGAAATGGCGAATGCATTTTGGCTGCTCATACAGCCTTCCTCAGCGCCCAAGTATCAGGAGGTTCTGTTCAAGCTGTTGGTAAGTCCTGCCTCCTTTTTGTTAGTCCAAGGTCCGCTCCGCCCCTCGAGTGTCCGTTCACCTGATGCTGCTCACGATGTCCTGGTGAACTGCATTACCCAGAATCCATCCTCATGTTACCAGGTGGGTGACACGGGGGGTGACACGGGGGGTGTTGGCAATTAAATCTTGTGACTGCGCGGAGGTGCAAGGTCTAAATACGTGCACATTAGAACCAATGTCCTGCTTGTGAATTAAAAATGCGCCTCCTCCGGTCCCCATCGACCACCTCAGCCCCAAAGTCCGGACATGTTGTAGCGGGGACAGCTTGCCAGTGCACGCCGTCCTAGGTGAGGTTTAACTGCCTCAGCGCCGCTGACCTCTTTCCGTGCTTCAAGGCGGATTTGGAAATCCCATTACCATGGAAAAAGAAGAAAGGCACAGCCGTGTCAGTTTTTCTCCAAGTCCTTTTGCGAGGTGGGGGCCTCTGTAACGCGTCTCTGACCGACGCTCAATTGTATGCAGCAGAACCCCTCCTATTCAGAGAGCAGAGGCCACAACAGGGGAAACTTTTGGAAGCAGCATTTATTCACTTGAAATGGCGAATGCATTTTGGCTGCTCATACAGCCTTCCTCAGCGCCCAAGTATCAGGAGGTTCTGTGCAAGCAGTTGGTAAGTCCTGCCTCCTTTTTGTTAGTCCAAGGTCCGCTCCGCCCCTCGAGTGTCCGTTCACCTGATGTCCTGGTGAACTGCATTACCCAGAATCCATCCTCATGTTACCAGGTGGGTGACACGGCAAGATGCGCAAGCGCTATGATGAGGGCTCACCGCAGCACCTTAACCCTCCGGTTTGTTTGTGGCACCCAGACGGTGATTGAAGGCTCCCTCTTGATTCGAAAGAATGTCCGACGCGTTTCGGGGCCAAAACCCGCCCCTTCTTCATGGACTGTGAAGAGAGAACGCCAAACTCAGCTTGCACTTTTCAAATTCGTTTTTATTTGAAAAAGGGCGTCGCCTGCCCTAAGTGGGTGGAGTTTTCGACACCAAGACTTCTGGTATATGTAGTCTTTACATGTTGAGTAGTTTGTTAAAACCTTGAGTAGGTTGGCGTTTCTCCTCTTGTGTTAATGTCTTTAAAACCTTAAGTAGGAAAGCGAAGGTAGGCTTCAAGCATCGCTCTATTTATCTTGAAGGTGCTGCGCTGACAGGCGCTGAGGGGTAACAACGCCTCAGGATTCAGTTGCTTGGATACCTGTTCCGCTTGTGAAACGGAGCTCCTCAACCCAACCAAGGCAGGCCGTCGTATAATGTTTAAGCAAGATGCGCAAGCGCTATGATGAGGGCTCACCGCAGCACCTTAACCCTCCGGTTTGTTTGTGGCACCCAGACGGTGATTGAAGGCTCCTTCTTGATTCGAAAGAATGTCCGACGCGTTTCGGGGCCAAAACCCGCCCCTTCTTCATGGTCTGTGAAGAGAGAACGCCAAACTCAGCTTGCACTTTTCAAATTCGTTTTTATTTGAAAAAGGGCGTCGACTGCCCTAAGTGGGTGGAGTTTTCGACACCAAGACTTCTGGTATATGTAGTCTTTACATGTTGAGTAGTTTGTTAAAACCTTGAGTAGGTTGGCGTTTCTCCTCTTGTGTTAATGTCTTTAAAACCTTAAGTAGGAAAGCGAAGGTAGGCTTCAAGCATCGCTCTATTTATCTTAAAGGTGCTGCGCTGACAGGCGCTAAGGGGTAACAACGCCTCAGGATTCAGTTGCTTGGATACTTGTTCCGCTTGTGAAACGGAGCTCCTCACCCTGACCAAGGCAGGTCGTCGTATAATGTTTAAGCAAGATGCGCAAGCGCTATGATGAGGGCTCACCGCAGCACCTTAACTCTCCGGTTTGTTTGTGGCACCCAGACGGTGATTGAAGGCTCCCTCTTGATTCGAAAGAATGTCCGACGCGTTTCGGGGCCAAAACCCGCCCCTTCTTCATGGACTGTGAAGAGAGAACGCCAAACTCAGCTTGCACTTTTCAAATTCGTTTTTATTTGAAAAAGGGCGTCGCCTGCCCTAAGTGGGTGGAGTTTTCGACACCAAGACTTCTGGTATATGTAGTCTTTACATGTTGAGTAGTTTGTTAAAACCTTTAGTAGGTTGGCGTTTCTCCTCTTGTGTTAATGTCTTTAAAACCTTAAGTAGGAAAGCGAAGGTAGGCTTCAAGCATCGCTCTATTTATCTTGAAGGTGCTGCGCTGACAGGCGCTGAGGGGTAACAACGCCTCAGGATTCATTTGCTTGGATACTTGTTCCGCTTGTGAAACGGAGCTCCTCACCCCGACCAAGGCAGGCCGTCGTATAATGTTTAAGCAAGATGCGCAAGCGCTATGATGAGGGCTCACCGCAGCACCTTAACCCTCCGGTTTGTTTGTGGCACCCAGACGGTGATTGAAGGCTCCCTCTTGATTCGAAAGAATGTCCGACGCGTTTCGGGGCCAAAACCCGCCCCTTCTTCATGGACTGTGAAGAGAGAACGCCAAACTCAGCTTGCACTTTTCAAATTCGTTTTTATTTGAAAAAGGGCGTCGCCTGCCCTAAGTGGGTGGAGTTTTCGACACCAAGACTTCTGGTATATGTAGTCTTTACATGTTGAGTAGTTTGTTAAAACCTTTAGTAGGTTGGCGTTTCTCTTGTGTTAATGTCTTTAAAACCTTAAGTAGGAAAGCGAAGGTAGGCTTCAAGCATCGCTCTATTTATCTTGAAGGTGCTGCGCTGACAGGCGCTGAGGGGTAACAACGCCTCAGGATTCATTTGCTTGGATACTTGTTCCGCTTGTGAAACGGAGCTCCTCACCCCGACCAAGGCAGGCCGTCGTATAATGTTTAAGCAAGATGCGCAAGCGCTATGATGAGGGCTCACCGCAGCACCTTAACCCTCCGGTTTGTTTGTGGCACCCAGACGGTGATTGAAGGCTCCCTCTTGATTCGAAAGAATGTCCGACGCGTTTCGGGGCCAAAACCCGCCCCTTCTTCATGGACTGTGAAGAGAGAACGCCAAACTCAGCTTGCACTTTTCAAATTCGTTTAGATTTGAAAAAGGGCGTTGCCTGCCCTAAGTGGGTGGAGTTTTCGACACCAAGACTTCTGGTATATGTAGTCTTTACATGTTGAGTAGTTTGTTAAAACCTGAGTAGGTTGGCGTTTCTCCTCTTGTGTTAATGTCTTTAAAACCTTAAGTAGGAAAGCGAAGGTAGGCTTCAAGCATCGCTCTATTTATCTTGAAGGTGCTGCGCTGACAGGCGCTGAGGGGTAACAACGCCTCAGGATTCAGTTGCTTGGATACTTGTTCCGCTTGTGAAACGGAGCTCCTCACCCCGACCAAGGCAGGCCGTCGTATAATGTTTAAGCAAGATGCGCAAGCGCTATGATGAGGGCTCACCGCAGCACCTTAACCCTCCGGTTTGTTTGTGGCACCCAGACGGTGATTGAAGGCTCCCTCTTCATTCGAAAGAATGTCCGACACGTTTCGGGGCCAAAACCCGCCCCTTCTTCATGGACTGTGAAGAGAGAACGCCAAACTCAGCTTGCACTTTTCAAATTCGTTTAGATTTGAAAAAGGGCGTTGCCTGCCCTAAGTGGGTGGAGTTTTCGACACCAAGACTTCTGGTATATGTAGTCTTTACATGTTGAGTAGTTTGTTAAAACCTTGAGTAGGTTGGCGTTTCTCCTCTTGTGTTAATGTCTTTAAAACCTTAAGTAGGAAAGCGAAGGTAGGCTTCAAGCATCGCTCTATTTATCTTGAAGGTGCTGCGCTGACAGGCGCTGAGGGGTAACAACGCCTCAGGATTCAGTTGCTTGGATACTTGTTCCGCTTGTGAAACGGAGCTCCTCACCCCGACCAAGGCAGGCCGTCGTATAATGTTTAAGCAAGATGCGCAAGCGCTATGATGAGGGCTCACCGCAGCACCTTAACCCTCCGGTTTGTTTGTGGCACCCAGACGGTGATTGAAGGCTCCCTCTTGATTCGAAAGAATGTCCGACACGTTTCGGGGCCAAAACCCGCCCCTTCTTCATGGACTGTGAAGAGAGAACGCCAAACTCAGCTTGCACTTTTCAAATTCGTTTAGATTTGAAAAAGGGCGTTGCCTGCCCTAAGTGGGTGGAGTTTTCGACACCAAGACTTCTGGTATATGTAGTCTTTACATGTTGAGTAGTTTGTTAAAACCTGAGTAGGTTGGCGTTTCTCCTCTTGGGTTAATGTCTTTAAAACCTTAAGTAGGAAAGCGAAGGTAGGCTTCAAGCATCGCTCTATTTATCTTGAAGGTGCTGCGCTGACAGGCGCTGAGGGGTAACAACGCCTCAGGATTCAGTTGCTTGGATACTTGTTCCGCTTAAACATATATATATATATATTCACTGAAAAAACCATAGGTTATAGACCATATATAGTTAGGAATTAGCATTTAAAAAACCTTATTTTACTCACACAAAACCATTGAAATTCCATATATAGTTAGTTGCACTAACTATATATCGCGCACCTGCAATCCACTGCTGATGATGTCACATATTACATCATTCATGACATGGTCAGTGACATCACTGATGACATCACTGATGACATCTCAAATGACATCACTGATGACATCACTGATGACATCTCATTTGACATCAATGACCACATCACTGATGATATCATTCATGTGACAATACAATGCATCTCCTCACATTTTAATATAACCTCTGTTTCACCCAGTGTTAAATACAGAATATAATTTTTGAAACCATTGACACACCAATACTAGTTACTACATACGCACTCACTGATTCCTACGTCTACACACACCTTCACTCATTCACCCATACTATCATTCATACATACAATCACTCATCTTTACAACACTATCATATGCACTCATACACCTATACAGACACTCACAGTCTGCCACTCATCCATGGAGTTACTCACACACCTAGTCAGTCCTGTAAAGAATCAATGACACTTCCATTTTCTTGTCTATACAGTTAAACATAGAGCACCTTACATTTTCAAACATATACTAACACATACTTACCTTGTTATACAATCATTGATACAAGTACACATTGATCTGCACAGAGTCACACACCTCCCAGCCAGCCACACACACACTCAGTCTCCCATACAAATACTTGGACAATCAATCAGTAACCCATATAGTTAATCATATAGCTACTGATCAAAACATGCAGCAGTTTACAGAACAACAGACATAATGATGCACAAATTAAGACACTTTAGTCACTAACCCATGCACTCAGTGAGACACATTTAATCACTCACTCATGCATTCAGTCATGCACCTACTAAATCCTTTGTCCAGACACTTATACTTCCACTCATTCTTCAATATGTAAGACACATTTTAACTTTACAGAAACATACAGTCACTGGATGTTGTCATCAGTGATGTCATCAGTGATGTCATTTGAGATGTCATCAGTGATGTCATCAGTGATGTCACTGACCATGTCATGAATGATGTAATATGTGACATCATCAGCAGTGGATTGCAGGTGCGCGATATATAGTTAGTGCAACTAACTATATATGGAATTTCAATGGTTTTGTGTGAGTAAAATAAGGTTTTTTAAATGCTAATTCCTAACTATATATGGTCTATAACCTATGGTTTTTTCAGTGAATTTTCAAGGTTTTGTAAATGCTAATTCCTAACTATATATGGTCTATAACCTATGGTTTTTTCAGTGAATTTCAATGGTTTTTTAATAGCAAATATCATAAGCTGTCGAATGTCAAGTACGTGGTAAGTGAAAACATTTTCGTGTTTATGCACACTGATCTGCTTTGAATGGTGCCCCCCCCCCCTCATTTCTATTAGGAGTACTCTCTCTTTGCAGATAGTGAAAGGTAGTTAACGCAGGTCTTTGCCCCCATTGTAATCCGCCGTGCCTGCTTCTCTCTCCATTTGATTAATTGTTATCCAAGTATTTACTGTTTTAGAATTAGTTCTCTTTGGTTCATTCTCTATTTACAAACAAACACAGAGTCGCAATACTCTGTTTAGTCTTTGCAGATAACGAAAAATCGTGTAAAAAAAAAGAAAAGGAATCGAGCAAAATCAGTAGGCCACTAATGGGATCTCTTTTTGACCTCGCTAAAATAGAAACATTAGGAACAACCCCTCATGACAAATACAAAACTAGTGAGATGAACTGAACTCCACACAATGATGGCTGCAAAACAGCTCGGCTCCGCCACCCACCCCGCCCAAAATAACGATAAAGAACGGCTGCCATGATTGGTTGCGGAATGACCACGACGGAGCTACGAAATGGTGCTGCTCTCATGCTAACCCCAGCTTCAGTCTGAAACATCCAGAAACACTGTAGACTACCAATTCGATCAGTTCCGGTAGCGCCCCAATGTAACCCGGTAGAGAAGAACTAGCCCTCCCCTCTTTGACTGATGGTTCTTGTTGCCTGTCCCTTCTGTTGTCATTTAACAGAACTATTTAGCCTGCTGAAAGGGGTTGTGTTCCGACCGCTGGTTGGTGGAGACATTTTGACTATATTCTGTACCTGCGTTGTCGCGTAATGCGTCATATGACGCGCCGCGTTAGCGCATCCGGAAGTCATCCGGGGCGCGCAGCGCGTAACGTAAGCATAACAAGTCATGTGACTTGTTAATAAAACTTTTCATTGGTTCATTTTACTTTTCTTATTGTAATGATGAAAGGCTTGGTCATATGACCTAAAAAAAACGCTTTTCATTACTTCCGAACATTATTTTTTCTTAAATATATGTTATAATGTTCCAGGCTAATGTACTTTCCCGGAAATTTTACAACTGTCCTGCAAGTAAAATATATTCTTTTTTCGAGAAAAAGAGCGTTTCTTCGTCCCATGACGGAGCCGTTGAGCAAAAGAGGGTCGACCTGCTGTCTTAGTCGCCGATACGCCTGAATATGAGATTCTTATCGATCACTTTATGTTGCAGGAATAGAAAACACAACAGCCCTTGACCATTTATCTTTACTGCGTTCCTTCGTATTATACCTTTTACCCTTCATGTAATTGGTCTGCTTTATTTCACTTGCCTTTTAATGATTCTAAAACAGTGACTATTATTAAAAACTTTACCAATGTATATACTACTACCATGTTTTCTTTTAAAAACCTTTATTGTGAAAATTTCATTATACAAATACGAGCCTATAACCACGTGGGCCGGCCACGGAGCAAACTGTAATCGTATATGATGAATAGACATTTACACTGTAGAGGAACGTAACGGGCGGGCCATTAGGTTGCAAGAACTAAGGTGTCTAACAGTTACGGAATCGGTGGACGTACATTTTATAATTAAAATACGACAGGGCCAGTTACAATAAAATTATCTAGATATACATTTGCGGGCAAGTACCATGGGTGACGTTAATTCGAACTTTCAACAGTACAGTAATCAATAACACATCAGAACTTAATATCAATAGGGATGTCGAAATATTCAATCAATTCTCGTCCCCGCCCGCCATGTGCTTCAAAACTGCATACGTATCTCGTGATTTCAAGGTTCTGCAACCAGTACACAACAAGGAGTTACGAGTCCCATTTATTCTGGCGCCATTTTGGGCGAGGACGGGCAGGTCCAGGATATAGTCAAAATGTCTCTACCAACCATCGACTATGATGATGTTCATATGCTGTATTTATTAGAGTAACACTCATCTGTCCACATGAAATTAATTTGCCACAATCTAAACATGTCATTTTAATCTTTCCAAAGTTCTTCTAAATATTTGGGACCGTTTCCCTTGCCTCTGAAGCTCTCAGTGCCACTTCTTTGATGAATGTACTAGCAGGTCAGGGGTTCTCCTCCAAATCTCTCTTTTATGCAGCACTATAATTAATTGGTGCCACCTCTCCATATGACGATGCATGGTATAGTTACCACAACTATATTTTTTTTCGGTTCCTCTGGAGAGTTCATCGTGGCAGATGAAGCGTGTAACGTACCGGGCATTTACCTTTTTTTGCATGTACAGGAAAGGAAAAAAAAATCGAGCGTCCGAGTTCTAAGGTGTCCCAGGGCCATTTTAGTGGACCAGGCCCAAATCCAAAGAACAGGCCGCCATTTTGAGAGTCCTGTTGCAGCCGCCTGTCGCTGTAGCATCAAGAGCAGCCGAAACTCAGCTGAATGGCAACTGAAACGGTAAAGGGGCGCCCCACTACAGCAGACGAGCCAGGCCCAAATCCAAAGAACAGCTATCTCACAGGCTAATGGGGCGACCCACGCCGAGTTTCAGCATTGTAGGATGACCACACAAGTACAGCAACTTGCTAGACATCACCTCGGTGCCATCCGGATCTCGGCGCCCCACTGCAGATGAAGTGCCTCTCAACTATGAAACCACCACGGTGACATCCGGATCTTGGCGCGTTGTGCTGCCTTCGGCCTATTCGCACATCGGTCCGCTACTGACGCCATCTCACAGGCTAATGGGGCGACCCACGCCGAGTTTCAGCATTGTAGGATGACCACACCAGTACAGCAACTTGCTAGACATCACCTCGGTGCCATCCGGATCTCGGCGCCCCACTGCAGATGAAGTGCCTCTCAACTATGAAACCACCACGGTGACATCCGGATCTTGGCGCGTTGTGCTGCCTTCGGCCTATTCGCACATCGGTCCGCTACTGACGCCATCTCACAGGCTAATGGGGCGACCCACGCCGAGTTTCAGCATTGTAGGATGACCACACCAGTACAGCAACTTGCTAGACATCACCTCGGTGCCATCCGGATCTCGGCGCCCCACTGCAGATGAAGTGCCTCTCAACTATGAAACCACCACGGTGACATCCGGATCTTGGCGCGTTGTGCTGCCTTCGGCCTATTCGCACATCGGTCCGCTACTGACGCCATCTCACAGGCTAATGGGGTGACCCACGCCGAGTTTCAGCATTGTAGGATGACCACACCAACTTGCTAGACATCACCTCAGTGCCATCCGAATCTTGGCATCTCAACGCCTAGTGGTATCTTCCATACAAAAAATATTGTTACGCTGCCTTTGGCCCCATTCGCACATCAGTCCGCAACTTAGACATCACCTCGGTGCCATCCGGATCTTGGCATCTCAGCGCCTTGTGGTGTCAGTCAGAAAATATTGTTGTGCTGCCTTCGGCCTATTCGCACATCGGTCCGCTACTGACGCCATCTCACAGGCCAACGGGGCGCCCCACGCCGACTTTCAGCATTGTAGGATGGCCACACCAGTGCGGCAACTTGCTACACACCACCTCGGTGCCATCCGGATCTTGGCATCTCAGCGCCTTGTGGTCTCTTCTACACCGGAAATATAGTAGAAAATATTGTTGCGCTGCCTTTGGCCCCATTCACACATCAGTCCGCTACTGACACCATCTCACAGGCCAACGGGGCGCCCCACGCCGACTTTCAACATTGTAGGATGGCCACAGAAGTGCGACAACTTACTAGACACCACCTCGGTGCCATCCGGATCTTGGCGCGTTGTGCTGCCTTCGGCCTATTCGCACATCGGTCCGCTACTGACGCAAACTCACAGGCCAACGGGGCGCCCCACGCCGACTTTCAGCATTGTAGGATGGCCACACCAGTGCGGCAACTTCCTACACCCCACCTCGGTGCCATCCGGATCTTGGCGCGTAGTGAAGCTGCAGCAGCTGCAAATAAGCTTCAGACAGTGTTACAACCGCTGCTCAGAACTCTCAACTATGACACCACCTCGATGCCATCCGGATCTTGGCGCGTTGTATTGCCTTCGGCCTATTCGCACATCGGTCCGCTACTGACGCCGCCTCACGTGCCAACGTATTTTCTCCGCATTTTATACCCTATGCCGCATAACAGGTCATGTGACTTGTTTATAAAACTTTTCATTGGTTCATTTTACTTTTGGTTTCCTAATGATGGAAGGCTTGATCATATGACCTAAAAACAACACTTTTCATTGGATGAAAACTTTTTTTTCCCCCCAAACGATGAAAGCCCCACCTTGTTTCTGGATGTTTCAGACTGAAGCTGGCGTCACCATGAGAGCACCACCATCTCGTAGCTCCGTCGTGGTCATTCCGCGAGCAATCATGGCAGCCGCTCCCCACCAGAAGCCTGCAGGAGTCGGGGCCCCCAAAACTTTTGATGAATTCTCAAGGCGGAGGGGACGCTTTCGAGAATGGGGTCCAAGACCTAGCAGACAAGCGTCCGATTTCCAAGGTGTCCCAGGGCCATTTCAGTGGACCAGGCCCAAAAAGGAAACAGCCTGCCGCCATTTTGAGAGTCCTGTGACAGCCGCCTATCGCTGCACCGCAAGAGTGGGCGCAACTCAGCTGAATGGCGGATTTTGACACAATGGACCAAAAGCGGACGGAATGGCAACTGAAACGGTAAAGGGGCGCCCCACTACAACAGACGAGACTCCACCTGGAGAGGCCCGTTCACGCCGCCTCCCCCGGGGCGCTCCACGCCGTTATTCGGAGCAGCATTGTAGGATACCAAAACCAGTGCGGCAACTTACTGGACATCACCTTGGTGCCATCGTTCTGCTGCCTTGGAACTATTCGCACAACAGTTTGCTACTGATGACCCACCCCCCGCGACGCCCCACGCCGTTATTTGCTGGGTGGCAACTTACTAGACATCACTTTTGTGTCATCTAGATTTCGGCGCGTTCTGCTGCCTTGGAACTATTCGCACAACAGTTTGCTACTGATCACCCACCCCCCGCGACGCCCCACGCCGGAAATCTGGACGTTGTGCTGCGTTGGGACTATTCGCACAGCCGACCGCTACTTCGTTGTTTTTCTCTAAAAATGTTTATATGTTATTACTATTTTTGTTTTCTTGTATATATTTATAAATTATTAAAGTTTTATAATCTTACTACTTTGTCGGAGTGCTATATATTTTTAATGTGACACATAATTGTAAAAACTTTGATGTACAAAGAGTCATCCCTGGAATCTTCCGCTTCACGCTCGGTCCCCTCCCCAATCACAATACAGGATGGTTTTCAGATAATAGCAACGCTTCTGCTGTGACGGATCTCATCGAGTGTGGGCCTTGATCTACTATAACTCCTTTGAAGACGGGTGATTCTTTACAGCTGTGGCCATAAACTACATCTGCAGGGCTAGCTGATAGCCTAGGACCGGCCTGGACAATCGGACACAGAGGAAAAGGAGTGTCAGAGGGTGCGGTAGTGAATAGGGCGAAAGGGAGGTGTCGGGCGGGCACAGGGTGTGATTCTCAGGGAAGAACAGCGCAGATGGGGGAGGTTTATTACCCATGCATAAAACAGAGAGCGGGGGTGACCACTGCCTGGGGGAGATGCTTGCGAGGGTGGGGAGCCATGCTAAGGATCGACAGCGTGCACAGAGTGGATCTGGTCAAGGCATCTAAAATGGCTGCCGTGCACGACAAAAGTGTGGCATTTGAAAAAAGACAAGATGGCGCACACAATGTTTTTCAACAATTCCTGATTTCCTTCGAATCGAACGTTAACAGACGTTGGGGCATATTACCAAAGTTAAGCGATATTTATCCCTAACGATGCATTGCAAAGATTTTTTTACCGTCAGAAATTATCGCAGATAAACCTTGCTATTATCAAGGTTTATCGCAAATACGATAAAAAACGAGCGCAATGCATTAATATCGCTGAAAACTCCGCGATATTCATGCATTACCGAGCTAATGCTCTTAGCCATGTTATCCACCTCCCATTGGATAACATGGCTAAGAACTGCTCAGGGCAGCTGTTACTTTTTGGAGATATTCGCGCTTATCTCGAATATTTCCAAAAGTTGATAATAGGAGATAGCGATGTTAGCGACTGTTTCCAGTCGCTAACATCTTGGCATGCCCACTTTGCATGTCATTAGTGATAAATATCACTCACATGCAAAGTGGGACCCAAGATGGTCGCTATCTCCTACTAGCCGTCGCTAACTGGTGTTAGCAACAGCTAGGTAATACACATATAATTTTATCTCCGCGAAGCGGAGCGCTGTTACAGATATATATCTTGTTTTTGAACGTTAATTTCTCAAAATGCACTGAAGCACATATATTGAGACATAGCAAAGGCACATCGGGCTACCAGTCCCTAATATTTTACCAAGTTTCGTGCAAATCCATTCAGCCGTTCGATTATTATTATTATTTTTTTTTTTTGCCCCGCGGGGCCCTTTTAAAACCTCCACATCAAACCTAGGGGGTCAGCGAGGATCTACTATGCCCCCTTATGGTCATCAGCCGTTCGATTATTATTATTATTTTTTTTTTTTGCCCCGCGGGGCCCTTTTAAAACCTCCACATCAAACCTAGGGGGTCAGCGAGGATCTACTATGCCCCCTTATGGTCATTTGCCCCTTCGCTTTGGCCTCCTCTTGTCTCTCGATCCTACCGAGAGACAAGATGGCGGCCGCTACGTACTGTTTGGAATGTTTACAGACACCGGAGAGCCAATCAGCTTCGCTTCGCAAAGCTCCGTAACGCGAAAAGTACGCGAAGCGGTGCGCTGTTACAGATATATATCTTTTTTTGAACGTTAATTTCTCAAAATCCACTGAAGCACATATATTGAGACCTAGCAAAGGCACATCGGGCTACCAGTCCCTACAATTTTGCCAAGTTTCGTGCAAATCCATTCAGCCGTTCGATTATTATTATTATTTTTTTTTTTTGCCCCGCGGGGCCCTTTTAAAACCTCCACATCAAACCTAGGGGGTCAGCGAGGATCTACTATGCCCCCTTATAGTTATTTCCCCCTTTGTTTTGACCTCCTCTTGTCTCTCGATCCTACCGAGAGACAAGATGGCGGCCGCTACGGACTGTTTGGAATGTTGACAGACGCCGGAGAACCAATCAGCTTCGCTTCACAAAGCTCCGTTGCGCGAAAAGTCCGCGAACCAGAGCGCTAACCGGTCCGCTGTTACAGATATATATCTTTTTTTAAACGTTAATTTCTCAAAATCCACTGGAGCACATATATTGAGACCTACAAAAGGCACATCGGGCTACCAGTCCCTACAATTTTGCCAAGTTTCGTGCAAATCCATTCAGCCGTTCGGGCTAAAAGTGAGGCCAACCGCCCTATGGAAAACTCAATGTTAAAAACACGTTTTAGGACCCCCCTTTTTTCTCGGCCCCCACTGGACGAACCCCCCCCAAATTTTCAAGGGCTGCTCAGAAACAAAATGTGCCATTTTCCTGAAAATTTCAGCCGATTCCGTCCACAAACGCCAAAGTTATTAGACATAGAATTTTCAAAAAACCCATAGAGAAAAAATCCTAACTATATATACCTACTGGCGACCGCCAGTAGGTAATATATATTACCTACTGGCGGTCGCCAGTAGGTAGTTATAGTTAGGACCCAGTTTCCATAGGAAATCCGCAACATTTTATTGGGAATAACTTTGGCGCCGGTGGATGAATCTTTGTGAATTTCTCAAAGAAGATGGCCCGCTCCGCTCCTTCCCTGAAAGCTTGGGGGGGATTCGTCATGTGGGGGCTGAGATAAAAGGGGGGTCCCAAATCGTGTTTTCCCCATGTTATTTTTCATAGGACAATTAGACACGGCTACAGCCCGAACGGCTGAATGGAATTATAAGAAATTTGGCAAAAAGGTAGAGTCCGGTTCACAGATTATGCTTTTCTTTAAATAGTGTAAATCCCTCCAGTAGTTGCTGAGAAAATTAAAGTTGAAATCAATGATATATCTATAAGCACGCATGGGTCCACGCACCCCTGTGCGGGAGCGGAATTCTGATTTGCTGTTTGACGTCTGTCAACATTCGATTCGGAGGGAATCAGGAAGTGTTGACCGCCATTCTGTCAGTGCGAGTCAACATATTGTAGAGAACAAAGGGGCAGAACGTGGAAAGGGGGCATTGTGGAGAGTCCCTGCCCCCATAGGTTTTCTCAGGGGGTCCATTAAGGACCCCCAAGGCCAAAAAAATATATTTATTTTTTATAAAAATGTGCGAGGTGCGCGCACCCGGTCGCACACCTCGATTTACAAGAGTGTGAAAAACGATAGTGAAGATCGTGGAAAGGGGGCAAGGTAGACACTCCCTGACCCCCTAGACCTTCTCCGGGGGTCCCTCAAGAACCCCGACGGGCAAAAACCCCCTTTTTTTTTAAAATTGCGAGGTCGCGCACCTCACTTCAAAATGGCGTTTTACCCGATTTACATAAAAGTTTCAAAACATGAACAGGAGGCAAGGTAGACACTCCCTGACCCCCTAGACCTTCTCAGGGGGTCCCTCGAATACCCCGACAGGCAAAAAAACCCTTTTTTTAAAAATAAAAAAAAATTGCGAGGTGCGCGCACCCGGGGGCGCACGACTAAAAAAAACAATTTTTATTACTATTATTATTATTCTCTAAGAAAACAGCTGAATATATTTAATTTTTTTATAGCATTTTTTATATAATGTGCACCATACTTTCGTAAAAGGATTGTTGGACATCAAAGAGCCGACGTCCATCATATATCAAGAGAGATTAAACCATGCACTTTTTATACATTATTCACTGTCTAACTGACAATTTCAACAACACGTTTAAAGCAGGAAAAATTAGTAAGAAATGGACTGAGAATTTAAATACCGCTCCACACAGTAGGTAAGAACAAAGCACATCTATAAAGAAAGGCCTCACCTATCGGGCAACTAGTAAGTCATAGGGAAGAGTTCACAAAGACTTCAGAGCTTTATTGCATCAGTACAGTCCAAAGAGGTCTGAGACACGTGAACGTAGAGAGGACATGAGTAGGACCCTGGAGGGCAAGCAAAAGTTCATGTCAGACCCTGTTCGGAAGAACAAAGTCCAGATTCTGCCACAATTGTACTACTTGGGATCGTCTACCACTGGAGTTCTGGGGTCAGGTATATTGTAGCTCTGCAAATAGGCCATCTCGACTTAAGTCTCCTAAAAAAAAAAGACTACAAAAATATCATTTTCACACACATAATAGTTAAGAATTAGCATTTAAAAATGTTGTAAATTCACAGAAAAAAACCTTTGGTATCACACACGTCATAGTTAGAAATTAGAATTAAAAAACTTTGCAAATTCACTGAATAAAAAATAGGTTTAAAACATGTTATAGTTAGGAATTAGCATTTACAAAACCTTTGAAATTCACTGAAAAAACCATACGTTTGACACACGTTATAGTTAGAAGTTAGCATTCAAAAAACCTTTGAAATTAACTGAAAAAACCATAGGTTTGACATATGTTATAGTTAGGAATTTGCATTTAAAAAACCTTAGAAATTCACCAAAAAACCATAGGTTTTACACCAGTTATAGTTAGCTGTACATTTTAGTCATACAAAACCATTGAAATTCCCCTGTTATAGTGAGTTGTACTCACTATAACTCGCGCGCCCGCAATCCACTGCTGATGATGTCACATATTACATCATTCATGACATGGTCAGTGACATCACTGATGACATCACTGATGACATCTCAAATGACATCACTGATGACATCATCCAGTGAATGTGGTTTGCTTTGATATTTAAATATGTATTATAAATACACTACTTTGCATTGAAGAATGAGTGGATATATAAATATAAATGTGTGAATGGTGGATTTAGTAAGAGTGTCATTGATTCTTTCCTTGACTAATTTGTAGAGTCTCACTATATATAATGTGTAGTTACCAAACTGTGTGAAAGTCTTTATTGCTTTGTCTTAATTGGTATGTTAAAGACTATATTTGTTATTGGTTTCTTAACTGAGTATTTGTATGGGTAAATGAATGTCTATGTTGTTTGGTGGGGCTGTGTGATTGCCCACAAATGTGTGAATAGTTCATTCAGTAGGTATATGAGGTTAAGACTACATGTTATAACAGTTTTTTCAGTGAGTGTATACCCCCATGCCGCACGGCCCACCAGCTGCAGGCGCGTCTTTGCCCCAGCACCACAGGTCCGTCCCTGACCTCGGCGGTGCCCCCTCGCTGCCGCTCGTTCTTTCTCCCGCCTTTGCCTTCTGTGCCCTCGTTTTTTTGCTGCACTGTATTTACTGTTTTAAGCGTTTTTCTTCTGTAAGTAGGTTTTGCTGCACTTTGCTTCGTGACTACCCCTGATGTGACCCCCCTCCGCTCCCCGCTTCCTGCCGCTGCCCCCTCATAGCCCCGCCCCTTTTCCCTTTCTGTTACCCTTTGGCCGCCTTGCTCCCACCTCCCAGCTGCTCCTCCCTCCCACTTCGCCTTAAATGGAGCCCGCGCGTACACGCAGCAGACACGCGCAGCGGACGCGCCGATTGGGCGCCGAAGGCGCGCCAAAGGCAAGCCCGTCTGCGACCGTCCGTGCCTGACCCGCGCCCGGCGCCAGGAACCCTGGCCCCCGACGATGCCAGCTCACACGACGGACCTACGACGGCGAACACCCTCAACGCACTCAAACCCGACCAGAACCTCGCCTGCTACCAAGCCACCACGAAACGCACCCACGGACCCTTCACCACCCAAAAGACCAGGCACCAGCAACAACCACCTCAAGTGCATCCGGCTCAACACCCGCTCCGTCCACAGACACGCCGTCGAACTCTGGAACCTGCTCGACACAACATCACCAGACGTCACCTTCCTCACGGAAACCTGGATGAACGCCTCCTCAGCGCCCGACATCGCCATAGCCATCCCGGACGGATACAAGATCACCCGGAAGGACCGCGTCAACCAGACCGCGGGAGGCATCGCCATCATCCACAGGAACACCATCCGCATCACTACCAACTCCGACGACACCATCACCGCTGCCGAGCACCTCCACTTCCAGATACACACCGACCCCAAGACCACCCTCAGAGGCACCCTCATCTACAGACCCCCGGGACCACGCACACAACTCTGTGAAGACATCGCAGACTTCATCAGCCCGCACGCCCTCCCTCCGCTGACTACATCCTCCTAGGGGACCTCAACTTCCACCTGGAGAACAACAAGGACTGCAACACCGCCGCCTTGCTGGATAACCTTGCCAACCTCAGAATCAAGCAACTGGTGAACACTCCCACCCACTACGCTGGCCACACGCTTGACCCCATCTTCTCCTCCAGCAAGCACATCTCCTTCAGCCACTCCACCGGACTTCATTGGACAGATCACAGCTGCGTCCACTTCAGCTTCAGAAGAACCACGAGCCACCACCACCATCCGCAACAGGTTCCTCGCAGGAGCTGGAGCAAGATCACCGCCGACCAGCTCACAACCTCCCTCAGCTAGAACCCTCCCGCCAGCGCAACGGACCCCAACGAAGTAGCCCGCACCTTCACGCAGTGGATCACAAACTACACCGACGACCTCACACCACTGAAGAACCCCCCCAGCAGACCCGGCAGCAAGAAAGCCACCTGGTTCACCGACGAACTCAAAACATCCAAGAAAAACTGCCGCACCCTTGAAAAAGCCTGGCGCCACGACCAAACCACAGGAAACATGACTGCCCTCAAGAACGCCACCCGCAAACACCACCAGCTGATCCGCACCACCAAAAGGACAACATTCAAAGAACGACTGGACAACAACACCCACAACAGCAAGGAACTCTTCAGCATCGTCAAAGAGTTCTCCAACCCCAGCGCCGGAAACAACGACATAACACCCTCGCAAGACCTCTGCGACTCACTCGCCACCTTCTTCCACCGCAAGATCGCCGACATGCACAACAGCTTCGGCGCACAGACCACGCACCGAACCGCCGAACCAACGCCCCCCACAACCACCCTCTACAACTGGACCCTTGGTCAGCACCGAAGACACCACCTGCACGATGAACACCATCCACTCCGGATCACCAAACGACCCCTGCCCCCACCACATCTTCAACAAGGCCGACTCCGTCATCGCACTCCTATTCCGAGACATCATCAACATCTCCTTCAACACCGCCACCTTCCCGGAGAGCTGGAAGCAGGCCGAGCTCAGCGCCCTCCTGAAGAACCCAACAGCGGACCCCACCGACCTCAAGAACTTCGGCCCCATCTCGCTGCTCCCTTTTCCTGCCAAAGTCATCGAGAAGACCGTCAACAAACAGCTCGAGACAAACGGTTCCCTCGACCCTTCGCAGTCCGGCTTCCGAGCCAACCACAGCACCGAGACCGCCCTCATCGCAGCCACCGACGACATCAGATCCCTGCTCAACAACGGGGAAACAGCGGCCCTCATCCTCCTAGACCTCTCTGCAGCATTCAACACTGTCTGCCACCGCACCCTAGTACAGCGCCTCAGCAACATCGGAATCCAAGAGATGGCACTGGAGTGGATTATCTCGTTCCTCGCCGGAAGAACCCAGAGAGTACGCCTCCCCCCGTTCAGATCCGAGGCCACTGAAGTCATCTGCCGCGTACCACAAGGATCCTCACTCAGCCCCACCCTCTTCAATGTCTACATGAGCCCCCTCGCAGCCATCGCACGCCAACACAACCTTAACATCATCTCCAATGCAGACGACACCCAGCTGATCCTGTCCCTCACCAACGACCCTGCCACCGCCAGAGCCAGCCTACACGAAGGGATAAAAGACGTCGCCAAGTGGATGAAATACAGCCGCCTGAAACTGAACTCAGACAAGACGGAAGTCCTCATCCTGGGATCATCGCCCTCTGCCTGGGACGACTCCTGGTGGCCCCCTGCCCTGGGCACCACCCCCAAGCCAACGGACCACGCACGAAACCTGGGCTTCATCGTGGACTCCTCCCTCTCGATGACCAGACAAGTCAACGCCGTATCATCATTGTGCTTCAACACCTTGCGCATGCTCCGTAAGATCTTCCGATGGATCCCCACCGAAACCAGGAAGACAGTCACCCAGGAACTCGTCACCAGCCAACTGGACTACGGGAACACCCTCTACGCGGGAACCACTGCCAAACTACAGAAAAGACTCCAGTGCATACAGAACGCCTCCGCACGACTCATCCTGGACATCCCTCGCCGCAGCCACATCTCTTCCCACCTGAGAGACCTGCACTTGCTCCCCGTCAACAAGAGGATCACGTTCAGACTCCTCACCCACGCACGCAAGGCTCTCCACGACATGGGCCCAAAGTACCTCAACAACCGCCTCACTTTCTACACACCCACTCGCCAGCTACGATCAGCCAGCCTCACCCTCGCCACCGTACCACGCATTCGCAGAGCCACCGCGGGAGGAAGATCCTTCTCCTACCTGGCGGCCAAGACATGGAACTCCCTCCCCATCCACCTACGGCTGACCCAGGACCACCTCTCCTTCAGGAAACAACTCAAGACCTGGCTTTTCGAGCAGTAACGAACCCCTCCCCCCCAGCGCCTTGAGACCCTACTGGGTGAGTAGCCCGCTATACAAATACTGATGATTGATTGATTGATTGATTTATGGGTGTGGTGGTGATGAAATATTTCTCTCAATGGTACATCTCCATTAAACTTGAAAACAAAAGGCAGTGTATGTGACAGTTATATCTAATTAAGTGTGCTTAAGACTTAGTGATTGTATGAGTCACTATATGGATAACTGTATACTTGTAATAGTGATTTTATAACACACTAAGTGTGAGTTACTATCTATATAAATAGATGAATTTGTGTTTTTATAAGTGCGTAGATGAGTAAATGTAAGTATAATCAATTGTTTGCATAAGTCAGAAGGATGTCTTTATAAGTGAATGCAATGTATGTTGGTGTGTAATGTTGAAATAGGCGTATAAGTATATTTGATAGAGTTCTGTTGATTATTCACTGCATATAACACTGAATCTATAGGTAAGTGATTAGATGTGTGTATAGCTCTATGAATAACTGAGTGGGTGTTTAGAAATTTCTATTGGTGTGTCAATGGTTTCAAATATGGCACTTACTATTTTACAGTGAGTGATGAAAGATTATACTAGTGTGTGATGAGGTGTATTTGATTGTCACATGGATGATGTCATCAGTGATGTCATCAGTGATGTAATTTGAGATGTCATCAGTGATGTCACTGACCATGTCATGAATGATGTAATATGTGACATCATCAGCAGTGGATTGCGGGCGCGCGAGTTATAGTGAGTACAACTAACTATAACGGGGGAATTTCAATGGTTTTGTATGACTAAAATGTACAGCTAACTATAACTGGTGTAAAACCTATGGTTTTTTCAGTGAATTTCTAAGGTTTTTTAAATGCAAATACCTAACTATAACATATGTCAAACCTATGGTTTTTCAGTGAATATATATATATATATATATATATATATATTACCTACTGGCGGTCGCCAGTAGGTAGATATAGTTAGGACCTAGTTTCCATAGGAAATCCACAACATTTTATTGGGAATAACTTTGGCACCGGTTGATGAATCTTCGCGCATTTCTCAAAGAAGATGGCCCGCTCTGCTCCGCTCCTTCCCTGAAAGTTTGGGGGGGATTTGTCAAGTGGGGGCTGAGAAAAAAGGGGGGTCCCAAAACGTGTTTTCCCCATGTTATTTTCCGTAGGACGATTAGACACCGCTACAGCCCGAACTGCTGAACGGAATTACAAGAAATTTGGCAAAATGGTAGAATCTGATTCGCAGATCACGCTTTTGCTTAAATGGTGTAAATCCCTCCAGTAGTTCCTGAGAAAATCAAAAGAAAAAAATATATATATCTAGAATCCGCAACATTCTATTTGAAATAACTTTGGCGCTGGTGGACGAATCTTCGTGAATTTCTCCAAGAAAATGGCCTGCTCGGCTCCGCTCCTTCCCTGAAAGTTTGGGGGTGATTTGTCCAGTGGGGGCCGATAAAAAAGGGGGGTCCCAAAACATGTTTTCCACATGCAATTTTCCATTGGGACCTTTAGCCAGGGCTACAGCCCGAACGGCTGAACGGAATTACACCAAATTTGGCAGAGAGGTAGAGTTCGGTTCGCAGATTGTGCTTTTTGTTAAATGGTGTAAATCCGTTCAGTAGTTCTTGAGAAAATCAAAAGTAAAATCATAGCGATATCTAGGCACAGATTTCAGAAGTCTGTACAGTAAGCGTACCTTCCCGAGCACGAGCTGCATTCTGATTGGCTGTCAACTGACTGTCTGTCTGTCAACTGTCTGTGAACACTCCAAACCAGGAAGTGTTGGCAGCCATCTTGTGCCTCAGTAGAACCGAGGCACAAGAAAACAGAAAAAGAAACGCGAAAAATGCGAAAAGGGGGCAGGGTAGAAACACCCTGACCCACTAGGCCTGCTTAGGGGGTCCCACAAGGACCCCCAAAACATTGTTGAAAAAATCGCGGGGTACGCGTACCTTACAGATCCCCCCCAAAAAATTAAGGCACCACTCGGCAAACAAGCCCCCTGGTGCAAAGGGGGAAAGAATTCCCCTTGAATACTGGGGGTCCCTGGGTGCCAAGCAGCCCACCAGGAACCTCCAGTATGTGCCAGGGGGCTGCCTTGCAGAGACGTGTAAAGAGGCCACGCCCCTTTTTACACCTCTCGGCAACGCACCCCCCTAGTGCGTCACTGAGTGGGTTTTTTAGAAACGGTGTGTCAATGGATTCAAATATGGTACTCTGTATTTTACAGTGAGTGATGAAAGGTTATACTAGTGTATGATGAGGTGTATCGCCACGTGGATGATGTCATCAGTGATGTCATTTGAGATGTCATCAGTGATGTCATTGACCATGTCATGAATGATGTGATATGGGACATCATCAGCAGTAGATTGCGGGCGCACGAGATATAGTTCGGAGGAATTTCAATGTAAAATCTACAGTTTTTTCAGTGAATTTCTAAGGTTTTTTAAATGCTAATTCCTAACTATATCAGGCCTGAAACCTTTGGTTTTTTCAGTGAATATATATATATATGGGGGCCGATTCACAGAACTAACTTAAGACAAAATCCTAAACTTACTACTTTTGGTATTCACAGAAGTTAGGATTTTGTCTTAAGTTTGTCTTAAGACAAACTTAAGACAAAATCCCAACTTCTGTGAATACCAAAAGTAGTAAGTTTAGGATTTTGTCTTAAGTTAGTTCTGTGAATTGGGCCCATTCACTTTTTCTTTGTGCTTGCCTGCTGGGACTGGACCTCTGCTGTTGGTGGAGCTCACTGGCGCTATTGAAACCTTGAGCGCCTTATCCCTTCTGAAGCGCTACTTCTTGCCGGACCAGCTTCGCGGGTCCCGCTTCGGGGCGCTTGCTTCCTGTGGGTGCTGGGGAGTGGGATCCTTTGGAGACTGCAGTGGGCGTTGGTTGGAGCGGGGCTGCGAGCGTGTCGGTGCTCGGACTCCGGTTCCCAGGAGTCCCTGCTGCTGACCTGACCCGAGTCACCTGGGCCGCTCTCCCTATTTGCCACGCCCCCCTCAACACTGTTAAAACCACCGGACATCTAACCTTCGTGGGACTCACTTTTTCTTTGTGCTTGCCTGCTTGCCTGCTGGGACTGGACCTCTGCTGTTGGTGGAGCTCACTGGCGCTATTGAAACCTTGAGCGCCTTATCCCTTCTGAAGCGCTACTTCTTGCCGGACCCGCTTCGCGGGTCCTGCTTCGCGGCGCTTGCTTCCTGTGGGCGCTGGGGAGTGGGATCCTTTGGAGACTGCAGTGGGCGTTGGTTGGAGCGGGGCTGCAAGCGTGTCGGTGCTCGGACTCCGGTTCCCAGGAGTCCCTGCTGCTGACCTGACCCGAGTCACCTGGGCCGCTCTCCCTGTTTGCCACGCCCCCCTCAACACTGTTAAAACCACCGGACATCTAACCTTCGTGGGATTCACTTTTTCTTTGTGCTTGCCTGCTTGCCTGCTGGGACTGGACCTCTGCTGTTGGTGGAGCTCACTGGCGCTATTGAAACCTTGAGCGCCTTATCCCTTCTGAAGCGCTACTTCTTGCCGGACCCGCTTCGCGGGTCCCGCTTTGCGCCGCTTGCTTCCTGTGGGCGCTGGGGAGTGGGATGCTTTGGAGACTGCAGTGGGCGTTGGTTGGAGCGGGGCTGCGAGCGTGTCGGTGCTCGGACTCCGGTTCCCAGGAGTCCCTGCTGCTGACCTGACCCGAGTCACCTGGGCCGCTCTCCCTGTTTGCCACGCCCCCTTCTACTACTCCCCTATAAACTGCGCACGTCACTTCCGCTGCGCGGGAGCGCGCGGGAGCGTCCCGGGAGAAGCCCGGGAGAAGGGCGGGACCGTCTGTGGCCGCCAGGGGCCGAAGGAGGCCGGGCTGGGCCCTGTCCCTAATACTTACACTTTGCCTCTGTCGTACTCTGGTTAGTGGGCCTCTGGAGCACACAACACTCTAAGTTTCTCCACAGTTATGGCCAACTCACTACCTTCTTGTGTTGGGGTCTCGATCCTTGGGCCTCTTGATAAATATTTTGAGACGGCCAACAAGGAAATAGACAAAGAACTTCTATTAGCAGAGAAACGTGCTGACCGACGTCGATCCATCGAACATTTGAAACAAAAACCCCTGTCCCCCCTGCTTGACCGAACTTCCACTCAAGACACAGGAAGAACTGGTAGGTTGGACAGAGATGCCGATCTATTCTGTACTGACCATTTTCCTAGTATTTTTCGTGACCACAATACATCTGCCATTAATCTTGGTATCAATAGTGACGACAACTGCATCAGCCCACCGACTGTCTCTAATAGCCTTATAGACCTTAACACTCCAGCAGCCTCAACTATAGTCCCACAACTCCACTCTACTCTGTCTAATCATTCAACTGATAGTGTAGTTCCTATCAAGTCAATTCCGACACATAGTAAAAATGGCACCGGGATCAAACCTATGAACCTACGTAGGGGTTGTCATTCCCCGCCTAGGAAGAAGAGGAGAAAGGCTGGGGTTAAAAGAAAATGTCTAAACAATCTGAGCCCCCCACCCCCGGTAGTAACACCTAAAATTAAAAGTACTGTCCCGTCCGTGAGGGTGGCTTTACCAGGCTCTCATATTCATTCCATTCCACCTGCCACTGAAGAATCACCACCTATGACGAAAAAAGAGTCCATAGAACTCTTTGATCAGATTTTAAAATCCTACATGCTCCCACTCATGGAGAGAGTTAGGATTTTGGGGGAAAAATGGATAGCCTTCTAGCAACTGCTGATCCGAATAAAACCCCCCATATAACGAACTTTAAGGATCAGTTCCAAACGAAAGGCAAACCTACCACTACAACCATGACCCCAAGTTTACCACCTAAAACAAATGGAAAACGATTAGTCAATAATACTAATGCTACCCTATCATCAACCAAACCGATATTAGCACTTAAGCCAGTTAAAGAGAAGAACGTGTCGGCTTCCAATAAACCGATCCCCACTATAAACAAGCAAATTATGCCCCCAGGGGTTGATAAAACAAATACCACAACCCATAGAACACCTACAATTCGTAAGAATATAGTAGATTTACCCCCGGAATTGTCAAACTTTGTGATCCTTTTAACTGGTGTTCCCCCGATCACAAATGGAAACCCTGAACATAATGCAAACTTGAAAAATAAGGTTATCTTTTGGCTGAGAACAAACAGACCCCTCCCAGCTCACTTAAACGGAGATATTATCTCGGTAAGAAGGTGTAACTGGGTGGGCCTCCGCCCAAAAGATATAGAGGGCGACATTGTCATCATCAATTTTAAGGACCACAGAGTTGTTTCATACATAAGTGATTGGTATCCCGGAAATAAGGAAGGAGGTGTTTCCACTCGAAACTTGAGCTATTTCTACCCAGAGGCCTTGTTTAGACCTCCAGTCTATTCGAACCCTAGTGGATATACTCCCTCCCTGAACATGCCAAACCATACATCCGTCTCTTCTCATCCTATTAATAACACCAACATTTCCCACCCCCTTTTTCCCCGCCGCTATCTTTCTAGCCAACCTCCTATAACCAGTAACCGTACTAATTCAATCCGGTACAATGAACACTGGAATATTCCACTGCAAAATCTGTACGATCCATTGTCGGGGCTGGACTATAATGATTGACTTGTTTTTCCACTCTTATTCCCCAAGGATAACTTAGATTGTATGGGTACTTCTTCTACCCCAGAAATGCTCTCCCATCATGGAGTAACATCAAATGAGAAGTCAATACATTGTGGTAATGAAATGCATGATCTTTCTGGTGGGGCTCGGGGAGAGAAACAGGTAATTGAAGTGGTGGTTCAGGATGTAGCGACTGTAGAGGTTGATGACAAGGTGATTGGCCATAATGTGGGGTCGCGAAATGGGGATCAGAAATTTGAGTTGGTAGCTTATGGGGTGGTTGAAACCGACAAAAGGAGTGATGTTGTTCCCCCAAAGGACAGAAATTTTAGGGGTACCACGGATGATGATATAGTAAATGCCAGTATTATTGCCGGGGTGGTCTCAAGCGGTACCAAGTTTGGTACTTGGAACATAGCTGGGCTTGAGTCTCGAATGTGTAATACGGAATGGGTGGAATTCATAAAACAAGGTGATGTATGGGCATTCCAGGAAACCTGGGCACTCTCATCGGTGTTCCTTGTTGGATACTTAAATTTTAGTAAACCAGCAATTAAAGGTCATAGAGGGCGCGCTATGGGTGGGCTGACTACTTGGGTTCACCAATATGAGGGAGTAAGAGCAGAGGAGGTACTAATTGATAGTCCCGACATATTGATGGTTAGAATAAGATCTCCTAAAGGCCTCGATATCCTCTTGATCAATATTTATGTCAGGAATATCCGGGGCGGAAGGGTTACCCCAACTCTCCACATCTTGGACGATTTCCTATCAAGTGCATATGTAAATGGGTATACGGTTGTAATGGGGGATCTTAATTCCTGTTTTGAACCCCTGAGTGTAGGTGACGGCTTACTCACTGAGACTGAGGATATGACTTGGGGGATTCCCCAGCTTGAGTTAGCCCCGATTAGAAAATGGACGCAATCTGCTACATTTATTAAAGGGTTGTGCCTGGACAAGGGCTTGCGAGCACTAAATGGTAGAGTGCGCTCTGATAGGACAGGTAGCCATACTTTTAGTAACGGCAGACACAGCAGCCGTATAGATTACATTTTGGTTGATGTAAAGATGTGGGCCATAGTTGAGGATATGGTGGTCTCGATTCGCCCGGAAAGTGATCATGATCCGTTGGTGATGGAATTAAGGGATCGCAGTTTTCTGGGGCTAGAGAGCTGTAGACTAAATGTCATTCATGATGAAGTTGTTCTTAGTAACGATATGAGAAGGGTACGGTGGCCAAAAGTTTCTGTTAATGTTGAGGCACGTAAGGAGATTAGAACGCTGGTATCAAACTCTCTGGAAAAAATTTCTAGTTGTGGGTCACAGGATGATATTAATGCACAAATCACTAACATCCACACTAGTTTATTCTTGGAGCTGAAAAAGCTATTTGTAAAGACCATTTCCAAGCAGGGTAGGAGGGGGAAACAGAAAACATCATCTTGGTTTGATGAGGATTGCCGTCGAACCCATAAGGATCTGTTTAATTCAATAAAACAAAAAAACCATAGCCAAATAAGGTCTTGTAGGAAGGCTTATAAAAATGCAAGGCACAAAGCCAAGTCCAACTGGGATGAAGAACGGTGGGCACAGTTAACCGAAGCATGCAGCTCCCGGAACATGTGTCAGTTCTGGCATTTATTAAAATGGGGCAAATCACAGGAAGATCGCCCAAGTCCTGCTTCGGTAGGCCAACTCCAGTGGGTATGCTATTTCGAGGAACAATTTAGGAATTGTAGTAATACTCAAGATGACATACCATGTCTTATCTCGATTGCTCCTCTTAACTTCACGAGTTGTGAAGTTAAACATATTCTGCAATCTATCCCAAGGGGCAAGGCACCCGGCCCTGATTGCATCCCAGCCGACTTATTTCAACAAGATCAGGACCTCTGGGTCCCCTATATAGTTCAATTGGCAAATGCTTTAGCCTTTGGTGCTAAGGTCCCCGAGTCCTGGTTTGGGGCAGAAATCCTGCCAATTTACAAGAAAGGCGATCGGTCGGTTCCTTCCAACTACCGGCCGATCAGCCTAAAAGATGCGGTACAAAAAATCACAGCCCGCCTTGTACTTGGCAGGATTCAAGACTGGATTGTTGAGTGTAACATTCTTACACCACTTCAGGCTGGCTTCCGGTCACATGTGAGCACTCTAGATCAGGCTCTTCGGTTTATTCTCCTTTATTGGAAGACCGTCACCCTAGGTAAAGGTAACCATTACGCAGCCTTTGTGGCCTTAAGGTCTGCATTTGACCTTGTACCAAGAGCTAAATTGTGGGATTGTTTAGTGAAGCTGGGTATGCCGGCTCCCCTTATACGCCTCCTGGTTAACCTACACGCCCATACATATGCCCAAGTACGTTGGGGTAAACCGGGGGAGGTAACAGATACATTTCCAGTCGCTAAAGGTGTAAGGCAAGGGTGCGTCTTAGCGCCCACCCTGTTTTCTTTATACATAAACGGGGTTACTCAATATTTTGCCAATCATCCTACTGATGCCCCGTCCCTGGCTGGAATGAAAATCCCATTGCTCATGTTCGCAGACGACACACTTTTAATATCTAAGACCAGACAGGGCCTCCAGCAGGCTCTGTCAAGGTTTGAATTGTTCTGCTGCGAGCATGAGCTAGAGGAAAACGTGTCAAAAACAAAATTTATGGTTCTAAGAGGACACTCCTCTGTTACAGCTAGGGTCACTATGGGAGATACATCTCTGGAACAGACCAAACTGTTTACCTACCTCGGAGTTACGTTTAGTGAGACCCTTAGTTGGTCTCAACAGGTTAACCTATTGGCATTAAAGCCTACGCAGATAGGAGGAGCCTTTCTCAAAGAGCATAAGAGCTCCTTTTCCAGGCCCATGTCCCCTTTAATGAAAATCTATGGCATGAAAGTTCTACCATCTGTCTTGTATGGAGCGGAGCTCTGGGGCTATAGTAACCTTGATCCCTTGAAAGCTGCCCAAAATAAATTTTTAAGGATGTCCATTGGCCTCCCACAGTCATCCCCGCGGATCCCACTTTTGTATGATCTTGGGTGTCAGCCTGTGGAGGACATGGCCAGATTGCGTCCACTAGCTTTTTGGCGACGCCTTTGCACTACGCCCGAACTCCAGCTTTATGCAAGAGCATGCTTAGAGGTTAGGGATCTTCCAGGCTCCCTCAATATTGGTTGGTTCAAAGCCTTAAGAACCACCCTGTGTGCCATGGGTTATGGGGAACTCTGGTTAAACCCCAACACTGCATCTTTCCCCTCTAAGAAGGATTTAAAGCTGCAATACTGGAACTGGGTGGTGAACAACAGACACTCTGGTCTGACAGATACTAACCTTACCGGTGCATTAGTTGTTATCAAAGATGTCCCCAGTTTTGAACATTATTGGGATGTTATAACTAAGCCCCTGGACCGCAAAGTATATCACCAATTTAGGTGCGGTTCCTTGCCTCTAAGGGAGTTTACTAAACAGTGGGGTAAGGGAGGCCCGGGGCACTGTCCTAGGTGTACAGGTCAGGATGAAAGTGTTAATCATTTTCTTTTTGCCTGCCCGTTGTACACTGCCCCTCGAGCAAAGTGGCTAAGCCCAGTTTGCAGAAACCTGGGAACACGCTTAGCTGCGAATGCTAGTAGGTTATTAAAGTCCGACCTGTCACCCATAACTGTAACTGGATTAGCGAAATTTTTAGGTTGGGCCTGGATTCTAAGAGCAAGATATATCAACTCGTCCTAGGTACCAGCCTATTATACAGATCTGCAATTGATTAATTGACTATGTGTAAATGTGTTCCCGCCTAATGTGCCTGGATTATAAAGGTCATTTGTTTGAGGAGTTATTGTAACTTTTAATGAATTTTCAATGAAGTTTTTGCTTAAATGATTTAATATGGTCTTTGACTGTTTTAATATTCCCAATTTTATTTTAGTAACTGTATATGTATTTTAGCTACTGTAAATTATGTTATATGTCTTTTATGATTTAATTATCGAATAAAGACTTCTTGAAATTGATATATACATATATAAAACCGAATGTATGTCTGTCTGTCTGTCTATTTGTCCTTTTTGCATTACTACACCATTCATCAGATCGCCATGAAACTTTGATAAGTTGTTGAGTACACTCCCGCGAACATTTCTGGCATAAATGTTTTTTAAATATGCGCCCCCCAGGGCCCTCATAATCTTTCGAATACTGATGTACGCACCAGACGGAAAAACAACAAATCGTATATCCACAAGCACTCGAATAAATAAATAGAATTAAAACACCATTCATCCGATCGCCATGAAACTTTGGGAAGTTGTTGAGTACACTCCCTCGAAGGTTTCTGGCATAAAATTGTTTTAAATATCAGCCCACCAGGGCCCTCATAATCTTTCGAATACTGATGTACGCACAAGACGGAAAAACAAAAAATAGTGTATCCACAAGCACTCAAATAAATAAATAGAATTAAAACAGCATTCGTCCGATCGCCAGGAAACTTTGGGAAAATGTTGAGTACACTCCCGCGAAGGTTTCTGACAATTTTTTTTTTTTAAATATCGGCCCCCCAGGGCCCTCATAATCTTTCGAATACTGATAAACGTTTACAGTTTCCGGTGAGACTCGGTTTTGCAATGACCATCAACAAAGCACAAGGACAATCGCTGCAAGTGTGTGGACTAGATTTGGAGAATCCGTGATTCTCACATGGACAACTGTATGTGGCCAGCTCACGCGTCAGAAAACCTTATGATTTATTTGTGTACGCACCAGACGGAAAACCAAAAAATATTGTGTATCCACAAGCACTCGAATAAATAAATAGAATGAAAACAACACTTTGAAATGTTTTCCATATAAAAATGACTAAGTGTCAATAAAAATCACACAATGTAAATTGAATGTTATCATAACAAGTTTCCTTGAATTTCCTTTCTTCTGAGATCGCAGCAACGCGCGACGGGTAAGCTAGTGTATATCTAACAGTGTATAATACATCATTTGTAAAATACTACATATCTCCCATGCGTGCATATTCACCTATTCAAGGTATGAGTTTGTTGAGAATAATTAATTTGAGCAATTTTGATACCATGTATATAGTTAACCATTACAAGATGGCGCTTGCTGGGAGATTTCAAGTCCTCTGTCGATGTCGACTGAGAGGTGTTTCCTTTGTACCTTGTAACCTATATCTAATGAACCGGTTATACGTGTGTAAACTCACACACACTGACGAAGGTCAAGTGCTGAAACGCGTCTGTGGCGAGCTTGTAGTTAATAAACTACTGTGTGACGAGTACCCCTCGAGTGCTGTCTTCTCTTTCCTGCGACATTTGGATTTTGATGAGCGCGATGTTTTGCGGCGTTCTTCGAGCCGCCGACAGCACCCGCCCATGAGTGCACAGAATCTTCGAAGTAACGGAGCGACGAACTCAACTGCATTTCTGTGCACCGCCTAACCGCCAGCAGGAGGGTCTATTGCGGTTTGGTCCACCCCCTTCTCGGAGAGTACGGGCTGATTCCTGGAGGACACCGGCGAGCCGTGGGTTCACCATCGGAGTCAATCGGAAACACCGGGTCGGGTAAGCGGACCGCCGTGTGACTTGATTTTCCCTGTCTACTCGTGTGCATCTCATATGAGGGAGCGGACACTGGGCAGAGCGTCAGAGGGGTAAACTCGTTTGCACACAGTCACCACAAGCGAAGCCTAGAAACCAATGCGCATGCTTCAAAAACTAGCAAGAAGCGCAACCACTAACCGGGACTATGTTCTCAGAAAGAGAACGCCGCACAGCGGCAAAAGACATGTTTAAACAACGCGATAGACATGAGAGGGCCAATGAAGACGTGCCAGTGATAGATCCACAAAAAGTGAAAGTAAAGGAGATGATGGTGAAGCTAGAACGGCTGCATGAACGCGAGACACGCAAGTGGTGGGAAGCCACAAGCCTCACCAGCTATGTCGAAGAAAAGAGAGTACCACGGGGGTTGAGGGGGCACACTGTTCCATCATATGAGAACCCTGACCCCCAGTTACTCACAGATTGGGAACAACACACAGCGGCATATACGGAAGGAACCCTTAAAATATTAATCAAGTATGCCTGGAGTGATCGTGAGAAGGCGTTGGAGGAAATAAGAAACTTGGAAGAAAAACTTGAGGAGGAATCAGATAAGGAGTTAGTGCTTAAGCTTAAGACCGACATGAAAGTGCGCCTCACCAAATACGAGCAAAAAATACGCACAAGGAAACAGGAGAAATATCAAAGGGATGAGGATGACTACCAGCAGGGACGCATTCTAACATACGCAAAGAAGTATGATGCATCGCGTCAAGCACTACAATCGAGAACCACCTCAGCACCCGAAATCCCCACGTCTGAGTCTGATATGACGGAAAGCGAATCGGGGGATGAGCAACAGAACACAAGGGGGCCACCCACAACACGCCAGAAATCACGACCAACTGAACCAAGTGACAGCGGAAAGACCCGTTTTCACCAGGAATACGATGTCATCAAGGGTACCTGGTTAAGAGGCGGCAAGACAAAACCACCAGACATGGCAGACCAATCGCAGAAAACAAAAAAACGAGGCGGACAAGGAGAGGAGGCGGCGGCAAACGACGGCGGCAAGGGGAGAGGCAGAGTCAAGCCCAACAACTGGGGCAATCGAACACGCAGCACCAAGAAATTAGTCAGACAGCAGAAACCACCGGTCAAAATCTAACGGTGGTTAACCTGACTGAAAGAACTTTAACTGACACTGAAATCAATCTACTCAGTCTCGGACTCACCTTTTGCCCCAATACCCCACTCGAGTATACCCAAACGAGAATAGACCTCTTCAGGTTTACACGCAAGCTGAAGTTACATAAATACTTCAAACTACGGCCCCACCTGGAAAAAGAAAAAGGAGGAGTAGGAACAAGGGTAACAGCAACGGATGCCCTCGTGGGAAGAGAAATCGAAGCTCTCGAAACCCTTGATGAACTGCGTGAAGAAGTCCGCACACAGGACCCACCTGGATCCCTGAATAGAGGACAAAGAGCTCTCGCTTTGGGTATCGAACAAGATCGCGAAGAGAGTGGATATAAACCCCCATCAATATTTATCCCACAAATGCCTTGGGATGCGTTCAACGCCTTTTCAGAGGCCATGACACAAGATCTCATGCAATACAGGAAAGTAAACCATCCGATAAAGCACAACATTACAGAGCAACAAAAAATGGCCCTACAAAATCTCATGAAGGATGAAAAAATCATCATTAAACCTTCAGACAAAGGGGCAATGTTGTGATCCTCACCAGAGAATACTATAGATCTGAAGCATTATGCCAACTCTCCGATACCAAGTTTTATGTCAAATGCAACAACGAGGTATACTCGGAAAGTATCCGGAGCTATGACAAACTTATAGGGAAATGGCATCACTGTAACATGCTGAGTAAAGATGAATTTCTCTTTCTCCGGACAACCCAACCCCTCACACCAACCTTCTACCATCTGCCAAAACTACACAAGGACAGTCTACTACCTCCGGGCCGTCCGATTGTCTCATCGATTGGCAGTCTAACTGAAAAAATGTCCAGGTTCATTGATAAGTTCCTTTTTCCTTTGGTATTAACACTGCCCTCATATGTACGGGACACCAAGGATTTTCTGAACTTAATAGGAACTGTGAATTGGGACAACGATTGCCTATTGATTGTACTTGACATCACCAGCTTATACACTGTCATCGACCATCGACAGGGTCTCGAGGCAATCCAGCATTTTTTGAACTTAAGACAATTGAGGTTTACTACCCATAACATCATGATTCTTGAGTTCATCGATTTCTGTCTGAACAACAACATATTCTTATTTGAGGATCAACTGTTTAGACAGGTGTCTGGGACAGCGATGGGCACCTGCTTCGCTCCCAGCTACGCGAATCTTTTCGTCGGCTGGTGGGAGGAGCAGGTGCCCATAAGCTGTATGGTGGATGGAGTAGAGGGAAAGACGGAGGGCTGGTTCAGGTACATTGATGACCTGTGTATTGTTTGGCGGGGCTCAATGGCAACAGCACGAGCCTTCATTAATCAACTGAATGATAATGCCTACAATTTACATTTTTCAGGGACGGTTAGTTCGGCGTCAGCCGAATACCTGGACCTGAAAGTGTTCTCACAAGACCAGCAGATCCACACAGCTTTACATAGAAAAACAACCGCTGGCAACTCCACCCTTTTTGCTAGCAGCAGCCACCCTCCTCAACTGATCAAGAGCATTCCGTACGGAGAGTTACTCCGGCTCCGTAGGAATTGTTCAAGATTGGAAGATTTCGATGAGGCAGCCAACGAATGTGTGAAAAGGTTTAAGGCCCGGGGGTATGGAGAATCTATCTTGAAAAACACCTTGAAGAAAGTTAGGGCTATCCCTAGAGATTCCTTAATCACCTCTAAACCTGCCACTAAGAAAGTTGAGGATGGAAAAGGAAAGTTTAGACTTATAACCCCCTTTTCGGCTGGAGCTAAGGATCTTAGATCAATGCTGCGAAAAAATTGGCACATTCTTAAAACTGACAGTACCATCAAAGACGACCTACCAATTCACCCACTCATAACCTTCAATAAAACCAGATCTTTAAGAGATCATTTGGTAACCAGCCACTTAGAGAAACCACTCCCCAAAAGTAATACCCTAAAATCTATGAGTGGTTTTTTCCCTTGTGGAAAATGCAAAGCCTGCGCCGGAAGTAAAAGAGTTCTCACAGTGGAGAATCAAGATACGGGCAAGAAACTGCGTATAAAACAGTTCATCACTTGCAGCACCCCCCTAGCAGTGTATTGTTTAGTATGCCCTTGTGGCCTTCGCTACATAAAGAGTACTATCAATATGCTGAAGTTGCGGATCCTAGAACACCTCAGAGCTATCGATAAGGCCGACCAAGCATACCCGGTGGCCCGGCATTTTGCCGAGAAACATAATAGAGACCGCAACCAGCTCCAATATTTTGGCCTTGATACCATCAAAACCAATGCCAGAGGGGGTGATTGCCTGCGACGCTTGCGAAGGCTCGAGTCACGCTATATCATAGATCTCTCCACAAAGTGGCCTAAAGGGATGAATAGTGGGGAAGAAAGGGTCGTTCATTTAGGCGAATAGTATCTTTACTGTTCCCTGATCTAAATGTACTCTGTATTTGCTGAAACTTTGTGGATCACACTGTATATATCAATGTATATATTATCGCGTGTGTGTGTACATATTGTATATTGTTGTATAATCACAGGAAGGATAATGAAGACGAATTGATTTCCTTTCCAGCACATATACACATATACTTTATCATCACAGAGAATCAGTTTTCTGTACACACCCACACTATTCGTCACAAGTGGTACTTTAATAGGTTCAAAGGGCTCTTTGATTCCTATGTTATGTGTTTAAATTAACATTTAACTAGATTTCTATTTACCACTGATATATTTTTCACAGTCTTCTCTTTTGGAACCTCACACTCTTTTGCACTATGTATGACATGTTTACGTTTAACTAATCCTTTGGTGTATATAATATGTACAATAGGATGTATATAGAGTTACCTCTCTTTATTTTAGAGGACCATTGCCGATCCACGGCTATATCTAACAGTGTATAATACATCATTTGTAAAATACTACATATCTCCCATGCGTGCATATTCACCTATTCAAGGTATGAGTTTGTTGAGAATAATTAATTTGAGCAATTTTGATACCATGTATATAGTTAACCATTACAAGATGGCGCTTGCTGGGAGATTTCAAGTCCTCTGTCGATGTCGACTGAGAGGTGTTTCCTTTGTACCTTGTAACCTATATCTAATGAACCGGTTATACGTGTGTAAACTCACACACACTGACGAAGGCCAAGTGCTGAAACGCGTCTGTGGCGAGCTTGTAGTTAATAAACTACTGTGTGACGAGTACCCCTCGAGTGCTGTCTTCTCTTTCCTGCGACATTTGGATTTTGATGAGCGCGATATATATATATATATATATATATATATATATATATATATATATATATATATATATATATCTCACCTACTGGCGGTCGCCAGTAGGTTGTTTCCATAGGAAATCTGCAACATTCTATTTGGAATAACTTTAGCCCCGGTGGACGAATCTTTCTGAATGTCTCTAAGAAGATGGGGCGCTCCGCTCTGCTCTTATCCTGAAAGTTTTGGGGTGATTCGTCAAGCGGGGGCCGAGAAAAAAGGTGGATCCCAAAATGTGTTTTCCCCATGCAATTTTCCATAAGGACCTTTAGACACGGCTACAGCCCGAACTGCTGAACAGAATTACACCAAATTTGGCAAAAAGGTAGAGTTTAATTCGCAGATTACGCTTATGTTTGAATGATGAAATTCTGTTCAGTAGTTCCTGAGAAAATCAAAAGTAAATTCATAGATATATCTATGGACGAAGTAGGGTATGCGTATCCTCTGATGATTATGCGCGTACCCTTATGAGCACGATCTGCATGCTAATTGGCTGTCAACTGTCTGTTAACACTCCAAACCAGGAAGTGTTGGCAGCCATCTTGTGTCTCGGTAGAACCGAGGCACAAGAAAACTGAAAAACAAGTGCGCAAAAGGCGCAAAGGGGGCAGGGTAGAAACACCCTGACCTCCTAGGCCTGCTCAGGGGGTCCCAAAAGGACCCTCAAGGCCCAAAAATTATTATTATTTTTTTTAAATCCTGGGAAAAAAACAAAACAGAAGTCTGCTTTTTTTCTAATTAGCCCCCGGGGTGGGCCAAGTCCCGGGGGCAATGTGCTTACGTATGCGGGGGGCTCACGACCAGCCTGCAGCCCCGGGGACCGTCACCCCCGGGGCTTCTAAGATAAATAAAAAAACCTGTGTGGGGTGGCTCAAGCCCCCCCACATGCCCCGGGGACCGCCACCTCCCCGGGGCACTACATTTTTAAATTGGGGGTCCATGACGGACCCCCAAGCCCCGGGGACCACCACCCCCCCCGGGGCTTTTAAATGTTGGGAGGGGGGCCGCGCGGCCCCCCTCCTGGAGCCTTGTGGTGGTCCTGGGGGCAGCCACCCCCCAGGGCCCCCTGGAGTGACCTCCTGCAGTGTCCTGGGGTGCCTAACCCTGGGACACTGTATCTTACTTACTAGCCCACCAGGTACCTCTAGTGAGCACCACGGAGCTGCATTGCAGAGTGTTGCAAAAAGGGGGCGTGGCCTCTGAACACCTCTCCGCAAAGCAGCTCCCTGGCGCATACTGGAGGTACCTGGTGGGCTAGTTTGCCCACAGTGGACCTCAGGATTGAAGAGGAAGTAATTCTCCAACTTAAAACGCGCCACAGGGCGTGTTTGCACACATGTCACATCAGGCCCTGCCCCCTTCCTTCACAATTGAGCAAAATATTCCTCTAAAATCAGCAGAACTACGAATTCCGATTTACTCACCTGTTATCACGAGAGACCTCAGTGCTGCATCTTTGAGCCCAGTATGGACCCTGAAAAGTAAATCTAAGCGTACTTACCAGTAACTTGAATTTCCTTCATAGGAATCTATTGTGTGGTTTTCACCAGAAAAGTTTCTTAGTGTCTTTTTGTGAAACGTAAAAATATTCCTCTAAAATCAGCCGAACTACGAATTCCGATTTACTCACCTGTTATCAGGAGAGACCTCAGTGCTGCATCTTTCAGACGACTACTGATCCTGAAAAGTAATTCTGAATGTACTTACAGTAACTTGAATTTCCTTCCATATGCTAACTTTGACTGGTTTCACTTGGAAATTTTTCTGTGTGGAGTTTTGGAACTTAAAAAAATTCCTCTAAAATCAGCCGACCTACGAATTCCGATTTACTCACCTGTTATCAGGAGAGACCTCAGTGCTGCATCTTTCAGCCCACTACTGATCCTGAAAAGTAATTCTAACCGTACTTACAGTAACTTGAATTTCCTTCCATAGGATATCATTGCCTGCTATATAATATATATATATATATATATATATATATATATATATATATATATATATATATATATATATATATATATATATATATATATATATATATATATAAATAAAAAATAAAATATTACAATTTCAATATTTTTTAAAATATTTTTTTCAATTTATATTAAAATATGTAATGTAATTGAAAAAATAAAATTTCTAAAAATAAATAGTTAAAAACAATGTAGTAAATCAGTATAAAAAATATTACAATTAATATATTTAAAATTATCATTTACAAAACCTTTGAAATTCACTGAAAAAACCATAGGTTTCAGCCACGTTATAATTAGGAATTAGCATTTAAAAAACCTTAGAAATTCACTGAAAAAACCATAGGTTTCAGCCACGTTATAGTTAGGAATTAGCATTTAAAAAACCTTAGAAATTCACTGAAAAAACAATAGGTTTTAGGAGGCTGCGTTGCAGAGAGGTGTTCAGAGGCCACGTCCCTTTTTACAACACTCTGCAACGCAGCTCTGTGGCGCATACTGGAGGGACCTGGTGGGCTAGTTGGCCCCCAGGGACCCACAGGATTGAGGAGGAATTAATTCTCTACCTTAAAACGCGCCACAGGGTGTGTTTGCAGATGTATCACCTTAGGCCATGCCTCCTTCCTTCACCACTGCGCAAACGCGCCCTGTGGCGCGTTTTAAGTTGGGGAATTAATTCTCTTTCAATACTGAGGGTCCCTGAGGGCCAAATAGCCCACCAGGTACCTCCAGTAAGCGCCACAAGGCTGCGTTGAGAGGTGTAAAAATGGGCGTGGCCTGGAGCACCTCTCTGCAACGCAGACCTTTGGCGCTTACTGGAAGTACCTGGTGGGCTAGTTGGCCCCCAGGGACCCTGAGTATTGAAGGGGAATTAATTCCCCAATTTAAAACGCGCCACAGAGCGCATTTGCAGAGTGTGTTTGTGAGCGAGCGGGGCATAGGAACGATAGAGTCTTTTTTTTAAAAAAAAATTGAGAGGGGGCCGCGTGGCCCCCCTCCCATGGCCAATTCCGGGCCCCAGGGACCCCATCTCCCAGGGCATGGCCAAATAATTTAATATTTTTATGGAGGGGACTGCATAGCCCCCTCCTCAGGCCACTTCAAGGCCCCGGGGACCCCATCCCCCGGGGTCAGCCATTGTTATTTTTCCCAAAAATGTTTTTGGTATGGGGAGGGGGGCTGCGTGGACCCTCTCCCAGGACACTGGTAGCCCCAGGGACCACATGGAGAAGTGTGGCTCAATGGTTAGAGCTGCAGAGGAGAAGTGTGGCTCAATGGTTAGAGTGGCAGACCCTGATGCAGAGGTCTGGCCCGGGACCAGGGTTCAATTCCTGCCTTGGCTGCCCTTGGCAGATCTTGGGCTCATAATTCCTCGGACCTGATTTCTCGCCTCGGTGCCTACTCTAAGCATGGGTCCCACGCTGCAACTCTGGGCAATAGCTTGCTTAGTCTCCACAACGGCCCCCTACAGCGCTAGGGATGCCTTGTTGCACCCTGGGGATGCCCAGGAGTGGACATTTCACGGGGAAAAACCAGGAAGGGTTCCCTAGCGGTATGAGTACAGCGCCAGGACACTCAGGAGTATCAGTGCGCTTTACAAGTACGGCTACATTTACATTTACATTTACATTTACATCCCCCGGGGCTGGCCCTCACCATTGGGGACCGTGGGGGGGTCCCCAATCCCCCCACTGTCCCGCCGGCTCCCCACCTCCTGCGGGAGCCGACATTGCTTTTCCATATGGGGAGCAGCTAACATGCTGCTCTCCATATGGAAAAGCATTCTGCTTTGCTTCATTGAAGCGAGAGCAGGTTTCCCTGTTCTCTCTTCAATGAAGCAAAGCAGTTTGCAATGGCAGGGTGGGAGCCGCGAGGCTCCCGCCCTACCTTTGGAAACAGCAGTGTCCCGCGATGGGCACTCCGGGACACTGCAGGAGCTGGCCCTGGGGGGTGGCGGTCCTCAGGGCCTAGACAAGGCTCCAGGAGGGGGGGGGCGCGCAGCCCCCCTCCCGCATTCTACAGAAGACCCAGGGGGTGGCGGTCTCCGGGGCTGAGGCGGCCTCAGAGCAGCCCCTCACAAAATGTTTTTAAGCCCCAGGGGTGGCAGTCCCTGGGGCTGGGGGTACCTAAGAGCCCCCCCACCCATTTTGAACAAGCCCTGGGGCTGGCAGTCCCCGGGGCTGCGGGGGGGCCCCGTGAGCCCCCCGCATATATTAACTTAGAGCCCCGGGGGGCAGCGGTCCCTGGGACAGTGTGGGGGAAATGGGACCCCCACACTATTTTTTGAAAATGCCCTTGGTATTTGCCCCCCCGGGGCTAATAACCTTTCAAGCACAGGAGCCCACGCTTCGTTTTATTTTCAGCAGCGGGATGCGCGGATCCTACGCGCATCCCATGATTTTTTTTAAAAAGAAAACATTTTTTTGGGGCCTTGGGGGTCGTTTTGGAACCCCATGAGCAGGCCTAGGGGGTCAGGGTGTGTCTACCCTGCCCCTTTGCACGTTTTGCAGTGTTTTTTTGGGAGTTTCTTGTGCCTCGGTTCTACCGAGGCACAAGATAGCTGCCAACACTTCCTGATTTGGAGTGTTGGCAGCCAATTAAAATACAGCTCATGCACGGCAGGGTGCCCGTAGGCTGTGCTTAGGGTAAGCTGATAGGTACGCGGATCCACCGCGCCCATAGATATATAAATAACTTTAACTGTCATTTTCTTAGGAACTACTGAACGGATGTACATCAAATAAGCAATATGCACGAGTCTGAACAAAGAACTACCTCTTTGCCAAATTTGGTGTCATTTTGTTCCGCAGTTCGGGCTGTAGCTACGGCTAAAGGTCCAATGGGAAATTGCATCGGGAAAACGCATTTTGGGACCCCTCTTTTTTCTCGGCCCCCGCTTGATGAATCATCGTGAAACTTTCAGGATCGGAGCGGATCGGAGCCTGCCAAAAGTTTCGAAAATTTCTCGCAGATTCGTCAATCGGCGCCAAAGTTATTCCAAATAGAATGTTGCAGATTTCATATGGATAATAGGTCCTAACTATAACTACATATATATATATATATATATATATTTCCTTGATTCTTCGCGTTCTCAGATTGTATGACGGAAGTCACGGCACCACAACAGTAGGGTAATTAATTTTAGTTTATTTTAAGTACACCATGTGTAGAAAAGTGCAACAATGGACGGCCTACGCGTTTCGACTGCAATCAGTCTTCAACTGGACCCTAGAGTCCTGTCTGTCTAGAACGTTTTTTTAAAGTGCTCAGTGCTCAAACCATCATTCATTTCCATGATTAAAAACAGCTAGACTGCCGACTTCATTCACAATTTTAGGCACTATTTGATCGCCATTTTTTACATGACTTTAAATCATTTTCTTGTTTTGCTATACATGTAAAGTACTTTTTTTTTTCTTTTTCTTTCTTTTCTGTGTGCATATTATCACATTAATAAAGTGCAAAGTGCCAATTCAATACATAAGGAAAAGTGAAAATGTTTCGAGGAGGAGGAAGAAAAGAGGTAGATGTATATAATTATACAAAACTGTACATTTCTTGAAAGGAGAGGGAGACAAGAGAAGAAAGGAGTAGAAAAGAAAATGGGGCAGAGCAGAAGAGGAAACAGAGCAAAAGGTCAATTGTTCCTAAGTAGGATTTAGACATTCATTTTAGTTTTTATAACATTGTTCTGTATTCTACTTTTGCTCATTTCCAATGGAATATGTTTGTAAAGTACTATATCATATCCCTTGATAGTTCATGTTAGTCCCAGTTATTTTTCTTATCTTCATTCATTTTCCTTTATTTACAGTTTTAGTTCATATCTTCCAACCTCCTTTATAAGTCCTTCTCTTTGTTTTTCTATATTTCTTTTCTTTCCTTATGTGCATATGATACTGTTTTTCTGATGATAGAGTTAGTTTGCACAATTTGAGAGGGTTTTACTTGCATTACAATATTGACATCTTATTTACACAGGGGTTGATATTCAAGTTCTGATTGATGTTCATTTCATTATATTTACATTTTCCAGTTTTTTAGAGGTGTACATGTAATTCGGCATCCAAGTTGTGTCCATGTGGATGTTCAGTGCCCATTCCAAGGATCATTCGGCTTTCCATTCTTCGCAATTTCAAGGTTAGATCTCCCCCTCTTTCCGATATTTTTACAAGTTCAATTCCAGAATATGTTAGTTTGGAGCAGTCTCCTTGGTGATGTTCATTAAAGTGTTTCGCCATAGGGTAGTTTGGATCCTTGTTTTTGATGGCCCGTAAATGTTGGAGAATGCGCAACTTAAGTTTGTTAATTGTGCTCCCCACATAATATTTTTCACACGGACACTTGAGTCTATAGATTACATGTTTTGACTCGCAGGTGATGTGATCCATGATCTTTTCAGTTTTTCCATTTTGTAATGTATACTCTTTGATGTTTTGAGCATGTTCACAGGCCTTACATTTCACACACTTCCAAAATCCTGGAGTGTTTAGCCACGATGTTTTCTTGATGTCTTTTTGTTGTTTGAGCTCCAAATGACTTTGGGTTAGGATGTCCCTTAGAGATAATGTTTTTCTGTAGGTGATGCTGGGGTAAGATGTTAGATGTTCACATAACGTTTCATCCAACAAAAGGATCTCCCAGTTTCTCTTGAAGACACCCTTTAGTATCTGACTCTGATTGTTGAAATCCAGGATGATGCGTGTTTTGTCTTCCGGATCTTCTTTTTGCACATCTCTGGTTCTAACATCCGTCAATTTATGTTCTTGTTGTCCCACTGGGACTAGAAGATCCGATCTCTTCTTCATATTTATTCGGGATTTTGCTGTCAATAACACCTCCATCGGATATCCTCTTTCCAAGAAACGTCCGAACATCCTCTCAATTTCTGCTGTTACATCCTTTTCTTCTGAGCAGTTTCTCTTCGCCCTTAAGATTTCACCGTATGGTATGCTCCATTTTAATTGAGGAGGATGACCACTGTTGCCGTGGAGGATGCTGTTACAGGACGTCGGTTTCCGATGTATCTTGGTGCATAGTTTGTTATTTCTTACACCCACTTCCACATCTAAGAATATAATGTCCATATTACTGATTTTTGATGTGAAGTGCAGATTGTAGTTGTTTGTCTGTAGGGAGTCGATGAAGTTCTGTAATTCGTTTGATTTCCGTCCCAAATGATGAAGAGATCGTCGATAAATCGACACCAAGTCCTTATCTTTGAATGTTTTTTGTTTTCTTCCAATAAAATCCCAGTTTCCCACACAGCCATCAGTAGGTTTGCATATGTTGGGGCAAAAGATGTCCCCATTGCGGTCCCCTGCTTCTGTAGGTATAGATTGCTTTGGAAGAGAAAGACATTAAGTCTCAAACAGTAGGTCAGCATCTCCATCAACATTGCGGAGTGTTCCAGAAAGCTCACCGTACTTTTATTGAGAAATTCCTGAACAGCATTTATTCCATCCTGATGTTTTATGGATGTATATAATGATGTGACATCTATTGTTGCCATTAGATATCCCATGTTCCAAGTTATGTTGTTTAATTTGTTCAGGAAATCCATGGTATCACGTAGATACGAAGGTAGTGCGGTCACATAGTTCATTAAAAAGATATCTATGAATCTTGATGTGGTCTCCAACAATGACCCAATTGAGTTCACAATGGGTCTGCCGGGTGGTTTGTTGATAGACTTGTGAACTTTCGGCAGAAAGTAAATAGTGGCCATGATTGGGTTATCTGTTTTTAAATAGATGTAATCGTCAAAGTCTATCAAACCTCTCTCTTTCCAGCCGGTCAGCAGAGTATGATATTCCTCTGTCCATCATTCAGTGGGATTGTCTTTCAAGAGTTCATAGTGATCTGTGTTTTCTAGTTGCCGCTTTGCTTCTTCTACATAGTCTGCAACATTTTGGACCACAATATTGCCCCCCTTGTCTGAGGCTTTGATTATTATTGAGGGATCTTTCTTCAATTCGGTTATCGCTTGATATTCCTTTGGTGTGAGGTTCCAATTTTTTCTTTTTTCATTAATGTTCTTATTTCGATTTTTGTTTTTATTTTGATGTTTATTACCAGCTAATCCTGCTGCAATTTTAGCTAGCTCCTCTACCATGATCTCCTGGAATAAATCAATTTTATTTCCGGGTTATAGTTGTGGACAAAACCTGGATTGTTTCTTAAGGCCGCTTTCTCCTCCCGTGTTTGTGGTTATTCCCATTTCGTTGCAGGATTCAATGTCAGATGTTACTGAGTTTTCATCGTCTACTGCACATGATGTTTCATCAGTTCCCATGGTGGTTAACGCTTTAAAAGCTGGAAGATCTCTTCGGGTGATAGTTGTTGGATCTGTGATTTGTTTTTGAGGATTTTCTCTTGTAGATTTCTTTTCTAGGAAGTATTTTTTGAGTTTGATTTTTCTGCAGAATTTATAGAGGTCTATTCGGGCATTTGCAATGTCCATCTCTTTGTTTGGGCAGAAGGACAGCCCCCTGTTTAGTAACTTCAATTGAGGTTCTCTTAAAGGTCTGTCTGAAATGTTAATGACCAGGTTGTTATCAAGTTTCGCTCCACTTTGACAAAGGCAGGAGCCGAAACGCGTCTGGTGCTCAAAGGATCAGAAATAAAAACGTAGATCCTCCTCCCGCGAGTGCTGTTTTCTTTACACAAAAGGGAAAGGAAAGTAGCTGAGATTATAGCGAGACACGCCGCTCGCAACACGCACCCGTGCCTGAGTGCATGACTTGGCGTAACGAGGAGCAACAATATATATATATATATATATATATATATATTCACTGAAAAAACCATAGGTTTCACACCAGTTATAGTTAGCTGGACATTTTACTGACATAAAACCATTGAACTTCCCACGTTATAGTTAGTTGGACTCACTATAACTCGCGCGCCCGCAATGCACTGCTGATGATGTCACATATTACATCATTCATGCCATGGTTAGTGACATCACTGATGACATCTCAAATGACATCACTGATGACATCACTGATGACATCTCAAATGATATCACTGATGACATCACTGATGACATCATCCATGTGATCATACAATACACCTCCTCACACTCTAATCTAACACATGATACACCTAGTGTTAAATACAAACTACCATTCCTGAAACCATTGACACTGTAAAACCACTTACCACATACGCACTCACTGATTTCTAGGTCTACACACACATCCACTCATTCACCCATACAATCTTTCATACATACAGTCACTCATCAATACAAGACCAACATATGCACTCATACACCTATACAGAGACTCACACACTGCCACTCATCCATGGAGTTACTCATACACCTAGTCAGTCATGTAAAGAATCAATCACACTCCCATTTCCACAACTATGCAGTTATACACACAAAACCTTGCTAATTTAAACATAGACTAACACATACTTACTGTCTTTTACAATCACTGATACAAGTACATATTGATAGATACAGTCACTTATGCAATCACAGGCTGTTATATATAGTCATTTATATATGGCAACTCTCACATGCAGCAGCTTACACAACAACAAACATAATGATGTACACATTCAGACAGTTTAGTCACTAACCCATGCATTCACTAAGACACATTTAATCACTCACTCATACAGTCAGTCACGCACCTACTAAATCCTTCATCCAGACACTCATACATACACTAACTCTTCAATATGTAAAACATATTTTAACTTTACAGAAACACACAGACACTGGATGATGTCATCAGCGATGTCATTTGAGATGTCATCAGTGATGTCATCAGTGATGTCATTTGAGATGTCATCATTGATGTCATCAGTGATGTCATTTGAGATGTCATCAGTGATGTCATCAGTGTTGTCACTAACCATGTCATGAATGATGTAATATGTGACATCATCAACAGTGCATTGCGGGCGCGCGAGTTATAGTGAGTCCAACTGACTATAACGTGGGAATTTCAATGGTTTTATGTCAGTAAAATTTCCAGCTAACTATAACTGGTGTGAAACCTATGGTTTTTTCAGTGAATTTAATAGGTTTTTTAAAAGCTAATTCCTAACTATAACTGGTGTGAAACCTATGGTTTTTTCAGTGAATTTCATAGGTTTTTTAATAGCTAATTTCTATTTTATAATGAATCCTATATTGTATATTTATGTAATACTATTTTTTATATTTTTTTATTTTTAAATTTTTTATTTTTTTTGCCCTGGAGCGCTCCCGGTGCGCGTACCGGTAAGCGCATTCATACGGCGCGTCCCGGTGCGCGTATCGTGAGCGTCCCGTTAGCGCTATTGCCGCGAACGAAAACATCATCGTGACGTATCGCGTAGCCGCGTGATGCGTCTTATGACGCACGGCGTAAGCGCATCCAGAAGCGCCCGAGCGCATACGACCGCGCTACGTAAGCGCCCCCGGGCGCGCAGCCGGGCGCGCCCCGGGGCGCGTAGCGTAAGCGCGTCGGGTCATGTGACCTGAAAATAACACTTTTCATTGGTTCAGAACAGTTTTGGTTTCCAAATGATGAAAGCCCGAGTCATGTGACCTGAAAATAACACTTTTCATTGGTTCAGGACAGTTTTGTTTTCCAAATGATGAAAGCCCCCACTTTGTACTTTGATTGAGGAACACCTGTTTACAGATCTATTTGTACCTATTTGTACTGAAAAATGGCTACAGTAGCAGCAGCAGCAGGAGCATCAGCACCACCACCACCACCACCACCACCACAACCGCAAGGACCACCACAACTCCACAGTGGTGGAGATGAAGAAGAGGAGGAGGAGGAGGAGGAGGAGAGGCAGCAGTTCCTGCCTGAACATACTACCCCCTATAAGCCAAAGGAGCACATTGTCTGGGAGTTTTTTAAAATCCCAAAGGACCAAAAGAAAGTTAATGCGCCAAAGGTTACTTGTCTGATCTGTGGCACTGTACTTTCTAGGGGGAACCCTGCCAAAAAATACTCTTTTGGCAACAACACCATGATTCGCCACATGGAACGCCGGCATCCAAACAACTATGGTACGGCAGAGGTCAGACAACTGACCAGAAACCTTTCCTAATCTTCTCCCAGCACCTCCCAAAGTAAACAACCCACTCCATCGGGTCCAGAGACAAGTGAGATGGATACAAAATCATTTGTATATTTTGTGTAAAAACAATTACCTATGGTGAGCAAAGTATTAATCTCATCAACCATGCTGGTGACAACCACAAGTGCCCAAAGAAACCTTAATTTTTTCCTGTTTTTTTTTGCTCCAGTTGAGCCGTTTACAATTCCCTGTTTTTTGTTTGTCCCCATAAAAATTACAAAAAATTATAAAATTGTTCATAAAAGCCAAAAAAAGTAAAAAATGTTCAAAAAAACAATAAAAAAATATAAAACAACAAAAAGAATAAAAAAAACAGTTCTTTTTAGAACTACCTCCAATTTATAAAAAAATGCTAATTTTTTTTAAAACTCTGTCATTCTTTCTTCTCCAGGCTACGCTCTCCGGTACGCTCCCCGGTGCGCGTGCCGGGCGCTCCCCCAGCGAAAATCGGAAAAAAAGTACTTTTTGCCCCGCGGGGTCCTTTTATGGCCCCCCACATCAAACCTAAGTGTCAGGGGGGGTCTACCCTGCCCCCTTTTGGTCATTTACCCCTTTGTTTTTGCCACCTCTTGTGTCTCGATCCTACCGAGACACAAGATGGCGGCCGCTCCGGACTGTTTGGAATGTTGACAGACACCCGAGAGCCAATCAGCTTTCCGCTCGAGTACTCGCGTAGCGCCCCGGTGCACGTACTGGGGCGCGCTTATAGATATATATATATTTTTTAACCTAAATTACTCAAAATCCTCTGGAGCACATATCTTGAGACATAGCAAAGGCACACCGGGCTACCAGTCCCTACAATTTTGCCAAGTTTGGTAGGAATCCATTCAGCCGTTCGGGCTAAAAGTGAGTCCAACCGCCCTATGGAAATTAACATGGAGAAAACACGTTGTGGGACCCCCCTTTTATCTCGGTCCCCGCTTGACGAATCCCCCCCAAACTTTCAGAAATTCGTGAAAATTCGTCCACCGGCGCCAAAGTTATTCCCAATAGAATGTTGCGGATTTCCTATGGAAACTAGGTCCTAACTATAACTACCTACTGGCGACCGCCAGTAGGTAATATATATTACTTTACTGCCTGCTGACTCCACACACGATATCCTTATCTTATTTTGCCCGAGACAGGTTTGAATCCCTGAATTTCTTTGTGGTATTCGTAATGGAAGCAATGAAATAATGAACATATCAGTGGTTTGTGCAACTTGGCTGGGTAAGGCACAATTTATAGCATCATTTACAGAGCTTCTGGAAGAGACACTGCTTACAAAATGGGCCCAACAATTACACCAAACGAAATGAGTCTGGGCTAGGCAACTGTACTGCTTTAACCTTACTGCCTCTGACTCCTTCACACACTATGTCGAGTCCCGACACAGTGAGCAGGCAAACCTCACCTGTCCTGCATTGCTGTGCAGTGTACACACGGTGAACACAGCACACCTTAGGTGCTGTGTTCTCCTACAACCCCACACCACTAGCTAGCTGACAGCATGCCCAAAATCATACGCCCGAACAGAATCCGGTCTGAGCTCAAATGGTGTCCAGCTACAAATCGCAGACATAATAAGCCGAGTCTGCACAGACTCGATCTCTTGCCTTCCTGCCTGGAGTCAGTGTACCACTCTCTTTCCCAACTCATCCCAGGGTGGGTCCCAGGGTGGGTCCCACCGGGTGGCCACCCATCCCACCCCACGACGAGCTGGGAAAGGGGATGGTGGAAATACTCTCCACTCACTGATTGATGTGAAGGCGTAGTGCTACAGGGCTTGCTTCTGAAATGCCTGGGGCTAACTTTACCTCCACTGCTTCAGGCGGGGGGGACTGTGCATTGATGCTCAGTCTTTGCCGAGCTGATGATATCAGAGCCCTCAGAGCTGGGAGACTGTCAGCCCGCCAATGCAAAAAGAGAAAAGTAAAAGCACTGTAAGTCACCTGACAGCTGCGCACTAGTCAGTGAGTGTGTGTTATCGATCGGCTAAGCAAGCAACAACATTGTGGTGATGCTGACAAATTTTGCATCGCTGTAAATGTAAAGGGGGTGGAGCCCCAACGCTATTTCACAGAAAACACTGCTGCTTTAAAGATAGGGCCTTAGTGACCAAAGATTTTTTTAAAGGCTATTTGGCTATGTCAAAGTAGTGATATTAGAATTGCTCAAGATGGCATATTTACGGGAAAAAAACATGCAGCACAGCACGTCACCTTGCTCCGTGCGTAACTAGGAATGGGCAAGAATGTGTCATATTTAAAAGAATATGATGCATTCCTGCATTTTTCCCTGCGTTTTCGCCATTATGGCTGCTTAGCATCATAACAAGGCACCTTTGCAAGGGTGCCTTTGTTGCATCCAGGATTGTTTTTGTGCGAGAAGGGGTACCATCCTGCACAAACACACTCCTGAGGGTCAAATTCCATGATCTATTTGTGCTTCAGAATGTTTGTCCTTGTTACGCCTCTCCTTTGAAGATGTATCCTTTAGGCACAGTTCTGGTAAATCTGGGAGTGCATCAGAAACCATGAGAATTATGTGGAAACACCCACGCAACTCCCATGGAATGCCTCCCTAACAGAGAGTGAGGCAAAGCAGCGACTTGCAGTATTGCTTTACTCAAGATTTTATTAAGCCACTCAGGGCCATGCAAAGTGGCCTTGTGTGGCTTCATAAATCTCATTTTTCAGCTGTATCGCACATGTACCATGTTGATGGTGCAAGTGCACCACAACTGAGGTCATAAATATGGCCTGGAGTTCTTAGCAGGCAATGGCTCCATGAATTGGCCCTGTCTGTTACCACAAAGCTTGTTCTTCTATTTTCCATTTATCCAAAAATTATTTATAAGTGTTGTCTGGGAAGAACAGGTTGTTACATTCACAAAGAATATAAACAATGTATGCACTGTCTTCTAACCCCTTCTTCTTAGTAAAGGCTTGGAATGTATTCATAGCTGTCCAGAACGCAGCATGAAGCTCGCATAAAAGAGTGGTACTTCAGAGAAACCCAAAAAATTGTGGGGGAATAACCCCAACAATCATCTGAACCCCAATATATCATGTACTCCAATCTTTACACTAAGTAGTTCCACTCCGGTCCGCTTGTTGATCTAGTAGTAAGAGACTACACTTCCCATTCGTGAAATGCTAAATATAGCAGAGTTAATGTCAGAATAATACTTGGATCTCTAAATAACTGAGGTCCAGATTGAAATAGGGAAGAATATATTTTATGACAGAATTATTAATAAGAACAGTATAGAAGTATGAATATGAATAAGTACGTCCTCTAGGCTCAGATACAGAAAATACAGAATCACAGAGCATAGGAAAATCCTTACTTAAGAAAGAAAATTAAAGAGATTCCTATTGTCAAACTCATAAATTGTATTGAGAGCATCTTAAGGGAGGAAAAGTATCAAACCAATCAGACAGAGTTTTGGGAGGAAAATGAAAAGTCACCCCCCCCCCCCCCATGCTTCAACATCGAGAAGTTGCTCCTCGTAGGGCGGGCGCTGCAATGCCCTACAGGTCCCCTGTAGGGTCGCTTTTGCAGAAATCTTTTATTTAGCCTGCCGTTAGATGAGTGCGGGTGTGCGGAAAGAGGGTCCGCTATGAGTTGTGAGTGGGTGCTGAAGGGTAAAACTGACTAAGGGGCACCAAAAGTAAGTGCATTTTAATGTGAGGGTTCCCTTGCCAGGATAAAAGACCCTGAATGTCATGAGTTACTAGAAAGGGCGCTAGGTGCCTTCGTAACTATAGGTCATAGGTCAACATGTTTCGTGCCTGATCGGTCAGAAAAATCCATGGCACTTCATCAGGACCAGGAATAGTGAATAGAAATGTGATAAGTAGTGGGGTGAAGAACCCTACTTGATCAGGGCGGGCATCACCTGTGTGTAGCACACACTAAATAGTTTAGCCGCTCCTGTCACAACCTAGGAATCAAAAATGGGAGACAGAAGAGAGAGAGAGACAATGGAGGAATCGATGTAAACCTCCACATGGTACATCAATGCAAAAAGCTTAGCCTTAAAATGTAATAAAAGCCATGAATAGGCAAAGAGACAGACAACATACGTACTAGTTGCTGGATGTGAGGGTACTTCCCCCGCATAGGTAAAAGCTGCTGTAGGCATGGGGCTCCAGCTATAGGTCAAGCCATAGGGGTGGCAAGGACGTATGCGGCGCAGCCCATCCCCAACAGCGTGACACCACCCTTGCAGTGAGAGGCTAAAAAACAATGCTCGCAATAGTCATTGGCTAGTGGGAACAGAGAAAAAGTGATACATGTGCCAAGTTTAAATATCATATGTGCCAAATGTGAAACAGTGACTCAAGCAGCGCAGCGGAATACAGGCTCTTAGAAGGTAAAGATATGCTCCATAGGCTAGTGCGTGCGGGCAACCGCACTGTAACGGGCTGTGGTAAAATGCGTGAGGGAATAGACAAATCACAGTCATCAACAGTGCTTTACAAGGACTTACTGGTCTTTAGCATTTTCAATGAAGAGGGCCATGGGGACCCGCGAGCATATACTGACAGTTAGCCAAGGGTGCAATGTCGTGCATCACCTACCCACCAGCAGGCCTGCCTGAATACCAATGGCTCGGTCCGTGTGAGGTCTACAAATAGTGTTGAGCCCTCAATGCTTCAGGGTTTGGTGATAGGTGGGGCAGCTGATGCAAGTGCCTGCCAGGTGTATGGAATTGAAGCGTAATGAGTCACGTCATTACTGTGTGCTAGGAAACACGCTGCCTTTGCCCAGGGGCCATCTTTCAGTAGCATGTTGGACTCTATCGAAGTTCAGTGGTAGTGTGGTGAGGCATGTCACTACAAACGTGTGCTAGGAGATTCACTGCCCATGCACAGGGGCCATCTTACAGTAGCCTGTAGAACTCAAGGGAAATGGAGAAAGAGGACCCATTTCCCAGCCAGAGAGTTCCATGTACCCCATTCCCATCACTGTGGTCTAAGCCAATGACTTTTTGACAATTTCACCTGCTATGTCATCACCCAACCCAGTTCGTCCCATAACAGGACATTAACATAGATGCCAGTTGCACCTATTCAGGATCTCGTAGCTAAGGCACACATTTCCAGGACAGTGGATATTAGCTTCATTGTCCATCTCCTGGAAAAATGACACCCAGTCTGTCTGCCAGATCACTATCACCCCATCATGCTTCTCCTATCCATCTATCTATCCAATCGCAGGCTGGTTCAGGTGCTGTAAAAATGTGATTTCCATTCTCCGATAACCCACGTATGTGAGGCCAGATTAGCCGTCAGTGCCTCACAGCCTTAAATGACTTACTTTAAATTTGCACCAATTGCTTGAGAATCAGATATACCTTGATACTTCGACCATTATATAGGGCCTCATCAACTTTTTTTGAGAGAGGGAGGGAGGGAGGGAAGGAGGGAGGGAGGGAGGGAGGGAGGAAGGGAGAGAGGAAGGAAGGAAGGAAGGAAGGAAGGAAGGAAGGAAGGAAGGAAGGAAGGAAGGAAGGAAGGAAGGAAGGAAGGAAGGAAGGAAGGAAGGAAGGAAGGAAGGAAGAAGGAAGGAAGGAAGAAGGAAGGAAGGAAGGAAGGAAGGAAGGAAGGAAGGAAGGAAGGAAGGAAGGAAGGAAGGAAGGAAGGAAGGAAGGAAGGAAGACAGGAAGGAAGGAAGGAAGGAAGGAAGGAAGGAAGGAAGGAAGGAAGGAAGGAAGGAAGGAAGGAAGGAAGGAAGGACGGACCTTGCACACTTCATTTGTTAAGTAGTGTATTTCATGGTATTGAGTCATACAGAAAAAGTACATTCCGGAGCTATCCCGTACCCACTTCCCAGGTACTTCTTGTGCAACATTTGGCATTTGAAATGTGGATCCAATTACACTTGTCCCTCTTCACAGTATAAAAACATTGATAAATATATAACATAGAGATTTCTCCAGCCTAGAGCTACACAAAAGAAATCGGGAAATATGGTTTTTCCATGCTATCTGGAAACTATTCTTTTAAATTTAATTTCCAATTCCAAAATCCCCTGAGCAACAGTTCAACTGCCTAACAAACCACTCAGGACCTTCAGGATTACAACTTTCTCAAAAGTTGAAATGGCTTTTATTTTTAGCGAGGAGGGTATATAAATTAGAAATAGAGTCTCCTTGTCGCCTCGTGCATCAACTTTTAAATTATCTCTTAACACCTAAGTATAACACAAGAAAGTTGATATTCAAATTAACACAAGTGAAATTTATTATAAATGCATCTAAAACACCTCCTCGTTCTAAAGGCACAATGCCTTCCGGGCACTTAACTTACTCACATGCTGGTGCATTTAATTATTTATTTTCAAATGAGCTAAACATTTCAAATCGGGTAGACTGGATTTGTTATGCATCTCCTAATCAGTTTTTAATTTGGGCCAGTGTATACCCACAAAGGGCTTTTCACTCATTTATGAACACCAATTTGTATTTCATTAGGGAAGAAAGTATAGGGTTCAGCCATGTGGCGGTGCAGTGGCATGGGCCACCAGCTACTTCTGGGTGGCCAGAGTGCCTCAAGTTATTCGGCCCAGAAGCCCCATTTTTAAGCACAAATGGTATAGACTGCAGCGTGGAAGGCAACCACTGCTGTATGGCAAACCAAAGAGCTGACAGATGTGAGCTCGAGTTCTTCTGGCCTCACTTGGGCAAGTGTAGTCTACAGAATGGAGTCTTCAGTGGCGCAGGCTGCAATCACTGTTGCTCTACATCAGTAAACAATTCACTTGTTTTGTGCTGCTTTCTGATGATCTGGTCAGATAACGGAGGAAGGCAAGGGCAACCATGGGTTAAAGATTGCAGGAATCGCTGTTAGCATGAGCTGAAAGCCATTTTGTATTTGGCAGCCATTTTAGGTAGCCATGTGCTTGCCATGTGCTTTCTCCCTCTTCCAGAGCCTTGCACATGCTCAGAAAGGCCTAGCTATTAGAATGCACCTGCTCCTAGTATAGAACTGTCAGGCTATTCTTACTGATGTGCTCAGTTTAGTCTCCCCTCCCACTTTGTTGAGCAGCAAATTTTGTATAGCCATATAAGTCAGTAAGCATGCTTACATGTGCCAGGACCTCCCCCTGGTTTTATGCTGACTAATGTAACCTATGCATATATAAGGCCCCTGTACTCTGTACTCCTTAGACTGGTTCCTACAGTGGCCTGAGGGTACTGTATGATGCAGTCTTCCTCATGTGAGGTTATTAAAAATGTAATTTATATATCACAGCTTCTGTGCCAATTTCTTCTTTGTTGGTTTAAAAGGACCAGGTGTATCAGTGAACCCCTTAGGATGTTTATATTTCTTCATGCTTGCCTCTGAAAGAAAGCAAGTGAGCATGCAGCATCCACCGTGGCCCCACAGGTGATATTGAGTGCGCTGTTAAGATGGGAGACAGGGGGCATGAACGTTCCAGGGAGGTGCACAGAAGTAAGTAAAATAAAGTAAAGTATGAACTTATAAAGCGCAGGAATGCCAAGGCATCTTAGCGCTGATAGGGCAAGAAGGTACAGAAGGTCAGGAAGGTCTGGTCAATAATTGCGTGGGAAGAGCCAGGTTTTAATCAGTCTCCTGAACTGAGATCTAGAAGAAAGTAGCCTGATGTTTAAGGAGTTCGTTCCGGAGCCTCAAGGCCATAAAGGAGAGGCACCTGCCTCCCCACCTGGTTCTTCTAACTCTGGGCACAGAGAGCAAAGCTTTGTGTGACGATATTAACGTCCGGCGAGGTGCATGCCATTGGAAAAGTTTTTGGGAAGTCGCTAGGTGCCCCTCCATGCATGGCTTTATGGACAAGGCAAATAGCTTTGAACTTGATTCGCTGCTCAGCTGGGAGCCAGTGTAAGTTTCAGATGGCATCCGTGATGTGACTGAATCATGGTATGTTGAGAAGGTTGTGCACAGCCACATTCTGCATATACTGAAGTTTGAACAACTGATGTTTCTTTACGCCCAAATACAGAGCGTTACAGTAGTCCAGGCGAGAGAGAATGAGGGCTACCACTACAGTGTTCCTCAGCTCCATAGGTAGGAAAGGCCTTTTCTTGGGAGATTTTTTAGAAGGAGGTAAAAGGCAGAGGTCAGTTGATTTATTTCTCCTGAGAAGTAAGGTTGGGCATCATACATGATTCCTAGGTTCCTAACTTTGGTGGCAGAAACTGTGCAGGCACTTGCCTCTACTGGCCACAATTACTGGGTCCAAATTGAAGGTCTGTTGCCAAATTTTATAATCGCTGTCTTATTGGTGTTTAGTTTAAGAACAGTTTTGTGCATCCATGTCATGATATGACCAATACATCTATGGAATCTGTCTGCAGTTGGATCTGTTACTGATGAGATGGATATGATGGTTTGGGTATCATCTGCATATAATACAAGTGAGAAGCCGTGGTCCCTGATCAATTTGGCTAATGGGGAGACATAGATGTTAAACAGCGTCGGGGAAAGTTCTGATCCCTGTGGTACTTCGCCAGGTAGGTTAAAGTTACCAGATTTCAAATTGTCCCAGCAGAACAGACAGAACAGTAAGGTGGTGAATTTGCTGAAGTGCCAGAAGAGCTGCTTTGATAGGTCGGTGTGTGGCCAGTCTTTTGACTGTTTGTAGGCTGGTTCATGTTGGTGGCACATTTTTTATTGTTAATATTTCCAAAAACATTGACTGCTATAACCGCAAATACGTCCAGGCCACTCATATGCCACTGTATTTTCGTAATTTCTAGTGACCATCTGCACTTGGCTGCCTGTACCTTGCTGTGCTTGCTTAATTAACAAGTTGAAACACAAGGGTGACCAGTGGGATACTTGCATAAGTCTCAGTCACTGATAATTGCTTGGGCAATATTTTAACCCATCGTTTTCAGTGGGCCACCCACATGTAAGTTGAATTTGGTACTGAGACTATTACAACTGCCCATCCCTGAAATGAAAGACCATGTTCCCTGTAACGGGAAAAGAAGCCACCTCAGAATGGTTTTAGGTTTGCTACCTGTCTCAATCGCACAAGGACCAAAGCTCTAGTCTTTAATCAAAAGGCAGGCAACCCAACACTATGTAACTCAAACACATTGTAAAGGCAATTCAAATGTGCAAGGAGCATAGCAAATACCAGTCGTACATGTTTTAATTCTTGGCGAACTTGTGAAGAGCATAATCACTGTGCCGCTGACAATATTGAAGCTTGCATGTCATGGTTACTGTGTAATAACAGCATTAGTTAAAAAGCAGACAACCCTTGAATTCCGTCTAGAGCTATCAGTTGTTACTCATTAGTCATAAGTTGACTTTCCTTGCAGAAAGGAACTGAACCTGTAGATGTAGCAATCATGTATGAAATCTTAGCATCAGCAGCAGACAAGGCAGAAAATATTTTTTTTAGTTTCTTTGATCAAGTGGATGCTCGTTAAGTTCTCCTCTACAGTCTTTCTGTGTGGTGTCGACAGCAGCATGACAGTGGTTTAGATCCTTCTTATCAGAGAACACTCAATAAGTATAATTGTATTTGAATATAGGATTGAGCCTCACCAATTCCCCTGACAATCTATATGACACCACTTTTCAGGTTCTTTGATGCACAAAAATTGCATTACTACTCACATTCTGCAAACATATATGCGTGGCATTTGCCCATAAGGTGAATTTGTGTCCCAAGAAACAGGCTAAGGTGAAGTGGTATATCATAGTGGTTCGGAGGTCAATAGAGCTAAATCAGAAATGCTCGAAATAAAAGCAAAAATGGCCAATCAATCAATCAATCAATCAATCAAGAAATTTGTATAGCGCGCTACTCACCCGGAGGGTCTCAAGGCGCTTGGGGGGGGGGGGTCCGCTAATGCTCGAACAGCCAGGTCTTGAGTTGCTTCCTGGAGGAGAGGTGGTCTTGGGTAAGACGGAGGTGGATGGGGAGTGAATTCCAGGTCTTGGCTGCCAGGTAGGAGAAGGATCTTCCTCCCATGGTGGCTCTTCGGATGCGTGGAACGGCGGCGAGTGCGTGGCTGGGCGATCGTAGTTGGCGGGTGGGAGTGTAGAAGGTCAGGCGGTCGTTGAGGTACCTGGGGCCTAGGTTGTGGAGGGCTTTGTGTGCGTGGGGGAGGAGGCGGAAAGTGATTCTTTTGCTGACGGGGAGCCAGTGCAGGTCTTTCAGGTGTCCGGAGATGTGGCTGTGGCATGGGATGTCCAGGATGAGTCGTGCGGAGGCGTTCTGGATGCGTTGGAGTCTTTTCTGCAGTTTGGCTGTGGTTCCGGTGTAGAGGGTGTTTCCGTAATCTAGTCAGCTGGTGACAAGTGCCTGGGTGACCGTCTTCCTGGTTTCGGTGGGGATCCATCGGAAGATCTTTCGGAGCATGCGTAGGATGTTGAAGCATGAAGCCGAGACAGCATTGACTTGTCTGGTCATCGACAGGGAGGAGTCCAGGATGAAGCTCAGGTTGCGTGCGTGATCCGTTGGTTTGGGTGCGCTGCCTAGGGCCGGAGGCCACCAGGAGTCGTCCCAGGCCGACGGTGATGGTCCAAGGATGAGGACTTCCGTCTTGTCTGAGTTCAGTTTCAAGCGGCTGTTCTTCATCCATTCGGCTACCTCTTTCATCCCTTCGTGTAGGTTGGATCTGGCGGTGGGGGAGTCGTTGGTGAGGGAGAGGATCAGCTGGGTGTCGTCGGCGTAGGAGATGATGTTGAGGCTGTGTTGGCGTGCGATGGCTGCGAGGGGGCTCATGTACACGTTGAAGAGGGTGGGGCTGAGTGATGATCCTTGTGGCACGCCGCAGATGACTTCGGAGGCCTCGGATCTGAACGGGGCGAGGCGGACTCTCTGGGAGGAACGAGATGATCCACTCCAGGGCCTTCCCTTGGATTCCGACGTTGCTGAGGCGTTGTACTAGGGTGCGGTGGCAAACAGTATCGAATGCTGCGGAGAGGTCCAGGAGGATGAGGGCCACTGTTTCCCCGTAGTCGATCAGGGATCGGATGTCGTCAGTGGCTGCGATGAGGGCGGTCTCGGTGCTGTGATTGGCTCGGAAGCCGGACTGTGAGTGGTCGAGGGATCCGTTCGTCTCGAGGAAGGCGGCCAGCTGTCTGTTGACGGTCTTCTCGATGGCTTTGGCAGGAAACGGGAGGAGCGAGATGGGGCGGTAGTTCTTGAGGTCAGTGGGGTCTGCCTATGGTTTTTTAAGGAGGGCGCTGAGTTCGGCATGCTTCCAGCTCTCCGAGAAGGTGGCGGTGTTGAAGGAGCAGTTGATGATGTCCCGTATTTGGGGTGCGATGACGGAGTCGGCCTTGTTGAAGACGTGGTGAGGGCATGGGTCGGTTGGTGAGCCGGAGTGGATGGTGTTCATCGTCCGGATGGTGTCTTCTGTGTTAACTGGGGTCCAGTCACGGAGGGTGGTGGTGGGGGTGTCGGTTCTGTGGTAGGGTGCGTGGACTGTTCGCCGAAGCTGTTGTGTATGTCTGCGATCTTGCTGTGGAAGAACGTGGCGAGTGAGTCGCAGAGGTCCTGTGAGGGAGTGATGTCGTTGTTACCGGCGCTGGGGTTGGAGAGCTCTTTGATGATGCTGAAGAGTTCCTTGTTGTTGTGTGCGTTGTTGTCTAATCTTTCCTTGAATGCTGTCTTCTTGGTGGTGTGGATCAGCTGGTGGTGTTTGCGGGTGGCTTGCTTGAGGGCGGTCATGTTGTCTGTGGTCGGGTTCTTTCGCCAGGCTTTCTCGAGGGTGCGACAGTTCTTCTTGGAGTTCTTGAGGTCGTTGTTGAACCACGGGGCTTTCTTGCTTCCGGGCCTGTTGGGATGGGTTTTCAGGGGTGCGAGGTTTTTGGCGCAGTTGGTGATCCACTGTGCCAGGTTGTGGGCTGCTTGGTTGGGGTCCGTTGATCTGGCGGGAGGGTTCTGGTTCAGTGATGCGGTGAGCTGGTCGGTCGGGATCTTGTTCCAGTTCCTGCGGGGAACTTGTTGCGGGAGGTGGTGGGTTGTGGTCTTTCTGAAGCTGAAGTGGACGCAGCTGTGGTCTGTCCAGTGGAGTCCGGTGGAGTGGCTGAAGGAGATGTACTTGCTGGCGGAGAAGATTGGGTCAAGCGTGTGTCCGGCGTAGTGGGTGGGGGTGTTCACCAGTTGCTTGAGTCCGAGGTTAGTGAGGTTGGGCCCGATTCACAGAATGAACTTAAGACTCAATCCTAAACTTACTACTATTTTGGTATTCACAGAATGCACTTACTACTTTTGGCATTCACAGAATGAACTTACTACTTTTGGTATTCACAGAAGTTAGGATTTTGTCTTAAGTTTGTCTTAAGACAAACTTAAGACAGACTTAAGACAGACTTAAGACAGACATAAGACAACATCCTAACTTCTGTGAATACCAAAAGTAGTAAGTTCATTCTGTGAATGCCAAAAGTAGTAGGTGCATTCTGTGAATACCAAAATGGTAGTAAGTTTAGGATTGAGTCTTAAGTTCATTCTGTGAATCGGGCCCGTTGTCCAGGAGGGTGGTGGTGTTGTTGTCGTTGTTCTCCAGGTGGAAGTTGAGGTCTCCTAGGAGGATGTAGTCGGCGGAGGGAAGGGCGTGTGGGCTGATGAAGTCTGCGATGTCTTCACTGAATTGAGTGTGGGGTCCTGGGGGTCTGTAGATGAGGGTGCCTCTGAGTGTGGTCTTGGGGTCGGTGTGAATCTGGAAGTGAAGATGTTCGGCGGTTGTGAGGGTGTCGTCGGAGTTGGTTGTGATGCGGATGGTGTTCTTGTGGACGATGGTGATGCCTCCTCGTGTACGGTTGGTGCGGTCCCTCCTGGTGATCTTGTATCCGTCCGGGATGGCCATGGCGATGTCGGGCGCTGAGGAGGCGTTCATCCAGGTTTCTGTGAGGAAGGCGACATCTGGAGATGTGGTGTCGAGCAGGTTCCATAGTTCCACGGCGTGCCTGTGGACGGAGCAGGTGTTGAGCAGGATGCACTTCAGGTGGTTGCTGTTGGTGTTTGGCTTGGTGGGTGCGGGTGGGTTGCAGGTCCTGATGCAGGCGAACTTGCAGGATTGGCAGGTGAAGGGTCCGTGGGTGCGTCCTGGGATGACTCGGTGGCAGTCGGGGAGGCGTCCGGTGTTGAGTGCGCTGAGGGTGGCGGCGTCGTACGTCCAGCGGGTGGGATGGCATCCGCGGGGGCCATGGGGTCTGGAGATGGGCGCGGTCCAGGCGTGGACGGGCGCAGACGGGCTTGCCTTTGGCGTGCCTTCGGCGCACCATTGGCACACCCGCTGCGCGTGAACGCTGCGCGCACGCGCGGACTCTGCCATAAATGGAGAGTGGGGGGGGCGGAGTGAGGGAGGAGCAGCTGGAAAGCGGGAGCGGGGTGGCGAGTGGGGAGGGGAACGGTGATGCTGGAGGGAACAGGGATGGGGCCGCGGGGGAGCAGCGGCAGGGAGCGGGGTGGGTTCAGCAGCAGAAACGGCGGTGGGGTCGCAGAACGAACAGTGGCATGACGAAGGGAACGATAACAGAGCACAGGGGTACACAGTTCACGATGGAGAAGAGAAGACGATTACAGGCACAATGCAGGGGGCAGAAACAAACTTGAGCAGGGGTACAAAAGAAGACGATTACATGCACAATGCAGGGGGCAAAGCAAACTTGAGCAGGGGTACAACAGTTAACGGACTAAAATACAATACAAGACACAATTCAGGGGGCAGGATACCAACTTGGCAGCGGCAGCGGTGGCGGCAGGCGGTAACCGGGCACACTCGGGTGGGCCATGCGGCGGGAGGAGCGACCGGCACTGACCAGGTCAGGTCGGGTCACAGCTCCCCGCCTCGCGGGCCTTACCTTTTGTGTTCAGTGGGAGGGAGGACCAGCTGGGAGGCGGGAGCGGGGTGGGGAGTGGGGAGGGGAACGGTGATGCTGGAGGGAACGGGGGTGGGGCCGTGGGGGAGCAGCGGCAGGGAGCGGGGTGGGTTCAGCAGCAGAAACGGCGGTGGGGTCGCAGAACGAATAGGGGCACGACGAAGGGAACGATAACAGAGCACAGGGGCACAGGGGTACACAGTTCACGATGGAGAAGAGAAGACGATTACAGGAACAATGCAGGGGGCAGAAAGAAACTTGAGCAGGGGTACAAAAGAAGACGATTACAGGCACAATGCAGGGGGCAAAGCAAACTTGAGCAGGGGTACAACAGTTAACGGACTAAAATACAATAACAGGCACAATTCAGGGGGCAGGATACCAACTTGGCAGTGGCAGCGGTGGCGGCAGGCGGAAACCGGGCACACTCGGGATGGGCCAGCGGCGGGAGGAGCGACCGGCTCTGACCAGGTCAGGTCGGGTCAGCACCGTCAGCATTGTCTTCCAGGGCAGCTAGTGCTACACAAACCCTTTTATTGAATCTATAATAGATTATTGTTAACACTAATTTCCTTGCACAAACTACATTGTGATACTCCTGATAATTGTTAGTCTTGCTCACTTCCACAGGCAGACCTTCAACATTTTTTTCATGTCCACAAGTTATGCAGTTTTGGAAATCAGTTTGGTCACAAATTAATACTATTTTTGGTGCTCATATTCCCCTTACATTTGCCTATATATTTCTAGTCAGCCTCTCCACTTGTTGGACTTAACCTAAAACACAAACGCAAATTATCGATCTATTATTGGCTGCAGCCTTTCAACAGATAAATACAAATTAGAAAGACGCTTCCAAACTTTCGTATTTAGCTTGGTGGTACTCTGTATGCCATAACCACAGACTTGACACAACTTTCGTATTACCCATGTCTCTTAAACAAAAAAGATTACAATTATTGTCTCTTGTCACGAACTTTTTGGATAATATTGCTAAAAGACCCTTTGCTCCAGGACCATGTATTCAAGAAGTTGCTCAACCCCCTTGAACTCTCCAATGTTTGCGATTTTTCCAATTCTCACTTGATTCAATTTAATTTGTTATATTTGTACACCTTTCAATTTTTTAGCCTGTTTTCATCCTTTCATTCTTGCCATAAATGTTCCTTTTCTTGTTTGACTACCTGCCTATATGCTATTACTGATACTTTTTATAATGTTTTTGTGATGTGCTGCTACTTGATACTTTGATGTTTTCTTTTTGACATACTTTTGATAAAATTATCTTTTGAAACTTAGAAGTGCTCAAAATAGCATATGCATCAAAGAAAGAGAGTTATGGACTCCCCAACAGCAACCTTACCTATTTTGCCTTTTAACATCTTGTGCTTAATATGGGAAAAACCTCGGGTAATTTTTGCCCTTTTTCCACCCATCTATTAGCCAGTGTAGAAGTTAAAGTGCTTAAAGTGTTCAGATATCAGTACATTTCCGGTCTTTGTTGAACATGCTCCCTTACTCTGTGGTTTCCATGAGTTAGTTCAACTTACTTGAGCCTACTGTTGGATTCAGTTTTTGAAAAATTCCTTGCTAAATTAAGTGCATCCCTAATAAGACCTTAAAACAATGGACAGGATGTATATAGCACAATCACGAGTTGTGGGGAGGTTGTCAGCTAGGGACAACAATAATTCTCGTGAGGGGTGCAAAATTAGAGAAACAGCAATAGAATACCTCCTGTAAAACTGTGTGTCTTTCAGCACTGTTCAGTCAGCAGGCTCTGGCTGCTGACCCCTTACAGATGTCAGCAACTTTGTGGTCTTCCTAGAGAGGCGGCTGAGGCTGTGCCATCAAAACGTGGAGGTTCCACCCTCTCAAGATGATGTAGGAGAACTGAACGCTAAAACGGAGTTACAACAGTCTCTAAATGAGACTGTAAATCCAAACTCAAAAGCCACAGTTTAAATATGCAAACATGTAATAAACATGTAATAAAAGGACATATGTAACAAACATGTGATAAGGGCCATCACTCATAAAGAAGAAGGAGTGGAAGGGCAGTAGGCAATATTAAAGAATTACAGAGAAGTAAAACATTCAAGAGTTAGAGCTATATGGAGAAGATTAATTAATTTTCAGCCAATAACCCTCCAGGAAAAGCAGCTTGATCACTTAAGGAAGAATGAACCCCTTCCTTTAGCGTTACTACGCATCCCGGGCAAAGGTCCATTGCAAACAATCATAATGCGATCCATGATCATCACCATCACAAAATTATGACAACTAAAGCAGAGTGAAAAGAAAACAATGCCACCACATATATCCATGAATTCAGCACACATAATGTTTATGTTTGTTTATGTTTACAGTAAGAAATTGGGTTAGCGCTTGAGGGGGGAGAAACCTTACTCAAGCAATAGCTTTAATCCTCATCAGTCAATAAACATCAGCTTAATCCTCAGGTAGCTGGGCACAAAAGCAGTCAGGTTTAACTTAGAGGTAATGTGTAACGTATTTCTGCAGCAGTTAAAGAGTAATAAAGTGACAACACAACACAAGGAAAACAATGCTGCACTGCTTTATGAAATAGAATTCATTTTTATAAACTATTTGACACCAAAATTTCAAAATCGTCACGACACCCACCCACATCGCCGGCCACACGCTCGATGCCATCTTCTCCTCGGGCCCCCACATTGCCTTCAGCCACGCTTCCGAACTCACCTGGACCGACCACCGCTGCGTCCACTTCACCTTCCAGAAACCCGTCTCACATCACCGCACCCTACAGATCCCCCGACGTCGCTGGGGCAAAGTCACCAAGGAACTACTACAAACACACCTCGCACTCAACCCACCGACCAACCCCACTGACCCCGAGGAGGGGGCCTGCACCCTCAGACTCTGGATGGAAGAGTGCACCAACACCCTAGCCCCAAGCAGACAACACACCCACAGAGACACAAGCCAGAGAGCCAGCTGGTTCACCCCGGAACTCCTAGCCTCTAAGCGCACCTGTCAGAGAATGGAAAACACCTGGCACAACGAGAAAATGCCCGACAGTCGCGCAGCCCTCAAAGACGCCATCCGCAACCACCACCACTTCATCAGGACCACCAAGAAGGCCTCCTTCAAGGACCAACTCGACAACAACGCACACAACAGCAAGGAGCTTTTCAACGTCGTGAAGGAACTCTCAAACCCCAGCTCCTGCACCAACAACATCCCGCCATCACAGGGCCTGTGCGACGCACTCGCCACCTTCTTCCACTGCAAGATCACCGACATCCACGACAGCTTCAATCCTCGGACAAACCCCGCTAACCCCACCACGCCGCAACCACCGATCCCCACCGACCACGACCGCCTCACCGCATGGTCCAGCGTGACCACCGAGGACACGATCAAAACCATAAACACCATCCAATCCGACCCTCTCCCCCACCACATCGTCAACAAGGCCGACAGCTCCATCGCACCCCACCTGTGTAACATCATCAACCTCTCCTTCGAGACCGCGACTTTCCCTGAGAGCTGGAAACACGCCGAGATCAACGCCCTACTGAAGAAACCCAAGGCGGACCCGAGCGACTTCAAGAACTTCCGGCCCATCTCCCTGCTTTAGTACCCTGCCAAGGTCATCGAAAAGATCGCCAACACCCAGCTCACCCGCTACCTGGAACACAACAACATCCTCTACCCCTCCCAGTCAGGATTCCGCAAGAACCACAGCACCGAAACTGCCCTCATCGCCGCCACCAGAGTCCTACTCGACAACGGCGAGACAGCAGCCCTCATCCTCCTGGACCTATCCGCCGCCTTCGACAGAGTATGCCACCACACACACGCCTCCACCACGCAGGGATACGCGACAAGGCCCTGGACTGGCTCACCTCCTTCCTCTCTGACAGAACCCAAAGAGTCCGCCTCCCACCGTTCCACTCAGGAGTCACCAAGACCATCTGCGGCGTCCCACAAGGATCATCCCTCAGCCCGACGCTCTTCAACATCTACATGGCACCACTCGCACGCATCCCCAGACATCACGACCTCAACATTATCTCCTACGCCGACGACACCCAGCTGATCCTCTCCCTCACCAAGGACCCCCTCACCGCCAAAGCCAACCTCCACCGTGGTATGCAGGCTGTCGCCGACTGGATGGAAGAAAGCCGGCTCAAACTGAACACTGACAAGACGGAGATCCTCATCCTCTGACCCAACCCCTCATTCTGGGACAACACCTGGTGGCCCCCGTGAATCTATGACATAATATCGACAGACAGAAAATCGACATACAAAAATATCGACACACAAATATCGACATCAAAAATATCTGAGTTATATCTTCATAATGGTAAGTACAAAAATATCGAAAATATAATATCGTAGTACAAAAATATCGGAATCAAATATATCGTTTTTTTAAATGTATTAATAATTATGTAAAAATAATTAAAAAATACATATAATTTTAGAAATATTAAATAAAAACATTAAAACATATTTTAAAAATTATAACTAATACATATAAATTTAAAATAAATTAATAACTCTACATATAAATTAATATATATACTTACTCCACATATTGCAAAAGTAGGAAAAGCGTTGGATAACGTAGGGGTAAAAATTACTATTCCCACTCCAGAGGGTGCAACAGTAGGGAAAGCGTTGGATAGCGTAGGAGTAAAAATGACTATTCCCACTCCAGAGGGTGCAACAGTAGGGAAAGCGTTGGATAGCGTAGGGGTTTAAATTACTATTCCCACTCCAGAGGATGCAACAGTAGTGAAAGCGTTGGATAGCCTAGGGGTTTAAATTACTATACCCACTCCTGAGGGTGCAACAGTAGGGAAAGCGTTGGATATCGTAGGGGTAAAAATGACGATTCCCACTCCAAAGGGTGCAACAGTAGGGAAAGCGTTGGATAGCGTAGGGGTAAAAATTACTATTCCCACACCAGAGGGTGCAACAGTAGGCAAAGCATTGGATAGCGTAGGGGTAAAAATTACTATTCCCACTCCCGAGGGTGCAACAGTAGGGAAAGCGTTGGATTGCGTGGGGGTAAAAATTACTATTCCCACTCCAGAGAGTGCAACAGTAGGGAAAGCGTTGGATAGCGTAGGGGTAAAAATTACTATTCCCACTCCAGAGGGTGCAACAGTAGGGAAAGCGTTGGATAGCGTAGGGGTTTAAATTAGTATTCCCACTCCAGAGGGTGCAACAGTAGGGAAAGCGTTGGATAGCGTAGGAGTAAAAATGACTATTCCCACTCCAGAGGGTGCAACAGTAGGGAAAGCGTTGGATAGCGTAGGGGTTTAAATTACTATTCCCACTTCAGAGGGTGCAACAGTAGGGAAAGCGTTGGATAGCATAGGGGTAAAAATTACTATTCCCACTCCAGAGGGTGCAACAGTAGGGAAAGCGTTGGATAGCGTAGGAGCAAAAATTACTATTCCCACTCCTGAGGGTGCAACAGTAGGGAAAGCTTTGGTTAGCGTCGGGGTAAAAATTACTATTCCCACTCCAGAGGGTGCAACAGTAGGGAAAGCGTTGGATAGCGTAGGGCTAAAAATGACTATTCCCACTCCAAAGGGTGCAACAGTAGGGAAAGCGCCGGATTGCGTAGGGGTAAAAATTACTATTCTCACTCCAGAGAGTGCAGCAGTAGGGAAAGCGTTGGATTGCGTAGGGGTAAAAATTACTATTCCCACTCCAAAGGGTGCATCAGTAGGGAAAGCGTTCGATAGCGTGGGGGGAAAAATTACTATTCCCACTCCAGAGGGTGCAACAGTAGGGAAAGCGTTGGATAGCGTAGGGGTAAAAATTACTATTCCCACTCCAAAGGGTGCAACAGTAGGGAAAGCGCTGGATTGCGTAGGGGTAAAAATTACTATTCCCACTCCAGAGAGTGCAGCAGTAGGGAAAGCGTTGAATTGCGTCGGGGTAAAAATTACTATTCACGCTCCAGAGGGTGCAACAGTAGGGAAAGCGTTGGATAGCGTAGGGTTAAAAATTACTATTCCCACTCCAGAGGGTGCAACAGTAGTGAAAGCGTTGGATAGCGTAGTGGTAAAAATGACTATTACCACTCCAAAGGGTGCAACAGTAGGGAAAGCGTTGGATAGCGTAGGGGTAAAAATTACTATTCCCACTCCAGAGGGTGCAACAGTAGGGAAAGCGTTGGATAGCGTAGTGGTAAAAATTACTATTCCCACTCCAAAGGGTGCAACAGTAGGGAAAGCGTTGGATAGCGTAGGGGTAAAAATTACTATTCCCACTCCAAAGGGTGCAACAGTAGGGAAATCGTTGGATAGCATAGGGGTTTAATTTACTATTCCCACTCCAAAGGGTGCAACAGTAGGAAAAGCGTTGGATAGCATGGGGGTAAAAATTAATTCCCACACTACTCCCCCTTTAACACACAACACACTACACATTCAAAAAATACCCAATTAATATTAATTTCAATTAATCAATTAATATTATTAAATTGATGTAATTATAAATGAACTAATTAACACATATTAATTACCAATGAATTAACAATTAATACCAATAAATAAATACAATCTCTATAATTAATTACATGTAATTATATCACACCCTATTCCCCTATAAACACACAACACACTACACATAAATAAATAACATAATTTAATCACTTATTAATTTTTAATTACCAAATAATTATTAATTACCAATAACACAAAATTAAATATATTAACACATTAACTCTAATTAATGTAATTAACTAATTAATATTAATTAATTACCAATTAATTAATTAACAATAAAAAATTTAATATATTAACACATTAACTCTAATTAATGTAATTAACTAATTAATATTAATTAATTACCAATTAATTAATTAACAATAAAAAATGTAATATATTAGCACATTAACTCTAATTAATTTAATTTACTAATTAATAATACTTAATTACCAATTAATTAATTAACAATAACAAAAAATTATATATTTTAGCACATTAACTCTAATTAATTTAATTAACTAATTAATAGTATGTAATTATCCATTAATTATTAATTAACAATAACACAAAATTAAATATATTAGCACATTAACTCTAATTAATGTAATTACCTAATTAATATTAATTAATCACCAATTAATTATTAAGTAAAAAATATTTACAAAAATATATTAATGAATTGATTATTATTAAATTACTTCCCACCCTATTCTCCTATAAACCCACAACCCGCTCTGATACTAAAACGCAAAATGTAAACAAAATTACATATTTTCAAACATACATTACAAAACATATTTAACAAACATATAAACAACATTATAAAATACATACCACTAAACAAAATTTAGATATTAGTAAATTTCGATATTATTAACATACATACCTTAAAACACGATATTCTGTCTGTCGATATTTTACACATCGATATTCTATACCATACATACCTTAAAAAACGATATTCTGTCTGTCGATATTTTACACATCGATATTCTATACCATCGATATTAAAACTTCGATATTAAAACTTCGATATTAATGTATATCGATATTTTAATTTCGATATTTTGTTTCACTACCGGCCCCCGTCACTGGGCGCCGCCCCTACACCAACCAACCACATACGCAACCTGGGAGTCATCCTCGACTCTAAACTCATCATGGCCAACCAAATCAACGCAATCTCCTCAACGTGCTTCTACACCCTTCGCATGCTCCACAAAATCTACAGATGGATCCCTACAGACACGCGAAAAACCATCACCCACGCCCTCATCAGCAGCAGACTCGACTACAGCAACGCCCTCTACGACAGAGCCTCGCCCAAGCTCATCAGCAGACTTCAAAGAATCCAGAACGCCTCTACAAGCCTGATCCTCGAAGTCCCCCGCCGAGAACACATCACACCGCACCTGAGAGACCTAGAATGGCTCCCCGTCGACAGAAGAATCACCTACAAACTCCTGACCCACGCACACAAGGCACTCCACAACTCCGGCCCAGAATACCTCAACAACCGACTATCATTCTACGCACCCAACAGGAAACTCCGCTCCGCCGACCTCTCACCGGCCGCCGTCCCACGTGTCCACAGAACCACCTCCGGGGGCAGGTCATTCTCCCACCGTGCCGCCAAAACATGGAACTCCCTCCCCCTCTTCCTACGACAGACAGAAGACACACAGACCTTCAGGAGACTACTCAAGACCTGGCTCTTCGACCACTAGCTGCAGCCTAGCCCCCAGCGACTTGAGGCCCTCGCGGGTATTTATTTATTTATTTCTTTTATTTATATAGCGCACTATAACCCAGAGGTCTCTAAGCACTTTGACAGGGTCCACTAGGCAAATTCGGAAGAATGCAGCAGGTTTACCAATTAAGAACAGCCCCACGCTTGCTGGAAAAGCACCGTTTTTAGTTTCTTTCGAAAAGACATTAGCTTGGTGTCTTTCCGCAGTTCCAATGGCAGTTTATTCCACAGAACTGGTAAAGTGTGTGAAAAAGCACGACCTCTCACCGTGGCCAGCCTACAGCGTGGCTGGACAAGGAGGAAGGCTTCCGCCGATCTAAGCTCCCTAGCTGGTCTATATGGGAGCAGACGTGCTTTCATATAGTGGGGTGCCCTTCCATAGAGAGCTTTATGAACAATGCATAGCCCCTTGAACATTAGCCTCTGCTTGACTGGCAGCCAATGTAGTTCACGCAGAAGGGGGGATGCGTGAGTATGCCTTGGTTTATTGAAAATAAGTCTTGCAGCATCGTTCATAACAATCTGCATTCTTTTTAAAAGTCTTTGTGGTAGTCCTATATACAACGAATTGCCATAGTCCAACCTGGCTAAAATCATGGCAGAGACCGCACTCCTCAAGGAAGAGAAGGACAGCACCGATGAAACTTTCCTCAATTGTCGGAGAAGGCCGACGCAGGTACCTATCACAGCTATAACTTGTTTTTCCATGGACAGTTTTCCGTCCACATGGATGCCCAGGCTCTTGACCACTGTCGCCGGTTCCGGGGGGATACCCAGCTCCCTGGGCCAGAATTGATCACTCCATGGGTTGCCAGCGATGGTGATAGGCAACACCTCGGTTTTATCCGGATTGCATTTTTAGGGAGTTCTCGGACATCCAATTAGCTGTGCTTCTCAAGATATTGTGCAATCTTGCAGGGGCATCCTGACTATCATCCAATTGGATGATGAGTTGGGTGTCGTCCGCGTAGTTATACACCTGGCAGTCCATTTGATTGAGCATTAGAATCAGAGGCTGTAGATATATATTGAACATGAGGGGTGACAGAGCAGACCCTTGCGGTACTCCGCAGGTGATCGATGTTGCGGTGGAAAGCAGGTCACCTAATTGCACTCTCTGCATCCTCCCTTGAAGAAAGGATGTGAACCAGGCAAGTGCTGTGCCCTGAATGCCGAACTCCCTCATCCGTGACAATAGTTGTTCATGACACACGGTATCAAATGCCGCGGAGAGGTCCAACAGCACCAGGGCACCCGGAATTTTCTTGTCTGCTCTGTTCCTTAGCTCATCTACAATTGACAGCATGACCAGCTCCGTGCTGTGATTCGCACGAAAGCCTGCCTGATTCGGCTCTAACAACAAATTGGTCTCCAGGTGTTCCGATAGAGTGTTGAGAACATGTTGCTCCAATACTTTCGCCAAAAACGGAAGCTGAGAAATTGGTCTGAAATTTTTCAGACATTTCACGTCCGCCCCCGTTTTCTTTAACAGGGGGATAAGCCGAGCTTCCTTAAAAGGGGCAGGCACTTGTCCTACCTGTAGCGATAGATTTAGAAGACTCAACACATCATCCTCTATACCAGGTAGTGCTAATTTAAACACTTCAGGTGGGCATGGATCCAAACTAGAGCCCGACTTAACCCGCCCCATGAGAATAGACAACCTCTCCTTAGTAATCAAGGGTAAGGTAGATAATGGAAATCTCACTGCCATTTTAGTTGGCACAGCCTGCAGCGGACAGTCTATCTTAGGAGTCGCTCTAATTTCAGTGACGAGATCAGTGATTTTGTTGATAAAGAAGTCCTGAAATTTTTGGCAATCTTCCAGGGTGAAGTCAGGAGTCTGTTCCTTGTTTTTTCTGAGCTCCGTAAGAACTTGAAAGACTTCTTTCTGGGGATTTGTTGCAGTTGTAATCCTCTCCTCAAAAAACTCAGACTTCCTAGTTATAATTGCTTGTTTACAACTAGTAAGTGCCTGTATATATCTACTTCTAGAATCCAGATTATAGTCCTTGCGCCAGGCTCTCTCCAATTTACGTAGCCCGCGTTTCTTCTCTCTGAGTGGCTCATTATACCACCTAGCCCCTCGTCCTCTATCCACTAGGTTCATCCTGCGGATAGGTGCCACTCGATCCGCTACCTTCGAGAGTTTATCCATAAGTCCCCTGCACAGGAGTTCTGGATTATCTGTCCGGTTATTAGGGGGGGGGGGGGTTGATACGAAGAAGATTTACCATTTTGTCCCCATCAATATTTTTCCACTTCCTGACTGCTTTTCACCCTCCACTAGTCGCTAAAATGTGTTTATCCACTAGTAGCTCACCTCTCACCAAATGGTGATCGGACCATACGCATGGCTGGGCCGTTGCCGCACCCTGCGCAGGGACTGTCGTCCAGACCTAGTCCAGAGTATGTCCCTTAACATGTGTCGGGCCCTTCACTTGTTGAGCCAGATCCAATGAGGTTAGCGCCTCCTCGATCTGTAATGCCTGACCTTCTTTCGGGACCTTTTCCCAGTGGTAATTAAAATCACCCATTATGACTACTTTGTCATATCTCGAGCGGATGTCATGGGCCAGTCTCATAAACAGATCGGGAAATTCCGGCGAAGCCCACGGGGGGCGATATACTAATATGATGATAAGGCAGTCTGTCCGCAGCTTCAGCTTAACCCCCATTACTTCCCCACCAGCCAGATTTTCGGTCAAAAACCTTTCACCCGATAGGCGTGAGCTATACAAAAGGGCCACGCCACCTCCTCTCCTAGCTTCCATTCGATTATAGAAGAGTGCCGAAAAATCAGATGGCAAAGAGGCAACTAAATCCAGCATGGAGGAGTCTTCAAGCCATGTTTCTGTTATTCCAAGAAGGTCCAGATCTCCTTCTTCTAGGAGAGTGAAAACTTCTAAATGATGGCATTGAAGAGAGCGAGTATTAAGGAGACCGTAGCGCAGGTCTTGGACCTTCGCAACGGCTTTCCGACATGAATATATACTGGGGGCGGTCAGCAGTCTTTCCTGCCTAAGTCTAGCCGCACAGCCTTGACTGATGGCAATATTACATGAATTAAGGGCCTCCAACTCTGCGCCAGTGTAAATAACACGCGGACCAGGGGTTGTGGCCCCGGCTCCCGGTTGGTCCCGGATGGGCACAGATGGGCTCGCCTCCGGAGCGCCCACGGCGCGCCCGCGGCACGCGCGCACTGTGCGCTTGCATGTGGGCAGGTTTAAATGGCCTCGAGCGAGCGAGGTCGTCAGGCAACTACTAGCCTGTCAACCAAGATGGCGCCCCGCCCCGGGGCTTCCTCCCCCAATATGGCTCCCACCCCAAAGGTAACAGCTAAAGACCCGCTCAATCGCGGTGCAATCTCCTATTAAAATGCAGGTATGTAGTGCGCTTTATAAATGTTCTTATTGATTGATTGATTGAAAATTCTGATAGGTTGTACTTGAGATATGCAATTTCAATGATTTAGATAAGTATAGCTTACAAAAGCGCAAATCACCATTTGTGGCCATCTGGTCATGCAAGACAAAGTGAAAGTCATAGGTGCAGGCCAACCAGGATAGAGTGTTGGATGGATTTAGGGACCAGGTTAGTCCAGCTGAAAAAGTTACCTTCTAAAGTTCAGCACAAAGAATCCAGTTCTCAGTGGAGGAGGCTACGAGGAGAAGGGAGTGCATCTCGATGGTCACCAGTGTAGAGCAAAGATCCTGTCAGGCGTCATGGACAGTTGTTGCTGGGACTATGCATTGGTGCTCACCGAGGGCTGTCAATAATGTAGCTTGAAGTGCAGATCTCACGTTGGCGGTAGATGCTGGAGTTCACTGTAGCATCAAGAATCAGGTTCAACAGAGCTTTGCATTGGGGGGACAGTGGAGGCCTGAATATGGTCATGAAGAGTCCAAAACTTCAGGAGCTCTTCAATTTTTCAAGGAGGGGCTCAACTGATGTCACACCAAGAGTTCAGGACCTCAGAGACACCTCCTGAGGAACAAAAGCTCACTCGGGCAGAAGACAGCATGGCTCAAGCAGGTCCATTTTCAGGTTTAGGCAGCTCGAGTGCAGCATGTCAGCTGGGAAGTAGCAGAGAAGCCTCTGGAGCTTGTTGTGTCCCTGTAACTCAATACAGGAGGTCAGTAAGCTGACCCATGGAGTCACTTCTGCCTGGGATGAAGGGTGCTTCTACAGACTTCCTTATCGGACAGCAGGACAGGCCTTAAACACACGGTATCCCTCTGGCAGCATGGCAGTCCTCCTTATGTAGGATCCACAGGTCCAGGAGTGTACTGAGGAGTGGGGCTGAGAGCCTTTTGGTACACCTGGTGCCTCGTTTCAAGTGGAAGAAACTTCTTGAGTTTTTCTCCTACAGAAGTGTCTGGAATTTCATGTCTCATAGGCCTGCTTCCAGTCTGTCTGCATGCACAATAGGCTAGTGTGAAATCCTTTGTGAATGAGCTGAGGCAAGATCTTTGAAGACCAAGTGTGATAGGTGACTGCTCTGCCCCTCTCATCAAGTGAGGATGGTCCATCCTGCCAACACTCAGACCCTCTATTCTGTGGCTGTCTGGGAGGAAATACAAAGGGCACTTGCCAGCTACAACCAGTCATTTGACCCAGGAAACAGGTTGCAGACACCAAATGGTAAGACAAGAAAAGGCCACATTTCTTAGAAGTGGCATTTTCAGAATTGTGACTGAAAATCCAACTTTACCATTAAGGAGGCTTTAAATTACAAGCCCTCAGGCTCTAAACATGATGTCCTACTTGCTCACAAACAAAGGTTATCACTTATTAAATGTAATAAGGAAATCCAATGTTATCCTATGGGAGAGGCAGGCCTTGCAATAGTGAAAAACGAATGAGGATATCATTTACTACCAGGACATGTAAAACGTAATAGGACATGTCCAGCTTCTAAAGACAACACACCCAGCCCTGTTTAGGGCCTACCCCAGAGGTGACATATATGTATTTAAAAATGAAGTTTTGGGACAGACAAAAGGTTTATTTTGCCTAAACAAATTGGCAGTTTAAAACTGAGGACAATTGAGGAACTATTACACAACTAATAAACCAACGTTCAACAGAGGTCTAAATAGATCAGCATGATCAATGATCCTTAAACTTGAGTAGATCTTACTATACTTTTACAAGTATGGTCTCTGGCTGTGTAAGTATCTGGCATGTGAAGGTACACATGCCACTCAATAAGTTGTTCCAGTCGACTAGTGCATATTTTTTCCAAATATTTTGAGTTTCTTGTGAGACCTATAACATTGGTTCAGTTGAAATTGTCTGGGAGGTCGAAAGTAAGATATTTTGAGAAGGGGGTGACTAAGGAGTACTTAATGGAGCAATTATGGGGACCTTATGTGAGGAACCTGTTGATGAGTTTAGTCACTCAGGGGGAGATTTGCAAGCATTTTGCATTGGGTAAGTGATCATAACCATCACAAAATGTTTTTTCCTGATTCACTTATAATACAAAACTTGTTTTGCGCTGCAAAGTACCAAAAATGTAACGCAACACACTGCAAAGCACTGTTTTGCATTTCTTAGCACCAGGTGGGAGTTACATTGGTGGTACATGGGCATTCCCATGCAACCACCCATGCCTTTTATGCAAAACCCTATTTGCAAACAGTAGTAGATAGGGGTTAGCCCCAAAAGTTAATGCCATTTGAAAGGGGACATAAAAAAGAGAAATGTTTTCATTTTTCCTTTCTTTTCCAACTTTGCAGGTATGCTGCTCTATGCAGCACACATACAAAGTAGTAAAACTTTGAAAGTGTATTTAAGCATAGTATTTTATACTGAAAGGGTACCATTCCAGTATAAAACCAATAGTAGACTAAGGCATGCACCCTAGCACTATGACACTAAGGTGTGTGACTGGCACACAGCAGCTAAAATCAGCGTCAGCGCTAGGGAGAGTAGAGGAGACAGCCGTATCTCTGTAGATCCCAGTCATGCAAAGCAGCACAGATTTCTGGTTGCTGCACTGCGTTCCATGATCTTTTAGACATTTTTGACCTTGGTTGGCTAGTAGTTTAGTGTGGGAGGCCACAATAGTGTCTGGCCAGGTGTTGCCAGTACATGATCCATATGGGAGGCTCTTAAGTAAGGTGAGCACATGGTCAACAGTCAGTGACGTGAATGACGTGAACTCAAACTTGAACATGCTGTCATTGCTCTGTAGGATAGGGTGGAGTTTGGGGGTGGATCCTGGTGTCTGATCATTGTATTAATATCTGCCCTGATTTGTTATTTCTTTCAGTAATAATTTATCCATTTACAGTTTGAAAGTGTGGGTGGGTGTAACAACTGGCACTATGTTTTATGTGGTATGTAATCTATAGGTTTGTGTTTTGCCTTTAATTTTATATGTAGCTGGCACATGGTTCTCCAATGTTAGTGATGCCAGCTGTAAGGATGGTGGAGGTTGTACCTGGAGAGGAATGGTGGGAGTTGAGGAATAGGTCATTGATTAGGATAGTCATGAAGGTTTAGGAGAGGAGTCATTGTATCAGAGTGGAAACAGGTGTGGGTGCTGGTAGTTTTCCATGTGGGCTGGGTAGTGGAGAGGGTAGTGTTAAATAGGGGGCTGAAGCGGTTTTACTAAGGAACTAGTTTGAGGATGATGGCTTGGGTTGTCTGGCATTTTTAATAGTGGTGCTGATAGAAAATCTACTGCTGTGCAATGGTAGTGTGTACAGTATTTGCATGTGAAGACTTTCACAAGGGTACAGGAATTAATTTGATGAGGTGATCGTGGTATCCTTCTTGAAGAAATGTGAACACGTTCTGTGTGAGAGATGAGCTCTGGTCTATCATAAGAGTGAAGCAGTGTACTAAGAAGTCGTTGGCTGGATCTGGTAGGTGATAGCTGGTTACTGTTTTGAGATTAAGGTTGTTGACCGGGTGTCTGTGATACACCCATCTCACAGCGTTCACTCTGTTCCAGTGTCAGGCATGTTTTGGAAAAAAAAACTATTTGTGAATAATTTTTACACCTTCTCTATAACATGTTTTTCTGTTAGTGCTTGTATGAGGGTGTAGAACTGGGCCACATGTGCAGGTGGATGGTATAAGAGAACCAGTACTGTGATGAGGATGAAGTATAATCTTCAATGAGGCTGTGCATCTGATCAGCATTGATTATGCAGACTTTAAATTAGGGTATATTTTTTGCATTGTTGCTATGTGCGTTTACTCTAGTTTCATAGTTTGACTTTCTTGGGATGTGTTTATTTTAGAACATCTTACTCAGTTTATGGTCAATATTATTTGTATCTGAGCATTGTATCTTCAAGGCTCTCCGTTCACTGATAGAACCTTTTACTAATCTGGGCCCAGATATCTACAATAAAGACTGTTCCCTACATGCCCACAAGATATGGCAACCCCTTGCATATGGCAATCTTCCTAGGCAGCAGATCCTTTGCATTCATCACTGCTAGTACCTGAAAATAACTTCCTATATCATTAAGATCTATAATAAAAAAACTTACTCCATTCATTCATAAAGTTATACTGTTCTATTGTATAGTTATTTTACTTACCATTATTTGTTGTTCTTGGTAGGAATTATAGTCCTTCTTGACTTTCTAATCCCTAACGTGTTCAAATTGGTGTTTCCATATGTTAGACTTGGCAGCATTGGCGTGGGTTTCCCCTGCATTTTCTGTCTTTGACTCCGGTATCTTTACTGTGTGATGGGTGTCGTTTTGCTGGTCTAGATGCTTTGGGCACTTTGCAACTGCTGATCAGTGCCAAAGTGCAAGTGCTCCCTTAGTAAATTAATATTATTGATTGCTGTTTGCATTATTGGTTTATTTGCTTTAATATTAAGTCTCTAGTACAGTGCACCATGTGTACCCAGGGCCTGTAAACCAAATGCTGCTAGTGGGCTTGCAGCACTGATTGTGCCACCCACACATGCAGCCTTGCAACAAGGTCTCAGGCCGGGCATTGCAGTGCCTGTTTGCAGTCTAGCACTGCCATGTTGATGGCCATAACCTTTAATTTTCTTACATGTGAGTCACCCCTAAGGTAGCGATACAAAAGAGGATGATGGACGGAGCAGTTGAGCAAATCAAACACTCACCCCCAGTCAACTGACCAGGGTTTAATCCATCACCATTCTTTAGCCAACTCAGCCACCCCCGTTCAGACATGGCCATATGCAAATCAGTCTGACCCTGTGCCTCATGGGAACAGTCCAGCCCGAACTGCCAAGCCATGTCTTCCCTGGACCGGAAACAAGCATCCTGGGACCGGTTTAGGATTCATAATCCTCATCAGCCAGGCTATCTTGAATCCAGTGGCCAAGTGAGCAAGGGACTTACGTCTGAGCATACCCTGCCACACTTAGGGCGAACAAAGCGATACAAAAGGGGATGATGGACGGAGCGTTTGAGCAAATCAAACACTCACCCCCAGTCAACTTATCTGGGTTTAATCCATCACCATTCTTTAGCCCACTCAGCCACCTCAGTTCAGACATGGCCATATGCAAATCAGTCTGACCCTGTGCCTCATGGGAACAGTCCAGCCCGAACTGCCAAGCCATGTCTTCCCTGGACCGGAAACAAGCATCCTGGGACCGGTTTCGGATTCATAATCCTCATCAGCCAGGCTATCTTGAATCCAGTGGCCAAGTGAGCAAGGGACTCACGTCTGAGCATACCCTGCCACACTAGGGGCGAACAAAGCGATACAAAAGGGGATGATGGATGGAGCATTTGAGCAAATCAAACACTCACCCCCCAGTCAACTGATCTGGGTTTAATCCATCACCATTCTTTAGCCCACTCAGCCACCCCAGTTCAGACATGGCCATATGCAAATCAGTCTGACCCTGTGCCTCATGGGAACAGTCCAGCCCGAACTGCCAAGCCATGTCTTCCCTGGACCGGAAACAAGCATCCTGGGACCGGTTTCGGATTCATAATCCTCATCCGCCAGGCTATCTTGAATCCAGTGGCCAAGTGAGCAAGGGACTCACGTCTGAGCATACCCTGCCACACTTAGGGTGAACAAAGCGATACAAAAGGGGATGATGGACGGAGCGTTTGAGCAAATCAAACACTCACCCCCAGTCAACTGATCTGGGTTTAATCCATCACCATTCTTTAGCCCACTCAGCCACCCCAGTTCAGTCATGGCCATATGCAAATCAGTCTGACCCTGTGCCTCATGGGAACAGTCCAGCCCGAACTGCCAAGCCATGTCTTCCCTGGACCCCTAAGGTAGGGCAGGGTGCAGTGACTGTAAAAGGGAGAACATGCCCTGATATGTGTAACAAGTCCTGATAGTGAAATACTGCCAATTTCTTTTTTTCACTATTGTAAGGCTTTCTGTCCCATATGATAGAATAGTGAGTTTGCTAATAACATTTAATGAGCATTACCACCCATGGGAACAGGATGAGAAAGTACAGTTTGAGATGCCTGAACTCAGAATGTTAAGATGCATATTTTAGTGAGGGTGATTTTTACTTTCTGGGTTTGAAAATACCACTTTTAGAAAGTAAGTATTTTCTTGCCCAACCATCCAATGTGCCTCGGCTAGGTTGTGCATTGACTATCTGGCTCTGGAGTGATAGGCGTTGGAGATGTGCATTTTCTTCAGAGAGCCACTTGGGGGGCTTGGTGAGGCCTGCCCTTCTAGGGCGAGTCAGGGCTGGGCTGAATAGACCTGGGCTACAATCAGGGTAGGGGGAGGAGATTTCTTTAACACCTAAATGGGCCTGGTTTGCCAGGTACCATACTGTCTTTACCTCCTGCCAGGAAGCTTCACCAGAGAGGACAGAACTGGTTTTGGCTGGGCAAAGAGCTTCTCTGTCACAGAGAACAAAGGATGTTGTATTATAAAAAGACGGGCCCAGACCCAAGACTGTTTGCTGTCCGGGGTTGGCCTGCAGTGTCTAGTTTCTGTAGGGAAAGGAGAAGGACTTTGCAGTGTGCTGGGTTCCCTGCATGAGGTAGATCTCCAAGGGCTTGAAATAGAGCTTGCTTCATGTTCTGAAGTGTCAGGGACACAAAGATGTCACCCCAGTCCCCCCTGAACTTCTTTGCTTGGAGGTCTGATCTGCTGATTGGTGATTGGTGCCTGTCAGTGTTCTGGACCGCTGGATGTTGTTTTAGGACTGGAAAGTGCAAGAACTGTGAACATCGTTGCAACGCCTTATCGTGTTGTTCCTAGGTGTCCCCAGGACCTGCGCATTTTGGATGACCTAAACTGAGGGCTTGGTGTCCCAACCTCTACTGGACACCCTCACAGGATTTTTCAACTGTTAAACCAGCTAGCTCTACAGTGCCACTACCACCCCTTGTATCTTACAGTGGTGTAGGTAGTTTCTGGCAAACACTGAACATGACAACCCTGATCCCTCAGGTATCGTGGAAAACAGTACAGTATGTTTGTAGAGACAGTTGGGAGGTAAAAGGTGCTGAATATATGAGCCTGGTAATTGTCAGCATTATTTTCTTCGCAGTTGCATTAGTCTGTACTAATTTATAGTAACATGACATTGGGTCTGATTTATTGAGCCCTGAAAAGTGTGCACATTTCTGTGCAAATGTGGCAGAACTACCTTTAGGTGATGTCAGGCAATGTTCCCATTGATGGTAAGTGTTAACAGTGCGTGGGACACTAGCTCTGTGCAAAAATTGATGACCATAATGCTGGTAACAATACATACTGTTGAAGCCAGGTCCATCTTCGTGCAATTCACTGTAAGAAAATGCAGCAGATTGTTCTAAATCTGAGAGCACAGTATTTACCGTCTCAATGTCTCAATCATCAGAGAGTTTACTCAGGGTAATCACATCATTCATTGAAATTTTAAACACTTGTGGAATTTTTAAATGTTCTGTAGGACCAAATACATCATATGAAACCATATCGCAAACTATACCACCCGGTACTGGAACTGCTGTAATGTTCACTAGGGACAAGTCTCTTTGTTTACGGTGTGATGGCGTATGTGGTTTCAGGACCAAGATCACAGGCTGTACTGCAGAGCTTTGTGGGAGGTAATGTCCATTCAGTAGTAGGAAAAAGACAGTTACTATACCAATCCAAATTAACAGGAAAATGATCCCTAATGCAAACCAAAGATGCAACCATGGGGACATCAAGTAAGTTTTCAGCCAGAGATAGAATTGTAGAAGTTGTTTATTTTTTTTACAGATAGGTGGTGTTTGCTAAATTACACTTGGATCTGAAGAAAAGTAATTAAAGTTCATGAAGTAGCCAGACGCAGTTCGTACTATCTTTGGGAGCTCTGCGGTGTAAGTAAAACTGGCAGTTGCTCCTTGTGAAGGCACATTGATGTAAATTTCGTTATTGGGATGAATTTCAATTTGCTTTTTAGTTTCATTTGGATGTTGTTCTGTTTCAACATGTGTAATTTGTGCTCCGTTATTGGCTACTCCGGCATTTTGCACAGAGGAGTCTTGAAACGTTCTTAGTCTTTCCATCTGAACTTCCTGTATAGTAGTGAGAGGAGATCTGCAGCTACTCAGGATTCCACGCGGGCTGCTGTTGAGAATCAGCCAAATAGTGTGGTTTGATCAATTCAATTGAGATTAATCTTTTTTCTTTTTGGCCGGCAAGAGGGAGAAGAAGTACTTATTCCTTGAACCGTGAGGAGAGGTACAGGTGTTCTGTAGAATGGCCCAAACTCCTTCTTGTCCACAATCTTTTCTTTGACCAGGTCCCCAACCTTTGGGACCCAGACAGGTCCTGCCGGAACTGGTTTCACTTCCCCAGTGGTGGTGCGTTTTATTTGGACATTTCTTTGTATTTTCAGGAATTCATTGAGTTCCTATAAAACAGCCAAACAATTGTTCAATTCAAATAGTTTTACATTCGCCACTGTGCTGGCACAATTGAGGTTAGGTACCTGCATTCTTGTCTCAAACAGGATCTCATAGGCGTACATCCTCCCAAGGACTTTCTTGGCTCATTGTTTTGTGCCCTGTGGACCACCGCCCACACCTAATAACCATGCTGTTAAGGATTGCTTTAGTTCCTGGTTTTTCCTCTCAACCACCAAATTTCCCTCAGGATGGAAGGGGTAAGAGTACCATAAGGCCGCGCCTATACTTTCCATGGCTTCCTTGTAAGCCCGAGAGCTAAACGCAGGGCCATGGACGGAATGTAATGTGCCAATTGTGTATGTCCCAATGAAGACTCGCAAATCCTTTATAACAGTTTGACTGTCAGCCGAGCGCTGAGACCAAACCCATGGAAACCTAGAACATGAATCCACAATGTACTTGTAAGCCCCGTCTTTATTTAAGGGGCCGCTGTGATCCAAATAGACACATTCGAGAGGTCTGTCTGAAATGAGTAATGGGGTTTGCAGTGGCAGTGCTATGGTGGAACATTTCATCAGCAGGCAGATGTCACACTTTAAGACATAAGCCTGTGTTTGTTTAGACAGAATTGACCACCAGAATTGCTGCTTTAGTAATGCAACTGAAGCTTGGTGTTACTCTATCCCCATCTCCTGAAATTTTAGCATACAGTTTGTTTTGCTAATATAATTTATAGGAATATTTGAGTGGAAAGACCTTTGTAACGGCAGAGCCATTTTTTGAGGCATTTACAGCTATCAGTATGACTCCGTCTATACTCGTGCTAGAACGAGTGATTGCAGCAACGGCAGGAGTTTACACTGTCACCTTGGTGGATCCATCAGCCAGTGAATTCCCTTCAACGTGTATGCCAACATGCTGGTGACTAGAGGTGTGAATCACTTGAGCCCGTGGCAGGCATGCTTTCAGCTTTGCCACTTGTTCCCATAACAATTTATGTTTAATTATGCAACCCTTGGACTCTCTAAACCCATTCTGGCCTCTGTATTGAAGATATTCATTGTAGGAATGAACACAGTAAAACGAATTGCACAGTATCAGTGTGGGTAATTCCCGATCCGTGTATTGTAGTGCTAGTATCAGGGCTCTCAGTTCTGCCAACTGTACTGTGCAATCTCCTAGAAATTGCGTAGTCATATTGCTGGGATGGAACTTAATGTCCCGCATATGTCCCCTTCACTATCGCACATGCTGCGTTATACTGTTGTTTACTTCCTATGACAGGCTGAGCGGATCCATCAGTGTAAATGCTGTATTCGTATTTCTCTAGTTGCAAGATTTCATTCAGGAGAGGGTATTCTTGTTCATACTGCAGGAAAGCATTTTTAATGAAGAATCATATCTGTAATCTACATCTGTTGCAGTGAGAGAATTAGCCCATTGTATCCAATGTGGATGCCATGCTTTGCATTTGGAATGCTCGCTTTGGTAACAGCTTCTAAAGTTGGTAAAGGGTTTACAGCAAGTATGTGTTTCCCCTGTGCTAATGCTCTTTCTCTCACTACAGCAGTCTTCACTGCTGTCAGTATTTTTTTCTGTTGCTGCAAATCAAATTTTGGCATTTGTTTACAAATGTGATTTGTATGCAATTGGGACTGTCTCACCTTCATTGAAAGTGATATAGGTATATCCTGATAAAACCACCCAGATCACCAAGCTATTTGTATTCTCACATATGTGTAAATGTTTTGATGCTATCATGTCAGCCTGAACTGAATGTAGGGTATCTGTGTGTTGCTGTGTCCACTGATGTGGTGTGAAATCAGGTCTTATTAAATCATAGAAAGGTTTTACTTTTTCTGCGAAATCTAGAATGTATGTTCTGCCAAAATTTAAAAATCCTAAAATGGATTGCAAACCTTTGAGAATCTTTGGAGGTTGGAGCAGCGCATACTTTTCTAAAAGTTGGTGCCAGGCTCTTGCCTTCACTTGATAGCTCATATCCCAAAAACAAGACATTGAGATGGGCAATTTTTGATTTTTTTTTAAATTAAATTTGTAGCCCAAAATAGGCTATTTCCACAATTATGTTGTTCACCCTGCTCAAGTGTTTTAAGTAACTCTACGCCCGTCAGATAGATGTTATCTACATAGGACACTGCCTCCTCATCGCATGTTTGTAATATTTCTGACACTCTTGCCAAGAATAGCCCTGGGCAGTTCTTATACCCTTGAGGCCAAGGGTAGAACTGACCCTGGTGCCAAGGGACGAAAATGCTGTCAAATATCTGCTTTTTTTAGCATTATTTTGGCAGGAAAATCCATTCCAGATATTAATGTTGTTTTGTATTTCTTCTGCACAATGTTTTTAAATCTCAGTAATCTAAAACTAGTCGATATGTGTTGTCAGATTTCATTACTGGAAACAAAAGATTATTCACCGGGTAGATGCAAGTCTCAAATACACCTTGGTATTCGAGTTAGTATAAGATTTCTTTGACCTGTCTTTTTGCATCATTTTTAATAGGGTACTGTCTCTGTGGACATCGGCATCATAAACTCCAAGAATGTCATCTGCTGCCAGAGACTCAAACGAACAGTTTAGGTCCCCGGCAACCAGAACTAAGGAGTCAGGAGGACACAATTTAAGCAAATCAGATAGAATAGAAATAGTGGAGGATTTGGCCCCCCCCCCTTGGGTGCCTCTAGCATAGACATTAAAAAATTCCCAAGTGGAAATACCATTCAAGCCCTTGATGGAAAGTCTCATAACATCCAGTGATGAGCAAGTGTGATGAATAATCTTGAGGTTGAGGTCTACCCTTACCCATGCCATAAGCCCTCCAGAGGGGCGACCTCGCCCAACCGTGGTAGCAGCTACATGAAAACAAGAAAAACCCAACTTGTATAGAGGTTCAAGGCACCAAGTTTCCTGGAATAAACATATATCAAATCCATCAATAAAGTCATTCCAATCCGGTAATAGGAGCTTGTTTCGCAGACCTGCCACATTCCACGAGACAAGATTGAGATTATTGATGTGAACATTACAGGCAATTGGGGCACATGGAGTTGGGCTTAAGTCGTGACTAATGATGTTATTAACCCTCATGGGTTCCAAGACTAAAGTTGAGTCCTCTGGGCCCGTGGTCTGTGGGGGTACAGAAGGATGGGGAGAACAACTACCCAGGGGGGGAGAGGAACAAGTCAAAACTCCTACTCCATCATGGAGTTAGTCAACAGCCTCCAGACAGTTAAAACGATTATGGGTCGAGATAGGGTCCAAGTGTAGAGAAGGCATGGGCCAACCCACCTGGGGGGGCCCCCTCCCATTTCGCAGCACCATTGTCCAACCATCTGCCTGTGAAGTAAAATGACCTGGGGGATAAAAATAGGTCAGTGGAAGAGTGTGGATAGTCACACCTGGGCTGGGATATCTCCAATTACAAATGTACTCAGCAATTCTAGCGTTGTTAAAGTTAATCAAGATACAATCCCCCTTATATTTTTGGCCATGTGGCCGACCCATGGCACCCTCCTAATCATAAGTATTTTGCCCACAATGTGAGGGGGCAGTGGTCTGTTTATGTTTAACCAGTGGGCAACCCTATTCCGCAAAGTTGTAGGGGTCTCCACCTCAAATTTACCCAACTCTGGTACCCCTGCTAAAATTACCACAAGTGGACAAACCTCCCGGGGTAGATTTAAGGTATTTTTCCCCTTGGGAGTCTGGGCCATGGGAACCTCGCCGCCTTCACTGCCCTGGGGTATATTATGCTTACGCAATCTACTTATATTAGCAGCTACTAGGTCCTTATCAAGAGGTGCAACTGGAGCCCCTTGGGCAGTGTTCAATGCTACCGTGACCTTTGGGGCCTCAGGAGCCTTTATTCCACTGGTTTTAACTAGCGATTTAGTAGCCATGGGAATAGCAACCCATAACGAGGGTTCTACAATTCCCTTAAAGTCGCGCTCAATCCTTTTTAGATGTACTTCAATTTTACTCAGTCTATCCCCTAATGGACGTAAGAGAACTCTAAGCGTGTCATATATGACAGTTGACTCAACGTCCGTGACCCCTTCCCTGTCGCCTTGCTTGACAACTCACCTGCTTCCTGGTGCGCCCCTCTAGGCAGTGTAGGATCTACTAAACCCGGAGCAGGGTTTGCAGCATTGCCCACATTAGGCCGCTCCAGAGTAGCTGGAATTACTCTAGTACTTTTTGGGGCTTTCTTTTTCCTCCCACCATTATTTTTTGACAGCCTTGTTTATCCTTTGGAATTGACCCAGGGTCTCTCCCACGTAATTGTCTAGTATTATACACCTTAACTACATTGGGCACAATAGGCAACCTTTGGGGAGATAACAATAACGAGTCTGGGACCGTAGACTGACTATCAGATGGAACCAGCGATAAGTCACAAGACAGTAGCTGTGGATTGGGGAGTTCTAAGATAGGTGAAGCACCAATACCACCATTAGCACCTTGGTGAACAGGAGTCCGCACATTCGCAATATGTCCCATTGAAGACCTTTTAGCAATGGCAAGTTCCTGGGAAACTCGTCGCTCTATTATCGTAATCCCTTCATCAACAACACAGTTCATCTTCGTTATGAACTGGTCCATGGCTCCCGAGAAGTTAGCAGTATCCGCTCTCCCCTTGGCCTCCTTAGGAGGCATGGATATCAACCCAAGGAGTCAACAATGAAGATACAATGAAAGTTACTCACAAGATAAGGCCGCATATGACCAGGAAAGGGGGTGGCCCGACCCGGCCTTGAACGGGCTTAAACGGGCCCTCACTTGGCCCAGGCTTCGCCCGGGCGCTCCAGCGCGCGACTCGCGGGGCGAGAGGCGTTCCTCCCTTATCACGCGCCTCCGGGCACTCTGAAGGCGTCACTCGTGCGCCACAACCGCCGGGGCACCTGGGGGTTGAAGTCCTTTGTCCTCGCGGCGGCTGCGATGGTGCTGGCGCTGCGAGCCGTTCCCCTCACGGCGATGGAGTATGAGCCCCAGTGCAATGAGTCGTTCCCCTCACGGCAGTAGGTAAGTCTATATGGGTCCGCAAACAGCACTCCTTCTCAGACAAAGCTCCCAATGAGCGCTCGGCGCTCCTCTCTTTTCACACGCCTCCGGGCGCTCTGAAGGCGTCACTCGCGCGCCACAACCGCCGGGGCACCTGGGGGTTGAAGTCCCTGCACTCGCGGCTGCTGCGATGGTGCTGGCGCTGCGAGTCGTTCCCCTCACAGCGATGGAGTATGAGCCCCAGTGCAACGAGCCGTTCCCCTCACTGCAGTAGGTAAGTCTATATGGGTCCACAAACAGCACTCCTCCTCAGACAAAGCTCCCAATGAGCGCTCGGCGCTCCTCTCTTTTCACGCGCCTCCGGGCGCTCTGAAGGCGTCACTCGCACGCCACAACCGCCGGGGCACCTGGGGGTTGAAGTCCCTGCCCTCGCGGCGGCTGCGATGGTGCTGGCGCTGTGAGCCGTTCCCCTCATGGCGATGGAGTAGGATCCCCAGTGCAATGAGCCGTTCCCCTCACGGCAGTAGGTTAGTCTATATGGGTCGGCAAACAGCACTCCTCCTCAGACAAAGCTCCCAATGAGCGTTCGGCGCACCTCTCTTTTCACGAGCCTCCGGGCGCTCTGAAGGCGTCACTCGTGCCCCACAACCGCCGGGGCACCTGGGGGTTGAAGTCCCTGCCCTCGCGGCGGCTGCGATGGTGCTGGCGCTGCGAGCCGTTCCCCTCACGGCGATGGAGTATGAGCCCCAGTGGAACGAGCCGTTCCCCTCACGGCAGTAGGTTAGTCTATATGGGTCGGCAAACAGCACTCCTCCTTAGACAAAGCTCCCAATGAGCGCTCGGCGCTCCTCTCTTTTCACGCGCCTCTGGGCGCTCTGACGGCGTCACTCGCGCGCCACAACCCCCGGGGCACCTGGGGGTTGAAGTCCCTGCCCTCGCGGCGGCTGCGATGGTGCTGGAGCTGCGAGCCGTTCCCCTCACGGCGATGGAGTATGAGCCCCAGTGCAATGAGCCGTTCCCCTCACGGCAGTAGGTAAGTCCATATGGGTCCGCAAACAGCACTCCTACTCAGACAAAGCTCTCCAGATTTATCAGATTTAGAAAAGCAGGCATATCCTCGGTGGTTAAATTCGTCCTCGTCTCCTCTTTTTTCTTTTTCGTGAAATTTGCCATTTCTTGATTGTCTTGGAAGATTTTTGCAAGTTTAATTTTTTGTATGTAGTTATAGATATCAATCCTTGTTTGTGCCATATCCATCGGTTGTGTGGGGCAGTAGTTTATACCATATCTTATCAGTGATTTTTCATTGTCCGTGATGGTGCGTTTAGACAGGTTCATAATTACCAATTCATCTGTATCATCCGATTTATCATCCCAAATTATTTCAAGATCTTCTGGCGCATGCTTCTTGTTTTGGTGCCTATCTATTCCGTGCCACTTTCTCCTCTTGCTCCTTCTTGTTGGTTTTTGGATGATACAACCGGAGTTCTGCATGTCCATTTTCGACCTTTTCCTCATCCTCTTGCAGTTTGATATTGGTTTTGATTCTGTTCCCAGAGTCTCTGCTGTAGCACCAGTCTCATATCTCCTAAAAAATCATGAGTGGTTTGGTCCTTGCTAGGTTCACCTGCATTTTCACTTGCTCCTGTAGATGTCAGAGAGGCGGCACTTGTAGAACTTTTTTTTCCACTTGTTAAATTACTTTGATCCTTGAAGATATCAAATTTTCTTGCGTAAGTAAATATGCGCCCATGTGCATAATCTTCCTTATCTCTAATACATTTTGATTGCTTTCTTGCTTTTACTGTTTCCTCATGTTTCCCAACAAATCTTTCTAAGTCCTCTTTTAATTTAGCCATTTCCGGAGTCATAGTTTCTGCAGCTAATTCCTTTTCCAATTCACATAGTTCTTCCTTCACTTTGTTTAAGCCCACTTCTATATGTTTGATGAGAATTGCTATCAGTCCCAAAGAAGAATGTAACACGTATTCTCCCCATTGCTTTAATAATTAATTTGTTGCATCCTGGTGGCTTGGCATCAAAGATATTCTTAGGCCTCTTGGAACCCTTTGAACTTCCAAGTACTTCTTTAGAGCGGTTAACTCCCACCACTTATTTATTTCTTTTTTGCTTAGTCTCTCCCATAATTTCAGTTTGCTTTTCATGTCCGATTTCACTTGACCGTTTTTGTGTAATTGCAAAGATTGGGTTGTTACATCAATTTTGTTTGTGATTGAAGAAGGCGGTGCAATATTTCTCGACTTGGCTATATATATATATATTTATATATTAAAGCTAACTAGTCCGTCTGCTCTCCTTCACTCTCGGACGGGTGCTCGAACAGCGGGTGACGGCACCACGCAGGTCACAATCAGACAAAAAGCTCTGATGCAAAAAGCACGCAGCACTCTCGGGGACAATTCCAATATATATTTATTGGACAAACACTCTCGCAAGACGCGTTTCGGCCACCGCCTTTCTCAATTAGAACTATATATATATATATATATATATATATATATATTTGAAGATGAAGGATCACAAGAAAACAACAGCCAGCCAGGGCAAAAATCTGGATCCCAAAGGATACAATGAGTCACAAAGAAATAAAATATCCAAGAAAGAAGTGACTCAAACAACTACCTGAGGAAGGCGGAAGCTGAAACGTTGTAGTGGAAATATATTTTTGTTCTTTGGTGAATATATCTGTTTGAGTCACTTCTTTCTTGGATATATATATATATATATATATATATATATATATATATATATATATATATATATTACCTACTGGCGGTCGCCAGTAGGTATATATAGTTAGGATTTTTTCTCTATGAGATTTTTGAAAATTCTATGTCTAATAACTTTGGCGTTTGTGGACGGAATTGGCTGAAGTTTTCAGGAAAATGGAACATTTTGTTTCTGAGCAGCCCCTGAAAATTTGGGGGGGTTTCGTCAAGGGGGGGCCGAGAAAAAAGGGGGGTCCCAAAACGTGTTTTTAACATTGAGTTTTCCATAGGGCGGTTGGCCTCACTTTTAGCCCGAACGGCTGAATGGATTTGCACGAAACTTGGCAAAATTGTAGGGACTGGTAGCCCGATGTGCCTTTGCTAGGTCTCAATATATGTGCTCCAGTGGATTTTGAGAAATTAACATTCAAAAAAAGATATATATCTGTAACAGCGGACCGGGCAGCGCTCCAGTTCGCGTACTTTTCGCGTTACGGAGCTTTGTGAAGCGAAGCTGATTGGTTCTCCGGCGTCTGTAAACATTCCAAACAGTCCGTAGCGGCCGCCATCTTGTCTCTCGGTAGGATCGAGAGACAAGAGGAGGCCAAAGCGAAGGGGCAAATGACCATAAGGGGGCATAGTAGATCCTCGCTGACCCCCTAGGTTTGATGTGGAGGTTTTAAAAGGGCCCCGCGGGGCAAAAAAAAAAATAATAATAATAATCGAACGGCTGAATGGATTTGCACGAAACTTGGCAAAATATTAGGGACTGGTAGCCCGATGTGCCTTTGCTAGGTTTCAATATATGTGCTCCAGTGGATTTTGAGAAATTAACGTTCAAAAAAAGATATATATCTGTAACAGCGCTCCGCTTCGCGTACTTTTCGCGTTACGGAGCTTTGCGAAGGTGATTGGTTCTCCGGCGTCTGTAAACATTCCAAACAGTCCGTAGCGGCCGCCATCTTGTCTCTCGGTAGGATCGAGAGACAAGAGGAGGCCAAAGCGAAGGGGCAAATGACCATAAGGGGGCATAGTAGATCCTCCCTGACCTCTTAGGTTTGATGTACCATTTTGCCAAGTTTGGTGTAATTCCGTTCAGCCATTCAGGCTGTAGACGTATCTAAATGTCCTATGGAAAATTGCATGGGGAAAACACATTTGAAAGTGTTGAAATTTAGAACCAATTAAAATGTTACTTTGGTTTTGTATTTGTGTGTGATGAAAGTTAATTGGTTATGTATATATCTAAAATGAGAGGAAACCACAGCCATTTTGTGATACTACTGTCTGAGGTACATTTGTGAGGAATTTTTGGTGCTCAATTTCTGGTGTTTGGTTTACACAGTACTAACACTTCTCCTACTTTTAAAAAGGTGAGTTGTTAAATTGTAAGGGGAACTATGTTGTACACTTTAAGATAATTTGAAAAATGTTTTCTGTTATTTATTTACAGTCCTTCTGTTATACTAAATACTTGATAAAGTTAGTTTTATATTATGTATTACTAAAAACGATAAATGAAAGTGATTATTTTTTTCTGCAATTTACAGCAAGCAGTTTCAAAATAAAATGGCTCACAATGAAGAGACCGTGGCAATTTCTTTTGAATTATCCACTACATTTATTGAAATTGACAGCACCAATAATGAAGTATTCTCACAAGGAGGAGATGACTTGAATGATTTTTTGGATCAATCTCTTGATGGCGAATTTATCGAATGTTTGGAGACCATAGAGTTACAAGAATCATCATTGCAGACTTTTCATGAGGAGATTCCAGATGAGATGATTGAAGAGGAAATTCCTGATGAGGACATGTTACTAGTTCTTTCAAATTTTGAAAATTCAGAAGAATAAATTTATATTTAGAAATACAAAAATTGTTTGAGACATTATTCATTTTTATTTTTAATTTATGAGGTTGTAGCGAAGTGATTGTAGTATAAAATGAGACTTATAGTATAGAGTGGAACATTTTTATGTTACATGGTAAGTTTACTCATATTTACTTCCCTTCTCCCACTATATTATCTCCAATGTGTATTTGACATCTCTTCTTCATCTCCGGCCTCCTTTCTCTCACTGTCTGTCTCTGATGCATCTTATCGCTGCCATTTTGTGTAATTACAGAAGAGAGTAAAATAAAATAGTTCGGAACGTGAAAAGGGGGCAAAGTAGAGTACCCCTCACCCACTAGGCCTTCTCAGGCGGTCCCAAAAGGATCAGTTTCTGCTTTCCTGAGAGATTATGGTATGAGTTCCATATACCACAATAACTTGCATTACAACATGCAAGATATCTATCTCCTATTACCAACTTTTGGAGATATTCGCGCTAAGCGCGAATATCTCCAAAAACTAACACCTGCCCTGAGCAGTTCTTAGCCATGTTATCCAATGGGAGGTGGATAACATGGCTAAGAGCATTAGCTCGGTAATGCATGAATATCGCTGACTTTTTAGCGATATTCATGCATTGCGGCCGTTTTTTATCGCATTTGCGATAAACCTTGATAATAGCAAGGTTTATCTTCGATAATTTCTGACGATGCTTAGCGGTAAAAAATTCGTTGCTAAGCATCGTTAGCGATAAATATCGCTTAACTTTGGCAATATGCACCAACGTCTGTTAACGTTCGATTCGAAGGAAATGAGGAAGTGTTGAAAAACATTGTCTGCGCCATCTTGCCTTTTTTGAAATGCCACACTTTTGTTGTGCACGGCAGCCATTTTAGATGCCTTGACCAGACCCATTCTCTGCACGCTGTCGATTCGTAGCATGGCTCCCCACCCTCGCAAGCATCTTCCCCAGGCACTTCTCACCCCCGCTCTCTGTCTTATGCATGGGCAATAAACCTCCCCCATCTGCGCTGCTCTTCCCTGAGAATCACACTCTGTGCCCGCCCGACACCTCCCTTTCGCCCTATTCACTACCGCACCCTCTGACACTCCTCTTCCTCTGTGTCCGATTGTCCAGGCCGGTCCTAGGCTATCAGCTAGCCCTGCAGATGTAGTTTATGGCCCCAGCTGTAAAGAATCACCCCTCTTCAAAGGAGTTATAGTAGATCAAGGCCCACACCCGATGAGATCCGTCACACCACACGTGTTCATACTATCTGAAAACCATCCTGTATTGTGATTGGGGAGGGGACCGAGCCTGAAGCGGAAGATTCCAGGGATGTCTCTTTGTACATCAAAGTTTTTACAATTATGTGTCACATTAAAAATATATAGCACTCCAACAAAGTAGTAGGAATATAAAACTTTAATAACTTATAAATATATACAACAAAACAAAAACAGTAAAAACATTTAAACAACGAAGAGACCGTGGCAATTTCTTTTGAATTATCCACTACATTTATTGAAATTGACAGCACCAATAATGAAATATTCTCACAAGGAGGAGATGACTTGAATGATTTTTTTGATCAATGTCTTGATGGCGAATTTATCGAATGTTTGGAGACCATAGAGTTATAAGAATCATCATTGCAGACTTTTCATGAGGAAATTCCTGATGAGATGATTGAAGAGGAAATTCCTGATGAGGACATGTTACTAGTTCTTTCAAATTATGAAAATTCAGAAGATGGTGCCTGGGTGCCGCACTGATTTGGGTATCCGGCGTGGGGCGTCCCGGGGGGTGGGTTGTCAGTAGCGGTCTGTTGTGCGAATAGTTCCAAGGCAGCAGAACGCGCTGAAATCTGGATGTCACGAAGGTGATGTCTAGTAAGTTGCCGCCCAGCAAATAACGGCGTGGGGCGCCGCGGGGGGGGGGGAGGCAGTCCAAAGTTCCGTTAAAAGGGCAAAGGAAAGGATCGGTGGTTTGAACCATCAGTCAAAAAGGGGAGGGGGTGCAACAATTTTTCCTACCGGGTCACACTGTGCTTTCACCGGAACTGATCCGAACTGTGGTCTGCAGGATTCTAGTCATTCAAACTGAGGCTGGCGTCAGCATGGGAGCGCCGACGTCCCGCGGCTACAGTTTCGTCACTCCACGGGCGATCATGGCAGTCATTCCCCATCGGGGGTGTCTGCGGGGGTCGGGGACTCCCGCGGCTCCTCTAGAATCTTCAAGGTCGTGGAGGACTACGGTGGTGGAGTCAACCAGTGACCGGGCCATTTCTTTATGCTGGGCCCGCTCTTGCCAGGTCGACCGCCATTTTGAGAGTTCGGTAGCTACTGGCGATCGCGGGGTCAAATGAGCGGACGGGCTCCACCCTGCCGGGCGAGACGTTGCAGCATCGCCACAGTGGAAGAACCCTTTTCCGGGCGCCTGGAGCGCTGAGGGTGCAGCTGGGAAGCCTCCACCTGGGGAGGCGGGAGAGGCCTGTTCGCACCTTCTCTCCCTCCCAGTGCACCCCACGGCGTCTCGCTTGAGATTTGTTATGGCCGGACCAGGCGATGAGGACGAGAGGGGGGGGGGTCGGAGGCATGTGCAAGACATCCCTCCCCAGGGTTGTTGCAGCAATTATTCAAGAAAGAAGAAATGTCCCGTCCGTCTTTGGGCCGGACCTCCGGTGGATGGCGGCCGGACGCCCTTTGCTCTGGCCCTATGAACGGGTTCCTTGGCTCATCGGCTGCAGCCGGATCCCGTCGGCCCCAGCCCCCGGCCGTTGGTGGCCGGACCGGGAGAGAGTGTGGAGGGACAACCTGCAACTCTCAAGGGCCACCGCGGCCGGACTGGGAGAGAGAGGGGAGGGTCGAGGACACGGACATTCCCCCCCTGAAACTCTCCAGTGTTGTCAATCCCCCTGGCCGGGTCCCGCTGGCCTCGGCCTCTCCTCCGGCTACACCCTACGTGATGATCTCCTGGCCGAGGCGTGGCAGCAGGACCCGCCTTATATGTGTTGGTTCCGGCTGGGCGTAGCCGAAAACCTGTTGCCCTTTGGAAGTTTCTAGAATGGGGCGGATGTCTGCTGACTTCTATCTTTTCCAGTTTGCCGTTATTTGGCCGTGGCAGGCGGTGGGACAGACACGTTTTGGGGCAGTGAGGGGCGATGTTTTCAGGTTTCTTATTACGGGCTTACTTCTAACGTTTCTTGTTTCTAGGACAATAATAGGTTTTATCATTACGTATTGTTATCGTTTCTTTGTTTGTTATTTAATAAAAAGTTCATCAGTGGCCTACTGATTTTCGTTTTCCTATTCTTTTGTTTCCAGGTTGTTTCATGCTAAAGTTTCTGTTAACAGGATACAGTGATCACTTCATTATTATTGCATATGTCCTTTTCACTAGGGGTGCTCTCTGGTCGGGCCAGATGACCTATCTCTAGTAAATGGTCCGGGTGAAACAGGTGCATCAATCAGTGGGGAGTAGATAGGCATGACAGATTACAACGGGGGAGAAAGGTCCGCATTACGTACCCTTTCACTACTTGCAAAGATTTTCCTGCGTTTATTTGCAAACAGGGAATACCTCAAAAAAGAACTAATTCCCAAACAGTCAATGTTCGGACAATCAATCAATCAATGAGGAATGAAATAGGTACGACGTGTTAAAGGCTTGCGTTACCTACCCTTCACTATCTGCAAAGGGAGAGAGAATATTCCTATTCTTCCTCGTTTGCAGGCAGAGAAGATCCTTAAGAGAACCAACTTCGAACAATTCAATGCTCGATTCAAACAATCAACAAGGGGTACTGTGAACACAAATGAACGCCGCTTATGTACATACACATTGCTATTTTCAACAGGTTGTTCCTAATGTTTCTATTTTAGCGAGGTCAAAAAGAGATCCCATTAGTGGCCTACTGATTTTGCTCGATTCCTTTTGTTTTTTTACACGATTTTTCGCTATCTGCAAAGACTAAACAGAGTATTGCGACTCTGTGCTTGTTTGTAAATAGAGAATGAACCAAAGAGAACAATCAATCAAATGGAGAGAGAAGCAGGCATGACGGATTACAACGGGGGCAAAGGCCTGCGTTAACTACCCTTCACTATCTGCAAAGAGAGAGTACTCCTAATAGAAATGAGGGGTGGGGGGCAGCATTCAAAGCAGATCAGTGTGCATAAACACGAAAATGTTTTTACTTACCACGTACTTGACATTCGACAGCTTATGATATTTGCTATTAAAAAACCATTGAAATTCACTGAAAAAAACATAGGTTATAGACCATATATAGTTAGGAATTAGCATTTACAAAACCTTGAAAATTCACTGAAAAAACCATAGGTTATAGACCATATATAGTTAGGAATTAGCATTTACAAAACCTTGAAAATTCACTGAAAAAACCATAGGTTATAGACCATATATCGTTAGGAATTAGCATTTAAAAAACCTTATTTTACTCACACAAAACCATTGAAATTCCATATATAGTTAGTTGCACTAACTATATATCGCGCACCCGCAATCCACTGCTGATGATGTCACATATTACATCATTCATGACATGGTCAGTGACATCACTGATGACATCACTGATGACATCTCAAATGACATCACTGATGACATCACTGATGACAACATCCAGTGACTGTATGTTTCTGTAAAGTTAAAATGTGTCTTACATATTGAAGAATGAGTGGAAGTATAAGTGTCTGGACAAAGGATTTAGTAGGTGCATGACTGAATGTATGAGTGAGTAATTAAATGTGTCTCACTGAGTGCATGGGTTAGTGACTAAAGTGTCTTAATTTGTGCATCATTATGTCTGTTGTTCTGTAAACTGCTGCATGTGTTGATCAGTAGCTATATGATTAACTATATGGGTTACTGATTGATTGTCCAAGTATTTGTATGGGAGACTGAGTGTGTGTGTGGCTGGCTGGGAGGTGTGTGACTCTGTGCAGATCAATGTGTACTTGTATCAATGATTGTATAACAAGGTAAGTATGTGTTAGTATATGTTTGAAAATGTAAGGTGCTCTATGTTTAACTGTATAGACAAGAAAATGGAAGTGTCATTGATTCTTTACAGGACTGACTAGGTGTGTGAGTAACTCCATGGATGAGTGGCAGACTGTGAGTGTCTGTATAGGTGGAGGAGTGCATATGATAGTGTTGTAAAGATGAGTGATTGTATGTATGAATGATTGTATGGGTGAATGAGTGAAGGTGTGTGTAGACGTAGGAATCAGTGAGTGCGTATGTAGTAACTAGTATTGGTGTGTCAATGGTTTCAAAAATTATATTCTGTATTTAACACTGGGTGAAACAGAGGTTATATTAAAATGTGAGGAGAGGAGATGCATTGTATTGTCACATGAATGATATCATCAGTGATGTGGTCATTGATGTCAAATGAGATGTCATCAGTGATGTCATCAGTGATGTCATTTGAGATGTCATCAGTGATGTCATCAGTGATGTCACTGACCATGTCATGAATGATGTAATATGTGACATCATCAGCAGTGGATTGCGGGTGCGCGATATATAGTTAGTGCAACTAACTATATATGGAATTTCAATGGTTTTGTGTGAGTAAAATAAGGTTTTTTAAATGCTAATTCCTAACGATATATGGTCTATAACCTATGGTTTTTTCAGTGAATTTTCAAGGTTTTGTAAATGCTAATTCCTAACTATATATGGTCTATAACCTATGGTTTTTTCAGTGAATATATATATATATATATATATATATATATATATGGTTTCTATAGTAATACATGTAAAATATTAAAATATTTATATAATGCAAAATACATATTTTTATTAATTTATTCCCATACATATATATATATATATATATACGCACACATATGTATGTGTTTATACATCGATATCTTTATATTCAGGGCCTCATTTCAAACCTTCCTGGGTGCTGCCGTACATCAAAAGAAAAGGGCTGGTATGTGCTGTATCTACAAGATACAGTTACAAACAACAGGATGAAACGTCAAGTGTAGGAGCGTCCACTGTATTTCAATAAAAACGTCTCAGTCATCATGAAGAACGTATCAACATGAGATGTGCATCAAGCACAGGTACATTCATAAACTCGATGCAAAAGGAATAAATCTGCCGGTATGTCAGAGAATTTCTCAAGTGAATTAATCGGAATCTATAATTGTAGAGGGTAAATCCAGAATTGGCAGAAAAAACGCATTCATCTAATATCCATTCATAGATAATCCAGCGGTCATGCTGGTTTGGGGATCCTGGTCGGTGCGCTCAATTATGTGTCAAGTTTATGCCGACTCACGTTACCTCCTCGGCATCTGCTCCAAGTATGTTGATAAGTTCTTCATGACGACTGAGATGTTTTTATTGAAATACAGTGGACAATCCTACACTTGACTTTTTGTCCTGATGATGACCCTCCATTTATCGATGGGTTGAAACGCCGTCAACGCCAAAATTGTGGCCCTAATTAATGAGGACACAAACTGTTTTGTTTTGTATTTTTGTTTTGTTTTGATACCTGCTTTTGTATTTCTTCCTCAGCCACAACTTGTCTATTTACACCTGTCATTGTTTACATTTGTAACACTATTTGTGTAACTGTATGAGCACCATCACTATTGTATATATGTCTTTGATATGCTTTTTTTGATAATATTAAACAAATCTTTTTTGAAAATTAAGAAAAATGATTTATTTAAGGGTATGGTTGTGTTATTAGTCGGTAGCACTTTCCTTCTTCTCTTATTTGGGTAGGTCTTTTCCCTAATTTGTTTCGCAAAAAAAATGTCCTTATTCCTAGTGGTGTACTTGAACCATTGTTTGGACTATTGTATCTGCAAGATACAGCACATTCCTGTACTTCTTCCACCTGCCGGCACACAAACAGCACAAGTGCGCCAAGGCACTCACCCTCCTGTCACGGTGCAAGGGTGCCTGCACTGCTGGAATGATTGTTTTTGTGCAGGAAGGGACACCTATACCATAATGCTTTGCCACAATATTGTGGATAACAATGTATTTAAAAAAAAATATCTTAGCCCTTTAATATTATGTGGTGCATAAATGACCACATGATGTCTTTCTGGATTTTTTAAGCTGCTGATTTCAAAATTCGTTTTAAAGATATGTTTCTGTTACTTTGTGCACTGAAAGTTTAAGCCAACCAAACAATTGTTATGTGAGTAACTGTTGGAATACTGTATCTTTCACTTTGCACTGCAGTATGGGAATTTGAAATTACTTTTATAGCACCACGTTTTTTTGTGAAATGAATGAGACTTTGAAAAAAATGGTATTTAGTTTGGTTAGATGACCTTAGGGATGAAATATCATTTTTTGAAGAAGCTGTGGCTAGGCAGCAGAGGAAGTCTGTTGATGCCTCTGTTTATGGGCTGTGTCTTCTCTTATTTTGAAGGACCTGTCCTTAGATTTCCATGTGATGTACAATGGATTCAGAGAGTGAGATATGCTTTTGAGATTGGGCGGGTCCAACCCTTTGATGGGTCAAGAAAAAGAATTGCACTATTTCATGCAATAATTGTTGCAAAGTTCCCAATTATCTAAATTCAGTGGGAGAAAAATCTACTGTTATAATATTCAAAACTGGTCGTTTGTGTTAGGCCAATGATTGCAGTAAAAAGAAATTAATGGCTTTTGGTGAAAAAGAAAAAAGAATTTCTGTGTGAGATCCATGGCTGGATGTAACTAAAATCCCTAACACCTTCCAACTTCCCACCTGGAACATTAACTCAAGCAATAATACTTCCATCCTCAACCCAAAAGCAGGCTACAAAAAATGTAAAAGAAGGGCATTAAAGGCTTAGGTTGCTTGTAATACCATTGCAAACCGTACTGGAAACTAACCAGGCAATAGGAAAGCATAGAAATGTTAAAAAAGGCGCTTTTCACCTGTCATGGACCCACATAACACTATAAAGACAAAAACCTCTTGTTCCTCAAAGGTAGGTTTCAATCTCTTGTTTCTGCTTGAAAACATTATTGTATCTGAGTGTACAGTTGTTCATGCACCCCTCCTCCTTCGTACTTCCGGCACACAAGCTATCCTTTGAGACTGTTTCTTTTTTGTATGTGTGCTGTAGAATTTAGCACACATCCAAGGAAGTAAAAACAAGAAGAAATAAAGGTATTTCTCCTTATTATGCTTGCCTCAGATAGGCACAGCATTTTAGCGCAAACCCATGTTCACAAGTCTTTGTAAGGATGGGTTCGCTTTTCAATATTTAGGTGGATTCACAGGAAGGGCCATGCTTCGCTCATGTAATAATTCCTCGATGCAAGGTCATGCAATGGAGCACTTTGCACTGTCTTGCATTTAGTTTTTTTACAAAGTAATGCAGAAGCAATTAAATCAGGCGTTGCGTGGCTTTGGAAATCTCATAGTAGATTTTGCAACAGGACTATGCCAAAAAAGTGACACAACCCAGATGTAAAATCTTAATAAATATTGGCCTTTATGTATCTATCCATGGTTTAAAACAATTCTGCAGAATAATGAGCAATTAGATCTGCAACTTCACACACATACATGACCCCAAAGGCACAACATTGAAAAGAAATTAATGATGAACACGATAAATCTTCTAGTTAAGTTCTTGTTAAAATGCTTTCTTGGGGTAGACGCTGACACACTATACACTGTAAATGTCTTTTTATAAGTTGAGAAAAATACAGAGCACTTTTTTCATGTTTAAAACATTTCAATTATTTCAGTTAAGTAACCCAAATATTTCTATTTGCTATTTCCACACATTAGAAAAAAGATAGCAAAACACCATGCCGTGCATGGCACCATATTGGAAGGTCTTATACATACTAACTGGCAATGTAACTGACAACACAGCATAAAGAAATCTCATATAATCATTTATAACAGAGTACCTTGAACAGGTTAAGGATCTGCTTTCTGTTGTAACTGAGCAACTGTCCAAATATGTGGAATAATTATAGAAAAACACAGGAATGCGCATAAAAATAGTCATAGTTTGGTATTGCAGTAATTCCTATCTCATTGTCTAAGAAGAAAAGCACACACAATAAAGCCAAGAAGGTGAGACACAAAAAACCCTGACAATGAATATTGGATACAGCTATGAAACTATCAAAGGGAATATAATAGTCGGACTCGGGATTGAGAAGACTGCTACACAAATAATTCAGCTATTCAAAGAGTGATCTTCATTGATCTTTGGGAGGAACTGGTTCAATGGAAGGCCCTTTGTATTCTCCTTTGAATGTAACTTGTTGGCCAAAACTGAATAGCATGATCTTGCAGCGTTCAGTCCACTGCATAGCATGCTCCTCCTTTTCACAGCTCCATGGGAGGAAAGGTGAGATGGAATCAGATATTCTGTTAGAAGTGCAGAACTGATGATGAACTTTATTTAAAATGATATGATTGACAATACAAAACAAAATCTTAAACAGTTGAGTGTTGCTTGAATGAATTTCTTCCCTATGGTTTCGAGCCATTAAATGAGGTATTGTCCATGCAAATCCAATATCATATTTGTCCATCACTGTTAAGAGGGCACTGTATTTTTGAAATTTTATTCTGATCGATGAGACATGATAATAATCTCAACTGTATTCTGACGTTTCTGCATGCAAAAAGATTATCTATTCTATCGTTCTATGTTCATATGGAGTTTAAAATGCAGAGATGCTCGTTGGTCTAGAAGGCAAAGCCTGAAAGCGCTTACAAATACTGTTATATTTGCTAAAGTCAGAAACTCTGCACTGTGGCTCAACAGGAAGATTTTCTTTGTTTCAAATCTTACACGATCCCTTTAGGGAATGTGAGAATGACAAAAAGTGGAGACTGAGGTTTATGGAATAGAAAGGAGATGTGAGTTGTGTTTCGTTGAGGACATGAAAGTTTAAAAAAAGAGTAGCTCTCCTTATTTTGTAAGGGTTTAAGCCTTATCTTGGAAACCTTTTCCTTTTTGAAACATGCAGGTGTTTCTTACGTAACAATCCAAAGTCTTACTTACATACAGGTAATTGACTGATTAACTTTTTATTTGCAAATGAGGGTTTCACCACCCCACCAGGGTTGCAGTCCCTAGTACTCCACTGAGTCAACAGATTGTTTCCCGCTGCAGTAGTGGCACACTGCTGCCAACATGGTGGACTCTAATGTTGGCGAACACTACTCCATTGCCATCAGGATGACGGCTTCCTGCCGAGCAGATTCTGGCAGTATAGTGGTGGCAGTTCCCAGACAGAATGAGCCGTCATGCTATGCACTCAAGAATGCACCATCACTGTGCCATTGGATGGATGCTAGTTGAATACACCTGATGTCAATTGGCCAGATGGAAACATCTGCATACTACTTTTAAGAAACACACACCCTTTCATATAAGGTGTTATGTCCATAAAAGGCATTCTGTCCTTATTTAGAGCTATGTCCTTATAAGGCTCGTTCATATGAAATGATGGGGAGATGATGTAGGGAAAGTGCACGATGTTCCCTGGACCTATATCAGGGTACCGATATGATATATGACAAGGGTGAATAAGCAAAACATGGTTAAGATCTTGAAAACATTTTTTACACAATTTGCAAACTGCTGATGAACCATAACAGGAAGAGGTGGGAGCACACTGCTTCACCTCCCTGCACAGTTCACCCCTTAGCATTATGGTAAATGCAGTTCGTAATACATGCTTGTTTGAGATTTTAAAGGAGTGTTCCACCAAAGTTTCTCCAGGTTAGTGCTGTACATCTCTAGAAAAGTGTTTCTGGATTTCGTCCGTCATCAGTAGAGATAAAAACGAATTTTATATGGAGTTGCTGAGCCGGCTGCCACAATCCTTACAGGTCTCAGTACCTCTCACAGGAGCACAGGTGCATCTCCACAGGCTCGTCAGCTCAATGGCTCATGGGAGCCTTTTCAAAACAGGAAGGGGCGGGAGCACACTACTTCACCTTCCAGCATAGTTCGCCCCTTAGCATTATGGTAAGTGCAATTTATAATACATATTTACTTGAGATTTTTACTGGAGTGTTCCACCAAAGTTGGTGCAGGTTAGTGCTGTACATCTCTAGACACGTGTTTCTGGATTACACCCAGCATCATTTGAGATAAAAACACATTTTCTATGTGGTTGCTGAGCAGGCTGCCACAATTGTTACAGGTCTCACTACCTCTCACAGGCACAAAGATTAATTTCCATAAGCTTGACCGCTCAATGGCTCAAGGGAGCCTTTTCAAAACAGGGCAGGGTGGGAACACACTGCTTCACCTTCCAGCACAGTTGGCCCTTAGCATTATGGTAAATGCAGTTTGTAATACATGCTTACTTGAGATTTTACTGGAGTGTTTTACCAAAGTTGGTGGAGGTTAGTGCTGTACATCTCTAGAGACGTGTTTCTGGATTTCACCCTTCATCAGTAGAGATAAAAACACATTTTATATGGGGTTGCTGAGCAGGCTGCCACAATACTTATAGGTCTCAGTACCTCTCACAGGGACACAGGTACATCTCCACAAGCTCATCAGCTCAATGGCTCACGGGAGCCTTTTCAAAACAGGAAGGGATGGGAGCACACTGCTGCACTTCCCAGCACAGTTCACCCCTTAGCATTATGGTAAATGCAGTTTGTAATACATGCAGGTTAGTGCTGATGTACCATACCATTTAGCCAAGAAGGAATTTAACCCTTCTGCTGCTGGGCTCCACCTGTGATGAGCTTTTTTTTTTTAGCTATTTGGGGTTTAGACCTCTGTAACATTTTGTCCACATCAGGTGTCCACACCAAATGTATGTCCTTTTCTTCCAAATCCTGAAGATTCTAAACGTACCCAGGGTTTGTGGATTCCTCTGGAGGGGACGCAGGAATTAGCCAAAATACAGGTAAATTTTGTTTTGTTTTTGAAAAATGGGGGAAAAGTGCTGGAGAAGAAAGCATCTTTATTCCCTGCAAATGGCATCAACAAAGGGTTTGTGGTGCTGAAATCACCATTTTCTCAGCTTTCAGGGTCAGGCAGACTTTTGTCCGGAAACCAAAATTGTTTCACAGTTTTTGCATTTTACTGAGACATTGTCTATTGTGCTACTTTGTGTGCTTTCAACCTCTTTCCAGTTAGTGGTAGAAATGGGTATGAAAGCTATAATGGATCCTGGAAAGCTATACATTTCTGAAAAGTATACAAAATTATGAATTCTGCAAGGGGTCATTTGTGTAGATCCGTCAAGGTTTTTTTCTAGAAACTATTGTTAAAAATAAGAAAAATTGAAAATGAGTTACCAAAATGCATTTGTGTCACAGTTTTCACCTGTAACTTCTTTTAAGTATGACAGATTTTTTAAAGCAATATACATTTACATCAGCTGGACCCTTCTGGTTGTAGTGATGTATTCGACTTCTAGGTTCAACAAGATCCAGAGGAACCCAGAGCCAATGACTGAGCTTCAACTTGCAATGGTTTTTATTGTGTACGGGGTATATAGCAAATCATTTGGTAAAACATAAAGAGTGGAAAATAGGTATCATGAACACCTATGTATTTCCGAAATGGGAAGAAAATATATAGTTTATATGCAGTGGATATTTGCACATCTCCAAAATTGTGGGCACACATACTAGCATGTGAAATATAGGACTTCTTTTTTACATATTGTGTTACATTTGGAAGGCATAAATGCATAGAAAGTCAATAGGTAATAACAGTTGCTCTACGATTTTCTGTTTCCCTAAATCTCCCAATAAAAATGACACCTCACTTGTGTGGGTAGGCCTAGTGCCTGCGACAGGAAACAGTCCGAAACGCAACATGGCCATGCAATGTGTCTAACTGTGGATTTTGGGCCCTAGCTCAGCCGGCACCACTGTAAACCTAGAAAACCTATACATTTCTGATAACTAGACAATCAGATGAATCCAGGATGGTGTGACTTGTGTGGCTCTCACTAGGTTCTGTTACCCAGAATCCCTTGCAAACCTCAAACTTTGTAAAAAGAACACATTTTCCTCACATTTCTTTGATGGAAAGTTCAGGAATCTGTATGGATCCACAAAATTCCACCTACCCCGCATCCCCCAAAGTCTCCTGATGAAAATGGTAACTCACTTGTGTGGGTAGACCTAGTGACCTCGACAGGAAACGGGCCAAAACGCAACATGGATATTACCCTTTTTTTTGCAAAGTGTCTAGCTGCTGTGGATTTTGAACCCTGCTATACCGGCGAGTAGGGACACCTAGAAAACCTATACATTTTCTTAAATTAGACAGACAGGGAACCCAGGATGGGGTGACTTGCGTGGCTCTCACCAGGTTATGTTACCCAGAATCCCTTGCAAACCTCAATCTTTGTAAAAAAAAATTGACACACAACATTTTGCCAGTGAAAAGTGACCCTTTTTTCCAAAGTACATAGCTGTGGATTATGAACTTTAGCTCTGCCAGCATGTAGGGAAATATAGCAAACATATGCATGTTTGATAACTACACAGCCAGGGGAATCCACAATGGGGTGACTTGTGTGGCTCTCACCAGGTTATGTTACCCAAAATCCCTTGGAAACCTCAAACTTTGTAAAAATAACACATTTTCATTACATTTCGATGAAGGAAAGTTCAGGAATCTGTGTGGATCCACACAATTTCCACCCACTTCTCATTCAACAAAGTCTCCCTATCAATGTGGTACCGCACTTGTGTGGGTAGGCCATGTGCCCATAACCGGAAACGGGGCTTCACACAACGTGGATACACCACATTTTTAAAGTGAAAACTGACCCTTTTTTCTAAAGGGCCTGGTTGTGGATTTTGAACCCTAGCTCTGCCGGCACCTAGGGAAACCTAGAAAACCTATACATTTTTGAAAAACAGACACCAAGGGGAATCTAGGATGGGGTCACTTGTGTGGCTCTCACTAGGTTCTGTTACCCAGAATACATAGTAAATCTCAAACTTTGTCCCCCAAAAAATGTCCTCTCATTTCTGTGATGGAAAGTTCTGGAATCTGCGTGGATCCACAAACTTCTCCCCATCCCGCATCCTCCAGAGTCTCCAGATAAAAATAGTACCTCACTCGTGTGGGTAGGGCAAGTATCCGCGACAGTGAAGGGCCCAAAACGTATTGAGGCAACATCAAAATTACTTATCACAAAACAACATGGTTTTGCAAGCGGGGCACATGGGTTTTTGGCCCCAGGTCAGCGGCCACCTAGGAAAACCAACCAAACCCACACATTTATGAAAACTAGATGGTGTGGGGAGTCCAGGGAGGTATGGATTATTTGGATCCCTCAAAGTTTTCCTACCTGGAATACACTGCAAACCTCAAATTTTCCTCTCTTTTCTGTGATGAAAAGTTCTGGAATCTGTGTGGATCCACAAACTCCACCCACGCCGCTTTCTCCAGAGTCTCCCAATAAAAATGGTACCTCACTCATGTGGGTGGGGCAAGTGCCCGCAGCAGGGAAGGCCCCAAAACCTATTGCAGAGACATCAAAATTACCTATCACAAAATGACCTGGTTTTCAAGTGGGGGCACCTGGATTTTTGGATGTGGGGATCAGCGGCCATCTAGGAAAACCTACCAAACCCACACATATATGACAAATAGGCACCTGGGGGCATCCAGGGAAGTATGGCTTGCGTGGACCTCCCAACGTTTCCCTACTCAGAATCCCCTGAAAACCTCGAATTGGGTTAAAAAAATCAACTGTCTCCACACATTTGTGTGTGGGATCACTGTGCCGGCTCAAATGTCCTACCACCCAGTCTTTCCCTTGGTCTCCCGAGTAAAATTAAACTAGATTAGGTTCTATTGCCCCATCTGCCTCCCGTGGAGGCAGTAAGACTGTGGCAATTTTTGGGGGTGGGGTAGCATTGGCATGTCCATTTTGGGCTGCCCCCCTGATCTAGGTATAAATAATTCCCTGGTGCCTAGTGGGCTTTCTACCCCCTGGGGTGCAGATCAGGGTTACTGCCCCCATCTCCTTCCCAGGAGAGGCAGAAAGATTGGAATTTCTTTTGGCGGGTGGGGGCATTGGCATGCCCATCTTGGGCAGCCCCCACCCATAAATCCTATTTTAAAAAACCCTGGCTTCTAGTGGGATTTCTGCCTCCCGGGGGCAGAAAGACTGTAATGTTACGGGGGTGGTGGCATTTGCATGCCCATCTTGGGCAGCTCGCACCCCTAAATTGAATGGAAAAAAATCCCTGGCATCGAATGGGCTTTCTGACCCCCATCTCCCAGGGGAGGCAGAAAGACTGATTTTCCCAATTAATTTTGGGGTGAGCAAAATCCCTTCCCCAAGGGGCCGCTATCCTCTCCCTGGTGCTTAGGGGGTGGATCCCTCCTGGGGTCATCCCCAAGCAGGGATCCACTAGGGAGGTGTACCATTGGAAAGGGAGATTTTCCCTTTTCCGACGATACCTCTCCTGACTTTCTACGTGCTCAAGGGGCTGAGATAGCCCCCTGAGCACGTAGAAAGTGAAACTGAAAGGGTTTTTATATAATGATGTCAGCGCGACATGCGCGCTGACCGTCATTTCACAGAAACCAAAGCTACAGCCTCTGGAGCTGGAAAGCCCTTCCACAGCTCCAGAGGCTGTTGGGCGGAAACGGGAATCCTCTGGTGTCCACCCCAGAGGGATTCCCTGTGCCATCGCACTTATGCATCAGATGGCTCCTGCGCGTTGGAGGCATGGAAGAGAGCATACCATGTCTCAGAAGTATCCAAAAATGCTGCACTCCATGAAGTGGATTCCACAAAATATGAGCATGTGCTTTATTTATCAAACAGGAATCAATAGCAATAACAAAAGTAAAGATCAAAGAAGGGTCTAACTACAGCAAATCTGCAGCAGTCACAAAATGTATGCAAATTAATGAATTTCCTTCTGGGCCATCTAAAAATTATTTTCTTAGCCAGAGCCTAAGCATGCTATATTTGCACTTTGCCAGGCTCACGGCCCAGTGCACTACCCCTGCGAGGCCCTTCACAGAAGAACTTCTCAACCCAAATTCTAACCTTAATACAGCCACAGAAAGAGTTGGGATTATTACAACTCACAGTTTCAGTATCTGGTGGAATGTCACCACGAGGTTACAGTAATGTAATTTGATACTTGTATAGCGCACTACTCACCCGCAAGGGTCTCAAGGCGCTTGTACGAATACCGCTGTGGAACCCATCCTGGCTTTCCCTGTGAGGTGTCCACTCCTGGGCACCCCCCAAGGTGGAGGCCATGCATCCTTAGCATTGTGGGGGCCGTTGTGGAGATTAAGCAAGCTATTGCCCAGAGTTGCAGAGTGAGACTCCATGATTGGAATAGGCACAGAGGCGAGAATTATCAGGCCCGTGGAATTTTTTAGCTCAAGGCCAGCCGCGGCGGGGAATTGGACCCTGGTCCCAGGCTAGACCTCTGCATCAGGGTCTGCTGCTCTAACCATTGAGCCACACTTCTCCACACAGTGGTGTGCCGAAATAAGTATGCCCCACAATGATGTAAAACATCAACACCCACACACACTTTACATACAATGAGGGTGTTACCAATCTGAAGGGAGATTTTCATGATTTGGCTCCTCTACCACTTGTGTTTTGACCAAATGATGGCACACATTATTGCTTTAGTGCAAATACATAACAGAGAACAAGTCCAATGTAATCTTCAAATCTCCCATTCAATCACACTGCAAGTTGCTTTGGTACATGATTTGTACATCCAAAGTCTGTGTCAGTCTTTCCCAGAATCAACCCAGGTTTCTTTTGCATTTGGAAACAGCACCCTATACCAACAAACATCACAACTCTGTAATGTCCATTCTTACACCTCACACAGAGGCCTGCCACACACATAACATCCTGCAGATATTATCAAACTTTAAACTGGATGCGGACAGATGGAGAAAATTACTGCTCACCATAATGAGGTGGGCCGCCATGTTTAAGATGATTTCCCTGCTCCAATTCCTGTATCCATTTCAGAATACATACTACACAAGAATGTTATTTAGGGAAATAGACTCTGAAATTCAAGCACTGCTGTGGTTGAAGAGACACCCAAGAATTGCTATAAGATGATACAATGCAATCCATTCACTGGGGGATTAGCACTCCCGGACATCAAAGCCTATTACTGTGCGGCCCACCTTACTCTCATAAATGACTGGATACATGCAGCATGGGACCATCCCACATATCAACTTGAAAGAGAGACACTGGCACCACTTACATTGCTACTCTTTATGTATGGGGTAAAAGTGACACACTGCTTGCTTCCCACAACACAGGTCACTATAGAGGTATGGGAACAGACCACCAACATGACACTGGGTTGGGCCCATAGAATAACTAGGGCTACACCGTTGTGGAAGGGAAATTGGGTCAAAGAAGTGGGTGGGCTCCAGGGCTTTGAAGCATGGGACATGTTGGGGATATCCACGGTGGGTGATATCACAGTAAAATGTGAATTCCAACCTATTCCTACCCTCCAAACTGAATTCAAAATGTGCAACTCCCAAATCCTCAAATATGCCCAACTACACCACACATGGGGATTAGAGGGAGTAAGGGACACTGAACTACTGGGATACGCTCCACTTGAAGGGAGAATAACGCAGGAAGAACTTACAACTAAAGCAATCTCACTCACTTTACCAGCCTCTGTGATCTCCATGGACCCCATCGGAGTTGACTTGTCGATGGCATCTAGACGTAAGTCAATTCCTTTCTCTTTACCACTATCATATCCATTTTCCATATCAGGATCCTCACCCAGAGCCTTTTCATGGTGTCCTTCGTAAGCAATGTAAGGGATGTTCTGTCTAAGGGTGGTGTTGTGGAGCATGCAGCAGGCCACAGTGATTTAGCACACTTTAGTGGGTAAGTAGAGGAGGGCTCCACCAGTTTTGTGCAGAGAACAAAATCTTTCCCTTAGAAGCCCAAAAGCCCACTGCACCTGCCTCTGTGTTCTCCACAGGCTCCATTGGAGGGGGCTTCCCCTAGCATTGTTGGATTCCTCAGTGGTGCCAAAAACTGTGGTCAGTTGGGATAGGCGGAGTCCCCTAGATGAAAGACAGAAAAAGGCCTGGAATAATGTAACACAATTCCAGCGAATGCAGCTAGCAATACCCAAACATTACAATAAAAGATTGTAAGGTCCAACAAGCCAGGTCCTGTCAGACCCAATTTGAGACATTTGCTGGGGTATGAGGCTGTTCCGTAGTACAACTGAATCATGGGCAGAGCCCGAGAAATGGGCACAGATACTTGTGATGTACAAATCCCATAAGTAGACAAATTCCACATTCATTGAATGGAAGTTCTTTTGTTTCCTGTTAGATCTGTTCTCTGGCGTGTGGTGTACTAAGGCAATATGTGTGTCATCAATTGCTCCAACCAAATGTAGTAGCAAAGCCAAACTGCAGAAGTCACCCTTCACATTGGCTAAATACTGCCTCAGTGCAAACTGGATAAATCTGTTCATGTGTCTCATCACTAAAAACAGAACTTCTTGTACCACACCACTGAAAGTTGGTTCTGACAAACCACCAGATACTGCCACAGTGTATTTAAAGAATACAGTAGCCACAAAATGAAGTACGGACATTATTTTGAAAATTGGTGTAATAGATAGGCGATTTCTGTTGTGAGGCTGAAGATTTGGCTCCAGCAGATGACATTAATCAAGCATAGTTTACCTATTCAACCTAAACTTCTTGATTATATCCTGTTTCTTCCATGGTGACAAGTTCTGGAAAAGAGTGGTACACCGGAGGCTGTCGTCTCCTCACTCTCCCACCGTTCATATGTCTGCATTGGAAAAACATGTGAATATTTTTTACATCATCCATAACAACAAGTTTTGTGAGTAACACAAAAGTCAACTATTTTGACCAAATGTATATGCTTTACTACATATTTTGAACCAACATTTGTCCATTGTCCATTACAAATGACACTGATGTGTTTAATGTCTAATTTGTGCACACACTGCTTAACATTGCAAATGATGGTCTTTTGAATTTAGATGCAGGCATTCATAATAGTAATGGCCACTTCCACCAACTATTTGATGCTACACTTTTTTTAGGATGTGTCACTTTGGATGTGTTTGTTTCACCTTGATTAAGGATCAGTATGAGCACATAAGCATGGCACCTTAAAAATTCAATTGGGCCTATTGATTTTGGATACAGTACAGGACTTGGACTAGAAAAGGTGAACTGTTACATGCATTTATACGCTGATTACTACTAATTTGTGAATTACATTAATTTTGCTGTTAAATTCTAAGGTAAAAGTAACACTTTATCTAGTGTTGACATTAGACCGCCAAAATGATGCCAGCACAAGCAGAAATTACAGTAATGCACCAAATTGCTTAAATATGGTGCATTCCAGCCATTTCACTTTGGCATTGGGCAGTGCAGCAAGATGCATTGCTGCGCTGCCCTATGCCAAAAAGCAATAAATGAGGCCTTAAATGTGGGTGGGACAAGGAAAATGGTTGGGAAATGTGAAATGCTCACTACTAAGGGGGAGGAGTTTCGTAGGCATAAAGAAGGGTGTTAAGGGAGAGTCAAGTAAGGGTTGAGGGAAGGACAAACAAAATAGTACGCCTATTGATATTCAACAAATGCACTTCTCTAAATACTACGGCCAAAAAGGATTCAAGACAGTTGCAATGGTCCTCCAGCTCAAACCTGGTCCAGCACCACATATGGCCAACCAAAGGATTTGCAACACCCTTCCATCGAAAATATTGGAGAATGGGCTGGACATAGAACCACTAATGTGAAAATAGATTAATTTATTTAGACATTATAGAAATATTTATAAATATGATTAATTTAAATTAAAATGTTATTCCAATACAAAACTAAATACTATTTTTATATAAATGATGTTAACCTTTTTAAATAAAAATAAATGTAGTTTTAATTTTGTTTAAAATAATGAAACTAATTTTAAATGATTCTTTAAAAAATTGATTAACTATTTAATCAAACATGAAGTTAAAAGTTCTGCAGGATTTTCTTTATTTAATTGATAACAAACATACTTTTATTATATACTAGCAGCCCGTCCCGACGTTGTTCGGGTATGAATTGCTGCTGGCCAGTAGTACATTGTTTTGTAGGATTTCGTTTTGATAGCATTTCTTATCTGTGACAGGCTTGTGAAACGCTCCGATTCACAGTGCACTGCTGATGCACTTAAGAGTGCGCATTCAGTAGTGTGTGAACTCGAGTTTCCCTACTTTATTTTTCCTTGCAATATTATATATTGCGAACTCGACAACATGGCATGAGCACAATTTACATTACAGAAGAACACATTCATTTGTGGTAGGCACGGGGAGACAAAGCGATTTGCCTGGAATCACAGGATGTTGAGCTGATGCCGAGATTCGAACGTGGCTCCCCAGCTCTAAAGTTCGCAATTCTATAACTTGTGGCGGGAGGTGTGTCTAAAAGTGTATGTCGGTGCTGGCCATCAATGAGAGAGACCTGTGCATTTTTCAAATAGGTGGTGAAAAAATATGAGTATGTTGCTGGAGATGTGGGCCGCCGTGCCACCAATGTACTTACCGGAGGAGGGTAAACACCCATTATTCCGCAACTTTCTTTCCACATACCATCACTCCGCATACTTTCATTACGAAAGTACCATGACTCCGCAATGCCATTATAACGCATGGCATTACATTTTATATGCTTTACCACGCATACATTTACAACGAAATTCCTTGTAAATGCATGAATGGTAAAAGCATGTTTTTTTTATATTTGGATAAGGTAAGTATGGATATAGGGGTATATGTTTTGGGGTGCTGAGGTATATGTTTTGGGGTGTTTGGGTATTTAAGGGTTCAGATATAGTTTTGGGTTATGGGGTACAGGGGTAGTTTTAGGGTTTAGGGATAGGTATGGGTTTTAGGGTACAGGGGTATTTTTAGTGTTCAGGGCTAGGTTTGGGTTTTGGGGAATAGGGGTATTTTTAGGGTTCCGGGGTAGGATTGGGTTTTGGGGTACAGGGGTATTTTAAGGGTTCAAGGCTAGGTTTTGGTTTTGGGGTACAGGGGTATTTTTAGGGTTCAGGGGTAGGTTTGGGTTTTTGGGTACAGGGGTATTGTTAGGGTTTAGGGATAGGTTTGGGTTTTGGGGTACAGGGTATATTTATAGGGTTAAGATGGGTTAGTGTTTAAGGGTGTTGGGGTATTTTAAGGAGTAAGGGTGGGCTATGATTATGGGGTGCAGGGGTATTTAAAGGGAGCAGGGTGGACCCCCGGAGCTGGAATGTACAGAACCTGGGAAGAAAAAACAATGAAATATTGGGCACTACACTCGCTTTCTTTTCCCGTAATCCCGTGCCCCGCACACGCCTACGCCCACGCCCCCAGCACACGTCCACAGCACACGAGCTGAGACATGGCATGAAGGGCGGAACGTACCACACGCCCCCAGCGTTTATCACGCCCCCAGCACACGCCCACAGCACAATGCAGACACACCCACAAGGGACTACTTTGCTGGCACGTTTCTTTTACCTTTTAAATGTATATGGTGGGCGTCTGCATAGCCTATGTCCTTCTGCTGCAACTTCCCTTTCCAACGCTGTATTGGGTGTTGTGATTGGTGCTGTGGTTCCTGAGATTACCCGCCTCAAAGGTTTGGGCTCTCTCTTTATTATATTAGTATAGATTGTTTATTACAATAAACCTTTTTAAGTTTCCCTACACTTCCCTGAAAGGAGATCATCAGCTTGATAGTTAAGACTTCAGCCTTTTCTGTGAATAACTACTATTAGTATCTTTACACTTGCACTTTAGCCTCCAACCCAGAATCTGGGGAATGGAGACATGTACGTCTGCTTGGTGCCGCTGTTACATGCACAATTGTTTTTGTGCAGGAAAAGGCCCTTTCCTGCACAAAAACAATCATATGAGGTAATTTCCTCTTTCCATGGGTGATGCAGAATGCAGCACACGTGGAAAGTGCAAAAAACGAGGATCAGTAAACATGTTTCTCCTCAGTACACCTCACCTCAGGGGGCATAGGAATATGACGCTTCCCCAGGTTTACATTACTTTGTAAATCCAAGGCAGCGTCAAATTCCATGGGTGTTGCATGGGATAACCCACCACAACGTCCATAGAATGCCTTCGGGGCGCAGAGGAAGGTGATGCAGTGACTCGCACTGTGTTACCTTGCTCATGATTTAGGAGGCCAGTCAAAGCCACCAGGGTGGCTTCGGAAATCTTTCTGAGAGCCCTGCATCATGCATGTACCACTTTACTTGGTGCAAAAGTGAACCAGTGTTCCTATAAATTAGCCCCTTAATGTTGAAACTGAAAAGTGCATGTGCAGGGATATTTGCAGTCAGGGCAGAGGTTAGTAGAGGTTAGAAGTTAGAAGAGGCAGAGATGGAGAACTCTGCATGTGAGTTTTGTAATACTTTTAGACTCAGAAATGGTGAATAGCCAAAGTCAGAAACTTACACCAAATTGTGAGAGTAAATTTATATATGTGGATTTACTCACATGTAAATTTATCTCCATAGCAGGTACCTTTGTTTCTGAGCTGAGGTATAGGTAGAATCTTGAGGCTATTGAGATAATGTAGCTTCCTAATGTGGTCAACTCTCCTTTTCTCTTCCTAACCTCTTGATCTCCCTCTTTTTAGGGGTGACTGGACTTAGAAAGGCCTGTGGATAGCCCTGGCCTCTGTAGAGAAAAGGAAAATAATTACTTCAAGCTATGATCAGATAAGCTCAATCATGGTATAAGTGTGGAACTATATCTTTGAACAGTTTCTAAATTTGTACACATAAATATCTGTATTTTATTATAGTTAGCATTTATTTTTTTATTGTATCTACATTTAGACAGCACTAAATGCCTTGTGCCCTTATCAAGATGAGATTAATTGGAACAGCGTAGAGCCTAATGCCTAGTTTTAGGCACCTGCAGTAAATTCATTTAACCCACTATTTCTCTGTGTTAGTGCATTCCTTTAAAGAGCAGATCTAGTAAGGAAGTGACTATTCACTGCTCACTGGGGAAATAGTGCATAATATCTGCTATTTACCTGGAGGCTGCAAAATTAGCACATACTCTCTGTCGGTTAGTCGCCCACTAGCGAAAGATGGTCTCTATTTAGCCAGCAGTGAAGAAAAAAGGGACAGAAATCAATGGTAGGATGGTGGTCATATTGTTATGGGGATTCAAGATGTGTGATGTATTTGAATGTTATTGCATATACAAATATACAAAAAAAAGGTCAGTGCATGAATTAAGCTAAGGACTTACAGATTTAAAAAACAGTAGAACAGTAAAATCAATTTTGAATAAAACAAATTATTCATGTTATTACAATATTCAGATAAGAAATGTAGGAATCACCCTTCTGTTTCATGAGCTTCAGGATATGGCACAGAGATAGTTTGCGATAAGATCACTTGCGGTCTCTGCTAAACCCTACCTGCCTCTCGGGGGGTTTCTTGGTCCGGAGCCTGCGCCCTTTCTCTGTCCTGGGCCTGCTGTCTTGGGCTGCGAATCCTACACTCCTCCCGCCACCGCAACCTAGCTCCATCGCTTTGCGGCCGCTGTGTGGGGGAGGGCCCTGGGAGCAAGGACTACCTGTACCAGCCTCCAACGCGGCGGGAAGCCGCCACCATGAGAAACGCCTCAGGAGGCGCGTGAAAAACTGCCTCATCCCCCGTGTCGCGGGAGCGCGCGGGAGCGTCCCGGGAGAAGCCCGGGACAAGGACGGGACCGTCTGTGACCGTCCGGGGCCGTACACGGCCGGGCTGGGCCACCCCCCTAAGACTTCCCAGTTATTCCGTTACTGACTGGTATTTACCAAAATTTGATCTTTCCTGTGGGTATATACCCTAACTGTTTTTATACTACGTAGTAGTTAAAGTTGACCCTTTAATGAGTAGGCATAGCTAGGGGGTTTCTCTCTAATTGGTTCTATTTATCACTATGAATAATGTTTGATTTTTAACAAATTTGTAGTATTCTTAATGGTAATCTGTGCCTCAGTTGGGCTTTTTGACAATATCCTCTCTTTTTTATCTTCTCATGTTTTATTTCTATATTTATTTTTTTTACTTTCGCTGATCAACATGGGTAAAAGTAACAACGTGCCCACTTCACGCCCAGTGACTAGACAGCTAGCAGCCTTGAGTCAGTCCCTACCCACCCTCACTGCAATAGATAAAATGTTACAAAAAACGATTGGAGTCGTCTCAACTGCAATTGAAAATACTGAGAGACCATTTTCACTCACTCCTGCGATCATTCCTCCCCAGCCTGAAGGGGAGTCCCGTGAAACTACAGTCAATCCCTTTGAATCCACCTGCCTTCTCATGCCCTTTTCAGAGTTACCCTGCACACAACAGGTCCCAGAAGCTTTAGCTCCTGAAGTAGATCCCCCGCAATATCACCCACCCTTAGGCACAAAGGCCCCTAAACCTTGCCCTAAACGTAGGAAGACGAATCCCGCACGCAAACTTGTGAATAACACAAACACAACACACGTTCCTATACAGTTGGACTCCGGCCCTCACCCACCACTCACTGGACCCCCACTGTGGGCAACACATTTACTAGTTTATTTACAGGCTCACGTAGACCAGGTCATATCGTCGCACATAAAATATTGACATCCAGGATAGATAGATTGGCATCCTTTATTAACCAAAAAAGTCTGGGGAAAGACCTGGCAGTTGACGCAGTGGTGAATACCGCACCTAGAATAAGTCTTGGACCTACACTGTCCACTCATCACGACATCGGACGGGACAATGGCCTTTTCCCTACAACTCTCCCACAACCTCTGGTACCCGCAGCTGTGAGGAAATCTCCCACACCAGCGGATACCACTGGTCTCTGTAGGAATACTATCCTGCCTCTTATTGCCCCAGGTGGGAATGTTCCGGGTGTGCAACCCCAATTGTCCTCCTCAGTACATCAGCAGCCAACCGGGAGTAAACATAATCCTCTTCCCCTTCCTAAACGCAAACCTTAACCCCCATCCAAACACCTGGAAACCGAACACACGAAGCGGCCACCTTATCCCCAGCTCCCCCCAGAAGTGGCCCCGTATGTTGTGGTGCTTACGGGTGTGCCACCATTGAACGACCCTAGGGTTGAAACCTATCCCGAGCTTAAGAACAAGGTCATTCATTGGTTAAGTAGGCATCGACCCCTCATGGGCAGAGGACAGGGGGAGATTTTGTTTGCTCGCAGGGTTGACTGGCTGGGCATTAGAAGAAAAGATTTGGAGGGTGATTGCATTATCGTCAACTTCAGGGATCCTCTAACAGCCAAGAAAGAATAATGAGCAGGGGTTTAAAGCTTATTGCAATAAATGTTTAATTCACTCATGACAATATATTGTTCATGATCCTCCTTATGATGATTTTTAGGGCTGGCCTCTTTTTAGGCTTCTTATGGAGGGCATTGTGCTAGCTTTAGACTTCTATTTAACCCCTTAGGTGCGGGTGTCTACCAAAGGCCGAAACCCGCAGTACCTCCCCAGTGCATCTGTCAGCCATTGGCAGACAGTGGGAAAGCATATATAATATTGACCCCCAAGCTCTGAGCGGGAGGTCTTTATTCTATTTTAAGCTCGGACTGCTTCCTGATCAGTCTATGTGTTTTTTATTTTACTGTAATGACAATTGATGTGCAGAGCACGCTGAAACCATTGCAGTAAAAGTGAAATTAAAACGAGCTGATACGCTCATTTTACTTTTACTGAATCAGTGTTCGGTTGCATTTCTCAGCCCCTTGAGCACTGATTTTCTTGGAAGAGGTATTGTTGGAAAGGGGAGGATTTCCCTTTCCCAATGGTAATTCTGAAAAGTGGATCCCTGCTTGGGAATTGCCACAAGAGAGCGATCCCCAAGGCGGTATCCACCTACAGGGGCCAGGGAATAGGATGAGTGGCTCCTTTGGCAAGAAATTGTGCTCCACACAAGCCCCAATTCAAAATGTCAGTCTTTCTATCCACTATTCACCAGGCAATGTATTTTAAAAAGAAAATAGTATAGTGGTGGGGGCTGTCCACGATGGGCATGGGTGTCCCGGGCCCCCTCCAAGAGGACAGGCAGTCTTTCTGCCCACTCTGGGACCAGTTAGGGTAATTACTCACAATCTGCACCATAAGGGGGGGTGCCAAAAAGCCCTCTAGACATCAGGGAATTTTTTTTTTTAATAAAGGGGCTGCACACCATGGCCATGCCTCCACTGCACCAATAGGACAGACTGTCCTTCTGCCCCCTGAGAGGGGGGCAGATTAGTCTAATTACCCTCGCTCTGCCCCCTGGGAGCCTAAAGCCTACTTGATATATGGGTGTGGGCTGCCAATATATCGCAATGTCGATGCCTGACCCCTAAATTATTGTGTTGACAGTCTTTCTGACCCCAGAAGGCAGATGGGGTGATTGCACCCAATCTTTCCCCCTGAGAATGTCTATTTATTTTAAATATAGGGGTGGGGGTTGCCCAGCATGGGCATGTCCATTCCCCCACTACAACAAGAGGACAGACAGTCTTTCTGGATCACTGGGAGATGAATGGGGAAATGACCCCTGATCTGCATCACTGAAGGGCAGAACGCCCACTAGACGCCAGCATCTATTCCGCTGCCCACTAGGGGCATAGTCATTTCCCCACCTCAAAACATATAGTGACAGTCTTTCTACCCCCTCTGGAGAGCAGACAGGGTGATTACCCCCAATCTTCCCCCATGGGGGGCGTCGGGTCAGAAAGCCCACTAGACATAAGTAAACAAAATATATTGGTGGGGCCATTCCCAAGGTGGGGTTCCCCACCTTGGGAATGGCCATACCCCCCACCCAAAAAAGTATTTCTGATCCCCGAGGGGGTATTTGGGGAATTACCATAATTGGCCCTTGGGAGCAGAAAGCCCACTAGATACCAGAGACTAAATGTATGCACTATATTTGGGAGGGAGGAGGACCTATGGACATTCTGCCCCCTGGAAGGTGGATAAAGGTACTCACCACCAATCTGCCCACTGGTGGGACAGAATACCAACAAAACACCAGGCACTTCAAAACGGAGCCAAAAACAACAAACAAAGGGCGCAGCCATACCACCTCCTCAGATCAATAGTGTGTTTCTGACCCCCCTGGGGGCAGGTAAGAGTTTTGTCCCAATTGTGGAGGTTGCCTCAAATATGATTCCGGGTGTAAGGGGGGTTAGAAAGTTCAGCTTATATCAGAGATTTTGCCCTTGGGGCAAAAGAAAGGGTTGTAGGTGTTGCCCTTTTGCATTGGCCACACTCCCATCCCCCAAAAAGAAACAAACTATTATTTTTTCCCCCAGGGGCAGACAATAGGCTTGCCTCAATTTGTCCAAGGAGGGGCCACAAACCCCACTGCATAGAAAGAATAGTTTTTTAAATAAAATGATAGGGTGGCTCTGGGCCATCTTAATATCAGCCCCAGACTCACCCCTAAAGCCTTAACAGTCCTTCCACTCCCCTGTGCAATAAGAAAACCCATCCTAATGGCAAACAAGAGGACATTTGATTATTTTTAGTGTTCTTTTTACATATGGGCCAGGAGACTGTGGCTAACTTCCAATATTGTACCACTTACAATTGTAAATTGCAGCACCTGTTGCCCTAGGGTAGGCTACTGCTGGGGAAAAGCTACTAGACCCAGATAGTTCTGAAAACTAGACACGTAGAGGAGTCCAGGGTAGTGTGCTTCAGGGGTATCCCACAACATTTTCTCATTCACAATGCCCTGCAAACCTCAAACTTTGACTAAAAATGCTCATTTTCCTTATATGTCTGTGAGAAAAACTTCTGGGAGTCTGCAGGAAGGCACACATTTCCTACTACCTATCATTCCCCCAAGGCTCTCAATAAAAATGGTACCTCAATTGTGTGGCCCAAGAGATTTGAGACAAAGGGCCCTAATACTCAAAGTGGCAAGCTCAGTGATAGGTGTAGCTGCAGGATTTCGGGCCTTGCTCAGCCACTACCCATGGAATGGAATGGCCGGGGGTTCCAGGGAAGGTGCTGTGCATTTATCTCGTTAGTTTACCAGCAATGCTCTGCAAATCTGAAACGATGCCTGAAATCACACATTTTCCTTACATTTCTGTGACGGAACCCGCTGTAATCTGCAGGAATCCACACAAATCTTATCTCCCAGTGTTACACCACTTGTGCCTAGAAAAACTCTTTGCTACTTGTGTGTCTAGGACTAGTACCCACAACAGGAATGGATCAAACCAAGTTCAAGGGAAGTCCTTGTGAGGGGACCATTACAAGGAAGCACATAACCAGAAAGGATATGGGCTAGCTGGACCTGGAAACCCTAGATTAGAATGAACAGGGGGATAAAAAGGACCAGGAAGTCTAGGACTAGTAGGACCAGTATCAGAAGGTCCATGAAGGTCAGACTTAGGGGGATGCTAAATTAACTTGACAAGGACTACATGAACCATGGTGACCCATAACATTGAGACTAGATGGACCAGTGCCAGTGGGAAGAGGATGCTCAACCTCAAAAGGACCCTTACTAGGGGGACCATGATATAGGGGATCAGGGTTAGATTGACAAGAACAAGATGGAGCAGGCAAACCAGGACAAAGTAGAACAAGGATGAGGCAGGAGGACTGGGGAAATGGGAGATCTAGGGAAATCAAGGCCAGTGGGACTAGCATCAAAATACCATTACATAAGAACTAAATAAAGAAGTACCAGAACTAAGGCCAGGACAACATGGACCAAGAGAACCAGTATTAGAAGGGCTACAAACAGAGAAAACAGGAGAGAAGGACCAAGAGGATTGGTAGATGAGAGTTCGGTTTATAGGGTGAGAAGGTCCAGGACTGGGGGCCTGGGAAACAGCAGACCCAGGACATAAAGGAATAGGTGCAGAAGTACATGGGCATGATGACCAGGTAGACTAAAAGTACAGGATCAGTAAGTTCTGAAGGCCAGTCTGCAGAACTATGAGGGCAAGAAGCAGGAGGACTAGGAAAAGGAGGATCAGGACCAAATTGAACAATACTGTGAAGCTTAGGACCAGGTGACAAATTGTCAGTCGTACTAGGAAACCATGATAAGTAAGACAGGGACTTGGAAGACCAAGGGAAGCAGTACCATGGGCATCCAGATGACCAGAGCAGAGAGGACTAGGTGAACTTAAAGGAACATGACCATGCCAGAGCTTTGAGAACATTTGGACCTGGGGAACCAGGTCACATATTGCCAAGTGGGGTAGAGCAAGGAAACTGGAAGGTGGCAGAATGGAGGATTATGACCAAAATGGCCAGGCTCAGGAGTACCTGAACAAGGTGAACTTGAATCAAGAAGGCCAACATCATTGACTTTAATACCTGGAGGACTAAACAGGCATAGAAAGGATCTAGGAGGACTAAGACAACTAAAGACAAAGAGGACAATTAGTAAGAGGGCCAGGACCTGAGAGGCCAAATGGATAAGGAACTGTGGTACCAGGGCTAAGAGGTTCAGGGTGAGAAGAACCAGGACAAAATTACAAGGACTTGAAGGACCAGAAAGGGGTAGAGCCAGATGGGTCAAGACTGGGAGAACTAGGAAGGTCAAGGATGGCTAAAAATACAAAGTACCAGGATGACCAGTACCAAGGAGTTGTATGTTACAGTGAGAGCTGCCAACTTTGGAACTGTGGAACCAGATGTCAGTTTCTGCATTGGCTCATCATCCTGTGATTCTGGGCTAATCACTGCATCTCCGTGTGCCTTGAAAAATGAAAGTGTCCTAGTGTAATGTAGTTGGTGCTCATGTAATGCACTGCAATAATTTAGGTGAAGTTCGCACTATATAAAACGGCAAAAAAAGAAAAAGGAGACCACGGCTAGGATGATTAGTAAGCCAGGTCAACGAGAACTAAGCACAGATGAACTAAGCTATGAGGGCTGGACTAAGAGGGTCAGTATCAATGGGCACATAAACACGAGACAGACAAGAGCTATGAAACACAAGAATATCACAACCAGGGGCGAAAATGCCAGGGAGGTAAGACTAGGGATACAGGCATATAGAGCCAGATGGAACAGTTCTAAGGGGACATAGAAACAAAGGACTACAGTTACCAGGAAGATAAGGGCAAAGAGAATCTGGACCTTGAGTACCAGGACCAGAGGACGAGGTTGAGGAGGAAGAGGAGGAACAGGACCACTGATATAAAGACCGGGATGACCACACACTGGAGATCCACGCCACAGGGCTGGGAACAAGATGGCCGGGAAAATGAGGAACAATATGTCAGTACCAAAATAATCAGAGCAAGGAATTCAATGATAAATTATTGTAAAAGCTTGAGGACGAAGATCAGGAGGATTAGGATCAGATGCTGGAAGCCTAGAAAGATTAGGAGCATGAGGATTATAGCCAATAGGACCAGGGGACCACAATAGGCAAGGAACACGAGGGACCAGAACCAAAAGATGCCAGTTGGGCCAGAGCCAGAAGGACCAGGACTACAGAAAGAAGGATTAGAAGGTAGACCATGATCATAGGACCAGGGCCCAGACTACCATGACAAGTGTAAAGACCAAAAACTGAGGATAGTAGGTCTAGGGTGAGGAAGATCAGGAGAACCATAATAGCCACAGCTAGGAAGACCAAGGGGACTGGACCTGGATGTCCATGAGAACACAAGGATAAGGCTAAGAAGGACCCATACATAGTGAAGCAGGACCAACAAGGCCCAGATAATTTGGTGCAATGCAAGAAGGGCCAAGAGTGCAAGGCACTGTGTCAGGAGGACACAAAATATAAAAACCAGGAAGGCAAGAGCTAAGAGGCTGAGGCCTCAGAGGGCTAGGACACAAGAGGTCAGGTAGGCTGAGGGGACTACCAGGAACTGCTGTAATAAGGAGCAGATGAGCAGGGTGAGAAGGATCAGAAGGGTCAAGAGGAGCATGAAAGAAAAGGAAGAGCTAGGAGAAGGGGATATGAAAGGACCAGGATGGCCAGAAGGAACATATCCAAGAGTATTAGGCTTACAAAAAAGACACAAACAAACAAGTGGAACGAGAAACACATGTATAAAGTCTATTGAGCCAAAACCGGGAAGAGAACATGGACTGGAGGAACAGGGCAAGGAAATAATGTCTAGGCAAACCATATTGAGACTGAGGAAAACTAGAAGAACAGGGCCTAAAAATCATGAGATGATGGCTAGGCAATAACAGCTGTCAGGACAAGAGCTAAGAGGACCATGGTAACGAGGAACAGTGGGACCCTAAACAAGGGGAAAAGAAGCTCAAGTCAGAGCCCCAGTCATATCAGGGCAAACAGGACCTGTACTAGGAGGAGAAGGAGGAATAAGACAAGTAAGGCCAGGATAACAGGAGTCATGATTGCCAAGCCGGGTGGCTAAGAACAGAATGACCTGAACAAGGGCCACCAGGGCAAAGTGGACATGTTAGTCTAGGATGACAATGAGCAGGAGGACTAGGGCCAAGAGCATCATTACATGCTGGAAAAGAACCCAGAGAACTTGTCGATTCAGGAGCAGTTAGACTTGGGCCATTTAGACAAGATCAGGAGCAGGCCTAGGAGGACCCGACAGGTCAGAATTAAGGGCACTGGGACCTGACAATCAAAGTAGAGTTGGCGGACTAGAAATTAGGTTACTAGGACCAAGCTGTCAAGGATCAGAGGAACCTGGACAACCAGAGTCACATGGAACACTGTGACCAGGCCGGCCATGACCAAAATTACCAGGCCCAGCCCAAGTAGACCTAATAAGGTATACCAGGACCAGTGGACATAGTCAAAGGTCGACCACATTAACCAGGCCATGGTGAATCAAAGTGACCCAAACTAGGAAGACCAGGAGTGCCAGCCATAGAAAAACTGGAGCAACAGGGCTAGGTGGATAGGGACCCAACAGACCAGTAGGATTGGAGTGAGGATCTGAGGTGCAAGGACAAGGTGGCCCAGGAAGGGCTAATACAAAGATGATCCAGAAGACTAGAGTCAGGAAAAACTACTTCATTGAGAAATCTAGTACCAGGGTGATCAGAGCTAATTAGACCAGGGCCAGGGCGAGAATCAGGAGAGCCAAAGTAGCTAAGAAAAAAAGGACTTGGAATATCACTTGTAGTATGACCATCAACTAAAGGCACAGAAGGACCTGGAAGAGAAGGAAGAAGACTAGAAGCATGTCACTCTAAGCTATCCCTTTTTTAAACGTCTCTTATTTATGATTCTTTTGTTGCCAACCCATCAACTCTTCACCCCAGGTACACAACTAGTAACTCCTTGCTGAAAACACAGAACATTAAAAGTGAATAAAAAGCGTGGACTGTTACACTCTGGCCTCTGAGAGATGGAAGGCACTATCTGATGCTGGCACAGTAAGTGGATCTGAGGAAAGAGGGTCTGAAATTTGAAAGAGGAGTTTAAAGGTGGATAGGTGAAAATGAGTTTGGTCTGTGGAGGAGGGTAGAAAGGATTTGAGAATCTCAGATGAAGTCAGAAAAAAGGGTTAATGGCCAACAAAGGGGTCAAAGGGGTTTGGCAATAAGCAAATACATCTCAGGATCATAAGAAGGCTCTGCTGAGCAGAGTCAAGGTAATGGAGGTACCAGATACATCATATCAGCTGGCCCTAGAAGGGATTCTGTGTGACCCTCAGATATTTGCCATTTCATGTGCATATATGTGTGGTGGGTATGTAGCTAGTGCATAGTAGTTAGACTCCTTGGGTGATCACAATCTAAGTACATGGACCTGTGGGAAACATCCTGCATGCTGTGATGCAAAGTAGATACAGCTTCACTACACATTGGACCTGTATGACTGCAGTTGGAGGGTGATGTGTAGGGGAATGGAGAAAACAGATGCCAATGCGAAATTCTGTGAGGCCCTTATTAGCAAAGAACTGCTAATTAGGTCTTACTGAGTGACGACAAATGCTATATGTTAGAAATTGGATTTCTGATTGACTAGGGCATGCACCTAAGCCAGACAGAAAGCACCACTCTAATCAGGGCAAGGGAGTTGCACACTGAAGATAACCCCTGCTCGCCCCCTTGGTAGCTTGGCAGAGCAGGCAGGCTTATCCCAGAGGCAATGTGTAAAGAATTTGCCCAACACACTCACACTGCAGTGACACACTAGGCACACCACAAAAGAAACTCCACACACGGTTATGAAAAGATAGCCTTTGTATTATTCATAAAACAAATTAGAACATATCACATCTATACCCTGTGCCACCAGGCACTTATCATGTATTTACAGGTATTACATAAACACCAATAGGCCAATGGGGCCACTGTCATAATCATCAAATATATCACAATTTGCGAGACGAACCACCAGTAACTACTGATAAGGGTGCACTGAACACACCACCTCCAGGCATAACATATCAGCAGTGCATCATAGCCAACCTGAGGAATGTGCACCAACCATGATATCACCATTACCGTACACCTCTCTTGCGTAGGCCAAATAGGCACCACAACATAATCAGGCTCTGCGCGTCCCTGCCCCAAAGATTCCTGAGAGCACACTAGCCCCCAACACATGTAGTGCACCAAAGTACCGGCCCCTCTGTCCCCAATCGGCAGTCCCAGTGCTTCGGTGCTCAACACGTTGACTGTGCTGTAATTTTGTGGAGGTTCCATCCTCCACCAAGGCTTGGGGGCCTCCATCAAGGTTTACCATGAGCTACCAAGAACCACAACAAGGCCTCTGCCCCAAAAGTAGGGCTGTGGGGCCAAGGGTCACTCTGGCAGCTGCCCAATACTACCCACACCAGCTGCTACCCTGGCCACGTTTGGTGACGCCAACTCGGCTCCTCACCTGTCTTTTCCTTCCTCAAATTACAGGCAGGGAGAGCTGCTTCCCCGAGCACAGAGCAACCAAGTAGCTCCTGAAGCGGGAGAAATGGATGGAGCTGCCCAAGGCCATGCGGAGTAGCTGTGATGTTGGGGAAAATGTCTGCGTTGTTTGGACAACTCTGATGGTTCCCGGGACTCCACCCACAACCAGGCACAGCTTCTGCCTGGCTTCCAGCCTCTCCACTGTGGGGGCTGATTGCCAGGCAACGGATCAATGACTAGTGACCGCTCTAGAACGTCATCTCCTTCCAGCCCCGGACTTCGCACGATTTCCCATGCACTGAAGGGAAACTCGTCACGCTCGATCATCGCTCTCTGTGGCCACAGCAGCACCCAACCCTTCTCCACCCTGGAGACACAACACAGAGACCTAGCATCGCTCTTCTCATGCTGTGCACGCTTCCCACAATAAGGGCGGTCAGATTTCCAAACGCAGGCTGAATCTAAGGTCACTGAGGGCAGAGCTGGGCCCAGACAGGCCAGCTCACAGGGCCCTCCAGCACAGGGGAAATTGTTTGGTGTGGTTCCTCCTAGCACCCAGCAGTCCTCTTCTTCCTGTTCTCAAGTAAGCACCAGTGCAACAGACATGGAGGTCACAGCCCCAATATTTATATTGCACAAAGTCTTTGTTCTGCCCTGGTACAATACCCTGGACCCATTCCAAATCAGTACTGGGGGGCACTTGTCAAGTGCACAAAACTTTCCATTATAAGTGTAGGCCCTGGCCCCAAACACAACACAAGGGGGCAGAGCCGTCATTGTGGAAAGCAGGCACAGCCCTATTCAGATACAGGTGCTACTCCTCCCGCGATTCCGAATGCAGATCAGGCCTATTCAGCCTAGTGCTGACTCACCCAGATTCTCAAGAGCCATTGCACATCCCCAGCACCTGTCACTCCAAGGCCAGACAGTCAATACACAGCAGGCAGGCACAAAGACACATAGCACACAGAAATGACTACTTCTAAAAGTGGCATTTCTAAAACAGTGAAAATAAATCTGCTAACAGCAATATGCAGCTTTTATCACCACTATTCCAAACATACAAAACGTGATCACGCTACCCCTCTCATGTCAGGAATGACCACTGAAGCACATATCAGGGAATCTACACACTTCCCTATGAGAGGGCAGCCTCATAGCAGTAAGAAACAAAATAGGCTGTTTGTCACTACCAGGACATGCCACACAGCGAAGGTACATGTACTACTTTTTACCTACACATCAACCTGCCTGTTGGGCTAGCCAGGGCCAACCTTTGGGGTGACTGATATGTAGTAAAAGAGGAGTCACAGACATGGTAACCACTTTATGTGCCCCGTCACAACGGCAGTAAACTGCATGCAAAGGCCCTGCAGTGGCAGAGGTCTGAGACAGGTCTAAAAGGCTACTTTCCAGGGTAGCGCAAGCAGCTTCTGCAAGCCTACCAGTAGCATTTAATTTACTGCCCATGGGTATATGAGATACCACTGTACAAGGGACTGATAGGTAAATTAAATGTAGGCCAATCTTACCAAGTTTACCATAGAGAGCACATGCACCTTAGCACTGAACAGCAGTGATAAAGTCCCCAGATTCCTAAAATCACCAACAACAGGTCAAAAAAAATACAGAGGGCGGCAAAACGTTCTGGGATAACCCTGCAAAAGGGGGCAAGTCCAACACTAGATGATAGAAGTTAGATAGTAGACATAAGAGGTAGGTAATATTTTTTTCTTTTTGAAGGTGTTAAAGTTTCTAAGCAAGGTGATCCTTTTGTCTGTGCCTGATGACAACCAGACGCAAAGATCTCAGGATTCATGGCATCCTTATTTCAGACACTACTTATTTGAGCCAGCACTATTGCTACTACAGTGTGGCACCTAGCACAAAAGATGTGTCTAAGTGACGGATAGAAAATTATATTTGGAGGAGAATCACACTAAATCAATTCTGAAACCTCATTAGTGGAGTCACATCCCCTGCCTGGAAAATGAGTAGAAGGGTGAAACTGTGAAATGATGAATCCGTAGATCACAAGAATGGAGGTAACAACATGTCTCTGTTTACTCAGTGTCTTATTTCTTAAATATTGACAACAAAGTCAATGAGTGAGTTTCTTTTTTTCTGTGTCTTTGGTTCCTATATTTCTTTTTCTGATTTACTAGGACAATCATTCATATTCCAAAGGCATTCAGTTCAATAAATCATAGTCCCATTTCTTTGCTGTGGCTTCTCGACGGAATACTTTCACTGATTACCCAGAGTTGGGGCAGTTGAAAGAAGGATTTTATACTGTCTACCCTATTTAGAGTTAAACCTGGCTGCAAGGGACAAGAAAAGACATAATGACCTCATCACCCTGAGAGAGAAAACTTCCAGTGTGTGAGATCATTATTTTTTTTGTTTTCAAAAACAAACTCCTGCTTGGGAAGTATAGTCCTCCACCATCATACAGAGTTAACTCCATCCTCGAAACTGTAAATCAGGCCCATAGATTTTCTTCCTTTTGTCATGAGATTAGCATGAAACCTCCAATTATGCTTTATTGGTCACTGTATATGGAGCCCTATGCAATTGTTTATATTTGATCAAATCACCCTCAATTTTAGAGAGCTCTATATCACGCTCAATATACAACGTTTCCAGTTCAGGTTGTTGTTTTTCAAAATCATTGTTTAAAAATGTCTTGGTCTGATTTGTTTAATTGAATTGCACTACAATTAATTTTCTAGAATGCAGTGATTTGTTGTAGAAAAAGAGGTTTTCTGATAACATGGAGGCTTCAGATAATACTATATATGGCCCTGGTGCTTTCCCATGGCTTTGTGAGTAAGTGCGAGTACATAGATTTAGACAAGTAGATTTAGACAAGCTTAAACAAGTCTTGCAAAAGTTCTAATCATCTTCATCATTAGTCTCCTCTGCACTTAAATGAAAAGAAGTAGGAGCATTTGTGGAGCATGAGACAGCTCTATATAGGGCCTCCTATTATACGATGTCTTGGCTCAAGGTGTAATACAGTGACATTTAGTGCCATGCTGTTAGCCATGGATCCTTGGAATGCTTTCCCCAGACTTGTTACCTCTACCCCCTATATTTTTGATGGTATGGTGGATTTCCTTTTTGCTGACTTAGAAGCTTTTGGGCACTTTGCCCTTGCTGATCAGTGTCAAAGAGCAAGTGGTCCCTTTATAAATTGTTGTTGTAATTGGTTATCCATGATTGGCATATTTGATTTACTGTTAAGTCCTCAGTAAAGTGCATGGAGTGTACACAGGGCCTGTAGATCAGATGCTACTAGTGGGTCTGCAGCACTGGGTGCATCCCCAACATGAGTAGCCCTGTAACGGTATCTCAGGTCTGCCATTCTAGTGTCTGCACACAGTTGTAAACTGCCATTTTGACCTGGCAAGTGCACCCACTTGCCAGGCTCTAACCTTCCCTTTTCTTACATGTAAGGAATCCCTCAAGTAGGCCCAAGGTACTCCCATGGGCATGGTCTAGTGCATGTGAAAGGTAGGACATGGTGTGTGACAAGTCCTGATGGTGAAATACTGTGTATTTTGCTTTTCACTACTGAAAGGCTGTCTGTCCCATAGGCTAACATGGGAACTACTGTGTAACATTTTTCCAAGTGTCATTTTCCATTGAGACCAGATGGAGAAATTAAGTTGAGGCTCTCTGAACTCAGAATGTAATACCACATCTTTTTAGGGAGATGTTTATGTGTTTGAAAGTGCCACATGCAGAAATTAGACCTTTTCTTGTTTAAGCATTCTGTGTGCCTCTTCTGTTTGTTTTGTGTATTGACTGTCTGGTTTTGGAGTGCCAGTGGCTGTGGATGGGAATTCAATGTAGAGGGCCATTAGGTCAGTTGGGGGGTGTCCTGCCTTTCCTGTGTGTCTCATAGCTGGGCTGAATAGACCTTGGCTGCATATAGAGTGATGGGAGGAGTTGTACTTGGACCTGAATAGGCAGTATCTCCTCTGCACAATGCTTTCTCCACCTCCTGTGGTCATGCTGCACCACAGAGGACAGAACTGGTAAGTAATATACCTTAAACCCCAGAGAATTAGATCACTTTTGGACTCAAGAAGAAACTCTGCCAAAGAGAAGAGCTGGAGAGCTGTAAGCAGAAGACAAGCCCCTTTGCTGTGTTGCCTTGCCGGGTTGACCTGCAGTTGCTGCTTCTGCCAAGGTGAGGATAAAGACTGAAACTTTTCTGTGAACCTGCTTGAAGAAGAATCTCCAAGGGCTTGTGTGTGCTGGCCTCCTGTTCTAAAGTCCTAGGGACACAAAGACTTCCCTTGCAACCCACTGACCAACACCTAGACTCCTCTGTGGACTCAAGTATTCACAAGGGCACTAATTCCAGTTCCTTGGCCCTGTGAAGTGTGTGGTTGGTGCTGCAAAATAAAGAAAACCAAATCTGACACTGTCAGCACAGCCGCAACCTGCACCGAGGCAAGAAGCACCACTCATGAAGTGCACAATGCATCGCCCCGCCTGCACAGCAGCTTTAACTCCCTTCAACACCTGCAGTTATTGGCCTTCCCGACACCAGCGCTCCCACATATGCTGTCACCACTAGCGGCAGCATCCTATATCACAAAGTCGAATAACCAACAAGAGGGACTACACAAACTTTTCAACATCGCATTGCCTCACCGGAACTGATGCCTCACGGCTGCCGACTTGCTGTCTTGGACTCGACACAGCACATCCTCTCAGACATGATGTCTCGCCTCCCTTGTGGCATCCAGGACACTAGCCTCAACCTTGGCACCAATACCTCACCTCCACTATTCCATGCATTTTCCCTAGACTTCATTTTACAAGGTGCTGTCATTTGTGGTTCCGTGTGACTCCATGTCCGACGCCGCACATCTCGCTGTCGGCTCTGTACTTTGGACTCATGCCTGTCACGATGTCGTAATAGCCCCAGGTGGAACTATTTTGTATCTGCATTTCTATTTTTGCAATCACTGTTTTAAAGTGATATTTTGATACATGTATGTTGGATTTTTGTCATTTTGGTCTTGTTTGGTTTAGATAAAGATACTTTATTTTTCTTAACTGGCGTGTTGTCTATTTGTGGTATTTTCACTGTGTTACTGTGTGTTTTGAGTAGAAATACTTTACACCTTGCCTTTGGGACAAGCCTATCTGCTTGTGCCAAACTACGAAGGGGTGAGCAGGGGTTACCTGAAGTGTGTAACTTCTTTACCCTGACTAGAAGCAAGGGTCCCTACTTGGACAAAGAGACATTAGAGAACCCCATTTCTATCACATGTCCATCAAAAAAAGCTTGGAAATATTCAAACATTCCTGAACTTTAGACCTATAAATTAGTCCCAGTATCTAAGCCAGTTTCAAAATTACAGGCTTCGTGACCACAAAAGTGTTTACCATTATGTACAAAGCCTTTTTTATGAGTTTGAAAACTATTTCAACTTGTAAAAAGAACTTTTGCAATTGCTTTCAAATTGCAATTCGGAGGGTTCATGAAAGGTGTTTCCTCTCTCCACTTTTCAATTTAGAACGGAATTTATTGATAGTTTATAACAATAATTCCTGTTGCAAACCATTGATGAGCTAACATTCCCTGAGTTGCGGTGGTAACTAATTTGCAAATGGAAAAAGGTCCCCATAGGACCCATTTCCCTTTGGGAATCATGTCAGGGGGGAGAAGTTCTATAAAGTCCGAAAATGTTTTTTTTTCTTTTTTTTAAACAAGCAATGGTCCTTTAAGGAACATGGGTTACTTAAAAAAAACTGTTTCCATTTTGTAATACAGTCATAGAGATTATTGTGTGCTGCCCCTTGTAGGCCACCATCTCTGTGATTGTGTCAAATCACAGAGGGTCCCAAATTGTCACTTTTTTCGAAAAATTGTATTCCATTTCCCTTAAAGGACAGGGTCATGTTTAAAACAAAAAGTATCCATTTTTAAATGTTTGCTTAAGAGTTACCACTTGTGCCTTGAACTACTGCCCACTTTTCATATTTTTTAAAACTTTATACATGGGTTATCAACCCCTTTGAGGTCTTGCTATATTTTCAATGTTTTGGCATGAACTTTCCTTCACAAAGCATTGATATATAGCATACATATTCAGTATTTGGAAGGGACAAAGGGGAGGGGTTTGGGGCGGGAGTGGGGTAGGGGAGGCGGGGGGGGGAAGAAGGGGAGGGAATGGACAATGGGCGCTGTCTCCTAGCGTTCTTCTTGGAAGCAGGCAACCAGACACACCTCTCTCAGACATTGAATCGGTATCCCAACTCCTAAAATGGGATTAGTACACAGAACAAACATTTTAACGGTCACGAACACTGAATTGGAAGCATTTGCAACTGTTAAAATGTTTGTTACATCTGGCACTTTCAAACACAAATTCACAAAGTAATTATAAGTAAATGTAAAATGTATGACTTTGCTACCAATCTACCCTTTTGGGGTGTTCAGCATCAACTTATTAGCCTAGTTCCAATCCTCTTCTGCATTAAATGCTCTTTAAATATAGTCTGGTGGTCATGCAGTCAAGCAGTGAGGTACCCTCTGCATTACGGAACACTTGTAAATGCTGTATAATAGGTTTAGGAGGAAAAACATTATTGGATTTTGGCGCCTGATTAATATAGATGCTGAAGAACAGGGGAAGATTAAATCACCCCTGCTTTACCCATGGCATTAGTCAGATATAGACTGATTTTATGTACTGTCATACAATACCTCTGTAGTTGGAGCCACAAAAAATTGAAAGCCATTTAGTGGCCAATAAAAGGGACCTACAGCTTAGTTTGAAGGATGATGACATATTGATGGGAAATATTGCATTAAATAATCTTGTGTGTTACATTTATTGTGAACTTCTGTTTAATAAAGTGGACCCCTCCTTATGTGCTGGGTCGATGCTGGGCTTGGGTAGTTGTTACGGGGGAGGTTTATTTGTAGTTTTCCACTATGGGTATGATTTTAGTAGTCCCTGGGCACTTGGACTACTGGGCTCGGATTGTGACACTCAGAACCTTATACCACTGGTCTCCTCGGACATATCCTTAATAGTGAGCCAAAACAGAGTACTCAGTGCACCCCTTTAGCACTTGACCCTTGCAGGGGCTAAGTCAAACAGTCCAAGACCTACACAGGCTGGTGGCAAGGAGTTAGAGACTCAGCACTCAACAGCACATCTGATACTAAATAGTAAATTACAGCCCAGCCCATACTTTAGTTTGTAAAAGACATCCACTTCAACACTAACTCACAATGCAGTTACTGTACATAGCTATCACAGGGCATCATAAGCAATATACCTATATTATAAATTAGCAAGGGTGGTGATCTGTGGGTCAATCTAAATTGCTCCGTATGAACAGGTCTTATGTGGTTATGATCATTGGTCCCTCAGGGGAAAACTCACAGGAGTCATGAGCAGGGACGATGTTCACCCTTCTGTCCAAGAGTTATATTTTTTTCAGCCCCCAAAATTGCATCTATTCATCCCATCTACTTTAGAATCATAGTTACATAGTATCTTTCTGTCATTCTAGGTGTTTCACACATGCAAATTATGTAGTTCAGTGGGTACCAGGTTGCCTCACGGCAGTAGGTAATGTGTGATGTGCATGACCTGCTGAGTTAGATGGGCCTGCTCGTTACACCATTAGTAAACAACACAAAATGCCCAAACTACAGTTACTCAATACAATTTTTTGATATAGGGTAAGAAACACTTTATTATCGCTTTCCTGGACACCATTATTTTGTGTCAATCATTTTGTATTTTCTATAATTTGAAAAAATTGCTGACAGAAAAAAGACATTGATTGCAAATATTTACAAATATTTACAAGGCTGGACTAATGTTAGCAAACATTAAGGGCAAAGACTATTTACACATTTAGAAATTATTAGAACACACAATAGAAAATATTCTCACATCAGACATTATTGAAAAAAAAAATAATACAAACATATCAATTTACGAACAACAAAAAGCTAACAAACACTGAATGAGAGAAACTAGGGGTTGGAAAGATAAATGATAAAATATCTTGTAAATTTTAGTGCTGGACCAGCCAGTCCTAGCTTTAGTGCAACAGTAATACTTTATGTCTCCCAACCAATACTGCCCTTTACACCAGGCAGAGCCTGGGCAGCACATAGAGTGGTGGTGGAGAGGCTGTGTGGTGGTCTAACTGCTTGCGGTTAGGTGTTTCCTGCTTCACAGGCTATACCTTGTCCCAGGAAAACAACATCCAACCCAAAACATAGATAGGAGACCTGCCCAGTTGCAATGGTGGGTCAGGAGACGTTTGATTACACTGTCTGTGAACAGATGGACTTATTCCTTCTAATCACAGTTCAGTACCACCAACTGCAGTCTAAAGAATATCTTGCCTATAAGCACTGGCTGTTCATAACTGGCATTTAGTAGATCTTCTGAAAGACACTTCATTCTCAGGCATTGCATGGGCCAGTATACCCTTTAGTTGCACTGAGGTCATCCGGACCTCACCCATTAATGCAAGGGGTTTAGGTCCTTGATGGACTACCGCAGTTGTAACAGTTTTCTACCTCCTAAGCTTGTTTGCTGTCCTCTGCAAGGGGACCTTATTGCCGCTCCTCAGCAGTCAGTCTCCTCCATCTCTCAAGGCAGACTCCAAAGAAGCTTTGTTAAAGCGAGTGTGAATCTATATAGGTGAGAATGCACCACCACCAAGAAAATATTTCTTGGATTTAAATATCTTGTGTAGGTTGTCAAACATCTTCTAGTTTTGGTACCAAACCTGGCAAGCAAAGCTGGAGATAATCAGAAAAGGGAAACGGAAATTCCTTAGGACTCAAAGAGGATCTCTGTCTCCTCTCCTTCATACCCACATTTTTGTCCCACTACCAATTGCCCCTAGAATGTCCTGGGGAAACCCTGATATTCAAACCTTCTATCGGGGCTCTCTCAAACCCTACAATGTAGGTATTACTTGGATGCATCAAATTTAAAATTAATTCTGGTGTGTCTATAGCAACCTGGACAACACATGCTCCATACATGTATTGTAAACACACACACACATGCACAAGCACACATACACACACACACTCACACAAACAGATACACACATGTAATATCCATGCCCTACAATGGATTGTTGAAGGACCCTGTAGAAGAGGACTGCTATCCATTTGAAAAGAGTTCCCAAAAGGCAATTCTCCCTGGCAGGGACAGGTAAAAAGACCTGCCTTGCCCCTGTAAATAGCAGTTTTGCCACCACTGCCAGTCCCCAACAGCTCAGAGAGCTGACAGTCAACATGTTTGGTATGTCAGAATGTTTGAACTAATCTCCGTCACTGGTACTCACTCTCACTCCGTCCACATTCCGGTCTATTGTTTTGTTTACTCAACATGCACCTTCCTGGCTCTCCCTGTGAGATGCCTCTCCTGGGCACCCCCAAGGTGAAGCCAGGCATCCCAGTGTTGTAGGGGCCGTTGTGGAGATTAACCCCTTCAGTGCTGATGACAAAGCCAGCTCGTCATGGGCGTTACCTGCGCTACACGCATGACGAGCTGGCTTTGTCACGTAACGCGGGTTTTTTAAATTTTCAGCGCGCAGCGGGAAAACCGCTAGCGCGCATGCGGTTAAGCAAGCTATTGCCCAGAGTTGCAGCGTCAGACCCATGATTAGATTAGGTGCCGATGCGAGAATTATCGAGTCCGCGGGCATTGAGCCCAAGACCCTGCCGCGTCAGGACTTGAACCCTGGTCCCGGGCCTGATCTCTGCTTCAGAGTCTGCCGCTCTAACCAGTGAGCCACACTTCTCCACCCGATGATATATAAAATAAAATAATTTGTGCAAGAGTACAGTCTTTTTCACTAGGACAACATGGATTTCAACATTATGTATGTTGACACATGTTTTTTTTTGGGGGGAGGGGTTCCACTACATGGTGAAATGTCTGTTCACCATACTACACATGTTTACGTGTCAATATATTTTGATGTAGCCATTGTCATATTACTTTTTAGCCCTGAAGAAGTCGCGGGGTCAACCCCTATCGACGAAACACATGTTGGCTAGGCGTTGTGGGTTAAAAGAAAAAATAAAATCATATGGACCACTCTTGTCATTTTCTTTATACCCTGACTTGTTAAAAAAAATGCACAATTGACTTGAGCTTGTGCAGAGGATAGGAATTGGTTTTGTCTGACCTTAGGGTCAAATGTTTTGAGGGTTTAGGGTGTTTTCCCTCACCTCTAGCACTGCTAGAATACGTTACTACCTTAGAGCGACGAAAACTCCAAAGGCGCCATATCTCCTAGCTAAGCACACCCCAACATTGTAAAACTTTGCTTATGGAACTGCGTTGCATCTAAAGTAAACATCAGTTGCGCTTCTAAATTAAATAACTGGACTTTAAACATTGCGATATCTCAAACAAAGATGAACAGATAGGCTCAACTCCAATGCACCTTTTCATGACACCGCCCCTCATGATTACCTCTTTAAATGAATGTAACGTGGCTGTCGCTGTGCAAGCAGAGATGCCCAAACCAATTCCAGTATAGACGCGGGTTGGCCATGGTGCGGCCCCGTGAAATGAAAAGTGATTTAATCTTTGTGCCACCTTTGCACTCTTTAAAAGGCTCCCCCATCCGCAGTGCTCTTGAAGGATTCTGTTCTTAGGAGTAGTAAAACGAGACATTTATTTCTTCCTTACACCACTTTTTCATTTTCTTTCCCATGGTGCTCTACCCTACCTACACGGGAGAACCTAATTTGCTTGAGTGTAATTGCTTTGAAGAATCTTAACGGCATTACATGTTCTGTATTATGAAGGTTTTCTCTGTGTGCTTCTTTTCACTTACCACCAGACTGCAGTAGGTGCCACAAGCTGTGCAAGCTGATTTTCATGCTTTCTTCTCATTTTGTACTAAATTAGTCATGCCCTTGATACTTTTACATGTTATTATTATGATTAAGTATTTATAAAACTCGGCGTGTGCTCTAAGCAGCATGCCGTTGAATACATAATGCCTCTGCACTGCAGAATAGCACTGAAACAAAATAACACCACAGCAGCTTAACACGTGCGAGATATAGTTTATATGACACTCTCCAAACTTCTAAATAAATATAATAGAAAGTGAGAAAGCTTTACCAATCGGTTGATAGCAATATAAAGCTGTACACTAGCAACAAGTTGCCTGCATGAGCTTCTGATGATTTCAGTCATAATTGTCTAATCAGTACTGGGATAGTTGGATCCAAAAGTGGGTACACCCAATAGGTGCTTGAAAGTGTAGGAGATACTAGAACTGATAACAAAACATTTTAGACAGGCGCAATTACATGACCTTGGTTGTAAGCAGTGCTTAGTTTGTAAAAAAATGTAACGCCAAGGCCCTCGTCAGAAGGCGACCGCAGTTTATACCACCCATTGCCCTTCCCACTGTAGCCAATGACAGTACCTACACAACTAACCATCACACTGCTAGAAGTGTGATAGTTCAGGCTGTTTCATGCCTCTAAACCTATGAGAATGGCTTGGGCGACAGGCATTAGTTGTTTTTTAATGTGTATTGAATGAATAAACCACTGTTGCTCTGTTCATCCCAAAATTACACAAACAGCACCGCCATGTACCAACTGCCATAAGTGCCGGTGATGACAATTATGTGCTGGTGCTCAGTACTGGAAATAACCGGCTCAAATTAAGCACTAGTGGTAAGTTAAGGAAAGGCTTGCTCCAAACACCATTTGCCATTGTATTATGAAAACAGGGTTCTATAAGTACTAACTTGTGTTAAGAAGTGTTAAGAACATCTGCACATATTCCTTGCATGGTATTTTGTTTTGCTTGTGTTAGAAATCGGGTTATTGTTTGAAGGGGATAAAAGCCCCACCCAGGCAACAACCACAAGTCTTGTCATAAAAGACACTATATTAACCCGTGCTTAACCCTCTGGTAGTTTGGCACAAAAGCAAGTAGACCTAACTACGAGTCAATGTGTAATATATTTATGCAGCACGCAAACAACAATAAAGTGAAAACACAATGCTAGAAGAATCCCAATTTAGAAAAATAGAGTCATTTTTAATAAGTAAAATTATACCAGAAAGAAAACATCCAATCACTAGAACCAAACATATGTAGTTTTAAAGTTTTGGGGGAAAAAGCTCCTAAAAGCACAAAGTTCCACTTGCGATCTTCTTGTTGCACTTAACAGTGGAAAGCCATAAGTTCAGACTGACCGCAATGGAGTGCGGGTCGGCTTAAAGGACCCACTGAAATGTAACCTTCAAAGTCCTGTGTGAAAAATTCCATTTGCAGTGGAAGAAACCATGAGGAGGAGGCTGACTGTTGCGGATGATCGCCGATGTGGCACAACAGGCAGGTCAGGAGGTGAGGATGGTCGTAGCTGTTCTTCCTGCTACAGTCGGAGCTCTACTTCCTTCCAGATGGTGAGCTATGTGTTGCTACAAAGCAGACAATATACAGGCAAAGCTGGACTCACAGCTAACAGGGGAGGAGCTGAGCAACATCATGGCTGCTCGGAGCTGATGCTCCATTGTGAACCCTCTCTCCTGCCTCCAGAATGGCGGGATTCAGAGCATTAACCAACAAGCTGTTCAACAATCCTAAAAGCCAGCGGCACCGGGAACACAGCATTGCCAAGTTTGTGCCTTGCGATGGCCAGACAATCAACTAAACGACACCGAGTGAGTCGCAGCAGCTGAGGCAAGATGGTGACCGCGTCCCTTATAATGATGTAAACGGGAGCAAATCGGGCAGAAACTGCAATTTACCTCCAAGCCCTGTGGATATTACACACTCTCTCTGCCGCAGGACTCATCGCAGACAGTCTGAGACTTATGCACCCCGTGGCAAAGTGGCGAGTAGGTGCCGGCGGAAAGAGAAAGCCGGAGAAGCAAGTGGACCTGACCTTGATCAGCCGACCCGATGAGATGACGCGCAAATGACTGGTTTTATGAAGAGAGGCTGAGTATCACCAGCGGAGACAGGTACAACAGCAGAATGGGATATGATTAAACCCCTGAGCAGCAGGAATTAGGAGACTAGCCATATCACCAGTACATCAGAAATGATGATGCCTGAACTTAAGATGGTGGCTTTACCCCAGTGAATCTGGGCAGCCCTCAATGAGTTATCTGATGGAGAGGGATCTAGAAAAGCAGCAGTCACTAAGAGGGGGCAACTCACTGATCCTTGGCTCACGGACACCAGGTTTGGGATAGTGTATATTGGAGCTCCAAGCTACCGAGATTTCTTTAATCATTCTGACTGACCTCAAGATGGCCACCAGCTTTGCATTTTAACCTTGCCACATTGTTTTCCTTGTGTTATGGGTGATAGAGGCAGAACAAACTTAGAACACACAATCAAATACCCTTCCTCCACAAGATCCCCTCACTTGTAATGAAAAGCCCTGCATCATTGGACCGATGATGTTAAGGACAGCACCCACGCCAGCAAACTCTAAACACCCTTCACTATGTGCCGGAGCAGCGTGGAAACTGGGGGTTACTTCGGTGGAAGCACTGCGCGTTACTGGGTGACGGCCATATGGGAGAGGTCTAAGTCCACAATGCCTGTCTATAAAATGGCGGATGCACTGCGCGGAAACAGGCCACTTTGTCTTAACCCTGCTGCCACACTGTGGCTGAGGCAAATGATGTTTGGCCACACTTGCGGCAGTACACTGCTACTCTCACAATCACACAAAAACTCTCCTGGTACAACAGTGGGGAGGGGACATCGCTGGGAAAGCCAGCCCTGGTCGTCCCTGGGGAACAATCAAGGAGTTTGATTGGTCTGAGGTTCACTTCTCTCCACCCTCCCGGGTTTAAACTCCAAACCTTACAAGGAACCATGATCATTAACCTGACTGTGGAGACTGAGCAATATAACTGATGCCTGGTGGAGCTGCATAGACAGCTATAGAGGAGATCAGCTTTGGTTCACCCCCTCTGCCGTCACCTACCCAGCCGAACATTGGACATTGTTTTCCTTGTCTCTCCCCTGTCTCCTTTCCTCCCTCTCCTACTGCATAACATTGTTTTTGATATGTCTTTGTATTTTGTATTTTTTAACCCTGTAAGTGATGTTATTTGTAGCTTAGTGCTCTGAAACTTCCGGGTCTAGCCAGAGCTATATAAAACTCAAGTAAATAAATAAATAAATAAGTACCCTAAGGACCCTAAGGACCCCCTCCATTCATAGGGAACTGGAGCCACAGGATAGTGACTATTGTGGCTGTCGAATACTACAAACTGGTTGAAATGTTGAGAATGATCTGTTTTGAGGACACCAAATGACACCTAACAGTAGATATGCTGGCTCCTGTGTCTCTCAGAGCCTCCACATGATGCCTAGTTATTATACCCACTGCCTTTACTTTTTAGCATAGAGTGGAATAGCATTGAGTGGAGTGGTGTACAATGGAGTGGCATAGAGTGGAATAGTGTGCAGTGAAATGGCATACATTGGGGTGGCATACAGTGGGGTGCTGTAGAGTGGAGAGGCATAAACTCGATTAGCGATGAGTGGAGCGGCATAGAGTTGAACAGCATAGAGTGGAGTGGTGTAGAGTTGAGTGGCATACAGTGGAGTGGCGTAAAGATGAATATTGTAGAATGAAGTGGTGTGGAGTTCAGTGGTTTAGAGTGGAATAGCTTCTAGAGGAGTGGATAGAGCATGGTTGCGTAGAGTGGAGTCTAGTTTAAACAGACGTAGCATGAGATATAGATGACATTTGGCAAGAATATAGATTATGGGCTATAAAGGGTAATTTTTAGTAGTAGCTATATATTGGATAAGTAGTGTTAAAGTTATAAATCACAGTATAACGTAGTAACTGTGCAATATACAGCTGTGTGTGCTAATCAAAAGGGAGTATATCATTGGCTAATTGCTGTCTTTACAAAAATAAAATGCAGCCATGTAGTTTTAACCACACTTTGGCTGTGTGCTGGGTTAGGGCCTTGGATACAGGTAAGTAGTAGCTTTTATTGTTGTCCCCTTCCTATTTCCACTTTATTATTGTATAATAAATAGTAAGTAAGTAAGTATTTTTTTATTATGTTGGGTAAATTGAAACCATTGCATACATTAAAACATTTAGAATAATTTGTCTGGCTCTTATGCAATAAAATACTCTATTAAAAGACCCAATGTTTTTATGACAATAAATACGTGAGAATAAAAAGTCATTGGAGGATGTACTTGAGTTGTGAAAACCATCTGCTCCATACTCTGATAAGTCTGTAATTATTACTCCACTGTGTCTATTCTGATGGAATTTAGTTCTAACACGGTGCAAGCAAGTTTTTCAGTGTTTTTCCCGTTATTTCAAGAAATTTAGTTAGCCAGCAGTTTAGCTGTACTCTCTCCGGATTAAAGCACAGCATTACCACTTGTCTGCAGGACCTAACTCCATGCTGTCTGAACATCGGTTTTAGCACGGTTATCCTTATATCTCTTAGGTTGTTACAGATGCATATACCGTGGATAACATCCTCAACACCACAGCCACATAAACGTCAGAGCTGGTCTCCTTCACTTCTCTCCCAAGGAGGTAGGAATTGGTTGAAGGGTCCGACCGTCCGATCTCCATCCGTAGTTTTGGGAATTTTTCTTTGGTGATGATTTTTATTCCTCTCTTCAAGTAGGATTGGGGTTTGAGGAAATTGTATGTGCTTAGTACCGCCTAGCCATGAGCTCGTTTGGCTAATGCTTTTTTGTCCTCTATAACAGATAATAGGCGGGTTACCTTTGTTACAGCTTGTTTTAAAATGAAATGATTCGTTGAGATGATCCACAGGTCTGTTAGGCCTAATAGTTTTATGGATTCCTGCAGATATTCGGTACAAAGTTGGGAACCAATTGTGGACAATATTTAACGGGGTCCAGAGTATGTGTCCAGTCAACTATAAGGCAAAAGAATACAAAGTTCCCCAGGGAAAATATGTGTAATGGTATGGAGTAGAACGAAAGCAGGGAACGTTGTGTTCCCTTGTTGGACTAGAAGACCTCACACACCCAGAAACCTAGGTGTCATGCTTCATCATTGGTCTCCTGCTCCTCGTCAAACTGGCGCTGCAATGTCTGACGGGCGCCGTAGGCGCTCTTTGTTGGGGATCTTTTGTTCCAGCCAATGGTTTGAGTGCGTGTAAGGGGTCTGGTGGTGGTGTAGTCGTGAGGGAGTGGTGAGATTTAAAAGAAGGTGAGACAGTCCACAAGGGACTTTATTCATGTGGCTGACTCCCTTGGTTAAAATGGTGGGGGGGAGATAGGGACTGCTTAGTCTACAGTGGGCTAACTCAACCGTCTAAAAAGGTCGGCATGTTTCTTGCCTGTCTGGCAATTCTTCAGGACCTCGGGTATTAGGTACTACACAGTGAGAATAAGGTAAACAAAAAAAGAGAAAGAAGAAAGATACAACCTCACTGGGTCAATCAGGGAGCAGGCAAATTGGTCCTGCTCTAGGGGGGAGACCCTAGCAGTAACACTACAGGGCCCCGCAGTCTGTTCCCGTGGGGCTGTTCGAAAAGGTAAGGTACCTCAAACACGAGCAGCCAGGGTGAATGACCTACCCCAACGCGAGGCGCCCCAATCGGTGGCGCGGAACAGCTGCAGATATTCTCTTGCTGGTGATTTTTCGTGGCAAGACAATTCTGTCTAGAGTTGTTTGTTCAGGGATCCTTCTTTGTCTTCTTTAATTTTATGCTAGCATTTCACAAATGCTCCCCTTCTTTCCATTGTCTTTATTTGAAGCCCAAATTCTAACCATATTTGGGCTGGGGAAGTGTATCTAGGGAGTCGGAAGATCGCTCGATAAGAGCTGGATATTATATTTTCAATGATTGTTGCGTCTTTTCCCTTCATCGATTCACTCCCGTAGGTTATAATGGGATGAAGTTTAGCTCACAGGACCCTTAGCAGAGGATCGAGCGTCAGATCCGGTAGCAGCTTCTTCAGAGGTTTAGTGGCTAGGTAGGTCATTACCCCCTTTCTCCGTAAGGATTCCATTTGTGGTTTAAATTAATTGCTATGGTCCAGTATTATTCCAAGGTATTTGTAGCTTGCTGCTTGGTCTAAACGGTGACCATCCAGGAACTTATTAGGCTTTTTTTTCCTGTGGTAATTTACTGCCATCATTTTTGTTTTATTGAGGTTTATTTTCAATGCATTTTGTTGTTAAAATCTGTGAGTCGCGTTCAGGAGGTGCTGAAGTCCAATGGGTGTCCTGCTTATCAAAACTAAATCGTTGGCATATAACAAATTTGACAGTCTTGTGCTTCCTAATTTTGGAGCATGGGCTGTAGATTTATTCAGCTCCCCTGGAAGATCCGCTAAAAAAAGGTTATAAAGCAATGGGGCTAGGACGCATCCTTGTTTCAGCCCTTTTGAGGTGGGTATTTTTTTTGTGATATGTGTGAACCAGCACCTAGCTTTATCCAGACCCATCTGTTGGTATGCAGTTTCCTGAGTTGGGCAAGGAGAGCAGGCGGTATCCCCCAGCCATCCAAATTTTGCCAGGGTTTTGTTTGTTCGACATGGTCAAATGCTGATGTAAAGTCTATGAAGCAGAGAAACAGGGGATATTTCCTCTGTTTAGCTGCATCCATGAGTAAGGTCAGCGCCATAATGTCCGTTATTGTACCTTGTCCTTTCCGGAACCCTGTTTGCATTGGCAGGATTATATTATTCTCAGAAACCCAAGTGGCTATGTTGTTTAAAATGAGCCCCGCGTAATAGTTAGCCTCGATGTCTATGAGGGTTTTCAATTGGTAGCTTTTTGACACAGACCTAGCACCTTGTTTATAGATCAAGCTTATAACTGAGCCTCTCCATGACTCAGGAATTGTCGAGGTTGTGGCTATATGCTTAAAAACTGGTGCTAACGTGTTGCTCTAAAATTCCAGGTCATTTTTTTAACAGCATTGGTGGAATGCCATTGGGGCCAGGTGCTCCCGCCTGTCTGCCCCTTGCTATTTGTTTCTTTATTTGTGCTGCTGCATGGTTGCTGTGCTCATCCACTATTTTAAATGTGAGGTTTTAAGCAGAAATTGATTCTTTCTCCCGTTGCTGTTGGTTTGACTCTGTACTATCACTTTCCTCTAATGGGGCTGGGAATCGCAGTGTCACTTCCTTTACGGGCCTGCTAGGGCTTTCAATTCCCAGGTGTACAAAGGGGTTGCCTTTAGCTCTTTTTCATTAAAGTGGTTAAAAAGAAAGTCTACCCAGGCTGCTTCAGTGATGTAAGAGTTGATGCCAATATGGTTTGGCTGCTGTAGTCTGTTGACAGATTGCCTGAACTTGGCACTATTTTTCTGTTTTGCGTCATGAAGGAGTTTAGCCCAAACTTCGTTGTTACTGGACCTTTGGCTGGTCCATCTTCTTTTCTAGAATAGAGCCTTTGATTCACGAAGGGGCTGCTGAAGACTCAGGTTTCCCGGTGATTTCCGGAGTAACCTTAGTGTGTAATTTATCGTTTGTTTCAGTTTCTTTGAGACAGGGCTACTTGCTTTTATCCCTGGTAGGACCATACTGTTCCTTTGTTTCAGTCTCGTTTTGGTTGTGGCTTTATCGCCAAGAGACACGACAAATTATAATAAAGTGGTAATAAGTAGGGAAAGAGTATAAAAACCTAATACTTATACTTAATTAAGGCCCTAAGCAGGAACACAGTGAGGCAAAAACACTATGGGTACTTTTTACTTTTGTAAAGGCAATCATAAGCTAATCATATATAGTCTTGTCATCGGCAAGGTCTTGGAAATCAACATGAACTTACTGTGGTATACTGCTACCTGAGATATCACTAAGATTCAGAATCTTATAAGTTTAAAAGTACTAACTCTAGTTTTGTGGAGGTTCTTCCGGGGTGTCAAGTGTGGATTTGAGCCGGTCTCCTCGGCATGTGCATATGCTACTCCCCAACAGGGGACCAATGAGACTTTCTGCCCATCCAAGGAATGAATAAGGGTATTCACCAATCTGCTCTGCAGGGGGGAGAAAGCCCAGTATAAACCTTAGTTTTCCTATTTGCTGTTTTTTGTGTGAGGACTCCTACTAGCAATGGTTTGATACATGCCTGCCCAAGGCCCAAGGACCAGTCAGGTTTTATTTTTTAGAAGGACAAATGGGGGAACGCGGGGTGGTATGATCTTTGTGGTTCCCTACCGATTCTGGAAGTAGATTTCACAAGAATTCAAGGAAAAATGTGTGATTTTAGACAAAGTTCGAGGTTTGCAGGGCATTACGGGTATGAAGGCATCTTAGGATACACACAATACTCACCACTCTGGACTCCCACAGGTATATAGCTTACAGGAATAAATACATTTGGTAGGTTTTCCAGGGTCTAAATACCACAGCTACCCTCATGACCAAATCAGGTAATTATTTTTACAGGAAATGTTAATGACTCCACATAGCATTGTGGACGCTAGGCCTACACACACAAATGAGGTGCCATTTTTATTGGGAGAATTGAGAAAATGCAGGTTGGATGTAAATTTGGGGCTCCTCACAGATTCCAGAATGGGTGTTTTCAGCTAAAGTATGAGGTTTGCACAGGCTTCTGGATTAAAAAAACTGGGGAGAAACCTGCAAGTCACACCACACTGCACTCTACCAGGTATCTAGTTTTTAGAAATGTGTAGGTTTGGTAGGTTTCTCTAGGTGCCGGGCAGAGCTAGGGCTCAAACACTGCCCTTTCCTGATGCGGGTGCTAGGCCCACCCTCACAAGAAAGGTGCCATTTGTTTTGAAAGACATGGAGTAATGCTGGGTGTTAGGAAATTTGTGACTTCTTACAGTTGCCAGATCTTTTCCTCACAAAAATGTGAGTAAAATAAGATGTTAGTCAAAGTATGAGATTTGCAAGTGCTTTTGGGTAAGAAAACCTGGTTAGAAAAACACAAGTTACCCCTCCCTGGACATCCCTGGGTGACTAGTTTTCAAATATGTGCCGGTATGGTAGGTTTCTCTAGGTGCTGGCTTAGCTAGGGTCTAAATCCATAGCTACCCAAAATGCTAAAATGGAATTAGTTTTTAGAGGAAAAACTGTATGTTTTGTTTTGGGCCCTTTCCTGTTGCGGGAGGTTGACCCATCCAGGCAACACTGGGCAATTGAAAATGTGTGGCTCCCTACAGATTCCAGAAACTTTCCTCATAGAAATGTGAAGAACATGTGTTTATTTAGCCAAAGTTTGAGGTTTGCATGGGCACTGGGTGAGAAAAACTAGTGAGAGCCTCACAAGTCCCACCACCCTGAACACCTCTGGGTGTCTAACTTTCCGAAATATCTGAGAATTGTGGGGTTACCTGGACGGTGGGTGAGCTAAAGCACAAAATCCATATCTAGCCACATTGTAAAAAAGTGTGGATTATGCTAGATGAAATGTATGTCTTCAGGTCAAGTTTGGGGCTTTTTGTGTCACAGACGCTAGGCACAGCCATTCAAAATAAGGTACTGTTTTTGTTAGGAGACATGTGGAAACACCGAATAGTAGAACATTAACAGTTGTATTTTTATGTGCAGTCGTGGCTTCCAAATATAAGCCAGAGTGGAGGAAAGAAGACATTTTGCAAAATGCCCTCTGAATTTTATGATGCTATGGGTAACCCAAAATTCAAAGGTGTACAAATAACCACTGCTCCAAAATTCAGTATCTGGTGTACATTTCATAAATTGCAGAGGGTTCTTTCATACCCATTTTACACTGTTTATATTTTACCATATAAATTGCTCTATATTGGGTAGATAATGACAAAATATAGTACGTTGCAGCTAAGTTGTTAGCTCTGGGCACCACATGTCCTTGGACAACCTACAAACCCTATAAAGCGAATTACAGACTGAAAACTGTTAGAAGGTAGTTTATTAGTATGTGCAGGTAGGTACATATAGCTAGTAATAACACCACAATCACAAATAAGGTACAGTCAAGTTCTCGATAAATTAATCCTTGCTTAACCCTTGGTAGCTTGGCTGCAAGCAGACAGGCTTTACTTAGGAGACCATTGATTAAAGCTTTTAAAAACATCAATACAGTAATTTAGTAAGACAGAAAACAGAATGAAAATCCAACACCAATTTATAAACATGGAAAATTGTTTTATGATTAAAAATACACCAAAAGAACAAACGTCCAATATAGGGAACCAGAGATATGAATTTTATAAGATTAAAAGGAAAACCAGCACATAGAAGCAAATAGTGCCCAAAGGGTTGAAAATGGTAGGCCTGGACAGAGTTATCAGTTCAGGCCACCCACGATGTAACAATTTTACACTTACTTCCAGAAGTGTTTTCTGATGCAGGATAGTGGACCACAGCATCAAACAAGGGTTCAGAAGCTCTGGTTTGCCTCTTGGGGCCGGAACTACAACTCCCACAATGCACCTTTCAATCCGAATACAATCCTGCTGAAGCTTGTCAACTGGAGTTGCTCTCATTGTTGATGTTTCAGGTAGCCCTTCCAACACTTTTCTCATGTTGCTGACCAGGGAGTCCACTCCTAATCCTTTAAGGAAGGCAATGTCCTTTTGTTCTGAAGTCCTGTCAGTGCAGCAGATGCTATCCTTATGCATGCAGTCCATTGTTGTGGAGTTCAAGGGTCCAGCAGCTCAGTCCATCTTGTCCAGATGTTTCTTTTGGGTCGTTGAGGATCAACAACACCAATCTAAGGTTCCAGAATTTATGAGTTGCTCCTTGGGAAGTTGGGACTACAAGACCCACAATGCACCATGCCCAAACCCTAAAGGTCTGTTGAGCCCTGTCCAGCTGGGTTCTTCTTGATAGGGAAGATGCAGGTGGATCTCTTTTAACCTGCTGCTTTCAAGGAGTCCACTCCTTCAACTATCGGAGCAAGGCAAAGTCCTTTTTTAGCTGAAAACCAAAGTGTGCAGCAGTTGAACTCCTTATGAGTGAAGTCCTCTCTTGTGCAGTCCAATGGTACAGCAGGGCAGTCCTTATTCTTATTGTAGTTGTAAGGCAGGGATCTTAGTTGCTGAGCTGCTCTACCATATATAGCCAGGGTTCTTGGATGACAAGCAGGAACACATCCCTGACCAATGCGATACAGGGTGCCACCCAGAAGTATGACAGTTTACTCCAATGTGTGGCATATTCTTTTCCAAGAAAATACTATTCTTTAAAATCCAAAATGGAGAAAATCCGTCCTGGAGATAAAGGTTTGGCTAATCCAACCTACTGGTCTGGCTAACTTTCCTTAGCATTCCTCTTCCAGCCAACTTTGCTAACTCAATTACTGTGGCTCCCACCTGGTTGGGGGTGCAGCAAATGAGGGTTGGCCTCTTCCTGCCTTAAACTGTCATTCCCTCTTCGAAGACATGCTTGGTTACCCAGCACCTTTCCTGCCCTGTGCTAGGCAGCAGTAGTTCTCCTTCCACCAGATGTCTCATTTGTCTCCTTTGTCTCAATGCAGGTCACTTCACTCTTATAAGAACAGTTTTTGCTGAGCCTCACAAAAGCTGGCCAATCAGGAGAGGCTGCTAGAAGGCTGGGTGTTGGCACAACAGGAAAACAAGTTCTATAATTTATTTTCTGTCAGAGTTATAACGATTCCAAACTCGGCAAGTTGTCGACTTCGCGGATATATTCTAATATTTAGACACTCAGAAGTAACGTTTTAGCTCACTCCTGTTAATAGTTAAATTTTATTAAAGTTGAATAAGGCCTTCCTATGTTAGCCTAGGGAGTCAATGCACTAAAATGGGGAAACACAAAACTGCCTGTTTTTCCCTCACCAGGACTTATAAAACATATTTTCAAATGTCCCTGCTTTTAGTTATAAGGCACCTCACCCTTGGGGCACCTAGAGGGTGCACTTACAGGTGACTTGTATTTAGATATAATGTACTTTAAGATTTTAGAAGCACCTTTAATTCCAAAGTCGAATTTGCACATAATTTTGTTTTAAAAGCAGCCTGCAAAGCTGGGCTGCCTTTAAAATGACAGCAGGCAACACACCAGTGCACACTTACGTGCAATAGATCTACTGAACCTCTAAACCTACAAGCCCTACCATTTACTAGGGGTTCACTGGTAGGTTGTCAGTACCAATTCCAATTCTACCTAATTACCATGTTCTTTTTTACACAGAGGACAGGTCCTGGGTCTAGTTAGCAGAGCCCAGGGCACAATCATAGTGAGAAAACCAGCATCTAGTAGTCCACATGGGGGCAAAAAGTGAAGGGACACTGCAAAAAGCTCTGGTTTCTCACCAACATTTTGTCACAAATGGTAGTTTTTCCTACTCAATTCTAATAATATTTGTTGTTACAGTTAGTTTCTTTGAGAAAACCTAGAGGGGTCTCTACAAATGACCACAGGCTGAATTAAAATTGCCTACATTTCAGAAATCTATAGCTTACTGAGACTCATTAGTTTCCCACCATTTCCACCATAAACCTGGGAACAGGTTGAAAACACAAAAATTTGAAAAAATCGGCTACCTCTTTGAAAAATGCCAAAACTGTAGGACATTTTTTAAAACATTTTTTTTATTATTATTATTATTATTATTATTATTATTACATTAAATTTAAAAGGCGCACAACTACCCGGAGTTTTCCCGGCGCCAACGGACATATTACAAAGGATAGGACAACAGCTACTGTTTTAATAGCCAGGTTTTGAGGCCTTTACAGAACATCTTATGGCTGACTTCATGACGGAATGGAGTGGGTAGCAAATGCCACAGCACATAGGCCAGATAGGAAAAAGACTGTCCACCCATGTGTGACAGTTTGAAGCTAGGAACTAAAAATTTGGCTTGAGATGAGGAGCAGAGCAGACTTGTTGGTAGGAATGTCTGGGATAAGGAGCATAGATATTGGGGTGCTATGCCCAGTTTGATCTTATGCATATAGCACAAGGCCTAAATTTAGTCTGATTCTCTATCCTGAGCCAGTGAAGATCGCGGAGAGCACCTGAGATGGAAGATATTTTTGGAACATGGCAAAGCAGTCTAGCTGCAGAGTTCTGAACCACTTGCAGTTTGCGAACTACCTCCTTATTGGTTCCTAGGTACAGGATGTTGCCATAGTCCAGCCAGACATAATCAAGGCTTGGATCACGGTTCTTTGAGTGGGACCAGGTAACATCCTAAGTATTTTACTGAGCCATTTTAGGATGGTAAAGCAAGTTGATGCGATCTTGACTACTTGCTGTCTCATGGATGCTGATCATCTGTAACCATGCCTAAATTGCGTGCTGTTTGCACCAGTTGGCGTAGTTCACCCATTTGTGGTGGCCAATGATAAGGGCCCCAGAGGTCATTGTTTTTCCCCAGGATCAGAACCTCAGTCTATCCACTATTTAACTTTAGCCAGTTAGTGTGCATCCAGCTAGCTATTTTATGCAGCCCTACCTGTAGAGATCACACAGTGGAAGGTTCGTTGGAAGATACGGAGAAGAGAATCTGGGTGTCACCCGCATAAGAAAAGATAGACAACCCAGCTTCTTCGGCAATGGTAGCTAAAGGACTAACATAGAATTTGAATAGCACAGGGCTAAGAATCGAGCCCCGTGGTACTCCATAAGGAGATGCATGGATCTTAGAGCTAGCAGAAGGGGAAAAACCTGAAAAGTCCTTCCTGTAAGAGAATTTTTAATCCAATCCAGAGCTGAGCTAACTATACCCAGAGACTGAAGTACTTTTAAAAGAGCTAAATAGGATACCAACAGGAAATATGGTGACTATAGCACAACAAACATTTTGTTGCTGTAACTTTTAGAAAAACAACATACACTTTCCTATGCAGCATTTTTTTTCCATTTTACTTCCAAAAATATAAATCTTGCTATATTTTAGCTCTATTCACGGTCCCAGAAAGGGAAATTCACAAACGCTGGTATGGGCGCCGAAGCGCAAATTATTCTTAAGACCCAAACACGGCTCAGCAGAGGGATGGAAAAGCTTCAGCATTTAAGGGGTTGAAATCTAATGCATGATCTTTTCTAAACATAAATATATATTAATATAACAGTGAGACAACACATCACATGTGTCATTTGCAGAACCTAATAGTGTGCGCATTGCATATGATGCATCATTTCCCTGGCAGTTTCCCTCCAGCCATATTCCGTATATTCCAGGACTACAGCGAAAGGCTCCGTGGGAGGGACGGTAGCATTCTTGTCTAAGTCATGAATGATGAGGACAGGCGACAGTCATTCCCACACTTGCCCATCAACATCATAGTCTTCACTGCCTAGGAGTTAGTGCTCTAAAAGCGCCAGAAATGAATACTAAAAAATGCTGGTATATTTTTAGAAACGGGTAAGGATAGGTTTAATTTTAATTTTTGTTGCCTATTTGCTAGCACCGAACCACGTGGCTTGTGCAAAAATGTGTTCACACGTGCAGTACCGCGTTGTTAGAAACCAAAATGTACTACGCAGAAAAATATTAATGTTTCTTAATTATTTCAAAATATGTATATTTATGTTCCTATACTCTACTTCAGTCACAAACCAAAATATACTATGCAGAAACATATGACTGTTTCTTAATGCTTTCACAATATGTATCTTTGTGTTTTTATACTTTACTTCAGCCACAAATATTGCTATAGGGAAACCTTTCTGCCTGCCGACCAGTTGAAGCCTGTGTTGCAATTCTTCGTGTGTTCACTGCCTGGGGATAACTGTTTTACCCGTGGACCCCCTACCGCTTGTCTCCAGCCGCCCTTCGCTCTCCTGTCATCTGAGCGGGGCCGCCGAGCGGAGACGAGCGAGGACTGCACCACAACCCCCAGAAGCCCCAGCGCTCTGCCGCGTCACCTGCTAGCGCCAGGAGGCGCTCAAAAGCAGCAGCATCACGATCGAGTGGGGGAAACCTTTCTGCCTGCCGACCAGTTGAAGCCTGTGTTGCCATTCTTCGTGTGTTCACTGCCTGGGGATAACTGTTTTACCCGTGGACCCCCTACCGCTTGTCTCCCGCCGCCCTTCGCTCTCCTGTCATCTGAGCGGGGCCGCCGAGCGGAGACGAGCGAGGACTGCACCACAACCCCCAGAAGCCCCAGCGCTCTGCCGCGTCACCTGCTAGCGCCAGGAGGCGCTCAAAAGCAGCATCATCACGATCGAGTGGGGGAAACCTTTCTGCCTGCCGACCAGTTGAAGCCTGTGTTGCCATTCTTCGTGTGTTCACTGCCTGGGGATAACTGTTTTACCCGTGGACCCCCTACCGCTTGTCTCCCGCCGCCCTTCACTCTCCTGTCATCTGAGCGGGGCCGCCGAGCGGAGACGAGCGAGGACTGCACCACAACCCCCAGAAGCCCCAGCGCTCTGCCGCGTCACCTGCTAGCGCCAGGAGGCGCTCAAAAGCAGCATCATCACGATCGAGTGGGGAAACCTTTCTGCCTGCCGACCAGTTGAAGCCTGTGTTGCCATTCTTCATGTGTTCACTGCCTGGGGATAACTGTTTTACCCTTGGCCCCCTACCGCTTGTCTCCCGCCGCCCTTCGCTCTCCTGTCATCAGAGCGGGGCCGCCAAGCGGAGACGAGCGAGGACTGCACCACAACCCCCAGAAGCCCCAGCGCTCTGCCGCGTCACCTGCTAGCGCCAGGAGGCGCTCAAAAGCAGCATCATCACCGTCTCGCGGGACGCGAGCGGGACGCCGGGCGAAGCCCGTTCAAGACCGGGTAAGGCTGGACTGGGCCACCCTATTGACAGTTTATTCATTCCCCTTCCACGTGATATATCACCTGTTAATCCTTTGTTGTGTCTCGGTGTTCATTATTAGACTTTCGAACTTTGTTCACCCTTACTGCAAGCATGTCACCTAGAACTACCAGAAGCAGCAAACCTTCCCATGCTGCTCAGATAATAGGCCCAATCGATCAGTTCATCGCAAAAGCAAACAACGCCATAAATCAAGGTGTCCTTTTGCTAGAAAGGAGGGTCTCTCAAGATCTAGCTATAGCTAAGCGTTCCTCTCTGGGACTATTGGCAGCAGCTAAAACTCCACTACGCAATTTAGAACCTGGCGCACTACTAGAGACCCATATGGCCCCGGGCACTGTGGATCTATCGGTGTACATTGATCTCTCAGCTACGCAATTATCACACTCTTCCATACCTCAATCACCCCTATCAATCGAGAGAACCCCGACCCTCTTTACAAATCCAACTGAGGAGGATTTTCTTTCTCCCAATACTAGGGGTCAGAGGGAAGGAGCCATACCAAAAAAAAGAAAGGGGAGAAAAGGGAAAAAGAAATCACCTCAAAATAATTCCCAGATTCGGCAGGGATCCCCGATACAATTCATTGCTCAATCCCCTATTGCTGAACAAGGTATAAGTCAACCATCGTTACCTCAGCAACAGGCTACTGCTATATCGTCAGATATCCTAAATCTTTCATCCGACATCTTCAACCCTATTTCTAGTGCTAATGTGGGCAGTGGGCGGGACCTTTGTACTCATGACACCCATATATTGGTTTCTTTAGAGGCACTAATTAAATTATATATGAAACCTATTGAGTTATCTTTGTCTAAAATTGAAAAAACACTAGCAACATTAATATCCGATCTAAAAACCAAGAAGAGTTCAATCCCTACCCCTTCCCTTTCCGTGGCCCAAACACTCAATCCAAAAGCTAATAAAGTAGGGGCAATAACAACCCATCAAACACCCCAAGCACATAAATCTGTGACTACCACAGCGGTAGTCCACCAAAAACCGTCAAGTACAACTGTGCAGCAAACGTTATCAACTACCGCTGCAAAAAGGAGCCTCGCCATACCATCTTCCTCAGCTCCGCCCTCGCTACCAGTCCCCACCAGTACCTTACCCCATGCAACGAATTCAATAAAAACACCAGCAACCAAAAACGCTGCTTATAACACCAGACGAAATGGACCTCGCCCAGCCCATCTCCCCCCAGAAGCAACCCCATTTGTCGTTATCATGACTGGGGTTCCTGAGTTGCATTTAAACTCAGAGGAACCAGGATGGTCCTTAAAAAATAAAGTGCTACATTGGCTATCAACCAACAGGCCCCTTCCTCCCTATGCCAATAACAGAGTTACTTCAGTTCGTAGGGTCCCATGGGTAGGGAAAGAGTTAAAAACTATTCCTGGAGATTGTGTAATAATACATTTTGAAGATCCCCAAACGGTCGAATATATTTCCTCCTCCGGGGGTTCCCAAATATCCTTAGAAGGAATAGGCACGAAAAGACTGTCCTTCTTCTATCCTCCAGCTAAACGCTATGCTCCAGGTCCAGAGTGGAACTGGACTCAGGTAGGAAACTGGAATAGAAAACCAGATTGGGCAAGCTGGATGGGCCAAGGAGGCAGAGACACTAGGCCATCTTTTGACTGGAGGGGTATTCCCACGTACAATAAATTTGATTGTTTGGAGATGGTGGATTGACCACCATCGGCCAATAACCAGGATAACAGGAATCCCCCTTCTTTAGATCTATTACCACCTATGCCACCTAGACCCTTATCACCTTTGATTCCACCTACCAGACTTGTGTTATCACCTCCCATTGTAGATTTAACGGTTATAGCAGATGTACACCCACAACAAAGTGTTGAGGTCTTGCCCTATTCTGTTAATGTTGACAATCACATCTCCCTTTATACTCCGCCCCAATCAGGAAGTCCAGCACTTAATACTACAACTTCGTCGACCTTGCTAGTATCTGTATTATTCTGGAATGTAGCAGGTCTTCGATCGAAGATCTTACTTAAATCATGGCTGAAATTTGTATCTACTCACCAGATAATCTGCTTGCAAGAGACCTGGACAATCGACCCGTTACATATACAAGGCTATAAAACATTTCATTCCCCAGCGTGTTCAACCACCCATGGTAGACCCATGGGAGGTTTAGCAGTATATATTTCAAATAACCTGGCAGTAAGGAATATCTCCATTCTCCACACCACTTTGAATTACCAAATATTACAGGTTATTTTTAACAATGGTACGTCATACTGTTTTATTAATTTTTATAACAACCTATCTCCAGTAGATTGTGCGAAAACTGTTTCTGCAATTTCTCTGTCTATAAATGAACAACGCTCTAAGCAATCATCATCTGCTTGTAATATAATATGGGGAGGGGACTTCAACGTCCCATTGTGTGCTAATTATAAAAAAGGTAATTGCGGCCTTCTAGATGAAAAAGACTGCCCATTGACACACTTTACTCATTCCCTCATAGGTGATTCTTTCAATGACAGTATTACGTCATCAGAACTGATGAATGCAAATGAACTTGTAGACCCTCCTGTAGAATTTAAACCCACTTTTCACGGTAGGGGTTGTTCTAGCACTATAGATTTTATATTGTGTTCTTACTTTTTAAAGGGTATACTTTTTCAGTTTACCACAGGTTCAGAAATCTCAGGCGATCATTTCCCTAATAGCATTACTTTCAAGTTGACCTCGAACGACTCCTATCCCATTAGGAAGAGCCTACTGACCCAGAAATCCTTGACCATGGATAGAACCAACGGTTTTTCTGTGAAATGGTCAAAGATTGATCCTATAATAATAACAAACAAGGTTATATCCAAGGCATTTCCATGGATAAATACCTGTCTGGCGGAGGATTCCACCCCCGAGCAAATTATATCTAGCTTTAGGGAGATCCTAAAAGTAATCCAGGCTGAATTACTCCGTAATCATAAAGCAGGTAACCAGTCTGCGCCAAGATGGTTTACCTCGGCATGTCGTAAAGCGTTAACCGCTTTAAAAAAGGCATTACATAATCCAGTCAGAGACAAAAACGAAATAGCCAAACTTAGATCTGAGTATAAACAGGCCCAAACTAACTGTAAAAAAGATCATAAGAAAAAACTGTGGGCCCAATTACATGAGAGCTGTCGCAGTAAGGACAGCTCCCAGTTTTGGCAGGTAGTCAAATCCCCTTTCCTGACCGAAGTGAAATCACATCAGCATTTGGATATGGCTGTGACCGCAGACGAGTGGGTGACTCACTTTTCAAAGATCTTAGTGACTCCCCCTCGGCCTGCGTTGCACAGGTTGAATCGACAGCTGATACCCCCAAAACGGAGGTATATCCAATAGATCTCCACTTCACTCTTGGTGAGATCATACACGCCTTATCCTCCTCAAAAACTGGAAAGGCTCCTGGCCCCGACAGAGTCCCCCTTGACATATTTGTCGCTAATATTGATTTATGGTCCCCAATTGTCACCCAGGTGATGGCGGCAGTTTCAACAATTGGCCTTTTGGACTCTTGGTCCTCTTCTATACTTCTCCCAATTTTCAAAAAGGGCGATAGAAATAACCCAGCCTGCTACAGGCCCATCTCCCTCCTGGATTCAATGGGGAAGGTCGCGGGTCGCCTAATCCTGGAACGTCTCCAGGATTGGGCGACGGAGAAGAACATCATTACCGACCTCCAGTATGGTTTCCAGGAGGGACTGGGTACTGTTGAACAGGCCTTAAATTTAACCCTTTTAATAGGAAAGTATGTGGGAGTAAAACGGGGCAACCTATACCTGGTCTACGTCGACCTTAGTGCGGCGTTTGACTGTGTGATACACGCCAGGTTGTGGTCTATTCTGGAAGAGTTGGGTGTCGATCCTCCACTTATCAAGTTTCTGCGTGAGCTTTATTCTGATGCCTCGGCCTGCGTGAGATACGGGATGGGTGGAGAATTATCATCCTCATTCTCTATAACACGAGGAGTCAGACAGGGCTGTGTCCTGGCTCCCTTCCTGTTTAACTTATATACTAACGGGCTGGAAACAGCCATGTTAGAAGGGAGCCGGGACCTACCTACCATCAACCATCGCCCTATTCCAGCATTACTATTGCTGATGACTCTGTTATACTCGCCAGAACCCTAGTACAGCTTCAAAAACAACTGGACAAATATTGTAAATATATGCTTTCACTGGGCTAAAAGTGAACAAAAGTAAGACCTTTGTCATGTATACGGGCCCTAAGGTAAAAAGTTCTAAGCACCTTTTTATTGAGCAAACTAAACTGGAACGAACTAGGGAATATCCCTATCGAGGTATTTTAATCGATGACCAGCTAACCTGGAAAAGGGCGATGGCAAGCAGGAAACTGCTTTACCAGAGAGCGACTTCGGCACTTGTTTCCTTCTCCAGAAAATTGGGTAAACCAGCTCCATCCGAGCTGCTCAAAATTTACCAAGCAAAATGCCACAGCATCGCAACATATGGAGCAGGCGTCTGGGGTTACGTAAATACTGAAGACCTGCAAAAAATCCAAAATGGCTTCACAAAATATCTATTGGCACTCCCACAGAGCGCCCCAATATACGGTTGCCATATTGAGCTTGGTATTGACTACCTTTCGGATAACATCAAATGTCAACCAATCCTCCTATGGCACCGTATCTGGACTAAACCACAATGTCATCTAACACGTGCCCTGATTTCTGACTGCTTAAAAATGTCGTCCTGGAAGAGAATTCCATGGTTAACGTATGTTGTCAATTTTCTGAAGGACCTGAACCTCATTCATTACTTCACTGAGCCATCTTCCTTAGTTGAAATAAGCAGAAAAGCATTGAAAAACCAATGCCTCAACCATTTAAGAGAACTGCGTCTCTCTAGCGAAGTAGATAAACAAACAAACGTCCAAGTATTGATGGTCCAAGTGTCCCTAGGTATCCAGCCCTACCTCACATTTTTTATATCGAACTATGAAAAATACCTATTAACCAGGTTCCGCTTCAATTTGTTTTTTCGTCTTGTTACCTTTCCAATAGTATCAAATTGGTCCCATGACTTAGTCAAATGTCCGTGCGATCATGTCTCTCCCCAAACGACTATCCACGCTGTTTTGTTTTGTCGCTATTACGATCAAGCACGTAAACGCTGGATTATTCCATTGATGCGCCAAATGGGGTTGAGGACTTGTCGTCCGGCTTTTTTAGCACTTCAGCAGCTAGACTCACAATATGTGGCAAAGAATGTAGTGCTGTTTTTGAAATCATGTTTAACGAGCACGTAAACGCTGGATTATTCCATTGATGCGCCAAATGGGGTTGAGGACTTGTCGTCCGGCTTTTTTAGCACTTCAGCAGCTAGACTCACAATATGTGGCAAAGAATGTAGTGCTGTTTTTGAAATCATGTTTAACGATCCGTAAAGCTATGGGGATAATGTCTAACTGAATTTTCGATCATCTGAATCAATTTTGTATATGGATTTAAAGTATAATCTTTTTATATTTTCTACCTTGTAACGTAATAATGTGATTTTATGTAAATGTATTTAACTTCTATGATGTACTTTTTATGATTATCAAAATGATTAATCGAATAAAAGATTTGAACTAAACTGCTATAGCGTTCACAGTATTTTTGAGCTCCTCAGAAAAACTCAGTGAAAGGCGAACGAGTTGATATGGACCTCACTGTAAGGCCGTATCAACTCGGTTCAGGCTTATTCTGTGCATCTCAGAGCCCTAATGTTTCTACCTATGCTGTTTCTTCTAAGTTTTAGTTTTAAAGAAGCATTCGAGTCGCCAATTATCCAAGAAATATGTTGTATTGTTTTGCTTATCAACAAAATGCAAAGGGAAGCCTTCTGCGCCTATGGTCAATGCCTGATTACACAAAGTGTCCCCTTTTGAGTAATCAAAAACAGAATATTGTCAAGGGTACTAGATTTACATTTTACATGATACGAATGTCACAGTTGCTGGATAAATTTAGTGCTAGTACCACAGAACACATTGTCACCTAGGTAATGGAAGCTATTGTCATGGCAACTAAGCTTCATCTTTCAGTAGCTCTGACAGATGGGAGAGACTGATTGAGGCTCTGAAACGACCAATATTTAATCCATTGCAACGGCTCATGTGGTAGAGGGAACTTAGTAACTTGCATGTGTCCCGAAGTTCTGAAACAATATCAATTATTCTGTCAACAGTTTGTAAGAAAAGAAACAACAGTTGCATTGCGATGGTTTAATTCTGGTATTGTTTGCTAAGTCCAGTTAAACAATGTCAATTAAAAAATGAAGTCTATATGTTACAAAATAAAACCAAAATATGTGATTTCATAAATAGGATATATTTCCATGGCAACTGAAGTTGTTGTGTGAGCAAAATAAAGCCATAGACAGGCAGGAGGGGCTGCTATAGAGAGAAGGGCGGTAAAGTGATAAGTTGGCACAACAAACCATAAGCTCAGGGGTAAAAGATGTCATTTTGGATAGCACACTAGCAGGACTGACATAACTGACGTGTAAATGCCACAGGTGCTAAATTAAGGCCCATTATTTAAGCAGGAAACAATACTGGAGAATCAGTTGGGAGACGACTACTGGGAAACAATGTTGAAGTATCAGGGGGTAAATGAATACTGTATATGAGGGGAAGTAAAGGCAGAGACTCGGTAACGTTACCCGAATTATAATTTGGGTTTTAGACTAAATATAGAGCCGGCATTTGGAAGAGGTGTGTAAAGGGTGGCTCTCCCCAAGTACTGATTCTTTAGCTTACGTTTAAATGTTACAATGTAAATCCTGTCACAAAACATTGATATTTGTCACCAAATCAAAATTGCTATTTAAAGAGTCATAAAAGGGAAAGTGTTCCCAAGGAACCGCATTCCTTTTGTGAATGTGGACAAAAACTATTTTTAACAAGCAAGCAATGTTCCTTTGGGACACTGTCTGCTCCTAAAAATGTTTTTAAAATTATATAGTTTCTTTCTTAAATACATCCCGTTTTCTTGTACAGAAAGCAGTCTGCATTAAAAACAAAAAAATAAAACTTTATTTAAAAGCAATTACAGACATGGGGGTCTGCTGACCTTAGCAGGACACCATGCCTCGGACTCTAAGCAATTGTAGCAGGTCTCTATTTGCGACCTACCCATTGTATATTAATGAGGTAGTTTTTTTTTTATTTAAGAAGTTTTCTATAGCACTGGCCAGACCCAGGGGTATCGGAGCGCTTTACAATTGGTAAGTTACAGATAATCATCAAATACAAGATATAAGAGCGACATATCAACATAAGAACGCAAAAATAAAGAGCAACACATTGTAGTGCAGCACAGTTTTTTGCCTTCAGGGTGCTTCGGAGTCTTAGAGCTGGAGCAGAGCTTGATGTCCTCTAGCTTCCCCCAGCTATCCATTTACTAGGGAGTGGTTGAGGAACAGTGTTTTGAGTTTGCTTTTGAATCGTACAAAAGAGGGAATGGTTCTGATGTGAGGGGGAATGGAGTTCCAAATTTTGGGAGTGCTTCCAGTGAAAGGTCCGTCCGCAGTTTCTTTTCTTCTAGTTTTTGGTGGGATGAGTTGGAGGGAGTTGGGGCGTGGCTTGGGCGCCGATGGCGGAGGTCGCCTAGCGTCTCGGCTCCGCGACCGAGCTTTCATTAATCCTGCTGATGAGAGGTCCCTGGGACACCTGAACCCCGAAAGGAATCCCCCGGTGACCCGGACTCCCCCTCCTGCGAATAGAGACCCGCGGCGGCCTTGGGACTGGGGAAACGGCGAAGAGAGGGGATTACGAGGCGGAGCCCAAGATGGCGCCCGCTTCTTTTTCACCGCCTCGGAGCTGAGGACGGCCGGAGACCCAAGGGACACGGAGGCCCCGACACCCCCAGCGAGCCAAGCGATTCTTCCCCTGCTGGGGCAGCGCCCTGCGGCCTGTCCCCTGACGGCCCCGAGGGGGACCTCCGACGCCCGGCGGCCGGACAGGGAAGACCCGACCTGCGGCCTGGAAACGCTGGTGTAGAGCAGAGTGGGGGAGGAGCGGAGAGACCTGCTCGCCGCCGGGCGGAGGCTGCTGCAGCGGCCCGTGACACTGGCCCGGACTCCCGGCTTGGAGGTGAGCGAGACGCACTGCAGTGGCGGAGGGGAAACTTTGGGGCAGCCTCGCGGTCCCCCACCGCGATGAGGCTGAAACGACTGGCGCCGTGACACGAGAGTGATGAGCGTCCATTGGGGGGACTGTGGTTGCAGCGGAGGACCCTGCCCGAGACCATCCATCGGGGAGGGGGAACTGCGAGGGGAAAGCGAGGACGGCTCCATCACTGCAGAGAGGTGCCTAGCGGGGTGGCCCGTCGTCCCAGCGCTGACCCCGGACTTGCGGAAAGGGGGGTAGCTGCTGAGCTCTGTAGAGCGGCCCCACCGTCGCACAGCTGCGGGGACTCTCGAAGTGGCCGAGTGACGTGGAGACGACCCGGAGCGTTGTGGAAGCTAGCTGCTCCCGGGGCTTTCACCGCGCTCAACCGGGGCCTTACTGCCCCTACTGCTGAGGCTGAGAGCACACGTCTGGCCAGTGGTTTGAAAACGTGAGGAGCTCCTGCCCACCGCCTTTGATCCTGGTCAGGTCTACTGGCAGACGATCGCCCTGACCGCCACCTGGGGACCTGCTGGCCTCGGGGGGTTCCTGGGGGCCGCGGGGGAACAGGCCGCTGAGCGGCGACGTTTCTGGAGGCCGCGCCACACCGAAGTCGGCCCCCGGCTTGATCGTCCCCCGCTCCTACGGAGACCCTACTGCAGACCTTGAACACCATGGGCAAACCGAGAGGCCCTAAGGGAGGCGCCCAGACCGCATCTGACGTGGAACCGCCGGACAACGAAGAGCGCCTACATGTAGAAGGGCCTGGGAGCCCACATATTCAGGAACAACTTGATAAAATCCTGCTGGCGATCACTGAGACTAGATCAGCCCTCCGAGAGGACATTGCTCAAGTTGCGACGGGCTTGGGACTGCTCCGAGCGGATCATGGCAAGCTCTCCGACAGGGTGAAGGAGGTGGAGGGGTCGGTGCGACACCTGGAACCAGCGCAAAATGCTTTGGACGCAACGGTGAAGGACGCTCTAACCCGCATAGAAGCACTGGAGAAACGGGCGGAGGACGCGGAAGGGCGCAACAGGAGGAATAACATTCGGATAGTTGGCCTTCCAGAAAAAATTGAAGGTGGGGATATGGTGACGTTCCTGGAAAATTGGCTGCGGACGGCGGTGGCGCCGGAGGGATTGTCCCCTTTCTACACATTGGAACGTGCACACAGAGTGCCGGCCAAACCGCCGCTGCAAGGCCGACCGCCCCGCCCGGTGGTGGCGCGGCTGCTCCATTTTCGCGACAGAGACTTCCTATTGGAGGCTGCCAGACAGAAGGGTCCGTATCAGGTGGACAACAGCCATGTGAATATTTTCCCGGACTATACCTATGAGACGCAGAGGCGTCGGTCCTCATTCCTGGCCGTCAAGAGGGAACTACGAGCCGAGGGCATCCAGTACTCCCTGCTATTCCCGGCGCGACTCCGCATCATCGTGGACGATTCCACCAAGTTCTTTGACACCCCGGACGATGTGTGTAGTTGGCTGGAATTGTACGGGGCGGGCAAAGATGGCTTCGGAACCTCTTCTCAATCCACGATGGAGGATATACTACAGCGGAAACCTAAGAGGTTCAGACACCGCAGGGGCAGGACTACTCGCCCCTCCACGGTGGAGACTGCGGCAGAGCGGCGTGGTGCCCTGGAGATGGTCTCTTCCATGTCGGGCCCTCAGGACGACCATGGAACTGCTCAATCGGAACCTGGAGAGAGTGGAGGCCACTCGGACACGGAGGGCTCTGAAACGGACAGTGTGAAGCTCCCGGTGGTCACCCCTGAGATAGCAGAAGGTCTACTTGATGAACAATGAAGCTTTCGGGTGAGCCAGTTCTGGTTGGGGAGCTAAGGGAGGGACTCATCAGGGGGAATTGTTTATTCACTGACTGCGGGGGGGTCGCAGGGCCTCTCTTTATAGACCCTGATGCTATCGAGCTCGGCCGCGATGCGGCTTGCAGTGGGACCCCGCGTCGACGCTCGGCCCCCACATTGCCCTTAAGGCACACCTACGGTGGCTACCGTTAGGTTAGTAGGAGGGGAGGTTTTGGAGGACACAGTTTGGATGGGGACTAGATGGCATTATTTGGAACCTGTTCTGGGGGGGTTGGAAGGGGGTTCTTGTTTGCAAGTTGATTTCCAGTTGTTAAGGGGGGGACTCGTCATCGGTACGGATTTCAGTGGGTGCTTCCCCATAGCTGTAATGTGCTCGGAGAGACAGGAAGACACGACATGGGACAATGGCTGACCTCTCAAATCTGAAATGTATCACTTGGAATGTGCGGGGTCTGCACACCATGTCAAGATGGCATAAGGTCCATGCTTATCTAGTGCGCAGAGGAGTACAGATCGCGCTGCTACAAGAAACGCATCTCACCAAACCTGAGGGACTTGCGCTACAGCGTAGATGGCGAGGACAGGTATACTGCACCACCTACTCAGCTTACGCAAGAGGCGCGCTAATATGGACAAAGGCCGGGGTACCCTTACAGGTTGATAGCCATACTGTAGATCCAGAGGGGAGATACGTCGCGTTGGCAGGGAAATTAGGGGGAAGAGATTTGAATATTTGCTGCATTTACGCGCCTAACACGGACCAACTCGCCTTTTTAAATGTGCTGTCGGGCTCCTTGGCCCGCTACCTCTCGGGACCCATCCTACTGGGGGGCGACTTTAATTCGGTGCTTGACGTTACCCTGGATAGGTCGCATCCTCCCCTCCCGGACTCCCCGACGCATCGGGTGGCCAAGGGCAGATTAAACTGGCAGACTAAGTGGGGACTGACGGACATCTGGCGAGCGCACCACCCGCACACTCGGAATTACTCCCACTTTTCCGGCATGCACGAATTGCATGTGCGACTGGACGGCCTATTGGGGACGGGAGGGGTGGCTTCTTCGGCTGTGTGGTCTGAATACCTGACGAGGACAATCTCCGACCACAATCCTTTATTGGTTGATCTCCGGTGGCTCCAGTGTGCCCCATGTGTGCCTACCTGGAAACTGCGGCCCGAGCTACTGGAGGACCAGGTATTCCGCGGGGATCTGGAGGTCAGGATCACGAGATACTTTGAGATAAACGAGGGCACGACGGCAGAGAGGGCCACGGAATGGGACGCCTTTAAGGTGGTGATTAGAGGCTATTGCATAACGCAAAAAGTTGGAGTGCGCCGCGTACTCCTAGAGGACCTGGCCAGAGCTGATCGAGTCCTCCGCGAACTAGAACTCTCCCGCCCTGGCCGCCCAGAACTCCAACAGCAGACCCTGGCGGCAAAGGAGGCGGTGGCTGTAGAGGTTGAGCGACTGCGCAGCTATGATCACAAAGCTTACCTGACTAGATCGTTGGCGGAGGGTGACAAATCGAGTGCGCTGCTGGCTTGGCTTGCTAACCCTGCGAGACAAACCTCGCCCATTGTGGCAATGAGGACTGTAGAGAATAAGGAGGTCTACACCCAACCCGAGATCCTTAATTGCTTCTGAAATTACTACAAGAGGCTATATCGCAGTCGGTTACCGCCGGACACTTCCCCGACGGACCCCTTCCTGAGGGATCTGCCGATCCCCGCTCTGGAATCGGAACAGGCGAAAGGCCTAGGACGGGATGTGGAGCTGGGTGAGATCAGAAGCGCGATTAAAAAAATGGCACGTAATTAAACGCCGGGCCTTGACGGCCTACCTGTGGAGTTTTATTCCACATACATAGATATCCTGGCCCCCAAACTCCTGCGGGTTTACAAAGAGGCGAAATCTTTGGGACGACTACCGGGCTCGATGCGAGAGGCCCTGGTGGTACCTCTACTTAAACCAGATCGGGAGGGAGCGGAACCAGCATCCTATAGACCGCTCTCAATGCTCACGGTGGACTATAAGATCTTGAACAGCATACTGGCCGCGCGTCTGTTGGAACATATGAGCTCTCTAGTACATACCGACCAGGCGGGCTTTATCCCCAAACGCAACACCATGATGAACATCCGACGCTTATTTAGACTTTTGGAGGGTGATCACACAAATGCTCCCGATCCTATGATCCTCTCGATAGACCTGGAGAAGGCCTTCGACAGCCTAGAATGAATTTATCTTCACAGGGTCCTTGAGCGGTTTGGTCTAGGTGAGGGATTCCTGAGATGGACCACGGTGCTATACGCCTCGGCGATGGCTAGGGTGAAATCGGGCCCGCTGATATCTTAGCAATACCCAGTAGAACGAGGCACGAGACAAGGCTGCTCGTTATCCCCATTGTTATTCGCCCTTGCAGTGGAGCCGCTGGCTATCTCGATCCGTACCGGGCCCACTACAGGGGGTTGCAATCCCCGACGGGCCACCAGTACATCTCCCTGTATGCTGACGACCTACTGCTTTTCCTCGAAGACGCTAGAACGGCCTTAACCGGAGCAGATTCAGTGCTCACGGCTTTTGGTGAGGTGTCGGGACTCCGGGTGAATTGGACTAAGACCTGCCTATTTCCGGTCCACAGAGATAGCCCCCAGCCGGACATCCACAGAGAAATCAGATGGGATTCTATAGAAGTGGCGTTCCTGTGGGGCTCGGGCCGCCGCAGAGTGGCGCTTAGGACCTTGCTGAGGCCGAGAGCGGAGGGGGGGTTGGCGGCACCTGACTTTGAGAAGTACTATTTGGCTGCCCAGCTACAGTTCTACACCCAGGAGGTGGCGCGTGAGTTTCGAGGCCCGGAGGAGTCACGGGGCGGTGGCATACCCAGACATGTCTTATCGTACATTGCGCTGCAACAGAAGCTCGAGTTGAGAGACCTCACTCAGGAGGAACGCACCATACGCTCGTACTGGAACCAAGTACATCGCACACTGGGCAGACCGCGACCCTATGCCCCGGAGATCCCGCTAGGAATGCTTACTGCATTGCCCCACGGCGGTGACTGGTCTCGACTGGGTGTTTGGGAAGAAGTGGGTGTGCAGACCGTAGGTAACCTCTACGAGGATGGAGCATTACTGCCCTTCCAGGCGCTTCTGGACCGCTACGACGTCCCTCGGGGTGACTTTTTGCTCCAAGGGCACTCCAGGCACACTGGAGAACTGGTCACGAAGAACCACAGCTGTCGGCGGCATGTCAATATGTTATGATGTCCGCGGGGACAATTAAAGCAGTGTCGTGCTTATACTCCAGATTGGTCGTTGAGAGATTGACCCCCCTAACGGTCCTCAAGGCCCGATGGGAGGTTGATATAGGGAAGGAAATTCCAGAGTCCTCGTGGTCCCAGCTACTGCAGCGGGCCTGGAAGGGAACGCGGAGTGCCCGATTCCAACTGGTCCACTTCTATATATTGCATAGAGCCTACCTGGCCCCGGAGAAGCTACAGAAATATTTCGACCTGGAGACGGCAGCCTGTCCTAGATATAGGACAGCCGGAGCGGACCTTTTTCACATGCTGTGGTCCTGTTCTATGCTGACCGCCTATTGGTTGCTTGTGGGAGACACGCTGACTAAGCATGGGCGTAAAATCCATTCCGCTCGCGGATTTTGCGGATTTTCGGTAAATTCGCAATCCGCGAACTCTCGCGAACTTGCCGAAAATTCGTAAAATCCGTGCGAAGCGGATTTTTTGCTTGGTCGCACTTGCCAACTAGAATACTATACAATTTCGCGGGAGTAAATACTTGCGAACACGTAGATGCGGCGGGCAGCGACAATCTCGCAATTGCGAGATTGCAAAATTTGGAATTTCGCACAAGAAATCCACCAGCAGGCAGCATAAACCTTGAAAATTATGATTTTTATCAGATAACTCCTCAGGTTGACATTTGCCTGCACTTTTTCTTTGCAAGGAGTCCATTTTGGGGAAGGGGGTGGGAGGAAGGAAGTGCCCCACAGTCTCCAACTTCCTGTTCCTGTCCACCAGGCTCCTCCCAGTGCTTTCTTCATGTGCTGGTCACTTTGATTTGGATCTTGACCTGGAAGGATTACTTTTGTGGATGCTGCTGGATATTTGGATTTTTGCAAAACTGAAAGCACTCAGCAGGTGCAAAAGTTCAATATTATCATTAGTAACCATTCCCTGTAGTGCTTCCTGAGGGGCCCCTTCAGAGTTCATTTGCCTACTTGCAACTATTCTATGACCCTGCTCTGACCCTCACAGCAGGCTCAGAGAATAGCTACAAGTATACAACAAAGGTCCTGTTAAAAAAATTACACTGCAACAGAAAGCAATTACAGACAAAACTGAAAGCACTCAGCAGGTGCAAAAGTTCAATCTTATCATTAGTAACCATTCCCTGTAGTGCTTCCTGAGGGGCCCCTTCAGAGTTCAGCAAATTACAGATAAGGAAGCAGGTGCCAGCCAGACTGGAAGTTTAAATTCAGTGACACATTAATCAACCCCAAATTAATTCATGTCAGTTGAAGCAGGGCAGGTGTGCTTGCTTTTTTTCACCCCCATAATCTACAGTGATAAACCAACCAGAGGGTGGCAGTGATGTACCAGAGGGTGGAATGGGTGTACCAGAGGGTGGCAGTGGTGAAACAGAGGGTGCTGTGAACCTGTGATGATGAACCAGATGTAGAAACAACATAGTCGCGGCCGTTGCGAGCCGACAAGTAAGTTCACAATTGCGAACTGGTACAGAACCCTCGCGAACTGGCAGAAATCCTTGCGAACACAAAAAAAAATAAAAAATCTGCAAATTCGCGAGAGTTCGCGGATTTTGCGGATTGCGAATCCGTAAATACGCAAGTTCGCGGATTGCCAATTCGCAAAATCTGCCCATGCTTAACGCTGACCGAAGTGACTGGAAGATCGTTGCAGATGGATGCGGCTGTAGGGATTCTACACTGGTTTCCACATACCCCTAAAAATAAAATTACTAGTAAATGTATCGATGTAGGATTACTTCTGGCCAAACGGGAAATCACCAGACACTGGAAGGCGCGTGTTGGTCCAACGGGCACTAAGTGGCGCAATGAACTTCTCAAGTGGGCGGGGAGCGAGAGTACATTGAGATTCCAGCAGGCGAGGCGGCGGCGAAGGCTTGGGAGACGATAGTGCAGGCCCTGCGCGACCATAACACACATACTGACTCGGACAGTATGGATGAGGGGCAGCCTGGATCCCAATAACATGCTATTACCGGATGGTACCCAATATTGAGAACTACGGCTTAGATCACATGATTTTAGACCACAAGATAGACTACCGATGACGAGAGGGGTGGAGGGTGGGGGATAGAGGAAGAGGAGCGTCATTCGCTTCCGTTAAGCGCTAGGGATCTGTACCAAGATGAATGACGCTTCAATCTTCTGGGGGGGTGAGATAGATGGAGGGAGGGAGGGTACTTCGTTTGGGAGTTTTGACAAAGCAGAAGAGATTTATTATATCACCTGAGACATACTGCGAGAATGAGGAGATACACACTGCAAAAGATTGGCACACACCGCCCGACCTCCGGGTTGTGGGCTGAATGGCCGTGTATAGAGGTTGAATCAACACCGCCAGCACTGACTTAGATTACGTTTCAGGTGCCAATGTTGTGATTATATCTGTTTCCTGCAATAAAAACATATTTACAAAAAAATAAATAAATAATGAGTTGGAGGGAGTTTGAACTTCTCAGGTTCCTGGGCTGGCTGGCTTTTATGATTTTTTTCGCCAAGTACTCAGGTTTGCTCGTGTGAAGGGCTTTATGTGTGAGGCACACTGAAGCTAATCCGCATTATGACTGGAAGCCACTTAAGTTCCTTGTGTAGTGTAGTTCCTATTTTCCCAATAGGCTCTGCGCATTGGAATAATATCTTCAATAGTATAGACGTAGGACTGTGGTTAACAAGGTCTTCTACTGACGATATTAGACTTAAAGTTATGTGTGTGCCAGCTAGCTCAGAGTTCACTAGAAACATTCTCGAATAGGCAAGGAGGAGTTTAACCTCCCTGGATAGACAAGAAGGGATTTAGTTTCTGACAACCATAGGAACATGACAACTTTGCTCTCCCCTAATCAAGAGTATATCTCTAGAGTCGTGTGAAAACAAAAGACAACTATTTTACTCAGTCAGTACGTGCATTCTTAGTTTCACCAGTTTGTAGAGAAATAAGAGATGGGCGTGTTTCAATAAAAAGATGTTATTTATTGATCAGTCTCTTTTCTCATACAAGAGAAATGATTCGCTATTATTGCAATACTTATAGTTAAGTAAAGTGCATACAGTAAAAACAGAATTATAAAATAATACTGTAAAAGCATTTATATGGTTTCTTAGCCATATGATACTTTAAAATGGATATAAGTTATATACATATATACATTGACTAATCGTACTCAACTGGTGCTTCTAACTACGCCTACCCCAGTGTACCTGACCTAAGCCTAATACGTGGGCGGGAGTAGATAAGTAGCAGTTTTAGTTAAGTTTGCTTTGCCAAGGATCTGATTCAAGAATTCTCTGTGAGGGGTTATTCAGTTCAGTACCTGGGATTTAGAAGGCTGGAGGGCTGGTATCTCTATCTCAGGACTCGATATCCCAGTTGCCCGCAAGGGCGGCTAGGAACGCCGGAGCTGGATTTCTCGGCAAGAGAAAAGGCAGCGTCTCTCTCTCAGCGCGTCAGAAGGGAGGGGCAGCGTCCGTGGGCTTCCTGCATCAGCTGGGCTCCTCTGCAAGTATCGCTGCTCCAATCTCGTCACCACCACCGTGTGTTTGCTTAGGGCAATGTCGGTAATATTTATACCTGAAAGGTGCCGAGATTGACGTAAGGATGGACATAAATACGTCAATAAGGATGTCATAAGAACTGGTCGTTCGTACATTCTTTACTGGAGTTCTTGGTTAAATCAAAACAATAGCTGCGGGGGATTTCCCAGGTTGCTGGAGGTTTGATTTGTTTTGAGAACTCGGTATGCTTTCTATGGGGGCTGGAGGAATAGTGCTTGCCTAACGTGGTAGAATGCGCTATGACCTAATCAGAAAACGGGTTTCTGTGCCGTTGTGTGGCCATTAGTGAATTATTAACCGGACAAGGGTCAGAAATAGGAATATCGATACAGTTCCCATAGGAAATATATCACACCCACTCCACGGAATCTATGGCCATATTTACTAACCTAAGCATAGTAAACATAACTAACATTGGTATGTGTCTTTAAACCGCCCCAAAATACATTAATTTGCATATTTAGCGTAATACATGTAAAATGAATATAGCTACTATATGCATGTAAGCAGTGTAATCATTCAAAAAAGGGGATGCATATTACTTATAACAGCATGAATGATTTGTGAAAATAACACATGAAATGGCTCTTAATACAGAAGAAAAAGTGCGAGACCATTTCATCACATAGAAACGCATTCGTATGTATAAATAACCTAGAGGTCGAGGTACTGTTTCCTAGAGTTATCTAAAATAGAAGTTTCTGTTCTCTAAGAATAGTTCACTTTAAGCAGAAGATAAGTGCCTGAAAGGTAAATATTTTGGATGTTGGAGAAAAAGTTCCTGTTTGCAGGAGCATACTCGACAAAAAATTCTTAGTTGCTTCGTTATCAAAATTTGAAGGCCAAAATCAGAGTTCAGGGAACGCTGTGTGCACTTTTGCTCAAAGTCATTCTTTCTGTTCTGGTGAAAACATCATATCATTGAGATGTTCGAAAAAACAGTCAACAGCTTCAGGTGAAAGTTCGACAAGGTTGGAAAATGACGCTACCATGCATTCATGAGCATGATTGCTTTCATAGATGGTTTGATGAGCATAGCTGACAGATGGTCGTACCTGATCGATGCTGCTTTCATCTTGTACTTCACTACCCTTCAATCGCAGTGGTGAAGTCTCCACGAATGCTGTCATCAGGATTGGTAGCCGCTGGGGACAGCACAATGCATGAGCCGTTACTGGACTCAACAAAGTCTCTGCATCCAATGGCACTTCTGATTGTAGTGTGAGACAGGTGTCCAACACGCATTCTTCGCCGCATAGCAAGCACCTTAATACAGGCATAACACAAGTCTGCCACAAAGGTCTGAATGAAAGAAACCAGGTCATATTTAAATCTCGTAGCCGTGCTAGTCCAAGGACTTTAGTTATGCGGTCCCGGTAGCGTATAGCTAGGATCGTTTCTTCCATTGTTGATGGAGTCATGTCTGTGACACGGTTTGCCATATCGAAGCAAAAGTAGCAGAAATAAGACGCCTGCTACTAGTCCCAACAGGAGAGGTAGTCCGCCAAAGAGGGAATGGACGAAGTTTGGTAAAATACCAAGGATTGCTTTGAATGGGGTCAAAGCTCCTGAAAAAACTGTCTTAAATACACTTGCGATACCACTTGTATCAGAAATATTTAAGATTTCGTTTAGTATTTCTGCGAAGTGTAGGGGGCTATTTGTTGATAACAGTGAATGAATCTCTGCCGTTGTCCTTGCAACTTGGAGATCATACGTTTCTTTTGATGACGTCAACGGAGTTGGCGTCTGTAGGAGCACAGTCTTCATTCTGCTTAAAGTATCAATTCGAATAGAAGAGAAATTAAAACTGGGCCATAACCTTGCCTCCCTGTCTGGAGTATCGTTCGTGAACAATACTCTTTCACAGCACATGACCCTGGTAGTCACGCTTACGAGATAAGGTTTTCCGGGCAATAGGCTGCAACATCTGCGATCTACAATTAGAATGTAACTCCCGTTCGAGAGTCTCCTAAAGAATGGTTCTATTCGTGTTGCAGGTGTGCCTAGCTGGTGACATGAAAGGTTATTTGAAGTCCCTTCACAGGCCCCATGCAAACTTAAACCCTGACACAGAAGTATACCACTTAGTGACTTTGCACAATTATTGCCACTAAGAAATACACTCTGTCCTTTATTACTAACACATGTGTGTGTATAGGGCAAGTCCCATGTCGACTTAATGTATCCTTTACCCAACCTTTCATACTGGCCTGCCTGTATATATTTTTGGCAGTATTGAAACTGGAAAGTTGTTATCGGAATATTTATTATCCCATGTATTATCCATTCAATGACAGGTCGTTCTGACATTGTCAATGGTAATCTCTCAAGATTTTCAATGCTCAGAATTGTATAGTCAGCACCCTTCTGTGCCAAACTGATTTGTTTATCAGTAAGGTTAAAGATATTAAACAGTGACGTTGTGTTGATTAAACGCCAAGGCACATAGCTTGAACGCATATTTTGTAACGTCCAGCCAAGCTGTACAATAGAACGTAATTGAGACTGACCGTGTTGTAACATCAGTAAGTCTTGCTCTATTATATGGATTGCTGAAGACACAATACTGTCCAGTGAATATATTCTGGAAGACAGAGTCATTAACCCATTGTCCACAACAGAAAGTGATTTTTCCAAATTAACACGGTCAATTTCCCGTATTTTTTCTGCTGTCTCAATTTGAGTTTCTTTCCAAGCTTCATTATAAGCTGCATATATAGAGGCCGCTATGAAACGTTTTTGACGCTGTTTGCGTGGTCCCATAATGAAATCGCGCAAGTCAGCACCTTCTTTAAGTAAAGTTAGGTGTTGCTTAATTTCTGCCAGTGTGGATGTATGTAGCCACTGAAGGCAGAGCTTTCCCACACTGTAAGTAGTTACTATCCCTGGATGTTGTCTCTGGGAGTATCTTGGGTCTGGCCTGGTCAATGTGAACCCCTGTTTTTTGTTCAGGAATCTGTCTTGACAGTTATTTGTGTCTGTGGGCCAGATCAACCATTGTTTCCATTCAGGATGTGTTCTGTTTTGGTTTAAAATACTGGTTACGTCTATCTCAACATCAGAGGTGCTATTACTATCCATGGTTGGCTTTGGAATAGACGGTTTGTTTAAGTCTTTGATTTTGGCTAGACCAAGACAGGTGGTCTGCTGAATTGTGTCATTCAAAAATATAATTTGTTCTGGGATCATGCAGGCTCTAAATAATGATTCTATACCTTGCACTTGCCAATCTTTTGTGCCCCAGATCGTTTTTGTTTCAATGTTATTGTTCCAGAAATCAAAACCAAATGTATTCATTTTATCAAAAAATTAGTCTGAATATATCAATTTTGTGTTTGTAGGCATGGTTTTCACTCCTGTCTTATTTAACAATTTGGAATAGAATGTTTCTGCATTACTTGTGTTAAACCCTGAAAAGTATGAATATTTATCATAAAATGTTTTTGAACTGCCTTTTGGTGGAGTTGCACAATGTTCCCATTGGTTAAAATTTAAAACATTTCTAGGCTGAGTAGATTTATGCAGATAATGGTTACCATAATGGTTATAGCAAAACATTTGATCGTAATTAGATGAACCTTGTAAATAATCATGTTCTGTAAATTTAGCTGACATCACTAGATCAGACATCATATTATTAATACTTTCAAAGTCCCAATCATCAGCAAATGTGCTTAGTTTTACAAAGTCACTCAATGAAATCTTGAATTGATGTGGATACTTCAGGAGTTCAACCTGACCATATATTTCATATTTAGTTTTGTCCCATGCTACCCCGCCGGGTATAGGATTGGCTGTGAAGTTTACAGACGAAAGTTCCCTTTTCTCGACGTGAGAAGATGTGTGTGGTTTAAGGACCAAGTTGATATTCTGGCTTGCTGTGTCCATTTTAGCATATTTTCCCTCAATGAAATGTCCCAAGCATAGTACCATGATGAGCCAAAGTATGAGGATAAATGCACCAAATGCCACCCAAATTTCAATCCATGGAGAAATCAGATAGGTTTCTTTTAGTTGATGAAAAACTTCCTTTGCTTTGTCTTTAAAAGTTTTTTTTGTTTGCTGATCGACAGGTTCACTCAGATCCTCAGAAAAATCATCGAAGTTGATGAAGTAACCGGATGCTGTTCTGTCAATAGTGTCAATTGCTTCTGGATTAATTTTTGCTTTTGGAATTTGTTTTGTTTCATTAGCATAGTCTGTGGTTACATCACTGTAGAATGTAGTTTCTTGATGTAAAGCTTTGATTTGGGTTTCAAGAGGTTTAAGTTCCATTGCTTTGTTGCATAGTCCTTGTTGTTTCACTGTAGGTTTATCAAATGTGATTAGTCTTTCAGTTTGAACCTCTGTGGTTGTAGCAAACTTTGGTGTTCTGCTACTTCTTGGGAGTCCACTTGGCCTACTACTTGTTATCGGCCACATGATTGTGGTTTAACCAGGTCGATGGATACAACTCGGTTCTCCTTTTTACCAGCAAGGGGCGGTAGTACTACTGATCTTGTCCCGTTGACAGATAAGACAGGAACTGCTTTTCTGTAAGAAGGCCCAAATTCCTTCTTTACCGCGATCTTCTCTCTGACCAGATCCTCGATTTTTGGAATCCTCACAGGCCTTGCTGGGACAGGTGGTTTCTCTTCAGTGGTTGTTGGCTGTTGTTTCAACTTTATGTTGCTCAGGTCTCTTCTTGTTTCATTTAAGTCCTGTAAAATAGCCAAGCGATCTTTGATATCAAAGCATTTTTCTTTAACCACTGAAGTCTGACTATCTAAGTCCTGGACTAACATTCTAGTCCCAAACAATAGTTCGTACGGACTGGGACCTCTCAGAGAATTTCTTAGCAGATTGTTTAGACTACGTTGGACACTTATTAGATGTTTGACCCACCCAGCTCCCGAACCTAATACCTTTGCTGTTATAGATTGCTTTATGTCACGTTTTTTTCTTTCCACGATTCCGTTTCCCTCAGGATGAAAGGGACAAGAGTATCGCAATGCAATGCCCATGCTGGTCATGGCCTCCTTATAAGCCCGAGAGCTAAAAGCAGGACCCTGGTCAGAATGCAGCATGCCAATTGCATATGTGCCGATAAAGACTCGCAAATCTTTTATAACAGTTCAGACGTCAGCCGAAAGTTGGGGTCTACATTACAAGTGAAAATAGTCTCTACATGTTAATAAGACGCATTATTCATAATGGGTGAGTTTATGTTGTTAGCCTATTCCTTATTGAGCAAAAAGCCGTGGGAATACACCGTTTCGTTTACCACTGCGATCTCTGTTACAGTTTGAACAGTTTCTCGCGAATAGGTGTTGGTCCAGACTCATTCCTGGCCACCAGTATGTTGATTGTAATTCTGCTAGAGAATCTTTAATTGTGCGATGTCTAAGACCCTCGCCAATATGTGCGTCTACTATTAACAATACTCTCCTATTCATGTTTGGAATCACTCTATCCCCCACTCCAGGGATTCGAGCAAAAGGAACGGAGTTTGCATCGATTATGTATGTATAATTGAGTGGATAGTTGATCGGTAACGCTGAGCAGTCGCCTTTTGATGACGTTTTCACCGCCAGCACTGTTTCACCGTCAATGTATTTTACTGAACGCTTTTTTGTAGATACGGAAGCCGATTTAGTTGCTACCGCTGTGGCTGTCTCAGCCAATGAATTCCCTGCAACGTGAACGCCATCACGTTGATGACTCAGTGAATGTACCACGTGAGTTTTTGGTAGTTCTTTCTGTAAAAGAACTACTTGTTCCCAAAGTGATTTTTGCTTTGTTGTTGCACCTGTGTCATCTTTGTAACCGTTTTAAATCCATTTCTGTAAATCGTTATTGTATGATTTGACACAGTAATACGAATCGCACACTATAAGTGTCGGGAATTCGCGATCGGCATTATCTAGCGCCATTTTTAACGCTATTATTTCAGTTTGTTGTTCTGAGTTATTTTCTACTGAGTGTGTTTTTGTAAATAGAGGTCTCAGTTTACCTCCGCGCCATACGTCTTTTACAATCTTGCATGTGGCGTTGTATGCTTGCTCTCCCCAAACTGAGGGTTGAGCATGTCCGTCTGTATAGATTACACAGGCGTGCTGTCGTAAAGGCAGAATGTCGATTGGCAGAGGATATTCTCTTTCATATTCTAGATATTTTAATTCATTCAATTCCGGATCAAAATAGTATTTTATTTTGTCAGTAGCAATATAATTTACCCATTGTACCCATTCTGGATTCAATGCTGTTGTCGGTAAATTACATGGGGTTGTTAATGCCTCAAAAGCTGATTCTGCTGTTCTGACTGTAATACGTCTACCGTCAGCTTGGTCTTTTTCTCTTGCTACAGCCGTTTGAACCGCATGAACAATGTTTTCTTTAATGCTGAACCTCTTTTCAGCTTCTGTGTACAAGTGTGATTTGTATGCTATTGGTACCTTTTCTCCCTCATTAGAGGTCAGGTATGTGAATCCGCATCTTCCTGGGATGACTCGAATCACAAGGTTGCGTGTGTTGTCGCGTGTTTGCAGTTTTATTTTAACTAACATGTCTGTTTGTAAAGATCTCAAAATTTCTGTGTGTTTTTGAGTCCAGTTGATTCTTTTAAAATCTGGTTTTATTAAGTCATAGAGAGGTTTAACCCGCTCCACGTAATTTATAATATAAGTTCTTCCGAAATTCAGAAAACCTAGAATTGATTGCAAGTTCTTTAGTGTTCTAGGTGCTTGGATTACAGCACATTTCTCTAGGAAATTGTCAGCCAGGCTTTTGCCTTCACTTGATAATTCATATCCTAAAAATAGGACAGTTAGATGGGCAATTCTTGACTTTTTAAAGTTCAATTTGTAGCCCTCTGCTGCGAACCCAAGTATTATGGTGTTCACTCTTTTCAAGTGAGTATCCAAGTCATCATCTGTTAGATAGATGTCATCGACATAAGATAATGCCTCATCATCATATATTTGTAGTAAATCTGTTACTCTTGCTGAGAATAATCCTGGGCTGTTCTTGAACCCCTGTGGTAAACGACAGAAATTTGTTTGCGCGCCATTTATTGAAAACGCCGTCAAATATCTGCTTTCTGGTGCTATATTTTGACAAAAGAATCCGTTAGAGATGTCTAATGTTGTTTTGTATTTTTTGCGCACTATGTTATTCATTAGTGCTGCAGTGTGTGAGTTTTGCACTGCAAAAGTTTTGCAACATGAGTTCAAGTGTCTGTAGTCCAAAACAAGACGATATGAATCATCTGGTTTGGAGACAGGAAACAAAGGATTGTTCATTTGTGAGGTGCAAGTTTCAATCACCCCCTGGTATTCAAGTTGATCTAGGATCTCTTTTACCTGTTTTTTAGCTTCTTGCTTAATTGGGTACTGCCTTTGTGCAGTAGGTTGTGATTTTAACTGGATTTTGTGAGGAGGAGAGTCCTCATCCCATCCCACATGATTTTTATATAATGCAGGAGCTTGGGCTACTGCCCACTTTCTTGCAAGTGTATACTTTTTATGTATTGGAATATGATTAGAGAAGGCAGGCATAATTATTTCTTCGCCATGAGGGAACTCCCTGACAAACTCTGGTGGCCAGTCTTTTTCAGCTAGAAGGATGTCATAGCCTTTAGAGAGATTATCCCAAAACAGACCCCTTATTTTCCTAGTCTTATCCCCCTCTATACGCAATGTTATTTCATATATTTTATGAGGTTTGCTAATTCTAGTATCTGCAGTTTCCACCTGAATGAATTCATTCGTGTCCACTGTCTCCAGATGATTCATCAGGATCTTGCGAGCTATGCTCACTTCTGCTGCGCTGTCTAGCATTGTTTGAGCCCACTCTCCGTTTTTCAGCTGTGTCCTCAGTATTCTCGGCATGGTTGATTACTTTAATACTGGCTACCTTCTTCTTTGGAAATTGTAATTTTTTATTTTGATGAGCAGGTTCCTTGTCTTTGGACTTGACGTGCTCTTCCCAGTGTTCTGATCGTCCTCTTCTTTCCGATTTCTGCGAGGAAGTCTGAAAAGATTCAGAGGGACGTGTATCAATATCTTGATATCTGTCAGGTTTCTTTATATTATCCCTATTTCTAAGGTTGTATTTTTTCACAGAGGGCTCCCTTTGGGGAGACTTGCGTCCTTGGTCCGGAGATCTTTCTCTCCGCCGAGGAGACCTTCCTCTGGTTTGGAATCTTTTTTCTTTAGGGGTGGATTGTTTATTTCCATCCCAGCTCTTTTTTTGTGTGTTTAGATTATTTTTAATAAATACCTTTTCAGGATTTTCAATTAGTTGGGGTTTCACAGGTATTCCACCCAAACTATCTCTTCCTAGTTCTTCATAGGATTTTTCTATGATTCTGGCAATTTCAAATGGTTGGTCTGCTATATCTGTCTCTTTCAACCTCTGGCGGATTGCCACATTTGCTGCTTCTCCCTTTATATTGGCTAGTAATATTGCCGAGACCTGCTTGAAGTCTTTTAGTAATTTCATACCAAGAGTTAAAGCAGGTTCTGGACCGTATTCATCTTTAATTTTTTTTAGCACATCTGGTATTACTGACATGGATGGAACACCATGTGTTTTTGTGTAAACGGAAGCAAAGACTGTACCCCAAGTGTCACAGTCCTCTACATGTGGTGCGATTCCCATTGGAAGACAGATAGTCAGAATCCTGTGTTTCTCAAGAGCGGTGGTATCCGGAAATACCGCCTCTATTTGAGTGATTTTTTGTGCTAACCAGAATGGAATTTGTTCCCGTTTTGCGGGTACTTTACCTAGACAGGACTGTATGTTCTGTGGTGTAATTTTATTTGTGTTCCCCTGATGAGGGGTCAGCTGTGGAATTTTAATAGCTGGTTGGACTGTTGAAGTCCGCATTATATATTGGACTAATTGTCTGTGTATTTTAATTAGTTGTTTTAGCTGTGCTAAAAGATCTGGTGCAGACATTTCTTCAATGTCTGGATGTGGTGTGTATCCGGCTAGGACCGGCCACGTTGCTCCTGGTCTACCTAGTGGACCGAGCCTGGTGATGTGATTATTATGTTTTAGGGCGCCATTAAACCAGAGCAGGTGCTCTTGGTATTTGAGTGGTATCTCCACTTCCTCGAAAGGAGTGTAGATATCCGGTGGTTCCTCTATTTTATAATAGTGGAACTCTTTTGTTACAGCGTTTGCTGCTGGAATGTTTATCCATGAGTAGAATACCTCTGTCTGCCGATATTCGTGTGCCTCAATTACGAATATGACTGTACCACCTCTCGGTGTTAGTCCATTTTCTATAAGTTTTAAGGTTATAGTTTTTCTTACGTTGACCGGGATGAGTATTGCCTCCGGGTCTTGCTGTAGGAGACTTCTGTCATTCTCTAGGAGTTGAGCTGCTATTCTAGCTGTCTCCCTTTCTTCTTCTTCTTACATTTTACTGTCAGGAAGGTTATTTTGTTTATTTGCAGATCAGGTTTCTATGGAAACAAAGATTAGATGCACAATATTTTGGAACAGTATATCCTTCAATGTTGAATAAACCAAGAACCATACATAGGAGTCTCCTCGTACGAAGTTTTGCGGATTTAACCTTTCACCCACTCCAGACGTCTTTGGAGTATTATGGGAAAAAGGGGTCTGTGTGAAAAAGCACGACTGAGTTACTCTAATGTCTTACGTTAGATTTATCGCCTATCCAAACCGTTGGGCGCCATGTAGTGTAGTTCCTATTTTCCCAATAGGCTCTGCGCATTGGAATAATATCTTTAATAGTATAGACGTAGTACTGTGGTTAACTAGGTCTTCTACTGACGATATTAGACTTAAAGTTATGTGTGTGCCAGCTAGCTCAGAGTTCACTAGAAACTTTCTCGAATAGGCAAGGAGGAGTTTAACCTCCCTGGATAGACAAGAAGGGATTTAGTTTCTGACAACCATAGAACATGACAACTTTGCTCTCCCCTAATCAAGAGTATATCTCTAGAGTCGTGTGAAAACAAAAGACAACTATTTTACTCAGTCAGTACGTGCATTCTTAGTTTCACCAGTTTGTAGAGAAATAAGAGATGGGCGTGTTTCAATAAAAAGATGTTATTTATTGATCAGTCTCTTTTCTCATACAAGAGAAATGAATCGCTATTATTGCAATACTTATAGTTAAGTAAAGTGCATACAGTAAAAACAGAATTATAATATAATACTGTAAAAGCATTTATATGGTTTCTTAGCCATATGATACTTTAAAATGGATAAAAGTTATATACTTATATACATTGACTAATCGCACTCAACTGGTGCTTCTAACTACGCCTACCCCAGTGTACCTGACCTAAGCCTAATACGTGGGCAGGAGTAGATAAGTAGCATTTTAGTTAAGTTTGCTTTGCCAAGGATCTGATTCAAGAATTCTCTGTGAGGGGTTATTCAGTTCAGTACCTGGGATTTAGAAGGCTGGAGGGCTGGTATCTCTATCTCAGGACTCGATATCCCAGTTGCCCGCAAGGGCGGCTAGGAACGCCGGAGCTGGATTTCTTGGCAAGAGAAAAGGCAGCGTCTCTCTCTCAGTGCGTCAGAAGGGAGGGGCAGCGTCCGTGGGCTTCCTGCATCAGCTGGGCTCCTCGGCAAGTATCGCTGCTCCAATCTCGTCACCACCACCGTGTGTTTGCTTAGGGCAATGTCGGTAATATTTATACCTGAAAGGTGCCGAGATTGACGTAAGGATGGACATAAATACGTCAATAAGGATGTCATAAGAACTGGTCGTTCGTACATTCTTTACTGGAGTTCTTGGTTAAATCAAAACAATAGCTGCGGGGGATTTCCCAGGTTGCTGGAGGTTTGATTTGTTTTGAGAACTCGGTATGCTTTCTATGGGGGCTGGAGGAATAGTGCTTGCCTAACGTGGTAGCATGCGCTATGACCTAATCAGAAAACGGGTTTCTGTGCCGTTGTGTGGCCATTAGTGAATTATTAACCAGACAAGGGTCAGAAATAGGAATATCGATACAGTTCCCATAGGAAATATATCACACTTGAGTGCAGGGGAGATATGGTCGAATTTCTTGATACCGGTGATCATTCTGGCGGCCGCATGCAGAATTGTCTTGATGGGAGCCAGGTATGATTTTGGAATTCCTGAGAGGACTGCGTTCCCATAGTCCAATCTTGACAGTACTAGAGATTGGCTGGTCTGTTTGAGATCATTAGACGGAATGTAGGGTTTTATTTTGTTCAGTAGTCAGAGGTTAAGGAAAGCACTTTTGGCCGAATTCTTAATGTGTCTTGTCATGTTCAGTTTTGGGTCTAGAGTGATGCCTAGAGATTTGACAGAGTCTGCTAGAGTGAGATTCCCGTTGAGCGCATCGATGGCCTTTAACCATTCGGCAATTTGTGGGTTATCTTCCTTATTCGAGATGAGGAGTGTCTCAGTCTTATTAGGATTTAGTTTCAGGTGGGTGCTTGTCAACCAGTGTTGGACATCTTTCCCTACATCATTAAGTCTTTCTATGTCTTTGATAGAAGTAGTTTCCAGATAGATCTGAGTATCATCAGCGTAGAAATGGAAGAGGATGTTGGCTTTTTTGAGAAGTTTGAAGAGAGGTTCAAAGTAGATGTTAAAGAGTTACGGTGATAGCACTGAGCCTTGAGGGACTCCTTTGTTGACTTGCTGGAGGTTGGAAGTGAAGTTTTTTATTTTTATTTTTTGTGTGTGATTATGCAGAAAGGAGGAGAACCATTTGAGGACTACTTCACCAAGACCAGCTCTTTCTTGGAGGGCCCTTATGAGGAGTTTGTGATCTACAGTATCAAATGCTGCCGAGAGGTCAAGGAGAATGAGCATTGGTCAGAGTCTAGTGATCCATGGATATCGTCTATGATGTTGAGGATCGTGGTTTCTGTGCTACAGCCTTTTCTAAAACCAGATTGGTGGGGTCCAGGAGGTTGATGTTGTCCAGGTAGTGCGTTAGTTGATGTAGTACGCATCTTTCTAGAGTTTTTGAAAGAAGGGGGAGGTTTGACACAGGTCTAAAATTGTTCAAATCCATCACGTCTAGGCTGGGTTTTTTCAACAGGGGGTGACTTGACCCATTTTAAGGCAGTCTGGAACCACTCTGTTTTTCAGGGAGCTATTTATGATCTTGCTCCAAAGCGGAGCTAAGGCGTGCTTCCGTTTTTTGGGCAGTAGGGGAGGAATGTGGTCTAGGACATGAGCTGAGGGTTTGGAGGTGGAGATAAACGTGACTATCTCAGTTTCTTGAATGGGACGGAAGCTAAGCCAGGAATTGGGAGAGGAACCAGGAGAGAGTTCAAGCGACCCAGCCACGATGATCTTCGTGGGGTACGTGTTGCTGACGTCCAGTGAGAGTTCGATGTAGGAGAGTAGGGTCTGCTTTCCTATGGTCACCCCAATTTTTGCTTTTTGCTTCACTGGTTTTTGACTTAATGTGGCTGTGGGCCTGCTAATCAGACCCACAGCCTGCTGTTCTCTCTCTAAATTCATAGACATGTACTATAGCTACATAACCAATTTGGTACTGGACACCTTGTCAGCTCCTGTACAGTGCACTATAGGTGCCCAGGGCATAGATGCATCCAAGGCCACCAGGGGCTGCAGCATATCTTTTGCCACCCCTGGCTGGTCACTTAAATCGACACAACTGGCTGATCCCTCAGCTGGGGCAAGGTGGTGTACTCACCCCTTGCTTAGATATAGTATACCTATGTCTAAACTTATATCTGGACACATATGCACCTATAAGTCACTCCTATGGCAGGCCTTTACAATCCTGGAGGCAGAGTGCTTGGTTTTATGTGAGATGGTGCTCTAGCATGAGCTTGGCCTGTCTGCAGTGTTTAGAACCATTTCCTTACTGTTGTTCCAGTGATATTGCCATACCATATACTCTTAAGTGCATTATAATCCTGACGGTTAATGCTAACTTTGGTTTGGCTTTATCAAAACATGTCGTGTTTGGTGTCATACACTTTGGAATACTACCCCCTTGCCAGTTCTGGTGACGGGGGTAGCATTCCACCCTTCTAGAGGGAAAAGACATGTTACTTTACTTAAAACGCTGTTAATCCTAACTAGAGCCTCAGCATCACAAAATGGATGCTGCTGCCCCGACACAAGTCTGACCTCCTGCTGCTGACCGAAACTTGGCAGGGGAGGCCTGGACAAAGGGTTTCCTGTCACAGGGAGGTGTTACACCGCCCCAGACAGGAGATAGTGGATTGGAGCAGGGAGGGTTGAAAGAAACTAGACACTGCCTGGGGCACACAAGATGTCCCATGCAAAATCCAGTCAAACCGGTTCTGGGGCACTCCAGCCCCAGCTCTGGTGTGAAACTGGACAAAGGGAAAGGGGTGTAACCACCCCCTTCCTGGGTCCCACCCATAGGAGGGACCTAGCAGGTAATCCAGCCCCTTGATTTGGAATAAAGGTAGGAGCTGTGCTGATGCACATCAGATTATCCTGACTGAAACATATGAAACAAAACTCTGGACCCTTCGAGATCCCACTCAACGTGGAAGACTGAAGAATCTCCCTTGTGGTCAAGGAGTGACCACCCTGTGCAAACAGGCACCATCCAGAACCGCACCGTTTGCTTTGTTGCGGTTCCCGCCAGAACTCGAGCAACAGAGATCAACAAGACCCAGCGTTCCTGCCTTCCAACAACTCGATCCACAGTCCCAGCAAATCTGAGACCCGTGGAGGTGATCTGAAGCGCGGGGCCGGCCATCTTGGAAAAACTAGGAAGTGCTGACCGTGCAGCTCCCAAGGCTTCCTCGAAGCTGTGCATTGGGGTTTGAGAAGCCTCAGCCCCAAGCAGCTCCTGCACCGAAGCTTACCCCTCCACACTCATCGAGTGCTGCATGGGGCCCTTTTGCATTTTTCTGCTCGACACGTTGGTCCGGTCGCTTGCCTGTTGGCTATGGGCCCTAATACCGACGAACCTTTGAATTAGCTCTACTAGTCTGGTTGCTCCAGACTGGCCGTCGCTCCCCTGAAAAGGAGCACCCGCTCTGACCGTGCCGGTCTGAGTAAGAAGCAATCTTTGAATCCTGCATGGGTTGCATTTGCCAAGGCCTGTTAACTCCGATCCAGAAGCCGACACCGCCGACAGCGAGAGCCTTTGTGGGACAACTCGTGATTCACTCCAGGACATCCTCGGTGCCCCAGAGCCACGTGGCAGCAGAGACAAGCTTCATGACAACCACTTGATTGCGCCCGACATTGCCTGGTTCCTTCCTGGTTCCTTCCTGGTCACTGGCTAGTGACCCAGACTCTGTCCCCTCTGCTTTAAGGTACTATACATCTTCGATCCACCCTTGGATCCAACCGGACTCTTCTCTTCTGGCCGCCTGCAGAATCTTCATCTCCAGGCTACATAGATTAACACGACGAGACCCAACACGCTTTTGCACCTGTGCACCCGCTTCCTGTGGGTGAGGTAACTCTTGAACGCTGGTGCTCCTGTAGTGGTTTACACCTCTAGTGTCTAAGTCTAAAGTTTTGTCCTTATAGTCCAGTAGGACGACTCTTAAAACTGTAACTCGATAACTTTTACACACCATTGACTTTGCATTGGTGCATGCGTGTGCTTTTAGCGCTGCACCCGAATCCCACGGGCTACTCCCGTCCTAACTGCTGTTAGTCCAGTGTTGTCCCAGCGATTCCCAAGGCCCTAGGCCTTACCACTGTTCGAAAGGTGATACTTATACCACTTGTTTGATATATGGTTTGGCCACCATATATCAATAATCGGCCCTATCCATAATTGTGCAACTTTCATATGTTATATTGTGCTTTTGTTTAAACGCTTGTGCCTCTATATTCATAAAGAGTACAGGGGATTATTCTAAGAATAAATACATATATTTTTATAATATATAACTTGTGTGGTGTCCTTTCAGTTGATATTACAGGATTGCATATGGTAAAACAGCTGGCTTCACATGCCCTCTTGAGTTAAGCCTTTAGGCTGCTTAGTCCATGCTACCATTAGGATAGCTTGTCTTTTAAGGTTTGACTTACAACCACCACCATAAGGGATTGTTTGGACTGATACAAGGTGCCCCCAGAATTGGAGACATCATACATCAGGCCAACTTCTCACATTCGATTTTAGTGATCTTATCATTGAAGAAGTAGGCAAAGTTATCGCATAGAGCTCCTTGCGTCTGTTTTTGCCACTGTCCAGTGCCAAGTGGAGAAAGCTGGATTTCTTGTTTTTGATGTGGTTGTTGTACTTCCTACCGGCTGATTTGAGTTGATTGCGGAGGATGGAGGTAGGGTTATTTCTCACCTTTCTTTCTTTGACTCTTAGTTTTCTCCTTTCAGAGTTGAGGTCTGAGTTGAACCATGATCTGGATGGGATGGCTCTACTCTTTTTGTGCTTTAGGTGAGCTATCTTGTCAAGCGTGGACACTAGCTTTGCGTTGTAACAATCAGTGAGGTCATTAGTGGAGAGGTGGTCATTGGTGTCGGGGAGAAGTGAGCTTATCTGTTCTTCAAGGACTCCCATGGTAACCTGAGAGAAGTTCTCAACCATTTGGGGGGGGTCTTGCAAGTGTGATTGAGAGAGAGATAGTTGGTTAATATGAAATGAGATCATGTGGTGGTCTGACCAGTCGACAGGGAGTATGTGATTGATAGTGATGGTGTTTCTTTGAACGATGATGGCATATAAGGTGGCTCCATTGTAGTGCGTCTCCTCTGTGCAGCACTGGATTAAGTTGTTATCACAGAGGAGACTGGATAGCGATTGGATGAGCGGGTTGTTGGTCTCATTCCACCGTAGGTTCAGGTCGCCTAGAATTAGATTATTGGCATCACCGTGTGCACCATGAGCTATCAGGTCAGATAATTGTTCTCCGAATGCGGAGGTTTTACCTGGAGGATGGTAGAGAAGGTAACAGAGTAAAGATACATTATCTTTGGTGTTAGTTGAGAGACATTCAAATGTGTTGTAGTCGTATGAATGTATTCCTGTGATGTCCATGTTGTCTTTATAGATGATAGCTACCCCTCCCCCTCGCTGGTCTTTTCTGTCTTATCTGTCTTTTCTGTCTTTGTTCATGAGGGAGAAACCTGGGGGTACAAGCATGTCTAAGCATGGTGGGGATAGCTCATTGAGCCAGGTCTCAGTGAGGAACACAATATCAATGTCAGTGACCCACTACCCATACTAAGAATCAGTACTTTGTGAACCAACCTATTAATGCATTGATTGTTCACACATGCATTCAGAAAATGTCAGTGTGAAAATTGCACAAATCCATTTAGTGGATTCTTAACAAGAAGTCGCAAATTACAAATCGGTATTTGATGCAATTCATGATTTCTCCATAGGAATCTTAGTACATGTGGCCCCTAGAAATTTCCTATGTTTTAACCGAGCATCTACAGGGATCAAAATGTTGGTCATATATTGTATGTAGAAATATTGTCTGATATAAATTTCATGCCCTAAATTTAATTTATTGAAATATCGTGCTTTCGGGTGTAAATTTTCTATTATTAACCACCAACTTAATATAGATTTGTAGATGATTTGTAGGTCATACTATTAACATAAGATCATATTCTGCCATCGATATTTTGATAACATGCATTACTAACTAAGGTGATTTAAAGATTTCATTTAACATTTAGCTATCCTTTTCGAAAACACAAATCTTTTAGAGATGTTAGAGGATGTAGGGGTCGAGAGTCAAAATTGAATACAGCAACAAATCAAAACCTAGAATAAGGTATGTATAGAAATATACCTTTACTGAATAAATGGCTGCTTGTTAAGTGGGATTCTTTAAAACCACTTTGAAAGTGATGCCCCCATTTTGAGCAGACAGCAGAAATGAGGCAGCTTCCCTCATCCATTAAATAAGAACCTTAGATTCACTGGCGTGTACTCAGCTGAGGGCGAACTGGAGTCTGTCCACTGAGCCAAAATAAGGGCAATGTGGTATCTACAAATTTTAGACCACAATGATTAGATCAAAATGCGAGCTGGTTTGATGAATACATTGAATAATTCCACCATCTATGGGCTGGCGGTCATTTGATGTAATGAATCCCCAATTAACTGATTGAAGATTGCCTTTTGCAAGGAAAGATCAGATACACTGGGTAGTGGTTTCAGAACAATGATGCCATAAGAGAACTGACATGATAAGTTAGTATTTTGGTAACCAGGACTGTACACTTCATTGCTTTGTAGAAACATCCTGGGATGGCTCTGTAAGGACAACCCTCTTGAGGATGTGCGGTCACTCCAATCAAATGATCCACTTAGAAAGATGCAAAAGAAGTAAGCCAGGACTTATCTACACCTGGGCCATCCATGTACACTGGAGACATTGATCGTTTGTTACTTCAACACTATGGGCCCGATTAGGATGGCGGATGGACCCCAGAGGTGGAGGGGCCGTCCGCAGGGGCAGCGGCGGTCCCTCCGTGCAAATTAGGATGTGACCGCCACCCTGGTGGTCACATCCTGTATATTTAACATTTACATGCACAAAGCGGCAGGCACCACGCGGTGCCTGCCGCTTTGTGCATGTAAATGCTGGGGGGTACCATAGGTACCCCCCATGTGCACCCCCCACCGCCCGACACCCTGGGGGCCCGCAACGGGCCCCCATACGCCAAATTCCACATGCTTTTCCACGGCAGAAAACCCGCCGTGGAAAAGCATGTGTCCGCCTGCATCCTAATATGGCTGGCGGTGTCTGATAGACATCGCCACCATATTAGAGTTTTTCTGCCGCGGTCGGAAGGCGACCGCGGCGGAAAAGCGGCGGACGGAAACATGACCCCCCCAGCCATCCTAATCTGGCGGGGGGTCTTTTCTGTGTCCACAGCGGTGAATCCGCATCCTCCGGGCCGGTGGTGGCTTCCGACGGCCCGGAAGATGTGGATTCACCGCGATCCTAATCGGGCCCTATGTATGTGATTACACTTGAACATTCTCAATTGTGTGGAAGGTCAGAACATATTCAGAACAGGTCTATTCTCTCAGAAGAACAACATGATATATGGTCAAATTCCTGGAGTGTCAGGCAGGTGTAGGCACCAGCCTTGCTGCAGTCCATTTTGAAACAAATGCTGATGATGGCACACCAAAATTGAGGCTTTTAAGGAGGTTCAAAAGGCATTGGTTCCAGTGGAGCCTCGTGGCAATGTTATCCCCAAGCAAAAACATCCTTTTGTTGTTGACATACTGATTTGTCCAACTGCATACTTTGACAAGGGTGTAGGAATTGGGATGTGATTCCAATAAAACACATGCATTTTCCTAACTTCCAGTTCTCTGAAAAGGCTCCAAATGTCACCACGTTCACAGGAACACAAAGAAGGATTTCACTCCTCCATATAGCTATGCTGAAGAGGCGTTGTATCTTTGCACAAACACCCCAAGAATTATATTGACAGTTGCCTTACCCCACATCTCAGAGAGTCAATATCTCACTGAGTATATACCCAATCTTGAAGATGGCTCTAACCACAATCTATTAGGTACCACACTTAACAGATTGAGGGTCATGAAAGAACAATTGAGAATAAGCTTAGATGTAAAAAATAGTGCTAATTTTATTGACCTCCGAATGAGTGCTGCGAAGCTGAGTGGACAAACTGATATTCAGACCTCTGACCTTAAGTCCAACAGAGATTCCTGGAGCAGATATATTGGACCACTGAAACAAGAGCCAGCTGTAGGCACCTGATGAAGAGCCAGAGTGCATTATTGATGGGTATCATCCTGCTCCTTTTAATGGGCTCTTTTTAATGGGCAAAAACAACAATTGATTGACAGAATGCAGAACAATGTCATACATTCACCCCAGTACAGAGATCTGGGCCTAAATCCATCGTTTTTTTGCACTCCACACCACCCCAGGTCAGACATGGCCATATGAAAATCATCCTTGACCCTGTGCCTCATGGGAACAGTCCAGCCCGAACTGCCAAGCCATGTCTTTTCTGGACCGGAATCAAGCATCCAAGGACCGGTTTCTGGCTATCAGCCGTCATCAGCCTGGATAGCTTGACTCCAGTGGTGTGGAGAGCATGGGACTCACGTCTGAGCATACCCATACCACTCGGGGCGACAAATGCAAAAACAACAAATGATGGACAGAATGTTGAATTGGGAATGAGACTCGTTGGAGTGTTTGACATGGTTTCCGATCTAGTCTTTGCCTATGTCAAGGGCGATGCGGTGAGCTTTCAGGTGTTTAATTCTTTACGCTATGTACCCAATGCCGGTAAGCCCAGGCAGTTACCGAAAATAATTGCGGAGGCTTATAAGACCATTGGCCGCAATAATTTGGGTGTTAAGCCCTTTGCTAAAGTAACAGCTCAACCGCAAACTCAGAGGGTGAAGTCTACTAAAGACAACCATCCAGCCTTTTCTAAAAAGAATTGGAACAATAAAAAACAGGGGAAGCAGCAACAGAAAAAGGGTCACGTCCTGCATTGCCTATACCTGTGTCTACGGAGCGCACATATGATTTGCGCGACGGTGCTAATATTAAGTCACCTGAGGGTTTTCAGGTTCCTGATCAACGTTCTCCTCGCTCTTTACAGGAAACATCGGTCTCACAAACCGGTGGAGAAGACCGCAGCAGAGGTCGGGGTGCCCCACAAGGTCATGAGCAACCCCGCCAGATGGAAGGTAAAGGCAAGCAGGACGACTTTCAACGTCAACGACCCCAGTTTCAGAAAAAGAAGGTTACCGCTTTGACAGCAAGGTATGCCACAGATAGTGAGAACAAAGCTTCGGAACCTGACATGGGCGCTAACGAAATTACAGTAGTGCAGGAAGCACTGCGTCCGTATCTGAAGGCGACAGCAAGTGACACGTTCATTACTGTTGAGACAGCTGACACTAGAGTGGCTCCACCTGACAGACTTTTTGATATTGTCCTTTTGATTGAAGGTGACATACAGCGTACAATAAAAGGGATATTTTGGGAAAATCTGATCTCAACGTATGACATTTTATTAGCGGAGGCAGACTGGCCCCACCATTCATTTTGGCTGCTCCGAGAGGGGAGGACGTAATCCTCCCTAGTTTCGCGCACACTATGACGAAGGAGCAGGCCTTACATTTTGCAGAAGAGTGGGCTACGGTGCTTGCTCAGGCGTTATACCATACTCAATGTGGATAGGACCAGCTTCTGCTTTTGCTCAGACATGAGATTCCATTGCGGTCTAATATCCCTTGCTTCATGAAGCGAAAGCTCCTTTCACGGAAATCCTTGAACAATTGGAATATCAAGAAGTGATTGGTACTGGATTACCGGCACTTGAACTCTCATTGTCGGACCTGTGTGGTACAGAATACTCACAGTCTGCCCTTGTGGATAGTCTCGTGCGTAAACGGTTTAAGACAACACTTGACATATCCATTTGCTTTTTAGCCATAACCTGTCCTCTATTAGTAGTCAATGGGCAGCTTTTACTTCCGTCAGCAAACAATTTCAGTTCAAAAGGCTAGCATGGGCTATACGAGCAGCGCGGGCATCTTTGCCACTCGCATAGTCTCTCTCTTAGAGGGACTCGACCCTGATGCGTGCTCGTATGTTGATGATATTTATCTCACAGACGACTAATTGTGGCTGCATCTGTGTTGCGTTGACCGCATCATTTGCATGATTGCGGACTTCGGTTACACTTTACACATGTAACTTTGCAAAATCACACATAGCAGAGTACACAGTGTTGTTCCTGGGCTATGAGCTAAACGATGAAGGTCGAGGTTTAGCACCTCACTTGCTGGGTAAATGCACCCAGTTGCGCACTCCTACAACTGCGAAAAAACTGCGATCTTTACTAGTTTTTTTAAAACTTTGGGCATACTTACATTCCCGATTTTGCCCAGCGTATCAAGCCGCTTTATGCCTTGATACAACCTACTTTCACCAAATCTTGCTGGCTGCCTGAACATTCTGCAATACTACAATCTTTGCAGTCTGATCTTCTTAAATCGAAATACTTACTGACTTGTGACAACCACACCAACCTGTTAATAAGAATTGTGCCTGGGGCGGTGGGTTACACGTACCTGACTTTTAATGAGGGTGACAATGTCCCTTTTGCTTACAAGTCACACTTGTACACTTCGGCCACTGTCGAGAAAGTTTTGACTGCAGTGCAGATGGCGATTCTAAATGAAAGAGTGCTGTTACTGGGGAAACGCATGTTTGTAGTTACTCCGTATCCTGCCCTGGAGGCAGTGACGAAGGCTAGTGTACCAAATTCAAAAGCTTTGCATCCTTGTTGGATACAATGGGCCACATCTTTGACATCTCTGGCTGTCACGTTTGTCTTTGATTTCTCTTTGCAAAGTCAGTAGTACTTGCAGTATGAATTTGTTCATCTGGCTCCTTTGACCTTGCGCCCGCTGGAAGATTTCCATTGTATCATTTATACCGACGGTTCGGTGCATCCGGCGAGGGGGTCAAAGCATACTTATTCAGCAGCCTGCACAATAGTGGTTGGTACTATGGTGAATGGAGAGTTCAAGTCTTGTGATTTATTTACTATGGGTACTGTATCGATCCCCCTATTTCTGACCCTTGTCTGGTTAACAATTAACTAGCAGCCATTCAACTCACGAAAACCCGTTATCTGATTAGCCATACAACGGCACAGAAACCCGTTATCTGATTAGGTCATAGCGCATGCCATCTCATTAGGCAAGCACTATTTCTCCAGCCCCCTAATAGGCATACGGTGTTCTCAAAACAAATCAAACCTACAGCGACCTGGGAAATCACCGCAGCCATTGTTTTGATTTAGCCGAGAACTTCAGTAAAGAATGTGCGAACGATCAGTTCGTATGACATCCTTATTGACGTATTTATGTCCATCCTTACGTCAATCTCGGCACCTTTCAGGTATAAATAATACCGACATTGCCTTAAGCAAATACACGAGGTGGTGACAAGATTGGAGCAGCGAGACTTGCCGAGGAGCCCAGCTGACAGCGAAGCCCACAGACGCTGCCCCTCCTTTCTGACGCGCTGAGAGAGAGACGCTGCCTTTTCTCCTGCCGAGAAATCCAGCTCCGGCGCTTCCAGCCGCCCTTGCAGGCAGCTGGGATATCAAGCCCTGAGATAGAGATACCAGCCCTCAGCCTTCTAAATCCCAGGTACTGAACTGAATAACCCCTTGCAGAGAATTCTTGAAGCAGACCCTTGGCAAAGCAAACTTAACTTAAACTGCTACTTATCCACTCCCGCCCACGTATTAGGCTTAGGTCAGGTACATTGGGGTAGGCGTAGTTAGAAGCACCAGTTGAGTACGATTAGTCAATGTATATATGTATGTATCTATTTTATCCATTTTAAGTATCATATGGCTAAGAAACCATATCAATGCTTTTACAGTATTATTTTATAATTCTGTTATTACTGTATGCACTTTACTTAACTATAAGTATTGCAATAATAGCGATTCATTTCTCTTGTATGAGAAAAGAGACTGATCAATAAATAACATCTTTTTATTGAACACGCCCGTCTCTTCCTTTTCTCTACAATCTGGTGAAACTAAGAATGCACTGAACTGACTGAGTAAAATAAGTTCTCTTTTGTTTTCACACGACTCTAGAGATATACTCTTGATTAGGGGAGAGCAAAGTTGTCATGTTCTATGGTTGTCAGAAACGAAATCCCTTCTTGTCTATCCAGGGAGGTTAAACTCCTCCTTGTCTATTCGAGAAAGTTTCTAGTGAACTCTGAGCTAGCTGGCAAACACTAAACTTTAAGTCTAATATCGTCAGTAGAAGACCTAGTTAACCTCTGTCCTACGTCTATACTATTGAAGATATTATTCCAATGCGCAGAGCCTATTGGGATAATAGGAACTACACTACATGGCGCCCAATGGTTTGGATAGGCGATAAATCTAACGTAAGACATTAGACTAACTCAGTCGTGCTTTTTCACACAGACCCCTTTTTCCCCATAATACTCCAAAGACGTCTGGAGTGGGTGAAAGGTTAAATCCGCCAAACTTAGTAGGAGGAGACTCCAATGTATGGTTCTTGGTTTATTCAACGTTGAAGGATACACTGTTCCAAAATATTGTGCATCTAATCTTTGTTTCCATAGAAACCTGATCTGCAAATAAACAGAATAACCTTCTTGACAGTAAAATGTCAGACTATGAAGTAGAAAGAGAGACAGCTAGACTAGCAGCTCAACTCCTAGCGGATGACACAAGTCTCCTACAGCAAGACCCGGATGCAATACTCATCCCGGTCAACATAAGAAAATCTATAACATTAAAACTTATAGAAAATGGGCTGACACTGAGAGGTGGTACAGTCATATTCGTAATTGAGGCACACGAATATCGGCAGACAGAGGTATTCTATTCATGGATAAACTTTCCAGCAGCAAACGCTGTAACAAAGGACTTCCACTATTATAAAATAGAGGAACCTCCTAATGAGTACACTCCTTTCGAGGAGGTGGAAATACCACTCAAATACCAAGAGCACCTGCTCTAGTTTAATGGCGCCCTAAAACATAATAATCACATCACCAGGCTCGGTCCACTAGGTAGACCAGGAGCAACGTGGCCGGTCCTAGCCGGATACACACCACATCCAGACATTGAAGAAATGTCTGCACCAGATCTTTTAGCACAGCTAAAACAACTAATTAAAATACATAGACAATTAGTCCAATATGTAATGCGGACTTCAACAGTCCAACCAACTATTAAAATTCCACAGCTGATCCCTCATCAGGGGAAAACAAATAAAATTACACCACAGAACATACAGTCCTGTCTAGGTAAAGTACCCGCAAAACGGGAACAAATTCCATTCTGGTTAGCACAAAAAATCACTCAAATAGAGGCGGTATTTCCAGATACCACCCCGGTTGAGAAACACAGGATTCTGACTATCTGTCTTCCAATGGGAATCGCACCACATGTGGAGGACTGTGACACTTGGGGTACAGTCTTTGCTTCCATTTACACAAAAACACATGGTGTTCCATCCATGTCAGTAATACCAGATGTGCTAAAACAAATTCAAGATGAATACGGTCCAGAACCTGCTTTAACTCTTGGTATGAAACTACTAAAAGACTTCAAGCAGGTCTCGGCAATATTATTAGCCAATATAAAGGGAGAAGCAGCAAATGTGGCGATCCGCCAGAGGTTGAAAGAGACAAATATAGCAGATCAACCATTTGAAATTGCCAGAATCATAGAAAAATCCTATGAAGAACTAGGAAGAGATAGTTTGGGTGGAATACCTGTAAAACCCCAACTTATTGAAAGTCCTGAAAAGGTATTTATTAAAAATAACCTAAACACTTCAAAGAAGATCTGGGATGGAAATAAACAATCCACTCCCAAAGAAAAAAGATTCCAGTCCAGAGGAAGGTCTCCTCGGCGGAGAGAAAGATCTCCGGACCAAGGACGCAAGTCTCCCCAAAGGGAGCCCACTGTGAAAAAATACAACCTTAGAAATAGGGATAATATAAAAAAACCTGATAGATATCAAGATATTGATACACGTCCCTCTCAATCTTTTCAGACTTCCTCGCAGAAATCGGAAAGAAGAGGACGGTCAGAACACAGGGAAGAGCACGTCAAGTCCAAAGACAAGGAACCTGCTCATCAAAATAAAAAATTACAGTTTCCAAAAAAGAAGGTAGCCAGTATTAAAGTAATCAACCATGCCGAGAATACTGAGGACACAGCTGAAAAACGGAGAATGGGCTCAGACAATGCTAGACAGCGCAGCAGAAGTGAGCATAGCTCGCAAGATCCTTATGAATCATCTGGAGACAGTGGACACGAATGAATACATTCAGGTGGAAACTGCAGATACCAGAGTTAGCAAACTTCATAAAATATATGAAATAACATTGCGTATAGAGGGGGATAAGACTAGGAAAATAAGGGGTCTCTTTTGGGATAATCTCTCCAAGGGCTATGACATCCTTCTAGCTGAAAGAGACTGGCCACCAGAGTTTTTCAGGGAGTGCCCTCATGGCGAAGAAATAATTATGCCTGCCTTCTCAAATCATATTCCAATTCATAAAAAATATACACTTGCAAGAAAGTGGGCAGTAGCCCAAGCTCCTGCATTATATAAAAACCATGTGGGATGGGATGAGGACTCTCCTCCTCACAAAATCCAGTTAAAATCACAACCTACTGCACAGAGGCAGTACCCAATTAAGCAAGAAGCTAAAAAACGGGTAAAAGAGATCCTAGATCAACTTGAATACCAGGGGGTGATTGAAACTTGCACCTCACAAATGAATAATCCTTTGTTTCCTGTCTCCAAACCAGACAATTCATATCGTTTTGTTTTGGACTACAGACACTTGAACTCATGTTGCAAAACTTTTGCAGTACAAAATTCGCATAGTGCTGCACTAATGAATAACATAGTGCGCAAAAAATACAAAACAACATTAGACATCTCTAATGGATTCTTCTGTCAAAATATAGCACCAGAGAGCAGATATTTGACCGCGTTCTCAATAAATGGCGCGCAAAAAAAATTCTGTCATTTGCCCCAGGGGTTCAAGAACAGCCCAGGATTATTCTCAGCAAGAGTAACAGAGTTACTACAAATATATGATGATGAGGCTTTATCTTATGTCGATGACATCTATCTAACAGATGATGACTTGGATACTCACTTGAAGAGAGTGAACACCATAATACTTGGGTTCGCAGCTGAGGGTTACAAATTCAACTTTAAAAAGTCAAGAATTGCCCATCTAACTGTCCTGTTTTTAGGATATGAACTATCAAGTGAAGGCAAAAGCCTGGCTGACAATTTCCTAGAGAAATGTGCTGTAATCCAAGCACCTAGAACACTAAAAAACTTACAATCAATTCTAGGTTTCCTAAATTTCGGAAGAACTTACATTATAAATTATGCAGAGAGAGTTAAACCTCTCTATGATCTTATAAAACCAGATTTTAAAAGAATCAATTGGACTCAAAAACACACAGAAATGTTGAGATCTTTACAAACAGATATGTTAGTTAAAACAAAATTACAAACACGTGATAACACACGCAACCTTGTGATTCGAGTCATCCCAGGAAGATGCGGATTCATGTACCTAACCTCTAATGAGAGAGAGAAGGTACCAATTGCATACAAATCACACTTGTACACAGAAGCTGAAAAAAGGTTCAGCATAAGGAAAACATTGTTCATTCGGTTCAAACAGCTGTAGCAAAGGAAAAATACCAAGCCGACGGTAGACAGGTTACAGTCAGAACAGCAGAATTAGCTTTTGGGCATTAACAACACCATGTAATTTACCGACAACTGCACTGAATCCAGAATGGATACAATGGGTAAATTCTGTTGCTACAGACAAAGTAAAATACTATTTTGACCCGGAAATGAAAGAATTAAAATATCTAGAATATGAGAGAGAATACCCTCTGCCAATCGACATTCTGCCTTTATGACAGTACGCCTGTGTAATATATACAGACGGTCATGCTCAACCCTCAGTTTGGGGAGAGCTGGCTTACAACGCCACATGCAAAATTGTAAGAGACGTATGGCGCGGAGGTAAATTGAGACCTCTAGTTACAAAAACACACTCAGTGGAAAAAAATTCAGAACAACAAACTGAAATAATAGCGTTAAAAAGTGGCGCTAGATAATGCCGATCGCGATTTCCCGACACTTATAGTGTGCGATTCGTATTACTGCATCAAATCATACAATAACGATTTACAGAAATGGATTCAAAACGGTTACAAAGATGACACAGGTGCAACAATAAAGCAAAAAGTGCTTTGGGAACAAGTAGTTCTTTTAAAGAAAGAACTACCAAAAACTCACGTGATACATTCACTGAGTCATCAGCGTGATGGCGTTCACGTTGCAGGGAAATCATTGGCTGAGACAGCCACAGCGGTAGCAACTAAATCGGCTTCCGTAGCTACAAAGAAGCGTGTAGTAAAATACATTGACGGTGAAACTGTGCTGGCAGTAAAAACGTCATCAAAAGGCGACTGCTCAGCGCTACCGATCAATTACCCACTCAATTATACATACATAATCGATGCAAACTCCGTTCCTTTTGCTCGAATCCCTGGAGTGGGGGATAGAGTGATTCCAAACATGAACAGGAGAGGCTTGTTAAAAGCAGACGCACATATGGGTGAGGGTCTCATTCACCTTAAGCTAAAAGATTCTCTGGAAGAATTACAATCAGTGTACTGGTGGCCAGGCATGAGCCTGCATCATCACATTTTTGTAAAAAACTGCCCAGACTGCAACAGAGATCGCAGTGGCGAGAGAAACGGTTTAATACCATGGCGTTTCACTCCAGAATGTATCAAATCAACAAAAAAATAAAAACCCAGTATGAATAATGCGTCATATTAACATGTAGAGACTATTTTCACTTATAATGTTAACCCCACCTTTCGGCTGACGTCGGAACTGTTATACAAAGATTTGCGCGTCTATAATGGCATATACGCTAGAAGCATGTTACGTTCTGACAAAAATCTTTCCTTTAGCTCTAAAACAGCTTATGTGGGGGGTGCCTGGTCAGAATGAACATTGCATTGCGGGACTCTTCTCACTTCCTTCCTGAGGGAAACGGGATGGTGTAAAGAAAAAACCAAGGCATAAAGCAATCTATAACAACGAAGATATTAGGTTCAGGAGCTGGGTGGGTCAAACATTTAATAAGTGTCCAACGTAGTCTAAATAACCTGCCAAGAAATTCTCTGAAAGGACTCAGTCTGTACGAACTATTGTTTGGGACTAGAATGTTAGTCCAGGACTTAGATAGTCAGACTTCAGTGGTTAAAGAAAAATGCTTTGATATCAAAGATCGCTTGGCTATTTTACAGGACTTAAATGAAACAAGAAAAGACCTGAGCAACATAAAGTTGAAACAGCAGCCAACAACCACTGAAGAAAAACCACCTGTCCCAGCAAGGCCTGTCTGGATTCCAAAAGTCGGGGATCTAGTCAGAGAGAAGATCGCGGTAAAGAAAGAATTTGGGCCTTCTTACAGAAAAGCAGTTCCTGTCTTGTCTGTCAACGGGACAAGATCAGTAGTACTACCGCCCCTTGCTGGTAAAAAGGAGAACCGAGTCATATCCATCGACCTGGTTAAACCACAATCATGTGGCCGATAACAAATAGTAGGCCAAGTGGACTCCCAAGAAGTAGCAGAACACCAAAGTTTGCTACATCCACAGAGGTTCAAACTGAAAGACTGATCACATTTGAAAAATCTACAGTGAAACAACAAGGACTATGCAATAAAGCAATGGAACTTGAACCTCTAAAAACCCAAATCAAAGCTTTTCATCAAGAAACACCGACCTACGATGATGTAATTACAGACTTTTCTAATGAAACAAAGCAAAATCAAAAAGCAAAAAGTAATCCAGAAGCAATTGGAACAATTGACAGAACGGCATGCGGCTACTTCATCAACTTCGATGATTTTTCTGAAGATCCAAGTGAACCATAAGTTCAGCCATCAACAAAAACTTTTAAAGACAAAGCAAAGGAACTTTTTCATCAACTAAAGGGAACCTATCTAACTTCTCCAGGGATTGAAATTTGGGTGACATTAGGTGCATTTGTCCTCATACTTTGGCTCATCATGGTACTATGCTTGGGACATTTCATTGAGGGAAAATATGCTAAAATGGACACAGCAGGCCAGAAAATCAACTTGGTCCTTTAACCACACACATCTTCACATGTCGAGAAAAGAGAACTTTCTTCAGTGAACTTCACAGCCAATCCTATACCAGGCGGTGTAGCATGGGATAATACTGATTATGAAATCCATGGCCCGGTTGAAATCCTGAAGTATCCACATCAATTTAAGATCTCGTTAAGTGACTTTGTAAAACCAAGCACATTTTCTGATGATTGGGACTTTGAAAGTGTTAATGATATAATGTCTGACCTAGTAATGTCTGCTAAATTTACAGAACATGATTATTTGCAGGGTTCGTCTAATTATGATCAAATGTTCTGCTACAACCACTATGGTAACCATTTTCTACATAAATCTGCACAACCTAGAAATGTTTTAAATTATAACCAATGGGAACATTGTGCTACTCCTGTGGTAAATAAATAAATAATACCCTATTTTTGACTAGACATATATCATAACAGATAGCTCAATAAATAAGAGTCAAGATTCGAGGTAGTAGGAGTTTTGCAGGTTTAATACAGCATAAGGACAGGAACAGAACAACCTGCATAGGAACAGGGGCCCAGCAGCTGCTGGGGCTGGGATGAGCGCGCTAACTTTTAATAACAATACATGAGCTTATATACAGAACGCAAACACATAGCATTACATTGCAGTAGGCGTAGCAGTGGGTGGAGCAGAAGGCGTGACGCGTAGCAGTCGCGAAAGATAAGAGTAAAAGTAGGTGTAACTGGGCGTATACATAGACATGTGGTGCAGACGTAACAGAATATGTCATGAATGGGGCGGAAACATTGGAGGGGGCTACCTAAGGAGCCGGGACCTCTAACCTGGTGGTGCGCGCAAACTGACAATGACGTGTTACTAGGAGAAGCTGGGGGCTATGAACTCTGTGCTAAGAGCAGAGACTAAAGTCTGGAGAGTCGGAGCGACATGTACCTAAACCCTATCTAGTATCTGATGTTTAGGGAACATGTTGATATAAACTAGAAGTCAGGAGGGGAAAAGCTAACTTGATTCTAAGACTGGACCATGCATTATTCTACATGCAGTGCGTGATGAAGAATATTAAATGACCATTAAATGCAGTATTTCCCTTAACATGGAGACGAGAAGGCTAGACAATGACGGAAACTATTGATGCAGTTCAGTAGCTTAGGAATGCAGAGAAGGAGGACTGAACTGATAACTGGAACTATAACATACTTTTGGCAGACTCAGAGGCAGAGCCAAGCTGCACCGGGCACTGTGAGGCAGGAAGTAAGTGAAAGGTCGAGGATACAGGTGGGGGCTGTGTCGCTCCTCAGCGAGGCTTCAGGAGACAGGAGCTGAATCTGATGTCCAGGCCCTTCTGAGGCCTGGAAACGGGGACTTTATAATGGAATAACGTGCACACTGAGAAACGTGGCAACATAGCTTTACATAGGCCTGATATTCGTAGTATTCACGAGGACTGGGAACTGGCATACTAGAGGAGGACACAACTGTAATTGCGTCATTAATCAGACATGGGGAATAACATATGCATATTGGTCATGCACACATAACATATGATGGATGGCACGTAGGGACACAGAACATGACAAAATTTACTTTTCCACATTCCCTCCTTGTCACTACGTTTCCATCAGGAAACATCAATATTCATGATACCATCTATCATTTCATACAGTACCATTTGCTCGTCTCGAATTATCCTGGAACGGGTTTTAGAACGGGGCTTGGGACTAGGGATACAAGAGGTAGCACAAATGCCGCAAATCGCAGGGCCACATTGTATACAGAGGCAGCAGCTGAATATGATCGCTACTGCAATACCTAGGAAGGACAATATTTTCCATCCCCATGCGGAAATTATATTCCAGAACCAACCGGACCATGTCCAGGTGCCTGGATTCTGGTGTAACAGATGGGCAATTTTATGGAGTCTGGTTATAGCTGAATAAACAGACGGCGCGTTATTTGGAATGAAAATGCAGCAACTAGATCCGAGGACTCTACAGGCCCCGCCCCTATCGGCCAGTATGACGTCAAGGACGAGACGATTCTGTAAAACGACAATTCTCATAAAGGATTGCTCTTCGGTTAAGTTACCTAGAGCGGAGGCAGTCTCATCTACTACAGCTTCAAGGGTTCTTGTTAATCTACGAATTAGCTTACTGTTTACAACTGTACCTAAATAAGGGAACACACCTTTATCAATATCAATGAATTGTTCTGCAGCAGTTTCAGTATAATCGACAATCGGGAGATTTCTCTTGTGTCTAGTATGTACTAGGAAGGAATTCCTATGGTAGTCAGGTGGGGCTAGAAAAACAGGTGGCAGTAGGAAAGCAATGTAACAGGTTCCCTCCCAATCGAGGGGCAGACGAACATATGCGGTCTGACCACAAACAAAATAAGAATGACGTGAAGCTTTGAAAATAGATTTCCTACTGTCACTATACTTGACAATAGTAGTACAATCACTATGTCCTACGTGTACGGAACCCTTATTTCGGACACATAATTCGCCTTTGACTGGTAGTACTGAAATAGCAGGTGAGTCTGGAGTAGTATCAGACTGAACATTCAGGACCATGAAATTCGACGAATAATTACCTAAATTATATACTTCATTTTCTAGATCTAAACCTGTTCGGTGGGGGAAACCTTGCTTGTCTGGGAAACATGTACTGTTAAGAAAAGACATATCTGTTAAGGATGACGTTAACGTGGACCATGCTCCACACGAACCATTATGTGAAAACGGATAAGGAAAAAGTGGCAGAACTCCCTTCGACGTCTGGAAAGGGGGGAGTCGACCACACACCCAACAATTAGTGGCATTGCTGGTCTGGTGTGAATAATGTAACATGCGGATAAATGAGTTATTACGCATAGCGAGGCGGTAGGACAGTTCATGAGGGGGCAGATCACTAAACGTGTGCTCTACTGTAACATTAGCAGACTTATTTACATGAAGAACTGGGAAATATAGGAAAAAGGCATAACTGGTGCAGGAAATCATAATGCTGATGAATAATATGAAACTTAGAAAAACGATACATTGAATTGAGTTTTTACTAACTCTCTCACTATGGGGGTCTATTTTATACATGTCAGAAACAGTCTAACCGTTTCACCTAGGGGAGGACTTAGACAATCAAACTGACTGACTTATTTTACTAGACCGGAGTTTTTGCTTATACTCCTGCTGCGGAGTTTTCTCTACCAAGGGAGGGGTTGTATCAATGTCTTTTGCGGGACAGTCCTTAAGAGCAATATTTTGGCAGTCCTTAAAATCCTGGGAAATGTTCTTAAAGACGGGTTTCAGTCCTTTAAAAAGTTTAACGTGAGAAAGGTGTATCCATCCTTTTCGGCCTTCCAACTTCACGGCTGTACGGGTGGTGAGGAGGACCTGACGGGGCTCTTTCCATCGAGGCTCCAGCGGACTTGATCTGTCAAAGTTACGGACCATCACCATGGAACCTGGAACGATTTCATGCGGTGCCACCTCGGTATTGTCTGGAAATGCGGCAGCAACCTGTGAACGACATGAGTTGAGGGCAGACATCAAGGAAGCTAGGTAATCTGTCAGCATATTACATGAAACATCAGTAATACTTCGGGGTCTAGGAGTACCCCACATGTTAGGGGGGCGGCCGAATACGACCTCATACGGGGACAGACCTGATCTGGAGTGTGCGACCATGCGCATATAAAACAAAGCGACTGGCAGAGCTACTAGCCAGTCCACACCCTTATCTTTACATACTTTGGCGATTCGGATTTTCAGAGTCTGATTATGTCTCTCGACTAGACCGGCTGCTTCAGGATGGCGTACACAATGGAACTTCCACTGGTACCCTAACAACAGAGAAACGTGCTTCATCAACTCAGATGAGAATGGCTGACCGTTATCAGAATATACGACTCTAGGGAGTCCATATCGAGGGAAGAACTCACGAACCAACTGCTTGGCAGTGGTCGCGGCTGTGTAATCTGGGACTGGATATGCTTCTGTCCATCTGGACAAAGCGCATACAACTACAAGGACATACTTGAAACCTCGACATCGCTCCATCTGAATATAATCCATCTGGAGGACCTCAAAAGGGTGGTCAGGAGGCTGGAAACCACCTTGTTCCACCGGGACACTTTTACCTGGATTAAACTGACAACATATCATACAGGTACGGACCTTCTGTTTGGCTGTAGCTCGTAAATGCTTGTTGAACCAAATGTTCTGGATACTGTCTAACATAGCTTTTTCTCCTAAATGTGCTGGACTATGTGCGGTATTAATAATGACTTGAACCATAGAGTCGGGGAGAAACCATGTGGCTCTACCCTTTGTTAACCATCCTTGATCTGTCTGGACCCCTCCTTGTTCAGACCACTTCTTGATTTCTTCGGGAGTAGCATGTAACTGGATATCTATGACATCTTGAGTAGGGTCCTTAACTGTCATACATGTAGTCGGATCTGGAGTATGTGTCTGTGTCGGATTAACTTGAATGTCTGGAGTCTGTGCTGTAAGCTTGGCTGTGCGATCTGCTAGATCATTACCTTGAGAAATAATGTCAGTAACTTTCGTATGTGCTTTGCATTTCATGATAGCAATAGATGTCGGTAAGTGTATGGCATCTAACAGAGCTTGAATAAGGAAACCATGCTGAATTTTGGTTCCATGAGAAGTCATGAAACCTCTCTCCTGCCAGAGCACTCCGAAGTCGTGTACAACTCCAAATGCGTAACGTGAATCTGTGTAAACATTAACTTTCAGGTTCTTGGCGTGTATACAGGCTTGTGTCAGAGCAACTAGCTCTGCTGCTTGAGCGGACAGGGTATCAATGCGGTGTGTTTCAATAACTTCGGTGTCAGTAGTTACTGCGTACGCGGCGACTAGTTCTCCTGTACTAGTTCTCATACATGAACCATCCACATAAAGTGTCAGGTCAGGATCTGGTAACGGAATGTCTGTCAGGTCTTGTCTTGGCTTTGTCGTAATGTTGACTACTTCCACACAGTCATGTGGGTCAGGATTTGAATTAACTGGTGGTAACAGTGTAGCAGGATTCAGGATGCTGCAGCGTCTAATTACTATGTGTGGCTGGAACAGTGTCAATTCATAACCTGTTAAACGTGCAATTGTCAAGTGCTGAGTTTGTGTTCGGTTTAGAAGAACTTCCACGGAATGTGGAACTTGTACTGTCAAGGTATGTCCTAAGACTATGGAATCACTTTGTCTAATAGCTAGTGCTGTGGCTGCAACTGACTTGAGGCACGCAGGCAACGCCTGGGCGACTGGATCTAGTGTGCTAGAAAAATAAGCACAGGCTTGTATTGTCCTGCTTGATCTTGTGTAAGAACAGATAATGCTGTACCTTCACGTTCAGTAACGAAAAGTGTAAAAGGCTTACTGTAGTTCGGTGTAGCTAGAACTGGAGCTTGACATAAAGCTTTCTTTAACTCGTTGAAACTAAGTGTATGTTCAGATGTCCAAGGGAGAACAGTCGATACGGCTGCCTCCTGTGTCGTTAACTGTATCAGTGGCTTGGCTAGGAATGCATACTGGGGAATCCATTGTCTACAATAAGAAGTAAGGCCGATAAAAGCACGTACCTCCTTCTGGGTCCTGGGCTGGGGAAGACTCGCTATCAACTGGATACGGTCTGGTGTCAACTGCCTACCCCTCTTGGACAGCAAGTGTCCTAAGTATACCACTTGCTGGACACAGAATTGAAGCTTCGAAGGTGACACCTTGTGCCCCATCTCGGCTAGGAAATACAGAACCGTCAGTGACGCACGCTCGCAATCACGTTCAGAACGGGCTGTGATCAGTAGATCATCGACATACTGGAGCAGGGCAGTGTCAGTTGGCATGTGAATATTGTCTAGTTGTCTCTTAAGTGCTTGACTGTAAATACTAGGACTTTCTGTGAAACCTTGAGGAGCTCGTGTGAACATATAGCTCCTTCCATTTAAACAAAATCCGAAAAGAAACTGGCTGTCTGGATGAATAGGAACACTAAAAAATGCGTTCTTGAGGTCTATTACTGTAAAGAACGTAGCTTCAGAATCAATGGCTGTTAACAGGGAAGAGATATCTGGGACAACTGGGTACTGCGGAATAATACATTTATTAAGTTCTCGTAAATCAATCACTAATCGATATACTGGGGGTGCATTTGGATCAGTACGTTTCATGACTGGAATGATCGGAGAATTGCATACATTGGAGTCAGTTTCTACAACTACTCCTTGAGCGATGAGCTCGTCAATAATTTTGGATAAGGCTGCTACAGCCTCGGGTGGCAATCTGTACTGTCTGATTCGTGGTAACACTACACCTGGTTTGAGAGTCACACGATAGGGTGTGATTTGCATGTAACCTACATCAGTTGGACCTTGCGCCCATAAATGCTGCGGAACATTAGACAGTCTGGAATCAAAATCTCGTAATACATAGTGACCCTTAAAGTCACGTAGGAACAGACGTATTCCCTCTGGGGAACAACAAATAACTGCACCTAATTCTTTCAGTGTTTTAATGCCTAATAGATTTTCTGGACATGACTTAGTAAGTAACAGGTCAGTAGTACGGGACAATGGACCTACTTCTAGAGTGACTGGCTTTGAAATCTCATTTACGATAGGCTTTCCGGAAAATCCAAGGGAAACATTTCTTGAGCCTGAGAGCGGAGCCCCTGGAACTTCGGCGTGACTAATTGTGGTCCTACTTGCCCCTGTATCAATCAAAAACTTTCTGTCTTTCCCTAATACTTGACTGTGAACATAGGGACCTTCTTGATCTACAGGTATCTCGATGAGAGGCAAGCCTACCTCCCTCTCTAGGCTGTTTCATGAATATGGCTGGTACTCTGGATACTCAGACTGTGCATACTGGTACATCTGCGATGTAACGTGCTGTGTTGCAGCGATAGGCTGCGGTGCTGTAACTGTCTGTGGTGCATTCTGTGGCTGAGGAGTCTGTGAAACTTGCTCTTGTCTAGGCGGACGTGGTCTTTCTTTAGTCTTACCAGTAGCTATGTTGTGTTTCAGAACTGCACACTCATTTATAAAATGACCTGGCTGTTTACAATAATTGCAGTTCCCTTTAACGGGAGCTGCAGGATGACTGGCTTGATTCGGACCCCTCTTCTGACTGTCTTGAGGAACAGATTGTGCAACTAGCACTTTCATTTTCGTGTCTTTCATACGTTTTCTTTCGTGTTCTTGCTCTTCCCTGATTCTATTCTGGTGGTACTGGAGCATCTGGAGCATCTGGGACGGAGTATTAGCTTGCCAGGTGCTTTCGACTTTCAAAACTCGATTTTTAATTGGTGGACTTGAATTCTCGACTAATTTAGTAACAAAAAGGTGAGGGTATGACTCACTACTTGTCTTGAGGCCACTGTTGATACTAAAGCACTTTTCAAACCTCGAATAAAAATCACTAATATCTTCATCTTGTTTCTGTTTACAGGCTGAGATTGCATCCCAGTCTTCTTTTCTAGTTGTCAATAATCTGGGTAAAACTTGAATTAATAATTCTGGTAATTCTTTACATTTATCTCCAAGACCGGTACCTGGTACTCGTGCCTTGTCTTCAGCTTCTAGAACTGTCCAATCGATCTTTTTCTCTCCCACCTCCCACTCTTTTTCCTTTAGCTTTTCATACACCCCTGCGGGTAACAGAACCTTTAACATTTTAATGATATCTGGGTATGTGTATTCTCCCATACGGAGCATGTCTTTTAATTCTCGATGGAACCCTGCTGGATCTTTGTCATGACAGGGAATTAATTTCTTCATTTCAAGGAGTTCCATCTTTGTGATTGGAGTGTATACGAACACTCGCTGCATTTCGCCACCCGTTCCTTTAACTGGGTGGACTTCTCGTAACGGATTCTGTCTGTCTATGTAGAATGATTTACTTTCTGGGGGTGAGACATGAACAAAATGCGGGTTCAAGAATGTTCTATATTTATGACGCTGTTCTAGAATGACACTAATTAAATCGGTACCTAGACCTCTCCATTTATACTGGAGTAACTCGTTCAGGATATCATGTAACGGACCTGGATCAGAGTGCTGACCCTCATACAGAGTAATGAGGTACTGAATCATATACATACCCACCAGTCGCTGCTCGGCTGGGGGCAATTTCAGAAACATTTGTGCCACTATTTCGTCTGGAAATGTGGTAGAATCAGTAATCCATCGGACTGCTGATCGGACTAGTTCCTGTTCATGCATAGTACTTAACTCACTATAACCGATTCGTGATTTCAGAATGTGATCGGTAGCTTGAAATACTTGTTCTAGGGAACCTTGTTCTGGTGCTGGATGATGGAAAATAGACTTGTGTTCTAGACGTAAATGGCGATCTGGAAATCTAGGCTTTCCTACATACGCTATTCTGGCAGTATTCTCGTCGTCTTCCTCTTCAGGATCAGAGGTACTTTCTTTCTCGCTTACTTGTGCTGCTTTACGCTGTTCGTGTATCTTTATTATTTCTCTACGGATTTTCTTGTACATACTTTCCATGGCACTAATGGTATTGTGCTTTCCTTCGGCAATATTATCACTCCACTTTGTCAGGATTTTCATTTCGGCTGGATCTTTAGACGGGTAATCTTGTTCTCTTATTAGACAATTAATTAAGAACTTTAATATCATGCGCTGAATCTCGGCTTTCCTTTGAGACATGGCATTACTAATACTTTCTGGATCATCCCCTGTACGGATGAAACGATATATTCTGTCTAGATCTTCTTTCATATTCGGCAAGGTGACTAGATACTCGGTCACTCTCCTTATGCGTACGGAATATAAAACCATATTAAATTCGCCTGGAACTGGGTCATAGACACATTCGCCAAGGGTTTGCCTGATTTCTGCAACAGACTTATTACTTTTAGGAGTACGCTGTGATGCTTGAGCATGTAATTCGAGTGCTGATAAACGCTTGTATGGCGGCGGGGTTTGAGGAAGACCTCCCCCTGCGGCCCCTAAACTAGAATCATCAACTGATGCTTTTCGTCCTGGCAGGGTCGGTAATTGTAACGTGGGCTGGACTTGTATGGCGGGCTGACCCGGGGGGGCTGTTAAGGGCACCCCGGTGTCTGGAGGAGCAGGAATTACCTGATTTACAGGGACTGGCGGAGCGTGAACAGGATTTGCATATTCTGGGACTGTGTCGTCCAGATAGGACGAAATAAAAATATCAGCTGCGGTCGGTTTGTGACGTAGCTTGGTCGGAACTAATGGTGGCGGAAAGTTACTGGATGCCTCTGGGGTCGCTTTTGGCAAGCCCTCAGCAAGAAGAGGATACATACCCTTAATGAGGGCTTGCCTCTGTCTGTCTGACTGTTCGGCTTTAACTCGTTCACCTATCTCGATTAATTCTCTTTCTTGGGCTCGTTCTTGGGATTCTCTACTTAGTTCTGTCTTTCTGATTTCTTTTTCGGTTCTTTTATGAGCTTCTTTCCGCCATAACTCGATGGCATCTTTCTGTGACTGTCTGGCTTTCTTTTTCCATAATGCTTCTTCTACTCGCATGATGCATTCGGCATCCCATGTACCCGATACGGGCCATCTATACTTTTCTTCTAACTGTTTGGTATAATCTACCCATAAATCTAGATACAATATGGCGCTTATGCCATGTTTCTGATACATAAAGTGACCTGGACTGTCCCTAGGCGGGACAGGAACTGCTTCTTCTAACAAACCCTTTCTAGTTTTTAACTGACGTAGTCTCGAAAAGAGAGACATTGTAAACTTGAATCGGAACACAATACAATAGACGAGGAACAATAACAATTGGGAAAACAATTCAGGCATGCCACGATATTGGAAATACATTGAACAACATCATAACATTACAGTTCGGACAGGAATATTACCTGGAATACTGAGAACAGAAACACAAGAATTTCTCGAGAACGGAACAGACTAGAGTTACTGGATGCACTGCTGAAACAGTACGGAACATACCGGTCCCATAAAGGGACGCATCAAGACCCGTATCCACCTAGGTGAACACTTCGTTAGTGGGCCTGGGTACCACCAACCCACGGACCAGAGTCAATTTAGATTGACCCTGTCTAGATACTACCCCAGCAATGGTACTCACCGGGCAGCAAGAACGGAAAGCCTCGGACTGGACTGGACTGCTACGACGACGGACGACGAACTTCGGACTTCAGTTACGGGTGGGCCTCCGGATACCTCGGACCTTGGACTCTTGGCTTGGGCTCTGGTCGGGACTCGCCGCGTTCCTCCACCGTCTCGTCTGGATGCTGGACCGCCTCCTCCGTCTCCTCCGTGGGCCTGAGGGATACTTGAGCAGAAATATCTGCCACTGCGCAGAAGAGTTCCGTCACGACTGCAGAGGGTCAGGGGGTCGGCGTGGCTTCACCGACGCGTGGGGAAAGGGCAAGTCCCTATTCGGGCGCCATTATGTGGTAAATAAATAAATAATACCCTATTTTTGACTAGACATATATCATAACAGATAGCTCAATAAATAAGAGTCAAGATTCGAGGTAGTAGGAGTTTTGCAGGTTTAATACAGCATAAGGACAGGAACAGAACAACCTGCATAGGAACAGGGGCCCAGCAGCTGCTGGGGCTGGGATGAGCGCGCTAACTTTTAATAACAATACATGAGCTTATATACAGAACGCAAACACATAGCATTACATTGCAGTAGGCGTAGCAGTGGGTGGAGCAGAAGGCGTGACGCGTAGCAGTCGCGAAAGATAAGAGTAAAAGTAGGTGTAACTGGGCGTATACATAGACATGTGGTGCAGACGTAACAGAATATGTCATGAATGGGGCGGAAACATTGGAGGGGGCTACCTAAGGAGCCGGGACCTCTAACCTGGTGGTGCGCGCAAACTGACAATGACGTGTTACTAGGAGAAGCTGGGGGCTATGAACTCTGTGCTAAGAGCAGAGACTAAAGTCTGGAGAGTCGGAGCGACATGTACCTAAACCCTATCTAGTATCTGATGTTTAGGGAACATGTTGATATAAACTAGAAGTCAGGAGGGGAAAAGCTAACTTGATTCTAAGACTGGACCATGCATTATTCTACATGCAGTGCGTGATGAAGAATATTAAATGACCATTAAATGCAGTATTTCCCTTAACATGGAGACGAGAAGGCTAGACAATGACGGAAACTATTGATGCAGTTCAGTAGCTTAGGAATGCAGAGAAGGAGGACTGAACTGATAACTGGAACTATAACATACTTTTGGCAGACTCAGAGGCAGAGCCAAGCTGCACCGGGCACTGTGAGGCAGGAAGTAAGTGAAAGGTCGAGGATACAGGTGGGGGCTGTGTCGCTCCTCAGCGAGGCTTCAGGAGACAGGAGCTGAATCTGATGTCCAGGCCCTTCTGAGGCCTGGAAACGGGGACTTTATAATGGAATAACGTGCACACTGAGAAACGTGGCAACATAGCTTTACATAGGCCTGATATTCGTAGTATTCACGAGGACTGGGAACTGGCATACTAGAGGAGGACACAACTGTAATTGCGTCATTAATCAGACATGGGGAATAACATATGCATATTGGTCATGCACACATAACATATGATGGATGGCACGTAGGGACACAGAACATGACAAAATTTACTTTTCCACACTCCTCCAAAGGGTAGTTCTAAAACATTTTATGATAAATATTCATATTTTTCAGGGTTTAACACAAGTAATGCAGAAACATTTTATTTCAAGTTGTCAAATAAGACAGGTATGAAGACCATGCTTACAAACACAAAATTGATATATTCAGATTCATTTTTTGAGCAAATGAATACATTTGGTTTTGATTTCTGGAACAATAACATTGAAGCAAAAACTGTTTGGGGTACAAAAGATTGGCATGTACAAGGTATAGAATCATTGTTCAGAGCCTGCATGATCCCAGAACAAATTATATTTTTGAATGACACTATTCAACAAACTACCTGTCTTGGCTTAGCCAAAATCAAAGACTTAAACAAACCGTCTATTCCAAAGCCAACAATGAACAGTAATAGCTCTATAGATGTTGAGATAGACGTGAACCATATTTTAAACCAAAACAGAACACATCCTGATTGGAAACAATGGTTGATCTGGCCCACTGATACAAATAACTGTCAAGACAGATTCCTGAACAAAATACAGGGGTTCAAATTGACCAGGCCAGACCCTAGATATTCCCAAAGACAACATCCAGGGATAGTAACTACTTACAGTGTGGGCAAGCTCTGCCTTCAATGGCTACAAACATACACACTGGCAGAAATTAAGCAACAACTTACTTTACTTCAAGATGGTGCTGACTTGCGTGATTTCATTATGGGACCACGCAAACAGTGTAAAAAATGTTTCATAGCGGCCTCTATATATGCATCTTACAATGAAGCTTGGAAAGAAACTCAAATTGAGACAGCAGAAAAACTACGGGAAATTGACCGTATTATTTGGAAAAATCACTTTCTGTTGTGCACAATGGGTTAATGACTTTGTCCTCCAGAATATATTCACTGGACAGTATTGTGTCTTCAGCAATCGATATAATATCGCAAGACTTACTGATGTTACAACACGGTCAGTCCCAATTGCGTTCTATTGTACAACTTGGCTGGACGTTCCAAAATCTTTGTTCAGGCTATGTGCCTTGGCGTTTAATCAACACAACGTCACTGTTTAATATCTTTAACCTTACTGATAAACTAATCAGTTTGGCACAGAAGGGTGCTGACTATACAATTCTGAGCATTGAAAAACTTGAGAGATTACCATTGACGATGTCAGAACGACCTGTCATTGAATGGATAATACATGGGATAATAAATATTCCGATAACAACTTTCTAGTTTCAATACTGCCAAAAATATATACAGGCAGGCCAGTATGAAAGGTTGGGTAAAGGATACATTAAGTCAACATGGAACTTGCCCTATACACACACATGTGTTAGTAATAAAGGCCAGAATGTGTTTCTTAGTGGCAATAATTGTGCAAGGTCACTAAGCGGTACACTTCTGTGTCAGGGTATTAGTTTGCATGGAGCCTGTGAAGGGACTACAAATAACCTTTCATGTCACCAGCTAGGCACACCTGCAACACAAATAGAACCATTCTTTAGGAGACTCTCGATTGGGAGTTACATTCTAATTGTAGATCGCAGATGTTGCAGTCTGCTGCCCGGAAAACCTTATCTCATAACCGTGACTATGAAGGTCATGTGCTGTGAACGAGTATTGTTCCCAAACGATGCTCGAGACAGGGAGGCAAGGTTATGGCCCAGTTTGAAAATTTCTTCTATTCAAATTGATACTTTAAGCAGAATGAAGACTGTGCTCCTACAGACGCCAACTCGGTTAACGTCATCAAAAGAAACGTATGATCTCCAAGTTGCAAGGACAACTGCAGAGATTCATTCACTGTTATCAACCAATTCCCCCATACATTTTGCATAAATACTGAGCGAAATCTTAAACATTTCTGATACAAGCGGAATCTCGAGTGTATTTAAGACAGTGTTTTCGGGAGCTTTAACCCCATTCAAAGCCATCCTGGGTATTTTTCCTGAATTTGTCCATTCCATCTTTGGCGGACTTCCTCTTCTTTTGGGACTAGTGGCAGGCATCCTATTTTTAATCCTGTTACTTCGCTATGGCAAACCACGTCACAGACAAGACACCAGCGACAATGAAAGAAACAATCCTAGCCATACGCTACAGGGACCGCATAACTAAAGTCCTTGGAATAGCCTGGCTTAGAGACCTGAACATGACTTGGTTTCTTTCATTTAGACCGATGTGGCAACGTTGTGTTATGCCTGTATTAAGGTGCTTGCTATGCGGCGAAGAATGCGTGTTGGACACTTGTCTGACACTACAATCGGATGTGCCAATGGACGCAGAGACTTTGTTGGGTCCGGTAACGGCTCATGCATTGTACTGTCCCCAGCGGCTACCAATCCTGATGACGGCATTCGTGGAGACTTCACCACTACGATTGAAGAGTAGTGAAGTACAAGATGAAAGCAGCATCGATCAGGTACGACCTTCTGTCAGCTATGCTGATCGAAACATCAATGAAGGCAATCATGCTCATGAATGCATGTTAATTAATTTTTCCGAGTTAGTGGAACTTTCGCAAGAAGCAATTGACAGTTTTTTCGAAAGTCTCAACAATATGATGTTTTCACCAGAGCAGCAGAAAGAATGACTTTGAGCAAACTAGCACACGGCGTTCCCTACACCCTGAATTTGGCCTTCAACTTTGAAAATAAAGCAATAAGACATTTTCTCACCAGTTTTTACGAAGAGCGGGACAATTTTTTTTCTCTTTCCATTTCCAAAAATATTTACGAGTTTTTGGGACACTTATCTTCTGCTTAAAGTAAAACTATTCTTAGAGAACAAAATTTCTATTTTTAGCTACTCTAGAGACATTAGCTACCCTCTAGCATGTTCAAAAGTATTTATGATTTTGTGATGAGATGGTCTCGAATTTTTTCTTCTGTATTAAGAGCCATTTCATGTGTAATTTCCGCATTTCGTTCATGCTGATTTCAAAATATGCGTATTAGATTTTGAATTATTATACTGCTTGAAGTGCATATAGTAACTATACTCATCTTTTCGTGTATTTCGCATTTCCAATTTTCAAAATGCATTTGATTGTATTTTGGGGTGGTTCGGTATACACATGCACTACTAGTTTTGTTTACTATGCCTAGATTTGTAAATATGGACATAGATTACGTGGAGTGGGTGTGATGTATTTACTATGGGTACTGTCGATCCCCCTATTTCTGACCCTTGTCTGGTTAACAATTAACTAGCAGCCATTCAACTGCACGAAAACCCGTTATCTGATTAGCCATACAATGGCACAGAAACCCGTTATCTGATTAGGTCATAGTGCATGCCATCTCATTAGGCAAGCACTATTTCTCCAGCCCCCTAATAGGCATACGGTGTTCTCAAAACAAATCAAACCTACAGCGACCTGGGAAATCCCCGCAGCCATTGTTTTGATTTAGCCGAGAACTTCAGTAAAGAATGTGCGAACGATCAGTTCGTATGACATCCTTATTGACGTATTTATGTCCATCCTTACGTCAATCTCAGCACCTTTCAGGTATAAATAATACCGACATTGCCTTAAGCAAACACACGAGGTGGTGACAAGATTGGAGCAGCGAGACTTGCCGAGGAGCCCAGCTGACAGCAAAGCCCACAGACGCTGCCCCTCCTTTCTGACGCGCTGAGAGAGAGACGCTGCCTTTTCTCCTGCCGAGAAATCCAGCTCCGGCGCTTCCAGCCGCCCTTGCAGGCAGCTGGGATATCAAGCCCTGAGATAGAGATACCAGCCCTCCAGCCTTCTAAATCCCAGGTACTGAACTGAATAACCCCTTGCAGAGAATTCTTGAAGCAGACCCTTGGCAAAGCAAACTTAACTTAAACTGCTACTTATCTACTCCCGCGCACGTATTAGGCTTAGGTCAGGTACATTGGGGTAGGTGTAGTTAGAAGCACCAGTTGAGTACGATTAGTCAATGTATATATGTATGTATCTATTTTATCCATTTTAAGTATCATATGGCTAAGAAACCATATCAATGCTTTTACAGTATTATTTTATAATTCTGTTATTACTGTATGCACTTTACTTAACTATAAGTATTGCAATAATATCGATTCATTTCTCTTGTATGAGAAAAGAGACTGATCAATAAATAACATCTTTTTATTGAACACGCCCGTCTCTTCCTTTTCTCTACAATCTGGAGAAACTAAGAATGCACTGAACTGACTGAGTAAAATAAGTTGTCTTTTGTTTTCACACGACTCTAGAGATATACTCTTGATTAGGGGAGAGCAAAATTGTCATGTTCTATGGTTGTCAGAAACTAAATCCCTTCTTGTCTATCCAGGGAGGTTAAACTCCTCCTTGTCTATTCGAGAAAGTTTCTAGTGAACTCTGAGCTAGCTGGCAAACACTAAACTTTAAGTCTAATATCGTCAGTAGAAGACCTAGTTAACCTCTGTCCTACGTCTATACTATTGAAGATATTATTCCAATGCGCAGAGCCTATTGGGATAATAGGAACTACACTACAGTCTGATGTTGTGCATACACAGACATTAGGGGACGGTACCGCCCATTCGGCAGAGCTACGTGCTCTGGTGCTTGCACTGGAGTACACCTACCCTTGTGTGACTACTCTTGTTGTAAGTGACTCTTACTACTGTATTCAGTCTTAGAATGACAATTTCTTCTTTTGGACTCAGAATGACTATCAAGATTCCAAGGATAGCACGAACACAAAATGATATGGGTTCGAGAGGCAGAGTTTAAAGAACGGCTGCCACTCGTATTTGTAATTCGTATTCTTGGTCACCAACGCGTGGGGGTACACGCTGTTGGTAACAGCCTTTGTGATGAAGCAGCCAAGATAACATTGGCAACATATGTAGTAGCAGCAGTTACACATTCCAAAAGTAAGATTGATGATGACATCTTGGTAGCCATTGCTGCAACAGAGAAGGGAGGTAATTACCCTAGAGGTTTCCCTTCTAAATACTTTTATCATTTAAGTCCTGATAAAGATCCCTATGTGAAAATTAACAACAGTGGTGACAGGTTGATTCCCAACGCGGACCGCAGGCAGACCTTGATAACAGTGGCTCACGAGGGCATGGCCTCGGCACATGCCGGCGTTTCAGCTACTCTATCTCTCTTGGAGCAGCGTTACTGGTTGCGCGGTTTGTACAAACAGACACGTGAATATGTCTTTCATTGTGACATTTGCCAGCAGATAAAACCTTCAACTGCTGCGCGCCCACCCCAGACACACGTGTACATATCTAGTAAACCACTTGGATGTGCTTATTTAGACCACTGCAGTCCTTTCTCATCAGATACTGCGCATAAGTACATAATAGTTGCAGTGCATTCCTGCACACACTTTATTTGGCTCTGGCCGCAAAGGAGTGCTGATGCCCGAACTGTCATCAAGGATTTGCATGTCCTTTTGGCAATTTTTGCATGTGGCATGTTTCATTCGGACCAGGGTCCAGCGTTCGCCTCTAAGGCGTACAAGGATGCCATGGGTTCAATGGGGGTCCAAGTCAAATTTTCGTCTCCATACAGACCTGAGGGTAATAGTGTTGTGGAGCAGATGGACCGTTACTTAAAGCAATCCTTGACAGCTAGGGTTTTAGGTACTGGCAGGAACTGGCTGGCTCATCTCTATAGCGTTCAACATGCACTTAATAATCTCCCTAGAAGGTCTCTGGGTGGGCGGACCCCATAAGAAATGCTCTTTGGCATCAAAATGTTTGTTCTGGTCCTTGCGGTTCTTGACCTGGCAGCGTATGCTGCACCCTTTGACGTAGATGATCATTCTACTGTCTTACAGAACCTACAAAAGACTTGGGACAATCTTGCAAAGGAACACTTAGTCTCCACAACTGATGCTGCACTTCAGATTCCGGTAATTGGCTGGCTACCCCGAGTCGGTGACCTAGTCCATGAGAAGGTGGAGAACAAGAAGAAGTTTGACCCCTCATTTTGTGCACCAGTTCCTGTGCTTGGCGTGCAGGGTACAAGAACAGTCATTTTACCTCCACTTCCTGGTAGCAAGAAAACAGGTACATCTCCATTGACAATGTAGAATTACAGCGAGTGGCCGATTCTTCTTAGTATGACTTCAGTGGTCTCTTGTCCAGCAATTCTGAGAAATTCTGTTTTGGCTCCGGCAAGTACCAACAGGCCTGATGTTGCCATTGAGATGCCTACAATTACTAATCCTTTATCAAACCCACCGGCTGGTGACCGTCTTGATGATACTGAGTATACTTACCCCACAGATTTATCGATGCCTGATTTGCAAACATGTGCAGTTAACCATTTACGCTTTTCATTTGGCACTGACTCTATCACATCAAAGTTCCCATCAAAAGTTTTGATTTTTGCAGTTTGGTTTAAAAAAGTATTTTTGATACCCCCTTGGACTTACATTTGGCTGGTGCTTTTTTAAATTTTTTTGTTCATGTCTATTGGATTTGTAGTTATGTTTTTTCTTCTAGTAAATGGACATTATATTAAAGAAAGAACTTCAGTTAGACTAATTGATGGAACTTTGGCAACCCACTCCTCATCACACAGAATGAAAAGGGACCAGACTTATGTGAACATTACAGCTTGGCCCATATTAGATGAGATTTTGTGGGATGCTGTCAAATTTCAAATCCACGGTCCTACGGAGGTTATAAATGTCCCCAATGTTCTTCTTGTTTCAATGGGGGATGTTTTGAAACAAAATATACGCTCTGATGATTTGGATGTCCAAGCCTTAGAGTCTTTTGATGCTGAAGATTTATATTTAGACTCAGCTAATTATGCAGACTTATTCTGCTACCAACACTATGGTAATCATTTCCTACATAAAGCCAACACTTTTAGAAATGTGATTAATTACACACAGTGGGAACATTGCCCAGCTCCCATTGAAGGCAGCTCGAAAACTCTTTTGAAACAATTTTCATATTTTACTGATTTTAATCAATCTAATCTTAACGAGTTTTACTTTAGGATGAACGCTAAGTCCTCTTCCAAAGTTAGACTCACCCACACTAAATTACTATATTCAAATTCCTTTATCGATCAATTAGCTATAGGGGACTATACAGTTCATATCAGTTTGGGGTTCTAAAAACTGGCAAGGCACTGAGGCTATGTACCGTGCACGTCTCATCCCGAACCATATGTTGTTTTTTAATTCAACTATTTCTCAAACTACTCGCTTTGGATTAGCTATGTCTAAAAAGTTAAATGCACCTTCCATTCCTGGTTTGGCAGAGTACCCTACTTGGGACAATCACACCCATTTGTCCATTAATGACTTGCAGTCACTGTAACTAAATTGGTCCTTTAATATTTCCAGCTTGGATCCTTAAGATTGGTTATTATGGCAGAAAGGTTCAGATTCATGCCAACACTGTTTTCTGGATCCGTCCCCTGGCTATACACAGGTTAGGGTGGATCCCCGTTTTGAAAGTGACCATACTGTTACTACCTATTCGGTAGGCAAATTATGTCAGAACTGGCTCAAACATTCCACTTTAGCGTCATTTAAACTCCATTTGTCTAAAATAACTGATGATGTTGATTTGAATTATTTTGTTAAAGGTCCTGCAGGAGGTAGGTCAAAAAGATGGATATATGCTATTTACAATGAAGTTTGGGAACTGTCTCAAACTGAAGCTGCTTCTCGATTGAGAGCTATTGATCAGGCTAATTTGAAAAAAGTGCTTGCAGTTGTTGATAACAGCATTAATACTCTTTCTTCCCGAATTTGCACATTAGATAATATTGTTTCATCTGCTGTTGATATCGTCCAGGATGAAGTGTCTGTTTTGTACCATGGTCAAAATCAATTACGTTCCATTGTGCAGTTTGATTGGACTTTACAAATGTTAAAGGCTGATAAAGTGCCTTGGAATTACATGAATACCTTTTCTCTATTTTTGCCATTTAATTTGAATGTAAAACAACAATTTATGTCTATGAAGGATGCTGCATATTCACTTTTGCATATTGAAAAGTTAGCACCTTTACCATTTTCTGTAGCCAAATCGAATTCAGCTGTATGGCTCATTCATGAGTTAATAACACTTCCCTTCCCCCTGTTTAAATTCGATTCTTGTATGAAACACTGTGCCATCAGCAGATATGAACCTTTGGGTAGTGCCTATCTCCATGAAGTTTGGTCTCTGCCATTCACCTATAGGTGCCTGAGGGAGGGTAAAGAAGTTTATTTAAAATATGAAGATTGCACATCGACCCCTGATCACTCATTAGTTTGCAGGAACATACAATTGCATGGCTCTTGCAACTCTGACGCACCGAATTTAGCATGCATTTTAAAGGGGAATCCTGTCCCTGCTATAACTCCAACTTTCACGTTGCTAGCAAACTGTAGTTATTTGCTTTTGAATAATGAAGATTGCTGTAGCATGTTGGCAGGGATTCCGTACATTGTGACAGTCTCCCAACGTGTAGTCTGCTGCAAGAATGTGCTCTTCCCGCCTACGCATTGGCATCTTGATGTGTCCATCTGGCCTTCCATTACGACCTTGAAAGCAGAGTTCAACAAGATGAGTCGAATAAGGGCTCTATTGTCCCAGAAAGAAGTTGCCCTTACTTCTTCACATGAAATATTTGTCCTTCACGTGGCAAACACCCGCACAGAAGTGAATGCCCTTTTGAATACTGATCTCCCACTGCATTTTGGTGCTTTGATTTACACTGTATTCAATGCCACGTCGACCATAGGCTTGGCGTACTTTTTTAAGTTAGTAAGTTCTGTCCTTGTGACCTCATTCCAAACTATATTTGGTGTGATACCGGCATTTTTTCATTCTATTTTTTCCAGCCTCTTCGGCGGTTTACCCTTAATTCTTGCCTTTGCTGCCGGTGTGCTACGGTTAATTTGCTTGCTCAGAAATGGCTGCCCAGTCTGTGTCACAAGACAACTTGTCCCGGCTGCTCCAATTTCGTAACCGGATGCTTGAATACTATGGAACGCTACCTCTGGCCACCTTGAGTTTAGCCTATGGATTGTCCTTCCGGATGTGCTACTTTACATGTGTGCATTGCCTGGATTGCTGTTTTGAATGGCCTCTGGATTTGTGTCTCTGCAATACAGTGTCTCCTAACCCAGAATATGATCTACTGATGAGTCCCTTAGTAGCTCAGGAGTTAGACTGTTCTGGTATCGGAATAAGGGCCTGCACGGCGGCACATGGGGTCCCAGGCAATTGGAACATATGGGCTGCAGCCCATGACTTTCTAGCATGCAGTTATCTCAAAAAACACCCAAGTTGTCCTCTGATGGTGTCCTAGAGGCTCCGGCTGTCTAAGAACATGTTTGTTCCTTTCCATTACTGAATTGGATGGCTGAAAATGTTTTCTGATGAGAACAATGGCTTCCTCTTGGAGGCAGTTGCAACGTACTGTGCCTATACACTGTTGGATTGAATTGACATATATCCTGCTTTAGCGCGTAATGTACTCAAAAACATTTTTTACAACATTTTTCCATGTCTATGTTGGGTATACAGCCCCTTCTTGGTTGTTTTTTTTTTTGGTTACTATTTCGGAATTTTTTACTCCCAATTATCCAGTTAGGCATATTTTGGACATGGTTCTGTCTCACTCAAACTTGAACTCTGCATTCCTAAATTGCCTCCCTTCTTGTGCGTGTTCCGATCAAGAGAGGGTGTAGAGAAGGCAGGGCCCTGCTTGCACACATTGCTTATGTTAGCATAGGTATATTAGAAGCTTAAATGCCATTTTACCTTTTTGCTGCTTTTGCACACGACTGCATATAACTGTTGTTGTAAGTAAGGATGCTTGAATTACTTCATATGAGAACGGCTTGTTTTCCGCATCCCTAGACTTACATCCCGACCTTAGTCTGTACAGTGAGTGCAGAAGCCTCCAAAGTTATCATAACAATGTTAGCTGTTATTCGGGCTGATCCGTCCACGCTCTAGACACAACATGCACACAGCTGCAGCTAACTTCTAGCGCCTTTATTATTGGACTGCATTCATGATTAGGGCACTTGGAGAAAATCCGTTTCCAAAGAGAGAGAGAGCTTTTGCAGATCCTGATGTGATTCATCTCTACTGATCTTGGAGTTATGGGGTTCCCCATTCAAGCCTAAGATACCTTCTATTATTATATAAAACTAGTTCCTAGAAAGGGAGGGTGGTACACAAGACACTATAGGAGCTGTTTCCACTATCCTTATATATATAATATGATTTCTCCCTTTGTGTTTTATGGCATTGTAACAATGCTGATCGTATTATTTTTAATGATATACCTGCTTATATTAGAAAAAATACTGCATCTTAGTGCACGTCGTTAAAATAAACATTTCAAACTTTCCGTGTCTCTATTTACTCATGTTGTGGACTGGTATGAGAATAACAAACAAAAGAGTGTTCTTGATTCCCACCATTCTTGAGAGTAACCTAAGTCGCATGTTCTGGGTTGTCTAATTATTGGTAGCTTTGCTATAGGACGGAGAGCTAATGAGACACTGATGCTAATCGGTTAGGGGTTCTAGGAGCTGAGGTGAGTTTTTTGGTACACCACAATTCACTGAGGTCCTGGGTCTCTGTGCACACTTCTGAGAATGAGCACAATACCCGCAACAGTACAAGGGTGCCTGCGTTGGCGCGACACTGCTAACTGTTTTTTGTACAGAAAGGGGTGCCTCTCTCACCATCAATAAAATTATTTCATCCTCGGAAATTCCTTCTATTAACTCTGAGTCTGGTAGGTTAATAACAAAAGTCACTTTATATATTTATATGTTTTCCATGTACTACGGTCTCAAAAGAAAGTCCAGTCCCTTACGTTTGCACAATAGAATAAAGTGCATTCCTTTCTCTTTTAAAAAATAAAAATGTGAATAAAACACAGTTACAATAAGGTTCATAGTTCTGTTCTACCTCCCCCACTCTAGTAACTCTCAAACCAATTGAGTGAGAATTAAAGCAACAAGAAGAATAAAATATACGTCAAAGGTTTCCTCATCACCACCGTTAGCTTACGGTTGAAGTTGGCATTTCTGCACACATCTAAGAACTCCTCTGTATGTACACACTGAAATAAAAATAGAAAGCAAACACAGTTTAGCACATTCACATGAATTGATAATAAACATCTCCGTTATGTCCTGTAATTGCAGTGTCCTACAAAAAACCACCCCTCCCCTGATGAAGACCTTCTGTTTAAATATTTTTTGGTCTCATTATGAAGGCTGATATGCGCCGATATTGAATCTTTGTGAACAAGAGTTAGCACACTCAATCACAGAACAAGATAATGGACTGTCTAATCTGAAGAGCATCGGTACAGGCAAGAAACCTTTCAAATTTCACTCTGACCTCATTAAGGACGACCTAAGAAAAAGGTATTGTGGAGCCAAAAGCTGATAGGCCCCGACATGTAAAAGCAGAGTAGAACATACGAGATCCAGCATCTCTCTCATAGTAATAACTAATGTGATTGTGACATCTCTGTAACATTTAATATGTTTACCTTATAAGTATACTAAATGAGTTGTGACTTACCATATTGCGATTCAGATGTTTGAAGTTTATGCATTAACAATGAATGAATTGTTTAGATGTTTGAAGTCTTCTTATTGACAATGCATGAATTTTTTCACATTGATGTATGAAAGCTTTTTAGTGTTTTTTTACTTTTAAAATAGAGAAATATTTCATATAGCCAAAGGTATGGCGTATGATTAAACACATGATTTAATCCACTCAAAGACTTTATTGAGATTCAGTACATGGAAAACATATAAGTGATAGAGCAAGATTTCGCATCGCGACTTGCTCGATTCATGAACCTCGAAACCGTTGTAACCTCGTAACGAATTGTACGTTTTACTAATATCTTTTATTTCCGATATATATGTATGATATAGAAGCTTGCTTATGTGTTTTATTAATACAAATAACTTTTGTAATTCTAAAATGGCCGCTGCTTGACTTTTCTCTTCTGCGCATGCGTCAGTCACACTTACGTGACTTCGTGTAGAGATAGTTTTGGAGGGAAAGGGTGCGCATGCGTAATAAGCAATAAGATGGCTATAACGTGGTGAAGCTTTGTGCTGCTGCTCTTGTGAAATTGTTTGTTGCACTTACCAATAATGCATAGTATATTTTTATAATGATGAACCTAAAATGAGAAATCATGACATGTAATACATTCATTTATTTTTATGTACTAATTTGTTTTCGCTTACTTTTCATGTATCACGGGAAATGGGGGTCCGAATGGGTCGTGAGCCATTTTGAAGGTCCTTTCTGCGCATGCTCAAAATACGAGGCCAAAGACAACCTTGGACCGTGGAACTCAGCCAGCTGGCAGCCACAGTCAAGATGCTCCTGGGAGAATTACCTCTGACCCAGGAGGATGGAGCAAATGTCCCTATATTGTAACAAATGTATAAGTTTTCATTGTATTCCGTGCGACTTCTCGTGGGAACCCAAATCTTGCTAGGCGGCACCTTAGGATGCAAATTAGGCCTTAGAATAGTCTGTTCTGATTGGTGTGTTAACCAAAGCCTACCTTAGGACCAATCAAAATTGGGGATTCTGACACTTTGCAACATTTGGGGGGTGGTACCCTGTCCCAAAACAGTATAACTAGCCTAGGTTTAGCTAGAGAATTTGTCCGACTTGTCTGAATAGCTGACCTGTCACTGACCCAACGCACTCAATAGGTGACTTGATACAGAGGTGCTGCGGAGCTCTCTGTCCGAAATTTGACCATAGACTCTGAAGGTTTTACTGAACTTTGCTGGGGAATTCGCTGACCCAATCGGGGTCCTGACTGATAGCTGCAGAGAGGGTGGAGCGCAGGCGTTGCTTCCGAACTGCGGGTGCTGGTCGTATCCTGGTGGTCCTGTCCTGATCCGAATTTGGGTTTCCTGTCCTGTCCTGGGGTGTCCATTCTGCACCTGCTGTCCTACTGAGGGTTATCCTTCCTTGAGGGTTTTCCTGTCCTTAACTGACCCGTGGCCAGGGTTGGTTTTCACACCAGTCTAGGTAAATATTGCTCTGAAACTCTTAAACTGCACCTTTCTATTTTTCTGTCTTTGCTTCAATAAAGACATACCTTTGCACGTGATAATTTTCCATGCTTTCTCCTGCAACCATTGCATTTCATAAAGTCATTTGCATTTGATTTCATAGCGTGTTCCTATGTTACCCTACCTTTTAGAAATCATTTTCTGTATTGCAGTTTGCAACTTCCTGATATGGTCTTGGTTTTTCTCTCGAAAACTGACTAAGTAACTCAGATTTATAGCGTGTTCACCTTCCCCCTTATCTTAGTTTTCCTCTCACTTAGCGGGTTCCCTGTCGCACTAGTATTCTATTGATAAAGCTGTATGACTGCCCTTATTTGAATTTAAGATAAACTTTTCAAAACTTCCAGTTGTCCGTGGTCATTTTATAAAAAGTAAAGTCATATTTTGAATGGTGTATTTTGCTGCCTTTCCTTTTACAGCTAGCTCCCTGACCCATCGTGGTCATAGGTACCCATAACGGTGGATGGTAAGTTGGGTACACTGAAAATAAATCGAAAAGGAACTCACAATTATTGGTAGTAGATTGTGTGGGCACCTGATCAATGTATATGATAAAGTAAAGTATATGGGCCCGAAGCCAGAAGTGGCGAAATTATTGGTCGGGTGACCCGCGATCTCTAGCAGTAATTTTCTGGTAGCAGAGTTATGGTTAGGGACTAGTTAAAGGATAGGTAGGACTAGTTAGTCTAGCTAAGTCGGTTGCTGCTAACAAGAGTAGGCAATTCGGGTGATCTGATCACTCACTTGAAGTGTTTGCTTTGAAAAGTTATGAAATGTTTTAAATTGTTTTTTTCTATTATTGTACTGATATATGTATTAACACAGTTGTAAGTTAAGCGTTATTTGTTGTGTCGGAAGTCCCCGGGGAATTGAATAGCGAGTGGTGAATAGAATCCATTCGCGTTGAGGTCACCTGTTTTAAGGAAAGTTGGTGCAGGTTAGGCAGAACTGGAAGCACTAACTAGGGTTTTCTGAATGTATGATTGAATAAATGTTAGTGACGAGGTTCATTGGCAAAATTCCTACTGTGGCGTAACCTAGTCAGGGTCACATCGGAAGAGTAGCGGGTTCATCGGAGCTTGCGTGAAAGCAAAGGGGTTCGCTGGGGAAACCTTAGTCTCAAATATATCCCGGAGAAGTGGATGAGTCTAGGGAAGTAGCAGGTGCCCCAATGCTAGTGTGAAGGGTAGGCAGAAGAGATCTACCCGTAGTGAGTGAAAAGTAAATGGAAGTAGTTTACTTGCAGCGAAACAAATTCTTTCCTGTCTAGACACTTGAGCACGGTGGCGAATGTGTATTCGTTGTAAAATAACCAAGCACTAAGCACTTTAGATAGAAAGAAAGTTTCCGTTACCTTGTGAAGGAGGGAGTCAGTTGCGAAGCTGCTCTGACGTCACTCCGTGCTGCGCTGGTATTGGTAGACGCAGCGGGCTGGTAGCGGAGCTGGAATTGTAAAGGAGGGGTGAGCGCCGGAGCGTGGGAATTGTCTCACGAAAGGGCCGCGTACCCATTGGTCGAGATTATTTGAACTCGTGCATTTCATTGGTCGCACGAAAATAATAGACGCACTTGGATTGGAAGTGGTTTTGTAAACAAAATCACTCGTAAAAATCGTATGTGGCATTCGTATAGACCGCATACCAGACCTGATCCACGACATATGGGATTTGAGAACGATCAGTGGAAAGGAGTTAAAAACGACATTATGTACGGAACTAAGAGAAAAGTATCTCTTGTAAATGAGGTGAAGAATTATTTCAAAAAGGACAAGCCGATTAAAACTAGAGAAGGTGTTGTCATACCGCAACCCAACACTCCCGCATCTTTCATGATGTTCGATAAAGGGTACAACACATGTGTATGGTTGGAGAATTGGGTGAAATACACGAAAGATGACGGAGTATTGGCTTTTCCGTTAGATGGAACATTTAACAGCAGAATTCTATTTAATTTGAGAACCCGAATGAATGATTTACATCCCAGACCTAGATTAACGCAGTATGAAGCGCTAGAGGAATGGGAAATCGAGGCTTTCGAAAGGGATAAGCCACGGATGGACAAAGGGTTAACTAAATTTTATCCAAAATTGAAAAAGGAAGCACGAGCTAAAAAGATGAAACAGTGCAGGCAGAACATGATAGTGGAGGGATTGTTTCCCATGATGCCAGCCGATGATCCTTCTGGGGGACAGAAACGGTTGGAAAAGGCTAAACATTGGGTACCCATCGGAGAGTCGGATGATGAATTATTAGATGACCTATGTACAAGAAGTCCGCCTCCTTATAATGAGGGACATCGACCTTCCAGTACAGGAGATATTTCCCGAAGACTTCCTCCTCAGGAAGAAGTTAGGTCCGCAAGTGTAGGAGGGGGTTACCACATTCCTCCCTATACCGAGAGTCTAGGACCAGTGGATACAAGAAACATTTACCCCAGGATGTCAGCTAGTGGGGAGACAGGATATTCCCGTGAAGGAGATTTTTGTTCTCGACCTCCCTACGGAGGCGAGATGAGACCCTCAAGTTCAGGAATGCCGTTATTACAGTCACAGTATGAGGAAGAAAGAAGATCCCTAGGTACAGGAAGTTTATTCCCAAGACCAAATTATGGTGAAGGACCTAGTGAGACTCATCCTACTGCCCCAAGTTATGCTCCCACACTAACCCCGCAGGTGTTACATGACCAATCCATAGAGAGATTACTGGAAGAAAAGGAGCGGGAGGTTCTAGCAAAACAGAGAGCTGAGATCGTTCAGAAAATGACCCAGTTAAATACCAGTCCTGAAGCATTGACAATCCCAGTAACAATCGGACCCGTAGTTTCATTGTACGGGGATCGGCATGAAAGTCCAAAACCTCCAGTCATTACTCCCGTAATAGCACAACCCAGACCAGAACCCTTAATTGTAGATTAACAGACGAGCGAATGTGAATCTGAAGTCTCACTGATGGATCTGCCCATTAGAAATACAGGGAAAAGAATGCAGAAAAGACATTATCCTTTCAATGCGAGGGAGATTCAAATGGAATCGACTTCGGGTACTAGAAGTGTCACTTTGGTCACACCTGAGGAAATCGAAAGATGGAGTCAAGAATTAGAGAAACAAACTTCTCAAACTAAACATTTAGACCTCTACAAACTGAGAGTAGAAATAGAAGAATTAATGGCAGGAAACGTGGGGTTAGACAGATTAAATACCTACTCTGAAGAAGAGCTGTTGTTTATGTGCAAAAGTCTTACCCGCAATGTCCGAGTACTTCATGAAAAATTGACCGATACTGCTGCTAGTATGGGAATAGACATTTCAAAATCGAAACCCTTGCAGAAACCCTACCGAGCAGAATTTTCAGACAAAGATTTGGAAAACCTGAATGTGTCAGGGAAAAAGGCACAGGTCAAGGAACTATTGACAGTATTGCAGAAATGGGGAGACGTGGAAAAATGGAAAGCCAGATGGGCTAGGAAAAAAGATGAGGCCAGGTCTAGGCAGGTAACTCCCGAATTCGCCCTAAGAGAAGCTGAAAAGCCAGAACAGTTATGCCCTATGCGTGAAGTACCAGGGGGAAAATATGTACATGTCCCATGGTCCCGTCAGGATATTGTGTCCTTCACAAATGACTTCCCAAAATTACGCGAAAAACCAGTCGATTGGTACCGGCAGGTAGAAAGATTCGTAAAAGTGCAGAAATGCCTATGGAAAGACCTGGATGGGTTCTTCGACATAGTGGTCCCTGTAGATCTGTGGACTGAGTGTAAAATAGCCATCGCCTGGCCTAGTGAGGAATACCCGAGAGATGACAAAACAGGGGAACCATCAAAGGAAGTGATGAGGAAGTATGAACAAGTAATTCAACATTTGAAAATAAAAGTACCTGCAAAAGAAACTGATTGGACTAAGATAGATAGAACCACGCAGGAAAGGGACGAGACAGTGCACTCTTTTTATGAAAGGCTGTTGCAGGTGTTCAAAACATACAGTGGTATAGATAACATCGAGATGAAGGACATGACCCACTTCATTTACAGGTTTGTAAACGGTTTAAGACCCGAAATTTGTCAGTGGATAAAGGATAATAAAATCTGTTGGCATACCAAAAAGATAGATGAGGTCCTACAGTACGCAAAGTACTGTGAGGACGAAATGGCAGAAAAGAAAAAGGCCCTGAAGGAGAAAGTGATGTGGGCTCAAGTAAAGCTCGCAGAACAACAGGAAAAGCAGCTGAGTAAATTAAATAAAGTTGCTCAGAACCAAGGTCCTGGGGAGGGAATGGAGGAAAGCCCCGACCTAAAATGAGTAGGGAGGAAGCCAAAAAGAAATTTCCCTGCCATCAGTGCGGAGAAATTGGACATTGGCGAGACGAGTGTCCGTATTTACAAAATGATAATGCCCAAACACCTGATTTAATTCCACAGACGCAGAATGAAAAGCAAAGAAAGACCCAGCAGCAGGTAAAAACGATTCAAGTGCCTCGAGCGCCAACGCCTATATTTAAAGGGAAGTCACCACAGGGTGATGATGTAGAAGTCTGGGGAGGCAATGAGGATAGAAATACAGCAACTTCGCAGTATTTGTTGAACGACACCTTTTTCTGTGATGACCAATACTGACGGGGCCTGAGAGGGGAGGACGAGGAGTGCATACTTGGCGCCTCTTTGCCGGTAGACCAGTCAGGGCCATACATTGATGGAAATGATGTCACCTTTCTATTGGACACTGGTGCTACCCGTTCTACTGTGAGAACAGTGGACGTTCCAAACCTACCCCTCTCGGGAGAAGCAATCCAAGTAGTAGGAGTATCTAATCAATTGATTAGTACACCTGTTACCGAACCCATGGAGATCTCAATTGGAAACTTTAAACAAATGCACAGATTTGTTGTCTGTGATACCAGTCCGGTAAATTTGCTGGGGCGTGATTTGCTGTGCAAAATGAATTGTACCATCTTTTGCACACCAAAGGGCGTCGAAATTCAAACACCAGATGAGGACGGTATCTACAAGCTAATGTTAATTAGACCTGACTCAGAAATAAAACGAATGACTATACAGGACTTACCTGAAGAACTCCAGCAGACAGTGAAGTCAGAAGTGTGGGACTTTACTGGAAAGGATGTAGGGTTGATGAAAAACGTAGATCCCATACAGATAACAATGAAAGAAAATGCAGTTTACCCCAACACTAAGCCTTACAAAATGAGTGCCGAAGTGAGAGCAGGTGTTGCCATTGAAGTACAGAAATTGCTAGAAGCAAACATCATACAGGAAGTAATGAGTAGCCCGTGTAATTCACCCATTATGGGCATCAAAAAGCCTAATGGCAAGTACAGAGTAGTGCAGGACCTGAGAAAGGTAAACAAAATTGTGGTTCCTTGCTGTCCCATTGTCCCAAACCCAGCAGTCATCCTGTATCAGATTCCCTGGGATGCTGAATGGTTCACTGTGATAGACCTATGGCATGCTTTCTTTTCGATCCTATTGCATCCAGATAGCAAATTTCTTTTCTCATTTGCTTTCAACAGTAACGTGTATGTCTGGAACAGGGTTCCCCAGGGGTACACAGAAAGCCCCTCTATCTTTAATCAGATCTTGAAAAAATGCCTTGAAACTTTAGTCTTACCTGGAAAATCTGTTTTAGTACAGTACATAGACGACCTATTGGTGGCGTCTAAAAGCCATAGGGAGTGCGTGGTTGACACCATTGCCCTACTGAATCACCTGAGTGAAAAGGGACATAAAGTGGCCCCTGAAAAATTACAGTTCTGTTCAAAATCAGTGAAATATCTGGGACACCAGATAGAAAAAAGTATCAGAAAAGTCACCTCAGAGAGTCAGAATAATTCAAAATATGCAGTTACCCCGTACTCAGAAAGAAATCAGAATGTTCCTCGGAGTTGTAGGTTATTGCAGGCAATGGATTGTGGGATTTGCAGTTCTTGCAAAGCCTTTGATACAAATGACAAAGAAAGGAGCAAAGGACCCAGTTGAATGGAATGACGAGAGCCTAACAGCTTTCACACAGTTGCGAAATTGCCTGTGTACAGCCCCTGCTCTGGGAATGCCTGACTACTCCAAGGAGTTTGGCTTATTCTGTGACACTCGTGACAATTGTGCATTGTCAGTCCTGACTCAGGAGCATGGGTTGACCAGAAGGCCTGTGGCATATTTTTCTGCCACGTTGGATCCAGTGGCTGCTGGACTACCTGGATGTCTAAAAGCAGTAACCGCAACTTGCACCAGTTTAGAACAAAGTGAGTCTATCATTATGGGACATCCTGTAACTGTATATGTTCCACATGCAGTTGTGATCCTATTGACTCGTACAAAAACTCAGTATCTCACCCCTAGTCGGCTGACTAAATATGAGAGGATTCTCATGGGTGCTGCAAATATCGTTATTACCCGATGTAACATTTTAAACCCTGCCACTCTACTCCCTGACTCAATGGTAATGGAAGATAAGGGAGATAATGAGCATGACTGCATTAACCTGACAGAGTTCAGTACCAAACCTCGCCCAGACATCAAAGAAACTCCTTTGCCTGTACATGATGTAGAATGGTTCGTGGATGGTTCATGCCTAAGACATGAACTAGGCGGCCTAAGTGCTGCTTACGCTGTGGTCACGTTAGGCAAAATTGAAGAAGCATCTTATCTATTTGGAGTAAAGTCTGCACAAGTAGCCGAATTGATCGCCCTGATAAGAGCTTGCAAATTGGGAAAAGACAAAAAAGTAACAGTGTATACTGATAGTCAGTACTGTTACGGGGTTGTGCATGACTTTGGCCAATTATGGCTACAAAGAGAATTCCTGACTTCCTCAGGTACCCCCATTCGGAATGGAAAAGTTGTCCAAGACCTTTTAGAGGCAATCCAATTACCAAAAGAATTGGCAGTGGTCAAATGTGTTGCTCATAAGAAGGGCCTTGACCCTGTATCATTGGGAAATGATTTCGCTGATCGGGTGGCAAAACAATGTGCTATGGATCGACTGAGAATAAATCCCAATTGGGGTGGGGTTGGAAACAGCTGCCAACTTAGAATGTTTGAAGAAGTGCCTACTTGGGATGAAGTGAGAGAATGGCAGCATGTGACACCCTGGGAAGAGAAAGAGAAATGGAAAGAACAAGGTTGTAAACCGAGACGTGAGGATGGTGTCATGGTGGGCCCAAATGGTATGCCTGTGTTACCAAGACACCTGCTTGCCCCAATGGCTCGATTGATACATGAGGGATCACACATTGGGAGGGACGCCATGGTTCTGGTATTTCAACAGACTTGGTACAACAAGAAATTCAGGAAGGTAGCAGAGTCCCTTTGCCAGAGGTGCTTGACATGTCAGCAGTTCAACGCTGGCAAGAAAACAGAAGTTGAACTGATGAAAATTGGGAGATCAGGGGGTCCCTTTGTGAGAATACAAATTGATTTCATTACCATGCCACGGTGTGAGGGAAAAAGATATGTCCTTGTCATTGTCTGCTTATTTTCAAAATGGGTGGAAGCTTACCCTGCTACACAGAATGACGCCATAACAGTAGCTAAGCTCCTACTAAAAGAGTTGATACCTAGATTCGGGGTTCCAGTCTTTATTGACTCAGATAGAGGCGGACATTTTCAGAATGAAATTTTGGCCCAGCTTTGTAAAGCATTTGGGATCACACAAAAGCTGCACTGTGCATATCATCCAGAGGCTTCTGGAGTGGTAGAACAGATAAACGGTACAATAAAAAATAGATTGGCAAAAATATGTGATTCTACTGGCTTGAACTGGATAAATGCCCTGCCTCTTGTTCTGATGGGACTCAGAAGCATTCCAGATCGAAGAACAGGCCTGAGCCCCCATGAAATATTGATGGGAAGAGTGATGAGACAAGCATGGGTACCAGGATACAAACTGTTAAGCATTTCTGATGATTTGGTACTTGAATACTGCAAGCAACTGGGTGACCAAGTGCGTTCTATCTCTCGCCAGATTGGGGCAGACGCCGTCGCCAACCCAACAACTCCAGTTCACAAATTGGTTCCTGGTGACTGGGTTAAGATAAAGAAGCATACTCGTTCAAGTTGCCTTGCGCCAAGGTGGGGAAAAAAGCATCAAGTAATCCTGGTAACGACGACAGCAGTGAAGTGTGCAGGCGTTCCCAAGTGGATCCATGCCAGCCATACCCAGAAGGTGATACCAGACGAGGAGCCTGGAGCTGAAGGTCGTCCCGCTGAGGGGTCTACAGACGTTGGTCCTGAAGTAGCTGATATCAGACGGCCGAGCACCAGTCCCGTTGAGGGTCCTTTAGGCGTTGGTCCAGAGGCAGCCGATGACGTATGGCCAAGCACCAGTACTGCCGAGGAGCCCACAGACGTTGGTCCGAAAGTAGCTGATGACGAGCTGCAAAGGATTTGGCCAGAGGATTGGATACCGATAATCGATCTTACTGGAGATCCACTGAGAACAAGAGAGCGAATAAGAGAAGACAGAGAGTGGAATAGAGAGGTCGAGCAAGGCACAGGCGAAGACCCTCAGATCATTGAGATTCACATCAAAACTGAGGACGAAGAAGAAGGTCAGACAGGGACAGAACAAGTGATCGATACTCCTCCACAGACTCCTGATATCGAAAAGGGACAGACTAGACATAGTGTAATAGTTCGAGCAGAAGAAAATCAAGGGATCGAAGTGCTCGAGCAGGATCAGACAGAACTAGTAGAACATGTTCAGGACATAGAAACAGAGACAGTTGAAAGTGAATCACAAAATACACCTGAACAAGGCCAGCTTAGCAACCAGGCAGAAGAAATAGATACAAGACCTGGGACTAGCCAGACAGAAAGGGAGAAGGCAGAAATTGAAGTGCCACAAACAAGTGAAAATAAAAGAACATTAGAGGAAAGCCAAATAACAGTGCCAGCTAAAAGACTCAAGAAAAAGAAGCACATTGAGCCAAGGTATATTAAAAGACTAAGATTAAGAATAAAAACAGTCCAAGAGAAACTTGCAGACATAAGAAGAAGTCCCCGAATCGCAGAAATACCTGAAGATAACTCCCAGAGAAGGAGTGAAAGAATAAAAAGACAAAACGAAAAATACAAGGATCCAGAGTGGACCTACTTAATCTTGGAAAACTTTGAGGATCTTGATATTACTGACGAAAGCGACGGAGAACCAATTCCTGATTACTCTGCAGAGGAAGAGGAAGAACCTCCGTGAAATTGGTCAGCAATAAAATTACCTGGGAAAAGCTGCAAAGAGGGGTTAAAATTTCCTTCTGAGCCAAAATGTCTGATTCAAACGTGAGTGGTAGACCTAGCCACAGTTGTTGCAAAACATGCTGCAAAGTGTGTATATGTAGTATAGTTATAGTAATATTAATTTGGATAGGATTAACAGTTTTCATTCCCTTTATGGTTAGCAAAAATACTAATATTGACCCTACTCAGATTACCGACACTAAAGAACTGACAACACGAAGTGTAGAAAGACATGAAAAAGCACTCAGACAGACAAAACGAGACTTAGAAGCATCAGATGAGGAAGGACTACATTACCACGGAGTTAGAAACAAGACACATTTGAATGTTTTCGCAAACCTGTTAGTGCATTATGTAGAAACTATGGAAATAGAAGATTGCTATGTCTGCATGAAGCTACCTACTTCTGTGGCTGAAGGCGTGACATATCATCATCTACCTCTGACCTATGGAATTTCCTGTAGTATTTTAGCAAGCTTATTTTACAAAAGAGGACCGTTACAGTACTATTATTCTAATAATGACGTGATCTTTTCTGAACTTCCCATTCGTGGAAATCTGAATCCTGTACATACCAAATGTGACGTTACACGTTATATGGGAGAATATTTTCTGACTATAGGTACCATAGATTTAAATGAAGCACACAGAGACAACTTGACCTGTTCATTACATGAACAAGAAAAGATATTTTTGAACATGGCAGAAAAAAGAAGGGAGAGTTTCCAAAGGAAGGCAAATGACAAAAGGCAGAAAACACCTAAATGGGCTGAGAACATGGAAAGCACCTCAAATGGCGGGGCAGGGCCTGCTTTGTTGCTGGATTTCGAAAAGAAAGGGAAACTCTGTCTTCATCGCGAGAAGACTAGTTATTATAATAACATTTTCATTGGTTCCAGTCAATGTGAACACAATTACAAGGTAATTGGAGGTTGGGGATTCAAAAATGGGTCAGAGCCTGTGTTTCCTGGGATTTATTATATATGTGGAGACAAGGCTTATTTCAAATTGCCGGATCACTGGTATGGAAGCTGCTATTTTGGCATTGTTTTCCCGAGAATATACCATGTGAATGAAATTGCTGGAAGCAGTGAAAACACTAATGGCTTAGTGCGTAGCAAAAGAGAAAGCGTAGGTGAAATAATGGGTAGTATTTTTAGTGCACTGATACCTGGAGTGGGAGTGGTTCTAAACACTCACAGAATTTGCAAATTGTCCACTATAGTGGATGTGCTGTCTACTGACACAGCTCATGGATTTCTGCTGGTCAATACCGAAATGGTTGCGATCAGATCAATGGTTTTACAGAACAGACTTGCTCTTGACACCTTATTAGCAAAAGAGGGCGGAGTCTGCCGAATGTTGAAGGCGCAACATTGTTGCACTTACATTCCGGACAAAAGCGTACAGCTCAAAAGATATGTGAAAAACATTACTAATTTGGAAAAGGAACTTAAACCACTCGAGGTTGACAGTGCCTGGAAGAGACTGGTTGATGGTCTCTCCAATGTAGGTCATTGGTTTGCTAGTTTAGGTAAAAGCTTATTGTTTAAGGTACTGATGCCAATTGGAGTGATAGGTCTTATCCTATTTCTCATATTCGTCTGTTGCAAATGTCGCCAACACCGAAAGAAATACCAAGTGAATGCGAGAGGAGTGAAACGAAGTGCGGATGAGCTTGAATTAGAAGAAATGAATAATCAGATTTATAAAAAGGTGAAAAATTCTCACCCTACCAAAACTGAGAAAGAGAAGCTGAATCGCTTGTTGGAAGAGATAGAAATGTACAAGGTGTGAAAGAAAAGTTGGCATCTGGTTCCATTTTTTGTGATGATAGTAAATATCATCAAAGAGAGGATTGATAGAGCAAGATTTCGCATCGCGACTTGCTCGATTCATGAACCTCGAAACCGTTGTAACCTCGTAACGAATTGTACGTTTTACTAATATCTTTTATTTCCGATATATATGTATGATAGAGAAGCTTGCTTATGTGTTTTATTAATACGAATAACTTTTGTAATTCTAAAATGGCCGCTGCTTGACTTTCCTCTTCTGCGCATGCGTCAGTCACACTCACGTGACTTCGTGTAGAGATAGTTTTGGAGGGAAAGGGTGTGCATGCGTAATAAGCAATAAGATGGCTATAACGTGGTGAAGCTTTGTGCTGCTGCTCTTGTGAAATTGTTTGTTGCACTTACCAATAATGCATAGTATATTTTTATAATGATGAACCTAAAATGTGAAATCATGACACGTAATACATTCATTTATTTTTATGTACTAATTTGTTTTCGCTTACTTTTCATGTATCACGGGAAATGGGGTTTCCGAATGGGTCGTGAGCCATTTTGAAGGTCCTTTCTGCGCATGCTCAAAATGCAAGGCCAAAGACAACCTTGGACCGTGGAACTCAGCCAGCTGGCAGCCACAGTCAAGATGCTCCTGGGAGAATTACCTCTGACCCAGGAGGATGGAGCAAATGTCCCTATATTGTAACACATGTATAAGTTTTCATTGTATTCCGTGCGACTTCTCGTGGGAACCCAAATCTTGCTAGGCGGCACCTTAGGATGCAAATTAGGCCTTAGAATAGTCTGTTCTGATTGGTGTGTTAACCAAAGCCTACCTTAGGACCAATCGAAATTGGGGATTCTGACACTTTGCAACATTTGGGGGGTGGTACCCTGTCCCAAAACAGTATAACTAGCCTAGGTTTAGCTAGAGAATTTGTCCGACTTGTCTGAATAGCTGACCTGTCACTGACCCAACGCACTCAATAGGTGACTTGATACAGAGGTGCTGCGGAGCTCTCTGTCCGAAATTTGACCATAGACTCTGAAGGTTTTACTGAACCTTAAGTGCTGGTGGAGCACTTTGCTGGGGAATTCGCTGACCCAATCGGGGTCCTGACTGATAGCTGCAGAGAGGGTGGAGCGCAGGCGTTGCTTCAGAACTGCGGGTGCTGGTCGTATCCTGGTGGTCCTGTCCTGATCCGAATTTGGGTTTCCTGTCCTGTCCTGGGGTGTCCATTCTGCACCTGCTGTCCTACTGAGGGTTATCCTTCCTTGAGGGTTTTCCTGTCCTTAACTGACCCGTGGCCAGGGTTGGTTTTCACACCAGTCTAGGTAAATATTGCTCTGAAACTCTTAAACTGCACCTTTCTATTTTTCTGTCTTTGCTTCAATAAAGACATACCTTTGCACGTGATAATTTTCCATGCTTTCTCCTGCAACCATTGCATTTCATAAAGTCATTTGCATTTGATTTCATAGCGTGTTCCTATGTTACCCTACCTTTTAGAAATCATTTTCTGTATTGCAGTTTGCAACTTCCTGATATGGTCTTGGTTTTTCTCTCGAAAACTGACTAAGTAACTCAGATTTATAGCGTGTTCACCTTGCCACTTATCTTAGTTTTCCTCTCACTTAGCGGGTTCCCTGTCGCACTAGTATTCTATTGATAAAGCTGTATGACTGCCCTTATTTGAATTTAAGATAAACTTTTCAAAACTTCCAGTTGTCCGTGGTCATTTTATAAAAAGTAAAGTCATATTTTGAATGGTGTATTTTGCTGCCTTTCCTTTTACAGCTAGCTCCCTGACCCATCGTGGTCATAGGTACCCATAACGGTGGATGGTAAGTTGGGTACACTGAAAATAAATCGAAAAGGAACTCACAATTATTGGTAGTAGATTGTGTGGGCACCTGATCAATGTATATGATAAAGTAAAGTATATGGGCCCGAAGCCAGAAGTGGTGAAATTATTGGTCGGGTGACCCGCGATCTCTAGCATAAGTACATAAATTGACTTTTGATATTAACTGATCAGACTCAGAATTAATAGAAGGAATTTCTGAGGTTGAAATAATATGTATTGATGGTGAGAGAGGCACCCCTTTTTGTACAAAATGTATTGCATGATTACAGCCTCTCCCTACCTATATGGAATCACTCCCCTTTCTTTAGTGACACTGCTAAGTGTAGCACCAGGGCAGGGGGAAATGAAAGACTACACCATATCCTAGTAAATATGGTTTATCCTTGCGTTTCAGAAGTGGCGGAGTGAGGTGTTAAGCCATGACGGCTAACTCCTCACTCTGCCACTTTCTTGAACATATCACCCTTAAGCATATAAGGCATTGTTGTGTTTGGTTGAAAGGTTGTGGGACTGCAATGTGGTCTCCGTTGGGAGAGATTTGGTGTTGTGCTAGACTACCAGAACTTGTCAGATCAAGTTGCTAAAATCTGGATCTCTATCTTTTCAGTTTCTTTGCAAGACGAAGAATAAGAAGGGAGGCACTTGTTTCTGGCTACCATCAAAACTATCGGAGAATAAAATGTTCATTATCCTTTCTAAGTATCCTTGCTGTTCTTGTAGGAGAGTACTAGTTGGGCTGTGAGAGCACCTAGAAGATGTTTCAGCTCTTCAGAAAAAAACTACATTATTGGTTTGGGGAAATTGCAAAGTTAAGTTGAATGAAGTAGAAACATGTGACAGGTGGTGATCAAAGCAGTTCTGAAGGAACATTTGTTCAGAGAGATGCAATCCATTGGTGAAGAAGTACTTCGGTACAAATAAATGTAACTGCTAACAGAGGCTGAACAAAGATGCATAATTACAAAAAGGGGGTGGTGATGGACAGAGTATCTGAGTTAATCAGAACACTCCTACCCAGTCAACAGATCAGGGCTTGATCCATCACCGTTTTTAGCTCACTGCACCATCCCAGTTCAGAACCTGGCTATATGCAAATTAGTCTGTCCCTGGCCCAGTGCATCATGGGAACAGGGCAGACCAAACTACCAAGCCAATTCTTCACTGGAAGCGTGGAAGGGTATACTCAGATGTGAGTCCCTTGCTCATTGCACCATCAGGATTCAAGCAAGCCGGGCCGAAGACGCCTGAAATGGCAGAAACCGGTCCCCGGAAGCTTGTTTCCTTCCCAGTGTAAGAATTGGCTTTTGTAGTCTGGTCTGCCCTGTTCCCATGATGCACTGGGCCAGGGACAGACTAATTTGCATACAGATAGGTTCTGAAACTGGGATGGTGCAATGAGCTAAAAAACGGTGTTGGATCTAGCCCTGATCTCTAGACTGGGTGAGAGTACTCTGCTTAATTCAGAGACTCTGTCCATCACCACCCCTTGTTGTAAATAATTTTGTCCACCCTAAGCGTGGAAGGGTATACTCAGATGTGAGTCCCTTGCTCATTGCACCATTAGGATTCAAGCAAGCCGGGCCGAAGACGCCTGAAATGGCAGAAACCGGTCCCCGGAAGCTTGTTTCCTTCCCAGTGTAAGAATTGGCTTTTGTAGTCTGGTCTGCCCTGTTCCCATGATGCACTGGGCCAGGGACAGACTAATTTGCATACAGCCAGGTTCTGAAACTGGGATGGTGCAATGAGCTAAAAAACGGTGTTGGATCTAGCCCTGATCTCTAGACTGGGTGAGAGTACTCTGCTTAATTCAGAGACTCTGTCCATCACCACCCCTTGTTGTAAATAATTTTGTCCACCCTAAGCGTGGAAGGGTATACTCAGATGTGAGTCCCTTGCTCATTGCACCATCAGGATTCAAGCAAGCCGGGCCGAAGACGCCTGAAATGGCAGAAACCGGTCCCCGGAAGCTTGTTTCCTTCCCAGTGTAAGAATTGGCTTTTGTAGTCTGGTCTGCCCTGTTCCCATGATGCAATGGGCCAGGGACAGACTAATTTGCATACAGCCAGGTTCTGAAACTGGGATGGTGCAATGAGCTAAAAAACGGTGTTGGATCTAGCCCTGATCTCTAGACTGGGTGAGAGTACTCTGCTTAATTCAGAGACTCTGTCCATCACCACCCCTTGTTGTGAACAAAGATGCATAGCAGGGGTGTTTTGCAGGGATGAAATCCCTCATTTGGGGTCTATGAGGTGACTCATGAAAGTGACTCAATAATTCACGAGAACGAATCTCTTGAGAGAAGCTTAGCTCATATATGCACCAAAACAAAGCTGTGGCCTGCTGTTGCCATCTGTTAATTACAGGTATATTAGCCCATAGGGCCATTAAAGGCAGAGTTCAGTTCCAAGAGTTACATCCCAAGATTGTTCCCCTCATTTTATAAATCACCCATACTCCAAGGTCTTATCCTAAATGTGAAACATTGAAACAAATAAAGCCAACTATGCGGGTTTTGACGTATGCAGGAAGTGTGGCGTCTTAACTGGTAATGGTGTGTATTAGGTAAAAAGCAATAATGATGAAGACGGTGTAGAAAGGTCAGAGGAGACCCCGAAACCTCTGCAGAGAGTGGCAAGGGCCCATTCGGTAATTCGGTAATTATGACAAAAATCCTGTGCACACGTTATGCGAGGTGTATACAAGTGTCATTTTTATTTAAAAAAAACCACAATAGGTAGTAAATGAAACAAAGTGGACACAATTAAAAGTCTTTTTGTTCTTCAAAGGATTGTATTTGACCTTCCTTTGTGGAAAGGTAACTTCAAAAGCAAATGACCAGCCGACACGTGTTTCGTCATGAGGACAAGAAGCCTGTGACTCTTCAGGGCTGGGGGTGAGATGAAAAACATAGCACAGTATGGAAAAATATGCACATGGCGTATTTTCTGTGAAATGGTGAATAGCGCAGAAGACCACCTAACGAGAGTGAAAACCCTATGGACGTGAAAGCGAGAAAAACATCACATGATAAATAGTGACATCACACATGAGATAGGTAGAAACCAGGTGAGGAAATAAAAAAGATATGGTTCCACGAATACTGTGAAGAAACAAAAAGATTAAAAAATAACCAATATCAATAATCCAGATCAACAGAGTCGGAACTGAATTGTAGCCAGGTACTCTGACTAGGAACCAAAAAAGAGGGTGACGTGAAGCGTGAGAGGGTGAGAATTGGATTGGTAGGTAACAGCGTCAACAGTAAGAATTATATAGGTTAGCAAAATGACAACCATTCAGTGTAAAAAGTTAATCTCATTGGTTATGCCAGCAGCATCAAATGGAAAATCAAATCGACGTACAATTCAAAAGAACAAGCAGGTTGGGCATTTAGAAAGAGAAATTAAATCAACATTACATCCAAGGAAAAGGGTAAAAATCCGGGCCATACACAACGAGCGGAGGCTTATTACACGATAACAGAGGGCAAGCATCCATTGTGCTTATAGCCTTTGAGTTGGATTGGTTGGATCACAATTCACTTGTGAACAGATTGTCACTAAGTACGACCATCCACTTCAGGACAATTTTGTTGCATATGATTCGCCTGGACACACAATCAAGTACAGCGTGAGACATAGCATACTTCTGTTATGATGGTTTGTCTCCAAAACCAGCTTTAGCGCTGGTGGTGCCAGGTATGACAATCCTTTTTAGCGCCACCCACTCCATGAGCTCCTTTTCAGAGTCCCTCACTACCACCCTGCGAAAGGGCCACTCATCTCTCTATAGACCCTCTCTTGCATACATTTCATTTGTTTTAAAACACTGGTAAAGGCTGGCTTTACTAACCCACTCAGCTATCCACAATAAATAGACATCTGTTATTTGTAGCAGGCATATTAACCCTCTGTGCAACTTTAAGTTGCGTCAAAAACTGCCACCATACAGAACTCTGATCTCTCTCTAGCAGCAAGAGTTATCTTGACATTTTCATTGCTGCCTGAAATCTGGCACCCAAGGAACTCTGCATGAGCTGCTTTTAAATTGTAAATTATTGCTGAACACTGCTGAACACAGCACCCTCACCTATGGTCACCTATGGTCAGTGCCCTCTCTCCAGGTCACACTAGTTGCAATGCCCAAAGCCAGCCATATTTGTCTCTACAGTTCTCTTTCCAGACAGGTATCTACAACTGAGGTACTTCATCACACTTCCTATGGCCACTGGTTGTAAACTTTATATTATAGCCTGCTATCGTGGACTATACAGACCGTTAAAGGCCCGCTCCTCAGGGAGGGTCTTTAACAAAGGAGTGGGCCTTTAATGGCTGGTTTATACCAGGTATGGTGGGCTAGAAAGTTTTTAGAACATTCTGCCCTATCAGGTCAGACTGTTCTAATTAGTAAAACAAACACCTCATAGAGCCTGAGTGGGTTGAAATCCCTCAAGCTTTATAAGGCCTTTGTTCACAGCTATTGTTGTGAATGTTCTACTGCTAACAGTCGTGTGCAGGACCACAGCTTTCAGATTTTGAATATTCACCGTAAGAGAATGAAAAAGGGCTGAAGTCAGCCGCATGTTCTACCCAGCTTGGCTGAACTGCTTTTTGAGGTTCAGGAAATCTAGAAAGACCCAGAAGCTGAGCAGCATTCCCCCTCCCTCCGTTTGATGTTCAAGTGACTCTGAGGTAGGGAAGAGCGAGGGGAAAGGTTCCAGCGTGCCCTGCAGCACATCCCTTGCCTTTCGCTTTGCCCTGCCCACTCCATGTATTTTGGAGAGGCAGGGATAGAGAAAGGCTGATTTTTTTAGAACTTTAAAAGGTTGAATTCAGCAGGCCTCTAACAGTTCATATCGGCAGCTGCTGCTCCATTTCTTCAATGGAGCTCTTAGCATTTCAATGTTCTAATATTATTTACAATATTAATATTAGCAGAGGGACTTCTTGTTGGCCCTGTCAAATGCCTCCACACGTCATTAAGGGTATATTAGGGCAGAAACATGTTTACCAGATCTCTACTCTGTAGTTGGATTTCCTGCTCTTTTCTGTTTTGCTGTTTTTAATCCTATCTTTGGGGACAGAGTAAAGTAGTGTAGTTCCATCAGGAGACAGTATTAGCCGATTATTTTCTCAGTTGCACTCTGCACCATCATCCATACCTAACACTCCAATCGGAATGCTCAGGAGTCGTAGCCCACACTGCAGCGAGTTGCTGTTGTGTGAGGAGGAACCCTATAATGAAGCATGCCCCCTTAGGGTGGGGGAAAGTTTTGTCCTAAATGTTATTTTTTAATCTAAAAAATGGCATTTCTTTTAACAATAATAAAGGCAATACAATTTTTCATGTCATGAAAGTGTACAGACCCAGCAATTTTTTGTTGTTTTGGTTGATATCAGGGGTGTATACTCTGTGGTCTATTAATGCTCCCTGCCCTGTTTTGTGTGTTGTACTCAACTTTGTCAATTTAGTGGCGGCACAATAAATGCTGCAGTCCATTAGTGACATATGCTTTACTGGACTTCAGTGCAGAGAGTACCATAGACTAGGGAATTACAGTTAAGTCGAACATGCCGATCAAGGAGCAAATTATACACATATTTTAGGGTCAGAACACATGCACTGGGTTCCGGTTAGCAGGGATCCAGTGCAACAAAGCCGAAATACAGCAGCAGCATCCAAAAAAAAGGTATTTCCTTTCAATCTGTGTCAGACATTAGATCTTTGGTATGGGTAGGAGAATTCAAAATCATTCTTAATGTGATTATAGATAGATAAAGTAAATCATTCATGGGGCTATCTGCTAGCTCCTACCACAGTTTTTTCTGCCATTTCACCTGTGGTAATACGATTAGCGTTACCAGCGGTGATATATCTTGCTAGAACTTGGTGACTCCCCTCACAACAGCTGCTGCTAGATGTTATATTTGAGACTGAGCTACACTAGGAAATTCTAGAATATTTTTGGGATAGTACAGGGTCATCAGCTAGTGAAAGAACCCAATGGGAGTCTTCTAATACCTAAATAGGGGTATATGTATTGCGAAGCAATCAGGGGTCCTGAAATATTCTTGGTGATAGCTGGATGAATTATTCTAGCATTTACGACCTGGAGGCAGATAATGTGGTGACAGGGGATATTTCAGTAATAAAGAAAATACCTTCTGCACTTAGGAAGTTCCGGGATATAACATGTCTTGACAGATTCACATCAGACTGTTTAGGAAATCAGACAGGAAAGTACTTATGAAGCCTATCATAGTAGGAGAGGTAAAGTGGTATTTTAATCTATGACTTTGTGCAGATGGGTTGACAGCATGATTCTATGAAGCATACACAGATGACCTAGCGCCTCACTTCTGGAGCTATATGAAGAGGCACATTAAGTAAGAGACCATCCCATCCATTTAGAGGCAATGATAATCATGATAATCATGGTACTAAAACCTGATAAACCAAACACAACAAGCTCCTTTCACTGATAATTATTGATATCAAAATTGTCACACAAATTATAGCTAATAGTCTTAATCGATATATGCCAGGCCTTGTTCTAACTGACCAAGTGGTGTTTATTGTAGGATGTTCAAAGGCATGTAATCTATGTACCTTCTTCCCAACAGTGGACTATCTCCAACCCGTTGACCAAGCTGCAGCAGCATTATTAGATGCTTCAAATGTATTCGATTTGTGGACTGAAACTACATGTTTGCTGTACTAAAAAGGATAGTTTTAGACCTGTCATCCTTAGGGTCATGTTCCCCGTAAACATTTGGCTTGCTTACCTCTTATTTCTGCTGATTCTTTTATTGGCCATAAGATTCTGAGCACTTGCTTCCCCACTAAACAAGGTAACATCGGTGTATGCACAATTGGCATATTTAATGTACTTGTAAGTCCCTTGAACAATGGTATTCCATAAACTCAGGGCCTGTACATTAGATGCTACTGATGGGCCTGCAGCACTGATTGTGCCAACCGCAGAAGCAGCCCTTTAAACATGTCTCATGCCTGCCACTCCAGAGCTACTGTCACTTCGATTTGACATTTAAAACCCTTTGCCAGGCCTGGAACTCCCCTTTTATTACACATGAGGCGCCCCAGAGGTAGGTCCTTGGAAACTCATGGGGCAGGGCGATGTGTAATTAAAAGGTAGGGCATATACTTTTAAATTTTGCATGTCCTGGTAGTAAAAAGCATCTAAATTAGTTTATCACTACAGTGTGGCTTACCCCTCTCTTAGTTTAACATTGGGAATTCCTTAAACACTTTTAATCTGTAATTCCTTATTAGAAAGGAGCAGCTGTGTCATTTTTTTATATCTTTAGAATGGTAATGACAAAACCTCTTTCCTGTTAAAGTTGAATTTGATATAACAATCTTATAAATGACACTTTTAGAAAGTGGACATTTCTCTGGTCTTACAGCTCTTTGTGCCTGCAGCCTGTCCCCAATTCATGTCTGGGTGGGGGACAGCTACACTTTGTGCATTCCCTCTAGACAGCCACAAACACAGGAAGATTAGGCATGTCTGAAAACTCATCGGCACTCTGATGGCCCTTCCGGGAAAGAAGGGAGGGAGGAGCTGAAAATTGCAACAGAACAGTCATGTCTGGGTGGGGGACAGCTACACTTTGTGCATTCCCTCTAGACAGCCACAAACACAGGAAGATTAGGCATGTCTGAAAACTCATCGGCACTCTGATGGCCCTTCCGGGAAAGAAGGGAGGGAGGAGCTGACAATTGCAACAGAATAGACAGTGTTTTGTCCCCACCCAAATGGCCGATTAACCCCTACTGATAGACTGAAGCCAGTGCGAAGAAAGAAAGGATACTTGTGCACTTCAAAGACCCTTCTTTGAAGCCACCCCGACTTCAATGGCACAACTAGAAATGAGGACTGGGTCTCTGACCCCACCAGATTAAACACTGTTGATCTTGTAACTGGACTGCTGACCTGTAAGGCCTGTTTTTCTCTTGTGCTGTCTTGCTGCTTCCTGCTTTCCCACACTACTGGAGGAGAGCTGGACTCTACCATGCATCAAAGCGATCTCCAAAGACTTGTTGGTTTGCCTCCTGTTGCTTGAGACTCGGGGATATCAAATTCTCCACCCCTGCTCCTGTGCCTGGTTTACTGGAAGTGGACCTAGATACTTGCACCAGGAGAATTGCTGCCTCTCTAATCTGTTTATAGCATAACAGGTGCATCAACCCTGTTGTCACAGCAGAATAGGCACCTCATTCCAAGGCCCGACATATCGGAACCACATTACGCCACCACAGCATTCTTCAGAGATCGACAGCTCCCTCAACTGTATGAAGAAATCTGCGGCCAGCCCAAACATTTTACCTTTCTCCAGTTCAGCATGACAAGATAACCCCCATGTCGCTATTGCTTCTAAGCGCTGGAACTCTATTTGATCTTTAAAAATTAAAAACTCGACATCTGTTTATTGGATTTTTGTTGTTGTGGTCTTGATGTAATTATAAATCATTTTCTAATTATCTAAACATACGTGGAGTGTTCCTGTGTGTGTTTCACAAATACTTTACACATTGCCTCTTAAATTTAGCCTGACTGCTCTGTGCCAAGCTACCAGAGGGTGTGCACAGGTAACATTTTATTATGTACCTTACTTGCCCTGACTATTGTTGTCTCTGCTTGGAAAGGGTGCATACCTCTGCCAACTAGAAACTTAATATCTAACAGATGGGAATGGGTGACAGCTTTTTATCTTGGATCTCCCTGCTCGATCGAAATTAAACCATCTGGTTTGAATTAAATGGATCTGTGTCTGGTAATTTTGTGACAGCACCTGGCACCTATTATAGTAGATTGTTATCTCCACTGCTGTATATGCACTTACAATGGAGTCTTTAGAATCCCTTATTAGTGAGGTGCATGTACATGTACAGAGGATAATATGGTTTACATAATGCTTCATCACAATTTCACAAATCAGAGAATTATGGTTGAGATCATGGAGGGAATTTGTCACTGATCCTGCCGAAAATCCTTGAGTTTGGTAAAATCTCAGATGTTAGGATTACCAAGAGAAAATGTACATAATGTACGTATTGTTTTGCTGACATGAAGCATCAGCTGGTGCAGAATGAAATCCCCTCTTCTTCAGATGGAGGAATCAGTCTGTTATCTGGGGTAAAATTGGAACACAGTTCAGAGATTATTTTCAGGGAGAACTTTTGAACAACAATCAGCAAGATTGCAGATTTATTTGAAAATTGGATTATACTATCCCTTTTTCTGCTTCAGCATATTCCCTAATGAAATTGGTGGTTCTCCACAGGTTTCTAAAACTATTCATCAACATCCCTATGATTCTTTTGGGGTCATTCTTAATAAAACTCAGGATCTTAGTAATAACATAAACAAAAAAGATACTCAGGATTTACACACAAACCCCTAATCTAGAGATTATTTTAGAGGATCAACAGAATGAAAGTAGGGAAATTCCCATACACATTTTTCATTCCTAGTATACATGTCTCTGATCCCTACTCAATTTATATGCAACGGTACATTATTCAACTGACAAAGTAACAATGAATACATTCAGTAAGTGCCAAAGTGAGATCATTGTCCAGCCTTGTTAGTCCACATATGAAGCTCCATTTACACAGGACTGCTAGCTGTTCAGGAAGGGTGCCTGATTATCAGTGGGTGGGAAGGTAAATTTTCTCATAAGGAGTCAATAACTCAGAAACCCGTTTCTATTGGTTTCTATTCAGAAACATATGAGTATAAATCTCCATGTCCACCGTCTACTGCTCAGTAACATGGGAGGAACTAAAAGGAGCATACTTACTACTAAATGGGAGGGCTTTAGGGATGACTAAGGAGGGTTTTAGGGAGGAGCATGGACCCACCCATAAAAGGGTAAGCCAATTGCCCTTCACAAACATCACTTCTAAAATAACTACAGTGAAAAGGGAACCACAACAGGCTTCTGTGGGAGAAAAAATGGAGGTAGGGACATACATTTAAAAACACACACAAAATAGTGTTACATTCTATTCAATTATTTGAAATAGTAAAAATATAAATCAATATAATTTAGTTTTAAAACATTTAAAAATAAACACATTTATTATTTAACTAGAACATATTTTAACAGACTTTTTTGAATATCTAATTTATTGTAACATTAAATTGTATTAGAAAAATAAATTACTAGCAATATTCAATGCATCTATTGATGTATAATAAAAACACTATAAGTAGTAATATATGTTTTAATTTAAACTTTGGAAAAATAATGTTCACACTATTTCACTTTACTTTATTTAATCTATTTAAATGAATTAATGATTTGATTCAACATTAAGATGATAGTGGTAACAGTGTTGAAGCATGTCAGAAAATGTTTATCTACTTTTAAAATGAATAAATAAAATTAATTTACATTATTATTTCACATAGCATTTGTTTACTAATTGTTCTTAGGTTAAATACACTTTTTTCCATGTTCCTATAGTTTACCATGGGGAGGCCCCACAGATGGGGTGGAGCTCTCAGAATGTTAAACTACAGGGAATTCGAAAAAGATTATTAAAATTTATAAAACAAATATATAACTAATGTTAAGTAATAATGTCAATACTTTTTTATATTATTTTAAATGTAGTACAAATACAAAAAAAATTGGAATAGCACTGTTAACTTACTTTTCGATCAAATATTTATGAAATGTAATTGAAATTTCAGGACATTTATGAACATCAATTAAAATTAAGAAATTGTTATTGTGGTGTAAATTAAAAAATAATTCCCACCTAAAGTTAAAACAAAAACCTATGGAAATTAATTTGAAATCCCTCCCGCCATTATTTTATGTATGAGGGTGTTGCAGTACCAGTGATTGATCATTTGTGGTGCTGGACCTACCACTGGTTCTTTTATATAACTTATACTCATAATGTTGGCTCCATCTGATTTTTTGGGGGATGGAGACACGTAAGTCTACACTTTTGCGTTCAGCAGCACACTTAGAAAGAGGCAAATGCCTCTAAGAATTATTTTTGTGTAGGGAGATGCCACTTTCTTCACAAAAGCAATTCTGATTGTAACGCAGGCACCCTTTCACTGTGGTTCATGGGTGCCTGTGTTAGGGCTAGGCAGCACACAGTGTGCCAGCGCAAGGAGAGAGCAGAAATTCTCTATATCTTTGTTAATATGGAGCCTTTCTACTTTCTACCTTTAATTCAGCACAGTAACTGTGAGTGCTGCCCTGCGTTGCATGAAATATTAGTAAATGTTCCCCTATGAGTCATTCTGTTGTGGGTTGCCTTTGTCGTAAAAGGTACAATGAAACCATACTTTAAGTTTATGTCACACATCCTAGTTCCAATGTCTAGATAAGGCTACTTAATTTGCCGTCTCTTTGCCAAAATCTCAAAAGAAAAATATTTTGTGACATTTCCAATTGAAGCTGGGGTTTGCTTTTGGCCAACAAATTATTTTGACTGAGTATGCATAATGTAAAGTCGAAAGATCCTCGTTCTTGTGTGTGTGCTTTCTGCATTTTGGAAGATGGAACCTGTGGGCTCTTTCAATTTCAAATTCTATTGATGAGTTAAAGTCAATCAATGTAAGGACACATGTTTTGCAAGCATTTGTGTCTGTTTATTAACCTTTAGGGTAGGTTGAAAATTCTAACATTTCTTTTTCAATTTCTATTTTCTAATGGAATTATGTCTTTCCGCAATTGGTAATTTGGTCATTATCTCCACTTAAAACGTGCCCATTGTCACGACACCATGAACCATTCGATTCTGTTAAACAGATTAAAAACTCTTGGTTTCGCTGGTGCTGCTCTAGCTCTTTTAACATCTTTTCTGGACACCCGAATTCAACAAGTGCACTGGGAAGGCTTTAAATCTGATGAATTCACCCTCCCAGGTGGGGTCCCTCAGGGCTCGGCGCTATCGCCCACCTTGTTCAACCTATATGTTACCCCCCTAGCTGCCTTAATTCAATCTCATGGCTTGCAATTAGTGTCGTACACTGACGACACTCAAATTGTAGTGTCAGTATCCCAGTCTATTGAAGCCACTGCAGAGCGTTTTAAGAACTGTCTTCTCAGTGTGAAAAACTGGATGAGCTGTAACTTTCTAAAATTAAATACGGACAAGACCGAGATAATCGAGTTCGGTCAGAAACCATCGATCTGGAACAACCTCTGGTGGCCCCCGGAGGCGGGTTCTTGTCCTAACCCTGCAGAAAAGGTTAGGAATCTTGGCTTCCTGGTTGATAAAGAGCTTTCCTGCAAAGCACAGATTAACCAGGTAACTTCCACCTGCTTCCATACCATCAAGGTCCTTAGGAAAGTTTTACCCTACATCCCTCCAACGTTAAGAAAAACTGTAATGGGTGCCCTGGTAATGTCCCGAGTGGATTATTGCAACTCACTCTACTTGGGCACAGGAGAAAAACAACTGAACAAACTACAGGCAATCCAAAATGCCACAGCCAGGGTTCTGTTGAACTTACCCTACCGCCACCCAACGTCCAAAGTCATCAAGGATCTCCACTGGCTTCCTGTCAGGTGTAGAATACAGTTTAAGGCCCTCTGTCTGGTCCACAAATCCCTGCACGGTATGGGACCAGACAACCTCCCTAAACTTCTCCCTCGATATGTGCCATCGCGTACGTTGAGATCAGCCAATCATAATCTAATATGCCAGCCAAAAATAAGAAGAGCGCGTTGGGGTGGCAGGTCTTTTTCCTTCCAAGCTTCCTGACTTTGGAACTCTCTGCCCCCTACACTGCGCTCACAAAAGTCTAAATTATGTTTTAGAAAGGCACTGAAAACCTGGCTTTTTTCCTCGCATTAAGATTGGCTCTCACCTCTCTCTTTTAGTCACTCTAGTGCCAAGACGCCGCGGTATTCGAGCGCTTTATAAGTACTTCAGTCAGTCAGTCAGTCAGTCATATGTATGCCTTCCGGAAACCTGACACACGTCTCAACTTCAGATACTCTCACACATTCTGAAATATCTGAGTGAACGGCGATCACATTGTGTTGATTGTATTATGGTTGTCATGTTGTTTAGTTCTTTAATAACAATCTCTAAGTTTAACAGAACATCTTTTTTGCCTTAATAAGTAAAAGAGGCAGAGGTGGGCCCAGCTCTTACTCTTTCACTCTTTCACCCTCTAACCTTTTGAATATTTTATCTTTGAATGTTAAAACAAAAAAACAACAATGTTCCATTAAATTAAGATGAAATACTCCAATGCGTTTTTACGTTATTGCTAGAACTACTGCCTGGTGCACAGATGTGTTGACTGCTGGAAATCTTGCAAAGGGTGCGCATTAATGTGATCTTGTCGGATGTAGGCACGACTACACAATGATTCTTATTAGTAGCTCTGGATGATTTTCAATAAACAGTAGCTCTTATTACAGATAAACTCGGAGATCCCTGCTTTACTTACTGTGGGCACATTCTGCAGTTGTAAAGGGAATGTATGAGATGCCCAAATATTAACAATATGTGCTTGCGGTCTGCTGTACAGCAAATACACAGAGGTATTGTCTTTGGTTCTAAAGTTTGTCTTCTGCTGTGGTGCTACTTGAAGTTCCAAACTGAATGGCTGTGGCTCGCTTTAAACTCTGCTTCAGTTCTGCTTTAGAAACCCAAAGGATGATTTGTTGTTTGATATTACTCCTCCTACAGTGTCAGATACAGTTCAAAATGGTGACTAATACATATGCTCGAGTCCCTGACTGTATATAGTTCTGTGGGTCTCAGTGGCAATGGGAAGGTGGCATCTCACCACTTAAGGCTCCTTTAGGCTGCGATCTCTGTTGGGTGCACAAAATGAGCGTTAAAAAGTAGCCATGGTCTACAATGTGCACCAAATGTCTCTGATAAACTGAACTCTCATTCAAGCGGAGTATCCTTTTTTATGTCCTCATTTTGCTAACTCTATCGTTGAGACTCTTCCTATCTCTCTATACTAAGTGTGAGGGCCATCAGAGAGAGGAAGGAGTACCCCTTAACAAAAGTGCTGTTTCTGTACCCATCTCCATTTTGAGATTTCTCGAGATACCAGAACCGCCGGCCCATTTAGCTTAATAATTGGACCCACTTGCTTTTTCTCTCCATTCCAACAATTAAGTCTCAATCTTACCCTAGTTCCTGGATCACAGGCCTTATCAGATTCACTTGTTTGTAGAACTAATTTAGGCACTCGGCAAACGATGCAGGGCTTTCTGATTTCCACTTCTTACAGATCTAACGCCTTGCCAGCACTACCACACAGAAGATAAACTTACAACCAATCTCCTTTCACAGCTCTTCCTCTTGCACAAGCCCAAAGAATATAAAATGCGGGCTTACCATGATCTGTTTACCTCGAATCCTCCTAAAAAGTCACAGACCTCAATCCAATATGCAAAAACAACAGTTGATGGATAGTATGCAGAACAATGTCATACATTCACCCCAGTACAGAGATCTGGGCCTAAATCCATCATTTATTTGCTCACCATGCCATTCCAGTTTGAACCCAGCCATATGCAAATCAGTCTTGACCCTGTACCCCATGAGAACAGTCCAGCCCGAACTGCCAAGCCAGGTCCTCCCTGGACTGGAAACAAGCATCCTAGGACTGGTTTGGGGCTTTCAGCCCTCATCAGCCAGGATAGCTTGATTCCAGTGGCATGGAGAGCACTGAACCCACATCTGAGCATACCCGTCCCACTCGGGGTGACAAATTCAAAAACAACAGTTGATGAACGGAATGCAGAACAATGTCATACATTCATCCCAGTACAGAGATCTGGGCCTAAATCCATTGTTTTTTGCTCACCATGCCATTCCAGTTTGAACCCAGCCGTATGCAAATCAGTCTTAACCCTGTGCCCCATGGGAACTGTTCAGCCCGAACTACCAAGCCAGGTCCTCCCTGGACTGGAAACAAGCATCCTAGGACCGGTTTCGGGCTTTCAGCCCTCATCAGCCAGGATAGCTTGATTCCAGTGACATGGAGAGCTCGCGACTCAAGTCTGAGCATACCCGTCCCACTCGGGGTAACAAATGCAAAAACAACAGTCGATGGACAGAATGCAGAACAATGTCATACATTCACTCTAGTACAGAGATCTGGGCCTAAATCCATTGTTTTTTTGATCACCATCCCATTCCAGTTTGAACCCAGCCCTATGCAAATCAGTCTTGACCCTGTGCCCCATGGGAACAGTCCAGCATGCTTGATTCCGGTCCAGGGAAGACATGGCTTGGCAGTTCGGGCTGGACTGTTCCCATGAGGCACCGGGTCAAGACTGATTTGCATATGGCCATGTCTGAAATGGGATGGCGTGGTAAGCAAAGTAACGATGGATTAAACCATGATCTGTGACTGGGGGTGAATGTTTTGCAAATGTGCAACATTCCGTCCATCATCTTGTGTGTTTTGCTCAATCCAATATGGAGTAATTTTAGGGCACTCCAATAACATGTGCAGATTGTCTGCTTCTGTATGCTTACATGGGCAGCAATACTTATTGCCTGTAACCTTTGACAGCTTCAACGGGAACCAGTAAACTCTGTGGACAGTAAATAATCTGTTCTTATTACCTGGTCTAGCTTGATAATATTTAAACCTTGTCAGTTTTCCCATAGTCAGGTTACTAAGCACTGGAATCTTTCATTAGATCTGCCCAATAATATATGCCCCCTGCTTTTAATGGTTGGCTCAATTGATCTTTTAGACATTCAGGGGTGCCTGAAGTTTCCCAAATCGGTGCTCGTAATGAATAGTATGGGATTCACTGTTGTTTCCGTACATACTTAACGCAGAACTTAAAATCTTCAACCTGATTTTTTTTTACTTCGGGTCCCCGTACTCAAACAGAAAATATTGCTGACCTTGACATACCTCCCCAAGCATAGCTGAAAATAGTAAGCCCATTGATGACCTATCTGGCTTATTTGGTAGCATACGAAAGTTTTTTAAATGGAAAGCATAGCAATAAGCAAGCAGGTCTGGTAATGCCCATCCTCCTACCCCCAGTTTTCTCTTTAACTGTTTCCAAGCTATCCTTGGGCCCTTTGACGCCCAAATAAAACTACCAATTTTCCCCTGTAGCTTGGCTTTATCCTCATTCCTAAAAGTTAACGGATGGAATTTAAAAGAAATGTGACTTTCAGGAGAATAACCATCTTCATGAGGTTTACCCTACCATAAATATTTAATGGTAGATTCGCCCATTTTAACAAAATACACGATATCTCCTGACTGACTTTCTTCCAGTTCACTCTTGGGATATCCTTCAACTTCTGCATAAATAGCACCCCCAAATAACGCATTTGAGTTTTGTCTCCCTGAGTGTTTATTCTCTGGTTCCACTCCATGATCTCGTTTTTTTCTACATTAACCTTGTAACCAGAAATTGAGCCAAAACCTTCCGCCTTTCTCATCGGACTGGGAATTGCCTCTTGCGGGTTAACTGTATAAAGAATCAAATCATCTGCATACAGGCCCAGTTTTACCTCAAAACCTTCAGATTTAAAAGGAGGAAGAATTATAGCGTCTGCCCTGATCAAATTAGCAAGAGTCTCTATATATAAACTAAATAGGAGCCGAGACAGGGGGCATCCTTGTCTTGTGCCTCTTGTTATACTCAACCAATTTGATTGCTCTTCATTAACCAACACCTTAGCCCTGGGATTCTGATATAAGTTTTGCACAGCCTTCACTGTATTTTTCGGAAAGTTAAAACTCTTTAGGGCCCCCAAAGATACTTCCAGTTCACTTGGTGAAATGTTTTAGTAGCATCTACTGCCATTATAGTTAAGGGAATATTTCGTACCTCCGCCATATCCACAACTCCCATCATCTGGAATGTTAACCCATTCAATTGCCTCCCGGGAATAAAACCTCTTTGATCAGAGTGTACAACCCCTTTTATCACCTTAGCTACTCAGGATGCCACTATTACAGAGTATATCTTTTAATCTGCATTTAGAGGGGATATAGGTCTATACAAATCTACCTTCTGTGGATCTTTATTAGATTTTAAAATTAGGCTGATCTTAGCTTCTGAACAAGAACTATAGGTGTTTTCTCCTACCATATACAATCTATTACATATGGATTTTAAAGCAGACAATACTTTATCCAAAACACATAGATATACCTTAACTGGGAGGCCTTCTGGTCCGGCTGCTTTTCCCCTTGCCATTGTTTTGCACTGCACCCTGACCTCCTCTTCTGTAATCTCCCCTCCCAGGGATCTCTTCTGCTCTTCTGTCAGGTGTGGAAGCCTTGCCCGTTTTAACCACTCATCTATACTCTCTTGGCCTGGCGATATATCCTCCCTCTAAAGCTCACTCATTAAACCTCTGGCCTCCCAGTATATATCTACATTTGCACATAACACTTCCCCTGACTATTTAGGCTTCTTATTATGTTTATGGCCTTATCTGCTTTCACCTTTCAAGCCAACAGGGAACTACATTTCTCTCCATAGGCGAAGTGTTGGAGCTTACTCGCCTAACATCTCTCAAGTAATTTCTTATCCAGTTCTTCCTGGAATTTAGCCTGCACATTCTCTAAGTCTTTAGCCAGAATAGACCCATTGCTTGCGCCATCTGGAGAGGCCCTCTGTAGATCCTCCTCCTTCATCTTGATCTCCCTAAATCTCATCTCCTATTTCTGTTTTGGAAACCTCCTTTTCCCCCATTATAGACTTCAATATCCCCCTTAGAGATACCTTAAAGGCATCCCAAACCAAATGCTCTTTTGCTGAACCTATATTTACCTGAAAATATTGCGCTGTTTTTCCCCCAAACCTCTTATCCCTTCCTCGTCCAATAATATAGTCCTGTCTAAAGTCCACCTCCTTTGCCCCTCCTTTTGGTGGAGCTTCACAGACATAGCTACTGCGGATAATCCGATAGGATTGCTGGAGTATGCCATACCACATCTATGTCCACATATAGGGCCTGGTCTACAAGAAAATAATCTATACAGGAATGATGCCTATACTTTTTGCTATAAAAAGTGAAGTCCCTTATTCCATCATTCTTACTGCGCCAAATATCCATCAAATTAAATTATTTTATCATACTCTTTAGTCTAGCGAATGCTTTTGGGGTGGGTAACATATTTCACATGTGTCGTTCTATCTAATTCTTTATTAAGAGCCACATTAAAATCTCCTTCTATAATTATGGGTGTTGATGTTTCCAATAAACAGACTTCAAGCTTTATTAAGGCTCCTGGGTTCTCCTGTTTGGTCCATAATAAACTGCACACACCAAGTGTCTGTCCTGTATCAATATGGTGGCCACTAACCATCTCTCCATAATATCAGTCTCATATTTCACAACCATTATTCTTACATAACTCCTCATAATAATGGCTACACTTCTGGAGCTCCCCCTTTGGTCTGAACGCATCACCTCCTGAACCCAACGTGATTTACAAAAACACTGTCTACACTCCTGCCTCTCTAGATGCGTCTCTTGTAAAAAGATAATTTGTGCAGCACTTTCCTTTAAAAATTCTAACACCCTGTATGCCTTTTTTCTACCTCTCAACCCATTAACATTCCATGTCCAAAAATATTTTTTATAAATTATCCACATTCATCTATCTTTTCCCCACAGCATTCCATCTCCTTTAACATAAGACCTACATTATGTTTACTTATCTTCCTTTTCGAATTTAGCATCCTGAGGACAATTTTTTTCTTTTTTTCCATATGCTCCCCATACCCTGTGCCTCCCCTCCCCCTCGGGCAAACCCCCTTCTACTCCCTGGGTGATTCAATCCGCCCCTCCTGATCCCCCCATTCCCAAAGAGAAAGAATTCTAAGCAACCGAAAAAAAAAGAAACAACCCAATACAATCTATGCTATAAACAAAATCTACAACCTACGCCAGCATCTCCAACACTATATTCCAAAACGCTCCTTCTCCATCTGCACTAGGGAAGTATCAACTTCTTCTGGATTATGAAAATTATACATCTTATTGCGCCACATTAGTTTTAGCAGTGCTGGAAATTTTATCTGCACCTGGGCTCCCTTGCTCCGTAGTTCACTCATCCGAGATCCCAACTCTTGCTGATTCGAGCGCTCAGTGGACACGTGCCGCTGGCGTGCTGGCGGCGCGCCGAAGGCATGCCAAAGGCAAGCCCGTCTGCGCCCGTCCGCGCCTGGTCCGGGCCTAGAACATAACCCCTGCGCGATTTAAATCTAGCACGATCAGGAAGGTTTACAACAGTTTACAACTGAAGGAACTACGGACCTACGGACTAAACCGACCTGTGCATCCCTCTATCCTGGGGATGAAGTCAAACACTGTACTAGCTGTCCACTACAGTCTGCTACACGCTTTGTAGTACAGCAGCTCATCACTGTCAGCAGCAGGGTCTCCCGGCAAGTAAACAGACAAAGGCAGCTCTTGTGAATGCAAGGTCCCTTGTGAAACATAACACGGAAGTAGCAACCATGATTGACACTTACGATCTAGATCTGCTATTTTTATAAAAGAAACATGGGCAGATAGATCCTCGGATATTGACCGAGTGTTAGCAGTGCCGGCGGTCTACTCGCTCCTTCGCGCGGACAGAATTGGTAAGCGGGGAAGAGGGATAGCCATTATCAGTAAAGAGGCACTGCAGGTGCAGGGCTTGGAGGGTTTGAACTCCTCTGAATGTGAAACCCTGCCTTTTAAAATCCGTATTACCAATAACTATACTTTCACTGGCCTTCTGCTGTACAGGCCTCCAAAGGCTAATACCCCTTTGTCACAACTGTTGGGCCCCGCTCTAGAGTCTAGCTTAACCAGGGCTGACTTCACGATTCTGGGGGATTTTAATATCCACCTGGAAAAAGTTGACGATAGCAACACGTCACCTTTCATAGAGACCATGACGAGCTGTGGTATGTCCCAACTAGTACAACAAGGTACCCATTCCGCTGGTCATACCCTGGACGGGATTTTCACCTCGAATGCTAACATCAAAATCGGGGAAGTGATGCCGGTCCCTTGGTCCGATCACAAAGTAGTGCACTTTTCCTTAACTCTGGACCACAGAAAAACGGTCAGGGCACCTCGGGGGTGGGGAGGGGGGGGGAATTACCCGTACCAGGACTGAGACAAGATTGATATTGCCGAACTACATGCACAGCTTGGCAGTACTATTTCAGGCTTAGATAAAGACTGTGACATAGCCACACATCAAGTAGAGGACTGGATTAAGTCAGCAGTTCTCGCAGTTGCTCCTATTACAATAAAAAAACATAAAAGGAGCAAACGCTCTGAGCCACGGTTCTCAGAGAAATTAAGACTGCAAAAACAGACTTGCAGGAGGGCGGAAAGGAGATGGAGGGCCAACTATGAGGCGAGGGAAAAAGAATACTATTGTAAAACTTTAGCCACTTATAAAAAATTGATAGTGGGAGAAAAATCTCCTTTTTTCGTAAAAAAAATCGACGAGGCTAAAGACTCGAACAAAGAATTGTTCGCCACGGTAAAGAAACTCACAGAGCCTGCGGCCAAACGGGTTACAGATAGCACAGATCTGTGTAATGGATTGGGACAGTTTTTCACTGATAAGGTGAGACTCATCTATGATTACCTCTCTCCTCTGCGCCCCGACCCACATGCAAGGGGAATCAGTCAACCTAGTCAGCCTAGTCAGGGCAAGCCCTTAGACTCTAGCCCCCCAAAATCTAAATTCAAGTTTTCAGTTCCTTCGGTTGAACAGATCATTGATTTGGTTATGTCAACGAAGTCGGGGGGCCCTATGGACCCTTGCCCCCCCAAGGTCTTACACTTGTTCCCAGAGCTGCTTAGCTCCCAACTCCAGCTGCTCCTTACCAATATAATGCAGACCAGTTGTTTCCCTAAAGCCTGGAAGGTGGCCTCGGTTCTTCCTCTCCTTAAGAAGCCTAACCTTGACCCTTCCATACAAACTAACTTTAGGCCAATTTCAATAATCCCATTCCCTGCCAAAATCCTTGAAAAACTGTTGAATTTACGGGGTTTGTCAGGGACACTTATGTCCTAGATGATTCCCAATATGGGTTCCGAGAGGAACATGGGACTGAAACTGCCTTGGTGATGGCAGCCGAGGAAATTAGGATCATACTGGACGCAGGGGGGAAGGCCGCCCTCATTCTGTTAGATCTGTCGACGGCCTTGGACACTGTTAGCCATGATATTCTCCTAACCTGGCTGAAAGACATAGGCCTACATCCATCCGCAACTGCCTTGATGGCCACTTTCCTGGAAGACAGATCCTTCTCGGTTCAGCTTGGGGAATTTGCATCTAGGTCCTTCAGTCCGCCGTGGGAGGTCCCCCAGGGATCTTCCCTGAGCCCCTCCCTATTTAATATATATGCTGCCCCTCTAGCTAATATCATCAGAAAATGTGGTTTCGTCCCTCTATTCTAGGCTGGCGACACCCAAATAGTGGTGGCAATCTCCAACAACATCACTGAGACCGCGGATATATTCAGACTCTGCATGGACCAGGTTAGTCACTGGATGCAGGCCAACTGCTTAAAACGTAATGGCGATAAATCAGAGGTTCTGCTACTGTGGGCCGCACCTAATATCTGGTCAAACTTATGGTGGCCGGACAGCCTCGGCAGATGCCCATCGCCGGTGGACACCGTAAGGAATCTGGGAGTTATATTCGACTCCAAACGTACTTTTAAGACGCAAATAAACAATCTCTCCTCCTCTCTTTGGTACACATTAAAACTAATTAGGAAATTGTTGCCATACATTCCACCTGATACATCTAAAACCCTGCTTACCTTGTTGGTCCTTTCAAAATTAGATTATGGCAATGCATTATATGTCGGGCTGCAAAAACAGTTATTATTAAAACGCCGGCGGTTTCAGAACGCTGCAACCAGGCTGGTTCTGAAGATTCCAAGGTTCGAACCAGTAGCCCAAAAAATTAGAGGTCTCCACTGGCTCACTGTAGAAAAAAGAATTCAGTTTAAGTCAGCTTGTCTGGCTTACAAAACACTGCATGGATAAGGCTCTCATTTCCTAAAAAGAAACTTACAGCACTACGAACCTTCTACGACTCTAAGATCTAGCAGCGCTAAGCTTCTCATAACCCCCAGATATAAACAGCTAAGATGGGGGGGGAGAAGTTTCATAGGGAACACAGCAAAAATATGGAACAAGTTACCCGTTGAACTAAAAAATAGCCCCTCATTGTGGTCTTTTCGAAAGAATCTGAAGGCCTGGCTTTTTTCAGCTTAGTCCAGTATGGGTGCACACAGCTCTACCTTTTCGGCAGCACAATCTTTTAATGCCAAGACGCCCTCGGGCATTCGCACGCTCTATACATCCTCCAATCAAATCAAATCAAATCAAACTCTCACTGCCTCTGAGCTGTTCTTTTGCCTAGATCTGACCTTATTTTATAACTAAAGGCTTCATATTTTAATATACCCTCTTTCAGTGCTCTTCCCAACCCCAATTCCTTTACAGCGTATGTTTGAAAGTTTATCAGAATTCTCCTAGGCACCTTCCTGGCTGGATTTAAAGGGATCCCTATGGACTCTCCGAATCTCCTTCTCCGGCTCAATGTCCGGTCTATCTTTAAAGACTCCTTACCTTAACATCTTACATAATAAGGCTTTAATATTCTACTTCTGGGACCCTTCCGGTATTTTGGGGACTCTCAAATTATTGCGTCTTGCCTGCGTCTCCAGACTTTCCATATGTTCCTCTAGCACTCTATTGTACCTTTTTAATTTCTCTAATTCCTTTGTGTTCTCAGTCACAGCTTCTGAAAGAACCTTCACTCCCCCTTCCAAAATTCCAGTACGCTGTACTACATCATCCAGTTTTTCTTCCAAAGTCTCACATTTGTCATGAATCCCTCTCTGGTTTGTTTCAGAAATCTCGAATTTTGTCAGAATGTCTTGCCTTAAAGTCAGGAACATCTTTCCTATCTGGCTCTCCACTCCTCCTGCGGCTCCTTATACAATTCCCTCTGTACCGGTGCCTGTGCCTTGCTGAATTTCTAGGTTCTCTTCTCTTGAAATACGCATTTGAGGGCGAGAGACCCAGTGAGTGGGAGATGGAGTAATAGTAGAACAACCATCAACCTCTTCATTTCCCAACCAACTCATATTTTCCCCCTGATTTTCTCCCTGATCAGCCTTAGCCTGCCTCTCAAATAGTACAGAATATCTGTTTCCAACTGTATTGGCTCAGAATGACGGCACTCTTATTTCCACTTTCATGCGGTGTCGTAATATGCTCCATTATCTTAAAGTAGGAACTAAGGGATGGAAAGGGTTTTGTAAGGGTACGTGACACCTTAGGGCCACACCGCTTAGGTTTCCCTCCTGATTTTACCCCTTTTCTTTTAAGGGAGACCGGGACCAGGACCCCTTCACTTCACCCCACCCTTTAATTCTTCCTCCTCTTCCTCCTCCTTTAGTCTCTGGAATTGAGCGCAACAAGTACCTGCTTTTGCCTTGTGTTCTTTGTCTCCCCTTACTTGAAGTTATCTCCACCACAGCTGTCCCTCCGGGCAAATTACATTTGTTGCCTTCCACCTTCCTCTACAGACCAGTACTTACTTCTGAATTAGTAGTAGCAGGGGGGAACACTTTCTCCTTCCACTCTCTTCCTCCCCTCAGCTGAGATCGATATATCTGAGAGGGGTCCCTTTTCAATCTGATTCCCCAATCCCCAAACTGATGCCTTACCTGGTCTTCCACTCGAGCCCTGACTCGGACTCCTCTCCTGACTTCGCCTACTCTCCTCCTGTGCCCACCAGCCGGGGGCCTGCTCCTCCATGCCGTCACGTTCCAAGCAGCTCTCCCTCGCCGGCTCCCAGCATCCGGTACTGGCGCTGCCTCCTCTAACCCGGAACCTTGCTAGTGACGAAGCAGCCCGCTTCCTCCTCAACAGACCGCAGCTCTGTGCCAGATTCCTCCGTACACGTTCACATCAACACTCATGAGTGGTAAGCCAAACTTTCCCATTTTCTTTTCAAAATTCTATTTTTGCAACTGTTTGCAGCATATATTTTATGCTGATTACTAAGTTATGCTGATTCTTCACCTATATTGCTTCCATTCTTTCGCCTTGTTCCTGGGAGGTCGCGCGGGACGGGCGTCATCCTGCCGCCATGTTTTCACTAACAGTCGTCGCTGCCCCAAGTGGAGTATCCTGACCTATGCTCATTCTTCACATCCCTTCTGGAGTCTTTGAGTCTCTTATTTCCATGGCTTGAAGCTGTTTCACTGCCTTTTGTGTTTTTGCTTGGTTGTACATGTTGTTGTTTGGGTGTCTGTCACACTGTAAACAAAGGTTAAGAAACATAAGATTTTCCAACACATATCCCTGCGCCATTATTAATGGGAAAATGCAAAGTCATTCAACCTCATTCCTAAGACTTCTCCCTTTTGGTGCAGCGGTGGCCACAAGAGGGCAGGAAAGAAAAATGCTAATTTTGTTAGGAATTGGGTCTAGTCCCCTTTCAGTGACCATGACCTGTCATCACATGTCTTATCAGGATGGGAATAAAAGCCAGCCCTACCTTTATTTTCTTGCTTGTTATTGCTATTGTGAGGGTTCCTGGTTGCTGGTTCCTGGTTCCTGTGTTTCTTGGACTTGTTCTCGTTATCCTCACGGGCTCGTAAGGATTCGAGAAACCCTTTGGAGTTTTTGCCTTTAGCTCCAGAATCCCTTCCCGATACCTTGTTTATTTAGTTAGTTAGTTAGCTTCCCTGGCCTATGTTACCTTCTGGTATTTTTCCAGCCCCCGTTATTTTGTTGCACTAGGGGGGTTATAGGGGCTCCTGTTTTCTCTCCCTTGTAAAGTTTTTTTTACTATTTCCCTGAAGCCGAGTGGAGCAGAGTAAACGCGGTGTTGTTCGGGACTATTTGTTTCGTTTTCGCGTTTCTGCTTTCTGCACCGCTCCAGGTCGTTCTACGCGGAAATGACGTTTTAGGTCATTCCGCGATTCAGTTTCGGATCTGAGCTCCAGTATAGCCGGCTTTTCCATCGTGTCCCTTGTTGTCCCCTTTCCTTTTGTAAATAAAGAAAGACTGATAGGGGTTTTTTGTTCATGCCAGTATTGAGGCATGTTTTTCTCCTAATACCCGAATGACACGAGGGACACCTTATTACTTCGGTACATACCTGAATCTAAGAGACGTTATCTTGGATTAGAATCATCTGCTGTCTGGAGTCTCCACGAAAACAAAGCCTGCATTCACAACTGGTAAGCGGACTGTAATGTTTTGGCAGGATATGGTCACTGGTGTTGGGATATTTGGTAAGGTACGTGGGGTGTGAAGTGTATTCCTTTTGTTTTGCTTAGGTGCAGAAACGTGGAGGAGGGAGCCGTGCCCTTTTTGTTCCAACAGGGGTGGAAGACTTGGTGTCTCCTCATATTCCACCCTCTTTCCAGGTCCATCGGCACACTCATAGTTACTATCTTGTGAGTGGCATATGGGCAGGGGAAGTGGATTGGTGCATACTTCGTTCCTGCAGTGTGTGGGCTGAGCGGGCGGAATCCAACAGAATAACAAGCCCACGAAATATCGCACTGCCCGGACGAGTATGGATGAGGACTCTGGGAATCCCTCGGGTGGGGGCTTTGGTGGCTTTGCAGGCTCAGGTGCAGGACTTACGGCAGGAGAATGTGGGCTTGAAGCAAGAACTAGTGGCTGTGAGGGCTAGGGAGCAGATGCAACATAGGGGGCAGGGACCGGTTAAACAGCCTGCAACATTCCAGTACGGTGGTGTTCGGGACAGAGTACCGCTGGAGGCGGGGTTCCTATAGCGGTTACAGTTACATCCCCTGTTGCTGTACCTTTGGCTCCCCCTGAGAGGTTTACTGGGGATAGTGATACATTTGGTACGTTCATAAACCAGTGCCAATTACACTTTATGTGCAAGCCAGGTGCCTTTCCCGATGACTCGGACAAGGTCGCTTTCACTATATCGTATTTGGCTGGCACTGCTGCTCAATGGTCTATTCCCTTAGTAGACAGCGATGATCGCGTATTGTACGATTATTCGGAATTTAAGGAGTTGATGCGGGGCTTGTTCGCCAAGCATGCTTTTATGCAAGCGAGTGATGCAGAGCTTTTGAAGCTGCGGCAGGGCAGGCTGGATTTATTAACCTATATAGCCTCGTTTAACCGGTTGGTGTCCGAGACTCATTGGCCAACGGAGAAGAGCACTTCCTTGTTTTACCAGGGTCTTTGTGAGGATCTCAAGGACGTGGTATCACAGGTGGTGGATCCTCCTGATGACTGTGCGGCGTTCATTGACCTCATAGTCAAATTGAACCATCGATTGTCAGAGAGCGTTGGGGAACGTAATCCTTTCCAGGTATCTCGGGGAAGTTATGTGAAAGCGGAGGCAAAGCCCATGGGGGAGAGCAAGACAGCGCCTGAACCAATGGAAATAGGAGGGGTGAGAGGACCATTGACTCCAGAAGAGAAGAAAAGGAGGAGAGAGATGAATCTATGTTTGTATTGTGGACAGGGAGGCCATTTTGCAGGCGAATGCCCTGTGAAGCCGTCAGTGGTGGGGTATGGCAAGAAAGTAGCGTTTATCCAGGTGGATGGACGCTCGATAAAGGAGGAATGGAAAAGACAGTACGATGTACTGGGTGCAGTAGATCAGGCTCCTAGGCATTTTATTATTAATGCCAATCTTTTGCTTTCTGTACATAGTCGAGTCCCTGTTTCAGTTTTGCTGGATTCCGGCGCTACTGTAAACTTTATAGATATTTCTTTGGCGGATAAACTATTGATTTCCTGTCATTACAAGGAACAGCCGGAACCGGTGAGAGGCATAGATGGTACTGAACTGACATCTGGGTGTATTACCCGTCAAACTGTTCCTTTACGGTTACTGTGCGAGAATGGACATTCTGAAACAGTGGTCTTCGACCTAATAGACGCTCCTTCCTTTGGTTTGGTGTTAGGGGTTACCTGGTTACAGGAACACAATCCCAAGATTGATTGGGTGCAGCGTTTGGTGACGTTGGATTCCGTTTATTGTTTGAAGCATTGTTATAATGTGGCCAGTGAACGGATCCCCCCTTTGTCCTGTGCGGTGGCCGAGGTGGGCTCTGTCCCACTGCAGTACTCTGCTTTCAAGCATGTTTTTGATAAAGGACATGCTCAGGGTCTTCCTCCGCACCGGTCTTTCAATTGTAAGATTGATCTGGTGCCGGGTATTCCTTTGCCATGCAGCCGTATATATGCACTGTCAGAACCTGAGGAGCTGCATCTCAAGGAATACATAGATGAGATGTTAAAGTTGGGTTTCATCCGTCCCTCCTGTTCGCCTGGGTCATCGGCGATTTTCTTCATACGGAAGAAGGAGGGGTCGTTGAGGGCCTGTGTGGACTATAGGGCCTTGAATAAGGCTACGGTGAAGAACAAATACCCTCTTCCACTCATCCCCGTGTTGTTGGACCAGTTCCGCAAGCCACGGTGTTTACCAAATTAGATTTGCGGGGCACTTACCATCTCATCCGTGTTCGACCTGGGGATGAGTGGAAGACGGCTTTTAAGACCAAACATGGTTTGTTTGAATACTGTGTAATGCCGTTTGGCCTAAGTAATGCGCCAGCGGCGTTTCAGTTCTTCATCAATGAGGTCCTTAGAGAATACTTGGATAGAACTGTCATCGTCTATCTGGATGACATTCTCATCTTTTCGGAAGTCGGGGCTGAGCATCAAGAACACGTGACACAAGCGCTACAGAAATTGCAGGAACATCATCTGTATGCCAAGCTGGAAAAGTGTCAGTTCAGCACCGCCGAGGTGGAGTTCTTGGGGTTCCTAATCTCAGCGGAAGGCATTCGGATGGATCCAAAGAAAATACAGGCTATAGTGACTTGGCCTATACCGTCTACTGTTAAGCACATACAGGTGCTTTTAGGGTTTGCCAATTTTTATCGGCGTTTTATTACTCATTTTTCCGATATAGTGGCACACATGACCCGCCTGTTGAGGAAGGGGGTTCCCTTCGTTTGGTCTGTTGAGGCTCAAGACGCTTTCCAACTGTTGCTCAGGCAATTCACGTCGGCACCTGTGTTGGTGCACCCTGATCCTGCCCTGCCGTTCTTTGTTGAAACGGATGCTTCAATGTGTGCGATGGGTGGGGTGTTGTCCCAACGGGAGGAAGACACTGGTCATATGCACTCCATCGCCTTTTTCTCTAAAACTGTGTTGCCGGCGGAACGTAATTACACCGTGGCGGAGAGGGAACTGCTGGCTGTGAAGTTGGCCTTTGAGGAATGGCGCCACTATTTATGGGGCGCCCGGCATACCATTACAATCTATACCGACCATAAAAACCTAGAGTTTTTTCGATCTGCTCGGGCTCTGACACCACGGCAAATGCGGTGGGTCCTATTCTTTAATGAATATGACTTTGTCATAACATACAGACCTGCAGCACAGTGTCAGGATTGCCCCTCCCGATCTCTCAGTTACATTTAGACCTGCTAAGACAAGGGATGTCACGGGATTGGTAATGGTTCTGTCAAGCCTGCAGCGACATGGTTTCGGGCGACCATTTCAACTCCTGCCAAGCGCTGGTCACAATTAGTGCATAGGAGATTGGTACGCATCATTTGCAAGAATCCTAAGATGGCCGCCGGTTTGCCAAACCGGTTGCCGGTCTAGTTGTTCGTCAGGAATCACAGCAGTTGTTGTCGCGCGCTTACTGATTTTCATCTGCGCACTTCAACTGTTCGTTTCCCCGAAGCGGCTGTCTATCCTCTTGCGGCGCTTCAGTTTTCGTATTTCAGGCGGTTCGTGAGTATAATTTTCCTCACGAGGCAATTCCTGCTTACAGTGTAATGGTGAGATATTCCTGTAATCTCGTTAGGTCAATTTGTATATATTTTCTTCGACAAAGAATACGACAGTTCGTCACAGGAATTCTGGCCAAATTGAACTCAACTCTCAGTGACTCTTAACTAGAGATAATTCGAAGGCCAGTTACTAAGTTAAATCCAGAGACTCTTGTACTCGCAACTATAGAGACTTATATTCAAGTTTGGTTGACATTCTGAAGAAGACACCAGTCCAGTAGAGTATCTACAAGTAGATGTGCATTATATATATATATATAAAGATACTTACCACCTTTAGAGAAGACTCCTCCACTCTACGTTTTCTGGTGTTGAATTTCAAGGTTCCAGTTTAAAGACTATTAAGACTTAGTTTAGGTAACCAGATTTACATCCCATGCAGTAAGGTCAGCAGTGAAAGCGAGTGGAGAATAATCAGGTGTTTTATGTTCTAGGTACACTACCACAGAAAGTAAGACAAAATTCCAGTACAAGAACTCAGTAGAGATTCGCTAGCCACCCTGAAGGTTAAGGTAACATAGATATACGGTTTAGAGTCTAATCTTAGTACAACGAATTCCCAATATTTGAATGCATGAATTTGGTTGCATAATAACTCTTTTGACAGGAAGAAGAACAAAGCTGATTCCAAACTCCCTTCAGGCAAGAAGACGTGGCGTGTTTCTCTCTCTCAATCCACTTCCCCTTTCCCCCCTCCTTACTGTCGGAATCTGTACGATTTCGACATCGAGGTGTGGGAGTTAGAGGCTTAGCATCGGCTCCTGCGGAACTCATCGTTGGAACTCAGGTACTTGACAGATTGAAGTGCCAAAAGAACCAACTTCCGCTTGAGCAGGATGGCTGAAGGGATTGATTTAAAGTCGTTAGCCACAGTTCTAGATGGTATCCAAGCCCAATTGAATGACACAATGTTAGAAAATCAGGTCCTAAAGGAAGAGACAAAGAGGTCCAATCAAGAGACTCAGTTTTTGAGAAAGAGAGTAGACGAATTATCGACTCCGTCAGTAGTGGGTCACAAGGGCAGTAAACCTCAAGCTTTTGCTCCAGCCCCCTCAACAACAGAATTAACCACTCAGGTAATCCATGCTATGTCCCCTACTATACCCTTGGCTGCTCCAGAGAGGTTCAATGGGGATCCGCATAAGGCCCAGATCTTTCTCACACAATGTTCTTTGCACTTTCTTTGTAAACCAGTCATATTTAAGGAAGACCAATCGAGGGTGGCGTTCATGTTGTCCTACCTGAGCGGCGATGCAGCGTCTTGGTCATTGCCATTAGTGAATAAGGATGATCCGATTCTGTATAATTTTGATAACTTTAAGAAAGAATTTCTGCAAATTTTTGATCGTCGTTCAGTATCGCAAACCACTGACAATGAGTTGTTAGACCTATAACAAGGCAATCGAGAGCTGGTGGCCTATCTGGCACAATTTAATAAACTCATTGTAGAGACAAATTGGCCGGAGGCGAAGCGAGCTTCAATTTTTTATCGTGGTCTCAAAGATGAACTGAAGGATTGCCTGGCTCAAATACCTCGCAGGCCTACAGAGGTTTCAGAGTTGATTGACCTGGTCTTGCAAATTGATCAGCGACAGGGAGAACGAAAAGGTGAAAGAAGGAAAGACGGTAGAATCTTTACTCCTCGTTTTGATCGCAGCAAGTTCGAAGGCTTGAGGACCAAGGAGGTCCAGTCTGAGGAAGAGCCAATGCAGATAGGTTCAGTTCGAGGACCCCTCTCTAAAGAAGAAAGAGAAAGAAGACGGGCCGGAAAGTTATGTCTATACTGCGGGGATTCAGGACATTTCCTGAAAGATTGTCAAAAGAAACCCAAGAGTCAAATTCCGTTAAAAGACAGGCTCCACCAGTAAAAGGGGTTGCCCTGGTGGAAGCGAAAGAAGAGTCAACTCCAGAGACACAATCGGCAGCAAATACATTGCAATCAGCAGCTCCCCATTTAATTGTGTTGAGCAGAATTGAGTTTGGGGAAAAAGGTCAGGAATACATTTCAGTAATGATAGATTCCGGAGCAACGGGAAATTTCTGTGACATCGGGTTTGCAAAGGAATTGGGAATTCAATTTATCAAGAAGGAGAGACCGGAACCAGTTCGTGCTGTCGATGGCACCAGTTTGTCCTCTGGACCAATTGTTTATCATACAGAGGAGATTCGTTTGTTTGGTCCAGGGGAGCATGAGAGTGTTTTGAATTTTAGTCTCATTGATGCTCCTCAATTTCAGTTCATGCTGGGCCTTCCATGGCTAACAGAACACAATCCAAAGATAGATTGGGCAAAGAGAACTATTCAAATGGATTCAGAATATTGCTTAATGAATTGCAAGCATGTGAATACTGAGAAGGTTCCAATGTCGTCATGTTGTTTGCTTGCCAGTTCGGCTTCCTCCATTTGCTCTGTTTCAGTTCAAGAAATTCCAGAGGAATACGCTGATTTGTCTGCAGCTTTCGATGAGGTGGAGGCTAATAAGTTGCCGCCTCATCGGGACTACGATTGTAAAATTGAGCTTGAATCAGGAACTTCATTGCCCTGTAGTCGCATCTACGCACTCACAGAAAAAGAAAATCAGCATTTGAAGGAGTATATTGATCGATATTTGGCAAATGGGTTTATCCGACCTTCCACATCTCCTGTTTCTTCGCCGTTATTTTTCATTCCAAAGAAGGATGGCAATTTAAGAACGTGTATCGATTATAGAGCGTTGAATTCTGCAACTAAGAAAAATCGATATCCATTGCCTTTGATCTCAGAGTTGTTAGACCAAATAAAAGGGGCCAAATATTACACCAAATTAGATCTGCGTGGTGCTTACCACTTGGTCCGAGTAGCTGAAGGAGATGAATGGAAGACTGCTTTCCGCACCAGACTGGGGCTTTTCGAATATCAGGTCATGCCTTTTGGTCTCTGCAACGCTCCTGCAGCTTTTCAGCACTTTGTGAATGATGTATTACGGGAGTGTTTGGATCGATTTGCAGTCGTCTATATTGATGATATTCTAATTTTCTCTGAGAATTTTCAGGAGCATATTGAACACGTACGATGGGTATAGAAGAAATTATTGGAGCACCAGTTATTTGTCAAGTTGGAGAAATGTGTGTTCAATGCTCAAAAGGTGGAATTCTTGGGGTTTGTACTCTCTCCAGAAGGTATTGCTATGGACGAATCTAAGGTAAAGGCAGTGGAGAATTGGCCGTCTCCTCTCTCAGTGAAACATGTGCAGAGTTTTATTGGCTTTGCTAATTTTTATCGACGTTTCATCGAAGGATTTTCGGAAAAAGTTGCCCCTTTGACGAAGTTGTTGAAGAAAGGAGCTAAATTTGTTTGGTCCGAGGAAGCCGAGAATGCCTTTAAGAATCTCAAAAGCAAGTTTATCTCTGCTCCGATACTACAACATCCCAAACCTGAAGAACCATTTTTTGTGGAAGCCGATGCTTCAAATTCAGCTCTAGGAGGAATCTTGTCTCAACGAGACAAGGTTACCGGACAGCTTCATCCTGTGGCCTTTCGCTCTCGTAAGTTGTCTCCTGCAGAGTTAAATTATTCAATTGCAGATAAAGAACTGCTAGCAGTGAAGGATGCTTTTCGGGAGTGGAGGCATTATCTCTTGGGTGCCAGGCATGAGATCACAGTATATACAGATCATCGAAATCTTCAATTTTTGAAATCGGCTCGAACTTTGACTCCTAGGCAACTGCGATGGTCACTTTTCTTTGCAGACTATAATTTTATTCTCACTTATAAGCCTGGGTCTAGCAACGGAAAAGCTGATGCCCTGTCACGTTTAGATATCAAGGATAACGCTTCAGTTCCACAGACTGAGTTAATCATTCCTAGAGAAAAAATTATTGGATTGGTTCAATTTGCGGATCTCGAAGAACGTTTAAATCAAGAATTTGCCTCCTTAAATCTTGCAGAATGGGAACAGCAAAGTGAGAGTCATGAGATCAAGGATGGTCGGCCTTTCGTCCAAGGGAAACTATTTGTTCCAACTGAAGAATTACAAACTGTGATCATTCAGCACTTTCATGATGAACTGTTGTCTGGTCATAAGGGTACAAAGAAGACGCTGGAATTGATTCGACGAGAATTTTGGTGGCCATCAATGGAAGCTCAGGTGGGACAATATGTGGCCTCTTGCGAACAATGTTTAAAGGGAAAAACTGTCCGGCAGGCTCCCCAGGGGTTGTTGTTACCATTGCCATCCGCACCATACCCTTGGCATACAGTATCCATGGATTTCATTGTTGAACTTCCCTCTAGTCAGGGTTTTACAGTAATCTGGGTGGTGGTAGACCATTTCACCAAGATGAGCCATTTCGTACCTTTGCATTCCCTTCCCAATGCACCTCAATTAGCTGAACTTTTCACTCAACACATAGTCAGAGCGCATGGTATTCCTAGAGTGGTTATTTCTGACAGGGGACCACAATTTGTATCTCGATTTTGGAGATCTTTCCTGAAAAGATTAGACATCGATTCTCGTTTGTCTTCCAGCTTCCATCCGGAGACTGATGGTCAAACGGAACGGGTGAATCAGGAACTGGAGCAGTATTTGCGACTGTTTCTGATGGACCATGAATCTGAGTGGCCAGAAATCCTTTGGGCTGCTGAATTCGCATATAATAATGCGGTTCATGCTAGTACTGGGTTTTCCCCTTTTTACCTAAATTTTGGTAGGCATCCGAACACCATGATAGGTAAACAAGACAGTGAAGCCCCTGCTGTAGAGGAAGTGATACAGAATCTCCAACAAGTCCATAAGCAGGCCACAGTTAATCTAAATAGGGCCAAGGCTTCTTATAAGAAGTATGATGACAAGAAAAGACGTCCTAGTCCTAGGTATGAAAAGGGAGATCAGGTCTGGGTTTCTACACGTAATCTGAGATTAAAAGGGAATAGAAAATTTCAGCCAAGGTTTATCGGTCCTTTCTCGATAGAAAAAGTGATCAACCCTGTCTGTGTGAAATTACAGCTTCCCTCAAAGTTTAAGATTCATTCGGTTTTTCATGTTTCCTTATTAAGGAAAAGTCCTCCCAACTTAAGACAGAAAGGCCCACCAGATCCAGTGCAGTTTCAGTCTGAAGAAGAATATGTGGTTAAACGGATCCTAGACTCCAAGATTAGGAAAAATCAGTTATTTTATCTAGTGGATTGGAAAGGGTTTGGTCCTGAGGAAAGAACTTGGGAACCAGAGGACAATATTCATGCACCCAGATTGTTAAGAGAGTTTCATAAAAGACATCCATTGAAACCCAAAAGAGCAGAGGGAGGAGTTTTGGTGAGGGGTACTGTCAGGATTGCCCCTCCCGATCTCTCAGTTACATTTAGACCTGCTAAGACAAGGGATGTCACGGGATTGGTAATGGTTCTGTCAAGCCTGCAGCGACATGGTTTCGGGCGAGCCATTTCAACTCCTGCCAAGCGCTGGTCACAATTAGTGCATAGGAGATTGGTACGCATCATTTGCAAGAATCCTAAGATGGCCGCCGGTTTGCCAAACCGGTTGCCGGTCTAGTTGTTCGTCAGGAATCACAGCAGTTGTTGTCGCGCGCTTACTGATTTTCATCTGCGCACTTCAACTGTTCGTTTCCCCGAAGCGGCTGTCTATCCTCTGGCGGCGCTTCAGTTTTCGTATTTCAGGCGGTTCGTGAGTATAATTTTCCTCACGAGGCAATTCCTGCTTACAGTGTAATGGTGAGATATTCCTGTTATCTCGTTAGGTGAATTTGTATATATTTTCTTCGACAAAGAATACGACAGTTCGTCACAGGAATTCTGGCCAAATTGAACTCAACTCTCAGTGACTCTTAACTAGAGATAATTCGAAGGCCAGTTACTAAGTTAAATCCAGAGACTCTTGTACTCGCAACTATAGAGACTTATATTCAAGTTTGGTTGACATTCTGAAGAAGACACCAGTCCAGTAGAGTATCTACAAGTAGGTGTGCATTATATATATATATATAAAGATACTTACCACCTTTAGAGAAGACTCCACCACTCTACGTTTTCTGGTGTTGAATTTCAAGGTTCCAGTTTAAAGACTATTAAGACTTAGTTTAGGTAACCAGATTTACATCCCATGCAGTAAGGTCAGCAGTGAAAGCGAGTGGAGAATAATCAGGTGTTTTATGTTCTAGGTACACTACCACAGAAAGTAAGACAAAATTCCAGTACAAGAACTCAGTAGAGATTCGCTAGCCACCCTGAAGGTAAAGGTAACATAGATATAAGGTTTAGAGTCTAATCTTAGTACAACGAATTCCCAATATTTGAATGCATGAATTTGGTTGCATAATAACTCTTTTGACAGGAAGAAGAACAAAGCTGATTCCAAACTCCCTTCAGGCAAGAAGACGTGGCGTGTTTCTCTCTCTCAATCCACTTCCCCTTTCCCCCCTCCTTGCTGTCGGAATCTGTACGATTTCGACATCGAGGTGTGGGAGTTAGAGGCTTAGCATCGGCTCCTGCGTAACTCATCGTTGGAACTCAGGTACTTGACACACAGCAGATCAAATCCGACGCTCTTTCTCGGATTCATGTTGATCTTAGGGACATGAGTCCCTTGGGAGTAGATAGGCCTATGATTGATGGTGAAAGGATCATTGGAGCTGTAACAGCTGATGACTTCCCTTATCTGGTGAAAGAGCGGTTGTGTCACATGGATTTGTCTCCCTGGTTAGCATTGCCCCACTTTGTAGCTCAGGACGGGTTTTTGTACCATGAGGGTCGGTTGTTTGTTCCCAACGCCTTGAGGGAAATGGTTTTGGAGTGGTGTCATTCCTCTGCATTGGTGGCGCATCCCGGGATGCGGAAAACAAAGGAGTTGTGTTTGAGGTGGTTTTGGTGTGAGTCTTTGGCGAGGGACATCCAAAGTTATGTGACTGCTTGCCCTATATGTGCCATGAGTAAGCCTTCGCACTGTAAGCCCTCTGGTCTTTTGCAGCCCTTGGAGGTCCCTCCTGCCCCTTGGCATACCATCAGTATGGATTTTGTGACTGAATTACCATCTGTGTCCGGATTTACCGCCATTCTGGTGGTGGTAGATTCATTTACGAAAATGGCGCATTTCATCCCGCTACCCAAAATCCATACGGCTAAAGAGATGGCTTTGGTATTCATGTCCTCAGTTGTGAGGATACATGGTTTACCATCTGTAATTATATCTGACAGGGGGGCTCAGTTCGTGTCCCATTTTTGGACTGAGCTTTGCCTGGTGCTCAAGACGGAAATACAATTGCCGTCAGCGTATCATCCGCAGTCCGATGGTCAGACCGAGCGCACCAATCAGACCATGGAGCAATATTTGAGGTGTCGTGTTTTGTCCTTGTCGTGTGATTGGGTGACTGCTCTTCCCATAGCGGAGTTTGCCTATAATAACAGTCTGCATTCCGCTTTGGGTATGACACCTTTTTATTGTTCCTTGGGGTACCATCCTAGAGCAGTAGCTATCCAACCCACTGGGCATGTGCCAGCCATAGATGATGTGTGTAAGAGGTTGAGTGACATCTGGGGTTTGGCAAGGGAGAGGTTGCTAGAAGCCAAGGCTGAGATGAAATTGCAGGCATACAGACATCGAGCCCCTGCCCCTTGCTATAAGGTGGGAGATCAGGTTTGGTTAGCTTCCCGTAATTTGAGATTACAGGGTTCCCGTAAATTGCAACCTCGGTTTGTGGGCCCTTTTCCAGTTGTTCAGGTGATTAATCCAGTGGCTATGAAGCTCCGGTTGACACAGGAATATAAAGTTCATCCTGTGTTCCACACGTCATTGTTGAAACCCTACGTACCATCAGCTCAGGTGCTGCCCCCTCCTCCTCTTTTGGTAGTCGATGGACAGGTTCAGTTTGAGGTCCAGGCTATTCTTGATTCCAGGCGTAGGAGGGGCCGTCTTTACTATCTGGTGGATTGGAAGGGATATGCCCCTGAGGACAGGACGTGGGAGCCGGCTGGGGGGGTGCATGCGCCTCGTTTGGTCAGGTTGTTCCATAGACAGAATCCCCTAAAACCCCGCCCGGTTGGGAGGATCATTGGGGGGGGTACTGTTAGGAATTGGGTCTAGTCCCCTTTCAGTGACCATGACCTGTCATCACATGTCTTATCCGGATGGGAATAAAAGCCAGTCCTACCTTTATTTTCTTGCTTGTTATTGCTATTGTGTGGGTTCCTGGTTGCTGTTTCCTGGTTCCTGTGTTTCTTGGACTTGTTCTCGTTATCCTCACAGGCTCGTAAGGATTCGAGAAACCCTTTGGAGTTTATGCCTTTAGCTCCAGAATCCCTTCCCGATACCTTGTTTATTTAGTTAGTTAGTTAGCTTCCCTGGCCTATGTTACCTTCTGGTGTTTTTCCAGCCCCCGTTATTTTGTTGCAATAGGGGGGTTATAGGGGCTCCTGTTTTCTCCCCCTTGTAAAGCTTTTTTTACTATTTACCCGAAGCCGAGTGGAGCAGAGTAAACGCGGTGTTGTTCGGGACTATTTGTTTCATTTTCGCGTTTGCTTACTGCACCGCTCCAGGTCGTTCTACGCGGAAATTACGTTTTAGGTCATTCCGCGATTCAGTTTCGGATCTGAGCTCCGGTATAGCCGGCTTTTCCATCGCGTCCCTTCTTGTCCCCTTTCCTTTTGTAAATAAACAAAGACTGATAGGGGTTTTTTGTTCATGCCAGTATTGAGGCATGTTTTTCCCCTAATACCCGAATGACACCAGGGACACCTTATTACTTCGGTACATACCTGAATCTAAGAGACGTTATCTTGGATTAGAATCATCTGCTGTCCGGAGTCTCCACGAAAACAAAGCCTGCATTCACAACTGGTAAGCGGACTGTAATGTTTTGGCAGGATATGGTCACTGGTGTTGGGATATTTGGGAAGGTACGTGGGGTGTGAAGTGTATTCCTTTTGTTTTGCTTAGGTGCAGAAGCGTGGAGGAGGGACCCATGCCCTTTTGTTCCAACAGGGGTGGAATACTTGGTGTCTCCTCATATTCCACCCTCTTTCCAGGTCCATCGGCACACTCATAGTTACTATCTTGTGAGTGGCATATGGGTAGGGGAAGTGGATTGGTGCATACTTCGTTCCTGCAGTGTGTGGGCTGAGCGGGCGGAATCCAACAAATTTAAAGAGAGGATATTACATGCCCTCATAGAGGAAATCTTAGTGCAATTAGAACTAGGACATTCAGTTAATGAGTGCACTAAAAGTTTAATACATTTTATAAGCGGCACAGGGAAATTTAGAACTCCCATAACATTTAATGAGATATTATAAAGCGTACAAAGGAAAATTAAACAGGAAATGTCAAATGGGTATTGACCACTGGAGAAGGAGTGGTGTACCTGAAATTGTGATTCTCCTATTACCATGACAAGAGAATCTAGATTTCAATAAAGACACCGAGGCTAATATTATGCATATTTCTTTTAATACCAACTCCAAGCAGCCACTTAAAAGCATTGCATCACAACGTGAAACAATTCTAGAACAGAATCCTCTTCCTGTACAATAGCATTGAGCATAGAATAGTCTGCCTCTTTTAAATGTGAAGTATTGAGTAAGAGTTCTTTAAGTAAAAATCTTTAAATTTTTCTTCTTCTTTCTCCTATTTTTTTTTATTTCAGTAGGAGATCAACGATGAACATATGAACAATGAACGAAAACTTTCACTCGGTAAATCCTTCTGAAGATCTTTCTTCTGAAGGACGGACCATTTATGTTGAATTGTCTGAAATAAAAAACAGTATATGTTCTCTGTTGATCTGTAAATGGGAAAGTTGAGGCATCGATAGAGACATGATACATTAAAATATGTAATACCATAATTGTTAACAATACGTTCAATAAAAGTTGTATGCCTTGTTTCTTAATTTGATATTCAGGGGAGGGGAGGGTTGGATAATGTTAGCGTCCGTGTCTTTAATGAAATCCAGATACTCTTGTCATGGTCATAGGAAAATCGCAATTTCATTGCAAGACCAGAGGCTACCATTATGCATGCTGTAAGACCACATCTGACATATGTTCAATCGGTTTGCAGTAGTGTTGTGCAAAGGTGTTTGGGTTAGACCAGTCAGCTTCCTTAAGGATGTCATCTAATTTACCACCAGTCCAGAAGGATTTACTATGCCATAGCTGTTCTAAGGGAATGTGCTTTGAATTTCTTGAGATCAATACAAGCTAACTGCATGGCACATTTAACCCACAGCGCCATTGAGGCTGAGGTTCTGGCTTTAAACAGTTTCACAAAGGATATATGACTCACACCATTCACGCGATGTTCTTTCGTTCTATACTCGTATTCTTTCATGCAATCTACAACACACAGTTTTTTGCAAGAATCAAACCCTGGGTAATAAAATTGTATAGGAAAATGTTTTAGTTCTACTTCCATACAGTAATGTGCCACCACAATGCCTAGAACACAGCCAACAATTATCTACCCAAACAATAGTGCAGTTCCTGATCTACATCTAAGTCCAATTCAGTTGTCCATAATTTCAAAATCCATGAGGCATCATTCCTCCGCAACAACAGTTCTCTTTCTCAGCCTCATGGGTGTCTCAAAGTTGATCAATCCCATAAAATAGGAAGTCTTTATTCTTACTTTGGGAGGCACATTGTACAATGTGGTTCAGCAATGGGGTATCTGTTTAACTGCTCTCATGTGTTCTCCAATTCGCTCACATAAAGTTCTGATTATGCTCCCAACATATTTTTTGCTGCATCTACATTCAATTACATAGACCATATATTTGGTTCTGCAATTGATATTGGAGATAATCTTGTAACTTTTATTCCCTGAATCACTAAAGTCCATTTTCATATTACTTGCCCATTTGAAAGTAATGCTATGTCCACATCCATAAAACCCCACGGAATGTGGTTTTAGCCAATTGGTAGTAACTCTAGTTCTAGAATATCTCAAACTCAAAATATTCTTAAGACACATAGCTCTCCTGTACGTTATGTCTTGTCTTGTGTTGATTGATCCCCCCAGAGATCTGTCTTCCTTAAGAATATGCCAGTGCCTATTCAGACTCTTTACAAGTACTTTAGATAAGGCATTGTAATTCTTCCCATCTGTATTTTGTCATTAGTTTTTTTCTTTTTTGTCCTTTCATTCAAGGTCTCATGTCCCTCAACCTTCTCAATCCTCGATTTAGCTCTCTCTAATGTGTGTTTGTCATATCGCCTCTTTTTGAAGCGTGCCATCATACTGTTGGCACTCTCCTCAAATTCAGGATCGTAGCTACAGTTCTGTCTTGCCCTGATCAACTCACCATTCGGGATCACCTTGATCTGGTGTGAGGGGTGCGAACTAGACGCATGCAACACAGAATTGCATGCTGTAGCCTTGCAACATCACCTACTGTGGAGCTGATTCTCCCTAATGTACAATCTGTGTCCAAAAATGTAATGTCCAGTATGTTTCTCAGTGCCCCCTGTCCATACCATTTGGCAGTCATCAATGTATCGCCCCAGAACAGAATTGAATCATTCCATTTCATGCCCATGTGACACCCTCTGATGACCTTTGACTACCATTATTTTAACTGACTTTCGTGTGTTATTTTATCCTAATCTGAATGTATGACGGTCCTTCATATGCCTGTTTCTCTTAAAAGTGTCTTTCTTGTAATCTTGCAGTCTTTCAATGGGAGCTGTCACGGAGTAGGACAGCCTTGCCAAGACCAGAACATGTGGGATGTGCATTTGAAAGCATGAGAGGGAGAGAGAGTTGTAGAATGTATTTTTTGGTCTGGAAGTGCAGTGTTGTGGGCAATGATGTACACATATGCTTGGTGTTGGACATTGAATGATGGAGTATGTGAATCTATGAGCAGTTGTGCACAATTGTGCATTGTGCTGTACATTGATGAGAATTATGAAGTTCTTACTATTGGCTTTGACATGCCTCATGTCATCTTATTTGACATGTCTCATGTCATCTTATTTGCTTTAGCTTTTTCTGTGTGCACCGCAGTGCTTGCAAGTTGTTTGGATTAATCACATTCAAGGTCTTTTTGTTGTTGTGAGAGATTGTTTGGAATGTACCCAGAAGACTTTGTGAGCTTCCTTAAGATAAGGCCTGGAACATGCGAGATTTGGAGAAGGGGACATGAGAACTCCTTCCAGCTATGAGAGCGCTTGCTTGGAACCTGGCCAGTGGATCCGGACATCCGGTAAGATTCCTCTGGCGCGGGTGGAGGTCTTTCCCGAACCTTCTAGTGTGTTTTGAGTTCATAAAGCTGAGGGTTGTTGACTCAGAAACCGGGAGTTTGAAAGCCAAGTGGGACAGATGCGTCTACCTCATAGCGGGGAACTCTAGTTGCTGAGGATCTCAACCACAGCTGTTTAACTTCCCCAGTCAGGAGTGGGTGAGATGCAGTGTTTGCACCAGGTGAAGTTTTGAGTTTTGGTTATTTCCATTGTGATGTTTGGCCAGTGGCTTTGATCATTTGATGTATTTTCTTTGTGATGTGTGAGTGAGTCAAGGTTCACCTCCAAAGTAATAATTTGATGTACATATATATATCTTTCTGATCTCTTGCCGGACGTCCCAGTATATTTGCTTGAGTCTTTTTTCATATTATTTGCTGCTTGTTTATTCATTAGTATTATTCATGCATTATATTTACCAAGTTTGTTATTATTACCTGCATATAAACATATATGTCTCTTTGTGTATTTGAATCTTGTGCATTTGGCATCTGGAAAAGCCTTTATGTTAGTGAGTATTGTATAAAACCCCAAGCCTTATTCTAAAAGAGAGTGCCCTTGCATTTTGTAAAATAAAACCCTTTTGTAAAGGTGCTGTCTTTAAGTCTCCTGCTTTGCCTTCTGGGTTTGGGCTACCATGTGGAAGATTCTGTATTATCTGATAGGCGCAAGCAAGACAATTGGCGTCACTTGCCAGGATTCAAAAAGAAAATTAAGAGGGGAAAATGTTATCTACAATGCCTATGTTTTCAGTTGTAGAGTCACAGATGCCAACTGAGTTATTTGAGAGGGAGATTGTCTCTCTTAAAAAGGAAGAACAACTTGGTATTTCAGACAGAAAGTGTGGTGTCATTTTGAATGCATTGCTTAGCATGTATCAGAAATACGAAAATTTAGAAAAAGAATATAATGAACTGAAAAGAGAGTTGGCTGACGCTCAGTTTGAAAACAAGTCTTTGAAAAAAGAGTTAAACATGTACCAAGCTCCGAAGCTGTTTATTTTGCAGGGCTGTTTAGATAGCCAGGATGAGTCATATGTGAAAACTGTGAACTTAGAGATGTTGCCAGTTAATCTGCAGGTCTTAGAAAAGGTCTCAATTAATGCATTTGATGCATTAATTGAGACCATTAATTAATGCATTTGATGACTTTGCTCAGCCAGAAATGAATTTGAACCTAGAAAATGTGAATTGCAAGAAGATAAACAGACTAGTCACTGACTTGTCTGATGAATTTTGCTCTATATGGAAAGATGCTATTATGAAAAAAGAAATGCAGCAATGTGCTTTCGAATCTGTACAACACACTGTGCAGAATGTTTTTAAAATGGGGTCTATTCAGAAAGGAGACAGTGAATTTGATATGCCAGTTGAGGAGCAATGTGCTATTTTTAGTACTTGTGAAACACAGGGAAAGAAAAGTATGCTTTTAAAGTTGTGGACATTTTCAGATGCTGGACAAATACAGATGCTTTTGTGCTTTTGCGCATTGAAAGACACTGGGCAGATAATAAGACATACTGTAATTTTCACTTCTGAATCTTTTCAAATACAATGGGAGGAATCAACTATTATTAAGTGATATATACAGACAGAGACTGCAGTTTTCCAAGAACAGTTTGTGCAGGTCCCAATAGTAAGTCCAGGGGTGGAGTTTGAGACAAAGGATTCCTCGGTGAAGTGGCAGATTGTACTGCAAAGCACGGCTACTGTGCATGAGAGAACCTTCAATTCCCCTACAGACGAAAAGGCTAAAATCTTGGAGACAGAGGTTTTGACACACGATTCAGATTTTGTTTGCATGACTAAATGCGTGCACCAAGGAGAGAAAGACCATACAAACAGGTGGGCAGAGAATGAGGTGATGCATATCCCCCTAGATTTACTCAGAACTGGGATTCTTATGTGTCAGTATGCACAAGCCAGACCAGTCCCACAAAAGATGAAGGGCGAGTTGAAGAAAGGAAAATTACCAGAGCAGACAGAGCCGATGGACTGCCTTGGGCTACTGCCAATTGATAAAGGGAGCACGTATTCAGCAGTTAGTGGAAAAATGGTCAGGAAGGAGACTGCCCCAGCCCTTCTTACTGTGCAGGGAAAAGGAGAGTTTCATCCTAATACCAAGAATGCAGAGGCTATAACGTGGGTAGAATTCTCAGATAATTCCCGAGAGCCAGCAGAGAACCGTGCAGATCAGAATGATAATTTTGTGGCTTCAAACTCAGAACAGAGAAAGGAAAACGTGCGCTTTTTGAAAAATGTTTTTTGCAAGAAGAGTGATGCTTGTTTTTTTTCCAGATCATACTGTGGCCTGATGTCACTGTCTTGTGAGTGAATGCCCGTGTATGTGTGCCGTGTGTGGGTGGGACCCATCCCCTCCCTTCCCAACCCTGGAGTGATCACCAGACGGTGCAGGCTGACATCCAGTGTCAGGGCAAACCAGACAGTCCTACCAAGCCAAGAATCATGAACTGATTTTACAAACATGAAGTAAAATATTTGGCTATCATTTTCAATGCCAGAAGGCTGTGTTTCTTTCACACAGAAGGACATTATAGGTTCTACAGATGCTAGTTACTTTGAAAAGAAAGAAAATTGTGCAATTGAGCTTACAGAAGATGTTTTATTCACTTTTGAGATGATGAAGTTGCCTTTATTTTTTAGCACAAAATATATATAAATGTGGCTGCTTCAGCAGTAGAAGTTTCAGTTTTAGCCATTTGAGACATTAGGAGCATTACTGAGTTCAAAAGCTTGAGTCCATTTGTGCATTTATTTTGTGTATTAATCAAACATTTATTCTTGCTGAACATCCAGATATGCATGAGCTACTTTTACGTGCTTTGAAATTATTATTCCATACATGTGGGATGTGCATTTGAAAGCATGAGAGGGAGAGAGAGTTGTAGAATGTATTTTTTGGTCTGGAAGTGCAGTGTTGTGGGCAATGATGTACACATATGCTTGGTGTTGGACATTGAATGATGGAGTATGTGAATCTATGAGCAGTTGTGCACAATTGTGCATTGTGCTGTACATTGATGAGAATTATGAAGTTCTTACTATTGGCTTTGACATGCCTCATGTCATCTTATTTGACATGTCTCATGTCATCTTATTTGCTTTAGCTTTTTCTGTGTGCACCGCAGTGCTTGCAAGTTGTTTGGATTAATCACATTCAAGGTCTTTTTGTTGTTGTGAGAGATTGTTTGGAATGTACCCAGAAGACTTTGTGAGCTTCCTTAAGATAAGGCCTGGAACATGCGAGATTTGGAGAAGGGGACATGAGAACTCCTTCCAGCTATGAGAGCGCTTGCTTGGAACCTGGCCAGTGGATCCGGACATCCGGTAAGATTCCTCTGGCGCGGGTGGAGGTCTTTCCCGAACCTTCTAGTGTGTTTTGAGTTCATAAAGCTGAGGGTTGTTGACTCAGAAACCGGGAGTTTGAAAGCCAAGTGGGACAGATGCGTCTACCTCATAGCGGGGAACTCTAGTTGCTGAGGATCTCAACCACAGCTGTTTAACTTCCCCAGTCAGGAGTGGGTGAGATGCAGTGTTTGCACCAGGTGAAGTTTTGAGTTTTGGTTATTTCCATTGTGATGTTTGGCCAGTGGCTTTGATCATTTGATGTATTTTCTTTGTGATGTGTGAGTGAGTCAAGGTTCACCTCCAAAGTAATAATTTGATGTACATATATATATCTTTCTGATCTCTTGCCGGACGTCCCAGTATATTTGCTTGAGTCTTTTTTCATATTATTTGCTGCTTGTTTATTCATTAGTATTATTCATGCATTATATTTACCAAGTTTGTTATTATTACCTGCATATAAACATATATGTCTCTTTGTGTATTTGAATCTTGTGCATTTGGCATCTGGAAAAGCCTTTATGTTAGTGAGTATTGTATAAAACCCCAAGCCTTATTCTAAAAGAGAGTGCCCTTGCATTTTGTAAAATAAAACCCTTTTGTAAAGGTGCTGTCTTTAAGTCTCCTGCTTTGCCTTCTGGGTTTGGGCTACCATGTGGAAGATTCTGTATTATCTGATAGGCGCAAGCAAGACAATTGGCGTCACTTGCCAGGATTCAAAAAGAAAATTAAGAGGGGAAAATGTTATCTACAATGCCTATGTTTTCAGTTGTAGAGTCACAGATGCCAACTGAGTTATTTGAGAGGGAGATTGTCTCTCTTAAAAAGGAAGAACAACTTGGTATTTCAGACAGAAAGTGTGGTGTCATTTTGAATGCATTGCTTAGCATGTATCAGAAATACGAAAATTTAGAAAAAGAATATAATGAACTGAAAAGAGAGTTGGCTGACGCTCAGTTTGAAAACAAGTCTTTGAAAAAAGAGTTAAACATGTACCAAGCTCCGAAGCTGTTTATTTTGCAGGGCTGTTTAGATAGCCAGGATGAGTCATATGTGAAAACTGTGAACTTAGAGATGTTGCCAGTTAATCTGCAGGTCTTAGAAAAGGTCTCAATTAATGCATTTGATGACTTTGCTCAGCCAGAAATGAATTTGAACCTAGAAAATGTGAATTGCAAGAAGATAAACAGACTAGTCACTGACTTGTCTGATGAATTTTGCTCTATATGGAAAGATGCTATTATGAAAAAAGAAATGCAGCAATGTGCTTTCGAATCTGTACAACACACTGTGCAGAATGTTTTTAAAATGGGGTCTATTCAGAAAGGAGACAGTGAATTTGATATGCCAGTTGAGGAGCAATGTGCTATTTTTAGTACTTGTGAAACACAGGGAAAGAAAAGTATGCTTTTAAAGTTGTGGACATTTTCAGATGCTGGACAAATACAGATGCTTTTGTGCTTTTGCGCATTGAAAGACACTGGGCAGATAATAAGACATACTGTAATTTTCACTTTTGAATCTTTTCAAATACAATGGGAGGAATCAACTATTATTAAGTGATATATACAGACAGAGACTGCAGTTTTCCAAGAACAGTTTGTGCAGGTCCCAATAGTAAGTCCAGGGGTGGAGTTTGAGACAAAGGATTCCTCGGTGAAGTGGCAGATTGTACTGCAAAGCACGGCTACTGTGCATGAGAGAACCTTCAATTCCCCTACAGACGAAAAGGCTAAAATCTTGGAGACAGAGGTTTTGACACACGATTCAGATTTTGTTTGCATGACTAAATGCGTGCACCAAGGAGAGAAAGACCATACAAACAGGTGGGCAGAGAATGAGGTGATGCATATCCCCCTAGATTTACTCAGAACTGGGATTCTTATGTGTCAGTATGCACAAGCCAGACCAGTCCCACAAAAGATGAAGGGCGAGTTGAAGAAAGGAAAATTACCAGAGCAGACAGAGCCGATGGACTGCCTTGGGCTACTGCCAATTGATAAAGGGAGCACGTATTCAGCAGTTAGTGGAAAAATGGTCAGGAAGGAGACTGCCCCAGCCCTTCTTACTGTGCAGGGAAAAGGAGAGTTTCATCCTAATACCAAGAATGCAGAGGCTATAACGTGGGTAGAATTCTCAGATAATTCCCGAGAGCCAGCAGAGAACCGTGCAGATCAGAATGATAATTTTGTGGCTTCAAACTCAGAACAGAGAAAGGAAAACGTGCGCTTTTTGAAAAATGTTTTTTGCAAGAAGAGTGATGCTTGTTTTTTTTCCAGATCATACTGTGGCCTGATGTCACTGTCTTGTGAGTGAATGCCCGTGTATGTGTGCCGTGTGTGGGTGGGACCCATCCCCTCCCTTCCCAACCCTGGAGTGATCACCAGACGGTGCAGGCTGACATCCAGTGTCAGGGCAAACCAGACAGTCCTACCAAGCCAAGAATCATGAACTGATTTTACAAACATGAAGTAAAATATTTGGCTATCATTTTCAATGCCAGAAGGCTGTGTTTCTTTCACACAGAAGGACATTATAGGTTCTACAGATGCTAGTTACTTTGAAAAGAAAGAAAATTGTGCAATTGAGCTTACAGAAGATGTTTTATTCACTTTTGAGATGATGAAGTTGCCTTTATTTTTTAGCACAAAATATATATAAATGTGGCTGCTTCAGCAGTAGAAGTTTCAGTTTTAGCCATTTGAGACATTAGGAGCATTACTGAGTTCAAAAGCTTGAGTCCATTTGTGCATTTATTTTGTGTATTAATCAAACATTTATTCTTGCTGAACATCCAGATATGCATGAGCTACTTTTACGTGCTTTGAAATTATTATTCCATGCTGTTATGATTTCACTGTTTTAATGTGTGTTTCAATTGTACTATTGCTTTCAGTTCAGCACATGGGTCTATAATGTTACTGTTTTAACATGTGTTTCAATAATAGTTGTGCTTTCAGTTAAGAAGTTCAGTTTTTCAATCATTGATGTGCTTACAGTTAGGAAGTTCAGTTTTTTATGTATGTATGTAATGATTGTCAAAGGTCATGGGGTGGAATGTAGTGCTAGAGGCACTCTTGTGGTCTGACATCCTGTGATGACCTTTGACTTCCATTATTTTAACTGACTTTAGTGAGTTTTTTTATCCTAGCCTCAATGTATGACAGTCCTGCATATGCCTGTTTCTCTTAATAGTTTCTTTCTTGTAATCTTGCAATCTTTCAGTGGGAGCTGTCACAGAGTAGGACCACCTTGCCAAGAACAGAATGTGTGGGATGTGCATTTGAAAGCATGAGACGGAGAGAGAGTTGTGGAATGTACTTTTTGGTCTCGAAGTGCAGTGTTATGGGCAGTGATGCACACATGTACTCGGTGTTGGACATTGAGAGATGGAGTATGTGAATCTATGAGCAGTTGTGATCAATTGTTCATTGTGTTGTACATTGAGGAGAATTATGAAGTTCTTACTATTGGCTTTGACATGGCCTCATGTCATCTTGTTTTCTGACTTTGACTTGCTTCAGCATTTTCTGCCTGCACAGCAGTGCTTGCAAGTTGTTTGGAATAATCACATTCAAGGTCTTTTTGTCGTTGTGAGAGATTGTTTGGAATGTACCCGGAAGGCTTTGTGAGCTTCGTCAAGATGAAGGCAGGAACATGCGTGATTTGGAGAAGGGGAGGTGAGAACTCCTTCCTGCCATGGGAGTGCTTGCTTGGAACCTGGCCAGTTCTGGTAAAATTCCTCTGGTGTGGGGGAGGTCTTCTCCGAACCTTCTAGTGTGTTTTGAGATCATAAAGCTGAGGGTTATTGACTCAGAAACTGGGAGTTTTGAAGCCGAGTGGGGCCGGACACGTCTACCTCGGAGCGTGGAACCTAGTTGCTGAGGCTCTCAACCACGGTTGTTTAGATTCCCCAGTCAGGAGTGGGTGAGATGCAGTGTTTGCACCAGGTGAAGTATTGAGTTTTGGTTATTGCCATTTTGATGTTTGGTCAGTGGCTTTGATCATTTGATGTATTTTGTTTGTCATGTGTGAGTAAGTCCAGGAGCACCTCCAAAGTAATCATTTGATGTACATATATCTTTCTGATCTCTTGCAGGACGTTCCAGTATAATTGCTTGAGTCTTATTTCATGTTATTTGCGGCTTGTTTATTCATCAGTATTATTCATGCATTATATTTATCAAGTGTGTTATTATTGCTTGCATATAAACATACATGTCTCTTTGTGTATTTGAATCTTGTGCATTTGGCATCTGGGAAAGCCTTTCTGTTGGAGAGCATTGTGTAAAACAAAACCCCAAGCCTTATTCTAAAAGAGAGAATCCTTGCATTTTGTAAAAGAAAACCCATTTCTAAAGGTGATGCGTTTATGTCTCCTGCTTTGCTTTGTGGGTTTCGGCTACCATGTGGAAGATTCTGTATTATCTGATAGGCGCAAGCAAGACATCATTGCACTTCAGATCCACATCTCCTCCAGCCAACCCATGAAAAGGTTGGCGTATGAGGGAGAAAATCTGGAGCCCATGGCCACTCCTTGTTTCTGTTGGTACCAAATCTCCTTAAATAGAAAGACATTATTGTCTAAAATCAGTTGTATCATGTTGATTAACAGGATAGAACACCACTTGAGGATTACAGCCCCTCAAATGGTGGTCTGCAATAATTCAGCGGTGAATTGAATAGGTTTCTCATTAAGCTTTCACGGTGCTGTCCCGGTGATCCGCGCTGTACTCTTCGAGTCAGTACAGGGCTGATCATCGGGACTGCGCCGTGAAAGCTTAATGAGATGCCATGGGTAATTTACTTACCAGTGTTCTGATTGAGGGGCCGTAATCCTGACTTCACCTTAACATAGGTTGTCTCCACCCCTCGTTCTCCCCGTCCTGAGGAAGACTACTGCAGAGGATACTAACTATCCTACATGCACCACTGTCGAAAAGTCAACACTTTCCCCAAGTGGGCCTGTACCCTACTTCACCCCAGCCCTGCCTTTTCACAGATGAATATACCCTGAGCGCCATCAGGAAACAGCAAATAACATCTAAAATCTATGAGGGACAGGCCCATTGTAGGACTGGTGTTATTGTAAACCACAACCAGTTTACTAAGGATATTACCAGATGAAATTGATTGTTCTAATTTATTCTCTGATTTCCCTCCCTATATATCTGTTCTATTCTCACGAGCACTCTCCTTCTTTACTCTCCCCCTGGATCAACACTCTTTCTGTTTTGAAGTATTATCTACATTGATCTGTTATAGTAACTGTGAAATTAAACAGTCACTACTGGAGCTATTTTTGGTGCTTGTGTATCATTTTGAGGATATACTGAATCAAATTGAGAAATAACTGGGATACATTTATGATGCAACTTGATTTCCTTTATGTACCAGGTATATAGATTTTGATTTAAGAATACCTTCCTAAAAAGAAATAGTCTAGGACCAATGTTCGTTACACCGATCATTACCCAGGTCCGTGGACTAATATGGGTACCCCCATTATTACATAATGGGGATTGTTATTAGACATCTATATGACTCAACATCACAACAGTATGCGATTGATGTCATATCTCTACTAGCACCTAAACTAACTGGGATCACTTCTCCACTAATAAAGATTGAAGACTCTAAACATATCTTACGTTGGTAAGTCAACAACAGTACTGGTATGTAACCAGCTCAACAAATGCCAGTGCATGTTCCCCACTATCACTTTTTCCAAACAAAAGGTGTGCTACTCTTTTTATAAATGTTTGTCATATAATAATGCATGTATGCTATAGATATCTGTAACATTTCCAATAGATTTGACAATCTGTGCATATTTCTTCGATAATTTCACAATTTTAGAGTTCCGTTTTAGACAATATTGCTATATACATGTTGTTATATTTTAACTGTTGTTTATTTGTCAAATATATAGTTCCAAGGATGTTTTCATATACTGCTTATATATAATGTAAGAGTACGCGGTCAAACTGAGGCTCAGCAATTTATCTCTCCCAGAAAAGCCCAACTTGGTAGACTCATTTTCTTTGTCACCTATGTTCTCTTCTGTGGCATCCTTGTGTCTGTTGTCATTGTCATCTACATCTAATTGTAGAGCGCACCTCTTCACAAAGCTTTTTTGTAAATGTTAGACCTGTCAACCATAGGGTGGTCTTGCACCCCAACTTTGTGCCTTCTTCCTCCATTTTTGGTGATCTCTTTTTGGTTGGCCTTAGGCCTCTGTGCACTTTACCTCTGAAAACCAGTGCCAAAGTACATATGGTCAATCCCTAAAACATCGTAACCGTTAGAAATTGGGTTTCTTGTTGGCAGTGGTATGCCCACTGTCCAAGCAGGAACCAAAATCCTTGTAAGGGTAAGTCAGATAAACACCAACAATTAACCTGTTTTTCACCCTCTGCTAGCGTAACACACAGCAGGCAGGCTTAACTTAAGAATCCATGTTGAAAGAATTTGTTCAACACTTTAAGCAGTACAGTGAAAGCACACTTAAAAAACTCCATTCCAGTTTCGAACAATATATAAGGATATTATAAAGAAAACAATATCAAAACTACAACAATCCAGTAAATATAAGTCAAGATATGAATTTGTAAGGAATAAAGAAAAAATTATGACTTAGAAGCAATATGTGCCTATACAGGTTATCTGGCCACGCTGAACAGGAGCAAAGTCAAGAGGTCAGGCCAACCTTGTTGGAGTGCAGGCCAGGGACAGAAGAAATGCAAGGCCCACCGAACAAAAGTACAATGATCTTGGTCACAAGAGCGAGATGCGGTGTGCAGCTGAGTGAAGAGTGAGTTTTGATCCCACAGTCAAGGTGATTCATCAATTTTCTTCACATGCCAGTGGCGATGCGCCTCTTCAGAAGATGAAGCACCAGTTCTGAGATGCGTTGGTTTTGAGTGCAATGCACCAGGTTTCTCTGTGAAGTTGAGGTTATGCGTCAATCGGCTCTTCTGCTGTGACGGCGAAGAGGTGGTTTCGATGTGTTGGGTACTGTGGCGGTCCGCTGGTTCCAAGTGGGATGCACCAGTTCTGTTCCTACAACAACAGTGATGGATTGATTCTCCCTAATGCAGCAGAGGATACATTGAGTCCACTGGGGTAAGCACCTGGATCCACTTCAAATGGGCCAGGAAAAGAAGCAGGGTGTAACACTTTGATATCCCTGAGTCTTAAAACAGGAGGCAAGCCAGCATGCCCTTGGAGATCACTCGGGGTTCAAGTCAAAGAATCCAATTCTTCCACACCAGGGCAGAGTGTAGCAGGTCAGGGCAGCACAGCAAAGTGACAGGTTCTTGTAGCAGCATATCAGTCCTTTGTCCTGGCATAATTTCTTCACAGGTTAAGTAGTGACTGATTTGGTGGGGTCAGAGACCCAGTACTTACACCCAGTTGTGCCCCCTATCTCTGGCTTCCGACTCACTACAGGAGAATATGCAGCCCTTAGTGTGGTGACAGGACACTGCCTATTCAGGGGTAAGTGTCAGCTCCTCCATGCTATCCTGCCCAGGATGACCCATCAGGATATGAATGGCCACTCACTAACACCTGACCTTTCTTTGTATGTGGCTTTTTAGAAGGAGTGCAAGAACTGGACTTTGCTCTCTGATTAGTGCTTTCTAAAGGTTTGCAAAGGGCTTAAGTTGAGCTTGTCTCCTGTTGAAAGTCTGAGGGCTATCAAACACTTCACCTGAACCCTGCCCTTCTATGCGGTGCCAAATCCTTTTCCTAGGTCCTTGGAAGTACGTTTGCTGTGCTCAACAAGAAGAAGGCAGTACATCGACTTTGAGTGTGACTTCGGGCCCAGCACTGCTCTTCAACACCACACCCTTCCTGTATATTAATTGCAGTTACTGTTTGTGTGTGCTTACACAAGATTGCATTGTACTGTAAGCCGCCATTTGCTCCAGCTCTCTTGCCTGTTTAAACCTTCTTTATTCTTTCCCCTTATTGTTTTTCTCCTTGACTTGGTACAGGATTGTGACCAGTTTGTTGATTCATGCTGTGTTTCACGTATTCGCAAATCTCTACAAAATCTTGAAAATAAATAAATCCTTGTCCGGCTGGACATTGGAGGAAACTAAGCCATAATTCTTACCTAAGTCTATGCTTGCCATCCACAGAAGTATTTTTTAAGCTCAGGACCTGTGTTCCTGATAAAAGTACTAATTATCCGAGGTCCTCAGCTACTTAAAACGAGTTCCCTTGTTTACTAACCCCACCACCACCACAGCACCTGCGAAGTTCTGCCACAGCTTAATTATTGAGGACTGCATCACAAAATTCCATGACTCTTGACTCTGACTCTGCCACAGCACCTGTGGCCTTGTGGTGTGACCTCGACATCGTAAAGTTGACTGCCTCATGGCTTGACCATCAACACTTTATCGACCCCATATTGCCAGCGGAACTGGCACCTCCCCGCCAATGCTGCATCACCCCCACAGCACCTCACAATGTCTTTGTTTTATCATTGTTTCCAAAGTACTGCAATCGGGGTCTGTATACCTCCATAGCTGGCCCATGCACCATCGCAGTCAGCTCGGAACTTTAAGATTTGACTTCATCAAGCAAGTCAATATAGCCCCAGCTGGAGCTGTTGTGTTTCTAAGTTCTAGTACTGCATTTAATATTGAAGAATTCATATTTTGATTTGTGTTGGATTTTTGTCATTTTGGTCTTGTTTTAATCAGCTAAATATCAGCTATTGTTCTAACCTGATGTGAGGTACTTATCTGGTATTTTCACTGAGTTACTTTGTGCATGTGCACAAATACTTTACACATTGCCTCTTTAGTTTAACCTGCCTGCTCTGAGTTAAGCTTCCCTAGGGTGACCATAGGTAATCTTAGCATGTACTACACTTACCCTGGCTAGTATTATGGGTCCCTACTTGGACAAGATGCAAACCTCTACCAACTAGAGACTACATTTTGAATAGAGGACCATGCTACTCACTACCCAGAGGCCATCCCTCTGAGGTTGAAGACTGCACCTGCAGTGGCCCGGTCCCTGAAGGGCATTGTCACCTGTGTGGGGTTTCCTAAAGACGTACTGTCTGACTAAAGCGCTAACTACACGTCAATGTACATGAAGTACATGTGGAATGAGCTTATTTGCAATTACCTCACAGGACTAAGAGCCTTCAACTAACTATGTATCAATGTGACTGTATTACACATATATTCTTTGGAATCAACTTCTATTTGTAGATGACCCTGAGGAAAGGTGGTTTTATTTCCCAAAATGCATTGGGATTTATGACACCCACGCCTGACACATTTGAATGACATATAAAAGAATTTATTCTGGAAAGACTCAATTTCGAATAAACTGAGATTCATGAAGTAATGAATTGATGGTGTCATGGACAATCATTTGGGATTCTCATTTACAAATCTGTTGTTTAGATTGGAATTCAAACAATGTGTATAGTTCATCTACTGATCTAAGCAAGGATTAATAATTGTGAGACACTCTATTGAGTGCAGGTCGTAGTGCACTTTCTGTCTAAGACTTGTGTGTTAGTTCTCCCTTCTACTTTTAGAAAGTTGCCATTTTCCTGCATGAGCCATGTAGTGCATGTAGCCTGCCTCTGCTCACATGACTGAGTGTAGCTGACCGTTGGGCTTTTTGTATTCTATCTAGAAAACCCCACACAATAGGAAGTTTAGGTGGGCTTTGATATGCCATCACTGGCAGGTTGGGTGGGAGGAGCTGGTCACAGCCCCGCTTACAACTGAATATGATGTGTTCTTCCTCCTCGCAAAGGGCTGCATACTCCCTGTAGCTAGTCTGGAGCCAGGAAAGGAAAAGCTGGATGCCTGGGGACTTCAAAAGGAAACCTCTAGAAGCTTCTACCTCACTTCAACCTGAGAACAATTGTGGTTGCCGCTTGAGAAGCGTTTCACCCCCCCTCAATCAGTAAACCAATCTCTTACTGTAAAGCGCACCCCCTCTAATTTTGCATCAGATGTTTTGCTAGTACAGGGATGTAACACCTCACTGATCGAGACATGTGAATTTGGACTTTAGTATCCCAAAAATATAGTCAATTACACCCATGTCCCAATATGCACTCAATTGTAACCCCCTTTGCGCCTAAATCTGTGGTCTTGTATGAACTTCGGATCCAGTTCTGTAGTGCACAGGTATTGCCAAGTGTGAAGCATGAAACATAAGAAGGTGGTAATGGCATACACCACATTTTTATGTGTTTCTCAGGAAGTGTCTGTGACACATATAATTGCACTTATCCAGAAACCTTTTTCAACTGTGCACAGAAGTTGCTGATCCTGAAATGTAAAAGTCTCTATCAATCCTTAGCTGCTTTATAACTAAATTGGTGGTAATATTTTGCGGGCACATCATCATTTTGGTCAGGGACTTGTTCATTTTTTTATTGTTGCACATGTATTTTTTGTCAGGATGCAGGCTAAAGAAGTGGGGTCTGCCTGCCACACTAATCACATAAAAAATATTAATACTGTCCCTTATCACTCTTAGCAGTTCTGATTGTATGCTTAGAAATGCACTTGAGTTATTTATCTTATTTTTTCTTTATGTCTCAAAGCATCTGCTGACCGATTTTACAATTGATGTCGAGGAGGCTAATGAGCCACCAGGTTTTCATATTGCTTCTGGTGTGTGAAAAGGATTTGCATGAGGCACACAGTTTCTAATGCGTCAGATCTTAATTCTGCCTGTGAGCTGCACTATAGACTAATTCACAGTGCTCTGGTGAGAGAACGACACACTACAGATCAAAAGCATTGAGAAAATGTGGGTTATCCTGACCTTCCATCTGGCACATTTGAAGTGGGAGAGAGTCCTACACACCTGAGAGCAGCAGGCAAAGGTATGGATTCTCATGTGTTCCCAGATGCGTTTTCTGATTTCCAGTCTAGTACTACTGCTGTTGCATGTATTGCGTGTTCCAACAGAGACTAAGGGGTAGATGTATCAACATACCGTTTTGCGATTTCTAAATAGCGATTTTTAAGGAATTGTTATTTAGAAATCGCAAAATGGGATGTATTTAGAAATTCGCTATTTTTTAGCTATTTCTTATTCTTCCTTATTTGCGAATTCGCAATTTGCGAATTCGCAATTAAGGAATAATTTCCCATTCATTCCTATGGACCAAAAGGCCCATAGGAATGATTGTGAAATAATTCTCAATTTGCGATTCGCAATTTGCTAATCGCAAATTGAGAATAATTTCAAGGGTGCAGGGGTGTCTCAAGAACACCCTGCTGCACCCCTGAAATTTACATGTGTGTGCATATGGCGTACATACATGCCCTATGGGCATGTATGTGCGTCACATGCCACCTTCACAAATGCCAAATTGTGCAGTTTTAAAAGAATTTGCAAATTACCACCAACTACAAGTTGGTGGTAATTTGCGATTTCTTAACCTAACTTCGCAATTCCAAAATGCAAAATTGCGATTCCTTAAATGCTTAAGCAAAATAAGGAATCGCAAATTTTTGGGATTCCTTATTTTGCGATTTTTTGTTACATGTCAAAACATGCAAAAAGACCGTTTGTGATTCGCAAACGCCGGAATTCTGCGAATTCCGGCCTTTGCGAATCACAAACGGCTTGATACATCTACCCCTAAATCTTGGTCATAAGGAAGAGTGCTTGATGGAGTTGATTACCTAGTAGACTTTACAACAGGTTTTGAATATGATGCAGACTGGCACTGAGAGTCAATGAAGTTCACATAGCGTCACTGTGATTCTGATGTACTCAGCTGCGTCCTGTGCAGGTAAGAGCGGTAGAGCCAGGTGGGGAGGGAGTTTCGACAGACAACAATGTGGTAACATTAAAATAAATAATTAATTTTCCCTCGTCATCATCTGTCTAAATCCACAATCCCCACCGCCCCACCGCTCTTACCTGCACGGGCCGCGGCTGGGTATACTTTGAAAACCCTGTGAATGGAGGAAGTGCTGATTGTAAGATGTACTTTATTGGTTGTTTTCAGTCTGCGAGCATTTCCTCCATTGGGATAACAAATCTGAATGGCCATTATTAAAATCACTTCTGGCAGAAATGACTTTGCTCTGTGCAGCAGGACACCTTGTGGCAGTAAATATTACGGTTCTGTGCCGTGCCAGACCTGAAGCTGAGGTGTTGTCTATGTGGATATCCATTGATTCCACACGTTTGGTGATTATGTGAGTGAGTAAGCAGGTGAGGTTCTGAGTGAGTAAGGCCATAAATCAATAATCAACCGTACTGACTCACATACACTGCAACATATTCACCAGCACCAATTCACATATACAAGACTTACATTCACACATATTCACACTCACTCAGCCATACATCCCCCACTCACTCATACTAAGTAATCATGCCTGTCCACAAACATTTTCTAATGTGTATAAATGCATTATTCATTCAATAGTGTCTGTAGACCTTGATGAAAATGTAAAGTGAGGAACCATCCACTTTGTTGCGTCAGAATGATGCAGCAATTTGAGTCATTGCTACTTAAATAGGTGGTGATCTGCAGGTCATGAGTTCACATCCCAGCAAGGTCATACCTACTTAAAAAGATACACAACCTACAACATACATGTACACACTACTAATGACTGAATGAGCTGTAGAAAGTCAGTGTACCAATGAGTTAATGAGAACGCATGTGATTGAGTGAAATCATGATAGCAAATGAATGTGTATGATCATGGCAGAAACACGACTTCTCGAAGAGGAACATAGGAATGGAAGAAGTTGGGTAGGAGCTGAACAGCATAGTTGTTGCCAAATGAGTGGCTTATTACTGAATATCTTGACAAAACATATTACCATTAATGAAGGCACATGGGAGGTGTGCAGAATTATTTCTTCTCTTGTCTAGCTTAGAAAAAATCACAATGACTGACTGGTTCACTGAATGCACAGTTTCTTCGCAGTTACTGGTAAGGCTTGTACATATTTGAACACAGAGTAGCTAAAACTGTTTCTATTGAAAGTATGAATGAAGATCACTTATACCAATGGATTCCCTTTCACGCTTGAAGTGTAAATACAATTTTCTTGAGAAGTTACTTTGGTGGAAACAGTTTTCCTTCGAAATTGGATGAGCACTAAATATGTTTTCTCGTTACTGTGGAACAGGATGGATGAGGGCAAACACTGTCTTACAACTGTAGATGTGTTTTGTTTTTTTAATTGCAATCATTTAAGTGGATTTTTTATCGACGAAATATCATCCCAAAACACTGATTTTATATCACACAAATGTTCCATTGTCGCAGTTTCCTCCAACGCACTCTTAAGTTGTGTTGAATATAGGGTCGTTATTGACTCCGACTTGTGCATGAACACTCAAGTAGGGAGAATAGCTAATGCTTCTTTGTTGAACTGTGTCCACAAAAAGGTCTGCCTTTCAATGACAGCACACTTCAAATCATGGTAATGTAAGCCCCTGTTCAATCTAGACTTGGTCAACCCAATTTATTTTACCTTGCTGCATCGAAAAATTCTCCCACCATCTGCAAAGTATTCGCAACATGGCTCACTGTTTGGCTCAAATATGTAAAACTACATTACCCTGGTGCTTAGTTGCCATTCAATATTCAATATTTATTTTTATTTTTGTTTATATTTGTATTTATAGACTGCACTTATCACCAAAGAGGTATCATGACGCTAGGAAGCCTTATATACGGAGGGAAAAAGCAGCTGCAGAGCAATCAGAAGTAGCGCAAGAGTTTCTGATGGCAGAGCCAAGATTTCAGAGATTTCTTACATAACAGCAGGCCTTCTGAGAGTTAAGGGAGGCTGGAAGCTGATTTCAGAGTTGAGCTGCTCTCACTGGGAAAACCCACCCTTCCTTTCTTTTTTTCTGAAATTTAGGTTCTCAGGCAAGGTTGGCTGATGAAGAGCGTAGACACCTCCTCAGTTAATATCTTTGAAAAAAATGCTGCATAAGAACAGGTCCAAGTGCATGAAGAGTTTTGAAAACGATGCATAGAGATTTAAAACTATCCTCAGCTTGACTGGTAACCAGTGATGCTCTTGAAAGGCGTCCGGGGTGGATGACCTTCTAGAATGATTCAGAGACAGCTTTCCTCAGTAGATTGATCTCTATAAAATATGTTTATTAAAAAATATGGGGTATCTAGGACGATAGAGATGCAATAATCAAGCTTGCTTAGGATCACGCTACGGATGATCAATGTTTTGGTATGGGTAAGCAACATGGGAAGCAGTTTCCGCAGGCCTTGAAGGAGCGAGAAACAAGTCCCAGCTAATTCTGTAGTATGTTCTTCTAGTTTCAGTTTATTAGAAAATTACTCCCAGATTGTGAATGGAGATAGAGGAGGAGGGGTCATCCTTTACTGGATGGGGCCAGAAGTTTGTGGGGAGATTCAGTGGGACTTCATGTGTTGAGCAGCATAGGAACTCTGGGGCATATTAGCAAGGAAACTCGTTAAAATGATAGCCGTTTTAATGGCAGGAAACTGCCGATAAAACGGCGATAATGGGCATGCTAATATGCGATATAGAATTCCTATAGAATTCCAGGTTAGATGTGCAGGACATCTAACCTGGGATTCTATAGGAATTCTATAACGCATATTAGCAAGCCCATTATCGCCGTTTTATCGGCAGTTTCCTGCCGATAAAACGGCAATATTTTTAACGAGGTTCCTTGCTAATATGCCCCTCTGTTTTGTCTCCATTTAAGGGTTTTGGAGTTCAGCTACAAGGCGATGTCCTTCACACAATAGTGGACGACAATAACTGCTGTCTGATGGTCACTGTCTAATGACAGGATCAGCTGGGTGTCATCTGAGTAAGGAACTAGGCTAAGGTTGTGCGGTTTGATTAGGGTCAAAAGAGGTCTTGTTTACAGAGTGAAGAAAATAGGACTTGTGCCAGCAGCTTGGGGAACTCCATGTTTCACTTCCCTGAAGGCAGATCTAAATGTTGGAAGAGCAACAGTCTGGCTGCATTCACATAGGTAAGAACGCATCAATTTCTGTGTTATTCTTCCTACTCTTGCCAGGGTAAGTATATTTAAAAGGATGCTGTGGTTTACTGTGTCGAAAGTGGCAGATAAATCAAGAAGAATCAAGATTGCAGACTGCCTGTGAATGACCATCAGCAGGAGCTCGTCCATGACAGTGAGTAGTGCAGACTGGGTCCCATGTCCAAGTCTGAAACCAAACTGCTCCATTTTTAATAGATTGTGTTGTTCAAGATAATAGGAGAGTTGTTTGCTGACATACCATTCCAGATGTTTTATGGGGAAAGGCAGCAATGATATTGGTCTGAATCTACTGAGGACTGATGGGTTCGGGGAGGATTGTTTCATAATGGGAGAAACAATGGCTTTTTTCCATGTCTGTGGCACTATACCAGTCCAGTTACTGATTACAAATCTGCCATAGCAACATGAAGGACCCTTCAACCAGCCTTTTCTAGATTCTGTGTGGTGGAAGATCAAGATGCGAGCCAGAAGAAATGGATCCTGCTAAGGAGAGGAAGCAATCCCCAGACATAGTTTCAAAATAATCTAACTTATGACGAATAACTCCCTATTCATGACAGAATTGATTTCAGAATCTGAAAAAGTGTACATACATCAACTCCTAAGCAGCACTTGGGTTTCCTGGCAGCCAACTCAGCCACCATGGCCCACTAATAATCCCTTGATTGCTGTTCCTAGAGAAATAAATGAGACCTTTTACAATCAGTCGTTGTTCCCAGCAGCTGCTAAGAATTGAAAGTTGCTGCATCTTTAAGCTGTTATCTGAACAGAAATGATTTCATCTCAGGATGCTCCTACTAATGTGGGTTTTTACCAAAAAAAGGGGCTTATTTACAAGGAGCTTGCACCGCCAATGCAATAAAATGTTCGACGCATTGGTAACGTAGTCAGTACTCCTCATTTATAAGGTGACGCATTTAGGTTAATGCATCACTTTTAGTAGTCCAGGATTAAAATGCACCTGCGCTAGAACCAACTACATCATGTAAGTATTAATATATGCAAGGTAGGTGTTCCAGTGTAATATCCACCATAAAATCGATGCATAGAAATTTACAAGCTCATGGAAAAGCGACACATTGTTGGGAAGTGTCAGGCTGGGGGCCAAATGCACCAAAAAGTCTGCGCTTCCGAAATCACCTCCTCCCCCCTAACCACCCCAAAGACAGCACAGGAAAAGGGAGCTTCTTTATTGGCAGCAGACGTCCCTCATTGATCTCAGGCACGATGAGGTCATCACCTACTACTGGCTCAGGAGGGAGCCTCTCATCCAAGTGCTACACCAGATAGCGCCAAGTCTCCAGCCACCAACTGCCAGGCCCACCAACATCCCTCAATAACTCAAGCTTATGGCTGTCCTCCACATGTTGGCATCTGGGTCATTCCAGATTACAACAGGAAGACTGGCAAGTATCTCCTAGTCATCTTTCTCAGCTTTCCCACCCTCTGTCCTGGATGCCATCATCCGTCTAACACTGCAGTACCTCCTCTTCCCCAACACACAACAACTGCAGCTGGAGATCAAGCAAGGCTTCTATGCCATTGTCGTTTTCCCTCATGTGGTCGGTGTCATGGACTGTAAACCTGTGCAACTGGGTACCCATGCAGCTACATCCCATATCTACAGGAACCAGAAGCACACATACTCAATGAATGTCCAGGCCAATACAGACCATAGGGGCGTGTTCACCAAACAGCTGGCCAAACACCCTGGGAGTGTGCATGACACATACATATTAATGGTCACTCCATCAACAATAATATCTTCCAGAATGGTCAATTTGGGAATAGCCTACTTGTTGGTAAGCACATCTTGTTCTAATTACATTAATAATTTAATGACCCAATTGACATTTCCGTGTCTGCTACCTGAGACAGTGCATTTGTAGGAGGTGTAGACCTCCCACATGCAGCATTCATGAGGGCACATCTACAATGCAAACCTGTCTATGGTGGCTGTAATTTTAAGACCAGTCAGTCAACACACTAGTAGTCAAAAGGTTTTCAAGGGATACCTCAATGGTGCCCTCTGGGTGCATTTATTAATAATGCCTTCACTGGCATCAGTTTGGGTTTATTAAGATTAGGTGTTTGTTACCACCACCTTGGTGGGATACAGTGAAGCCAACATGTAGCTGGGGAACACGTAATGATGAGTGTGCAGCCCATGCAATTGTTATAGCTTCCCTATGCACTTGTAATATCTAAGGAAGAACTTAGATATTGTTGGGACATATCCACTCCCACAGATATACCCACACATGGGTATAGTGTACCATGCTTTAAGGCTGTAAGGCCTCCTTAGTGGTGACTTACCTATACCACATGTAGTTCTGGCAGGCATTGCACACATGTGTGCCATGTTGACTCTTCGGTTTTCTATGCACCAAGGCACACAGACTAAAATAGCAATTTGCTTGAGCTTGGTGAGGGGTCTCTTAGGACGGCATAATTCAAGCTATATCCATTAGGGACCATCTTTAGTTAGCAGGCTCTAGGTACCAGGGGTACCACTTACTAGGGACTTATAGAAATCCCAAAGGAGGGGCAATTGTGGAACAATTACATAGTTTAGGGAAAGATCACTGGTACAGGGGACCTGGTTAGAGATAACCCAGTACACTTCCAGTCAAAGGTGCACCAGATACCAGGCAAAAAGTAGAGGCTGACCATGTCAAAAGGGGCACTTTCCTACACAACTCCCCAAACAAAAGAGGATGAGACTAACCTTTTCAAAGAGATTCTTCGTTGTCTAAGTGGAAAAGCCTGGCAAGGCTATCTGCATTGGCATGGTCCATCCCAGGTTGATATTCCCCTGCAAAGTCCATTCCCTGTAGAAAGATGGACCAACTCAAAAGTTTTGAGGTTTTCACTGGCTAGAACTGCAGTAAAACTTTGAACTTTAGCATGAAACCTTGCCATCCTCAGGCCTCTTTTGATAATCCTGAAAGAGTGACTTGTCTTGCAAGCTGGAGAACTAACAAAGCCTTGGGTAGACTGCCAGCCACTTCAAAATCACCGACAGGTTCCCTTGCATTAGCAGAGCTATTCCTAATCAGTCTACAGGCACCGACAAGAAGAGCCTGGCAAACCTCCTTTCAGCTCTCCAGCCTGACCAACACTGCCGATGATCAGGAAGGTACTCGTGCTCCAGAAATTCAGACCTGTCACCCACAGAGGGCGAAGACACCAGGATCAACTGGAGCCGTAAGGCACCGGTCCCTGACGCCCTGCACCAAACACTAACAGTGATAGTCCAGATTTGCACTGCACCAGAACCAAGTAGCCATCGAGGAATGTTGGCATCATTGAGACCTACTTCAAGAATGGCCCAGCTACTTCGAATTTACCCCAGCCTGCTGTGTGTATCTGTGTGCATCTTTGCCAACCTGGCCCAGAAAACATAACCACTCTGCAACCAAGCCACTCGGCCCAGGTCATGATGAACAGGATGTGCCACCTTGCTCCAAGGCCTGTTGTGGGGATTCTGCACACACAGAACTATGTGCAGGAAAACAGGACCTCGGTGTCTAGAGGCTAAGCCTTCCTACCGCCTAAGTACCCAAAAACCCAGAACCGACTAGCTATGGTGTTTCATTCGTTCTCCTACATAATCACAAAGCTACACATGATTAGACAACCCAGAACACAACACTCCTGACTCTCTCAGGAATCACGATGGCAAGACGTACCCTTTCGCTCAATCACTCGTACTTGTCCACAATACGAATTGACAGAGTAACTGTTATAGTTCAAAATGTTGTTTTTAAATAGAATGCTCTATATTGCTGTATACAAGCCACTACCAGCAGCAAAATGCATAAACCTAAACCAGTTAGCATTGTAACAAGTCCATAGACTATGAAAGGGGTAATCCCTGTATACAGACAGAGGATTAATTGACTATAATGCCTAACCTCCTCCCTTTGGAAAGAATTGGTTTTATTATACAAAGGAAGATCTCTGGGCTTTGTCAGCTAACCCCATACCTTAGTGACTTAACTGTAGTTTTTACATAATAGGAACTGTAGCGCTCTTGTCCCTTGAAAGGTCCCTCTCCAAGTGTGTGTTAACCAACATGCCATCCCATAATATCAAAGCCCAGATCCAGCGGTGTGGGGTAGATTTACCACTTGGCTACTGCTTAAACCAGACACAATTCTTTAATGTGTCCAGAGCCTGCTGGAAACTGATGAGGCACGATCTACTTAGAGATTAGGTTGCCCTCTGAGACCGTGGGTACCTATCCCGCTTATCCACAGAGTGGTAGGTAGTTTCACACCTTACCACTGGGTGTAGATAGTTTCACTTTAAGGCCCTGAAGAATCGCCACAGATCCTCCAGAAAAATAGGCGAGAAACATGTCGGCCCACCATGAATAGAGCGCCCATATCTTGACCCATTACAGTCAGATAGTCGTCCTTTTAGTCAGGCAGGGGCCCTTCTAGAATAAAGTTGGCTTTATAGGACTCCTGATCCGTTTTAATTCTCTCATTCACTACTACATCTACACACACCAGGGCCCTCACACCCATGACACCTAACGGCGAGGAACAAAAGATCTCCAAAAAAGAGCCCCTTTTGGGTGCCCGTCGGGTATTGCAGTGCCGACCTGATGAGGAGCAGGGCATATGATGAAGCATGACACCTAGCTTGCTGGGTGTGTGAGGGCACTAGTTTCGAAAGGCAGAAATCCTCTCCTACTATTATTTGTACGACAGGACAACCTGCCATTGTGACATTGTGACAGAATTTAGACCCACCAAGGAACTACGTACCCTTCTTCTTTAGACTGTCTAGGACATGTACGCTGGACCTTTCCAAAAGCCCATTGTCCCTCATTTTTGCGTATTTGTTATCCAACATGCCATCCCATAATATCAAAGCATAGGTTACCTGCATCAGCAGCTGTTTAGAATGTTTTGTCTAAGTGCTAGGGAATGACCAGCACAGAATATGAAGCGGCATTGTTTATCGACCGAGTACAGTGTGTTCAGACTAAACCCCACAAACAGGCGGAGAATGCAGAAAGCAGACAGTTCTCATGTGAAAGGCAGAAACAGAGTCTTGCAAAAAAAAATAATGTAGTAACATGCGCAAAAGCAGCATCTTGGCAGCAGAGCTCATGCTAACATAGCAATACCGATAATGACCCTAGGAGCCATACTACAGGCCCCCTGAGACCTAAGCCCCCATTTGGGATCCACCAGTCTAGTCTGCAAGTCCCCTTATGCAGCCTGTTTTTGGGTGGCCCCCCTTCGCCATAGCACACCATCTATGAACCTCACCAGCACCCTGCTGCCAGTAGAACCCAGGCAATTCCCAAAGAACTGCTGGTAGCACATTGGAACTTGGCCCACCACAACTCTGAACTCTGAAGATGAACCCCTGAAACTGACTGTACCTACCTGTGTGCAACTTTTAATTCCTCCCATAGGATTGGATTGTGTGTAAATTCGCACAGGTTTGACATTTTTTTTACCTGTGAAAATTACTATTGAAAAAAGTGCTTACCTTTGAAAGAAGTTCTTGGTTTTAAAGCATGTATAAAACAAAGTGTTATGTTTCAAATTTGACCTCAGATGTATTCTTTAAGTGTGTTTCTCATTTATTGCCTCTGTGAGTACAACCAATGCTTCGCACTACCCCCTTATAAACCTAACTGCTTGCCCACATCTACCATAAAAGAGAGCATTATTTTTTATCTACGTTTGCCTCTGTAAAACAATTGGGGACCCACTGGACTCTCTGAACAGTTTTTCATTTTAGTTTACTTTATAGAGAGCCTGCGTCTAGAGAAGCGGACAAGTGAATCTGCTGCTTCGCATGCCAAAGCAAGGTCCTGATTGGCTGGCTGCACCCTCACAGAATATTGGCGGCTGCCATTATATATATTGAAAAAACATCCCAGAGCCTAAAGCCTGCTGGTATACTAAATGAAGGGGTTAGGTGAGAGTTTTCCTGACCTCTTGTATATGTTAAAATGCCAGAAGATCCACAGACCCTTTGTAGGGCTCAGTGTGGCTGTTCCATGACAGAGCTGCAGAATTTGCCACAAAAGAAAAAAAATTATTATACATATATATATATATATGTATATATATATATATTACCTACTGGCGGTTGCCAGTAGGTAGTTAAGGACCAACTTTCCATAGGAAATCCACAACATTCTATTTGGAATAACTTTGGCGCCGGTGGGCGAATCTTCGTGAATTTCTCCAAGAAAATGGCCTGCTCGGTACCGCTCCTTCCCTGAAAGTTTGGGGGCTGAGAAAAAAGGGGGGTCCCAAAACGTGTTTTCCCCATGCAATTTTCCATAGGGACCTTCAGCCAGGGCTACAGCCCGAACGGCTGAACGGAATTACACCAAATTTGGCAGAGAGGTAGAGTTCGGTTCTTAGATTGTGCTTTTTGTTAAATAGTGTAAATCCGTTCAGTAGTTTTGGAGAAAATTACAAGTAAATTCATAGCTATATCTAGAGATGGAGTTCTACACATGGACGGAGATCCGTTCAATTATGAGCGCAAGCTGCATGCTGATTGGCTGTGAACTGTCTGTCAACACTCAAAACCAGGAAGTGTTGGCAACCATCTTGTTCGTCGCTAGAACCGAGTCACAAGAAAACAGTAAAACAAAGTTGAGAAATAAGGGAAGGCGGCAGGCTAGAAACATTCTGACCCTCTAGGCTTGCTCAGGGGGTCGTACATGGATGTTTAAGCTCTATTGTTATTTATTTTTTTTTTTTAAGAAAAATTGCGGCGTACGCGTACGGAAATATGTACAATTACAAGCCGGAGCTGCATGCTGATTGCCTGTTAATACTCCAAACCAGTCAATCAATCAATCAGTAACATTTATAGAGCGGGCGCTACTCACCCGCTAGGATCTCAAGGCGCTGGGAGCGGAGGGGGGGCACTACTGCTCGAAAAGCCAGGTCTGGAGGTGCTTCCTGAAGGAGAGATGGTCCTGGGTGAGTCGCATGTGAGTGGGGAGGGTGTTCCAAGTCTTTGTCGCCAGGTAGGAGAAGGATCTTCCTCCAGTGGTGGCTCTGTGGATCCGTGTGACAGTGGCGAGGGCGAGGCTGTCGGAGCGGAGCTGGCGGGGTGGCGTGTAGAACGAGAGGCGGTTGTTTAGGTATTCGGGGCCTAAGTCGTGGAGAGCCTTGTGTGCCTGGGTGAGGAGTCTGAACGTGATCCTCTTGCTGACTGGGAGCCAGTGCAGGTGTCTCAGGTGGGTGGAGATGTGGCTGTGTCGGGGGATGTCCAGGACGAGTCGCGGTGATGCGTTCTGGATGCGTTGGAGTCTTTTCTGTAGTTTGGCAGTGGTCCCAGCATTGAGGGCGGTCCTGTAGTCCAGACGGCTGGTGACCAGGGCCTGGGTGACCGTTTTCCTGGTTCTAGTGGGGATCCAGCAGAAGATTTTACGGAGCATGCGGAGGGTGTTGAAGCAGGAGGAAGTCACATCGTTGACTTGTCTGGTCATCGTGAGGGAGGAGTCAAGGATGAAGCCCAGGTTACATGCGTGGTCCGTGGGCTTGGGTGGGGGGCCCGAGGCAGGGGGCCACCAGGAGTCGTCCCAGGCGGAGATGGATGGGTCGAGGATGAGGACTTCCGTCTTGTCCGAGTTCAGCTTCAGGCGGCTGAGCTTCATATAGTCCGCAATGTCTTTCATGCCGTCCTGGAAGTTGGCTTTGGCGGGGTTGTTGGTGATGGAGAGGATCAGTTGGGTGTCGGCGGCATAGGAGATGATGTTGAGGTTGTGCTTGCATGCGATGGCTGCGCGGGGCTCATGTAGACATTGAAGAGGGTGGGGCTGAGCGAGGAGCCTTGAGGTATACCGCAGATGATCTTTTGGCTTCTGCGAGGAAGGGCGGGAGATGGACTCTTTGGGTTCTGTCGGAGAGGAAGGAGGTGATCCATTCCAGGGCCTTTCCTTGGATCCCGGCGTGGTGGAGGCGGGTTGTCAGGGTGCGGTGGCAGACCATGTCGAAAGCTGCCAGGAAGTATTGCCACCCATCTTGTTTGTCAGGAGAGCCGAGTCACAAGAAAACAGTAAAACAAAGTTGAGAAATAAGGAAAGGGGGCAGGGTAGAAACATTCTGACCCTACAGTCTTGGTCAGGGGGTGGTCCATGGATCTTTAGGCTCAATTTTTATTTTTTTTAAATAAAAAATGGCGGGGTACTCGCGCAGTACCTGTACACAGTGGAAAAGGTAAAAAAAAAAAAAGAAGTCTGTTTTATTCATTAGGTCCCGGGGGGCAAATTACGAGGGCAATTTGTTTGCATAATGGGGGCTTGTAAGGTGCCCCGAGCACTGGGGAACGGCACTCCTCTGGTTTTATTTTGAAGTATGCGGGGGGGGTTACGGTCCTACTCCCCGCAGTCTCGGGGGGCTCAAAAATGTTTTGAATGTTTTGAGCTCTCCCACTCTCTCTCCCCGTACACGTCGCGGGGAACGCCACCTTTCTGGGGTAGTAATATTCAATATGCAGAATTGCCAGGTGTGAAGGGTGACTTCTATGCCCTTGGGCACATCCCCCATGTTGTTGGTGCCATCGATTGCACCCATGTCGGCCTGGTGGCATCACAGGCCACTGAGCATATTTTTAGGAATCGCAAACATTACCATTCTATAAATGTGCAGGTGGTGTGCCTTGTGGACATGACGATTTCACATGTGTGTGCAAGATTCCCCGGATCTTCCCATGATTCATACGTCATGAGGAACTGCATGGTGCCCCGGATGATGGCTAACCTGCATCCCAATCGTGCTTGGCTTGTGGGTGAGTATGCCCAGTGATATGGAGTGCTGTGTGTTTGTGACCTGCTGCCCTCTGCCTGTGCACCATTGCAATGTGTGTTTGTCATTCCTAGGTGACTCTGCATATCCCAGTCGCCCATGGCTGCTGAGTCCACTGAGAAATCCCAGAACCCCGGCTGACGTCAGGTACAATCAGGCCCATGGCAGAACCCGACGTGTAATTGAGCGAACTTTTGGCCTACTTAAGTCAAGATTCGGCTGCCTTGACAGGACTGGAGGAGCACTGCCATACTCGCCTGGGAAGGTCTGCAAGATCGTTGTGGCATGCTGTATGCTGCACAATATGGCCATTCACAAGGGGATTCCCCTGCTCCTGGATGATGGAGAGGAACCAAGGCCCGCCCCTGCCCAAGGACTTGAGTCCAGTGATGAGGACAGTGGAGAGTAGGAAGGAGTTGACATTCGTCAACAGCTCATCAACCGCTACTTTACTTGAAGGTGTGTAAAGATGTACGACTTGTACATTGTCTGTTGTGGTTGTTGTTGTTGTGCAGGGCTATCAGTGGATGGTACAGACAGGCACATGTTGAGTCACCTGTGTGTAGGAAAGGTGGCATTGATGTACCATATTTGGACATATGCTGGACTCTATTTGTTAACACCTGCTGCACATAGTCGTGAATGCCTGTAGACTCATGTGTATGTTTTGTGTAGTGTTATGTATGTGATGGCACAATGACACCAGTGACTGTTGTTCTGTTGTGTCTCCCTAGGTGCTTCAGAATAATCCTGCCCTACATACTGTACATCATTTGGACACATCATGGACATTTTCAAAACTGTAAATAATGCACTAAAAACGATACAGCACAAAATTTGGTGCGTCAGGTTTTTTATTTGCAAAGTGGACAGGTGAGGGGTGCGGAAATATTTACATGAAGGTGGTGAATGGGCAGTGAGTTGACAGTTAGGTAGATGAGATGCAAGAGTAGACACCACATGGATGTGGTGACCCAGTCCAACATACAAGTGCCATTGCCAAGGCAGTCAATGCAGTGGGGAAGAGGGTTGCCATCAGGACTGGCTCTGTGACTGGCGTGTGGCTGGTGCTTTGCCTCCGGAGACTCCCAGGCTCATTTTTGGACACCCCCTTGATCTTTTTGGCGGTGGGGGGCCTGCTGAATGGCCAGCACCGTCTGAGTACTCGCCCCTCTCTGTTGGCGCAGGGGAGGATGGTGCACTGTCATCCTGCATCACAACAGAAGGGGGCGGAGGTGTTGGTTGTGACGCAGGCCTGTCCCTCAGCAACGCCACTTGCTGGGCCATGAGGTCCACTATTTGACCAATGCTTGTGTCGATGGACCTCATCAGCAGGATGAGCTCACGTAAAAGTTCGTCCAACCAGCCACTTTGTCCCTGGACCTGTTCATATGTACCGATGACTCTGGTGAAGTCGGCCAGGGATGGTGTGCCAACCTCCTGAGGTCTGGAGGGGACCCTGGCCCTCCCACCTGCCCTGCTGCCACAGACCTGTTGCCTAACCACGGTGTGTCCTCGCACACTCTCCCTGCCCTCCACAGTGGGTGTTGCGTCCTGTTCATCCCCTGGGACAGTGAGGGTGCTGGTGGTGGTGGTGGTGGCCGAGGTGGCAGCGGTGGAGGCACAGGTTGAGACTGCAGGGGTCTGTGACGATGCCTACCTACCTGTTAGGTGAGTGTGAACAGTGCAATGGCTGACACATGCTCCTGGGTGGGAGAGGCCTCCATGCTGCTTGGGTGTGGGATGGGGGCTTGCTAGGAGTGGTAGTGCAGGCCTCCCACCCCCAAACATGTCTCCCAGTGAGGATGGCTGCCTACCTGTTAGGTGAGGGTGGACAGTGCAATGGCTGACACATGCTCCTGGGTGGGGGTGGCATCCATGCTGCTGGGGTGTGGAGCAGGGGGCATGCTGGGAGTAGTGATACAGGCCTCCCACCCCCAAACAGTCCTCCAATACAAGATGGCTACCTACCTGTTAGGTGAGGGTGGACAGTGCAATGGCTGAAACATGTTCCTGGGTGGGGGAGGCCTCCATGCTGCTGGAGTGTGGGACAGGGGGCATGCTGGGAGTGGTAGTACAGGCCTCCCACCCCCAAACATGTCTCCCAGTGAGGATGGCTGCCCACCTGTTAGGTGAGGGTGGACAGTGCAATGGCTGACACATGCTCCTGGGTGGTGGTGGCCTCCATACTGCTAGGGTGTGGAACAGGGGGCATGCTGGGAGTCATGATAAAGGCCTCCCACCCCCAAACTGTCATCCAATACAAGATGTATACCAACCTTTAAGGTAAGGGTGGACAGTGCAATGGCTGACACAGGCTCCTGGGTGGGGTAGGCCTCCATGCAGCTGGGGTGTGGGACAGGGGGCATGCTAGGAGTGGTAGTGCAGGCCTCCCACCCCCAAACATGTCTCCCAGTGAGGATGGCTGCCTACCTGTTAGGTGAGGGTAGACAGTGCAATGGCTGACACATGCTCCTGGGTGGGGGAGGCCTCCATGCTGCTGGGGTATGGGACAGGGGGCATGCTGGGAGTGGTAGTGCAGGCCTCCCACCCCCAAACATGTCTCCTAGTGAGGATGGCTGCCTACCTGTTAGGTAAGGGTAGACAGTGCAATGGCTGACACATGCTCCTGGGTGGGGGAGGGCTCCATGCTGCTGGAGTGTGGAACAGGGGGCATGCTGGGAGTAGTGATAAAGGCCTCCCATCCCCCAAACAGTCCTCCAATACAGGATGGCTACCTACCTGTTAGGTGAAGGTGGACAGTGCAGTGGCTGACACATGCTCCTGGGTGGGGAAGGCCTCCATGCTGCTGGGGTGTGGGACAGGGGGCATGCTGGGAGTGGAGGTGCAGGCCTCCCACCTCCAAACATGTCTCCCAGTGAGGATGGCTGTCTACCTGTTAGATGAGGGTGAACCGTGCAATGGTGTATGGGTTGTACAACGGAGTACTTATCAGTGTGTTGGTTGCCATTTGTTTGTACTTATCAGCCTCCGGTCCCCCAGCTACTCCTGTGAGACTCTCAGGATGCAGTATGGCAAGCACCTTCTCCTCCCATGGTGTGAATGTTTTCTGTGGGATGGGAGGGCCACTGCCTGTCCGGTTCGCCAGCTACCAGTTCTTGCTCCTCTTCTCCTTGACAACCCTCTTGAGATCATGCCACCGCTTCATGATCTCCTTCTTGGATTGCGGGGTGGTCCCTACTGCATTGACCCTTTGGACTATCCTTTCCCACATTTGTGTCCTTGTGGCTAATGGTGTCTGTTGGACCAGGCTACCAAACAGTTGTGGTTCCACTCTCAGTATCTCATTGACCATGACTGTCAACTCACCCTCTGCGAATGTTGGCATTTTCTGTGCTGCCACGGTGGTTGGTGTTTGCAGTGTTTGTTGGGGCAGGGGTGTTTGTGGTGGGCGTGGTGTTGAGGTGTGAGGTGTGTTGTGTGCTGGGGGATTGTTGGTGCTGGTGTGATGGTGGTGGTGGTGGTGATGGTGGTGGTGGTGGTGCTGGTAGTGGTGGTGGTGGTGTTGGTGGTGTGTGTGTTTTGTCGTTTTGCCTCTCCTGTCAAATGTGGTGTTTGGCCTTCTCTTCTGGAGTGTTGCAAAGTATTGTGGTCAGTAAAGGGACTGTATTTATACTCAGCTGTGTGGGTGTGTCCAATTGGGTCTTTGCTGTGAGGTGTATTGTGGATGTTGTCATTTGTTTTATCATTGGTACGTGTTTTGTGTATTTGTGGGGCATGGCTTTGATTTGTGCTCAGTTATGCATCTTTGCGGTGATTTGGCTTCGTCCCCCATTTTTTTCATGTACCGTCCGCTGCGGTGGCTGTGCTGCAGATCTTCCGCTGTCTCTCCCATTCAATGCAGTTTGCGACCGCAGAGGTCGGAAACAGCGATTCGTACCGCTGGACCATCGGGAAAATCCTAATTTCCCGTGCGGTGTCTCCGCTATGCTTGCGGCGGGGTGTAGCTTTTCCGCTGCTTTTCCGCTGCTTTTCCGCCCGCAGCGGTCGGTTTTGGGTCATCACCGCTCGCGTCGGGCGGTTTTTGTTAGCCTGCTACCGCCGCGGTCGGTCTTTTTTGGCGGTTGATCCTAACTTGACCACCGGTTTATCCGCGGTCCTGGCGGGCGGTTGTTTTCCGCCTCCATGGCGGTCGGGGTGATTTTCCGCCCGCTATCCTAATGGGCCCCTATGTTTGTGTTTGTTGTCGACGTACGCATTATAAAAGTCAAAGTAGGAATGTTGATTTGTATTTGAAAAGTGAAAAGGAGAACAATGGTAAGTGGGAAGAATTTGCAACTTACATGTTTGTTTAAGGTCGATTTGAGTTAGGTAGTGATCAAGGTATCAAGGTATTGTTGTTGCAACAAATTAGAAGAGCACAAAATGCCTGCTAGAGCAGTGCATAATAAGTTGGAGTTAGTAGCTATTCCGCGGGAGCTGGCAAAATTGAATACATATGAGTAAGTTCTAATTCAATCTGTTCATCCTTTTCAAACTATAATTCGGATGGAGCCTAAAACAGGTAAACTGCCACCAACAGACTTGCAAAGAGGGCTAAAAGGAAGAGTGGTGTACTTACCTTTGGATTTTAAGAAAAACATTGAAACTATTGCGGAAGAGAAAGAGGAAGATGAGGCAATAGTTATTTAAGTAAATGGTGTACCAACAAAGTGTCTGAAAATATGGCAAGAATTTGTGGATGTTAATAAAGTTAAAAAGGCTACCTTGTATCTTACAGAGAACAATATTTATTACAAAAATGTAAATGTGAATGAACAGGTAATACGTTTAGAAGATGATTGTGAAATTCCAAGTGGTCAAATAGAGAAAGTGGACAAGCCAAGAAATGAAGAGATTTACAGACGTTATACAATATGTCCTTTGCATTCAAAAGAAGTGATAGCAAGTAGTATTAAGTTATTTCAAATGAAAAAAGCACAGGGAACTCCAATGAGTGTATGGGAGAAAAGCTTCGAAGCATGTTGTTTTTCACAGTTGTGTCCTACTGGAGAAGGTGGACGATATGATGACCGACCTTTTTGGATTCCAGCTTCAGAATATTGGTCAACAAGAATATATTCTGAAGAACCTAGATTTCGACAGTGCATTCCATACATAATTCACCTTTTGTTTGAAAGTTATCTGTCTTTTCTCTCATATGCAGTGAATCATATACTTAAAACTGGAGTTCATCAATCACTTCTTTCTGCGAAAGAATTTGTGGAGAAAGTTCAAGAAACAGATGAAAATTTAGAAGCAGAGTTAATCAATTTGATGGCCTGTCAATGTGGAACAAATGAGTTTTGGTATCGTCGTCATGAAGAACTCAAGTGTATGTAACGGAACTTAGGTACACCAACATGGTTTGTCACACTTAGCTGTGCAGAGTATGAATGGGAGGATTTGCTTGAGTTTTTAAGAGAAGCAAATTCTAATATAAAAAATATTGAAATGAAGACTCTATGGGCCCGATGTAGGTAAATCTAATTTACCACTTCTAAAATACTGAATCATACCGATTCGGTATTTAAGAAGTGGTAAATTAGAGGGGGGGAAATGTAGGTAATTCTGAATCGGTAAATACCGAATCTGTAACATTCGGTATTTACTGATTCTGTAAATACCGATTCGATATCCCCCATTGATTCCTATGGGCCTTGAAGCCCATAGGAATCAATGTGGAATACCAAATCGGTATTTACCGATTCGGTAATTACCTATTCTTGCAAGGGTGCAGGGGGTGTCACTTTGACACCCTCTGGCACCCCAATTACAGGCATGTGTGCCATGTGGCACACAGACATGCCCTAAGGGCATGTCTGTATGTCACATGGCACAGGTGTGCATGCACAGATGTGCATTCACACCTGGATTCGGTATTTCACCACCCAATTGGATTGGGTGGAGAAGAGTCCCACCTACATCTGGAAGGTACCGAATCGGTAAAAATACTGATTCGGTATTTTACAGATTCTGTAAATTTACCGATTCGGTAAATTTACAGAATCTGTAAAATCTGGCACCCTACATTTCAAGATGCCAAATACCGGTCGGAAACGGCCGAATTCGGCTGTTTCCGACCGGTATTTGCCACCTACATCGGGCCCCTGGTGAACTCTGACTCATTGGATCCTGTAAATGTGTGCAGTTATTTTAATCATAAGTTTCAAGCTAGGATGTATTTTATCTGTAATAAAAAGAACCCACCTCTTGGAGAAGTTACCGATTTCTTTTGGAGAAAGGAGTATCAAGCAAGAGGTGCACCTCATATACATATGCAATTATAGAGCAAAGATGCACCTACATTTGGAAATGATTCTGATGAAACAGTATTGTCTTTCATTGAACAATATGTGACATGTGAGATTCCAAGAGAAGGAGGAGATAGAAGCTTGAGACAGCAAGATTTATGTTTCCATAGTCATCGGGGTGGAAATTTTTGCAGAAGAAAATACAAGTGTAAAGGAAAATTTTACACCAAATGTCGGTTTGGTTTTCCCCTTCCAGTCATTTGTAAAGGAAGAGTATATTCTTTTTTTTTCTTCTGTAAGGCACACAATAAATCGGAAATCTCCAAAGAATACCTACAACTTTAAAAAAAACAGAAGTGTCAAAGTATATCAATGACTACAATCCAGTCATTTTAAAAATGTGGAATGCGAACATGGACTTCCAGTATGTTGCGGATAACTCAATTGCTGTTGCACGTTATGTTACATCATACATAACAAAATCTGGAAAAACAGAGATGAAACAAATGTGGTAAGAAATTACACAAGCAAAATATTATACAGCTGTAGTTTGAAAATGCTTTCCCACCAAGAAATTGGACCATATGAATGTTCAGACCACTTGTGTTCTTCAAGTTTATATTCAAAGTCACGAGGAATCATTTGCGTAAGTTTAGGTTGTGCCTGCAAACAAAATAGAGTGTTGAAATCATTGAAATAAATCGAACAATTAGCAGCAAATGAGCCAGATAGTACAGACATTCTTAAAACTAATATGTTATACACATACTATCCGAAAAGGAGTCAACATCTGGAACAGCTATGTCGATATGAAGTAATTCAACATTACAGCTTCAAAAGAAATGTTAAAGAGAATTTAAAAGAAGGAAAGTTTGCAGTAGTTCAAGGTCATGGTTGTTTAGTAAAACATGCAAAGGGTAATCTCATAAACCACAAAAAACTTAGGGCCAGATGTAGGAAGGCAAATACCGGTCGGTAACGGCCGATTTCGGCTGTTACCGACCGGTATTTGGTTCCTGAGATGTAGGGGGCCCAAATTTTAATGATTCTGTAAATTCACCGATTCGGTAAATTTACCGAATCGGTAAAATACTGAATCTGTAAATTTACCGAATCGGTAAATCTAGATGTAGGTGGCCCTTAAAATAGTGCCACAGGCCCTTAAGAATTCGTTATTTACCATGCAATACTATTACGTGGTAAATAACGAATTCCTGTGTACATGCACATTTGAGCATGTACACCTGTGCCATGTGGCACACAAGCCAGAATCAGGGGTGCAACAGGACACCCTGTCCCCCTTGTCAATTCGGTAATTTTACCGAATCGGTATTTACCGATTGGGTAATTGACATTGATTCCTATGGGCCTCAAGGCCCATAGGAATCAATGGCAATTACCGAATCGGTAAATACCGATTCAGTAAATACCAAATCTTACCGATTCGGTATTTTTTACCGATTTTTTAGCTACATTTCATTTACCGATTCATAGATACCGAATCGGTAAAATTCGGTATTTATTAATCGGTAAATCCAATTTACCTACATCTAGCCCTAAGTTGTGAAACTCCAGATAAGCGAGAATTTTACTATTTAGCACTTCTGCAAAACCATGGCGTAGCGAAAGTGAATTACTTGGAGAGTTTGACTGCTACGAAGATTCTTTTAATGCTTGTAAAGATAGCATTGGCTGTCCAATTGTCCCTACATATTTAAAAATGTTGAATTATGAAGTTGAACAGGAAAAGACTATTATAGCTGGAAAAGCTCATGAAAGTTCTCAAGATAGTCAAAGTAGTGGTTCATGTAGTCACAATCCTCTTGGACAACCAATGCTGAGAGATGAAGTAGCAATTGCTATGCATGAAGTCGAAATTGCAATGCAACAAGCACACAAGAAGAATATAACATTGGAAAATTTAGAAGAACAAGTAAATGTTGAACAGAAAGAAATATATGTGCAAGTGAGAGAACGAATAGAACATGGTTTGTTCCATGAAAAAAAGAATGTCTGTGTTCATCTTTTAAACCTATTCTGATGTACATCAGTGGTCAAGCTGGGACAGGGGCAAGTTTTCAAATTAAAGTTTTTACCAGTTATCTTAAAAAAAACTACTGGTTCACATTTCTGTTGTGTTTAGCTGCATACAATGTTAAAGGAGTTACTTTGCATAGATTATTAATGTTACCAGTGGAGCATGATAATAAATTAGAATATCAGAAGTTGTCTGGAGAAGCTTCTTATGAAGTGTCAAGACTGCTGAAGAAAATGAAACTTTTAATTATTGATGAGGTGAGCATGGTCTCACACTTAATGCTTGCTTTTGTACACTTAAGAATGCAGCAGGTATTAAAAACAGATTATGACGTTCTCTTTGGGGGAAAGCATTTAATTGTATTCGGAGATCTGCTACAACTAACCCCTGTAAAAGGAGAACCAGTGTTTAAAACTCTTCTACATGAAGAAATGTGGAAATGTTAATCTATGGTTTCATTTTAAATATAAAGAACTCACTCAGACTATGCACCAAGCAAGAGATGAAGATTATGCAAATATTCAAAAGATAAAAGAATTCATGTTCTAAGCAAACATGGTAAACAAGCTTTTCAAAGTCGTCTAGAAAAGAACTTGTTTACAAATGAAAACACACCAGCAGAAGTAATGTACAAGAAAATGAAAGAAAAAAGTCTATAGTTTGCTTAATGCCTATAGCGGAACCAATCAATCTATCATTTATAATCAATCAATCAATTATTTGTAAAGCGCACTACATACCCACGAGGGTCTCAAGGCGCTGTGGGCGGAGCGCTACTGATCGAACAGCCAGGTCTTGAGTATCCTCCAGAAGGTCAGCGGTCTTGGGTCTGTCGTCGTGCCCTGCCAGGCAATGTTAAAAATAAAGATTTACCTAAGTAGTTTTAATCACTCTTTTTGTGTTGAGAGGATCCGGAGCCCCGTTTAAACATTAATTTCTTAACAGTTCCTGAATGGATTTACAACAAATCACAAAAAGTACCATTTTGGGGCCAGCGTCAGCTTTCTGTCAAATTTGGTGTAATTCTGATCAGTAGTTTTGGCTGTACTGTGTCTAATTTTCCTATGAAGAAATTAATTGGTAAAAAGCATTTCTGGACCCCAACCTCTTCTTGCCTCTGCTTGACAGATCACTCTGACATTTTTCAGGAAGGAGCTGAGGTGGATGAACGTTTTATGGAAATTTGTGTGAAGATTCTTCATACAGCGCCAAAGTTATTATCCAACGACTGCCACTCTGTAATTAATATACACATATTAACATTACTGTGGCAGTTGCCACTGTATAGTTATACTCAGGTAAAGGATTCCACAGGAAAAGTATTTTTTGTTTCACTAGTAACGTTGGTGCCACTAACTAGTCTTCACAAAAGTCTACAAAGAAAAGGTCTTCTCCTCCGCTTCTCCTTGGAAAATATGGGTGAGCCATTAAGCAGGTGCTAAGAAAAAGAGATGGGTGTTCCAAGAGATTGAATTCCCATGTTAATTTCAATGAAAAAAAATGTTCTGAATGGAATTACGTCAAATTTGACAAAAACGTAGAACTGTACTTAAAAAGCTTTTTGTACATTGGTGTAAATTCATTTAGTACATTTTGAGAAATCTGCAATGATTTCCTTGTAGGCGACTTTGTAATCAGTAATAGCATATTTCCTAAAAAATGGCTTCAAGAATACTTTTGTGAATTTAGAATAGTAACTACAAAAGAATAAAAAGTGTCACAATGTTTGTTTACTTCGTTCATCGCACGGGTAGTACTGCTCATGACGATTAGCATTATAACCTAGAGGGAAACATAATAGAAATTTCAGAGTGCCAGCCCTTAGGCGAAAGAACAATCCTCTCTCCCAACAACCTATGGTTTTTAAAAGGTATCGGGCTGGCAAATAGGAGGTGTCTTCAATAGACATATACCTGACAACTGACATTTTGTGAGCCTCTTTCCCATGTCTGGCATCACTATAGTGTTCATACAGAGCTTCTTGTAATGCTCTTTTGTTTATAGCCTCAGAATTGGATGGATTTAGGAAAATATGCAGACGTTTCATACTTTTTAAGCTCTCTCTTACGGCATTAAGCCAAGGTATATCCCCTCCCTTTTCACATTTAAGACAGTCAGTTATTATGTCTCTAGTAAGAGTTGCTGCCAAGTTTTTCCAAATTGCCAGCCAAAATAGGGCCGGACGAGACCTAATGTAACCCTCAACCTAGGGCAGTTTTAATTCTTTGTGACAGACATACACAGAGGAAGGAATCGGAGCTCCCAAGAGTTTCCTACAAACTCTGTTTTCTTCACCCTGGATACTGTTACATTGTGTAAAGCCCCTAACTTCAGCACCATATGTTGCGGTAGGGATACACTGTAATTTAAAAATGTTCTTGATAGCCAAAACCACTTCTGTCCTTTTAGGCTGTGGTAAACCAAGGATTGTAGAGAACTTACTTCTACTGTGTGCCACATGGTCAATCCAGGAGCCATTTGCTGCATATACTAAACAAGGTAAGGGAAAGTGCAAGTGGTATGTATACATTCAGAATTCACAATGATTGTATTGATAAGGTGTTTTTTTGGGCCACAGGACATTATAAACGATTTTTTAAAATTAGTCTTTAAATCTAAAACTGCCATTAAATCTAAAGAGCATAGTGCATTGGGTGTGAAGGCCATTAAAACCGCATTGTCGGCATACAGTAGGGCGGGGAGTATAGTGCCATTTATTCTGGGGATTTCATTAGTAAGTTTTGATAGTGAAATGTGTAAGTCATTAATGTATAGAATAAAGAGAAGGGGTGCGAGAACGCACCCCTGTCTGACACCTCTGTCAATTTTTATGTCTCTTGATACCTTCCCATCCATACCGATCCTCACCTGGGCATGAGAATCCGTGTGCAAATAAGATAGGAAATGGACCATAACCTCATCTAGGCCATATCTTAAAAGAATAGACCATAAGCGTGACCTGTTGACATAGTCGAAGGCAGAGGTAAGGTCCATAAAAGCAAGATAAATGGGAGATTTTTGAGCTACAGTGTACTTGCCAAGAATCAAATTTAGGTTCAGACACTGTTCCACTTTGCTTCTGAACCCTAATTGACACGACTGTAAAACTTGATCTTCGTCGGCCCATGACCTTATCTTATTATAAAGAATCCTCCCTAAAATGTTCAGTGTGTTATCAATCAGGGAGATTGGTCTATAGGAACTCGGGTTAGATTAGTTGCCCTTTTTAAAAATAGGTACAGTGATACTAGTAGACCATGTACTTGGGATCATGACACTGGTTTAATTGTTAAAAATATTTAAAAGAAGAGGCGTCCAAAAGTCGGGTTTATTTTTAATAAGGTCAATGGGCAACCCATCAGGGCCAGGAGCTTTATTACCCAAGCTCTGTGAATAGCTTCCTTCACTTCTGACAGGGTTATTTCAATCCTGGTAGGAGCATGAAATTCATAAGAATCCAGGTTTTCAGTTGGGGCTGAATAGATTTATGAGAAATGTGCCTCCCAGGAGTTGCAAGTTATATTGCAAATTATGGGGGTCAATGAATGACCAATTGACCTGATATTTTTTAATGCCAACCAGAAGCCATTCCCATTTGTTAGAGTAGCGGCACATGCAAGGTTATCCCAGCACTCTTTTAAAATGTTGTCCTTTCTTAGTCTAATAACTAACTTATAATGGCGCCTCAGAGATTTGATGAGTACCAACTCTCTAGGGGTCATTGGGAAGCTCTCTTTTGGCCAAGGAACAATCTCTGTTAAACCATCTAGGTCCGGATTGAACTTCCATTATGGGCCCAGAAAGCAGATGTTTGATACCCTCACACAGTTGAGCAAAGGTGCCGATTACCTCAGGATTATAGTCTTTTAGTGTCAAACAGGTATCAAAAAGTGACGAGTATTCGCTTACCATTTTACAAAACAAATTGTTGTTATCAATACCCTGCCAAACTAATCTTAGATTATCAGTGGATGGTGATAGATTCCTAGCACCACACGCCTTAGAGTATATGGGCTTGGGGGCGATTCTCAGTGTTATTTTGATAGGATTTTGGTCACCATGAACAGTCAGTATAACCTCAGCTTTTAACAAACAATCTTCCAATGTAGAAGAAATGAAAACATAATCAGTAGTGGAGCCCCTGCCTCTCTATATTACGGTTCAATGCAATTATCCTCGTCATGTGCTGTGGCGATTTCCATTGCATTAACTAACTTGTGGTTACATACATGGGCCAACAATTCTATCCTCCCATTGCATTGAGGCGCATTGGTGAGCGGATACATCATTGGTTTATTGCACCCAGAAATCCTGGCATTAAACCCCCCCCATGCAAATGCCAACTACATTAGCAAAAGCCTTCAGGTTTTGCAGAGTTGAGATCAAATTAAACACATTAATAAAATTCATATTAGGAACAGGTTGAAAGTCATTGTTATAAAAATTAATTAAACAAATGGAGACACCCCTTGTGTAAATATGAGCCTGAAACTTATCAATTTTTGTGTCCGGAGCCTTTACCATAACCCCTGTCAAGATGTTCACCCAAATTTAGAGCCCTCCAGATGGGCAACCTGCCTTAGGGTCGGGGCTACAATATTGAAACATTGAATCCCTTCCAAATAAAAGTCCAGCAAAGCCCTGGTTTCTTGAATCATCAGGATGTCCTGGTTTTGGACTATTTCAATCCGGTCAGGTAAATTTATTTTAGATGCCAGACCAGCGACATTCCAGCATGGTATGTTTCAATTTTGGTTGCTATCAGTCCTGTTAGGAGTATGGGGCCCACAAGACAAATGTTCCTTAAGTACAGGAATACTCTTGTTAAATGTCTGAGCGGATTGGAGTCAATCTTAAGTGTCTATGGAGGACAGTGGTAAAAACCTATTATGCGTCGTTAAAGGCGGTACATCATTTATTTTTAAACCCACAATTGGTTTGTAGAAATAACCCAGTGGCATTGGACAAATATTATTTGAGCCAGTGGGTATTTCCTCCTGCACCGTTAATAGGAATCTAACAATTGCGGGGTTTTGAAAGTGAATGACAATGCAATCCCCCTCAATATCTTTTGTGGACAACCCTACCCAGCTTACCCTGTGGACCATAATGATGCTGTTTGCATTACCCACTGTAAACCTCTTTTGTTTTGAAAACCAATCAACGCTTTTATTGCACAATTGGTGCCATGTCTCTATTTGGTTTTTCCTGAGGGGAGGTACTCCTGCAAGGACAAGGGAATAGGGGCAAGAAGTCGGTGGTAGGCTCAGTATATCTTTGCTGGCATTAAGGGTTTCAATTCTCTCATGATCTGGAATATGAGCTCATGTTTTGCCTCCTGTGGTATTTCTCTCTTACTTGGTATGTCTTTATGGAATGTAGGATGTGGTAGAATGCTGTTATGTCATAGTCTTGAGTGTTTGTATCTGAATCTGGTAGTACAGATTGGTTGGATGGAATCCTCCTTGGACAATAAATCTTCTTTCAAACATCCATTAATGTGTGCCTGCATCCTAAATTTCACACCTCCCCCCGTATTTAATCTTTCTGTGTTTTCATGTGTCATTCTGCTAGTATTTGAGGGCATACATGGGGCTGTAACAGGCAAGCCACTATTAACACCAACATTAGATGGATTTCCCTGAGCAGTAGTGACGTTTAATGAAAAACACTCTTTAGCTATAGCACAAGTAGTACAGGGCCCAGTCGTTGCGAGTGGTATTGGAACAGAAATATGTGGGAGGCAAGAAGTGCCATCCATTATCAAATTTGGATCAGACCCCTCTAAAGTACTTTTGAGTTGTAAACTTAGTCTATTTGACAGAGTGTCCAATCTGTCTAGCCGATTCCACAAGGCAGTAAAGTTCATATCAATTAAATATTTGATGAGACCAAAAACAGTGTCCACAAGGGTATCAATAAAAGTTTCACCCAGGGTGCTACGGAGAACGAAAGGTAGTGTGGCACCAGTCTGAGTGCCACTAGACCTCCTTGGGTTCCCATAGGAAACAAGTTCTGCAGTCTCCAGTGGCTGAGTGTTTGAGGGCGACTGTAACCAGGAGCTCATAACAGTGCGAGATGAGCTAGTACGGGGTTGTTGTTCACTCTTTTTTGGGATGGCTTTGATCGTCTTTCTTTTGCGCTTGGCGCCTAAAGCCGCAGAAGTTGAAGAGGAACCCTCGTTTAGTACAGGGGGGCGGCAATGTCAACATTAGACGTCTCAATAACAGGGCCCTCATTGCTGAGAGTAGACCCTGGGCACGAGCATGTTGTATTTCTTTGTTTGTTGTTTGGATTCGTGGATTGCGTGTTACGGGGTGAGAGGGGAGCAGCTGTATCCAGTTGGCCCCCCTAACAAGAGGCCACCCTGAGATGGTTCAATCCCAGGAGACAGCCGCCTTTCAGTTAGTTTATTTCATTAGTGACTATATTTACTGGCCTTTCCAGCATGCTTTCTATACTTGTAATGACTGGTCGAGGGGGTAGTGTCCCAACTCGTTTCTCCATATCAGGGGCTTGTCGCAAAGGTGACTTTTATGGTTAATAACACTCACCTCGGTCAACGTCCTGCCTTGCAGGCCAGAAATAAAAGGGGTGGCCCGGCCTGGCCTCTGTCAGTTGCTGATGGGCAGGCCCGGGCACGCCCGTGCGCATACCGCGGTTTAGGAGCCCTGTGCCCCTTTTGTGCACCTCCTGGCGCTAACTGGTGGTGTATGCAGCGTGCACACGACTTGCGGTGCTGGGAGTTGTGGTCTCTGCCCTCCTTTTAGGAGACCAGCGAGACCAGCACGTCTCCCCCAATGACTCTGGCAGTGGTGGTGGCGAGAAACCATCTGGCGGCAACTTCAGGTCAAATAAATTAGGCTCCCAATGGATGAAAGGCACACTGTGATAACATTTAGCATATAAGATTGGTTGATGAATTACTGTGAATTGGTAAATCCTTGCAGGGCGATCAACGACTGTCTAAACTTTGTGTTTACATTTTTTCTAAATAAAATATTTTTGTACATAGATATTAATAAATATGTTTGAACGAGAACAGGAGACAAGTATTGATTAACAAAATTGATTACTATATTATTATATTACATTGTACATCTTTCAGTGCATACTTATTAGATTACTTGGACTGGTCATAGTACAAAAAGGTATTTGCTTTTGAGATGGATTTTAAAAAAAAGCCGCAGCCCGAAAAGGGACCAGGATTAAGAGAACAGAGCGTGGGCATCAGAGGATTGAGGAGCACATGAACCTTGGACATTGAGTATAGAGAGAGGCGGGGGTAGCACAAGGACAACAGATGATAGGTGTAATTGTTATGGGCAGCACACGGAAAACAACGTGTAAAGGGGATGGGTATGGTTAGCACACAGACAATGGAGGATGGATGAAGGAAAAGGTGCAGCAAGATGAAAATAGAGGGTATGTGTGAGGGGCAGGGGCAGCACATGGGCAATAGAAGATAGGAAAAATTGGGTTGTTGGTTGAATGGGGTTGAGCCCTGTTTAAGCGGAGTAGATGGAAGAGCAGGGGCAGGAGACCCTGTGGCCAACCAGCACTGTTAAAGAAATAGGGAGTGCACAGTGGTGGTTAACTGCTTGCAGTGGATTGAGCAGTGAGTCAATGCATGGCTGCCACTGCTAAAGGTCATGCACAGTGGGTTATTTTTTGTTTGCCTACAGCAGTAACTGCCACAGAACCTGTAGACCATACCTCAGTCTGCAGTCTTGAAGGCCGTGTGCAGTGGGGTTTGTGCACCTCTTGGGGTTTATGGGCTAGATATGGCCGGAGGCACGGCCCTGTGCTCAACCACCCACTAACTACAGCTGAAGGCTGTGCATAAGGGGCCCAGTCACCCACCAATGGCTATGTGCATTGGGGATGTTGGCTGAATATAGCTAAAGAGCAACATAAATTTGCTTAAAAAAAATAAAGGTTAAATAGACGTAATAGTCAGGTATGGTAATATGATCTGCCCTCACATTAAAAAGACCTAACAATTTAGTGCAAAAACAAAATGTAAAATGACATTATAGTAGGGTATGGTAATAAGATCAAGGCTTATGGGAAAGAAAACTTAATTCAATGGAAAAACTAAGGCTAAAGTGATGTCATGATTAGGTTCTGAAAATGTAACATTTAAAAATTAAAAATACAGAAATCTGCCAGTTATAGTTTTGTTAGCTAATTATGACTTGTACCCACACCATGTACTTCTTATGTCCAAATATGACTGATGGAATCTCAAATAACATCCATGATGACACGCAACTTTTCGTACAAGTTAGTCCCGCTCTCACATATCTACCAATGCTGAGTTCTGTCCAGGTTACCGTTAGCGTGGCTAGCTTTTTGGCGGCCGCAACGCGGGTAAATAAAAGAAGACCCCACTAAACACAATCATTCAGTGGGACTAAGAGGGGATCATGGCTTTTAACTTGAATTACCCAATGATGCACTTTATACTAGATCAGATAGCCGGTGGCAAAGGGTCACAAGTTTCACAAGTTCACAAGTTTATTTTATTTGTTTTGGTACTCAGCTGAGCACCACAAATTTTGTACGGTAAAATTCAGTTACAAATACTTTTAGAATTTCATATTAATACAAAGCTAAAAAAGGTTTTAAAAATGTATAAAAGTTATAACAAACTAATTCGTTGGGGGGAAATTTACATACTGTGAGCAAGTCCTTTACAGTAGTGATACGGCAGTTAATGTATATAGGATTCAGATGTTTTGTCCTAGCTGCCACTAGTTCTGGGTTAGGGCATGTGAATAAAAGATGTTCTACATCCTGCTCCCCTCCGTGGCAGAAGTTACATAATGAAGATCCATTTAGGTGCCATCTTGATGTTATAGTTAGCACTGGTAGGATGCCAAGCCGTAACAGGGTGATTGTTCTCCTAGCGCCGTGCGAAAGATTAAAGTCTATGTATTGTTGCACTTGCTTAGGTGCAATTGTTTCCGCAAAGCTTTTATACAGAGTCAATTTGGCACAGTGTGAAAAATCAAGATCGTAACTAAGTCTGGGGGTTAAACATTTTAAAAAAAGTTTCAGTTGTGATGGAGTCCACGTAAGCAACAGGTTAACATTGATCTCAGCTAGTTTAAATGCAGTGGACATGTTGCTGAAGAATACTTGTTTCGAGGCATCACAGTCAAAGGTCTCGACTTTAAGTAGTGAACGGAGAGTTCCATCCTTTGCGTGCAGCAGGTTATATGCCCACCTGATGATGTTTGCAATGGCTCTTGAATATGAACTCGTGATTGCGAGTTCGGGGCGAAGAGCTTGCACCGGAATGGATTGTGATACCTTCAGCATTTTCCTCAGTATCTTCCCTTCTTTTTGGTCCAGGAATGACCACTGTTTTATTGGGATGTATTCTAAAGCAAATGATAAAACTGGAGGTATCTTTGTACTATATACTTTGAGAAGGGATGAAAAATGTCTGTCACCTGAAGCCGTGTATAGTCGTTGAAGGGCTCCAGCATGCACCTCGGATTTCCTAGTCAGGTTATTTACATGTGAGTTGTTTTTTAGTGTCTTAGTAAAAATCCTGCCCAAGTAGGTGTATTCGTCGGTCTCTTCTATTGTTCCGGCGCCGAGTCTCCAATGGAATTTGGTACTTCTTTTTCTCCCGGAGAAGGAAACTATTTTTGTCTTTGTGAGATTTGGAATTAAGAAGTTTTCCTGAGTGTATTTGTTCAGAGTGTCTAAAAGTCTTTGCAGACCAAGGGGCGTGAGATCTAACACTACAATGTCGTCTGCGTATAAGAGAACGTGAACGTTTTGGGCAGCGATCTTTGGAGGCAGGCTTGGCACTTGTTGCAGATGGTGAGGCAAAATCACTAAGGTATAGTGAGAATAACAAGGGGGCTAGGAGACACCCTTGCTTGTATTGTAATTGTATTGTATTGTAAGGGGAATTTATAAAGCGCGCTGACACCATGGGTTTCCTGGCGCTGGCAGACTACTGGGGGACAGGGAGGGTTTAGCCAGATTGAGGGAAGAGCCAAGTTTTTAGGGATTTACGGAAGAGGGTAAGGGAATTGGAGGTTTTGAGAGAGAGGGGGAAGGAATTCCAAAGTTTGGGGGCCAGAAATGCAAATCTCCGGCCTCCGGATCTGCAGAGTTTGACAGGGGGAGTGAGTAAGAGGTGCAGATGAGAGGATCTCAGGTTCCGAGAGGGGCTGTAAGTCCTGATGAGAGATTTCAAAAAGACAGGACAGGAGCCAGATAAGGATTTAAAGGTGAGGCAGCCGATCTTAAAGGCTGCCCTCGAGATGACGGGGAGCCAGTGCAGTTTTAGAAGGAGGGGTTTGGCGGATTGCCATTTCGGAATCCCAAAGGCCAATCTCGCCGCTTGATTCTGAACGAATTGTAGTCTGCAGAGAGATGTTTTGGGCAGACCATGATAGATAGCATTCGAAAAATCTAAGCGGGAGAGGACAAGGGCCATGATTACATGCAGGAGAGCTTCAGGAGTGAGGAGATAAGCCACCTTCCTGATCCTGCGCAGCTGGAACATGCAGGAGGAGACAACTGTCCCCACCTGGGGCCCGAGGGAGAGACCGGAGTCAATAGTGATCCCTAGGCTTTTTACCGAGGCCACAGGGGTGGGGGGAAGGCCAAGTTCTGCCGGCCAAAAATGCGGACCCCAGTGGGTAGAGCTCTTACCAGGGAGAAGAAGCTCCGTCTTTCCGGGATTCAGCTTAAGCTGATTTTGGCACATCCACGATAGGATGTGGGACATAACTGCCTGAAAGTTGGGAATAGCAGAGGGGGAATCAAGAGGGAAGATGAGTTGCAGGTCGTCCGCGTAATTGAAGACGGTGATGTCCCACTGCCTCAAGGAAAAGAGAAGGGGTCGAAAATAAAGATTGAAAAGAAGGGGGGACAGAGAGGAGCCCTGAGGGACCCCGCAGGGCAAGTGCTCTCGAGGGGCTCTAAAAGTGCCCAGGCTAAGGGTCTGAGACCTCCCGGTCAGGAAGGATTTGACCCATGCCAACGCCAGGCCCTGGATGCCAGGTTGCTCGACACGGTGGAGAAGGATGTTGTGGTCCACCGTGTCGAAGGCAGCCGACAGATCTAATAGAACCAGGGCCTGGGGGGTACCCTTGTCGGCACCGTCTCTCAGGGCATCCAGCACAGCCAAGATGACAGTCTCCGTAGAGTGGCCGGGTCTGAAGCCGGCCTGGTTAGTCTCAAGAAAGGTGGAGTTCTCAATAAACTGTGAGAGGCAGGTGGTGACATGGGCTTCCAAAATTTTGGAGAAAAAAAGCAAGAGAGAGATGGGGCGGTAATTCGCCGGGACGGCGGGATCAGCCCCAGGCTTCTTCAGTGGAGGCACCAACACGGCCTCCTTGAAGGAGCGGGGTACCGTACCGGACGACAGAGAAGAATTCAGCAGGGGAAGGATACAATCAGGTAAAGAGTGGCAGATATTTCGTAATATGGTGGGGGGACAACAGTCGTCTGGGGATCCAGATTTAACACGGGTGGCCAGTGTGGCCAAAGCGGTAGGGTCTAAGGGAGGGAAAAGTGTAAAAGAAAGAACATTGTGGGGGGGGAAGCGGAGCCAGCGCCAGGGGGGATAGTTGGAATGCTATCTTTGATCAAGGTAATTTTTTGGACAAAGAAAGTGCTCAGCGCGTTACATGATTCTTGTGTGGGGGCCTGAGTCGGAAGTGTCCTAGGATCAGAGGTAAATTCGCTGAGGATTTTAAAAATCTCCTTAGACTTGCAGGGGGCAGATAACATTTTATCTGAGGCATAAGCTTTTTTGGCGGCGGAAATGGCTGTTTTATACTCGTTCCGCGCAGCCACATATGCACTTCTGCTAGGTAAGCAGTAGTCTCTCCTCCACCTGCGCTCGAGTCGGCGGAGTTCTAACTGCAAAGTCTTAAGGTGAGGGGTAAACCATTTATGGGAATGACAGTGTCGGGATCGGGGAAACTTGGTTAAAGGTGCGAAAGTATCGCTGGCTATAGTAAGCCAGTCAGAAACTTGTCCCTGAAGCTCGTCAGTGCTTGAGTCTGTGGGGAACAAGGGACGGGTGAGAGAGAGATGAGATAAGAGTTTGGAGGAGTCGGCGGCTCTCCACTTGCGTGCGGTGCCGCCCTCCTGCAGTGGGGTCCTGATCTGGCCAACGGCCGAAAAGGTGGTGTCAATTAAGAAATGATCGGACCACACACAAGGTGTTATGAATGGGCAGGAGGACTTGACCCCGTGAACCCAAATGTGGTCAAGGATATGGCCACCGCTATGAGTGGCAGACCTGACTAGTTGTGTAAAATCCAAGCTCGAGAGGGCCTCGAACAGTTCGGTGGCATGGGGGCCGGCATCCTCATTCTGGAACCAGTAATTGAAATCCCCGACAATGATAGTACGGGGGGAAGAGGTGGCAAGGTTGGTTAACTGTTCAGTAAAGGAGGAGGGGAAAGAAGGCATGGGGTGGGGGGACGGTAAAGTACCATAAGGGTAACTGCGCCTACCTCAGTCCCAAGACGGAGGACCAGGTTGTCCACATCGGGGAGGGTCATATTGGCAGAGGCAATGATCTTAAGATTCTTCCGTATTACCGCTGCCACCCCTCCACCGGGGCGGCCTCCAGGGCGGTTGGTATTCAGCAGAAAGTAGTCAGGAGGTAGTGCAGCAAGGATGTCGGGGAGGGAGTCGTCAGTGAGCCAGGTCTCAGATAGTAAAAGGACATCTGGCTTCTCTGTCATAGGAAGATGGAAAATATCGGCTTGATGCCTGACCATGGAGCGAGTGTTGAGGTATAATACCCGGAGCTGCGACTCGGCAGGGACAGGAAGGGTGGAAAATGACGACGGCCCCAGCAAAGGGGAAGAGTGACCTGGAATCCCCAATAAGGAGATCCTGGTCCAGGTCTCGGGAGGTAGAGGGCAAGCAAAGGTTTGTAGACTCAGAGTGGAGCGGGAATAAGAGATGGCAGAGGCAGCGTCCCTGGCCCCTGGGCCCGTCCGGCCGCGGATGGGCGCAGACGGGCTTAACTCTGGCGCAACTCCGGCGCGCCTCCGTCGCGCCCGCTGCGCTGACGCATGGAGAACGTTTAAATAGGCTGATGACGAGGGTGGGCGGAGTCAGCAGGGCGGGTTGGGAAGGGTTTTTTAAAAAAAGATAGGCGTCCACCGCTCGTAGTCAGCGGGACTGAGAAGGAGCAGGGCTGCTTGCAGTCAGCAGAGGAAGCAGGTAAGTTTTAAAATAGATGTCAAGTGCCCCCCACGAGCAAGCCCTCTGCCACAGGGCTGCTCGAGTACACTCGGCAAAAAAGGGGCAGAGCCTAAATAGGCTGATGACGAGGGTGGGCGGAGTCAGCAGGGCGGGTTGGGAAGGGTTTTTTAAAAAAAGATAGGCGTCCACCGCTCGTAGTCAGCGGGACTGAGAAGGAGCAGGGCTGCTTGCAGTCAGCAGAGGAAGCAGATAAGTTTTAAAATAGATGTCAAGTGCCCCCCACGAGCAAGCCCTCTGCCACAGGGCTGCTCGAGTACACTCAGCAAAAAAGGGGCGGAGCCTAAATAGGCTGATGACGAGGGTGGGCGGAGTCAGCAGGGCGGGTTGGGAAGGGTTTTTTAAAAAAAGATAGGCGTCCACCGCTCGTAGTCAGCGGGACTGAGAAGGAGCAGGGCTGCTTGCAGTCAGCAGAGGAAGCAGGTAAGTTTTAAAATAGATGTCAAGTGCCCCCCACGAGCAAGCCCTCTGCCACAGGGCTGCTCGAGTACACTCGGCAAAAAGGGGCGGAGCCTAAATAGGCTGATGACGAGGGTGGGCGGAGTCAGCAGGGCGGGTTGGGAAGGGTTTTTAAAAAAAAGATAGGCGTCCACCGCTCGTAGTCAGCGGGACTGAGAAGGAGCAGGGCTGCTTGCAGTCAGCAGAGGAAGCAGGTAAGTTTTAAAATAGATGTCAAGTGCCCCCCACGAGCAAGCCCTCTACCACAGGGCTGCTCCAGTACACTCGGCAAAAAAGGGGCGGAGCCTAAATAGGCTGATGACGATGGTGGGCGGAGTCAGCAGGGCGGGTTGGGAAGGGTTTTTTAAAAAAATATAGGCGTCCACCGCTCGTAGTCAGCGGGACTGAGAAGGAGCAGGGCTGCTTGCAGTCAGCAGAGGAAGCAGGTAAGTTTTAAAATAGATGTCAAGTGCCCCCCACGAGCAAGCCCTCTGCCACAGGGCTGCTTGAGTCCATTTGCTGTTGGAATTCTGTTGGTCAGGCCCTTTTCACATCCCATTTGCACTTGGCACCACGTGTGCGAATGTAGTGTAATTATGATTTGTAATAATTGTTCAGGAATTCTTAGGTTCCTCAGTTTTTTCCAGAGAGATGGTCTGTCTACTCGATCAAATGCGGTAGAAAAATCGATGAAAGCTGCGCATACCGGTTGGGATTTTCCTACAGCGTATTTGTCGAGGATTGTTTGCAATATCGCGATGTTATCAATAACCGAGTGCTTTGGCCTGAAACCGGCCTGATACAAGGGAATTAAATCCTGAGAAAATGCCCAGTTTTTGAGTTGGTCCAACACTTCAGCGGCGAAGATTTTCCCCGTGGCATCTTGTAATGCTATTTGGCGATAATTACCGGCCTGATGTCTTGATCCTTTTTTTAAAATCGGTATTATAATACTCCCCTTCCAGGATTTTGGCACTGTTCCTGTTTTGAAGATGAAGTTAAAAAGGGGAGAGAGCATCTTACTCCAACCCCTAGGGTCAGCCTGTAGGACCTTGATTGGTATTTGGTCTGGGCCGGAGGCGCCTGTGGATCTCGCCTTTCGGATATGCATTTCTATTGAGAACAGAGAGGCGTGTCCGATCGGAGCGTTGTTTCCTTCACTGTTGTTTCCTGTGTTTTCGGCCGCTTCATTACTCGTATTTTCTCTGTACAAAGCTGTCAGGTAGATTTCCCATTCTTGAGGTGGGACTGGGATGGAGTGCAGGGCCTTCTTTGTTCCGGTTTCCTTTGCAATTATTGACCAGTATGATCGTTGGTTGCGCTTTTTTGACGCAATTTGTAAGTCGACCCAGTTTTTGTCCTGCGTTATTCTTTTTAAACGACACTTTTCTCGCTTGAGTTGATTTTTCAGTTTATTAATTTCTACCTGCCTTGTAATTGAGCGGTCCACATATTGAGCTCTAATCAGTTTGTTTAGACTTTTTGCAATTGCAGAATTCGAGGTTTTATTTTTGTTTTTATTCTTTACTGGTACAGCTTGTTGCAATTTGTTTTGAAAAACTTGCTTTAGATTCTCGATAATGGATTCAAAGTTTGTTATTAGGTCGGCGGAGTATTCTATGGATAAAAGATGGTTTGTGTCAATTAAGGTAGTTATTTTGTCTAACATGGTTGAGTTCCAGTAGATCCGCCTTTGATTTGTTTTTGTCTCTACTGTGCTATGTTTGTACATGATTTGACTAGGTGAGCAGGTGCTTATTTTCCATTGCGTGTGTAATTGCAGGATTGCGTGGTCACTCTCTTCGGTGAAGTAGGTGCGAAGATGTGAAGCGGACTCAAACAACTCCATGCTGCAGATCATATAATCTAGGATTGAAAGGGTACCATTTCCCCGTCTTGTGTGGGATGCGGGGATGTCTCCTTCCACGTTCCCGTTCAGTATAATTCCATTTAATAATGGAAGTGACGCTAATAGCATTTTCCCCCTTTTATCAGCCCTGCTTCTGGTCGGGAATGTTGGCACCGGTATTTCTAGAGCTTCATCTATATATCAGTTCGCCCAGTTGGAGATTTCGATGTTTGATATTTTGCCGTTGAAATCACCCATGATCAGGTATGGCAGATAAGATTGAGCTTCGATTATTTGCTGAATGGCGTCAAGGGTTTCCTCAAGTTGGACATCGTTCTTTGATCCGGGGGGGGACGTATACATTGAAAAGTAATAGACCTTTTTGAGTGCTTAAGGGATGACTCTCCATCCTGATCTTTATACACTGGAATTGCTTAGAATTGGTGTCAATAATCTCTGGGGCCCAGAGATACTCATCCCTTAATAGGATAGCTATCCCTCCCTTGGCGTGTCCTCGTTTGGCTTCCTGCGCAGGGGTGTCATAAACAAAATAACCGTCCTGGTTAAAAGATTTTATTGACCAGGTTTCCTGTAGTGCCAATATATCTGGTCGATTTTTTGTTGCTTCCGTCATTTTATCTGTAGTTTTCCCTGCCATGTTCCAAGATATGATCGAGAGGCCGTTGCTAAACGGATTGAGTCGTATACTTCACGTTTTTCCCACCGTTCAGTGACTCAGAAATCCATGACCAAGACTGGAGTATTTTTGCTGCTTCCTTTGCTTCCGCGTCTTGGCTCCAAACTTCTCTTTCTCCGTTCTTTACTAAAATCCTTAGATTTTGGTTTGGATTTGAATTTGTTACTGAGTCATCTGTGTATAGGTAGTTTTGTTGTGGGTATGGGGGTTTTCCCATAAGGGTCCTTTGAACCATTTTTTCGGATTGTTAACTGTGGTTTCCTGTGTTGGGATCAAATCGTAGCCATATTTATGTAAGGTCTCCTGTTCTCTTAGGATGATCCCTGGTAACACCGGTGACCAAAATACTACCACCGCTGTTTTGGTATTTTCTTTATCTGGGAATATTACTAAGTCAATCTCTTTACTTGTTAAGGTTTGTAACGGAGTAATACGTTGGAAAAGATTGACTATTCTACCACGATTTAGTGGGACACTATCTGTGGGAAAAAGCTCTGTTATTTGTAAATATTTTGACAATGTTTCTTCCCCAGGTGGGGCTTTTTTGTCATAATCTTCTGGCCCTTTGAAGGGCTCCCTTGACCCAGAGGTAGTTCGATTGAGGTGAAATTTTTCGGCTCTTGGATTTAAAGTGGTATTTTGTTGAGGAATTGTTATGTCTTCGTTTGCTGCCGCGTTTCGATTTGTTCCCTTTGTGGGAGTCAGTGTTTTTGTGCTTTCTTCATACTCGTGCTGGGAAGCAGGGGGGATTATTGCTTCCTGGAATTTGAGCCTACGCGCTTTCTTCTTTTTGATTCTTCGTTGCGGTTTTCCTCTTTTTTTCCCAGCTCCTTCTTGGTTCTTCTTGATTTTTTGTGTATCCCTCGCTTGTTCGCCGTCGAGAATGATGCTAGCCTTCTTTTCTTGATCAATCACCGAATTGGACGTTGTTGGTTTATTTTTGGTGTTTGCAAAAATAGGATATTGGTTGTGGACGTTAATTGTGTCTTCGCTGAAGAGTTTCTTTAGGGAATATATAATTGGCTCCTGATTTTTGTTCTGTGATCCCTTGTTTGATGTTCCTTTCGTTTGAATACCGATATCGCTTTTTCCCTGATCTTGTGGCGTATTGTTGATATTGTTATTACTTGTTGCCTCTTGAATGGATACTGGGATTTCTTGTTTGTTTATTGACTCGGTGTGTTCTGTTTTTCTTTTTTCTTCTACTAGGAATTTTAGAATTCCTATTTGGACATCGAGGGTTTGGTCAGAATTCTCCAGAATGTGGCCTAAAAGTGAAAGAACAGACTCTAAAATTTCTTGCAGGATAAGAAGTGACTTAGACACAGGTGTGTTGTGATTAGTTAAGCTGGAAGATTTAAACAAGTAAAGGTCTGGTGAATAATCGAGATCAGCCAGGGATTTTTGCAGTGTACTGGTAAATAACTCCTCTGGCCTTTTTTGCGATTCAGGCTTCTTTTCGTCTTCCTTGACAATTGTATCTGGGCGTGAGTTGTTACAGTCCGTACTGCCTTGGATATTTATTGGACTAGAGGTAATTAGGCCGGTTAAGACAGATTCCAGGGGGGATTCCTCTATAGTTAATGGACTGGTTTTTTGTTCTGGATCAAATTCTGGGTTTGTTAGGTTTTGATCACCTGATTGGTCCTGTGAAATTCCCGATATGTTTTCTCCACCCTCCTTCAACACAGGTTTTATTCCTTCGTTTTGCGGTTGGCTTTCTATTTGGTCATTGGTGGTTAGTGTGGAAAAATAATTAGTTATTGCAGGGGTCCTTGTTATCCGTCCACTTTTCACCGCTTTGTTGGAGGACTTCCTAATTGCCTCTCCAGCTCCCATTCGTTTCATAAAAATGGTTCGCGACCTCAGTTTCTTGAAAGCCATTTCCTTAACTTGGGGCGGGAATTGTTCCGACTTCCCGGGGGGTATTTATTTTTGTTTTTATTTTGGGCTGCCCCACGTGTTACCTGGTGAGTTAGTGGGCAGTGAAGAGGCGCCAAGATCCCTCTAGGCGTAAGACAAAGGCTGAGTGGGCTTGCTTTGAGGGGGCAGGGCGCTGGGCGCTTTGGTGGGGGGTCACTCGGGTGGGGAATGGCAGCGCTGACCGCTCAAATCACCACCACCCCCTTCCCCGAACCCAGGTGCCCCTCTCACCGTCTCTCTGTCGGAGGCCACCACTCAAGCTGGCCGTCTCCTTCCTCTGAGTCCACCGGATCCCGGGACTCCTCACTGACTCCTCAAGCCACTTCAGTGCTGGTGCGCCGCTGGCACTGCGAAGTGCCGTCGCTGGTCCTCTCCTTCCACTCCGGTCCACCTCAGTCCATTCCCCAATCTCCTCTGCTCCGCAGGTCGACGGTGGGCCTTTTAACTGTACAGGTCGCGTTCTCCACTAGGGCCGCCTCCGCCCGGCGTTTCACGCTGTAGAGACCTGGGTGCTCGGTCTCGCCTTAGTTATTGTCGGCTGATTGCGTCTGCCGGCTGTGCTTCAGATCGCGCTGCCGGCTGTGCTTCAGATCGCGCTGCGAGTACCCAGCGGGTTGGCGGGCGGGCAAGGTTACTTTCGGACGTGGAGTTGCACCTCTCTGCTCCGTGCACTTGAGACCCGACTACTTGGTCTCAGTTTTGTAATCGCTGCAGGAGCGGGTAGGCACTGCTACTTGGACTGCCTACTGGTCGCGATGCAGGGAGCGTTCGCGGGGCGCCCCGTGGGCCGGCTGGCAGGCGGGAGTTCTTTCGGTCGTGGTGTTGAGGCAAGCCTCCCGCTCCGCTTCACTACTACTCCTGCTTCGCTCCGCTCTGCTCCACTCTGGTCGGCGATCCGTCTCTCTGGTTCTGTTCTCTGGCGCCCTCTGCTGCTTCTGACAAATCTCGTCGGCGATCCGTCTCTCTGGTCCTTTTATATTGTATACTATGTATTTATTGATTTTAGACACTGCATTTATGAAATGTAAAAATTGAATGCATGTTTTTATTGTCTTTTCTTAAATACTTTTAAAGTGTGGAGGCTTATGTTCCTTGTATTGTCTTTTATGATTTTAATTAATCGAAATAAAGATTCTTTGACTGACTGACTGACACGCAACTTCTGTTCACCTGCGTGTTTAGAGGTAGTGAGATAAAAATCTGCCTAGCTGAGGTTTTTTCCTGACTCAGAGGGAGCCATTTAAAGTGCAATCCCGAAAAGTCGGAGATTATTCTTTTTGATTCCAATTTCAGTGTAGAGTAGCGCCTTTGGTGTCCACTGGACATGTCCCTCACAAAGTGCTCCATTACCACAGTAAAAAACCTTGGGGTGAAGTTGTACTCAGACTTGTCTATGAAGACCCAAATTCAAACTGTGGCCGGCACCTGCTCTGGGCTTTTAAAAAATGCTGAGGAACTTCCTCCCCCTGCTTCCGGTTTCTCTCAGAAAGACAGTAGTTCAGGCCCTCATTGCATCAAGGCTGGACTATGCAAATGTCCTATATTTAGGCTTACCGGAATATCTTCTGAGCCGCCTACAGATGATTCAGAATGCGGCGGCCGAAGCTATTCTGATGATAGGACCTAGAGATCATATGACCCCCATTTAAAATCTCTCCATTGGCTTCCAGTGCGTACGAGGGTCCAGTTTAGGGCTCCCACCTTGGCCTTTAAGGTCTTACACAACTCAGGGGCCCATTACATTAGGAAAAGGATGCATCACTACGCCCCTCAATGGACATTGAGGTCCTCGATGCAGTACCTGATAACCACTCCTAGGTTCTCCCATTCTTTCATGGGCGGCCGCTCTTTTCAAGTGGTGGCATCCGGCTTGTGGAACGGTCTCCCAATTTCTCTTAGACAGACATCTAACTTAAGTGTGTGGAGGAGGAAATTAAAGATGTTCCTATTTCAACAGTAGCATTAGCCTGTAGCCTCGTGTTCTTTCTGACTGTTTCTGTGGTTGTTATCCCCGAGATACTCCGTGGAGTAGCCATGCGCTTTACAAATACCCAATTACAATTACATTGCTATTACTTTCACTGATGATACCATAGCAAGAGTTACTGAATGTATTTGTGTGTGTCTCAAGCATGGAAAGAGCAGAAGCTTTGTTGGCAAGTGTTATTGTGTATGTTGAAATCTATATTGTGCACTGCTCTCACATCACTAAAGTTTGGGGTACAATTATTACTTCCTGTTTAACTAGGTAAAGTCTAAGTGCACTTCATGTGAGGCCAGGCTGACCACTTTAAATTACAGCATAGAAATGTATGTAATTTTTGGAATTTTGTGTTATGCTTCTTATGTGACATTCCAGACATTACAAATTATGCCACTTTAGTTAAATGTGGACAATTTGCTGTAAAAATATACCACAAATGTATAATGTTCAGTAAACATTTAATACAAATGAACAGTAACAAGAGAATGGGACCCATTGTTCGCAGTGCTTTTGTTTAACAACATGCTCCAGCCAAAAATTGACATGAGGATGAATTTCACACTATAATATAGCTTGGATATAATGGATCTGCATTTTGAGTAATAACACATAATTTGGTGCAAATTTGGCATGATTTCAAAAATTATGTGAAAGAATATTATGCAAATTATGCATACTCTTTTACGCAAAATCTGTGAGAAGGGACAAAGCTGCTGTTCACAACTGATTATCCACCAGTGGATTTCTGGGAACATGCCTATGTTAAACAGTGGTAATGCTGAGCTGTGACGAATTCTGTGTAGTGAGGATGACTATTAAGCATGGGCGGATCTAGCGGATCTCGCGTACGCGAATTTGCCTATTTATGGATTCGCAATCCGCGAGAATACGCGAACTCTCGCGGATTTGCGGATTTTCCCGTTTTTTGTGTTGGCGAGCGTTCGCGCGGATTTTGGGACAATTTCGCAATTGCGAACTTACTTTTCGGCTCGCAACGGCCGCGACTATGTTGTTTCTACGTCTGGTTTATCATCACAGGTTCACAGCACCCTCTGTTTCACCACTGCCACCCTCTGGGACACCCATGCCACCCTCTGGTACATCCTCACTGCCACCCATTAGGTTTGTTTATCACTGTAGTTTATGGGGGTTGAAAAAAGCAAGCACACCTCTCCTACTTCAACTGCCATGAATTAATTTGGGGTTGATTAATGTGTCAGTTATTTTGAAAGTTCCAGTCTGGCTGGCACCTGCTTCCTTCCTTATCTGTAATTTGCTTTCTGTTTGCAGTGCAATTTTTTTTCACAGGACCTTTATGGTCTACTTGTAGCTATTCTATGAGCCTGCTGTTTGGGTCATAGCAGGGTCATAGAATAGTTGCAAACTCTGGAGGGGCCCCTCAGGAAGCACTAGAGTGAATGTTACTAATGTTAAGTTTGAACTTTTGCACCTGCTCATTGCTTTCAGTTTAGCAAAAATCGTTTTTTCTGCAATTTCGCGCGTTTTTTGGGGCGCGAATCCGTGCGAGATCGATTTCGGAAGCCGCGAATGCTTGCGAATACACTAAGTTTTTCTTTGCGACGTGTATGTTCGCGTGATTTTGTGCGTGTTCGCGAGGCGCTTGTAGCTATACGTTTGCCAAGTTACCCTAGCGGTCGTACACGGGCGCGGCCATCTTGTTTGCGTGACGTAATTCCGTTTCCGGCCGCTATGTGTAATCTCGCAAACTGTGCTGCTCGCTAGTACAATTTCGCGCGTGCTCGCGAGGAAAATCTTGCGCGAACTTACCCACGCGGTCGTGAACGGGCGCGGCCATCTTGTTTCTCATTCATTGCTATGGTTCTGGGCATGCTTTCTGTATCCTCTCTGAATCTCTGCCATCCTTTGCTTGTTTGAAGTTTATTTGATCTATTTTACTTATTAATCTATCCCTCTATTTTTCTAGCTCTATATTTTTGTGTTTTCTGCTGCTTTTAGTTACTTTTAAACTACTTTTTTAAACTCTTTTCTTTTCTTCTTCACTATTCTATTTCTTCTTTATCATTTAACTTTATTTCTGCCCAGACCATGGTAAAGGGAGCCGGGAAGCACCCTGAGAAGGGGAAGGGTCCCGCACCCCGTGCCCGGCTCCCGTGCGGGCGTTTGAGGGGGGAGCAAGTGGTGCCACGGGAGATCTTTAGCGCGGAGGAGGTGGCCGCACTCATCTTCCACGTCCAGCGCCGCCTCCCCAAGACGATCCTGGGAGGCGGCAAGATCGCAACCGGCTATGGCATCCGGGAGCGCCGGAAGCGGTGGGAGAAGGTGTGCCGGGCCATGTTTAAGCTCTCTGGGGTCCGGCGCATATATAACCAGGCCACCCACCACTGGACAGATGTCATGGACCGGGAGCGGGACTTGCTGGACGCGCTCGGCGTAGAGGTCCCCGGGCTTGGTGAGTAGTAGTAGCTATTCATCACTATTCTGTTTTATACGGCTCTGTCATTTGCAAATCGTTGTTCTTTACCAAGAGCAATAATGCTGCCGATTACATTGTAGGTAAATTATATTTCAAAATCTTCTATGCATTTCAGGTGCACTGCTCTCCTTCTCAGTAGCCTTGCTTGCTACTATGCTTATTTGTTTTGTATTTTGTGTTCATTTCATTGGCCTGAGAAATTATGTATGAGTGTAGTGTAAATATAAGAACTGCGTAATGCTAGACACTAAGGGTCATATTTTCAATTACCGGCGCATCCCTGCAAAGTAGCAGGGGTGCGGCAGTAATTGTGTGCCATGCCACCACCACCCATTGGCCCAAAATGTCACAGAAGCCTTACGCATCTGTGCCGTAAAGGCGGCGCATTGCTGGAGTTGCGTGCCAACGATGGCGCAGCTCCAGCAATGCTCTGGGGTACCCTATCTCCCCAATGCTGCATCAAGCCGTACGTCGGCTTCAAGCGCGCAGGGTTTGAGTCATGCATCATTGTCCTAAAAGTGACCGATTGACATCTTGTAGATTTCCCTCAGCCACTTTTAGGATTCGTTCCTGCGCAGGTACGCCCTCCCTTGCGCCGGAACGCCCCCTGATGGCGCAGGGCTTTACAACGTGATGCATATATACGCCGCACCAACACCATGGCGAGTCTTTTGTTCTGCCGCTGCGTCACAAAAGTCATGCAACAATGGAGGAAAATGAGCCGCAAGGGACTTCTAAATCAGCCCCAACAGACTGAAGTCCAGTCCTTCCTTTAGACACATGGCTATAAGAAGAAATAGTGGCGGTGGTCGGTGGATTGATAGTTTGAGTATTCACTGATCTGCAAGCAGGATGGACTTTGTCTGTCACTTCGCGTGCTGCGGACTGCTGCCTGCCAGGCCTAGGCAAACCTCTTTAGTAGTCTGTTTATTGAGTTACATAGGAACTTTCTAAGTCAACGGTCCGCAAATCAGGCAATACGAATAACGTAGTATACCACATGAGATAGATCCCGTGGAATAGTTGTCTATCTATTTGCTATTTCTCCAAAATATTTTGTTATTGTTCTTTTGAAATGTTTGATTTGGTTGACAAATCTCATCCATGTTTTCTGGTCTTTCTTTCTTTCATGTTGTACATCAGCTCCCCCCAAGGGCAAGAGGACACAGGAGGAGGGTGCTGTTCAGGAGGATGCAGGCCAGGATCGGGCAGGCGAGGGCTCCTTTGCTGGCCCCAGTAAGTTTAAATTTTAATAAAGAGTACCTATTTTTTCCTAGCGTTCCTCATTCGATTTTTTCTAAATCGTCTTTGATCTTCTTGTAGACTGGATATAAATTCTTATCCTGCCTCGAATATGACTCCATGTGGTATTACTAGATTATTCTTATTAGTCTGTCTGTGTAGCTAACTAAGATTGGACATTTGGCAACTCCATTGTACTCCCATTCTATTCAGCAATAGCTCTATGCACTGTCTCCTTACTGACTAGATAGTGTGGCAGAGTCATTTAGCTCCCGAAGTCACCGATGATTGATCCCCAATGATCTTTAGATTATCCTACGCAGGACAAGAGTACGGAGTCACAGTCAAGAAGTGTCAGAGGCACTCATGCTTGCAAAAATTCCAAAACCTTTAGCTCATCCACTCTAGTCTGGAGGACCAAAAACCACAGAGTCTATTTAAGTTTAATAGCTTTATTAAAGGTAAACACATTTATTAAAATCAACTTTGTCATAAAACTATTTAACTGAAAACGGAAAAGTGCTTAGTGCTGACGATTAATTAGACACATTTCTTGTGGTCGAGCCGAGCTCTCACCTGGTTTGAACTTGATCCTGGACTCGTGTTCTTAGAAGTCAAGCTTCTGTCTGTTAGGAGAAAAAGTGGTGCGTGTTAAAAATAAAAAGCAAGCATTCATCAGTTGTGCATAAAAGTGCAGCAAGACAACAGCCTTCCCTGGAAAAAGGGACATTTTTACTTTAGAGTAGACAGTCACAAATTATTACATTGTATTCTGTTTTTTTAACATTTCTTTATTACTCCTAGACCAAATATTATATAGTAGTGAGTGGTGTATTCTAACATTCTTAAATGTACTTTGTAGGTGGAACATCTGGTGGCGGGGCCAGCGCGGAGGTGGCGGTGTTGGGCGAGGACTCGGAGGACTCTGGGGAGGAAGCGGTGCAAGAGCCGGCGGACGGTCCTGTGGGGGTTCCCACGGTGGTGGCGGGAACAGGTAAGCTATATATTCCTTACTTATTGAGATTGAAGACTGCATAGTGTGCTTTCTGCACAGGTGTATTACAAATCAACCAGGTAGTAGCCTCCTCGAAATGTACTCCGACTTAGCTGTGAAGTTTTTGGTGAGAAGAATCCCAATAAGATCTTAGATGAACGTGATGGATGGGATGAACGAAAAGCGAAAGAAGGGTGTAAGTAAGTGGGACGCAAAATTTTATGATGGCTGGCAAAGAAGAACGATATGTGTTTGCTTGGCCCCCGAGGTGGCTGGGAAGGAAAGAATATGGTATGGTGCATGGCTGGGTCAATGATGAAGCAAGGATGGGTGGAAGGACAGCAGCCTGGGTGGGTGAAATAGAAACTGTATGTGTGCGTATACTTTGAATGAATGGATGCCTGGAGCATGGTATTCTCTGACTCTTAGATAGCACATGTGTATCTAGAGAGAGTAGATGGTCGCTGGATGAACTAAGTGTTACCTTGAAGAGCATGTACCACCGCACCCGCACGTCCGTTCCAGTGTAGGGAAGGCAAGGAAAAGAAATTGTAAATGTGTCCAATACTACCATGAATAGTAGCAGTACTTTGTATTGCAACTGCAAGCACAGCATATATCCTGTTATTACGGTGGACACTCCGTACCTCTCTTAATAACTTTAGTTTAGTTGTAGTACGTCATTCATGTGTGGGTGTATCACTGTTCACTCAATATTAAGCAAAGCACCTAAAGTCATCCCAAATGTCATCAAATACGTCCCATGTGAAGTGATAGATAATCAAATTATTTAGCTTCTTCATTTTCCTTTTCTAGTACTCATTTGCACTGTAGGGTGAAAGGTAAATTAATTAAGCAGTAGCCCTTGTAACAGAGTATTCTCAGTGCCACCCGTAATAGAAAAGTAATAGCTTCACCACCTGCATGTACTGGACCGGTACAGTAACGCCAGTGTGTCTCACTCATCATGGTGTGCAACTGTTTTTCTCGGGTGCAAGTTCACTGTGCTGCCATTCTGCCGGCTTGCATAAGATAACGTACCAATTTTCCTAAACAAGAGAGAAGAAGAAGAATAAGACTGGGGTACTGTCATAGTCGACTGTAATGGAAGTCCATAGTGGTCGTAGAATTTGTTCATTAAACTACCACTAATGTTAGAGCAAGGATGCAGAAGTGGGAGGTTACATAGATACTGTCCTCAATAGTTATGTACTGTGCTTTCAATTTGCTACTTGTACTGTGACCCAACTTTCGGCTCATTCACTTTGTGTTATTAATGCTAAGGAGCATTGGTTACAGACTATGTCTTTCTTTCTTCATATAGTTGCTCCTTCCAAATCAACATCACGGAGGGAGCAGGCTCGAATGGCCCGGCAACGGAGGCTGGATGCCACTGTCGCCGAATATCGGCGGCTGGTGGCCCTGGAGGAGGAGGAGGACACGCAGTCGACCGGTGCAACCACCACAACATCCTCGACTGGGACAGCTGCATCCTCCTCCGTGACCCCACGGGCCGCCAGCATGCGCAGTGCTCCAGCGGTACGGAGCCGGGCTAAGAAAGCCAACCGCCACCGCCAAGCAGCAGAAAGACCAGCTGCCCCACACAGGAGCTGCAAGGCACGCCAGTGCCGCCTAGGAGTCCGAATGTCTTACCTGGAGCAGGAGGTCCTTACGTACAAGAACTTGGTGGAGGGCCTCCGCTTCGACCTTGCCACCCTCCGCAAGGAGTATGATGCCCTGGCCTTTTTTTAGAGACTTTTGGGGGGTGGGATTTGAGAGTTGGGTTCTTTTTGGGACTTTTCAAAGACAATCGTTGGGGTTAGGGAGGGTCTTGAGGGAGATTATTTTGTTAGGGCTACATAAATATACTTTTTTGAACTTTATCTGACCATACCTGTTTTTTACAGCTTTTCAGTCTGGTGGGTGGGGGACGGGGGTGTAACAGTAAGTTTGTTTTCCTGAACAGTCGTAGGACTTTAGTAGTACTACCGTCAATCTCTCGTCTAGTCCTAATACTCCATTATACTACCTCCCACCAAACGCTTATCTTACCTGTAATTTGTGTTAGAAATTAGGGCTAGGCCCAGGGCTGGCTCCACGTGAAATGGGGATTAACGTTGGCAATCCTGGGCGGGTGAAATTTCCTCATTGCGGTGGTACTAGTGGTGTGACACAGTGGCAGTTGCATGCCTATGGAAAAAAAGAAAACGTTTCCTGGTTTGTCCCTACTGTAGCATTACAACAGTTACGGTACGATCGAGAATATAGCAGGTGACAGTACACTAGAACAGTGCCATAATGTAGCCTAACAAATGGTAAAGTATTTGCTTGCAAGTATAACTAGTACTTGCGTTGAATTTATTTGACATTGGCTTCTACTACTAGAAGAAATAGTACTGAAGCTGAGTAAGTCTAGAAGATATCCTCGTATTCCTTCGCCAGCCTGTTGCTATGACCTTATCCTCCCCAGCAAGTGTGTGGAATTATTGATGTCATTTTAGTCAGACATCAAGCAAAACAACACAGCCCGGGGGAAGAGGGTTAGGGTTTGGAAAATGGATGGGAATGGGGGTTTCTTTTTGGGTAGGTTTTGTGGAGAGAAGAAAAAAAGTGCACAGCCTGGACAAACAATAATTGAAGATAAAGAAATCTTTTGGTACAAACTAAAGCTAAGCACATGCAGTCACACTCATAGAAGAAAACAATGGATACTGTATCTGTATTCTGTATGTTGTTGGAGTTGTCCTGTTGAATTTGGTAAGTAAGTTGCATGCAGCAAACAATTCCTCTTATTAGCGGCACTCCTCCATTCCAGCTGACGCTTCGTCCATCAATGTTGGTGACCACTGACAGAAGACACCCTGTCCACTGCCTGCCTGGCGGTTGTTGACTGAAACCCGGCCTGTAATTATTGAACGGAAAACAGGAAGTGCTATTACAATACCACTGATAAATAAAGAAAAGGTATGTACGCTGTGTGGTGCAAAAAGTCACACTTTGATTTCCCTAATAGACAGTACAATATTTTTGAAATTGCGTGCTCTGTCTGAGTCACCTTTTTAAGGATAAATAAGTATGGCAAAAATATTATAGCGGATCTTTCCCCTCAAGGTAGGTGTACTGTAAACTGTGTTTTAGAACACAATTTGACCTTCCCAGCAATGCTCCCACCAAGACCCTTACTAAAGCCAGTCGCAAAAACTGTAGAAGACCCCCAATAGGATCTCCAAAAACGATGCCTAGCAGAAAAATGGTGACAAAACGTACTTTGAAAGTAACAGTAGGCCCAAATACACCCTTACCGACCGTGGATTGTATTCAAACCACTTGCAAGCAAGCAAAAGTATCCATAGCCAGCATCGCTCCAACAGTGCTCTAAAACCCCAGAACTGCGTTGCAATAGAACACCCCGAAACACATGCAATCCTGCTGCTAGGGCTAACCCTAACGAACCCTAACTTACAAAAAGTGCCAAAAGGTGTTTCCTTATGGATTTTGTCCAAAACACTTCTATCCGTTATTAGACCTTCCCAGGAATGCCCCAGCCAAGACCCGCCAACCCACCCGCAAAAAAGCACGCGACAACACCCCCAAACAGCGAAAAAGATAAATCTCATACTTACTATATCTCTCGGCCTTCGGTCCAAACGCGCTGTGCAGCTAGGTCATCATCATAACTCCTGTTTTCCACCACGGATTTCCTGAAAAGCAAATGCAATCAAGATTAGACTGTCGCAGCAGTGCTTCGACAGAGACCCCGGCCGCAAACCCACCCACGAACAGCAGGAAGCCCCCCAAAACGCTACATTGAGCAAGATGTCAGAAGAAATAGCAAAAAAACCGCTTTTCCTTAAGGTTTTTGTCCAAAACACTTCTATCCGGTATTAGACCTTCCCAGGAATGCCCCAGCCAAGACCCGCCAACCCACCCGCAAAAAAGCATGCGACAACACCCCCAAACAGCAAAAAAGCTAAATCTCATACTTACAATATCTCTCGGCCTTCCGTTCAAACGCGCTGTGCAGCTAGGTCACCAATCATCATAACTCCTGTTTCCCACCACGGATTTCCTGAAAAGCAAATGCAATCAAGATGAGACTGTCGCAGCAGTGCTCCCAGACCCCAAAACTCACCCACAAACACCCGGAACCCCGCCAAAGAGCACCTCAAAGGCAAGCAAGTCAGCAAAAACAGCAAGAAATTTCCACCTCATATTTGGTCCAAAACACTTTTATCCATTATTAGAGCTTGACAGCAATGAGCCCAAAGCCGTCAACTCACCCGCAAAGAAGTAGAACACCCCCACAAGTGCTGAGTCTTTCTTCATTGGGCGTAATCCAGCACTCTGCTTTGAGGGAAATCGCAGTCTGGAGGAGGAGGATAGAGGAGCATGTTCTTCTGAACTTGTGAACCTGAGGAATGTAGACTGCGGCACCTTCAAATCAATAAGCAAACAAGTGAAGACAGTTCTGCTGATGGGCTTGTTTTTGTGGTTAGGTGATTAAAGTTTGAATTAAATTAACTGTGCAAAACAAAGAAAGACAGACACACAGGAATAAAAGTGAATAAGGACGAAAAAGAAAGTTATTGATTCATTGTCTCATTTTCAGGGCTCGCTGTCAGGGAATAAGAATAAGAGTTCGTCATCATACTCTGCTAATTCAGGCAGGATGAGGTCAGCGTCACCGAACAGAGAACAAATTCCCTCATCTACGTTGCTGTCCTCCTCGTCTTCATGCGGCGTGCTTTCTCGTACTTTGTAATCTGGTGGTATGAGGTGCTGATTCATCTTGATCATTGTTAGCCTCTCCACATTTTTGGGCGAGAGGCGGCTCCGTTTGGGAGTTACAATGCCACCAGCAGCACTGAAAACACGTTCAGAAGACACACTTGTGAGTGGGCAAGACAAGTAGTTTATAGCCAGGTTGGAGAGCTGTGGCCACAATTGTTTTTTGCCATGCCAATACTGCAATGGCTCATCATTAAGAAAGACCTCTGTTGAGTCATTCAGATAGTCCTGCACCATCGACTCAAGGTCATCAGCAGTTCCTCCACTTTGCTTACTTTTTGCTGTGCCTGTGACTTTTTTTCGAGAACCATACCCAAGCAAACTTAGCCAATCCTCTACAGCAGCCACTGTTACTGTTGTGTGTGGTGCAGATGATCCAGTTGCCGGTGTCTTTAACGGCTGAGAGGTCTCTTGTGCCCCAGCCACAGGTGCAGAAGTGGATTCTTGTGACTGGGGATGGCCTGCTGATGCTGATGCTGATGTACTGCCTTCTCCTTCAATAACCTGCCGTTCTTTTTCAAACCTCTTGGCTGACCAGGCTAGCCAATGTTTGTACTTTTGAACATCTTCATCAGTAAAAGGAAAGAATGCTTCGCCTGCCAGCGCCTTTTTGTAGCGTGGATCCAGAATAGTAGCACAAATGTAATGCTGTTCTGACTTGATCTTTTGAAGACGTTCATCACCACGTAGGCGCTCTAATAATTTCTCAGACAAAATAAAAGGGTCTTTTTTTTTTACATCTTTTTCAAACTCAGAAGACACCGCCATCAGTTGGTGCTCCAGCATGCACAACAATGGGATAGCTTTTCCCAAATTACAGTCCTCCTGGCTGACTGCACGCGTGAAGAACTCAAAAGGACGAAGCATGTCTGTCAGGCTTTTAACTATGTCCCATTGCGCCGCAGCCATCCGCAGGTCCTCCTTCTGAGATGTACCCTCTGTTAAGAAATAGTGATCGAGTACCGTATACTGCTCATACAGACGCTCAAGCATGTAGAAGGTTGAGTTCCAACGTGTTGCCACCTCCTGGATGAGTGCTTTCACTGGCATTCGACGTTCAAGTAGCAGCCTCCTCAGATGCTTCCGAGCCTTAAAAGAATGGCTGAAATGGTTGCACATTTTGCGGCAGGTGGCCATTACCGCGAACGCCGCACTGTCTCTATCACTCAAGAATTTTTGAACTACCAGGTTGATACAGTGCGCCAAACACGGCACTCTGAAATAGCCACCCAGCGACATGGCCTTAACTACATTGGCGCCATTATCCGTGGAAACATAACCAATCTGGCGTTTTTTTGGGGATAGCATTTTCGAGACCTTTTTGTTAAACTCGTCCAAAATGTTTTCGGATGTGTGACTTTTCTCCAAGCCAAACATGGCTAGTGTTGCATGTTTCCGAGCAGCTTTGAAAACTTGGTCCGGGTCAACACCTGCGTTTAGCTTTGCTTTAACACCTGAAAAAGAGACCCAGTGTGCAGTGATGCACATGTAATCAGCGCCTGCGCCACTGGTCCACATGTCTGTTGTCAGATGTATTGTGTGAACAGCACTCTTCTGCAAAGCTGCCCCAATCGCCTCCAGCACATCTTCATGTAGTGCTGGAACCGCAACTCTGGCAAAATAGAACCGGCTAGGAACCTTCCATTTAGGGCAGAGCGTTGCCACTAATTCTAGAAAACCTACCGCTTCTACAAAAGAAAAAGGGAGAAGGTCCACAGCTAGCATTTTAGCCAGCTTAGTGTTATACAGACGCGTCAGTGGGTGGTTGCGTTCATATGGCACGTCTGAAGAAAACATGGTTCTAATGTTGCCCTGGACCAAGCATTTACGGGCTGATAATGACTTCGTTGACCCAATTTTGCTCGCTGGTGAACTTTTGTGCGTTGGTGTCTCACTCGCTCCAACACTCTTAGTGTGCCTCACATTGGGTGTGCTGCTGACAGGGGTACTGGGTGTAAGGGAAGTGTTTGACACGTCTTCTTCCTCCTCGTCATCATCAGATGCAACATCAACGTTTTCTTGAATTCGGGCTTCCTTGATCGCATCTAGGTGCGCAAACCATTGGACAGTGTGCTGTCTCCTAAGATGACCTCTCTGGGCTCCGGTACCATAGTTGGTACCTGACTTACCACGACTAACTGCAAGCTTACAAAGGGTACAAATGGCAAACTTTGGATTTTTTTGACAAACAGTAAAGAAGTCCCAAACTGGGGACTTGAAGTGTCTGTGGGGCCTGGAGGAGGCGGCGATACTGGTGGTGGTGGTCATGAAGCTAATGCCAGTTGAAGTGGAGGATCTGGATTGCCCAACTTTTGTACGTTGTGCACTTTCACCGCCACTAATTAAGGTCGAGGTGGATGGAGGTCCCTTCTTGCCAGAAAGAAATATGGAAGCGGGACGAGTTGGTGTACTACTTAACTCCAATGATTGTGGTGTTTCCACTGCCTCCTCATCGACAACATCATCATCATCACGCTCAGCAGCTCTTCGGGCTAGGGTCAAAATGTCTGTTTGCTGCATGCCCACTGGGGCTGCAGTGACCTTTATGATGACTGGGTCGTCGTTGTCAGAGTCTTCATCAGCAGCAGTATCCGCCACTTCTTGTTGAGCCTCATCACACTCCATAACTCTGAGACTTTGGACGAGCTTCCTTTTACGCTTAACTACCTTTGTCAGATCATGGTGTGCCTCACTGTCAGACGGCAGTTGTGCTTGTGACCCTCCATGCACCTCTGCTTGCGCATCTCCTTGCGCTGCCTCTCCTTCCACATGTACTTGGGCTTGTACTTGCACATGTGATTGTTGTTGCGGCTGTGGTTGTTCAACACTCGTCAGATGAGCTACAACAACCTGTGTTGATTGAGGGACATTGCTGCTGCTTTCTTGCGATGAGCCAACATCACTGGTCGATGGTGATTGAACAAGTAGATTGGCTGCCTCTGCAGCACTCAAGGGCTTGGACTTAAGTTGGCGTGGTGGTGGTGGTGGCACTGAGCCCAATGGAGCGGGGGTGCTGCTGCCAGCTTGGTCCCCAGCAGATCCCGGGCGGGCGGCACACCAGTCTCCTTGGTAACTTGCTTCTTCTGCTCCTTACTGGCACCTTTCTTGCTAGAGGAGCTACAGTTCAGTTATACACCCCAAAAAATCGACAAAACACAGAAAAATCAGCACAATCCCATGCCATCCATGATGTTTACATTGAAGACACCCCACAGAAAGACTAGGGCCATGCAAGTATGCAACACTCACTACCCCTGGGCATAATGGATGAAAAGTAGGCAAAATAAGTGCAGGCCTCAGACACTGCCTCTCTTCAAAATGGCCCCTTACACCCCAAGCCAGTCCACATCAACAGTACACCCCAAAAAAACAGAAAAACAGCCAAAAATCACCACAATCCAATGCCATCCAGGATGTTTACATTAAAGAGAGTGAGACCACACTACATGCACACTCAGTCCATGCACCACTACCCCTGGGCAAAAGGCCCCACCAGCAGCCCCAAAAAACCGACAAAAAACAATAAAATCAGCACAATCCCAGCCCATCCATGGCCTCAATGGTGTTTAAATTCAAGAAGACACCCCTCAGAAACACTAGGCCCATGCAACACTCACTACCCCTGGGCATAATGGATGAAAAGTAGGCAAAATAAGTGCAGGCCTCAGACACTGCCTCTCTTCAAAATGGCCCCTTACACCCCAAGCACATGTTGCCTGTACCAGCCAGCACTCAAGATGGCCACCACTACCACCCACATGGCCAGTCCACATCAACAGTACACCCCCAAAAAACAGAAAACCAGCCAGAAATCACCACAATCCAATGCCATCCATGATGTTTACATTAAAGAGAGTGAGACCACACCACAGGCACACTCAGTCCATGCACCACTACCCCTTGGCAAAAGGCCCCACCAGCAGCCCCAAAAAAATGACAAAAACACAATATTCAGCACAATCCCAGCCCATCCATGGCCTCAATGGTGTTTAAATTCAAGAAGACACCCCTCAGAAAGACTAGGCCCATGCAACACTCACTACCCCTGGGCATAATGGATGAAAAGTAGGCAAAATAGGTGCAGGCCTCAGACACTGCCTCTCTTCAAAATGGCCCCTTACACCCCAAGCCAGTCCACATCAACAGTACACCCCAAAAAAACAGAAAAACAGCCAAAAATCACCACAATCCAATGCCATCCAGGATGTTTACATTAAAGAGAGTGAGACCACACTACATGCACACTCAGTCCATGCACCACTACCCCTGGGCAAAAGGCCCCACCAGCAGCCCCAAAAAAATGACAAAAAACAATAAAATCAGCACAATCCCAGCCCATCCATGGCCTCAATGGTGTTTAAATTCAAGAAGACACCCCTCAGAAACACTAGGCCCATGCAACACTCACTACCCCTGGGCATAATGGATGAAAAGTAGGCAAAATAAGTGCAGGCCTCAGACACTGCCTCTCTTCAAAATGGCCCCTTACACCCCAAGCCAGTCCACATCAACAGTACACCCCAAAAAAACAGAAAAACAGCCAAAAATCACCACAATCCAATGCCATCCAGGATGTTTACATTAAAGAGAGTGAGACCACACTACAGGCACACTCAGTCCATGCACCACTACCCCTGGGCAAAAGGCCACACCAGCAGCCCCAAAAAAACGACAAAAAACAATAAAATCAGCACAATCCCAGCCCATCCATGGCCTCAATGATGTTTAAATTCAAGAAGACACCCCACAGAAAGACTAGGCCCATGCAACACTCACCACCCCTGGGCAAAGGGCCACACCAGCAGGCCCAAAAAAACGACAAAAATCAGCACAATCCCAGCCCATCCATGGCCTCAATGGTGTTTAAATTCAACAAAACAGTTGTATCATGCACCCCTAACCAACCCTGGTCCTACTGGATACTGTGGCTACCCACAATATAATTTATTTAATGCTCTGAAAAAGTTCCAAAATTGTACTTGCAGCAACTGTAATGCCCCAAACAAACTTACTTGTGAAAGTTGATTTCTAATCCAAAAGTGATCCAAAGACAGTCAAAAAGGCCTCAAATCCAAATATCCAGCAGCACCCACAAAAAGTAATCCTTCCAGCTCCAGATCCAAATGAAAGTGACCAGGAGATGGACAAAGCACTGGGAGGTGCCTGCTGGACAGGAACAGGAAGTTGGAGACTGTGGGGCACTTCCTTCCCCCCCCCCCCAAAAATGGACTCCTTGCAAAAAAAAAGGCCATGCAAATGTCAACCTGAGGAGTGATTCTGATAAAAACCATAATTTTCTGAAGGTTTATCCTGTTTGCTGGTGATTTTCTTGTGCAGAATTGCAAAATCTCTATTTCGCGAGTGCGAGATTGTTCCTTTCCGCCGCAACTACGTGTTCGCAATTGCGAACTCTCGCGAGGTGTGCTGTACAAGGTGGCAAGCCGCGATTACGTATTCGCGGGCGCCAAACTCCCGCGGGATCACGCAGCAAGATCTAAAATGGCGCGGCACTAGAAAAATATGATCGAGAAAAACAACTCGGCAAACGCTTAATGACGGAAAGTGAACGCCGTGCACCACGCCGCGCGCCGCAACCAAGCAAAAAATCCGCCGCGAGCGGATTCACGGATTTTCGACAAATTTGCGAGAGTTCGCGGATTGCGAATTTGCCGAAAATCCGAAAAATCCGCGAGCGGAGCGGATTTTACGCCCATGCTTAATGACTATAATATGTAGATGTTTATTTCCAGAACTTCTCCGAACATATTAAGACATTGTAGAATATTTATAAATATAGAATGCAGGGATGTCCCACGTGTAAGTATGGCTCCAAGATCGTATGTTATTGTGCTCATCTCTGGATTCTGTGAAGTGTTATTTACTAAACTATGATGGGTTGACTAAAGGTTCTGGCAGATGGTCTCTTTTCTAATGCAAATGAAAACCTGGCAACCTCTTCAATTACATTTCTGGTTGATATGCCATACCTAAGAGGAAATTCCATTAAGGTGAATAGAAAATTGGCAACAGGTTTTGTGTATTAAATTACTTCAGTTCACAAAGGCTCTAGGATGATGTCACAATGATTGTTTGATACCATTGGTGATGTCATCAGTGATGCAATTTGAGATTGTGAGGAATAAGTTTGTTGATCGACTGGTCTGCGAACCCCGGTCTTCAACTGGCACAAGCCCCAGGGTGAACCATAAAAAGTAACCCTGGGTAGCTAGGCACAAAAAGCAGTCAAACTTAACTTAGAAGCAATGTGCAAAGTATTTATCCAGCACGCAGGCTGTAACAAAGTGAATACACAACACATGATAAATTCCATACCGATTTAAAAACATAGACTACATTTTAACCCCTCCCCTGCTGGTGACGGAACCACTCCGTCATCAGCTGTGGTCGCGCTGTGCTGATGACGGAGCGGTTTCGTCACGGCCCGCTTGGCGCGCCGTGACGGAACCGCTCCGGCTGCTGACGGAGCGGTCCCGTCACCAGCATGCGGCCGCCGCGCGGCCGCCCCGCCCCTTAAGCACCAAAAAACAAAACAAAGGCCAGTACTGGATACCCTTTACCAAGTTATATTATGGTCACCTTATGAACAAAACATAACGGTCCATATTACGTCACAAGTCCAAATTTTTATTATTTTCTTTAGTTGAACTTTCTATTTGAAAATTATTTCACAAATTAATTGTGCATGTATAAGCAGTTCAAACGTTAGACATAACAAAACAGAATCTTATTACATATTTACAATTTACAATTTACACACATCCTCTCTACAGCATTCATTCTTCATTCATACAACTGTACAAACATACACTAAAAACCTTTTGTCAAAAGAGCAATTGAAATAAACAATGAATGGTGATCCCTTTTCGTATTTAACAAATGTTTTCAATTAAATATGTAGAACATTAATTCATTTTTAAGGAAATCCAAAACCTATTGCAAACAGTTTAGTAGTATGACAAAAGAGTTCAGTCACTACTAATGAAGGTCAAAAGGTCGACGCGTTTCAAACCCCCAATTTTGGGGTTCTCATCAGGACCAATCTTTTCTTAGAAAGTCAGTCAATGACCATGCTTGTTTGTGCAGGACACTCGACAGGTACAAAATGACGCTTTTAAAGTAGCGCAGGGTCTCCCGGGTGGCGGTGACTCGTATTGCAGATCCGCTCAATGTTTAAAGTTTGCTCCGTGTGATTCAGGGTGCGGTTTAACCTCGGGGCCAAAAGCCGGTCGCTTCTCACAGTACTGCACTCGGGCACTGCGGCGGAATAGCCGCCGCAGTGAAGGGGTTAATGAATTATTTGTAATTTATATTTATATAGCGCTTTATGACCAACGGTCTCTAAGCGCTTGACATTGGATTTTTGAAAGTTTCTAGTAAAAACTAGCATCTATTGTGTGACTACATTGGAGTAAGTCTAACTGTAATCTACACACTTTCACTTTCATGTGACCCAAGACAGGCTGCAGGCATAAAGGACTAAGGACAGGAAAAGGACAGCTTTCTAAAAAGTGGCATTTTCAAAATTGGATGAAAATCTAACTTTACTATTAAAGAGGGGTTCTCATTACAATTTTATAGCTACTAAACATGATATAGCTATTTGCTTCCAATTAGGAATTACAGCTTATTAAATGGAAAAAGGAATCCCCAATGTTATCCTATGGAAGGGGTAGGCCTCTTAGTAGCGAAAAACTAATTAAGGAGTTGCTAACTACCAGGACATGTACAACTTTAAGCTATATATCCAACCTTTTAATTGCAAAGCACCCTGGCCTATGGGCTACTAGGGCCTACCTTAGGGATAGCTTATATGTAATAAAATGGTTGTTTAAGGCTAGGCAAGGGGGTTTAAAAGTCAGGTCAACATGGCAGTTTAACACTGCAATCAGTCTGCAGTGGCAGGCCTGACACATGTTTTAAGGTACCAGTTAAACGGGTGGCAAAATTAGTGCTGCAGGTCAATTGATAGCCCTAAATTTACAGGGCATTGGTTAGGTATATAGTATATGGTAAAACATTTTGGGAAGACCACTCAAAGGCTGACACGTTTAACAGAGCTGTTATACAAGTTGTCATCAATTATGCCTTTAAACATGAGATATGTAAAATGAACGACCATAAGCAATGCATGGTGGGAGCTCAAGTTATAATTCGTTCAGTAATTTGGTGATTCCAGATGTTTTTTGTTTTTAAACATTCGTTTTTAGCTTATTTCAACAGCTAACTATAATGTCACTTCATTCTCTGCTTTTTTTTGTGACTAAATGAAGGGAACATATAACATACTGCAAGTCTGCATATGGGGTTCATGGCATTTTTACAGTGGATTTCTTTTAGAAAAAGGTATTTTACCAAAACAAGTATGCAACGTGTTGAATGTGTGAGCAAGTTAAAACCACATTCAAGAGGCTTCTTGATTATTGTTGCCCTGAGTAAACCCATTGTAACAATCTGAGGCAGATTGCCCTATTCAGAGAAGGAAATCTATGTGGGGAGATATTACATGAGGAGGTAAGAACACATACAACTGAAACAATAACCCTAAAGTTATTGTTTGTAACTTTATGGACATATTTCTGGCATACTAATGCCAGCGGTAGAAACTCTGTAGTTATTGTTAGGCCAAGTTCTCTTTTGAAAAGTAATTTTTGTTTTGCTAGTGACCTTTGTGCTGTTTACTGAATCTGCAAGACATTTTCCCAAAATGTTTATTTAGTTTAAGTTTGACATACTAAGATTTATGCTGATATGGTATGGTTTGTGGTTAATGGAGCTTCAAAAAAGTAGTGTTTACCTTTCTAATACTCATAGGAATCTCTGCTATCTATTGCACTAAAGATAAGCTGAAAGGAATTATACCAAACTTGGTATGAAACAAGAATTTGTTTCAGAGAAGTGCCTTTGATTGATATGGTATAAACCCTTTCAGTAGTTTTTGAGAAGATAGGGAGGCAAAAGTTGTCAGGCAGACTTTAAAGTGTTAACAGTTTGTGAAAAGTCAGATCGGACAAGGCAGATTTTTCTCCTGTTGTCCGTTCATGGATTTGGAATTGGATCCGCAAACCAAAAGGCTGTAATTAGCTGCCCACCACAGAGAAACTTTTTATTGTGGCCACAAACAATGGACATGCTTCTCAGTCCCTGTAGCCCACAACAAATACAAAAAAATGGCACATTAAAGGGAAACATGAGTGAAGCATAACCCCCTAGGCCCATGCATTTAAACTAATTAAAACACACGCATTTTGCCATGACATTCTCAGACAACAGAGATGGGTACACAGTCTCAAAGAGAGTGTATGTGGCTCGCTAATCTGTCTCCTGGGTCCGTGAATCTAAAGCATTTGTGTCTTTTTCCCAGGTCTGCAGAATCAGAAGCCTCATTGGGGAAGCACATTACTTCTACAATCTGACTGATCGCCATTTCAGGTTTGGGGACACAAATGTGGGCCTGCAAACTCTAACATGACTCAGGGTCCGTTGTTAGGTCCCCAACCCAAAGTTAAATAAGAGAATGAATACCCATCGCCCAAAATGTAAAAGAAAGTACTGAGTCTAATTGTGTAAAAATGGAGGGACAGGAGGCTGAGTTAAATGCAATACTTGGCAGAAGGCCAGATCTTGTTGCCCACTGTCAAAGGCTAAGCACAGCGGGAGTTGGCTGTCAATGGTAGCCTAGGTGCAGGGCTGTCCAGAAGCAAGTCCTGCAACCTACTCCCATTAGGCACAGCAAGACTGATATGTGTTCCAGGGAAAAGCAAAACCTTGGAAGTGTGCTGTTCCAAAATGGAAATAAGGAGTTGAGGTTAATGAGGGGCAGTGCAGACTTGTTGAACAGAAACAAAGACGAGGGCAGCGCACGTCGCATTGCATGAATGCTCCTTGAATGTGCTGGCTTAAATGTGCTAAATGCGAAATACCTATGGCATTCTCAAAGTATCAATATTTATTTCACTTCCTTTTTGTACGTGTTGCAATAGGCAACTCACAAGCTGTTCTATTGGTCAATTTATAGGTCTAACCATACCTATAAACGCCACGCATTTTACTTGTGGCATCTGAGAGGAAGTTTATTTAATTTGCATACGTCCAAACTGCATTTTCTGTTTTTTTAAACAATATCAATAGTTACTGTTATGATTGGCTCGAAAATGGCATTTTTCTTTCTTCCCCGAGGAATTAAATTGGAATTTGCCTGTCAGTTGATTGGTAAATAGGTTATATCTTACTGTCTTGCATAGTTTTTACATAACTGCTACTGTTCATATGCATTTTATGGAACATTAATTGAGGGGAATTACAGTAAGTGTTTAAAGCTACACCTAATGTGTGAAATTAAAGTGATTGCTCTGCCTATTTTCATCTTATTAAACAGATTGTAATTCTACCTGTTTTCGGAACAAGGAATAATATTACATCATGGGATTCTGAACAGCAAGGAAATGGTTCTCACATGAGCAGCTTCTAATGGGTTCAGACTTATACTCACTCCGTTTATTACAAAAACGATTAAAAAAAATAAAGAACCTTTATAAATAGTACAGATAAAACATCACAACGTTCTTCCACACGGAAACTGTGACATTCAGTACTATTTTGAGTAACACATTTGTGTCTAGTTATTAGACACTTATCTTTATTTATTTAATAACGGCAGTACGATAAAATGGTTACCAATACGCATGCAGGACACTAGTTCAGATTAGTATTAAAGTTATTTTTTGTAAACAATGATCTCTAGATTTCTGTATATGTCAGTGCACAGAGAGTGTTAGAGAACGAGTGGAAATGTAAATCCTACGTGCAACGTCAATTTGCCTGTAATTTTTATTAATCAAAGGTCATTTGCAGGAGTCATGAAGATTCTAGTTGAGCATGGGATGCCTCATTTCATACTGTCAAATATGTAATCACTAACTAGAACATTGAAATGCTGAGAGCTCAGTTGAAGATAATGGGGTGACTCAGGATAATAATGACTGTTGTGGACCTTATGCTCCAACATTGTAATGTTTGTCTTCATGTTTCTCCCTTTCCAATTTGGAACATAACTATTCTCCTGTAATTGTAATTGTACTTTTTTGGCTATGTAGGGTACTTTGCACTTTGACGGCCATAACTTTTTTCCACTGAAGGTATCCCCACCAATTATGTGTCCTTTTTTCCAACATCCTGGGGACTCTGAAGGTACCCAGGGTTTGGGGATTTCCCTGGAGGAGACTAAGAAAATTGCCAAATTATAGCAACATTTTAATTTGAGGGGTGGGGGATAGGAAAAAAGCACTCTGTAAAAAAATGCCTGTGTATATTTGCTAAAATTGCCGTCAACAAAAGGTTTTCTGTGCCAAAGTCACTGTCTTCTCAGCTTTTATGAGCATGCAAAGCTGAATGAAAAAAAATGTCTTACCACAGTTGTATTTTTTAAAAAAAGGTCACCCAATAGTTCTAATTTTTGTGCGTTTGACCTGATTTGGTGGAAACCAGTGTAAAAGCAATGGATGATCCCGGAAAGCTATTGATTTAAAAAAAAAAAAAGATAATATTCTGAATCCAAGAATGAGTCGTTTGCATAGATCGCTCAAGGATTTCCTGAAGAAACTAACTATTGAAATCAAAGGAATTATTGAAAAAGAGTGGGAAAAATGTCAATTAGAATTTTTAATTATAACTTCTTCTCACGATGGCCCATTTACCAAACAAATACACCATTACAACTCCTAGATCCTTCTAGTCATGAGTATATAAAGGACGTGTAAGTTGTCCATGAACCTGGGGAACCCAGAGCCAACAACTGAGCTGCACCTTACTGTGGGTTTTCATTGTGAACGGAGTATAGAGCAATTCATATGGTAAAATCTATAGAGTGAAAAATGGGCATAAAAAACCCAGTGTATTTCTGAAATAAGCCCCAGGCATGGATTTTAGGAACCATGGGAATTTATGCCTCTTTTAATGTGTGAGTACCCACTATAGCATGTGATTTAAAGGCCATTTTCCAAAATATCTTCTTTCTTACACACTGGTTCACTTTGGAAGGCACAAATGCAGAGATATATGATCAGTGATAACAAATGTTGTACTATTCTGTGTTTTCACATGTCTCTTGGTAAAATTGGTACCTCACTTGTGTAGGTACTCCTAGTGCCCACAACCGGAAATGACCCAAAACACAACATGAACACATCATATTTTTACACTGAAAGATGACCCTTTTATTACAAGTGGGTGACTTTGGATTTTATGCCTTAGCTCAGCTTGTATCTTGGGAAACCTTGCAAACTTGCACATTTTAGAAAACTTCACACCTAGGGAAATGTGCGTTTTGTGTCTCTTACCCAGTTTTCTTACACAAAAGCCTTTGCAAACCTCAAACATTGATTATATACACACATTTTCTCACATTTCTGTGAGCAAAACTTCTTGAAGCTGTGAGGAGCCAAATATTACCTACAACCCAGCATGTTCACAAGTCTCTGAATGAAAATGGTACCTCACTTGGGTGAGTAGGTCTAGTGCTGCCATTAGGAAAGGGCCAAATATGCAACATAAACACATCACATTTTAACACTAAAAACTGACTCATTTTTTTTGCAAAGTTGGTAATTGTGGATTTTGAGCTCTAACTTAGCCGGCAATTAGAGCAATCTAGTAAACATGCATATGTTTGTATATAAGGCTACCAGGAGCGTCCATGGGTGCATGAGCTGCATGGCTCTGACCATGTTTTCTTACCCTCAGGCCTTTTCAAACCTCAAATTTTGACTAAAATAGACATTTCCCTCAAATTACTGTGAGAAAAACTTCTGAAATCTGTGGTGATCCACGAATTTCCTACTACCCAGTGTTCCCCAATTCCTACACTAAAAATGTTACCTAACTTGTTTGAGTAGGTCTAGTGCCCGTGAAAGAAAGAGGCCCACAAAGGAACATGGCCACAACACCTTTTTCCTCTAAAAATTGACACTTTTTTTTGCAATCTGGCTCGTGGTGTATTTTGGGTTCTACTTAAGTGGGCAACGAAGGAAACTTAGCACACTTGCACATTTTTTAAATATGAAAAATAGGGGGAGTCCAGAGGGTGTAAATGTTGTGTGGTTCTCAATAGTCTTTTTATGCAAAGGTCTTTGCAACACACATTTACTAAAAACACACATTTGCGTCACATTTCTGTTAGGAAAATGTCTGGGATCTGTGGGGATCCTCAAATTTCAAAACCTCACCATTGCTGTTAGGCCTAGCGCCTACAAGAAGAAAGGTCCCAAAACAAAACACAGGCACATCACATTTCCACACAAAACTGGCCCTTGCTTTGCAATGTGGATAGCTGTGCAACTAGGGTAACCTAGCAAACGTGAACACATTTGGAAACTAGACATGGCAGTTTAACACTGCAATCAGTCTGCAGTGGCAGGCCTGACACATGTTTTAAGGTACCAGTTAAACGGGTGGCAAAATTAGTGCTGCAGGTCAATTGATAGCCCTAAATTTACAGGGCATTGGTTAGGTATATAGTATATGGTAAAACATTTTGGGAAGACCACTCAAAGGCTGACACGTTTAACAGAGCTGTTATACAAGTTGTCATCAATTATGCCTTTAAACATGAGATATGTAAAATGAACGACCATAAGCAATGCATGGTGGGAGCTCAAGTTATAATTCGTTCAGTAATTTGGTGATTCCAGATGTTTTTTGTTTTTAAACATTCGTTTTTAGCTTATTTCAACAGCTAACTATAATGTCACTTCATTCTCTGCTTTTTTTTGTGACTAAATGAAGGGAACATATAACATACTGCAAGTCTGCATATGGGGTTCATGGCATTTTTACAGTGGATTTCTTTTAGAAAAAGGTATTTTACCAAAACAAGTATGCAACGTGTTGAATGTGTGAGCAAGTTAAAACCACATTCAAGAGGCTTCTTGATTATTGTTGCCCTGAGTAAACCCATTGTAACAATCTGAGGCAGATTGCCCTATTCAGAGAAGGAAATCTATGTGGGGAGATATTACATGAGGAGGTAAGAACACATACAACTGAAACAATAACCCTAAAGTTATTGTTTGTAACTTTATGGACATATTTCTGGCATACTAATGCCAGCGGTAGAAACTCTGTAGTTATTGTTAGGCCAAGTTCTCTTTTGAAAAGTAATTTTTGTTTTGCTAGTGACCTTTGTGCTGTTTACTGAATCTGCAAGACATTTTCCCAAAATGTTTATTTAGTTTAAGTTTGACATACTAAGATTTATGCTGATATGGTATGGTTTGTGGTTAATGGAGCTTCAAAAAAGTAGTGTTTACCTTTCTAATACTCATAGGAATCTCTGCTATCTATTGCACTAAAGATAAGCTGAAAGGAATTATACCAAACTTGGTATGAAACAAGAATTTGTTTCAGAGAAGTGCCTTTGATTGATATGGTATAAACCCTTTCAGTAGTTTTTGAGAAGATAGGGAGGCAAAAGTTGTCAGGCAGACTTTAAAGTGTTAACAGTTTGTGAAAAGTCAGATCGGACAAGGCAGATTTTTCTCCTGTTGTCCGTTCATGGATTTGGAATTGGATCCGCAAACCAAAAGGCTGTAATTAGCTGCCCACCACAGAGAAACTTTTTATTGTGGCCACAAACAATGGACATGCTTCTCAGTCCCTGTAGCCCACAACAAATACAAAAAAATGGCACATTAAAGGGAAACATGAGTGAAGCATAACCCCCTAGGCCCATGCATTTAAACTAATTAAAACACACGCATTTTGCCATGACATTCTCAGACAACAGAGATGGGTACACAGTCTCAAAGAGAGTGTATGTGGCTCGCTAATCTGTCTCCTGGGTCCGTGAATCTAAAGCATTTGTGTCTTTTTCCCAGGTCTGCAGAATCAGAAGCCTCATTGGGGAAGCACATTACTTCTACAATCTGACTGATCGCCATTTCAGGTTTGGGGACACAAATGTGGGCCTGCAAACTCTAACATGACTCAGGGTCCGTTGTTAGGTCCCCAACCCAAAGTTAAATAAGAGAATGAATACCCATCGCCCAAAATGTAAAAGAAAGTACTGAGTCTAATTGTGTAAAAATGGAGGGACAGGAGGCTGAGTTAAATGCAATACTTGGCAGAAGGCCAGATCTTGTTGCCCACTGTCAAAGGCTAAGCACAGCGGGAGTTGGCTGTCAATGGTAGCCTAGGTGCAGGGCTGTCCAGAAGCAAGTCCTGCAACCTACTCCCATTAGGCACAGCAAGACTGATATGTGTTCCAGGGAAAAGCAAAACCTTGGAAGTGTGCTGTTCCAAAATGGAAATAAGGAGTTGAGGTTAATGAGGGGCAGTGCAGACTTGTTGAACAGAAACAAAGACGAGGGCAGCGCACGTCGCATTGCATGAATGCTCCTTGAATGTGCTGGCTTAAATGTGCTAAATGCGAAATACCTATGGCATTCTCAAAGTATCAATATTTATTTCACTTCCTTTTTGTACGTGTTGCAATAGGCAACTCACAAGCTGTTCTATTGGTCAATTTATAGGTCTAACCATACCTATAAACGCCACGCATTTTACTTGTGGCATCTGAGAGGAAGTTTATTTAATTTGCATACGTCCAAACTGCATTTTCTGTTTTTTTAAACAATATCAATAGTTACTGTTATGATTGGCTCGAAAATGGCATTTTTCTTTCTTCCCCGAGGAATTAAATTGGAATTTGCCTGTCAGTTGATTGGTAAATAGGTTATATCTTACTGTCTTGCATAGTTTTTACATAACTGCTACTGTTCATATGCATTTTATGGAACATTAATTGAGGGGAATTACAGTAAGTGTTTAAAGCTACACCTAATGTGTGAAATTAAAGTGATTGCTCTGCCTATTTTCATCTTATTAAACAGATTGTAATTCTACCTGTTTTCGGAACAAGGAATAATATTACATCATGGGATTCTGAACAGCAAGGAAATGGTTCTCACATGAGCAGCTTCTAATGGGTTCAGACTTATACTCACTCCGTTTATTACAAAAACGATTAAAAAAAATAAAGAACCTTTATAAATAGTACAGATAAAACATCACAACGTTCTTCCACACGGAAACTGTGACATTCAGTACTATTTTGAGTAACACATTTGTGTCTAGTTATTAGACACTTATCTTTATTTATTTAATAACGGCAGTACGATAAAATGGTTACCAATACGCATGCAGGACACTAGTTCAGATTAGTATTAAAGTTATTTTTTGTAAACAATGATCTCTAGATTTCTGTATATGTCAGTGCACAGAGAGTGTTAGAGAACGAGTGGAAATGTAAATCCTACGTGCAACGTCAATTTGCCTGTAATTTTTATTAATCAAAGGTCATTTGCAGGAGTCATGAAGATTCTAGTTGAGCATGGGATGCCTCATTTCATACTGTCAAATATGTAATCACTAACTAGAACATTGAAATGCTGAGAGCTCAGTTGAAGATAATGGGGTGACTCAGGATAATAATGACTGTTGTGGACCTTATGCTCCAACATTGTAATGTTTGTCTTCATGTTTCTCCCTTTCCAATTTGGAACATAACTATTCTCCTGTAATTGTAATTGTACTTTTTTGGCTATGTAGGGTACTTTGCACTTTGACGGCCATAACTTTTTTCCACTGAAGGTATCCCCACCAATTATGTGTCCTTTTTTCCAACATCCTGGGGACTCTGAAGGTACCCAGGGTTTGGGGATTTCCCTGGAGGAGACTAAGAAAATTGCCAAATTATAGCAACATTTTAATTTGAGGGGTGGGGGATAGGAAAAAAGCACTCTGTAAAAAAATGCCTGTGTATATTTGCTAAAATTGCCGTCAACAAAAGGTTTTCTGTGCCAAAGTCACTGTCTTCTCAGCTTTTATGAGCATGCAAAGCTGAATGAAAAAAAATGTCTTACCACAGTTGTATTTTTTAAAAAAAGGTCACCCAATAGTTCTAATTTTTGTGCGTTTGACCTGATTTGGTGGAAACCAGTGTAAAAGCAATGGATGATCCCGGAAAGCTATTGATTTAAAAAAAAAAAAAGATAATATTCTGAATCCAAGAATGAGTCGTTTGCATAGATCGCTCAAGGATTTCCTGAAGAAACTAACTATTGAAATCAAAGGAATTATTGAAAAAGAGTGGGAAAAATGTCAATTAGAATTTTTAATTATAACTTCTTCTCACGATGGCCCATTTACCAAACAAATACACCATTACAACTCCTAGATCCTTCTAGTCATGAGTATATAAAGGACGTGTAAGTTGTCCATGAACCTGGGGAACCCAGAGCCAACAACTGAGCTGCACCTTACTGTGGGTTTTCATTGTGAACGGAGTATAGAGCAATTCATATGGTAAAATCTATAGAGTGAAAAATGGGCATAAAAAACCCAGTGTATTTCTGAAATAAGCCCCAGGCATGGATTTTAGGAACCATGGGAATTTATGCCTCTTTTAATGTGTGAGTACCCACTATAGCATGTGATTTAAAGGCCATTTTCCAAAATATCTTCTTTCTTACACACTGGTTCACTTTGGAAGGCACAAATGCAGAGATATATGATCAGTGATAACAAATGTTGTACTATTCTGTGTTTTCACATGTCTCTTGGTAAAATTGGTACCTCACTTGTGTAGGTACTCCTAGTGCCCACAACCGGAAATGACCCAAAACACAACATGAACACATCATATTTTTACACTGAAAGATGACCCTTTTATTACAAGTGGGTGACTTTGGATTTTATGCCTTAGCTCAGCTTGTATCTTGGGAAACCTTGCAAACTTGCACATTTTAGAAAACTTCACACCTAGGGAAATGTGCGTTTTGTGTCTCTTACCCAGTTTTCTTACACAAAAGCCTTTGCAAACCTCAAACATTGATTATATACACACATTTTCTCACATTTCTGTGAGCAAAACTTCTTGAAGCTGTGAGGAGCCAAATATTACCTACAACCCAGCATGTTCACAAGTCTCTGAATGAAAATGGTACCTCACTTGGGTGAGTAGGTCTAGTGCTGCCATTAGGAAAGGGCCAAATATGCAACATAAACACATCACATTTTAACACTAAAAACTGACTCATTTTTTTTGCAAAGTTGGTAATTGTGGATTTTGAGCTCTAACTTAGCCGGCAATTAGAGCAATCTAGTAAACATGCATATGTTTGTATATAAGGCTACCAGGAGCGTCCATGGGTGCATGAGCTGCATGGCTCTGACCATGTTTTCTTACCCTCAGGCCTTTTCAAACCTCAAATTTTGACTAAAATAGACATTTCCCTCAAATTACTGTGAGAAAAACTTCTGAAATCTGTGGTGATCCACGAATTTCCTACTACCCAGTGTTCCCCAATTCCTACACTAAAAATGTTACCTAACTTGTTTGAGTAGGTCTAGTGCCCGTGAAAGAAAGAGGCCCACAAAGGAACATGGCCACAACACCTTTTTCCTCTAAAAATTGACACTTTTTTTTGCAATCTGGCTCGTGGTGTATTTTGGGTTCTACTTAAGTGGGCAACGAAGGAAACTTAGCACACTTGCACATTTTTTAAATATGAAAAATAGGGGGAGTCCAGAGGGTGTAAATGTTGTGTGGTTCTCAATAGTCTTTTTATGCAAAGGTCTTTGCAACACACATTTACTAAAAACACACATTTGCGTCACATTTCTGTTAGGAAAATGTCTGGGATCTGTGGGGATCCTCAAATTTCAAAACCTCACCATTGCTGTTAGGCCTAGCGCCTACAAGAAGAAAGGTCCCAAAACAAAACACAGGCACATCACATTTCCACACAAAACTGGCCCTTGCTTTGCAATGTGGATAGCTGTGCAACTAGGGTAACCTAGCAAACGTGAACACATTTGGAAACTAGACAACCAGGGAAGTGGGATACCATTCTAATATGGAGATATGTGGGAACTCAGGGTGGCAGGACATCTGTCTCTCTACACATATTCCTGATCCTTCTGCCACAGAAATTCACAGCAGTGGAGGAAAGGATAGAGAAGATTAACAGATAGACAGTGACATTATTTGACCATGCATACTAGGAGGTTTAGCTAGACAAAGGTTTAGCAGAGAGGTAATTCTTCATTTAATGAATTAATTGGACTCTCTTCTGTGCAGGCTGTGAAGCACGCTACGGAGCAATTCATATGTACATTCAGGTTTTGTGTAGATTACACCTATTAGCATCTGGAAGTTACCAATGGACAGTCACAAAAAGAAATATCCCAGAGTGCCTTATGCAGGGTTTTAAAGAATGTTCTTGATGGCATGTTGGCAAGAAATAATTATCATATTGCATTTCTAAAAATCCCTGAAGAGTTTAAAGATACAAAAATCCAAATCTATGATAATCCTACATTTTCACAAGTGACTGAATGTGTAGATGGCACCCATGTTCTAATATGTCCTCCATCTGAAATAAAGGACTTGCATCAATATAGGAAGAGCCACCATTTAATAAATATACAACCAGAGCAAAATTCTGTACTCCTGACCACAGACCTAGTGGGGCTATACACAGGGATGACAGTACACATGGTCCCCATGTCCAGCTGATTTGCTGCCTGGATATATGGTGTTGACATGTTCAGGTGATGCAGCAGACCTCTTGATGAGATTGGTTTGTCTCCTCTTCAGGAGCTATTGGTCCTTGGTGCTCAGCAGCTTTATTATGTTGCTGGTGGAACAGCAGAACCTGGAGTTAACAAACCCAGGGGTTTATTTTTTAGCAACTTGCGACACTTCTGCACCTCCGTTGGCGTCACTTTTCGTGACCCAGCGCAACATAAACAACGAGCCACGTTGTGCCATATTTACAAAGTAACACACCTAGGCAGATTTGCCACTTTGTAAACCCCCATGCCACATTATACCTGCGCCAGGTATAATGTATGCAGGGTGGGCGTTCCCACGTGTAAAAGCCTCGGAGAAGTAGCGTAGTAAAATCTATCAGATTTCACTGCACCATTTCTAGGATGCTACTGGGTCACAACTTTCCCCTCCTTCGCATAAGGCGTAAGGATGACACAGTGCAATGGGAATAAGCCTCCCCATGCATTGCTGGAGTTGCATCATGTTTACGACACAACTTCAGCAATGAGTGGGTTTTGTGCTGTGAGATACATCAGGATTCCTGACAAATCTGTCATTCTTTGTGACATGGTTCAACTTACAATAAATAGGGCGCATCCATCATTTTGCAAGGAGGGCCAACTGAAAAGTGTTGCATTGCTGCTTTCGTACAGCAGTACAACCGTTTTCATAAATGTGGCCCCCAGTATTTGAGGATTTAAATCCAGGTCCAGAGAAACTAGTAATCACCCAAGCTGACAGCATGATTTAATTCGTATATGCACCAATCACAGTGGGGTCCATTATCTTCATCCATCTTTCTCTCTCTCTCTCTTCTCTCACTCTTTTTTCTAGCGAGAAATGCACATGCGCGGGGGCCGCGCATGCGCATTACTATCCAAGACAGCGGTGCGAATCGCGCGATGACGAGAGGGAGCCCCGGGGACGCGGCGGACAAGGTAAGTGGTTTTTAATCATTTCTAAAATTTAATTTGAGTATTTAGGGAGGGCGGGAGGGAGGCGGTTGGCGGATAGTGGGGCTACGCGAAGTGCGTAGGTGGGCGTAGTTTCTCGCCCACTTTGCGTAGCTTCGCGAAGCCCCACTACGCCCACTACGCCCAGGGTTAAAAATATCATCACGGCCGCCGTCGACCTTTTGAATAAAAGAGCCCTACTCTTAACTCTTTCACAGACGCTTTAATCATCGGCTTTGGCATACTGCTCTTTCCCATTGGTCCGTGGACATACAAGGATTTACAGACGGCCTACAGTCCCCTCCTTGCCTTGACGCCTGAAATTAATTGCCCGGCGCTCTTAAGCCTCGCGGACATTGATAACTGAGCCCCTGTTGCCAATTCTTACATCTTGGATGTGACACAGAATTTGAGTCTCTACATCTTCGTCAACTTCAGATGCTGTACTTGTCACAATGATTCACTTCCCTTCGAAACCTCGGCTATTGAATTCCAGACGTGGACCCTGCCTGCCTACTCAACAGAGCACAGATTATATCCATGTAACCATCGTCCTGATGATGACCTCCAATCATAGAGGTTGAAACGCCGTCGACCCAGCAACGCCAATTGCAGCTTGATATTGGTCACTTTGCAAATAATGCAACTTTTGTACCTAATTGTAAATATTGTAAATTGACCTTCACCGATTATCCCTTCACTTTGCGCCGCCTCACATTGTCTCATAATCACTTGTGTCACTGCGCCGTTTATACACTCACCTTGCCAGTACACTTTTGGTTGTTATGGTTACTGCAATCTATTTGTGTCAGTGTGCTTCTATATGCAAATAATTAACTTTTTTAACTATACCTTGGTCTCCCTTACTCCTTTTTTCCTTGTGCTATGTGATTTATTCACGTTTTTATTTGTCTGTTCATGTGATATTCCTGTTGAGACACTGTATTTTGGCTACTACTCTTAACTGCAGCGCTCCAAGAACCAGTATCCTCCAGCAAAATGCCCAGGTAAGAGAACGTTTTAGTGGGTTAAATTTTATCGGCCCCAGCTACAAGTGTGCAACGTTTATTCCTGCCCTTACCACAAGACATAACAAAGGTTTTCATCACATTGAGCCTTAGTCCCCTATTGCCCATGAAGTCAATGTAAGTAGTGAGGGCCCTCTGTAGGCCAAGCTGGGATCTGGCCATTAAAACCGCGTCGTCCATGTAAAGAAGGGAGACAATCTGTTTGTTGTTAACTTACGGAGAATCACTCACGCTGGCCACCAGCTCCTCCTCCAAAGCATTGGTATATAATGAGAAGAGGAATGGGGAAAACACACAGCCTTGTCTCAGTCTTTTCTCCACGCAGAAAGACCTGGTACACTCCCCCTTTAAACCGTACCTCACCTTTGCTGATGCCCGAGCATATATCCGTCTCAAAAATAACACCAGAGACTGGTCAACCTTAAGCCCCTCTAAAATCTGCCATAGCCGACCATGGTTGACGCAGTCAAAGGCGGCGGTAAGATCAACAAGTACCGCAAATAATTTTCCTGACTTTGCCTGGGTGTATTTCCCATGTAAAATTGAAAAGTTTAAAACCTGCTCGACAGTCCCCCTTCGTTCCCTGAATCCATATTGTACAGGGATCAAGATATTATTATCTTCGGTCCACTCTTGCAGTCAATTCAAGATGACCCTTCCTGCAATTTTCATAAAAGAATCTAGGGGGAAATGGGTCTGCAGCAAGCAGGATTTTCCCGGTGCCCTTTTTTAAAAATAGGTATTATTATGGACTCCGGCCAGGATTCAATAAAACACTTTGCGCAGCTGGCTTCGAGGACTCGAGTTAGTAGTGGGGACCATAGCTCAACCGTGTATTTATACAAGTAAATCGGAGACCCATCGGGTCCCGGTGCCTTTCCATCCTTACTCTCTTTTATTGCCACCGTTACTTCGTCATGTGTAAAATGGATATTTATCTGTGAAATATACTCGCCCAGTAGTGTTGGCTCTTTGGGTTCTAAAGTATTATTGTCCCCATTACCATAAGCCAAAGAAAAATAACCCAGGAATTTTCACTGTTTGCCACTTCAGTCCTAGCTCCCTCGTTATTCATAAAATAAATTGGGCCTTTACTGCCTGCCAAAAATATGAGCAATCCCTACTAAGAGATGCTTCATCGAGGTTATTCCAGGCCTGATCTTTTATTTCTTTTTGTAGCAAGATTATAGACCTTCCTATACCCACTAATCTCCTCATAATCCCTCACTGTCTTGTGTAACGCAACCTTCAACAGGGAGTGTGCCTTGGTACACATAGAATCAAACCAGCCGTGTTTTTTACTTCTTGGCTCCCTACAGTGTTGAGTCTTAGTTTTTTTAATTGCAGCTGTAATTTGAGAGAATGCGGCCAATATATCAGAGTGAGAGATCACTCGCAGGCACTCATTATTGGGGGTTATGGCTTGTGAGATTAATTTTGAATTCGATGCCTTGGATCATTCTTGGCCTAGCGCAATGAATAACCGTTCTCGCGGTCCAACACGCTGACTTGTGTCCAAGCCAAGCTCTCTACTACAGAGGTACTCCTATAGGGGATTAAGATGTAAATGCTTAGCGGAAGATGATCACTAAGCCCATTCGGGTGGATACTAAATGTATCAACCCACGTTGCAAGTCGATTTGGGAGAATAATAAAGTCTATCATAAAGCCAAAGCCTCGACCAATAAACGTGGTATCAAACTCTACAGGAGGGGAGCACAGCATGTTGGCAAAGCCAAGATCATGTGAGGCCATAACATCATTAAAGCATTCACCCCTGATCGAGTGTACGAAGTGGGTTACATGGCCATGATCTTCTTCCTCAATCTTCCCCAAACCCACAAGAATACTGGGAACAAACACTGGTATTAAAATCCCCTCCCCAAATTATAATGATATCCTTCCCTTTTAATGCATGTCGTTTTAACAAATCAATAAAGTTGCCCCTATCAATATTGTTATAGAAATTGATGACAGCTAACTCGACTTGCGGGGAAAAATATATGGTGACAATTTGATAATAAGTGGTTAACTTTATGATTTTCTGAGACCCCAGCATTTTCGAGATGTACATACGGAACCTCCCTTTATGTCTCCCGTGCATTGAACGCAAGGCAGGGACATGGAACATTTTAAAGCCATCAATATGTAATTCGTCCAGCAACCATGTCTCCTGCAAGCACAATACATCAAAATTCGCAATAAAATCCATTCAGGCAGGGTTATTGACCTTGGATTGAAGCCCAAAAATGTTCCAAAATGCTATTCTCACCTGCCCATGGGCATACATTGAGTGAGACCTTGATATGAAGTCCTTCTCCCCCCCGCTACGACACGTCTCTAACACTGTTAAGGCACCCCTACTACTTTCCGCTACTGCAGCTGTTACTACTTCGCTAGATGCTTTCTTGCTCACATGACATGATAAACTCCTAGGGTTGTTCGTACTTACTTCCCATCCATTCTCAACAAATACCTCCAATTCATGGCTATCTCTGGCTTCGGTAGTCTCATAGTTAATTTCGGCAGCAGCTAGCTTTTGGGGGATCGAGTCCAACCTCGCAAAATGAAAAATTGTTTTTTTTTTTTTTTTTTTGGAAAACCTTTATTCATACCAAAGTGTACACAGCTATTCAGCCGAACATCCCGGGGGTACGGCAGCACATCATAAGTATAAACTTTGCGGCACACACAGACCAAAATAATAGGATATGTGAGGTTCAATTTTAAGTTTAGAATCAGGATGAACTCGAATAACACGAATGGTTTTCCCCTATACAATAGAAGTATAGATAAAAAAAGGGGGGGGGGAGGAGAAATCAGGTGCCAAAATTAGAACACAATCATCGGATGAGCGGGCCAAAGGAACGAATCCGAAACATTTAACAATGTCAATTAGAATAACGTAGGATAGGCAGGCATACAATCACTATGTGCAACAATCAGGCGCCCGCTCATTGCTGCAATGAAACAGAGAGTGTTGAGGCACAGGCTACAGCATATTCTTGAGATCTCAAAGGGTAACCCAATTTACTGATTTCAAACCCAGAGGAAAGAAGTGAAAGGAAAGCAAGAAAAGCAAAAGAAAAAAAAGGCCATAGAAATAAAAAATGGAAACAATAAAACCCTTCCCTCCAACCCCCCACCCTGCACCCCTGCGGATGGCTACGGCCTACCCCCCCTAGCAGCGTGCCTATCGCCCCGTAACAAAACCCGAAATATAGTAAGAGTGTAGAGTTAGAAAGGGAAGGAAAGAAAAGAAAAAGGAAAAGAAATAGGGAGGAGGAGAAGCTACCAGAATAACCGCCCCTGAATCTCCCCCACCGCCCGTCCGACACGTACCGCCCTAAGCGGAAGCAACAATCAAAAAAATCGAGTATTACATGACTACGAAGGGAAAACGTTAAACAGCATCTAAAAGCCCACAAAGCAGAGCATCAGTGTCCCTCTCCACTCCCAGCGTCCCAGCTGCCGTCTCCGACCAACCGTATCATCCTTGTCCCCTCCGAAGCATCGAGCAAACACCGTCCAGTAGTGCCTCTGAAGACCTTAAAGAGTCAAAACGGTAGGACAGGTCAAGAATCGGCGGCGTGCGTCCACTTAACACACAGTTTGCCTCGCAGCCCTCCTCAGCCACCGTGGTCACCATCACCAATGCAATGTCACGGGGCACGACAGTCCACAGACCCGCACAATCGACCGGGACAGCAGAGGGGTCATACATCCATCGGTAGCCACAGAACCCCGGGGTAGGGCTGAACCACACTGTGATTCCAACAATTAGGGCCCCTGGCAGTGGAAGCAAATTGCCTTCCCCTAGGGTGGGGTCGGTAGTGCTTCGGGACAGAGACAGTGGAGGCAAATCGGTGTCACAGCCGCGATCTCGGTCCTCCCTCTGGCAGTCCGGATTATGCCGGTGTTCGAAAGGAGCAGGCGCCAGGCACGATCGCTCGGTGCCAGTGATACCGGCGACCAGTTCATGAAGCCTCGCCTTCACAATGGAGTGTAGGTCAACAATGGCGGCCATCACGGTCCTCAAAGACGGCTCATTCTGTCCCTGGGCTACCGCCCATCGCTCCGCACTCCACATCAGTGAGCACCCGATGGCACTGAGCAGGTTAACTGAAGTGGGGTCGTCCGGTGACGAAAAGTGCACCTTCGGGTAGCAGATCACGAATGCCGAACTGTGGCCTCACTCTGGCGGCAGCACAGGCTCCGGGCCATAAACCCCCTGGAGGGGCAGTCCGGCGATGGCAACAATGCTATTTGCGTGTATCAGGTCAATCGCCCTCCACACACTCCAGGACGAGAAGTTCTTTTTTGTGGCAAGAGGCCGGCATCCGGTCAGGTCTCACGGCCGATGTTGTGCATCTGCGCCCCGGCAGGGCCAGTACTCCAGACCCCGGCTCGTAAGCAGTCGGAGGCCAGAGATTTACACACGACGTAACTCAGCAAATCTGGAAGACTCGGGACCACACCGATTGACCCAGCAATCCATCATCTGTGCGGGAGTCGGACTAGAAATCAGGATGCGAAACAGGATATACGGTCGGCGGACGGTGGTCAGAGGAGCCGAGGGCTCAGGCGACCATCTTGCTTCGTTACGTAGCTCCTCCCCGCAAGATTGGTTTTAATAGCATCTGTAAGTTTATCCATCTCCTTACCCACCCTATCTATAAGAACTTTACCAGTTTCAGTAATCCCCAATGCATCACCTGACACAAAATATTGGTGTGTTACCCCGGCCCCCATATCCAAGGTCTTATCACACCGCTATTTAGCCAATGTCAGTGGGCAGTGGTCGCTTGGCATCAGTCAATCCACCAGATCTAACACACTGAATCTATGACTAAGGGGATCACAGGGTGCAAAAGAAATACTGTCCATCCCTTCTCTATTAGTAACTATACCAGTCTCGGCACTCCTGGCCCAGTGCTTTCCTTAATGACCGAATTTAGTCGTATAGTTTGGAGGGGAGTAAAAATAGATTAAATCAAAAGTCTGAATGCTAGATCTCATGTTTTTATAATGCCTCTCACAGACGACTAATGACTCATTAGCTATCTCTTTAAAGCTTTCCCATCATTGTCCTTTTTAATATCTGTTCATGTACCCCAATATCACACCACACGATTTTGGCACAACATACAAAGCCATGCTATTAAGGCTCCTTGCATTACAATGCAAAACTGAATGTTGTGAAGCTCCACCCCCCTAAATTGAAAGGCACACCTTAAAAGATGTCCTTAGCTCCAAGGGGTACTTGCTTATCACACCCGTTTCAGAGAAAGGGAAAATGATCTGATGTCTCTTACTGTTCTCTACTTCAAGTTAAGTTTAAAAAGATTCAGAGTGTTAGGAATCAGACAACTCTGCCATTGAAGCTGTTATCTGCAGGAGTTATTTGAAAATGCATGGAGACTCACTGTGACTCCTGAAAGCAGTAGACACTATTAATTATATACAATCAACAAACAAACCTTGTGAAAATTATTATTATAATATCAGCAGCCATAACAGAGATTAAGATGCAAATTTGAAAAACCTGAAGCATTGTATAATACATGGGAGCGTGCAAGCTGTGTATGAAAGCCTTTCGCAAAAGTCCTTATTACAGTTGACTAGTGTGGTTGCAGAGAACCTCCAAATTTTGATACCTCCAAAATTTCCCTTAACCAGAATGCCCACGTTCTCTGGATTGGAGATGGTGTTGAACCTCAGTTTCATGAGACTATATGTCCCCGGTTTAAGACACCTCTCAAGACATCGAAATCAGAAAAAGTACACCTGAATTAATAACGGAATGTGTCCACTGAATAACTGAGTTTGAGATCAAAGGAAAGTTAAAAGCTTTTATTACAGAATTAATGCACAGTTAAAAAAATAATTTAAAAAATCTGAAATTCTGAGGCTCAAATGAGCAGCAAAATCAGGAAAGAAACAGACAGCATCTCTAGTACAACAAGAAGATCGTCTGGCTCACCCAGAACCAAGGGTGTGTATTCATTATTTTCATATATGAAATTACGAAATCTGCAGACTCACTGTGGGACAGAGAATGTAAAGTTTTATCATCAAATTAGAGCATATAAAAAATCAAATATCACATTACCTTAACATTCAAGCACTATCCTACTATAGGAATATTTATTCTGCACCATCTATACTAATGCCATCCGGAGAACCTAGAACAAAACTAGATAGATGAGCATTAATGTGTTTGATTAATTAATGGGCAAAGGGGAACAGCTGAAGGACAATGATAATGTAGTTGGTTGCAACTGAAAACTCACTTAGAGTAGAACAACAATGACAATGGAAATAAACTAATACATCTCAGCTTGACCGCGTGCTGCAGAGTTCGCGATGAGCGAAGAGGATAGGACGAGATGAAAAATGAGTGACAGGAGTGGCTTCTGTCTTGGACAGATTGGGGTTTGTGTCTAATCCGAGGCCTAGTTAACACAGGTCAGAAAAACACACATCTACACATCATTGAGAATTTGTTTTGAAAGCAACATTACAATATAAGCGTATACATGTATTGTTGAGTGTAAACACCCATTCTTTTTCTTGTTAATGATCCACACAAATATAAACGCATACAAATCTTCCACACTAGTGATGCACTTGATTGCCTGTAATAACGAAATTGCATAGCTGCTCAACTGTAAAGTGTTATTACAGTTTAGTTCTGATGTCACAATGCCTCCTGTCAGAGCCAGCAGCCAGGGTGAAAGGCAGGTCATGGAATACAATCAAAGCTTCAGTTTGAAAAACTGAAACAAAATGTGACTTTTCCTTCTTCTTCACTGTTTTTGATGAACACAGATAAGAACAAAGTATATATTTATGGAAATATGTTTATGGTTTACCTACTTAGACAATTATGTAAATATATTTTTCTCTCTGCATGTTTCTACACATTCTGAGCTGCAGTGTTTTGTTTTTTAAATGTTACTTGCAAGCTGATTCTAATCTAATTTTTTTTTGCAACAAATACCTAACGGCGTTTTGCTATGTCACATTTTCCACTGGATAGTATAATTACATTTTTCTTGCTTACACACATTGTATCTCTTTCAAATGAATGAGCACCACACCAAGAATTTAAGGGGTGTGTGGGAAGGTATATTGTGTGTCCAAGTAAAATGAGGAGTTAAGTGTTTGCTGAAGTACATTATGATATTGCAAGTCATCACAGAGTTCCATGTATTATACAGGAACTCAGCCTTTGGCCTTATTCCACTATATGGTGACAGAACTCCTTGGTAACTGGTAATATCTTTATAATGTATGGCAGGGAGTACTTTATCCTATATGTATCACACACCATTATTATCTGTAATAATAAACTCTACTTAACACCTATATCTCAATTATATTTAGCTCGTGGCATTGCTATCCACTGAACGATTAGTATTTTCAATTACAATCTTTTGCCAAGACACATACTATTTCCTGCATTCATTTAGAAGCTCCGTAGCCTGCAGCCTGACAAAGATGCTCCAGCATCTTCGACCAGCAAACAGTCTTTATGTTTGCCCATCTCAAATTCTTAGGTCTCGTTATACATTTCACCCAAATGAATCTATATGGGTAGTGGCAGGGGCGTTTCTGTGCAGTCTCTTGTATCAGCATCACTGCACAAAAAATGCATCAGAGAAACATCCAAAAATCAAACATTTTATCAAAACATGCTTCCATCATCATGACTTTGTGCACGGATGGCCGTCATTGTACAGTTTCTCACCCCGCCTAGCTCTCTGGGTGGCAGAATAGAAAATTCTTCTTCACTGCATTTCTGTTACTTTTGTTAACATGACTAATGATCTCACACACTCTGTTAGCTTTCATCACCATTCAAATCATTTATTTAGTGGGCCCTAATCTGTGCACATACAGAGTCTGAGTTAGTACATTCATATTTGCCATACAGGTTGGTCTGGTTTGTATGCAACGTTAATGTGTCAAATTAAAAGCTCTGCCTGCTCAGTGTGAAGTGACATAGTATAACTAGGCATTTCTTAACAGTAGCTCCAACTTATGAATTTTTGCTCTGGTCTAAAGTACAGACGACCATATGTAGGAAGCTATTTAGCATTTATTAACAGACCGAATCACTATTTTGCGCTGTTAAGAAATGCTAAATAGTCATATTATGTGTACAAAAGGAGAAACGCGCTCAGAAAATGTGATTTCTACAAAATAGGAAATTGCAAATAGGGATTTCCTATTTCCAATTTCTTAACCCCATGTACATAGCATTTCCTAAATGCAAAATTAGCTTTTTAGGAAACGCTATTACCATAGAATGCAATCCAATGGTAAGTAGGTGCAATTTTAAAAAATGCACCTAAAATAAAAAAAATTCCAGTGGCTTAAATGTCCCACTTGCTTTGAGGGCATTTGAGTGCTCTGCACGAGCACCATTATTTCCCCCTTTGATTTAAGGGGGGACATTACGCCCATAGGTAAGAATATTTTTCTAGTTACAAAATTGTGATTTCTTATTAGAGAATGACAAATTAGGAAATGCCAAACCATTCAGACCTATGGGCCGAAGGACCATAGGTCCGACTAGATTGGCATTTCCCAATTTGCAATTTCCTATAAGCGATTGCAACTCAATAGGAATCGCTATTAGGAAATCACAAATCTTGAACATTCCAATTTGTATTTCCTAAATAGTCATTTCTTAGGATTCACTATTTAGGAAATGCAGAAACAGAATTTTGTACATACGGCTCAAAATCTATAAGGAATTACACTAAGCTTGGCATTAATTTAAAACTTAAAGATGATTTATTTTTCTGGGATGTCCTGTAATTCCATGGCGGCGATTTGTGCTTTACAAGACGTGTCAAACTTACTTTAAAGGGATCCCCTCTCTTTTTTCATGTTTGGAGAACTGATATGTAATTTATCCATGGAAGCCAATCCAATGAGATGCCGATGATTCACATTACAAAAGATATTGAAGTCTAATTGGATGTGGGAGCCTATTTCTGCCTTAAAATAATATGGCATGTCAAGATCCCAGCGATTCACATTCCAAAAGATATTCAAGTCTGATTGGATGTGGGAGCATATTTATGCCTTCTGTGAGTATGGTATCTTGGGATCCAAAAGTTATTTTCTCCTAGCCATTATGGCAAGGTTGTTTCAACTCCTTCTTTAGGATCATACAAAAAAGAATAAGGATACTATAACAGACCTGACCAGAATCTCTCAAACCTATGTACGTGTGTAATCAAAATATGTTTGACTTACACCCATATCCTTGTGTGCCTCTCACATGCCGACTGATTTCAAGTACAATGATTTCCTGTTGCTGAACACTCTTACATTCTGTTTGTGATGAGTAATGGGAAGCTACTATTGGCGGACAATTATACGCATGGTCCAGGGTTGGTGGTACATTTTAATATGGTTTTCAGAGAGACTACCGGTGTTGATGTGTAATGCTCAATGTCCCAGAATTGTCATGCTGAAATATCTGTGCTGAGGTCTGTTTCAAGATCAATGCTGAGTGCATTACCAACAGCTTAGCATATACTTTACACATTTACAGAAGGAATGAGAGCTTCATCCACTCCACAACAGTGGTTTGTTAGATGCCTTGCACACCTCATATCTGAGCGTCCTCACTGCATGGATTGTTCTGGCATATTTGTGCACTCTGTCACCCAGCACAGTGATCACAAAATGACTTGGAGCACAGATAATAAAGGGCAGTGGTGAACATGCTGAATTCGGTGCCATAATCTTTGCTTTTTCTTTTATGTGAAAAACACCATGAAATCCAAAAACAGACATGGACAAATCAGATTCACAGTCCAATATTTAATAGATTCTTAACCTATGATTTTTGTTGGAACATATATTAAGGTGGCCATGTTGGGAGAACGATGATTGCACCACATTTATTTCTGGATTTTTCATTCTTTATTTTCCTTTGCTACTATTTCCCCCGATATTTGTATTATATAAGATGTACCTTCTTCTGTAGTTTACATCTTGGATTTGAGCCTGACTTTTATCTCCTAAGTGATGTCAGTGGGAGTTGGTACCTTGCTGATCACTTCAATGTTTATCTTCATCTTCAATCAAGAGTTAAAAAAGTGTCAAGTAGGTAAATTGCACTTGGGTTTTTCCTTCTAACTAGGACCCTTATGGAGAGACACCTAAGACCTTTGCATTGTACTTTCCTTTATGATGCGGCACTGTGGCTATTAGGAGGAGTATCTCTTTCCACAGGCATTCAAAAAGGAGACTCAGAACAACTTCTCAGTGTCAAATATTTGACATGTTGCATCACTAACAGTCCCTTAGGTTTGGTAATGCTAAGAAGGTTTTAATTGAACTATCACAAGAATTCAACAATTGCATCTAAGTAATATGGTACTTAAGCATTTATTGGTGTCATGGTCTCAGATACTGATATAGACTCCCTATACTTAAACAGGCAAGTACAAAAATATTGAAAATAAATATCGATGTAAAAAATAGTTGTACAAAATATCAATATATCTATGTATATTACTTCGAATCTTCTAGCCCTTTAGTTCCCTTTTGGCAGAAGTCACGGAACAGCAGCAGGTAAGTTTTCAAAAGTTCCTTTTTATTTTTTACACACCATGTGCAAAATAACATGCAAATAAGACGGCCTATGCGTTTCGGCTACTGCTAGCCTTCCACTGGACCATAGAGTCCCTGATGTCTAGACCTTCTTTAAATACTTACTGAGCTTGCCCTTTTCCCTTTCTACTGCTCTTCTAGACAGACAACCTTATTTACAAATTATGGCCAAAAGGTAGGCGTCATTTTCTTGGGTGAACAAATTATAACTCAAAATTTTTCAAATAGTATATACAGTAAAGTACCCGTACATAGTCATGATTGAGTCTAAATTAGATCGTACTAATTTCATTATGTGCAGCAATTCATTATAACTATATATATATATATATATTCACTGAAAAAACGTTATAGTTAGTTGGACATTTCTCTCATACAAAACCATGGAAATTCCCCCGTTATAGTTAGTTCAGCTAACTATAACTTGCGTCCCCACAATGCACTGCCGATGATGTTACATATTACATCATTCATGACATGGTCAGTGATATCACTGATGACATCACAGATGACATCTTAAATGACAACACTAATGATATCACTGATGACATCATCCAATGACTTTGTTTTTCTCTGATGTTTAAATATGTATTATATATTTGCCAAGGTGTATTGTAGAATGAGTGGGTGTATAAGTGTCTGGATGGAGGATTTAGAAGGTGTGTGACTGACTGTTTAAGTGAGTGCTTATATGTATCTTACTGAATGCATGGGTTAGTGGCTTCACTCTGTGAATGTCTGTATCAGTCTGTCTTTTGTTGTATAAGCTGCTGCATGGGTTGGTCAGTAGCTACATGAGTGTCTATATGGGTTATCATTTGGTTGCCTGAGAATTTGTATGGATGCCTGGGTGTGTGTGTGGGTGGGTGGAAGCTGTGTGAGTCTGTGCATAGATGTTTGAGTGGTTGATTCACTGTGTGCATGGATTCAAGAGTGCATATGGAAACAGCTGTAGGGGTGGGTGTATGGGTGTGTTGGTGAGTGAATGAATGTCTCAATGGTACATGTCCAAGTAACTACATATATAAATGGCAGAGTACGTCAAAGTTGAAGTATATAAATGACTATACGTAAGAGTCAGTGATTGTGAGAGTGGCTGTATGGATGAGTGTGTACTTGTATCAGTGATTGTAGAAGAGAGTAAGTATGCATTTGTTTCTGTTTGAATAAGTGATGTGTTGTGTGTATAACTATATAGGTCAGTAAATGGAAGTGTGATTAATTCGTTGCATGACTGACTAGGTGTGTGAGTAACTCTGGATGAGTGGTGGTGTGTGAGGGTCTGTAGAGGTATATGAGTGCTTATGATAGTGTTGTATTGATGAGTGACTACATGTATGAGTGATTGTATTGGTGAATGAGTGGATGTGTGTGTAGACCTAGGAATCAGTGAGTACTTATGTAGTACCTGGTATTGGTGTGTCGATGGTTTCAAAATAGCAGTCTGTATTTTACAGTGGGTGCATCAAAGGTTACATTAGAGTGTGAGGAGGTGGATCCGATTTTCAAGTGGATGATGTCATCAGTGATGTCATCAGTGATGTCATTTGAGATGTCATCAGTGTTGTCACTGACCACGTCATAAATGATGTAATATGTGACGTGATCAGCAGTGCATTGCGGGGGCGTGAGTTATAGGTATCTGAACTAACTATAACAGGGGAATTTCTATGGTATTGTACAAGAGACATGTCCAACTAACTATAACGTCACTGAAACCTATGGTTTTTCAGTGAATTTCTAAGGTTCATTAAATGCTAATTTCTAACTATAACGTGCCTGAAACCTATGTTTTTTCAGTTAATTTCAAAGGTTTTTCAAATGCTAATTTGAAATTATAATGTTCCTTAAACCTATGTTCTTTTCAGTAATTTTGAAAAAAAAAATATTTTGTAACTTTATATTCTAAAAATAGGTTTTGTATTTTTTTTGTTTTTTATTAAAATAATATCTTCTGTTTTCTTAAATATTAATATATATATTTTTTTTTTGTTGAGAAAAAGGCGAAGTCGCGCACCCATCATTTAACCATCTTGGTTGGTGTGCGGATTCAAACCGCCATATTGGTAAAGTCATGAAGGATGTGCGTTTCAGCCAGCCCACTCCGCTTACGCTTACAGGGAGGGAACTACAATGCTACATGTCCCAGGTCTTTCTTGTAGTGATCTGCTGATCACAGGTCTAGTTGTCAGCATGCCACAGCCACTCCCTCATGGCTGGTTCACACCACAGCCATGCAGCACAGGCGTCACAGGACATATGACCCTGCCAATAAAAAGGGCCGGGCGCACAGCTCAACGCTATTTCCACTCTCTATCTGGGTGTATCCATTTGCTTATTATGTTGGTTGCAACCAATGCACTTTGGCCGACACGGGCCTCCTGCAACGTGGCAATGACTTGAGGTGCACAGAGCTGGTGAAAGCTGAGGCATTTTGGACGACATGGGCCTTCCGCCACATGGCGAGAACTTGAGCTGCCCTGAGTTAGTGCCACCGGAGCTGAGTGGGTGTGCAACCTGGGATGATGCATAGGCCTCCATACATCATCCTACCAATCAAGACTAGGTTTGAATTGTGAGCTAGGCTGGACCGCTTGTATGCCAAAGGCAGCAGGCTGTACAGACATGACTCCTCAGAGCTGTGCAGCAGGATGCACTGGGGGCCTGTGCTTTGGAATCCAGCGATGGCTGAGGAGATTGTTCTGGCATGTGGTGGGCCCTCTTGGGAACACCCCAGTGGTGGCAGGTGAGCATTGAGGTCTGGGTGCGCAGAGTCAGGCAGTCATCACTGGGCGGGGGGACTGGTCTGGGGACCAGTGCTGGGATGCTTGTGAAAGATGTAGGAATCATGCACATTGCCTGTTTGTGACATCATTAGTGTACAGTCCTGGTGGTCCAGATTTGCCTGCACATTGTTGGAATGCATGTCATTGCTGTTGCGGTGATTGTGTGCAGTGTCAGCAGGGGGCACAAGTAGAACATGTGTGCAGTCAATTGCCCCCAACACCTGCAGGAACCCTGCTTTGGTGTAGTTCCCTTGCTTGATCTCCAGCTGTTCCTGCGCAGTGTGGGTGAGGTTAACATGCAGGTGTATCAAGCTGAAATGAACCGTGATGCTAACAGGTATGATAAATACTGCATATTGAGACCGTAACAGAAGTTTGTGTGGTTGTAACATTCCTTTTTTTTCCTACGAAGTTTACGACCACACAAACCTCTGTTACGGTCATTTTGTGCAGGATTGGTCATACCTGTAAGCATTCCGGTTTGTCCAAGTGCAATACATTGTACCACATTACGTTTGTGACCATACTAACGCTTAACCATTGTCTTCATTTATCCAACAGATTTATGAATACAGAGTTTTGGGATTTCCAGGACAATCTAAAGTTAGTTCGATCCACAAGTTGAAGTTCCCCATTGGAAATGTCACTTGTTGTCTAATAAAGTACTATTTTTCCACTACTGTTGACTACTAGACTTCATGACCTTGTGCATCCCAATTTCAGTGACTACAATCTGGGATCTGAAGCACAGAGGCATCAAGCAATGCTGGGGTTGGAGTTGGTTGTGCAGAAATACTACGAATTGGGACAAGCGGGTCTGTGGGGATACAGGGGCGCTACGTTGCTTTTGTCGACATGCATCCAAGACATGTGAGGATGTTTAATAGGTCTGGCTGTGAGACTCTTCCGACTCTTGCAGTTGTTAGTTGGAAGGTACCAGGGGCTAATGGGTACAGCACAGCCAGCAGCTTTGTCTACTGAAGGATGTTGATTGTCTTCTGTGTTGGTACCGTCAGCCTGTTGGCCATGTGGCAATGTGCACTAACTTGAGAATGGGGCGATAATTCTTTTGCCACTTTTGCTGCGCTAAAGTGCTGATAACTTGGCAATAAGACCCCACTGTTGGGTTATATAGTGACTCTTAAATGAGCCCTTGTGTTTATTAAGACTTTGTTGTAGCTATATGCAATTCACAATAAAAAAAAAGAAAAGTGGGCAGGGGAAAAACACCCTGACCCCCTAGGCCTGCTCAGAGGATCCCACAAAAATCCCCAGGGCCCAAAAATTACTATTTCCTTTTTTAAAAAGTGGCTGGGTGCACGTATCCGGATGAAAAAAAAACAATGGGGCGTTTTCTCAAGGACTTATCGACGAGTTATTGGCACTTTAGCACAGCAAAAAAGGCAAAATAATTATCATACCATTCTCAACCTGGTGAAAACTGCAGATATCACCAGTTTTCAAGCAATATCATCCCCCAAAAACATTGCCACGAATGAGAGCGACAACTAACGCTAGTGATATGCAAAATAGGTGTTACCGTGCAAAACAAACATGAAAACACCACTTACTGATATTTTCAACGACCAGCCAAATCTGCGTTGCGATCCAAAAACAGGCAATAAGCCGCGTTGGCAGTAAGAATTTCACATCTGCCTTTTACTGGTGTAAAGCAGGAAACTACCCACAGTATGAAAGGGAGCCCAGCCTAGAACAACATCTGAAGACTAACACATGTCCTAGAGCTACTGATCATGCAGCTCTGACACCCAAAACGGCCACAACACCCACCGCCACCACCCCCAGGACCTCTCCACCGGACCACCCCCCTACCACAGCCACGGCAGCGCAGAACAGGACAGCAGACCTTCCCAAAATGGCATGGCCCCTCACCCACACAATAGCTGAATGTTGGGAGAGATGAACCAAGTATGTGTGAAGGAGGCAAGTCATCCATCAATAACAATGCACACAATGCCAATTGTAGCAGTGATGTGCTAGACAGACCTCACTATGCAGAGCACAGACCTTTCCATGTTTGCATATACTGCTGGGGCTTGTAGTGTTGTGGACAGTGGACGCAACCATGTTACCTCAGACTGTAGGGAACATCTCGGTCATGTAGCTGTGTCGTCCCCCCTGTAAGCGGAAGCAGAAGCGGAGTGGGCTGGTCCAACATACGCCACTCAGCATAGGAGTGTAAATAAATAGGCCGGGGATCTGGGCCTGGTTCACTTCTGGGAAAACCAACACAGACCCCCTGTGAACCCAGCGGCACAGCACTGCAGAGTTATGTCTGTACAGACTACTGCCTTCGATGTACACTGCGGAGAGAAGCAGCGCTTACAATTCAGATTGCAAATGACGCAGTCCAGTAGGCAACAGACATTGCTACCAGTAAGGCCCGCCCGGAGCACACATCATCGCAGGCAGTGCACACGCAGAATGCTTCCGCTGTCACTAACTGTGCCGCTCAATTCAATGCCACAAAGCTGTGGGCTCTTGCTGACCGCTGCTTCCGGCCTACAGAGCGGACTGCAGGGCTCACAATTCAGATCGAGTCGCAATTGCAGAGGATGCAGTCCAGTAGGCATCAGACATTGCTCCCAGTGTGGCCCACCAAGACCATGCATCATCGCACGCTCTGCACATGCTGAATGCTTCTGGTGCCACTAACTGTGCAGCGCAAGTGAATACCATGTGACTGTTGGCCCTTGCTGACCGCTGCCTCCAGCCTACACTGCCGTCAGCAGGGCTGGCAATTCAGATAGAGTCACGATTGCCGATGAGGCAGTCCAGTAGGCAACAGACATTGCTACCAGTGCGGATCGCCCAGGCCATGCATCATCACTGGCTGCGCACACGCTGAGTGCTTCAGGTACCACTAACTCTGTGTAGCTCAAATCAACGTGTAACAAAAGGAGGGAACCAAGACGGACAATGTTTAATGGGGTCCAGTGTACGTGTCCGATAGATTAGCTACAAAATAATGTACAAAGTTCCCCAAACAGGGTAGAGGGAAGGTAGAGTATGTCGATATGCAGTGTGTACAGAGAGAAAGAAAGAAAAGCCAAAGAGGGGGGGATTCCCCTAGTTGGGACTAAAACCCTCACACACCTAGCAAGCTAGATGTCATGCTTCATCATATGGGTTTGCTCCTCGCTGAACTGGCGCTGCAATGTTCAGCGGGCACCCTCAAGGGGGCTCTTTAACGGAGATCTTTAATCCCTGCCATATGGTGCATGCGGGTGTGCGGGGAAGAAAGGGGTGTAGTCGTAAAGGTGTGGTGAGATTCCGTTAAAGAGCCCCCTTGAGGGTGCCCGCTGAACATTGCAGCGCCAGTTCAGCGAGGAGCAAACCCATATGATGAAGCATGACATCTAGCTTGCTAGGTATGTGAGGGTTTTAGTCCCAACTAGGGGAATCCCCCCCTCTTTGGCTTTTCTTTCTTTCTCTCTGTACACACTGCATATCGACATACTCTACCTTCCCTCTACCCTGTTTGGGGAACTTTGTACATTATTTTGTAGCTAATCTATCGGACACGTACACTGGACCCCATTAAACATTGTCCGTCTTGGTTCCCTCCTTTTGTTACATATTCTGCACGGGATCCTTCCCGCGGAACCCTCCTTTTAGGCTACCTCCAGTATACTCATCACTGTGAGGACCAATTGATACCCTTTGGCATTTCGATACATCGGGTAGATCCTCAAGGCTCATACTTATTTGTCCAGACAATCCTACCAGACATGGAGGACGTCCCTGGGTTGAGCTTTGACGAAGACACCATTGCTGAAGCATTGAGACAGGCCCCCCCGCTCTTCGCGGTGGGTGGAGCCTCTTCCTCAAACACAACCAATAACGATGATTGGACTAACTTAACAGCCCTAAAGAAAGAGTGGCTAAGGATCACTGTCCACGGACTAATGATGACCGAGTACCTTAGAGCAAACATCGCTCCCCAAGGACTTATAGTCAACATTCTACCCAGACTCTTTTTAGAGGATGGACAATTTAAGATCGATTGGTGCCATGTATCATGGAAGTGCACCAAGGATTTACTATTCCTGATAGTCAAGACTGCCAAAAGATTGGCAGATGCTCTACAGGTTAAAATAACAGCCATGGAGTTAGCTATCAGGGGTACGTTAACCAAAACACCTTTTACCACAAAACTAGCAGAAATAAACCAAGAAATTGAAGACAGTCAGGATTTTCTGCTTAAGCAGAAAATGACTAAGCTCCAGAAAGAGGTGGATAGATTCGATAAAGAGAAAGTCTATCCCTACCTTAAAACTGGATACTCCAACAAAAAATCTACATATTCATCTGATGAGAACTCAGATACCGGCAGCCGGAGGGGCTCATCCAGCAGCGACTCCAGCGGAGGTTTCCCCGCCAAGAGCAAACGCAACCAAGGACGTGGTAATTGGAACCAGGGTTATCAAAATGCACCGCAGTTTCATGACCCTCCACCACAAATGATGCCCCCTTGGCAATATCCCTTCTATCCCCAGGCAGCACCTCAATTCTATCCTATGAACCCTCCTTTTTTAGGCAGAGGCTGGGGCAGAGGAAGAGGGCGGAACAGAGGAGGAACGCAGAAAGGAGTGCAGTGGCAGGACCAACAAACCACAACCCCCTCAGTGGAGACACGGAGTACAACCAGGGGAAGGAAAGCCTAATTGTGAATCTTTCTGCAAGGTCGCTAACTTCCATTGAAAGCGGGGTGCTAGAGAAGGGTCTAGGCTTCGTACCGACACCCGTTCCTGATAGCTTCACAGAAATGTGTGAATTAAAACAACTGTTTAGAAAAGTGCGCTTGCGAGCATTTTTCTATGACAGACCGAGCATTGAAAGTACTGACACTGGTTTACGAAAGCCATCAACCTTCACCCCTAATGAAAGCATGGTTCCACCTGAGGTTTTGGCATTTGAGAAGGCTGTCTTAAAAGGTTTTGAATCGATGCCGATAACTAATAAATTCGACAATCTTAGCAAAATTGAGAGACAGGCAATCCAAGATTTGGCAAATGACACCTCCATTGTTATAAAACAGGCGGACAAGGGTGGAGCAACTGTGATTCAAAACAGTGGCGATTATGACACAGAGTGCAGACGCCAGCTGGCCAACAATACCCACTACAAGCCTCTCAGAACAGATCCAACTAAAAGATTGAGTACATCTATCTCAAGCTTAGTTTTGGAAGGAGAAACTAACGGGTGGATAACTAAGAACGAGGCAGAGTTCTTGATAACCACCGACCCCGTCACCCCGTACTTCTATACCCTTCCGAAAATCCACAAGGGTCAGAGTCCAGTCCCGGGTAGACCCATTGTCTCAGGGATTGGCTCCCTCCTTGAACCACTGTCCAAGTTTTGTGATTCCTTTTTGCAACCAGTGGTGAGAAAGATACCCTCATTTCTCCAGGACACTAGGGATGTGCTCCGTCTGATAAACGACATCAATGGGAGGGAGGGAGTGGACCTCCTATTGACATTAGACGTAGAAGCGCTGTATACCAGCATCCCACAACAAGCTACACTAGACGCAGTCGAGTCTACTTTACTACAGGAAGAGTGGCACTCGCCTACGCCTGTCCACTTTATAATGGCTTGTGCTACTATAGCATTAACCGAGAACTTCTTCCAGTACGGTACCCAGCTTTACCATCAAATCAGCGGGACCTCGATGGGTTCGACATTTGCTCCCAGCTTAGCATGTATCTATATGGCTACCTTCGAAGAGGATATCATCAACTCTCCTAACAACCCCTTCAGTGACAATCTGACTATGTGGCGAAGGTATATAGACGATATCTTCATACTATGGAGAGGTACCCGCTTGCAATGTGAAGCTTTTTGTACTTGGATCAATCTACAGAATCCTTTTCTCAAGTTCACCAGTACCATTTCAGACACGGCAATTCCCTTCCTAGACCTGCACATCAGTCTTGGGCCGGATGGGTTGAAGACTACTTTGTACCGTAAAGAGACGGATAGGAACAGCCTCCTTCTTTATGGGAGTCATCACCCACGAGCCCTAAGGGATAATTTACCTTTCGGGCAATTCCTGCGTGTCCGCAGGAATTGCACGGAGAAGACCGACTTCAATCGTGAAGCAAACATTCTACAACACAAACTACAAGATAGGGGGTACCCGACACGGCTGTTACGGGACTCCCGCAAACGAGCTGGTAACAACCACAGAGAGGCACTATTGGAGTCTAATCCAAGAGAAACTGATGATGTGATCACCTGCGTGACTTGTTTCACTAAACATTCCAGCAACATCAAGAAAATCATTAGCAGTAATTGGCACATTCTGAATTCAAGTGATCTTGACATCCCACCACCTCGTTTTGCCTTTAAACGTACGGCTAATCTGAAAGACGCTCTCATACACACACGTCCAAAAAAACAAAACAGCACCAGTCAGACAACACTATGGGGTCAACTGCCAGTGACAGGACACTTTCCGTGTGGTGGTTGCGTTGTTTGCTCCCAAACACGCACCATCAAGGAGATCACACTCACAGAGACTTTCAAATGGCAATTGCGTAAGCATACGAATTGTAACAGCACTAAGTGCATTTATCTTATCACTTGCCCCTGTAATAAACATTATTTGGGGATGACCATGAGACCGGTCAAACTCCGGATCATGGAACACAAGAGTAACATCAGATGTCTGAAAACCCACACCAGGCTATATGAGCACTATACCCAGCATGGTCATCAGGCAGACAACATAAGATGGGTAGTTTTGGAGTCCCATCCCCATATCTCTCAACAAGCCCTGTTCAGAATTGAACAAAGATGGGTACACCGTCTTCGCCTCGATATTGTTGGTCTGAACGATTGTGTGCCATGGTCGTTATTATCACGGTAATACCTTGCCATGTGCCTAGCTTATGATACCCCTACCATGCAAAGTAACTCCCTCTGACATCCCAACTTTAATAAATGACACCCAGGAAGCTTCTTATAACTGTAAACACTGAAGTCAAGCATCCTGGTTCATTTTTCACCACACATGTACAAATTGTACATTAATAACCAGCCTTACTTAGCGGACCACACATTCCAGTTTTTGACCCCTAATATGGCCGCCGAGTAGTACCGTCATGTTCCGACTGCGCAGTTGGTGTCAGTTTAGGTTCACATTGTGGCATGAACGCAATTATCTCATCCCACGCGTGATTCCCATAATGCGCATTTGCACTCACTACCCCTCCCCTTTTCTTGACATCCTGGGTAGTGTACTCACGGTACTTCTTACTATTCAACATCCATCACACGGATTCTCTGTCTCCGGTTTCGACGTTGATTTTTAGTCGAATACGATTGGATTCTTCCCTCTTGGCTTTACCGGACCATTGACACACTTTTCACCCCCAAGATGGCCGCCGAATAGCACCATCAACTTCCCCCACTCACTGTTTTAGTGGTCGAAAAGCTCCACTCTGCGACGCATGCGCAAACCCCCGCTGAGGCCCCACCCCCAACGCGGACTCGGCGAGAGTTGGGCTACTAATACCGCTCAGTGATACCATGTTGTTGACCAGCTGCTCTGTCCTGACCAGACGGTGGGGGTAGGTGTTAGCGGCTCCGACCGCACGCTATCCGGGTAAGTGGCTCGACTGTCTAATTCAGAGTGTTCTGCTTCTTTTGACCGTAGGTGGTACTGCGCATGCCTCGGGATTGTTACCTACACGCCCAGGTTTACCTTATGCGTCCTACCTACACATGAGCATGGCGTGGTCCCCGGTGGCCTCGACGGTGGTGTGGCCCATTGTCTCAGTGATCGCTGACCTTTGCGCCCGTTGGGTCTGCGGGGTCGCTATTCGCTGGTTCATGGTCCGCGCGCCATTCTGGGCCGCTAGGGTGCCTCACCAGCTCCTCTGACCGGTTTAGGCTCCAGGAGATAAATCTTTGGCCGTTCGGGTGGATTTCCTCCGCATGAGCCTGTTCCTCCCCACGAGTCTTTACACCCATGATCCATTATGGGTTAATGTAGGTGACGGTGTATTTTCAACACTGTCTTGCTCCCTTACCAGGTTCCTGACCTTCACGTGCAGGTCCCACTGGAGCAGTCTGCGGGGCATCTCACGATCTCCCTTAGGGTAAGATCTTTTACATTGTGCCCCCCCCTCACTATTGATTTTAGTGTTCCTTAGCCTCTCACCAGTAAACCTCTCTGGGCATGACATATGGCTGTGTGCCCCACTATTTAGACACGGCTTGAATGTCAATGCAGTTCTTTTAACCATTTGGTTTCCCCTTTCTGTAAATACGAGTATGTCCTTTCTATGTGTGTTGTGTGAGTCTGACAGACAAATAGATAAACTTTCACATTGTTTTGTTATGTTTTATCTCTCTAGGTCACTCATACCAAGCAGGATACTCTTGCCTGCCCCTTTATGACCTCATGGCATAAGGTTGTATGACTTAAGAATTTTTAACCTTTACACCATTTATATTATTATTTTTCACTGTGTAGTACGTCCCACTAGGGTCCTGATGAAATGCCGCGTAGGCATGAAACATGTTGACCACACCAGGGGGTTGCAGATATCTTGCCTAACATTACTAGTAGCAACTATCTCCCCTCCCACTCTTTTTTACTAAGGGCGCCAGCCACTCCAATAAATTTCATTGTGGACTGACCCACCTTTTTTAATCTCACCACACCTTTACGACTACACCCCTTTCTTCCCCGCACACCCGCATGCACCATATGGCAGGGATTAAAGATCTCCGTTAAAGAGCCCCCTTGAGGGTGCCCGCTGAACATTGCAGCGCCAGTTCAGCGAGGAGCAAACCCATATGATGAAGCATGACATCTAGCTTGCTAGGTGTGTGAGGGTTTTAGTCCCAACTAGGGGAATCCCCCCTCTTTGGCTTTTCTTTCTTTCTCTCTGTACACACTGCATATCGACATACTCTACCTTCCCTCTACCCTGTTTGGGGAACTTTGTACATTATTTTGTAGCTAGCTCAAATCAACACCACATGGCTGTGGGACCTTGCTGACCGCTGCCTGAGGCCTACACTGTGGTCAGCAGGGCTCACAATTCAAGATTAGTGCTGATGCAAATTGTCTAAGAGACTATAATCGGTTAAGAACACCAAATGCTTCCAATCTGTGCAGCTCAAGTCAAGGCCACGTGGCTGTGGGACTTTGCTGACCGCTGACTCCAGCCTACACTGAGGTCAGCAGGGCTCACAATTCAAATTTAGTCTTGATTCATTACTTACAGAGTCCAGTATTCAAGTAACTATAACGTCCCTGAAACCTACATATTTCAACAATGTATTCCATACATATTTTAAGCTTGCCTCATCTCTACAACGGCCCCTCACAAGTCGCCGGGGATGCCTGGTTTCACCTTGGAGATACCCAGTAAGGGACCATCTCACAGGGAAAACCAGGACGGGTTCCCCAGCGGTCTCCAGCGCCACGATACTCCGGCAAGGAGTCGCAGTGCGCTTTACAAGTACACCCACATTTACATTTACATTTACATATTTCATCTTTTGTTTCATACGCCTACACTGCGGTCAGCAGGGCTCACAATTTGAATTCGGTCTTGATTTAATAATTGCAGTGTGAATTGTACTCTATGTCCCTGGATTTTGTCAAGAGGAAGTGACAAAAAGCATGCCTCGATATCTGTGCTGACTACTGCCTCCCATCTACACTGTGAACAGCAGGGCTCACAATTCAGATCGAGTCTCAATTGTAGATGACACAGTCAAGTAGGCAATAGACATTGCTATCAGTTTGGCCTACCCGCACTACACATCATCGCTGGCTGCACATACGCTGAATGCTTCTGATGCTACTAACTTAGTGCACCCCAAGTCATCAGTACGTGGCCTGATTAAGGCAGAATTCATTAGGCAAAAAACATTGCTCCCAGTGTGGCCCGCCCCAACCACGTATCATCGCTGACTGCGCACACACTGAGCTCCACTGTTGCCACTAACTCAGTGTACCACAAGTCAACACCATGTCTTTGTGGGCCCTTGCTGACCGCTTCCTCTGGCCTACACTGGGGTCATCCGGGCTCACAATTAAAATTGAGTCTTGATTCATTAATTGCAGAGTCCAGTAGGCAACAGACATTGCTCCCAGGGCGGCACACCCGGACGACGCATCATCACTGGCTGTACACACGCTGAGTGCTTCAGGTGCCACTAACTGTGCAGCTCATTTCAATGCCACATATCTGTGGGACCTTGCTGACCACTGCGTCAGGCCTACACTGTGGTCAGCAGGGCTCACAATTCAAATTTAGTCTTGATTCATTACTTACAGAGTCCAGTATTCAACTAACTATAACGGCCCTGAAACCGACATATTTCAGCAATGTATTCCATACATATTTCATCTTTTGTTCCATATGCCTCCACTGTAGTCATTAGGGCTCACAATTCAAATTCAGTCTTTATTTAATAATTGCAAAATGAATTGTACTCTATGTCCTCGGATTTTATCAAGAGGTAGTGACAAAAAGCATTCCTTGATGTCTGTGCTGACTACTGCCTTCCATCTAAACTGCGGACAGCAGGGCTCACAATGCAGATCGAGTTGCGATTGCAGATGACACAGTCCAGTTAGCAACAGACATTGCTCCCAGTGGGGCCCACCCGTACCACAAATAATCGCTGCCTGTGCACACGCTGAATGCTTCTGATGCCACTACTCAGTGCACCACAAGTCATCACCACGTGGCCTTATGGAGGCAGAATTGATTAGGCAAAAGACATTGCTCCCATTGTGGCCTGCCCGAACTATGTATCATCGCTGGCTGTGCACACGCTGGGCACCACTCTTGCCACTAACTCAGTGCACCAGAAGTCAACATCATGTCGTTGTGGGCTCTTGCTGACCGCTGCCTCCGGCCTCCACTGTGGTCAGCAGGTCTCACAGCTATCCAATCCAATCCTGACCTGCAAGGACACGCCATCATCACTGGCAGCGCACACGCTGAGCTCATCTGGTGCCACTAACTCTGTGCATCACAACTCATGCACCCTTTATGATTGACTTTCGAGCTGTAGACACCGGACGCAACAATATCACCAAAGGCAGCAGGAATATCCCAAAGGGACATTAACAATTTCTTCACATGAGCACGCTCATCGCTAGTGCCCCTACTTCAGTGCACCACAAGTCATGGACCCTTTATGATACAATATTTTGTGTGTGAGTTAAGATCTGGTGCCCCTACCTTAGTGCGCCACAAGTCATGGGCCCTTTATGATTGAATCTCTGTGTGTGATCCACTGCTAACTCCAACCATTCCCTGAGGGCTGGCTTACACTCACCCCACAGGTGTCACTAGACATGTGAGCCTGGTAATAAAAAGGGGCTGGGCGCATGTGTCTGCAGCCAGTTCCACTATCTATCTAACTGTGTCCGTGTGTTCATTATGTATTCATGATTGCCCTGGGCCCTACCAAATTACATTGTGCTATTGATGGCACATGCAACCATGTTACCTCTGGCACTGGGGAAGACCTTGGTTATGTAACTTTGTCTGAGTCATTCCATGAGTACATAGGTAGAGACTGGGTGATTAGAGTACTGCAAGGAGAGTGTATGGTGAATTTATAAGTGCTTGGGGATTGGCAGAGTGATTAGATAAGTACATATGTTGGGGGGTATAACTCCCGAGCACAAGCTTGTCTCTAATTGGCTACCAGCCAGTGGCAACCCCGGCTGAGCATCAGGATTGCAAACCAAGCCTCTGGAGAGCCAACGCTATGCACGGAGTGTGAGTAGGCACCGCACCGGTTCCTGAGGCACCTGCCTTCTTTGCAACGGTATACCCACAGCCTTGGCTCTAGTACCCTGGGTTCTCACCCACTAAAATCCGGGCCACTGGCTAGCGGGAATACCGCATGGGTGCCTGGAAAGCCGAGTCCAGGAGCTTGGAATTCTCAATTTGGTATACTGTATTCTCATTCAGTGGATACCCTCCCAGGTCGCTGATCTCTGGATCAAGGAATTCTGACTGTTGGATCTCCGGGGTTCCTTCCACTGGATCCCCTAAATTGAGCTGCTGGGTCCGTGGAGCACCGGTGATAAAAGGCCAAGAATCCTGTCTGCCAGATATTCCCAGCCCCACAGCTGGATCATTGACATACGGCAAATAGAATTTACGGAATTCTGTAAGCGTAAGCGGAGTCGGCAGACCAGGGGTACATCAGTCAGGGGCACAACTAGAGCCACATTTCGGGGGAGGCTGATAAAAATTTAGGGAGGGGTTAATTCTTCTAGTCATAGGCAGAGTGGAGATGCAGGGGCTCTAAGAAGGGGTGAAAATAAAACAAAGCCTCATTAACAGGTAAATGAACTTTAAAGACCAGAGAAGTACCCAGCGTGTTCACACTAGGGGGCTGTGCTGAGCGCCACGTTAGGATCGTCTCTCCAAACTTTTCTAAAGAAAACTTTTCACTTCCATTTATTTATATTTACCCCGAGGACCCCATCCCCGGGGCATGCCTAATTCTTGAATGTTTTTATTAATCATTAGGAAGGGTGGGCCACCCTTTTCTTGTCCACATCTGGCCCTAGGGACCCCATACCCGGGGCCTGGCCTCTTCATTGGGGTCCATGGGGGAGCCCAAATGCCCCCACGGTCCCTCCGACTCCCCGCCTCCTGCGGGAACCAGCATTGTTTTTGGGCAAGGGGTGCTGCTAACATTCAGCTCCCCTTACCCAAAAGCAATCCTGCTTTGCTTCATTGAAGCGAGAGCAGGTTTTCCTCCTCTTTCTTCAATGTAGCAAAGCAGAGTTTGCTGTGGCAGGGCAGGAGCCATGCTCCCACCCTGTCATTGCAAACAGCAATGTCGGGGGGTGGGCTCCCCGGGACATTGCAGGAGCTGGCCCTGGGTGGTACCAGTCCCCAGGACCATCAAGGGCTCCCGAAGTGGGGCTGCATGGCCCCCTCCCTCTATTTTCAAAGGTGGTAGTCCCCGGGGCTTTGGGGGCCCACGAGGCCCCCCTGCATATTTAAATAAAGCCCAGGGGGTGGTGGTTCCCGGGGCTTGGGTGGCCTCGGAGGCCCCCAGTAATTACAAAACAAGCCCGGGTAGGTGGTGGTCCCTGAGGCTCAGTAGGCCCTCCGGCACCTACTTTACATAGCCTTGGGTACCTGGCGGTCCCCGGAGCTGCAGAGGCCCCGCAGGACCCCTCAACATAATTATATAATTGCCTCCCAAACCTGGCCCACCCGGGGGCACATTTAAATGGGGGAGCCCCTGCTTCAGTTGTTTTATTATTTTTTCGTCCAGATTCACGCACCCAGCGTGGATTCAGACTTTTTTTTAATTACAAAAAAAAATAATTGGGCCTGAGGGTCCTTGTGGAACCGCCTGAGCAGGACTATGGGGTCAGTGTGCTTCTACCGTGCCCCCTTTTCTTCTTTTTTAATCTTCTTTGACTGTTTTCTTGTGACTCGGTTCTCGGGATGTTTCCTTGACACGTGGCGTATCATCGTCCAGTTCCCGAAGCTGTATTTTTTTCTGGGATTTCCTCTCGATAAGATGGTGTGGCATATTTTACAGTCCACCTTTGGAGCATTTACCTTCTTCTCCCCCTCTGGAATTTTGAAAAATTTCCAAATGAAATGTTCCTTCACAGTTCGTTCAGGAACCTCCTCATCAATGAAATCCTCAGTCTCATCACTGCTGCTGGAGGCTCTTGCAGCCATGATAATAGAAGTAAATATGACACAGGTGCCAAAAGCAGGTCTTGCACTCGTCTTGCAAAAGTGAAACAAGAAGTGAAGGAAATGGGTGGGGATTTCAGTCTTTGTAAAAAAAAAAAGTTAGGAACCAATGAAAAGAGTTATTTTAAGGTCATATGACTTGTTACGCTTACGCTACGCCCTCTGGAGCGCGCCCGGGGGCGCATAGCGTAAGCGCGTCAGGACGTTGCGCGATCGTATGCGCTCGCGTGCTTCCGGGTGCGCTTATGCAGGGCGTCATATGACGCATCACGCGGTTACGCGAAACGTCACGATGTTGTTTTCGTTCGAGAGAATAGCGCTAACGGGACGCTCACCGGTACGCGCCCCGGGACGCGCCGCAACATTGCGCTTACCCGTGCGTTCACCGGTACGTGCCCCGGGAGCGCTCCGGGGCAAAAAATAAAAAAATTTTAAAAAAACTATTCAATAATTATACAATAAAAAATTTGTTATAACATTTTTTACTTTTTATACCTATAGAGATTTGCTATTAAAAAACCTATGAAATTCACTGAAAAAACCATAGGTTTCACACCAGTTATAGTTAGGAATTAGCATTTAAAAAACCTATTAAATTCACTGAAAAAACCATAGGTTTCACACCTGTTATAGTTAGCTGGAAGTTTTACTCGCATAAAACCATTGAAATTCCCACGTTATAGTTAGTTGGACTCACTATAACTTGCGCGTGCAATGCACTGCAGTCCCACCTTCGGGTTTGACATGCATCAGCTCTGTGGCCCCCTGCAGCCCAGGTGTGGTGCCTCCTTCGTGGCAGGACGGCTGCGTAATATTCCAGCTCCAGGGTTGCCCCTTTGTTTAAGGAAGTACTCGGACCACAGTGTTCGCATACAGCATTTATTGAGTGCAGGTGAAGTCCAAAGGCTGTCAATTTTCAGCCGCTCGCGTATGCCTTACGCATTTCGAAATAACTTCTTCTGTCCTGCCGCTGAGCCGCACCGACGCAGGGCAGCATACCATGGAGTCCGTCATCCAGAGGGCTCCGTATGTGGGACAACGAACGTGGACTGAGGACAGACACTCTTCCCGGGGCTCATGCTGAGCCTTAATTTGCATTAATTTAAAGCGCTTCCATCTATGGCTGAAATAATGAACTACATCTCCCATAAAGCAACGCTTTACTCATTCAGAGACATCCAATCATGGAGGGCGTTATGGCTTAATAAGGAGGGTGTGGTGAACCAAGCGCTTTTGGACTTCTTCTCCCTTTGAGAAAGAGGTGACTCGAAATGCGTCAGATCGGAGTCCGATGCTTCATTTGCGGGCAAGCGTGTCTGTCTATACCAAAATAAAGCTGTGTTTGGGGAAAAAGCAGTTCGTTGTCGGAGTGCGGATTAATTGTTGGACAAACCCCTTTGGAGCTTGATATATATATATATATATATTTAAAACAAAGGCTCTGCAATGAAGAGGCACTCCACAGCAGTAAAGTTCCAACACTTTTAATTTTCGCTTAGAAGGTGAGTTTACATCCGTAATTAATTTCCTTTTCCTTCCGACGCGTTTCAGAGCTCAGCGCTCTTTCTTCAGGGAAATGAAAGCTGCTGCAAACAAGTCTCACGTGTTTTAAGGCATCTCAGTTGCCTGCTTAGTAGCGTGCATTGTGGGCTCGTATTCCATCCATGACCCTCAGTGGGTTCAGCAGTTAAGCTTCCTCTATTTTAGGAGATGACAGTGATTTATCTTGACCTCACTGTACTAATAAAAGCCCCCAGTGGGCCCCGGCTTGTCCACATCACCTTCTTTAGTTTTCGCGCTGCTGTGCCATCTCACTTTTGAAAAGTTCACATGCAGACGGCCCCACACTCCAGCGGCTCCTTCCTAATTAACATGGGTGGTGCTCCTTCCACGACGTAGCTGTCGTGTGAATATGTTTAAAACAAAGGCTCTGCAATGAAGAGGCACTCCACAGCAGTAAAGTTCAGATAATGGTTTGAAACACTTTTGAACAGGAACAGTGCATTGGGTAGAGCTCGTGGCAGGAAGATAGGGACACAGAAGGGCTAAAAACAACGTGCGACTTCCCTGAGCACCGGACCACCGACATGTTGCACTGTGGGACTAGTAGTCTCCTGAATTGGCACCAGTCGGCTAAAGGGAAGCAGGTGAGGCTCCTACACAACTGTGAGGAGGAGCCTATTTTAACAACGTGAGATGGGGAGCACGCATTGTGGACAGTCGCATCTGATGAAAGCACACGCTGAAACCGGTCATGCAAAATCCATAAAATTACCTTTCTGAATCCCGCAGCGTCCTTTGTTTTTCTTTCACCGTCAGGGAAGGAGAAGTGAATGCATTCAAAGCGCATTGCCTGTGAGCGCACAGAGGACCCTTCCGCTAAAAGATGGCCACGGATACATAGGCATCATTTCAGAGTAACCAAGGTATTGGACTATTTCCGTGACCCGCCACGCTCGTTTACCTAATGCCTTCAAGCTGCACTTGCACTGCGGACCCAGATAACGGTTTGAAACACTTTTGAACAGGAACAGTGCATTGGGTAGAGCTCGTGGCAGGAAGATAGGGACACAGAAGGGCTAAAAACAACGTGCGACTTCCCTGAGCACCGGACCACCGACATGTTGCACTGTGGGACTAGTAGTCTCCTGAATTGGCACCAGTCGGCTAAAGGGAAGCAGGTGAGGCTCCTACACAACTGTGAGGAGGAGCCTATTTTAACAACGTGAGATGGGGAGCACGCATTGTGGACAGTCGCATCTGATGAAAGCACACGCTGAAACCGGTCATGCAAAATCCATAAAATTACCTTTCTGAATCCCGCAGCGTCCTTTGTTTTTCTTTCACCGTCAGGGAAGGAGAAGTGAATGCATTCAAAGCGCATTGCCTGTGAGCGCACAGAGGACCCTTCCGCTAAAAGATGGCCACGGATACATAGGCATCATTTCAGAGTAACCAAGGTATTGGACTATTTCCGTGACCCGCCACGCTCGTTTACCTAATGCCTTCAAGCTGCACTTGCACTGCGGACCCAGATAACGGTTTGAAACACTTTTGAACAGGAACAGTGCATTGGGTAGAGCTCGTGGCAGGAAGATAGGGACACAGAAGGGCTAAAAACAACGTGCGACTTCCCTGAGCACCGGACCACCGACATGTTGCACTGTGGGACTAGTAGTCTCCTGAATTGGCACCAGTCGGCTAAAGGGAAGCAGGTGAGGCTCCTACACAACTGTGAGGAGGAGCCTATTTTAACAACGTGAGATGGGGAGCACGCATTGTGGACAGTCGCATCTGATGAAAGCACACGCTGAAACCAGTCATGCAAAATCCATAAAATTACCTTTCTGAATCCCGCAGCGTCCTTTGTTTTTCTTTCACCGTCAGGGAGGGAGAAGTGAATGCATTCAAAGCGCATTGCCTGTGAGCGCACAGAGGACCCTTCCGCTAAAAGATGGCCACGGATACATAGGCATAATTTCAGAGTAACCAAGGTATTGGACTATTTCCGTGACCCGCCACGCTCGTTTACCTAATGCCTTCAAGCTGCACTTGCACTGCGGACCCAGATAACGGTTTGAAACACTTTTGAACAGGAACAGTGCATTGGGTAGAGCTCGTGGCAGGAAGATAGGGACACAGAAGGGCTAAAAACAACGTGCGACTTCCCTGAGCACCGGACCACCGACATGTTGCACTGTGCGACTAGTAGTCTCCTGAATTGGCACCAGTCGGCTAAAGGGAAGCAGGTGAGGCTCCTACACAACTGTGAGGAGGAGCCTATTTTAACAACGTGAGATGGGGAGCACGCATTGTGGACAGTCGCATCTGATGAAAGCACACGCTGAAACCGGTCATGCAAAATCCATAAAATTACCTTTCTGAATCCCGCAGCGTCCTTTGTTTTTCTTTCACCGTCAGGGAAGGAGAAGTGAATGCATTCAAAGCGCATTGCCTGTGAGCGCACAGAGGACCCTTCCGCTAAAAGATGGCCACGGATACATAGGCATCATTTCAGAGTAACCAAGGTATTGGACTATTTCCGTGACCCACCACGCTCGTTTACCTAATGCCTTCAAGCTGCACTTGCACTGCGGACCCAGATAACGGTTTGAAACACTTTTGAACAGGAACAGTGCATTGGGTAGAGCTCGTGGCAGGAAGATAGGGACACAGAAGGGCTAAAAACAACGTGCGACTTCCCTGAGCACCGGACCACCGACATGTTTCACTGTGGGACTAGTAGTCTCCTGAATTGGCACCAGTCGGCTAAAGGGAAGCAGGTGAGGCTCCTACACAACTGTGAGGAGGAGCCTATTTTAACAACGTGAGATGGGGAGCACGCATTGTGGACAGTCGCATCTGATGAAAGCACACGCTGAAACCGGTCATGCAAAATCCATAAAATTACCTTTCTGAATCCCGCAGCGTCCTTTGTTTTTCTTTCACCGTCAGGGAAGGAGAAGTGAATGCATATATATATATATATATATATATATATATTCACTGAAAAAAACATAGGTTTCAGGCAGGTTATAGTTAGGAATCATCATTTAAAAAACCTTAGAAATTCATTGAAAAACCCATAGGTTTCAAGGGTGTTATAGTTAGCTGGACATTTCACGCACACAAAACCATTGAAATTCCTCCGTTATAGTTAGTTGTACTAACTGTAACTCTCATGCCCGCAATCCACTGGTGACGATGTCACTTATTACATCATTCCTGACATGGTCAGTGACCAGTGATATTATAGCACTGCGACCCACTGAACCACGAATCATCCCAGAGTACGCACACGCGCAGTTCTTTCGGTACCACTAACTCACTGCACCACAAGTCATCTCTCTGTAGCCTTATTAAAGCAGAATTCACTAGGCAAAAAACATTGCTCCCAGTACGGCCCCCCTGCATTACGCATTATCGCAGGATAAGTGCAAACTCAACGCCAAAGATAATAATAACTCAGTGCACCATAAATCATCGCAAAGAAGAGTGAACAGCTTTATGTCATGGTGAGACATACTGTCCCTTTTAAATGTCCCTGAAACATACATATTTTAATAATGTATTATATATATGTTCTATCTTCCACTTTAATCATGATTACTGATGGTGCACTCCACCCTAAGATTCACACTGCGGACAGCAGGATTTACAACTTGAATACAGCTTTACAGGTAAACTATACACAGTAGGGAATTCAGCATTGATTTACTTAATGCAGAGACAATTATACTGTATGTATTTACATTTTGTTTAAATAAGTGAAAAAAAGCATTCTTCTATAACTGTGCTGACTAGTGGCTTCGATGTACACTGCGGACAGTAGTATTCACAACTTGAATTCAGCTTTCTATCTACACTATAGACAGTAGGGAATTTAGCCTTCATTTACTTAAGGCACAGAGAAAAAATACTCCTGTGGCCCTGCTAGTATGCGTAAACACCTTTAATCCCATCATCTTGTGAACTATGTTCACAGAGAATGTAGAACACAGCGCCAAAATGTGCCTCCACCACCGGCAATACCAAGTATCTCTGGGGCATCTCCTTCAACATCACCACCAGACATACGTCCCCATTTTGAGAAAGTTAGAATGCACTGCGTGAAATGCCATTGTTTAATTTGTTATGGGGAGCAATCAGAAGACCTAGTTTGCAGAGCAATTGATAACCATTGATTCATGCAGTACAGTATGCAACAGTCAATGCTTTGAGTACAGACTGCTAAAATCAAGCATCATCGCAGGGCGAGCACATGCTGAGCACCAAACGTACCACTAACTCAGTGCACCATAAATATTTGCCACTTGCCCTAATTAAGGCAAAATTCAGTAGTAAAATAACATTACCCCCAGTGCGGCCTGTCCGGACCATGCACATTCGCAGGTTACGTACACGCTCAGTCCCAAAGATACTACTAACTCAGTGCACCATAATTCATCGCCACGTGGCCGTATACAGGCAGAATTGAACTGACTCTTTATTCATTATTTGCAGGGTGCAGTATCAAACTAAATAAAACATCTATCAAACCCTATCCAATATCCCTTTAGTAGCCTTCTTTCAAAAACGTCCTTTATATCAGTTCTAGGTTTAGTTTAAAAACAAAATTCACGGTGCAATTTGAAAGGCACAGTCAATGGCAGTCTACACTGCGGACAGCACAGGTCACAAATTGAACTATAATGTCCCTGCGCTATAAACATATTTCGACAATGTATTCCATACATGTTTCATCTTTTATTTCAATCGTGATTACAGATTATGCAGTCCAGTAGGCAACACGCTGACTAACAGACGTACCAGTAACTCATTGCACCATAAATAATCGCCACGTGGCCTTATTAAGGCAAAATTAAGTAGCACAAGACATTGTTAGCAGTGGGGTCTGCCTGAATCACACATCATCGCAGGTTCCACCCAAACGGACCCAACCTCAGTGCACCACAACTCTTGAACACTTTACGATAGAATCTTCTGTGTATTTTTTTTACATGTAGTGCTCTTACCTTTGTACAGCAGAAATCATAAACCATTTACGATTGAATATCTATGTATGATATCATAATTACTATTCTACTTGTTACCAACAGCAATGTAATAAAATAGAATAGAGCACACGTACCCATACACACTTCAACTATCTATCTGTGTCTGTGTATTTATTATGTTTGTAAAATGCTGCTCCTGCGCCCTACCACATTATATTGTGATATAAATAGCGTATACAACCATCTTACCTCTGACAGTAAGTGTGGGCTATTCCTCCTATTTTATTTTTTAGCATATTTATATAGCGCAAATCAACCCAAAAGTATTTCAGCAATTTACATGAGCACCGTATTTACAGTACATTTTGAGGCACGCATAGATTATGTCATTTCTCTACAATAACAGGATGAGGACTCAACTCTGATGCTTGATCACTGATTTACAGCACCAAGTTCGACAGTATACCCGAATAACAACATATGTATATATATATTAGCTGCCCTTCATGTGCCAAAAACTGCTACTTAAACCTTTCACAGCCCTGTAGTACTACAGCTACAACACACCACTGAATGTACAACAAACATTCCTAATCACAGAAATGCTTCATGTCCACCATCTTTTATGTGTGCAACTATGAATGAATATAGAGTCAGTGATACCCTGTACCTTCCATGTTGGCCATGTTGTGGAACTTTACAGATATAATGACACATTTGCGTTTAAGACCCGGGTGACGTCAGCACTACAAAATGGACCCCCAAATCACTTGATTTCTCATATAGCTCATGAGGGAACCACGCCCATAGCTCCGGAATCATGCTTCACAGCCTCGTGCAGCACTTGCATACGTCAGGCCAGCCCACTCCACTTACGCTACCAGGAAAAAACAAAAATTAAACATTGCCCAGATTTCCATTGTACTGATTTCTTACTTCCAGGTCTAGCTGTCAGAACAACACGCACATACTCCCTCATGGCTGGTATACACCCACACCACACACAAGAGTCACTACACAAGTGACCCTACCAATAAAAAAAACTGAGCGCATGCGCTCTATGCCATTTTAGACTTGCTCCCATCCTAAGCACTCTGATGGTCCGTCCTGGTGGTTCGGACGCCTCATGTAGGCCCGAACTAACAAGTACAAGGGCCCACCACTACGTGCGTGGCCTCTTTGGTCACTGAGTTAAGGGTATCGGAAGGACTGAGCGGGTGAGGAACCTGTGATGATGATGGGCACACTAGTATGTCGTAAGCCATTCCGACATCAAGACTCAGCACCATCTATCAGATTTCTTGGTGGCAGAGCGGGACTGCATGATGTAGAAGGTGTCCTGTCCACGTAAAGGTGAGCAGTGAGGCCTGGGTGCGCATCGGAGGGAGTTCATGGGGTCCCGCAGACTGGATACAAAAAAGCGATGCCGCAATTTAGGCGTACTCAGTCCTATATACTGTATCTTATTGCATTTATATATTTTTTACCAATAGCAGGAATGTTTTTATAATCGGTCAAATATCTGGTATATAAACTGTACAAATAGTTGTTTTTAAATGCGGAGGGAAAGTGTGTGAAAGGGCGATGTCATTCTACACCAACCTGAGATAGTAACAAATACCAATCATAACATCTTTCTTTTACTATCTTTTAGATGTAGAGCTTCAGGGTGCATTACGTCCCAGCACGTGGTGAAAAACACACCGGTGACAGAAAGGTGAGCTACAAATATTCTTTTCAGTCACTCTCTCACTTCCACTCTCCTTTCATAAACAAATGACGCACAATCTTATCTTCCTTTTTATCTTACAGGTTGTGTTTCACAAATTGGCGTCATCCCCCCCAACCACCTCCAAAGCTCTACGTTTGTTGATTCTACGATGATCGGTGGCCATCGTAACAACGTCTAAGAAAGCTGCTGCGACACATGGTGCACCCTCTTTGAATCAGCTCAATTGCACAAGGTGAGCAAAGAAGCTTGTTTCCGAAACAACGGCAAGTCATCTGTGAAAAAAGAGAGTGGGTAGTGTGCAGCAGCTTCACTGCGTAGGAATGTACAATTACCTCCGAGTAGTGAGAATAGATAGGTTACAACAGTCTGAGCGGCAGATTTATAAGCCCCTTGCGCCACTTTTGTGTCACTTTTAACATCGGAAAAGTGGTGCCAGGAGCTTGTAAAACGCCTCTGAGTTCGCAAGAAAAAGCACTCACCTCCGGACTCTGCGAGTCAATGGGGTGCAACAGTCTAGGTACGCAATATTCAGAAGTCACTGCTATGCAGTGGGAGTGCATGGGATGTAGTACTTGGGAAGAAAAATAGCACACAGACACCTTGTTACAGTGGAAGTTGATAAAATACATTATCCTTAGTGTACAAATAAATAAACCAAAAATATACTTGTGCAGTTGTATGTACTATGCTATTACTAACTCTATATACTATCTTTCATCTCACTAAACTGGAGGGTGCACTATGAACCAGCACGTGCTTGGACACACAACGAAGGCAAAAGGTGAGCTCCGAAGATTTGCCCCAGTATTAACTGCTCCATCTATAACTTTCTCTCTCTCATGTATTTATGTTGTTTTTTCTCTCTTTCTCTCTCTCACTCTCTCTCATATCGATTCTCTTTCTCTTTTAAAGTTATGGACACTACTGTCCATTCTGTCGTGTACAATCAAAGCTGAGTTCAAGTTGTGAACTCTGTTGGTCACAGTGTTTACACAAGGTAAGCAGAGCGGCCTAAATATACAATGCCTTCAATTAAATAGGTTAGAAATAAAAGGGCTTATTTACAAGCCCATTGTGCCACTTTTGCGTCACTTTTAACATGGGAAAAATGGTGCATGGAGCTTGTAAAACTGCCTCGGAGTTCGCAAGACTCTGCGAGTCAAAGGGGTGCTACAGTCTAGGTACACAATATTGAGAACTCACCGCTGTGCAGTAGGAGTGCATGGGATACAATATTTTGGAAGAAAAACAGCACACAGACTCCTCCTTACGGTGGAAGTTGATGAAATACATTATCCAGAGTGTACAAATAAATAAACCAAAAACATACTTGTGCAGTTGTATGTACTATGCTATTACTAACTCTATATACTATCTTTCAGATCAATAAACTGGAGGGTGCCCTATGAACCAGCACATGCTTGGACACACAATGAAGGCAAAAGGTGAGCTACGAAGATTTTATTCAGTATTAACTGCTCCATCTATAACTTTTTCTCTCACGTTTTAATGTCATTTTTTTCCTCTTTCTATCTCTCACTCTCTCTCAAATCGTTTCTCTTACTCTTTTAAAGTTATGGACGCTGCTGTCCACTCTGCTGTGTACAATCAAAGCTGAGTTCAAGTTGTGAACTCTGTTGATCACAGTGTTTACACAAGGTAAGCAGAGCGGCCTAAATGTACAATGCCTCCGATTAAATGCGTCACTTTTAACATGGGAAAAGTAACGCAAAAGTGGCGCAAGGGACTTGTAAATAAGCCCCAAAGAATATTGTCCAGCATAATGACTTGATCTCTCACCTTATCTGTCTCATCTCTGAATCATTTTAAAGACCTGTTGATCCGTACTGTAAATCTGACGCAGTAGGCACTTCCGTACAGACACCTCTTGAAGGCGAGCGTATAAGAGAGGTGGAATGTATCAGGCACACTGCAGATGTGCAAATTAAAAAATATCGTCAAGTATTACCTTAACTTGTAATGTTTGACCTTATTTAGTCACATTGATCTAATTTTGAATACTTATTGGTCTTGTAAATGACAATTTTTTTTATTTATGTGTTGGTTTTGAAAATAGCTAAATTAATAGCTTTGTCATTTACAATGCCAATAGTTATAACTTTCGCAAATGTGACACCTATAGCATTTGTAATGCAACATGTTTTGTATTTACGTGACTTAGCTGTATTGATATTACACATTACAATATCTTTTAATTTTTTTAAATATTTAATACTTAAATAAAAGTGATTTTAATTTATAATGGCAATAGCTTAAACTTGTGTAAATAACTTTTGTGAAGATTATGTTCAGTGTATTTTATTGTGACGAAAATCCAAGAACAGAAGTGAAATATTAACATCTTTTTGTGACATTTGTAATAAAGTTTAAAACATTGAGAGAACATATTTGGACCAGTTGTTGTTGAATGGATGCGCAGATTGATGCTGGGTGGTGCTGAGTGGTGCTGTGGTGGTGCTGAGTGGTGCTGGGGTGATACTGAGTGGTGCTGTGGTGGTCCTGAGTGATACTGGGATGGTGCTGAGTGATGCTGGGGTAGTGCTGAGTGGTGCTGTTGTGTCTTGAGTGATGCTGTGGTGGTGCTGAGTGATGCTGTGGTGGTGCTGAGTGGTGCTGGGGTGGTGCTGAGTGATAATGTGGTGGTGCTGAGTGATGCTGTGGTGGTGCTGAGCGATGCTGTGGTGGCGCTGAGTGGTGCTGTGGTGGTGTTGATTGGTGCTGTGGTGGTGCTGAGTGATGCTGTGGTAGTGCTGAGTGATGCTGTGGTGGTGCTGAGTGGTGCTGTGGTGGTGCTGAGTGATAATGTGGTGGCGCTGAGTGATGCTGTGGTGGCGCTGAGTGGTGCTGTGGTGCTGCTGAGTGGTGCTGTGGTGGTGCTGAGTGATGCTGTGGTGGTGCTGAGTGATGCTGTGGTGGTGCTGAGTGGTGCTGTGGTGGTGCTGAGTGATAATGTGGTGGTGCTGAGAGATAATGTGGTGGTGCTGAGTGATGCTGGGGTAGCGCTGAGTGATGATGTGGTGATGCAGAGGGCAGAAAGGCACAAAAAGCAGTCTAACAAAGGGCAGAAGGGCAGAAAAACAAGGGAAAAACGAGTCTAACAGAGGGCAGAAAGGCACAAAAAACTAGTCTAACAGAGGACAGAAGGGCAGAAAAACAAGGGAGAAACGAGTCTAACAGAGGGCAGAAGGGCACAAAAAACGAGTCCAACAGGGGGCAGAATGAATCCCGCCCTGCGTGTTTGTCCACGAAGATGCCACCTTTTTGTGCAATACCTCTACTCAACTAGAGTACTTTCTACTGTCTAATCAGTAAATGCTCCCTCGTTGGCTAAAAGTGTAGGGGCAGATTTACAATAACTGGCGCATCCCCAGTGATGCACCAGTTATTGTGCGCCGCAGCTCCGCCACCCATGGTGCGCCGCATTTACAATGCGGCGCACCATGTGGCAAAAACAACATCTGTGCCGTAAAAGCAGCGCATTGCTGGAGCGACGCAGCTCCAGCAATGCTCTGGGGGGCTCTATCTCCCCAATGCTGTATCAAGCCTTGCGCCTGCTTCAAGCAGGCGCAGGGTTTTGACGCAGCATTGGCCTAAAAGTGACTGAGTGAAATCTTGTAGATTTCAATCAACCACTTTTAGGAGGCGTTCCTGCGCCGGAACGCCCTCCCCTGCGCCGGAACGCCTCCTGATGGCGCAGGGCTTTATAACGTAACGCATCTCTCAGATGCGTCACGTTGTTAATACCCAGCACCATGGCGCATCTTTTGTGCTGCCACTGCGTCACAAAAGGTCTCGGTAGTGGGTGGCAGTGGTGAACCAGAGGGTGGCAGTGATGAACCAGAGGGTGAGAGTGATGAACCAGAGGGTGGCAGGGATGAACCAGAGGGTGACAGTGCTGAACCAGAGGGTGGCAGTGCTGAACCAGAGGGTGGCAGGGGTGAACCAGAGGGTGGTTGGGGTGAACCAGAGGGTGGCAGTGATGAACCAGGTGGCGGTAGGGGTGAACCAGAGGATGGCAGTGGTGAACCAGAGGGTGGCATGGGTGAACCAGAGTGTGGCAGTGGTGAACCAGAGAGTGGCAGTAGTGAACCACAGGGTGGCAGTGCTGAACCAGAGGGTGACAGTGGTTAACCAGAGGGTGACAGTGGTTAACCAGAGGGTGACAGTGATGAACCAGAGGTGCTGTGATTAACCAGAGGGTGGCAGTCATGAACCAGAGGGTGGCAGTGGTGAACCAGAGGGTGACAGTGCTGAACCAGAGGGTGGCAGTGGTGAAAAAGAGGGTGGCAGGGGTGAACCAGAGGGTGGCAGTGGTGAACCAGAGGGTGGCAGCGCTGAAGCAGAGGGTGACAGTGGTTAACCAGAGGGTGGCAGTGGTGAACCAGAGGTGCTGTGATGAACCAGAGGGTGGCAGTCGTGAACCAGAGAATGGCAGTGGTGAACCAGAGGGTGACAGTGCTGAACCAGAGGGTGGCAGGGGTAAACCAGAGAGTGGCAGTGCTGAACCAGAGGGTGGCAGTGGTGAACCAGAGGGTGGCAGGGGTGAACCAGAGGGTGGCAGTGGTGAACCAGAGGGTGGCAGTGATGAACCAGAGGGTGGCAGTGGTGAACCAGAGGGTGTTGTGCCCATACACGACCGCATGGGTAACTTCGCCATGCAAGCGGCCCACGAACACGCAAAAAGCCCCACGAACACGCAAAACAAAGCACAAACACACAAAAAAAACGCAAACACGCAAAAAACCCCGCGAACACGCAAAAAACCAAAAATCCACAAATTTGCACGAATTCGCGGATTTTGAGTATTGCGAATTCGATTTTGCAAGAAATCGCGGACCGCAAATTCGCTAATTTCGCCCATACTTAGTACAGACACCTCTTGAACGCGAGCCTATAAGAGAGGTGGAATGTATCAGGCACACTGCAGATGTGCAAATTAAAAAATATCGCAAAGTATTACCGTAACTTGTAATGTTTGACCTCATTTAGTCACATTGATCTAATTTTGAATACTTATTTTCATTTTTGTTTTGCTGGTTACCTACCCTACTTCTATTGGAGTTCATATCATATTTTGTTTAATTATTTTTTATAGTTATGTTTCTAGTTATTTATTACATTGTTATCTTCAAGTTACGTTTCCAGTTATTTATTGTTGTTTTAATAAAAGTTATTTAAAAAAAGTATATAGTCTTCATTTTCTGACAACATTTCACTTTTATTTAGTGTGATAATCATATAGTTAAAAAACATTTAAAAATAGAAATGATATTTATAACTGAAGTATAATACTGAGGCTAACTCTTTACCAGCTCTTTACCACAGTGTATAGCTACGACTAACGGTTCCTATGAAAAACGTTTAAAACTCCAGCACAGTAACTAGTTGAACGGTACTGGCTGTACAAAAACCATTATATTTGCCCTGGATACTCTACATGACAAAAAGAAAAGCAAAGTAAAACAGACCACTGTGTACCAGATTTACAACCCCCTTGCGCCACTTTCACGTCCAAGGCCCCTCCTGCAAAATTAGAAGTGTGTCGGCCTTAGCGACCCCCCGCAAGCCCTGGGAACCACCACCCCTTGGGGATTTATGTATTGTGGGAGACAGACTTTGTGGCCCTCCGCCTGGAACCCTCGAGGGCCCTGGGGACCGCCACACCCCAGGGCCGGCTCCTGCAGTGTCCCGGGGTGCCTACCCCTGGGACACTGCTGTTTACAATGAGAGGGCGGGAGTCTTGCGGCTCCCACCCCTCCCACAGCAAACTTGTTTTGGATTTTGAAAGACAGAGCAGTGAAATCTGTTCTCACTTTCAAAATCCAAACCAGATTACTTTTCCACATGCAAGTTAGCATCTCCCCATGTGGAAAAGCAATGCCGGCTCCTGAAGGACGCGGGGAGCTGGCGGGACAGTGGGGGAATTGTGTCTCCCGCCACGGTCCCCAAATTATTTTATAACACCCGGGGGATAGGGTTCCCGGAGATATTAGAAATTACTGATAGGGGCTATTTTTTTATGGTAAAATTAGAAGTCGCGCACCCAGCGCAGCGCTCAGTGCGGCCCCCCGGTGTGCACACACTGGATGCACGACTCATAATCTGTAGGGTGCATGACTCCAGCCCCTTTTGGCGCATGTGAAAAAGCTATCTGATTTAGATTTTGAAAGAGAGAACAGATTTCATTGCTATGGGAGGGCGGGATGGACACCCCGGTACACTGCAGGAGCCGGCCGTCCAACAATACATAAAGCCCCGGGGAGTGGTGGTCCCCGGGGCTTTGGAGACCTTGCAGCCCCCCAACCATTTTTTTTGCAGCCCTGGGGTGTGACGGGGCCCTCGAGTGCTCCAGGAGGATGGCCACGCAGTCCCCCTCCCACAATACATAAAGCCCCAGGGGGTGGTGGGTCTTGCAGCTTTGGGGAACTTGGACCCCTACTCCCACCATTTTATTTTAGCCCCAGGGGGTGACGATCCCCGGGGCTGTGGAGGCCCTCTGGGTCTCCCATAAAATTTAATAATTTTTCCCCCGGTATTTAGCCCCCTCGGGAGCTAATTATAAAAAAAGCTCAGTTTTATTTTATTTTTATTTTTTACGGCAGAGTTTGTGCACCCTACACGCACCTGCTGGGTCTTTTTAAGCAAGTCTACAGGGTAAACGTATTTCTACCCTGCCCCTTTTCTATGTTTTGCAGACATAATCCACTGACTTCTTCAGCCTCGCTTCTACCGAGGCACAAAATGGCTGCTAACCGTTCCTAGTTTTCGAATGTTAACAACCACTTGACAGCCAATTAGCATTCTGCCCGTGATCAGAAGGGTGCACTTATGGTGCGCTCATGGTGCGCTCATAGTCTGTGGATCTATCACGCCCATAGATACATACATGCTTTTTACTGTAATTTTCTCAGGAACTACTGAAAATATTCTCACCATTTAAGCAAAAGGCACAAGTCTGAACTGAGGACTACATCTTTGTCAAATTTGGTGTAATTCCTTTCAGCAGTTCAGCCTGTAGCTGTGGCTAAAGGTCCTATGGGAAATTGCATGGGGAAAACACGTCTTAGGACCCCCTTTTTTCTTGGCCCCTGCTTGACGAATCACCGCGAAACTTTCAGGATAGGAGCAGACCGGAGTTGACCGTAAGTTTAGAAAATGTCATGAAGATTTGTTGATATCAGCTCCTATGTTGAAAGTTTGGGGGTGATTCGCCAGGAGGGCGCGAGAAAAAAGGGGTGTCCCAAAACATGTTTTCTCAATGTTCATTTCTATAGGAACATTTAGACAAGGCTACAGGTCGAACGGGTAAACAGAATTACACCAAATTTGGCAGGGAGAAGGGTCTTGGTCTGGAGAGCATGCTTTTGTTTATTTGGTATAAATCCATTCAGTAGTTTTTGAGAAATATCAAAATGTACAGATATCGATATTTGGGGATTCTGCCATCTGATTGGATGAGGCGTTACGAGCGCAAGCTTGCTGCTGATTGGCTGCGAGCGGTGCGAGCGGTTGCAACTATGAAGTGTTGGCTGCCATTTTGTGATTCCGTTGAAGTGAGTAAGGGGAAAAAGGGCAGAAAAAAGTGGGAAAGAGGATGGTAGGAACGCTGAGAGGTCTGTAGGGTGGTTAGGGGGTGCTGTAGAGGGAGTGCGAAGTGAAGTATTTTCCCCAACCGGTGTGAAAGTGCTGTTTTGCCCACTGTGAGATGGTGCGGAGGTGAGGGCCTGGTGAACTCGGCGATGAAAGCGTGTGCCTAAACTGTGTGCTGAGTGCTCTGTAGCATCCTGGCAGCAGCGAAGTATTTACCCTTACCGGTGTGAAAGTGCTGTTTTGCCTAGAGTGAGATGGTATTGAGTTGAGGTATCAGTAAAGTCGGGAATGAAAGCGTGTGCTTAAAGTGTGAGCTGAGTGCTGTAAACTGATGTGCTGTGGGCACTGTAGCATACTGGCAGAAGTGAAGTATTCACTCCTACCGGTGTGAAAGTGCTGTTTTGCCTACTGTGAGATGGTGGTGAGGTGAGGGGCCGGTACACCTGAGGATGAAAGCGTAAGCCTAAACTGTGAGCTGAGTGCTGTAAACTGATGTGCTCTGGGCGGTTTAGCATTCTGGCTGTTGTAGCATATGTGTGCAGGTGGTGTTAGTATGCGTTTAGAGTATAGCGGGAGTGGGAAGCAAAGTACTCTCTGATACCCGTCTGAAGAGTCGGGGAGGAAACTGTGAGTATAAGTTGTGAGTTTATTGTTGTACCGTGATGTGCTGTGGGTGCTGTAGGATACTGGCCGCGGTAGCATACCTGTGTAAGTAGTGTTAGTGTGCGTTTATACTATACAGGGAGAGGGAAGCGAACTAGTCACCCCTACCGGTCTGTAGACTCAAATGAAGTGTTTTAGGAAGCAGGAATAAAGAAATAATCTTGAAGAATATAATGTAGAATGTTGCAATGCCACAGAAGAAAAATGCTGAAATGAGGTTTGTCTAAGAAAGTGGGTGTGTGTAATAAAGGCAATAAAACTGCCTCTGAGTTCGCAAGACTCTGCGAGTCAATGGGGTGCAACAGTCTAGGTATGCAATATTGAGAACTCACCGCTATGCAGTAGGAGTGCATGGGATATAGTATTTTGGAAGAAAAACAGCACACAGACTCCTCCTTACGGTGGAAGTTGATGAAATACATTATCCAGAGTGTACAAATAAATAAACCAAAAATATATGTGTGCAGTTGTATGTACTATGCTATTACTAACTCTATATACTATCTTTCAGATCACTAAACTGGAGGGTGCCCTATGAACCAGCACGTGCTTGGACACACAATGAAGGCAAAAGGTGAGCTACGAAGATTTTCTTCAGTATTAACTGCCCGATCTATAACTTTCTCTCTCATGTTTTAATGTCGTTTTTTCTCTCTTTCTATCTCTCACTCTCTCTCAAATCGTTTCTCTTTCTCTTTTAAAGTTATGGACGCTGCTGTCCACTCTGATGTGTACAACCAAAGCTGAGTTCAAGTTGTGAACTCTGTTGGTCACAGTGTTTACACAAGGTAAGCAGAGCGGCCTAAATATACAATGCCTCCGATTAAATGCGTCACTTTTAACATGGGAAAAGTAACGCAAAAGTAGCGCAAGGGACTTGTAAATAAGCCCCAAAGAATATTGTCCTGCATAATGACTTGATCTCTCACCTGATCTGTCTCATCTCTGAATCATTTTAAAGACCTGTTGATCCATACTGTAAATCTGACGCAGTAGGCACTTCCGTACAGACTAAGCATGGACTGAAAATTCGTTCCGCTCGCAGCATTTGCAGATTGTCCGCGATTTCGCGATCCGTGAATCTCGCGAAATAGCGGTAAAATCCGCAAATTAGCGGGGACAAATTTTCAGCAAAGCGCTTACAGGGTTACAGCAGCAGGTGCAAAAGTTGAAGCTATTTTTTTGTAACCTTTTACAAAAGGGTTACAAAGAAATTAACTTCAACTTGGGCACCTGCTGCTGTAAGCCTGTAAGTGCTTCCTGGCGCCTCGTTGCCTACTTGCAACTATTCTCTGACCCTTGAAGCAGGGTCAGAGAATAGTTACAAGTAGGCAATGAGGCGCCTGTCAAGAAAATTAAACCTCAACAGGAAGCACTGACAGATATAAAAACAAGCATTTGCAATGCAATAGGTCCCGCATTAGGAAAGTTTGAGCTATTGGTCCTGTAAATGACAATTTGTTTTATTTATGTGTTGGTTTGAAAATAGCTAAATTAATAGCTTTGTCATTTACAATGCCAATAGTTATAACTTTCGCAAATGTGACACCTATAGCATTTGTAATGCAACATGTTTTGTATTTACGTGACTTAGCTGTATTGATATTACAAATTACAATATCTTTTAATTTTTTAAAATAATTAATACTTAAATAAAAGTGATTTTAATTTATAATGGCAATAGCTTAAACTTTTGTAAATAACTTTTGTGAAGATTATTTTCAGTGTATTTTATTGGGACGAAAATCCAAAAACAGAAGTGAAATATTAACATCTTTTTGTGACATTTGTAATAAAGTTTAAAACATTGAGAGAACATATTTGAACCAGTTGTTGTTGAATGGATGCGCAGATTGATGCTGGGGTGGCGCTGAGTGGTGCTGTGGTGGTGCTGAGTGGTGCTGTGGTGATGCTGAGTGGTGCTGTGGTGGTCCTGAGTGATACTGGGATGGTGCTGAGTGATGCTGGGGTGGTGCTGAGTGGTGCTGTGGTGATGCTGAGTGATGCTGTGGTGGTGCTGAGTGATGCTGTGGTGGTGCTGAGTGGTGCTGTGGTGGTGCTGAGAGATAATGTGGTGGTGCTGAGTGATGCTGTGGTGCTGCTGAGCGATGCTGTGGTGGCGCTGAGTGGTGTTGTGGTGGTGCTGATTGGTGCTGTGGTGGTGCTGAGTGATGCTGTGGTGGTGCTGAGTGGTGCTGTGGTGGTGCTGAGTGATAATGTGGTGGCGCTGAGTGATGCTGTGGTGGCGCTGAGTGATGCTGTGGTGGTGCTGAGTGATGCTGTGGTGGTGCTGAGTGATGCTGTGGTGGTGCTGAATGGTGCTGTGGTGGTGCTGAGTGATAATGTGGTGGTGCTGAGAGATAATGTGGTGGTGCTGAGTGATGCTGGGGTAGCGCTGAGTGATGATGTGGTGATGCAGAGGGCAGAAAGGCACAAAAAGCAGTCTAACAAAGGGCAGAAGGGCAGAAAAACCAGGGAAAAACTAGTCTAACAGAGGGCAGAAGGGCACAAAAAACCAGTCTAACAGAGGACAGAAGGGCAGAAAAACAAGGGAGAAACGAGTCTAACAGAGGGCAGAAGGGCACAAAAAACGAGTGTAACAGGGGTCAGAATGAATACCGCCCTGCGTGTTTGTCCACGAAGATGCCACCTTTTTGTGCAATACCTCTACTCAACTGGAGTACTTTCTACTGTCTAATCAGTAAGTGCTCCCTCGTTGGCTAAATGTATAGGGGCAGATTTACAATAACTGGCGCATCCCCAGGGATGCGCCAGTTATTGTGCGCCGCAGCTCCGCCACCCATGGTGCGCCGTATTTACAATGCGGCGCACCATGTGGCAAAAACGGCATCTGTGCCGTAAAAGCAGCGCATTGCTGGAGCTGCGTCGCGCTTGCGACGCAGCTCCAGCAATGCTCTGGGGGGTTCTATCTCCCCAATGCTGCATCAAGCCTTGCGCCTGCTTCAAGCAGGCGCAGGGTTTTGACGCAGCATTGGCCTAAAAGTGACTGAGTGAAATCTTGTAGATTTCACTCAGCCACTTTTAGGAGGCGTTCCTGCGCCGGAACGCCCTCCCCTGCGCGGGAACGCCTCCTGATGGCGCAGGGCTTTATAACGTAACGCATCTCTCAGATGCGTCACGTTGTTAATACCCAGCACCATGGCGCATCTTTTGTGCTGCCACTGCGTCACAAAAGGTCTCGGTAGAGGTGGGCAGTGGTGAACCAGAGAGTGGCAGTGATGAACCAGAGGGTGAGAGTGATGAACCAGAGGGTGGCAGTGATGAACCAGAGGGTGACAGTGCTGAACCAGAGGGTGGCAGTGCTGAACCAGAGGGTGGCAGGGGTGAACCAGAGGGTGGTTGGGGTGAACCAGAGGGTGGCAGTGATGAACCAGGTGGCGGTAGGGGTGAACCAGAGGATGGCAGTGGTGAACCAGAGGGTGGCATGGGTGAACCAGAGTGTGGCAGTGGTGAACCAGAGAGTGGCAGTAGTGAACCACAGGGTGGCAGTGCTGAACCAGAGGGTGACAGTGGTTAACCAGAGGGTGACAGTGGTTAACCAGAGGGTGACAGTGATGAACCAGAGGTGCTGTGATTAACCAGAGGGTGGCAGTCATGAACCAGAGGGTGGCAGTGGTGAACCAGAGGGTGACAGTGCTGAACCAGAGGGTGGCAGTGGTGAAAAAGAGGGTGGCAGGGGTGAACCAGAGGGTGGCAGTGGTGAACCAGAGGGTGGCAGCGCTGAAGCAGAGGGTGACAGTGGTTAACCAGAGGGTGGCAGTGGTGAACCAGAGGTGCTGTGATGAACCAGAGGGTGGCAGTCGTGAACCAGAGAATGGCAGTGGTGAACCAGAGGGTGACAGTGCTGAACCAGAGGGTGGCAGGGGTGAACCAGAGAGTGGCAGTGCTGAACCAGAGGGTGGCAGTGGTGAACCAGAGGGTGGCAGGGGTGAACCAGAGGGTGGCAGTGGTGAACCAGAGGGTGGCAGTGATGAACCAGAGGGTGGCAGTGGTGAACCAGAGGGTGTTGTGCCCATACACGACCGCATGGGTAACTTCGCCATGCAAGCGGCCCACGAACACGCAAAAAGCCCCACGAACACGCAAAAAAAGCACAAACACACAAAAAAAACGCAAACACGCAAAAAACCCCGCGAACACGCAAAAAACCAAAAATCCACAAATTTGCACGAATTCGCGGATTTTGAGTATTGCGAATTCGATTTTGCAAGAAATCGCGGACCGCAAAATCGCTAATTTCGCCCATACTTAGTACAGACACCTCTTGAACGCGAGCCTATAAGAGAGGTGGAATGTATCAGGCACACTGCAGATGTGCAAATTAAAAAATATCGCAAAGTATTACCGTAACTTGTAATGTTTGACCTCATTTAGTCACATTGATCTAATTTTGAATACTTATTTTCATTTTTGTTTTGCTGGTTACCTACCCTACTTCTATTGGAGTCCATATCATATTTTGTTTAATTATTTTTTATAGTTATGTTTCTAGTTATTTATTACATTGTTATCTTCAAGTTACGTTTCCAGTTATTTATTGTTGTTTTAATAAAAGTTATTTAAAAAAAGTATATAGTCTTCATTTTCTGACAACATTTCACTTTTATTTAGTGTGATAATCATATAGTTAAAAAACATTTAAAAATAGAAATGATATTTATAACTGAAGTATAATACTGAGGCTAACTCTTTACCAGCTCTTTACCACAGTGTATAGCTACGACTAACGGTTCCTATGAAAAACGTTTAAAACTCCAGCACAGTAACTAGTTGAACGGTACTGGCTGTACAAAAACCATTATATTTGCCCTGGATACTCTACATGACAGAAAGAAAAGCAAAGTAAAACAGACCACTGTGTACCAGATTTACAACCCCCTTGCGCCACTTTCACGTCCAAGGCCCCTCCTGCAAAATTAGAAGTGTGTCGGCCTTAGCGACCCCCCGCAAGCCCTGGGAACCACCACCCCTTGGGGATTTATGTATTGTGGGAGACAGACTTTGTGGCCCTCCGCCTGGAACCCTCGAGGGCCCTGGGGACCGCCACACCCCAGGGCCGGCTCCTGCAGTGTCCCGGGGTGCCTACCCCTGGGACACTGCTGTTTACAATGAGAGGGCGTGAGTCTCGCGGCTCCCACCCCTCCCACAGCAAACTTGTTTTGGATTTTGAAAGACAGAGCAGTGAAATCTGTTCTCACTTTCAAAATCCAAACCAGATTACTTTTCCACATGCAAGTTAGCATCTCCCCATGTGGAAAAGCAATGCCGGCTCCTGAAGGACGCGGGGAGCTGGCGGGACAGTGGGGGAATTGTGTCTCCCGCCACGGTCCCCAAATTATTTTATAACACCCGGGGGATAGGGTTCCCGGAGATATTAGAAATTACTGATAGGGGCTATTTTTTTATGGTAAAATTAGAAGTCGCGCACCCAGTGCAGCGCTCAGTGCGGCCCCCCGGTGTGCACACACTGGATGCACGACTCATAATCTGTAGGGTGCATGACTCCAGCCCCTTTTGGCGCATGTGAAAAAGCTATCTGATTTAGATTTTGAAAGAGAGAACAGATTTCATTGCTATGGGAGGGCGGGATGGAAACCCCGGTACACTGCAGAAGCCGGCCCTCCCACAATTCATAAAGCCCTGGGGAGTGGTGACGGGGACCTTGCAGCCCCCCAACCATTTTTTTGTAGCCCTGGGGGGTGACGGGGCCCTCGAGTGCTCCAGGAGGATGGCTACGCAGTCCCCCTCCCACAATACATAAAGCCCCAGAAGGTGGTGGGTCTTGTGGCTTTGGGGACCTTGGACCCCTCCTCCCACCATTTTATTTTAGCCCTGGGGGTGACGATCCCCGGGGCTGTGGAGGCCCTCTGGGCCTCCCATAAAATGTAATAATTTTTCCCCCGGTATTTAGCCCCCCCCGGGAGCTAATTATAAAAAAAGCTCAGTTTTATTTAATTTTTATTTTTTACGGCAGAGTTTGTGCACCCTACACGCACCTGCCGGGTCTTTTTAAAAAAAAGAAATGTGTGGGCCCTGGGGGTCCTTCTGGGACCCCCTAAGCAGGTCTACAGGGTAAACGTATTTCTACCCTGCCCCTTTCTATGTTTTGCACACATAATCCACTGACTTTTTCAGCCTCGCTTCTACCGAGGCACAAAATGGCTGCCAACCGTTCCTGGTTTCGAATGTTAACAACCACTTGACAGCCAATTAGCATTCTGCCCTTGATCAGAAGGGTGCACTTATGGTGCGCTCATGGTGCGCTCATAGTCCGTGGATCAACCACGCCCATAGATACATACATGCTTTTTACTGTAATTTTCTCAGGAACTACTGAAAATATTGACACCATTTAAGCAAAAGGCACAAGTCTGAACCGAGGACTACATCTTTGCCAAATTTGGTGTAATTCCTTTCAGCAGTTCGGGCTGTAGCTGTGGCTAAAGGTCCTATGGGAAATTGCATGGGGAAAACACATTTTAGGACCCCCTTTTTTCTTGGCCCCTGCTTGACGAATCACCGCGAAACTTTCAGGATAGGAGCGGACCGGAGCTGACCGTAAGTTTTGCAAATTTCATGAAGATTTGTTGATATCAGCTCCTATGTTGAAAGTTTGGGGGTGATTCGTCAGGAGGGGGTGAGAAAAAAGGGGGGGTCCCAAAACATGTTTTCTCAATGTTCATATCTATAGGAAAATTTAGACAAGGCTACAGATCGAACGGGTGAACAGAATTACACCAAATTTGGCAGGGAGAAGGGTCTTGGTCTAGAAAGCATGCTTTTGTTCATTTGGTATAAATCCATTCAGTAGTTTTTGAGAAACATCAAAATGTACAGATATCGATATTTGGGAATTCTGCCATCTGATTGGCTGAGGCGTTACGAGCGCAAGTTTGCTGCTGATTGGCTGCGAGCGGTGCGAGCGGTTGCAACTATGAAGTGTTGGCTGCCATTTTGTGATTCCTTTGAGGTGAGTAAGGGGACAAAGGGCAGAAAAAAGTGGGAAAGAGGAGGGTTGGAGCGCTGTGAGGTCTGTAGGGTGGTTAGGGTGTGCTGTAGAGGGAGTGTGAAGTGAAGTATTTACCCCTACCGGTGTGAAAGTGCTGTTTTGCCACTGTGAGATGGTGCGGAGGTGAGGGCCTGGTGAACTCGGTGATGAAAGCGTGTGCCTAAACTGTGAGCTGAGTACTCTGTAGTATCCTGGCAGCAGCGAAGTATTTACCCTTACCGGTGTGAAAGTGCTGTTTTGCCTAGAGCGAGATGGTATTGAGTTGAGGTATCGTTAAAGTCGGGAATGAAAGCGTGTGCTTAATCTGTGATCTGAGTGCTGTAAACTGATGTGCTGTGGGCACTGTAGCCTACTGGGAGAAGTGAAGTATTCACTCCTACCAGTGTGAAAGTGCTGTTTTGCCTACTGTGAGATGGTGGTGAGGTGATGGGCCGGTACACCTGGGGATGACAGCGTATGCCTAAACTGTGAGCTGAGTGCTGTAAACTGATGTGCTCTGGGCGGTTTAGCATTCTGGCTGTTGTAGCATATGTGTGCAGGTGGTGTTAGTATGCGTTTAGAGTATAGCGGGAGTGGGAAGCAAAGTACTCACTGATACCGGTCTGAAGAGTCGGGGAGGAAACTGTGAGTGTAAGTTGTGAGTTTATTGTTGTACCGTGATGTGCTGTGGGTGCTGTAGGATACTGGCCGCGGTAGCATACCTGTGTAAGTAGTGTTAGTGTGCGTTTATACTATACAGGGAGAGGGAAGCAAACTAGTCACCCCTACCGGTCTGTAGACTCAAATGAAGTGTTTTAGGAAGCAGGAATAAAGAAATAATCTTGAAGAATATAATGTAGAATGTTGCAATGCCACAGAAGAAAAATGGTGAAATGAGGTGTGTCTAAGAAAGTGGGTGTGTGTAATAAAGGCAAGGAGTTTGGAAATTATATAGAAAGTGTCTTTATTTAAGTGCCATAATTGTACCCACTGGTGCAAGAGCTAGGGCATCCAGCTGATGCAAAGTTGAAGCACTTCTATTTTATTCAAACATAAGTTCCTGCATCAATGAATTGATTATTTCAATTCATTTTACAGTTGCATGTGACATAAACAATAGCTATTACACTTAAAAGACTCTACATTCTATACGGAAAATAAAGATAGGATACGATTACCAAATGTATCCTTTAAGAAAAAAAAAAAAGAAAAAATAAATTGCAAAATGTAAACAAACTTTTTAGGTACCTTGGCAGTGCTTTTTTGCAACTCAAAATTATTAACAGTAGAATAGTCAGCAATCTGTTGTACAGTAGATTCAATGCGGTGCATGTCAGAATTGGTACTAGTTCTACTCACATTGAACTTTGACGATGAATACAAACATTCCGCTTCTGGGAAGCACATTCGGTACCTTTGTAGTCAAACTATACATTATTGTCTTCAGCTGTTTCAAAAAAATTATCTTTGGTAGAGAGCTAAGGCATTGAGCTGGGACAAACTCCAACCGCTTCTGCTGTAGTCAAATCGAAGTTCCTGCATCAGTGAAATGCTCATTATAAGTTAGAGTTCTATGTGACCTACACCATAGCTATTAGACATGGATGAATAAACTCTATAATGAAAATAAAGGTAGTTTACGATTACTACACTGTGCCAACCAGTTACCAAACAAAGTCATCTTTTTACATTTTTATTGTGAGGTTCTGAGCAGAAGTTGACTTTGAGTAAATTTGTGTGAAAGGGCTTTATGAATAACGCAGGCAGAGAGGTGTGTGCACAAATATTAGACGTGGTTTCAAAATGAGTGTTGGGTTTAGGCTAATTTAGGAAGGAAATAGCATTTTGGCATAGGCCATACATCACCGATCCCTGGTTAAAGTGGAGAAGTAAGGGGAAATAATGAAGACTGAGTTCAAATGTCTGAGTATACTTAGAAAGTTGTTATATGAACGTAGTAGGATTGAAGTGTATTATAAAAATTTAAAGGAAAAACTAAAAAAAGATGGAAAAAAATCCATTCAAGAATAACGTGAGTTTCTTACAAGACTTGGAGATTCCAGTCCATAAGTTCTTCAGCGGCTTGAGATGCGTAATGTTCCAAGAGGCTATTGTTGCCATCATCTGAGAAAAGCGAAACGATCCAATTCATATCTTCAAAAGGACAGTAATGTTCCTCGAATGTTGGAGAGGCAATTTGAATTGGCAGACAATCTGCGATGTTGTGAAAGTTCGCACGTTGCAGGAGATCTTTCGCGGCTGTGCAGCAATCCCATTCCGCTGCGATTCTTTTTTGCATTGCATTCGACATTGCTCCACTGCCAGAACAATCCCGTTCATGGTTTTCAAGATAATGCATTAACTGCTGGATATCGGGAGCGATTGTTGGGATGTTGGCAAGGCATAGATCCATTCGCCAGTCAAATGGGCAAGTTTTGTAATTAAACGATGGTTGTATGCATATTGCATAAGCGTAGATAAATGTTATGTTGTAGATAGCGCCGATAATGGATAGAGGCAGGTAGCCGAAATATTTTTCAGTTTTTTTACAGTATTGATGTAACTTAGCTTAAAGGCGTATTCTGTCAGACATAGTTGTTACCAAGAGAGCGTAGACATTTCTAGAAGTAGAATTAGTAGTACGATGGCTGCAAAGAGAGCGAGAATTGTGGGCACTGTTCCTGGTGATGATTAATGTAGTCTGGTATTAAAAGAAGAACAATTTGAAAGTGTGTTAGAAAGCTGTAGGAGAGTGTGTTAAAAAAGTGTGCCAGACCTTGAGTGTGAGTGTGACATGTGTTGTAAATTGTGTAACAATTCACAAAGTGTAATGGGCGGTACGTATTTAAAAGGCAGTGTATTTTACTTGAAGTTTGTGGTATCTGCAGTCCATAAATTTCTTTTGCAGAAGTGAGGGAGACTACTGTTCTGAACAAAAGCGCTTTTAGTTTGGTTTGTTTCTTGAAATCTGTTTTCAAACTAAGAATTGAAGGCCAAGTTAAAGTTTGGGAGTGGGGGTGGGGATAGATATTGCCACAGGAAGTTACTCTGTGTGCCAGCTCACATTCCGTAGGAGTGCATGTTTTTGAGAAGCAGATAACTGCCATTAGAAAGCTGTGTGAATATTAGTCGGACTGTGGGGGTTGGCGTGCGTTTAAGAATGGACGCAACGTTGAGGGCTGTAAGCTTAGAAGCGCCTTGTAGTTGGACATTCTTGGATAGTAATGAATGACATTCATTGTTGTCGCACTTTTCACCTGTGAGAAAAACCTTTGTATGCTCTTTAAGACAGTGATATGTAAATGAGAGAAACCACTGCTCGTGAATAAACACTCTACCTTATATAATCACATACAACATGAAAAACAATATGTGCACCTAGCAGACACAACAATACTACATACTGTTGAAAACCTGGCTAGCCATGTACACAAACTAAACATGGCATGGCACCTCTGCCTCACAATGCAGAATGCGGGGAGAGATGGAAGCAAAGTATTGTGTGCAGGTGGTAAGTAATTATGATTATAAAAGTACATAATGTAAAATCTTGAGGGGATGTGCCGGACACAGTTGAGTATGCAGAGCACAGGCATGTACATGTCAACATACACTGATGGTCTATTGAGTGAAGTGGATAGTGGACGCAACCATGATAGTACAGTCAGTAGGGAAGATTACGGAATGGTGGTGTGTACGTGCCTTTCCCCCCATAAATGTTTAGGGTATTGGGCTGGCTTCGCGTATGCAAGGCTAGCATAGGGGTTTGAAGAAGAGGCCCGTTTCTCTGGGTGTGGTTCTCTTCCGGATTGGTGAACGTGTCTGCCAGGTCTGCGCAGCTTACACCGCCATGAGGCCGACGCTGTTAGCGAAGGTGGCTCACCTTTTGACATGGCCGTATGTTAAAGAGGGCCCACCACGTGCCGGCGAAAGGTCCTGGGCCGAGTTCTGCGACCTCGGAAGGCTCCTGAGATTAACGATGGCTACTGGGACACAGGCACACAGCGTCCAGCCTGAGGCCCAGCACTGTGGAGTGCTCTGTGTACTACTAACACAGTAGTCCGACAGGTCCCAACAGTGGAACGGTGTTTTTGATACCATAGTGGGCGATGGTAGAACTGTATCTGAGAGTGGAGATAAAGGTACTCCCTATGACAAGTGCAACCACCTCTTCGTCCCAACAGTGGAACTGTGTCTTGATCCCGCAATGGACAATGTCCGATATTACCTGGTGCTTGCTTTTCACAGAGCTCTCTCCGTTGAGGTGCATCAGACTCTGTGATTCCATAGTTAACTGTTGCATATGATTATTGGGTTTGGGTGAATGCAGTCGCTGGACTAAACCGTGGTACAGCAGGTCCGAACAGTGAAACTGGGTCTTAATTATATGAATGAGGATGTCAGAAGTTAAAGTTTGTGATGATTTCTGGGTACGCTGTCCGATGAGGTGCAAGCAACTGTAGGTCCCAACAGTGGAATGGTGACTTGATCCCACAATGGACGATTTTAGAACTGTATCTGAGAGTGGAGATGGAGGTACTCCCTTCGACCAGCTGCAACCAACTCTAGGTTTCAACAGTGGAACGGTGTCTTGATCCCACAATGAACGATGTTACAGCTGTACCTGAGAGTGGAGGTGGAGGTACTCCCTTCGACCAGCTGCCACCAACTCTAGGTCCCAACAGTCGAACGGTGTCTTGATCCCACAAAGGACGATGTTAGAACTGTATCTGAGAGTGGAGATGGAGGTACTCCTTTGACCAGGTGCAACCAGCTGTAGGTCCTAACAGTGGAACGGTGTCTTGATCTCACAAAGGATGATGTTAGAACTGTATCTGAGAGTGGAGATGGAAGTAGTCCCTTCGACCAGGTGCAACCAGCTGTAGGTCCCAACAGTGGAACGGATGATGTTAGAACTGTATCTGAGACTGGAGATGAAGGTATTCCCTTTGACTAGGTGTAAGAAACTCTAGGTCCCAACAGTGGAACGGTGTGTTGATCACACAATGGACGATGTCTGATATTACCAGTTGATGGTTTTTCACAGAACTCCCTCTGTTGAGGTGCATCAGACTCTAAGCTTCAGTAGTTAACTGCTGCACATGGTTATTGGGCTTAGTTGACTGCTATTGCTGGAATACACCACGGTACAGCAGGTCCAAACAGTGAAACGGGGTCTTAATTCTATGATTGAGGATGTCAGAAGTTAAAGTCTGTGATAATTTCTGTGTACCATCTCCAATGAGGTGCAAGCGACTCTAGGTCCCAACAGTGGAACGGTGTCTTGAACCCACAATGGACAACGTTAGAACTGTATCTGAGAGTAGAGATGAAGGTACTCCCTTCGACCAGCTGCAACCAACTCTATGTCTCAACAGTGGAACGGTGTCTTGATCCCACAGTGGAAGATGTTAGAACTGAATCTGAAAGTGGAGATGGAGGTACTCCCTTCGACCTGTTGCAACCAACTCTAGATCCCAACAGTGGAACGGCGTCTTGATCCCACAATGGACGATGTTAGAATTGTATCTGAGAGTGGAGATGGAGGTACTCCCTTCGACCAGGTGCAACCAGCTGTAGGTCCCAAAAGTGGAACGGTGTCTTGATCCCACAATGGATGATGTTATAACTGTATCTGAGAGTGGAGATGAAGGTAGTCCGTTCGACCAACTGCAACCAACTCTAGGTCCCAACAGTGGAACGGTGTCTTGATCCCACAATGGACGATGTCCAATATTACCTGCTGCTTGCTTTTCTCAGAAGTTCATGTGTTGGGGTGCATCACACTGTGCTTCCATAGCTAACTGCTACACATGATTATTGGGCTTGGTTGACAATATTCGGCGGAGTATTCTGTGGTACAGCAGGTGCAAACAGTGAAATGGGGTCTTGATTGTATGATTGAGGATGTCATAAGTTACAGTTTATGATGATTTTTGTGTACCCTCTGTGATCAGGTGCAACCAACTCTGTGCTTTTGAACCGAACGGTATGTGACTATGAGGTGTTAATAACCACTGCATCTGTTCTAGACTGCGGTTGGCAGGGTTCACAATTTAGATTGAGTGGGGATTGTTTAATTACAGAATCCAGTAGTTAAGTAATTAGAACATCTATTGAAACATACACAATATTGTTTTATTAGAACATTGGAATTTTGGGAGCTCCATTGAAAACAATGGAGTAGTTCTGTTCTTATAATGTCTTGTATAAGCCTGGAGCTTCAACATTGCAAAGTTTTTTTGTTCACAGTTCTGGCTGTGAACAAATGCTTCAGGGACCCTGAGGGATTCCAATCCCCGTGTGCTCTCTTAAGGCTTTGCTTTATTTGGTGGAAAACATTCTATCATCTGGTGGCAGAATGTTCAAATAGCCTTATAACCCTTTGTAGCTGGACTATAGTGGCTAATAAAGTCCCTCTCCCTTGTTAAAGGCCCTCGCATTCGGCTTGGACCTTTAATGCTGGAGAGGGCCTTTAATAGCCGGGATAGCCTGCTACAGCAGCCTATAAGGCTATAGTATACTTGGTTAAAGAAGTTTATTTAGATGAGTTATAGGTTTAGTACAAATTCATCTTGCAAGTCGAAAGGAACAGTGAATAGTGTAGACTGTGGACAGAAGAAATCCCAATTCGAATTGTTTTGATTTATTTATTGTAGAGTTTTATGTAATTTATGTTGTTGTATTTTGTGAAGAGGGAGTGAGATAAAGTATTGATGTTTGTTTATGTGAGTAATGCCTTCAATTAGCAATGCAGACAGTAGTGTTCACAATTCAGATTGAGTCGCTATTGTAGAGGATGCAGTCCTGTAAGAGAAGAGATTGCTGTAGTTTGCTCTGTCTGCACTACTTATACCCATCATTGCAGGCTCCGGACACGTTTTGTTTACTTCGTGTATTGCAAACTTTAGAGCTCAAGTCAATGCCACGTGGCTGTGGGCCCTTACTAAACACTCTCTCTGGCCTGTACTAAAGAATTCAGTATTCACGTTTGCAATTTAGTCGGTATTGTAGATGATGCAGTCCTGTAGGAAAAAACCATTACTCCAGTGTGCTCTGTCTGCACCACTCATACGCATCACTGCAGGTTTTGCGCACATTTTTTTGCTTCGTGTATTGGCAACTGTAGAGTTCAAGTCAATGACATGTGGCTGTGGGGCCATGCTGACCTCTCTCTCAGACCTACACTGCAGATAGCATTGTTCATAATTGAGATTGAGTTGCTATTGTAGATGACGTAGTCCTGTAGGAAAAGACATTGCTGCAGTGTGTTCTGTCTGCACCACTCATATGCATCATTGCAGGCTCTGCACAAGTGTTTTTTGCTTTGCCTATTGCAAACTGTAGAGCTCAAGTCAATGCCACGTGGCTGTGAGCCCTTGCTGAACGCTCTTTCTGGCCTATACTGCAGACTTCAGTGTTCACATTTGACATTAAGTCAGTATTGTAGATGATGCTGTCCTGTAGGAAAAGACATTGATCCAGTGCACTCTGTCTGCACCACTCATATGCATCATTGCAGGCTCTGCATACGTTATTTTCCTTCGCGTATTGCAAACTGTAGAGCTCAAGTCAATGCCATGTGGCTGTTGGCTCTTGCTGACTGCTCTCTCTCAAGCCTACACTGCAGATAGCAGTGTTCACAATTGAAATTGAGTTGATATTGTAGATGAGGTAGTCTTGTAGGAAAAGACATTGCTCCAGTGCGTACTGTCTGCACCACTTATATGTATCATTGCAGGCTCTGCAGACGTTTCTTTTGCTTTGCGTATTGCAAACTGTAGAGCTCAAGTCAATGCCACGTGGCTGTGAGCCCTTGCTGAACGCTCTTTCTGGCCTATACTGCAGACTTCAGTGTTCACATTTGACATTGAGTCGGTATTGTAGATGATGCTGTCCTGTAGGAAAGGACATTGATCCAGTGCACTCTGTCTGCACCACTCATATGCATCATTGCAGGCTCTGCATATGTTTATTTTCCTTCGCGTATTCCAAACTGTAGAGCTCGAGTCAATGCCACATGGCTGTGGGCCCTTGCTGATGGCTCACTCTGGCCTACACTGCAGACAGCAATGTTCACAGTTGAGATCAAGTCTCTATTACAGATGAGGTAGACCTGTAGGAAAAGACATTGCTCTAGTGCATACTGTCTGCACCATGCATATATATCATTGCAGGCTCCGCACACACTTTTTTGTTGCTTCACTTACGACACACTGGGCAGCTCAAGTCCCCTTATGTAGGTGTGGGATCGTTGCTGACTGCTCTCTGAGGCCAACACTGCAGATAGCAGTATTCACAATTCAGATTGACTTGCTATTGCAGATGATGCAGTGTTGATGGCAACAGATATTGCTCCTAGTACGGCCTGTCTACAGCACGCATTATTGCTGGCTGTGCACATGCTGAATGCTTTGGTGTGGCTATGTGAGTGCACTAGAACTGATGGAGTGTTTATGATATAATCTTTTTGTGTATTATTTCAGATATATGGATTGTGTGTCAGTATTACGCAAGTTGTGGTTCTTTTATGATAGAATTATTTCTGTATTATTTCACATCTACTGTCCCTACCTTACTGCAGCACAAATTATTGATTCTTTCAATATTGAATCTCTGTGAGTGATGCAATGATTACTGTTGTAGTTGATGCTAGCAGCAACTATTCCCTAAGGGCTGGTTTACACTCACCCCACATGCATCCAGCACAGACGTCACTGGATATGTGAACCTGGTAATTAAAAGGAGTCGAGCGCACGTGCCCGTACCCACTTCGACTATCTATCTGTGTCCGTATGTTCATTATCTATGCATGATGCTGTGTCTGGGCTGTACTATATTACGTTGTGCTGTGGACACTGTATGCAACCATGTAACCTCTGGTATTGGAGACAATTTCGGTAATGTAACTTTTAGGTGTATGGCTATCACAGGTGGAAGGCTACTTTACAGAGCATGAATATTGATGAAAATGATGGTTGCATGTTGTGTGTGGTGTAAGATATGGATATATTGCACAAAAAATTAGAACAAAGCTCTCTAAGCAGAAAGAGGTGTGTTTCATTAAAAGCAGTACAGATATTGACTACAATGGGTGGCGTTTTCGACCTGTTACAATAGGAAATGTTATGAACTAATGACATTCTTTTTAAGGTCACATAGCAATCGCGCAGCTAGTGCGCAATGAGATCGCACCTGATGTGATTTTGAGAAAATATATTTACTATAATATCAGATTATTACAGTTAGAAATATATAAATGTTTTAAATATTTTTCATTATCGCTTGCTCTCATATACACTTTAAAGTTGTTTAGATATAGTTTTGAGACAAAAAAAGAGGTAATGGCGTATGCGGCGGGATATTGCGCGTCTATAATGTAACTCAGGGCGTGGCAGCATGCATTTGATGCATTTGGAAAGTGCAGAGGATGCCACCCTATACTTACATTACGTAACGCGCTGCTTGGTAGTACGCACCGGTCGCATCCCACAGTAACAGCTGGCACGACCTCATACATACATGTTGTTATGCGGGACGTGGTGTCACAGACCCGTGGGATACGAAATGCGCATCATTTGAATGTGGTGGATAGGATTCGCGTGCTGATCAAGCTTGGTAGACTACCGGTACGGGACTGTAGTTTACTAAAAAAAACATATATAATAATATAAATTTTTTCGGGGAAGATATAAAACATTACATATTTTTTAAAGTTAATAAAAGGATAATAGAGTTTCAAAATATTAAATAACAATTAGAAAAAATATAGGTTTTATAAATAATAAAATATGATATTAACATTTAAAAAAACCTTTGAAATTCACTGAAAAAAACATAGGTTTTACAGGCGTTATAGTTATGTTATGTTATGTTATGTTATGTTATTTATGTTTTTAATATAGCGCAACGGATACTCAAAAAGAGTGTCCCGGCGCTTTGGGTAAGGGGAACAGATTCAGAATAACATAACGCAATTAAAAAGAACACAAAAAGACAACACACACACAAAAAAACAAGAAAGAGCAGCTAATGAGGCCTACTGGGTGAACAACCAGGTTTTAAGACCTCTCCTGAAGTCCAAAAGACTAGTCGCTCCCCGAAGTGAGAGTGGAAGCGCGTTCCACATCTGTGGGGCTAGCAGACTGAAAGAACGGCCGCCCCGGCGAGCTCTCTTAATGCGAGGGACGGCCGCCATAAGCAGCGATTCAGACCGCAGAGAGCGGCCCGGATGGTAAAAGACCACTCTCTTCTGGAGATGTTTAGCTCCTACTGCGTGGAGTGCCTTATAGGCCAATATCATGGCCTTAAAAGCGATCCGTTTACGGATCGGAAGCCAATGCAAAGTCCTAATTAACCCAGAGGCACTGGCGCGTCTGTTTAGACCAAAAATGGCCCTGGCCGCCGCATTCTGCGCGACCTGAAGCCGCTGCAGCAGGTACTCAGGTAGGCCCAGGTAGAGAATGTTGGCATAATCCAACCTGGAGCCTATCAGGGCCTGCACTGTCAGCCTCCTATGCTCCTCCGACAAAAGAGGCAGGAACCTCCGCAGCATTTTTAATAGGCCGAAGCAGGTGCCGGTCACCCCAAAAATCTGGGCTTTCATTGACAGTCCCCCATCCATCTTAACCCCCAAGTTCTTAGCCACAGGGGAAGAGCCGGACGGAGGGAACATGTCAATGGGCCACCAGGCCTGCCAGCTAGGCTCCGCATCGCACCCGAAAAAGAGTACCTCGGACTTATCGGAGTTGCACTTGAGGCTGTGCAGTTGGAACCATGAAAACACAGCCCCAAGGCAACTCCGGATACTCTCCCCGTCAAAGTCAGCCCCTCTCTCGCAAGAGAAGAGGAGCTGGGTGTCGTCGGCATATGACACGATCCGGACACCGAAAGACTCCACGACCGCCGCCAAGGGGGACAGAAAGATATTAAAGAGGGTCGGGCTCAAAATAGAGCCCTGAGGGACCCCGACTCCCAATGGCGGCATCACAGCGGTGTCAGGCGGCGTCCAGATCGTTTGCCGGCGGTCGGCAAGAAAGGATGAAAACCATTTGAGCACCGTCCCCCGCAGGCCAATCTCATAGAGTCTTGCGAGAAGGCCATCATGGGGGACGGTGTCAAAAGCCGCCGACAAATCCAGCAACACCAGCATGACTTTGCCACCGGTATCCAACACTCCCTTGATGGTTTCAGAAACCTCAAGGAGCGCGGTTTCGGTACTACGATTAGTGCGGAAGCCAGACTGGGAGTCGTGCAAGATCTCATGAGACTCCAGGTAATTGGAGAGCACCGACTGGACGTGCTTCTCCAGGATTTTAACGAGGGCCGGCAACAGCGAAATCGGTCTATGATTGGCTGGGACCTTCGGGTCGAGCCCCGTTTTTTTTAGCAGCGGGATGACCATCGCCTGCTTCCATCCTGGCGGAACCACTCCCTGACTCAACGAAAGATTGAGTAGAGGGTTCGCCAGTGGGTTAACCACCTCCGCCAACTTACCCAAGAGCTTAGCTGGGCATGGGTCAAGTGGCGACCCCGATTTTTAATTGCCCATAAGTGCTAAGGAGGCAGAGGCCGGCAGAGATGGAAACTCGGCCAAAACGGCGCCCTGCCAAGCGGGAGAGGGAAGGCCAGCCGCGGAAATAGACGATGTTTCCTCAGGCGCTCCCGATGGAAAAAGAATCCTGAATAAGCTTTATCTTGGCCGTAAAAAAACAGGCAAGGTCCGCCGCCCAGGACTCTAGGGGCACCTCTTCCAACGTGACGGTCCGGGGAGAAGTAAATTCTCTCACAATAGTAAAGATTTCCTTACTAGAGTTCGATGCTGCGTCGATTCTGTCCGCAAGATAAATTTTCTTTGCAAGGCGGATATCCCGATGGTAGTCATTCACCACGCGTTTGTAGGCAGACCTGTCCACAATGTCATAGTGTGCCCGCCAGGCCCTTTCGGCAACCTTGCACTGCTGCCGCGTAGCCCGCAGTGCTGCAGTAAACCAAGGGGCCGAGACCCGCTTAGATGTTAAGCGGGGAGGCAACACCGGGGCCAGATCCTCAAGCCTATCCGCAAGCCACTCCTGCAGGGACTCCAGGTCTCTCTCGAGGTCTCCGACAAGCGGGCAGGGGTGATCCACAGCGGCCTGAGCCAACATCTCAGGGGTCACTCGATTGAACGCTCTGGCAACACCAGCCCGTTGCTGAGGGGCAGGGACGGACGATCTAACACTGCCAGTGATAGAAAATTTGGCAAGGCAGTGATCCGACCACACAACCGGGAGAATCTCTTCCACCACCAGAGGCGAAGTGGAGAAGACCTGATCAAGCGTGTGCCCCTTAGCATGAGTCGGCCCCCTCAAGTAGGGGATAAAGCTCAGCGGAGTCAAGGTGTCGGACAGCTTTATAGCAGCGGGGTCAGACAGATCGTCCATTCGGATGTTAAAGTCCCCCGCAACTATGCAATGCTCTGCTCTCAAGGCCAATCCCAGCAACACCGACTCAAGGTCAGCAAAGAACGTACCGGGCGGACCTGGTGGTCGATAGACCAGGAGTCCTTTCACTGATTGGTGCGGCGCTAGCATGATAGAAAAAGCAAGCGACTCCGAGCCACGGATATCCTCCGTCTGCAAGACGGTGCAAACCGTGCCCTTCTTCACCACCAGTGCGACACCTCCGCCCCTGCCCTTGACCCTGTCCTTCCTGAAGATGTTATACTCTGACGGAATTGCCATCGCCACGTCGGGGTTCGAGAACTCTCCCCACCATGTCTCGGTCAGCAATAAGCAAAGAGGCTTCTCTGTCTCAAGGAGCTCAAAGATATCTTGCGCATGACAGCACGCCGATCTGGTATTAAGCAGCATGCATGCATACTCTGTGCCCACGTTGTTACTAATCGGGGCAGATGACATAGCCCGATTGGGGCGCCAGCTACAGCCCGGGCAGCGAAGCTTACCCCTATGGCGTGCCGGAAAGACAGAGCAACACCGGCTCTCCCGAAGGTTCAGAGAGCACAGCTCCTCAGATGTATACCGCACACAAAGTGCGCCGGGTTTGCACATGCTGGGAGACCAGAGCTCGCCTGCCGCCCGAAACGCCTCCGGGACGCTGACGGGCGCAGACGGGCAGGACTCTGGCTTGACTCAGGCGCCTCCGCTGCGCGTCACCGCTGCGCGGAGGAAGCAAGCTTTAAATACAGCCTCCTCGTTCTCCCCGCGGAGACTAGAGCGCTGAGAGAGATGGCACGCTGCCAGACAGCAGCCCCAAGATGGCGGCCCTACTTCCTGCCCAACCAAATTATGCAAGGTGACAACGCTCCGCTTCTGCAAGCGGTGGGGGGCACAATTATGATGTAAGAATGTGGGCGCTACCTCGCTAAAAACAAACAGGTAAAAACCAGGTGCACAGTTTAAATTTTACACAACACACAAAAACGAGTAAAATTGTCTGTTTAAAAGCGCTGCGCGCCTACTGCAGCTGAAAAGGAAGGCGCCAGGCAGTAAAGGTGTCCCCTTAATGAATTAGCATTTAAAAATCCTTAGAAACTCACTGAAAAAACCATAGGTTTCAGGGACGTTATAGTTAGTTGGACATTTAACTCATATAAACCCAGAGAAATTCACCAGTTATATTTAGTTAATCTAACTACAACTCGCGCGCCCGCAATGCACTGCTGATGACGTCACATATTACATAACTCATGACATGGTCAGTGACATCACTGATGACATCACTGGTGACATCTCAAAAGACATCACTGATGACATAATCCATGTGATAATCTGATGCACATACTGATGCCCTAATATAAACTATGATACACACACGCTAAAATACAGACTACTATTTTGGAAGCCATACACACAAGAATGCCAGAATCTACATAGCACCTACTATTTCCTAGGTCTATAAACACATCCAGTGTCTTAAACATACAGTTACTCATCAATACAGTACTATATTATGTACTAATACACCTATACATATAGTCACACTCTACCACTCATCCATAGAGTTAGTCACACACCTAGTAAGTCAAGCAAAGCATGATTTACATACTCATGTATACTGTTATATACACCAACTGAGTTATTTATACAAACACCACATCACTTATTTATGCAGCTACTAAGACATACTTATTGTCTTATACAATCACTGATACAAGCAGACAGTGATTTATACACCCACTCTTCAAATAGCTTACTCTCATGTATACTCATTTATATACTCCAACACTGACATATACTGTCTTAAAACATATTTAGTTATTTACACATAAACCACAGAGACATTCTTTCACTCACCAACACACCCATACACACACTAAGTCATTCATACAGCCCTTTACAGATGCACTTTTGAATCCATACAAGTAGTGAATCAACCACTCAGACATCTATGCACAAAGTCACAAACCCCCACATCCACCCACACAGACAATCAGGCACTCATACAGATACTCATACAAGAAATCAATAACCTATTGAGACCTATGTAGCTACTCACCAACCCATGCAGCCGCTTACACACCAACTGAGAGACTAATACAGACTTTCACACAGATTAGTCACTAACCCATGCATTCAGTAGGTCACGTTCAATCACTCACTTATAAAGTCAGTCGGTCACACACCTATTAAATAAATAATCCCTTCAGGCACTTGTAAATGCACTCATTCTTCAATACACCTTGGCATAGATATATATACAAAATATTTAAACTTTACAGAAATACACATTTTCTAGATGATGTCATCAGTGATGTCATCAGTGATGTAATATGTGACGACATCAGCAGTGCATTGCTGGAACGCAAGTTAATGTTAGCTCAACTAACTATAACTGGCGAATTTCTCTGGTTTTATACGAGTCAAATGTCCAACTAACCATAACGTCCCTGAAACCTATGGTTTTTACAGTGAGTATACATATATATATATATATATATATATATATATATATATATATATATATATATATATATATATATATATATATGGTTGCTCCAATCGCGCCAAAGAACGGGGCTCAAGCGGTGGGTGCCGCTGCACGGTCGGCGCACCGTGTAATATCAATGCTCCAACAGCCTCTCTCCCAACCGAGAGAGAAGTAGAAAAGCAGCACTCGCGGGGTGAGTTTCAGCGTTTCTTTATTTAATTCTGGTGCAGACGCGTTTCGGGCCAAGCCCTTTGTCAATGTAATTACAAAAACGCTAACAGGAGGACATTTTATGCAGCGCGATGTTCCTGATGGAAACTGAAAATGGACTACCCGGCTCAGAACTACGGGCGCCATATTGGAATGTGCAAAAGTAACACAGTTACATTGATCATAGGGCGAAAATAGCTTTTTCCAACATAATTCATTTTGTTATAAAGCTGTGAATCAGCTTGCCTTTAAAATTCTATTGATGAATACTGTGACATAAACTTTAAACTAAAACAAGTACATTTTAAATATACTATACATTTCATAAATATTCATCAATAGAATTTTATTTTCGCCCTATGATCAATGTAACTGTGTTACTTTTGCACATTCCAATATGGCGCCCGTAGTTCTGAGCCGGGTAGTCCATTTTCAGTTTCCATCAGGAACATCGCGCTGCATAAAATGTCCTCCTGTTAGCGTTTTTGTAATTACATTGACAAAGGGCTTGGCCCGAAACGCGTCTGCACCAGAATTAAATAAAGAAACGCTGAAACTCACCCCGCGAGTGCTGCTTTTCTACTTCTCTCTCGGTTGGGAGAGAGGCTGTTGGAGCATTGATATTACACGGTGCGCCGACCGTGCAGCGGCACCCACCGCTTGAGCCCCGTTCTTTGGCGCGATTGGAGCAACCATTTAGTTTGACGGAGGCACCGCCCGGGCATAAGAACTACTTCTGAGGTCGTTTCCCGAGGATATAAGGCTGGCACCTGAAGTATTGAAGTAATTGCCGGCGCAATCGGACTGAAATAAGACACGACCGCGAGTACAGCAGTTTGGGGTAAGTCTACATCCACACCATAGAAAATTTGAATTGGACAGTGTGCTGTGGAATGCCCATGCGTTGGTGAGGGGTGGAGTTTCAGTGGACTTTTTAGCGAACGCTTGAGACGGAGACCAGGACCGGTTCTCCTTACAATCCAGGAACTGATGTTTAGCAATGCAGCGCGAGAGGAGGCAGCAGCTGGCATGTTTAATAAAAAAAACAGTGGGCAAATACGCACCATGGCAGCAAGTGGTGCTAAGAATACAGATCCTTTGGCTCAAAAATATATAAAGCTCGAGAGATTGTTCGAGAGAGAGACTCGGAAGCGGTGGGAAGCCACCTCATTTGAGAATTACATCAAGGTGGGGAGGGTCCCACGGGGTCTGCGTGTGTATACTATATCGGCATACGAAAATCCAGACCCCCAACTTTTGGAGGAATGGCATGTACATACCGCAGAATTTTGCAAAGGGAGCTTGACATTACTTGTCAAATTCGCATGGAGTGATAGGGAGAAGGCTATCAATGAGATAAAATCACTCGAGGATGAATTAGAAAAATCACCGGAGAACACAAAACATCAAGAAATGATGGTGGAAATGAAGAAACGGCTGACCAGATATGAAACCAAAATCAGATTGCGAAAGGAAGAAAAATTTGATAGGGATGAACGGGACTATTCAATGGGGAGAGTACTCACTTTCGCCAAGAAATTTGATGGCCCAAGGAAAGATCTATTTAAACAAAAGCAAAACTCTGGACAGCCCCCTGAGAGAATCGAAACCTCAGAATCTGAAGTCACTGGATCTGACGAGGAAGAAGTGGCAGGACCATCCAGACCAACAAAAACTCCTTTTCACGAGGAATTCGACGTAATCCGTCACGCTTGGCTCAGGGGGGGGAAAGTAAAGCCCCCGGAACCAGACGTAGAAAAACAAGGAGGGGCGGCCGGAAGAGGACGCGGAAGAGGCAGAGGCAACAATCTGGCACGCAGGAAAGCAAAGAAGGGGGGAACCCGCTAGACACATCTGAATCTCTGACCATTGTGAACCTTAGTCCCAAACAACTGACTAAGGATGAAGAAACCGTGTTACAATTGGGCCTCTCGTTTTGCCCTCAAAAAGATCTGGAATTTACTCAAACAAGGATCGATCTCTTCAGATTTACCAGGAAACTAAAGTTACATAAATACTATAAAACAAAGCCCACAACGCATGAAAAACGACAAAACAAAATTTTGGAGACTGACAACATCCAATTGGGTGATTTGGAAACCTTGGAAATCCTGGAAGAGATAAGATCCGAAACAATAGCAAGCAATTCTGATGAAACAAGTCTGACACAAAGGAGTAGGAAGGTGGGCATAGATCAGGAAGCCCCACAGAGTCCTTTCAAACCCATCTCGCATTTCCTACCACAAATGGCCCAAGATGCGATTGATATCTTCTCAGAGACTGTTATAAAAGATTTGATTAAACTACGCATGTCCAAAAAGAACACTAAAGGAAATGCTACAAATTCCTTAACTACAGGACAAAGAAAAGCCTTAAAAAGTCTTCAGGATGACACCTCTGTGATCTACAAGCCTTCCGACAAAGGGGGGAATGTAGTAATAATGACTAAGGACATGTATGTGGGGGAAGCGAAGCGACAACTTTCGAATCGACATCATTACGAACCCACCACTATGAGAAAATATCAGGAGAGCATTCAAGAATATGACAAGTTAATACAGAAATGGCACAATAAAGATATGTTAAGCACTGAGGAATATCTCTTTTTACGATCAAACCATCCGGTAATCCCTACTTTTTACCATCTGCCCAAAGTTCATAAGGATCTTAAAGCACCGCCTGGCCGCCCAATAGTTTCATCAATGGGCAGCCTAACAGAGAATCTTTCGGTGTTCATTGACCATTTCTTATTTCAATCAGTGCTTCAATTATCTTCATACATTAGGGATACAAAAGAGTTCATTGTACAACTACAGGACTTAGTATGGGATCCCATGTATGTCTTGATTGTGATGGATATCACGAGCTTATATACGTGTATTGAGCATTTGCAAGGCTTAAACGCAGTTGAATATTTCATGATGAAGAGACCACTGAAATATGCGGGACATAGTACCATGCTGCTGGAGCTAACGGAATTTTGCCTGCTGAATAATATTTTTCTCTTTCAGGGTGAGCTCTTTAAGCAAATCTCCGGGACCGCCATGGGAACCTGCTTCGCCCCCAGCTACGTGAATCTGTTCGTGGGCTGGTGGGAGGAGCAGGTGGCCTGGTCAGAGGGGAATACTACTTGGACCAATAATGTGGTCAAATGGCACAGGTACATCGATGACCTGTTCCTGGTGTGGAAAGGGTCAGAACAAAGTGCCAGGGATTACATTTCACATTTAAACCTCAATAATGTTAATCTGAAATTCACTGGCGAGGTCAGCTCAGTGGCAGTGAGCTACCTCGACCTCCGTGTAACCATCATCGATAACCAAGTAACAACATCCCTATATCGAAAGCCTACTGCTGGCAACAGCGTCTTGCACGCTGAGAGTGCACACCCGATGAACCTTAAACGAAGTATTCCCTACGGGGAGCTTTTGCGTCTTAAACGAAATTGCTCACGTGAGGAAGACTTCCAGGAAGCAGCAAAAGACAGTATGGCCAGGTTCCAACAAAGAGGCTACAGCCAGGCTCTTTTGACCGAAACCCTCGAAAGAGTGTCCGGGACAGACAGAGCTGAATTGCTAAAAGACAAAATAAACCCCAAAAAAACAGATGAGGGCAAATTCCGTTTGATAACAGCTTATAGCAATAATTCCAACAAACTAAAGGGAATCTTACGCCACAGCTGGCATATCCTAAAGACTGATCCCATAATTGGGGCAGATATCCCCAACAACCCACTTGTAACTTTCAGAAAAACAAAGTCTATTAAAGACTTACTGGTACATAGCCATCTTGAGACTCCCGCTGCTAAGACGAATACTCTGGCTGAAATGAAAGGATTCTATCCTTGTGGCAAATGCAAGGCCTGCGCTTATAGCAAAAGGGTCTTGGGTTATGAAATCCCTGGGGTCACGAGGAAGAAAAATATTGGGTCCTTCATTACATGTCAAACACCCTATGTGGTGTATTGCCTAGTATGCCCTTGCAACCTTAAATATATAGGGAGTACCATAAAAAGCGTGAAGTTAAGAATCCTTGAGCACATGAGGGCGATAGCGAATAAGGATTTGACATCTCCTGTTGCCAAACACTTTGCCATTAAACATCGGAGCAACAGAGATTTGTTACAATACTTCGGGGTGGACCAAGTACCGGAAAACGAAAGGGGTGGGAACAGACTTTTGAAGTTGAGACGTCTGGAGTCTCGTTATATCATTGACTTACAGACTAAAATCCCAACAGGTCTGAATAGTGGTGAAGAACTAGCCATCCACCTGGGCAAATAAACTGCATTAGTAAACAGCCTGCCATCTCATTTTGATCTGGTGGAATCTGTCTTGACTCGGGGGGTGCCCCCGGGTATTGATAAGCAGTTTCTAGTGATAGGAGCCGCCCAAGCCGATCCACGGCAAGATAGTAATGGAATGTTTGATTGACTGGGCGTGTTCATCTACATTTTTGTGACTAAATGAGTAAACATGTACACTCAATAAGAGAACAAGGATGGTTGGAATATTTATGAAATGTATAGTATATTTAAAATGTACTTGTTTTAGTTTAAAGTTTATGTCACAGTATTCATCAATAGAATTTTAAAGGCAAGCTGATTCACAGCTTTATAACAAAATGAATTATGTTGGAAAAAGCTATTTTCGCCCTATGATCAATGTAACTGTGTTACTTTTGCACATTCCAATATGGCGCCCGTAGTTCTGAGCCGGGTAGTCCATTTTCAGTTTCCATCAGGAACATCGCGCTGCATAAAATGTCCTCCTGTTAGCGTTTTTGTAATTACATTGACAAAGGGCTTGGCCCGAAACGCGTCTGCACCAGAATTAAATAAAGAAACGCTGAAACTCACCCCGCGAGTGCTGCTTTTCTACTTCTCTCTCGGTTGGGAGAGAGGCTGTTGGAGCATTGATATATATATATATATATATATCTCGCTCCTCCGTTCGCCATCAGCGGGGCACTTTATGGTCGGGTGCAGAAACGCGGTGGCGTACCGCGATAAATACCAGGCTCGAACTTCCCTTTTCTTTAATAAAGAAAAGAAAAGCACTCACGAGGATTCTTTGGCTCAGCAGCAGTTTATTTTCGACAAACGCGTTTCGGATTTACATCCTTCGTCAGTGTCGTAGTTTCTAAACTTTTTACCAGCGGGCATTTTTTTATATCATTAAAACAAACCATGTCACGTGAGAGTATGGTAAAAAACGGACTATGTGTGCCCTTAACATAAACGGGCGCCATCTTAGAACAGTAAATACTGAATACAATTTCATTTCTTTTGTCAAACGTCGGTTACATATACCGATATATTGACAAATGATAAACATGTTTTTACGATGTTTCTAAAGAACAGTTGATTAAATGCAATGCAGTTAACATTGTGACAATTCCGCCGTGGATCGGATCATCGGAGAAGAATCTGTTGGTGGTTCCCCGTGTTAGGAAGGTTCATTGGGGCAGCAGAGCATTTTCCATTGTTGCCCCCAGGTTGTGGAACTCACTGACATTGGAGATTAAAGCCCTACCGTCCCTGTCCCTTTTTAAAAAAGCACTCAAAACTTGGTTCTTTATCAAGGCCTACCAGTAATAGAGCTTATTTGCACCAGCTAGCTTCTTTTTGGTTAGGCGCCTTGACGCCCATTGGGCTTAGTTGCGCTTTATAAATCTGTTTTCATTTCATTTCATTTCAATGCAGCCTTATATTTCAAAAGGCTGTATGTCCTTAATTACCAATTGTGATTACGCCGTGTATCGGCTCCGAAAACATGGTATAATCTATACAGAAATAAAAAGATCACATTTCATCAATTACAGTCACTAGTTATACTTATTTGCTGAGATGAACTGCCAGTTCCTCCCCACCATTCAACCCATTAGGTATCATGGTCCCTAAATCAATTATGTAACGGGATTCAAGTCTTCTCAATTTCAACACTCGATCCCCACCCCTGATATGTGGAGGTAAATAATCCAAACAGTAATATTGCAGCAGATCCCTGTTGCTATTATGTTTCACTGCAAAATGTCGTGCTACCGGGTAACTAAAATCCTTGTTTTTGATAGCACGCATGTGTTCTAGTACCCTAAGTTTAACCATATTGATGGTGCTTCCCACGTATTTTAATCCACAGGGGCACACAAGGCAGTATACAGCAAAAGTGGTCTGACAAGTCATAAACTTGTTAATTTGTTTCTTGTATTTCAGACCATCCACTTTGTATGATAAAACTCTTTTGCTCGATACACATGCCTTGCATTTTCCACAAGGGAAAAATCCTTTCATCTCTTTTAGGGTACCTTGAGTTGGGGGTGTAAGTTTATTTAGGTGACTAGATACCAAACTGTCCTTTAAGGAATGGGCTTTTCTAAAAGTCACCAGTGGATTAGCAGGAATATCAGTTGCTATAACGGCATCAGTTTTTAAAATGTGCCAATTTTTTCTTAGGATATTCCTTATTGTATTTGACTACTTAGAATAGGTGGTAATCATTCTAAATTTTCCTGCATCTTTTTTAGATTTATCCTTTTTAGTCAACAGATCTTTCCGACTAAGGCTCTTGACTTTCTTTAGAGTATTTTCTAGGAGTGCAGTATTGTATCCCCTGGCCTGGAAACGCTCTACACTGCCTTTTATTGCCTCATCAAAATCATTTTCATCGGAACAATTCCTTTTTATCCTCAGAAAATCCCCATAGGGGATGCCGCCTTTAAGTTTCTGAGGATGTCTGCTTCCTGCATGTAGAATGCTGTTTCCAGCAGTAGGTTTTCTGTATAAGGAAATAACAATTTTCCCATCCTTAATGATCAGCCTCAAATCGAGGTAGTTGACTGTAGTCACACTTACCTCCCCTGAGAAGTGAAGGTTGATATCATTAGTGTTTAGAATTTGTATGTATTCCTCAGCCTCCTGTTTAGAGCCATCCCAAATAAAAAACAGATCATCAATATATCTGTGCCATGTGATCATTTTTTTGGTCCATTTTTCATTCTCCCTGGACCAGGCCACCTGCTCCTCCTACCAGCCCACGAACAAGTTCGCGTAGCTGGGGCGAAGCAGGTGCCCATCGCGGTCCCTGACGTCTGTCTGAATAGATCCCCATTGAAGGTAAATATGTTGTTATGCAAACAGAATTTGATAAGTTCCAATAGCATGGAATTATGGGTGGCAAACCTCATAGATCTCTTGTCTAGGAAATATTTTACAGCTGTTAAGCCAAACACATGATTGATGCATGTATATAGACTTATGATATCTAGTACCACCATACAGTATGTCGATTGCCATTCAATTTGCTCAATATGACATATTAAATCTGTAGTGTCTCGTATGTATGATTTTAAGTTCACAACGGCATCAAACAAAAAATGGTCAAGGAATTTTGAAAGATTTTCAGTTAAACTGCCTAATGAAAACACAATAGGTCTACCAGGAGGTTTCCTCTCATCCTTATGAATCTTGGGTAAATGGTAAAAAGTGGGCAAAGTTCGATCTGGGGTACTTAAAAACAAATATTCATCACTGTCTAACATTTGTTTGTCATGCCATTTTTTAATTAAAGAGTGAAAATTCCGAATACTGTCTTGGTAGGATGCTTGTGTGCATATTTCATAACAGTCCGAGTTCTTTAATTGTCTATAATCTTCATCCTCATAGTATTTCCGTGTCATGAGGACTATATTTCCTCCCTTATCCGATGGTTTATATATGATATCCTAATCTTCTCGTAATGTTTTCAATGCTTTTTTTGGTCTTTATTCAAATTATCTTTGTTTTCATAATTTTTTGTCAATTTACACACCATTCTTAATTTGAGTAAGTCTTTTGTAACCGTTTCAGTAAAGGTGTCAATCGCGTCATGTGGCATAATCGGAAAAAATTGGGAGGGAGATTTTAATCCGCTAGTGGGTGCGTCTTGGTCCATTCCCACTGCCCTAATCCTTTGGCTTAATGTATCCTCAATGTCTGTTATTTCAGAGTCCTCATCTTTTCGTAAATTCTCCAGGATTTCTAAAGTCATCAAGTCATTTATTGATAACAGATCCATGTCTTGTTTTTGTGATTTCAGAAGCTTTACCTCTTTTGTTGTTGGTCTCAGTTTAAAGAATTTATGGAGTTTCAGTCCATGGGTAAATTTAAACAAGTCTATTTTCGTTTGAGTAAATTCAAAACTTGTTTGAGGGCAGAAGGTTAATCCCAACATCAGTACCGATTCTTCCATTTTCGTCAGCACTTTGTCTGTTAGATTGACGATGGTGAGATTGTCGTTTATTCCTACCATCTGTTGCCTTTCTTGCTTCTTGTGACTCGAGTCGTTGGTAGTGCCTTTCCTCGACCTCTTCCTGCCCCCGTCTTGTTTTTCTGATATTTCTGGGGGCCTTGTTTTTCCCCCTCAAAGCCATGTCTGTTGCATTAAGAGAAACTCCTGCTGAAAAGGGGTTTTCTGTATGTTAGTCCTGGTACTTCATCTCCGGATTGATCCGCATCCGTTTCCTCAGATTCTAATGTCTCCACTCTTGTTGTTTTTTCTTTAGTGGCATTTTTGTTCTTCATCAAGTCTTTACGGGGTTGGTCATATTTTTCGGAAAATGTAAGGATACGCCCCAGAGCGTAATCCCTTTCGTCCCGGTCAAATTTTTCTTCTTTACGTTGGCGGATCTTTATTTCATATTTAGCCAATCTGTTTTTCATCGCTTCTCTTAGTTTCTCCACGGCTTCTTTATCAGTATTTTTCTTTAATTCTTCCTCCAAGAGTTCAATCTCTTTCAGAGCTGTGTCGCGGTTGCTCCAAGCAAACTGGACCAAAATCTCCAGCATACCCTTTCATGACATCGCCGTGTGTGCTGACCATGCTTCAAGAAGTTTCGGGTCTGGGTTTTCGTACGCCGGGATGGTGTAAATTCTCAATCCCCTCGGGACTCTGGATACTTCTATGTAGTTTTGTAGGGAGGTGGCCTCCCACCACTTGCGCACCTCTCGCTCACATAGTTTCTCCATTTTAAAAAATAGTGTCGACAAATCTTTGGAGACAGTATCTGTGGCATTCATTTTCGACATATTGTTGTGATCTGGTTTAATCTTCTTTTTGAACATATTGGCGGCCGCCTCATTTCGTTCATTTACACTGTACATTCTCAGAGCGTTTATGGTCCGGTGCGGTACCTCAGAGCCCAGAGTCCGCTTTTTAGTTCAGGAAAAATGCTGCGAGACTAGATCCCCTCGACCCGATTTAAACACGCGACCTTTACAGGGTTTCGAATAGACCGTCTGGCTTACCGTAACTTGTCGCGGTTCGCCTTCTCCGTTCCGGTGTTTGTTTTCTTCGTGAAAATTCGACCTTTCCCTGGGTCCAAGTTGAAGCGGTGCCTCCGCTATTAACATCTCGCTCCTCCGTTCGCCATCAGCGGGGCACTTTATGGTCGGGTGCAGAAACGCGGTGGCGTACCGCGATAAATACCAGGCTCGAACTTCCCTTTTCTTTATTAAGGAAAAGATTAGCACTCACAAGGATTCTTTGGCAAAGCAGCAGTTTATTTTCGACAAACGTGTTTTGGATTTACATCCTTCATCAGTGTCGTAGTTTCTAAACTTTTTACCAGCTGCCTTTTTTTTATATCATTAAAACAAACCATGTCACGTGAGAGTATGGTAAAAAACGGACTATGTGTGCCCTTAACATAAACGGGCGCCATCTTAGAACAGTAAATACTGAATACAATTTCATTTCTTTTGTCAAACGTCGGTTGTTGTAAACACTACTTCTCCAGTTGGTTACTAGCTATTTGAAAGTCTATATTAGTTATTGATTAGTTAACTGAGTATTTGTATGGGAGAGTGAATATGTGTGTGGTTCGGTGGGAGGTGTGTGACTGCCCAAAGATGTGTGAATAGTTGATTTAGTAGGTATATGACGTTAAGACTACATGTTATAAAAGTTGTTGGGTGAGTGAATATCTTTATGGGTGTGGTGATGAGCAAATATCTCTCTTAATGGTACATGTCCAACAAAGTAAAAAAATAAAAGGCAATGTATGTGTCAGTTGTTGTTTATAAATAAGTATACGTAAGACTCAGTGATTGTATGCGTGACTGTATAGATTACTGTATACTTGTAAGAGTGATTTTATAACACACTAAGTATAATTTACTATACTATATGAATACAGTGGTGTTTGTATAAGTGTATAGCTAAGTAAATGTAAGTATGATCCATTGTTTGCATAAGTGAATAGGATGACTTTATAAGTGAATAGGATGTGTGCTGGTGTGTAATGTCGATATTGGTGTATAAGTATATTTGATAGTGTTCTATTGATCATTGACTGCATGTATGAGTGAATCTGTAGGTAAGTGATTAGATGTGTGTATAGATCTAGGAATCACTGAGTGAATTTTTAGAAACTTGTATCGGTGTGTCAATGTATTTAAATATGGTACTCTGTACGAAAGGTTATATTAGTGTATGATGAGGTGTATCGTCACGTGGATGATGTCATCAGTGATGTCATTTGAGATGTCATCAGTGATGTCACTGACCATGTCATGAATGATGTAATATGTGACATCATCAGCAGTGGATTGCGGGCGCGCAAGATATATTTAGTACAACTAACTATATCGGAGGAATTTCAATGGTTTTGTTTGAGTGAAATGTCCAGCTAACTATAACACCGCTAAAATCTACTGTTTTTTCAGTGAATTTCTAAGGTTTTTTAAATGCTAATTCCTAACTATGGGGCCGATTATGATTGCGGTGAATCCGCATCCTCCGGGCCGGCGGAAGCCACCGCCGGCCTGGAGGATTCGGATTGAACGCTGCGGTGCCTACAAAGACCCCCCGCCAGATTAGGATGACTGGGGGGTCATCGGCGGACGGGAAGACCGTCCACAGCTTTTCCGCCGCGGTCTTCTTCCGACCATGGTGGAAAAGCTCTAATATGGTGGCGGTGTCTATCAGACACCGCCAGCCATATTAGGATGGGGCAAAAAACATACTTTTCCGCGGCGGCTTTTCCGGCGTGGAAAAGCATGTGGTCTTTGTTGTTTGGGGGCCCTTTGCGGGGGTGCACATGGGGGGTGCCTGCCGCTTTGTGCATGTAAATGTTAAACATGCATTTTTAACCTTGCGGCTTCAAGCAGCACCCGCCGCAAGGTTAAAGATACGGGATGTGACCGCCAGGGTGGCAGTCACATCCTAATTGCACTGGAGGGACCGCCGCTGCCCCTGCGGACGGTCCCTCCACCTCGGGGGTGTTCGTCCGCCATCCTAATATGCCCCACAATCAGGCCTGAAACCTATGGTTTTTTCAGTAAATTTCTAAGGTTTTTTAAATGCTGATTGCTAACTATATCAGGCCTGAAACCAATGTTTTTTTCAGTGAATTTCCAAGGTTTTTTAAACCCTAATTCCTAACTATATCAGGCCTGAAACCTATGGTTTTTTCAGTGAATTTGCAAGGTTTTTTAAATGCTCATTTCTGTATCAATTTTTATATTTTTGATATGCCTTTGTATATTATAATACATTGACTGTATCCTGTAATATGCAACGGCACAGCTAGTTTTTATGATTTGGATAAAGTTAAACAGTATAGTCTACATCTTCAATCAAAATATTAACAGTCAAATTTGTCAATTATTATTTTTTTCAACGTGAGCGCAACGTGCGCGCACCTTGTGATTCAAAAAATAAAATAAAACGTTTTTTGCCCTTCGGGGTCCTACAGAGACCCCCTGAGAAGGCCTAGGGGGTCAGGGAGTCTCTACCATGCCCCCTTTTCACGTTCTCCACTATTGTTTTTGACTCAGTTCTGCCTCGAAGGTGCGCACAACGTGCGCGCACCTCGCAATTTTCTTTTTGTTACAAAAAAATGTTTTTTTTGCCCTTCGGGGTCCTTCAGGGACCCCATGAGAAGGCCCAGGGGGTCTGGGAGTCTCTTCCCTGCCTCCTTTTCATGTTTTTAAAGCTTTTACGAAAATCAGGTAAAACGTCATTTATATGCGACGGTCGCACAACATGCACGCATGCATGCGCGCACGTTGCGCGCACGTAAAGTCATGTGACATGAAAACAACACTTTTGATTGGTTTATAGTAGTTTCTTTTCCAGAATCTTGAAAAACCCCACCCACTTCCCTCACTATCTCTTTTGGTTACCTGAGAGAAGGATCTCTGCTTTGTTCCAGCTTTTATCATATAAAAATGGCAGAACAGCACCTACAGGATTCTTCTGAGTTTGTGTGTGAGTAACTCTATAGATGAGTGTCCGTGTGTAATAAGATGTATAAGTGTATGAGTACATATGATGAGTGAGTATATGTATGAGTGCCCATATAGAACTGTTAGTGAATGACTGGATGTGTATGTAGATTTTGGAATTACTGAATAGGTTGTTCTAGCTGGAATTGGTATCTCCATTTTTTGGAAGATTTTAGTTTCTATTTTTGAATGTGTGTATCAAGGGTTATATTATGCTGAGAGGAGGTCTGCCACTCTTTCACAAGGATGATGTCATCAGTGATGTCATTTGAGATGTCATCAGTGATGTCATCAGTGATGTCACTGACCATGTCATGAATGATGTAATATGTGACATCATCATCAGTGGATTGCGGGCGCGTGAGTTATAGTGAGTACAACTAACTATAATGGGGGAATTTCAAAAGTTTTGTATGAGTAAAATGACCAGCTAACTATAACTGGTGTGAAACCTATGTTTTTTTCAGTGAATTTCAAAGGTTTTTAAAATGCTAATTCCTAACTATAACGTGTGTGAAACCTATGTTTTTTTCAGTGAATTGCAAAGGTTTTTAAAATGCTAATTCCTAACTATAACGTGTGTGAAACCTATGGTTCTTTCAGTAAATTTGCAAGGTTTTTTAAATGCTAATTCCTAACTATAATGTGGCAGAAACCTATGGTTTTTTCAGTGAATTTCAAAGGTTTTTTAAATGGTAATTCCTAATTATAACATGGCTGAAACCTATGGTTTTTCAGTGAATTTCAATGGTTTTGTAAATGATAATCTTTAAATGTAACAATTGTTATATTTTTTGTACTGATTTACTACATTATTTTAAATTATTTATTTTTAGATATTTTATTTTTTAAATTACATTACATTTTTTAATATAAATTGAAAAAAAATGTTTTATACACCTCTCTGCCACGCAGCCCCCTGGCACATTTGCAGAGGGGGAACTAATTCCCCTTGCATACTGGGGGTCCCTGGGGGCCAACTAGCCCACCAGGAACCTCCAGTATTCCCCAGGGGGCTGCATTGCAGAGAGGTGTAATGAGGCTACACTCTTTTTTACACCTCTCTGCAGCGCAGCCCACGGGCACGTTTGCAGAGGGGGAACTAATTCCCCTTGCATACTAGGGGTCCCTGGGGGCCAACTAGCCCACCTGGAACCTCCAGTATGCGCCAGGGGGCTGCATTGCAGAGAGGTGTAATGAGGCTATGCCCCTTTTTATACCTCTCAGCAACGCAGCCCCCTGGCGCGTTTGCAGAAGGGAAACTAATTCCTCTTGCATACTGGGGGTCCCTCTGGGCCAACTAGCCCACCTGGAACCTCCAGTATGCGCCAGGGCGCTGCATTGCAGAGAGGTGTAATGAGGCCACACTGTTTTTTACACCTCTCTGCAACGCAGCCCCGGGTGCGTTTGCATAGGGGTTGTGCGTTTGCATAGTGGGAACTAATTCCCCTTGCATACTGGGGGTCCCTGGGGGCGAACTAGCCCACCTGGAACCTCCAGTATGTGCCAGGGGGCTGCATTGCAGAGAGGTGTAATGAGGCTATGCCCCTTTTTATACCTCTCTGCAACGCAGCCCCCTGGTGCGTTTGCAGAGGGGAAACTAATTCCCCTTGCATACTGGGGGTCCCTGGGGGCCAGCTAGCCCACCAGGAGCCTCTAGTATGTGCCAGGGGGCTGCGTTGCTTTGCCCCGGGGGACAGCGGACCCCGGGGCAGTGTGCAGGGGATTCGGCCCCCCCACACTTCTCTATCACTATGCCCTCGCGATTTGGTCCCCCGGGGGGTAATTTGAAAAAAAACAGACCAGGTTTTAAAAAAACATTTTTTGGGCCTTGGGGGTCCTTGTGGGACCACCTGGGCAGGCCTAGGGGGTCAGGGTGTTTCTACCCTGCCCCCTTTTTGTGTTCTACGTGTTTGTTTTTCTGATTTCTTGTGCCTCGGTCTAGCGAGCACAAGATGGCTGCTGACACTTCCTGGTTTGAAGTGTTGAAAGCCAATGAGCATGCAGCTCATGATGATTGGCTGCCACTGTCTGTCAACACTCCAAAACAGAAATTGTTGGCAGCCATCTGGTGCCTCAGTAGACTGATGCACAAGAAAGCAGAAAAACTTTTTTCGCGGGGTACGCGTACCGGTACACGTACGGTGCGCGCACGGTCTGCGCTTATAGATATATACATTTTTTCAAATTCGATTTTCTCAACAACTACTGGAGGGATTTACACCATTTAAATAAAAGGGTGATCTGCGAATCAGACTCTACCATTTTGCCAAATTTCTTGTAATTCCGTTCAGCCGCTTGGGCTGTAGCCGTGTCCAATCGTCCTATGGAAAATAACATGTGGAAAACACGTTTTGGGACCCCCCTTTTTTCTCAGCCCCCACTTCACGAATGCCCCCAAAACTTTCAGGGAAGGAGCAGAGCGGAGTGGGCCATCTTCTTTAAGAAACTCACAAAGATTCATCAACCGGCGCCAAAGTTATTCTCAATAGAATGTTGCGGATTTCCTATGGAAACTAGGTCCTAACTATATCTACCTACTGGCAACTGCCAGTAGGGTATATATATATATATATATATATATATATATATATATATATATATATATATATATATATATATATATATATATTATTATTATTATTATTATGCGTTCTTATATAGCGCTCGATTACCCGTAGGCATCTCGGCGCTTGCCTTGGGAACCCGTCCTGGCTTTTCCCTGTGAGATACCCGTACTGTGCATCCCCAAGGTGAAAGCCAGGCATCCCGCCGCGGGGGGCCATAGTGGAGATTAAGCAGGCTAATGCCCAGAGCTGCAGAGTGTGAACCCGTGATTCGAGTAGGCACCGAAACGAGAATTATCGAGTCCGTGGATAATTGGGCTCAAGACCCTGCCGCGTCGGGAATTGAACCCTGGTCCCGGGTCTGACCTCTGCTTCAGGGTCTGCCTCCTCTAACCAGTGAGCCACACTTCTCCATATTCACTGAAAAAAACATAGGTTTCAGAGCCATTATAGTTAGAAATCAGCATTAAAAAACCTTGAAAATTCACAGAAAAAAACATAGGTTTCAGGGGTGTTATAGTTAGCTGGAAATTTCACTCGTACAAAACCATAGAAATTCCTCCATTATAGTTAGTTCTGCTAACTATAACTCGCGCACCCGCAATGCACTGCTGATGATGTCACATATTACATCATTCATGACATGGTCAGTAACATCACTGATGACATCTCAAATGACATCACTGATTACATCATCCAGTGAATGTGGTTTAGTTTGAAATTTAAATATGTATTATATATTTACCAATCTGTATTGAAGATTGAGTTGATATATAATAGTCTGGATGGAGGATTTATTAGCTGTCTGACTGTCTGTTTAAGTGAGTAATTAAAAATGTCTCACATAATACATGGATTAGTAACTAAATTATGTGAATGTGTGCATCACTGTCTCTGTTGTTGTATAACATGCTGCATAGGTTGGTCACTAACTACATGAGTGTCTATATTAGTTATTGATTAGTTGGGTGAGTATTTGTATGGGACACTGAGTTTGTGTGCGGTCGGATGGGTTGTGTGTAACTCTATGCATAGATGTGTGAATACCAGGCTCGAACTTCCCTTTTCTTTAATAAGGAAAAGATTAGCACTCACAAGGATTCTTTGGCAAAGCAGCAGTTTATTTTCGACAAACGTGTTTTGGATTTACATCCTTCATCAGTGTCGTAGTTTCTAAACTTTTTACCAGCTGCCTTTTTTTTATATCATTAAAACAAACCATGTCACGTGAGAGTATGGTAAAAAACGGACTATGTGTGCCCTTAACATAAACGGGCGCCATCTTAGAACAGTAAATACTGAATACAATTTCATTTCTTTTGTCAAACGTCGGTTGTTGTAAACACTACTTCTCCAGTTGGTTACTAGCTATTTGAAAGTCTATATTAGTTATTGATTAGTTAACTGAGTATTTGTATGGGAGAGTGAATATGTGTGTGGTTCGGTGGGAGGTGTGTGACTGCCCAAAGATGTGTGAATAGTTGATTTAGTAGGTATATGACGTTAAGACTACATGTTATAAAAGTTGTTGGGTGAGTGAATATCTTTATGGGTGTGGTGATGAGCAAATATCTCTCTTAATGGTACATGTCCAACAAAGTAAAAAAATAAAAGGCAATGTATGTGTCAGTTGTTGTTTATAAATAAGTATACGTAAGACTCAGTGATTGTATGCGTGACTGTATAGATTACTGTATACTTGTAAGAGTGATTTTATAACACACTAAGTATAATTTACTATACTATATGAATACAGTGGTGTTTGTATAAGTGTATAGCTAAGTAAATGTAAGTATGATCCATTGTTTGCATAAGTGAATAGGATGACTTTATAAGTGAATAGGATGTGTGCTGGTGTGTAATGTCGATATTGGTGTATAAGTATATTTGATAGTGTTCTATTGATCATTGACTGCATGTATGAGTGAATCTGTAGGTAAGTGATTAGATGTGTGTATAGATCTAGGAATCACTGAGTGAATTTTTAGAAACTTGTATCGGTGTGTCAATGTATTTAAATATGGTACTCTGTACGAAAGGTTATATTAGTGTATGATGAGGTGTATCGTCACGTGGATGATGTCATCAGTGATGTCATTTGAGATGTCATCAGTGATGTCACTGACCATGTCATGAATGATGTAATATGTGACATCATCAGCAGTGGATTGCGGGCGCGCAAGATATATTTAGTACAACTAACTATATCGGAGGAATTTCAATGGTTTTGTTTGAGTGAAATGTCCAGCTAACTATAACACCGCTAAAATCTACTGTTTTTTCAGTGAATTTCTAAGGTTTTTTAAATGCTAATTCCTAACTATGGGGCCGATTATGATTGCGGTGAATCCGCATCCTCCGGGCCGGCGGAAGCCACCGCCGGCCTGGAGGATTCGGATTGAACGCTGCGGTGCCTACAAAGACCCCCCGCCAGATTAGGATGACTGGGGGGTCATCGGCGGACGGGAAGACCGTCCACAGCTTTTCCGCCGCGGTCTTCTTCCGACCATGGTGGAAAAGCTCTAATATGGTGGCGGTGTCTATCAGACACCGCCAGCCATATTAGGATGGGGCAAAAAACATACTTTTCCGCGGCGGCTTTTCCGGCGTGGAAAAGCATGTGGTCTTTGTTGTTTGGGGGCCCTTTGCGGGGGTGCACATGGGGGGTGCCTGCCGCTTTGTGCATGTAAATGTTAAACATGCATTTTTAACCTTGCGGCTTCAAGCAGCACCCGCCGCAAGGTTAAAGATACGGGATGTGACCGCCAGGGTGGCAGTCACATCCTAATTGCACTGGAGGGACCGCCGCTGCCCCTGCGGACGGTCCCTCCACCTCGGGGGTGTTCGTCCGCCATCCTAATATGCCCCACAATCAGGCCTGAAACCTATGGTTTTTTCAGTAAATTTCTAAGGTTTTTTAAATGCTGATTGCTAACTATATCAGGCCTGAAACCAATGTTTTTTTCAGTGAATTTCAAAGGTTTTTTAAACCCTAATTCCTAACTATATCAGGCCTGAAACCTATGGTTTTTTCAGTGAATTTGCAAGGTTTTTTAAATGCTCATTTCTGTATCAATTTTTATATTTTTGATATGCCTTTGTATATTATAATACATTGACTGTATCCTGTAATATGCAACGGCACAGCTAGTTTTTATGATTTGGATAAAGTTAAACAGTATAGTCTACATCTTCAATCAAAATATTAACAGTCAAATTTGTCAATTATTATTTTTTTCAACGTGAGCGCAACGTGCGCGCACCTTGTGATTCAAAAAATAAAATAAAACGTTTTTTGCCCTTCGGGGTCCTTCAGAGACCCCCTGAGAAGGCCTAGGGGGTCAGGGAGTCTCTACCATGCCCCCTTTTCACGTTCTCCACTATTGTTTTTGACTCAGTTCTGCCTCGAAGGTGCGCACAACGTGCGCGCACCTCGCAATTTTCTTTTTGTTACAAAAAAATGTTTTTTTTGCCCTTCGGGGTCCTTCAGGGACCCCATGAGAAGGCCCAGGGGGTCTGGGAGTCTCTTCCCTGCCTCCTTTTCATGTTTTTAAAGCTTTTACGAAAATCAGGTAAAACTTCATTTATATGCGACGGTCGCACAACATGCACGCATGCATGCGCGCACGTTGCGCGCACGTAAAGTCATGTGACATGAAAACAACACTTTTGATTGGTTTATAGTAGTTTCTTTTCCAGAATCTTGAAAAACCCCACCCACTTCCCTCACTATCTCTTTTGGTTACCTGAGAGAAGGATCTCTGCTTTGTTCCAGCTTTTATCATATAAAAATGGCAGAACAGCACCTACAGGATTCTTCTGAGTTTGTGTGTGAGTAACTCTATAGATGAGTGTCCGTGTGTAATAAGATGTATAAGTGTATGAGTACATATGATGAGTGAGTATATGTATGAGTGCCCATATAGAACTGTTAGTGAATGACTGGATGTGTATGTAGATTTTGGAATTACTGAATAGGTTGTTCTAGCTGGAATTGGTATCTCCATTTTTTGGAAGATTTTAGTTTCTATTTTTGAATGTGTGTATCAAGGGTTATATTATGCTGAGAGGAGGTCTGCCACTCTTTCACAAGGATGATGTCATCAGTGATGTCATTTGAGATGTCATCAGTGATGTCATCAGTGATGTCACTGACCATGTCATGAATGATGTAATATGTGACATCATCATCAGTGGATTGCGGGCGCGTGAGTTATAGTGAGTACAACTAACTATAATGGGGGAATTTCAAAAGTTTTGTATGAGTAAAATGACCAGCTAACTATAACTGGTGTGAAACCTATGTTTTTTTCAGTGAATTTCAAAGGTTTTTAAAATGCTAATTCCTAACTATAACGTGTGTGAAACCTATGTTTTTTTCAGTGAATTGCAAAGGTTTTTAAAATGCTAATTCCTAACTATAACGTGTGTGAAACCTATGGTTCTTTCAGTAAATTTGCAAGGTTTTTTAAATGCTAATTCCTAACTATAATGTGGCAGAAACCTATGGTTTTTTCAGTGAATTTCAAAGGTTTTTTAAATGGTAATTCCTAATTATAACATGGCTGAAACCTATGGTTTTTCAGTGAATTTCAATGGTTTTGTAAATGATAATCTTTAAATGTAACAATTGTTATATTTTTTGTACTGATTTACTACATTATTTTAAATTATTTATTTTTAGATATTTTATTTTTTAAATTACATTACATTTTTTAATATAAATTGAAAAAAAAATGTTTTATACACCTCTCTGCCACGCAGCCCCCTGGCACATTTGCAGAGGGGGAACTAATTCCCCTTGCATACTGGGGGTCCCTGGGGGCCAACTAGCCCACCAGGAACCTCCAGTATTCCCCAGGGGGCTGCATTGCAGAGAGGTGTAATGAGGCTACACTCTTTTTTACACCTCTCTGCAGCGCAGCCCACGGGCACGTTTGCAGAGGGGGAACTAATTCCCCTTGCATACTAGGGGTCCCTGGGGGCCAACTAGCCCACCTGGAACCTCCAGTATGCGCCAGGGGGCTGCATTGCAGAGAGGTGTAATGAGGCTATGCCCCTTTTTATACCTCTCAGCAACGCAGCCCCCTGGCGCGTTTGCAGAAGGGAAACTAATTCCTCTTGCATACTGGGGGTCCCTCTGGGCCAACTAGCCCACCTGGAACCTCCAGTATGCGCCAGGGCGCTGCATTGCAGAGAGGTGTAATGAGGCCACACTGTTTTTTACACCTCTCTGCAACGCAGCCCCGGGTGCGTTTGCATAGGGGTTGTGCGTTTGCATAGTGGGAACTAATTCCCCTTGCATACTGGGGGTCCCTGGGGGCGAACTAGCCCACCTGGAACCTCCAGTATGTGCCAGGGGGCTGCATTGCAGAGAGGTGTAATGAGGCTATGCCCCTTTTTATACCTCTCTGCAACGCAGCCCCCTGGTGCGTTTGCAGAGGGGAAACTAATTCCCCTTGCATACTGGGGGTCCCTGGGGGCCAGCTAGCCCACCAGGAGCCTCTAGTATGTGCCAGGGGGCTGCGTTGCTTTGCCCCGGGGGACAGCGGACCCCGGGGCAGTGTGCAGGGGATTCGGCCCCCCCACACTTCTCTATCACTATGCCCTCGCGATTTGGTCCCCCGGGGGGTAATTTGAAAAAAAACAGACCAGGTTTTAAAAAAACATTTTTTGGGCCTTGGGGGTCCTTGTGGGACCACCTGGGCAGGCCTAGGGGGTCAGGGTGTTTCTACCCTGCCCCCTTTTTGTGTTCTACGTGTTTGTTTTTCTGATTTCTTGTGCCTCGGTCTAGCGAGCACAAGATGGCTGCTGACACTTCCTGGTTTGAAGTGTTGAAAGCCAATGAGCATGCAGCTCATGATGATTGGCTGCCACTGTCTGTCAACACTCCAAAACAGAAATTGTTGGCAGCCATCTGGTGCCTCAGTAGACTGATGCACAAGAAAGCAGAAAAACTTTTTTCGCGGGGTACGCGTACCGGTACACGTACGGTGCGCGCACGGTCTGCGCTTATAGATATATACATTTTTTCAAATTCGATTTTCTCAACAACTACTGGAGGGATTTACACCATTTAAATAAAAGGGTGATCTGCGAATCAGACTCTACCATTTTGCCAAATTTCTTGTAATTCCGTTCAGCCGCTTGGGCTGTAGCCGTGTCCAATCGGCCTATGGAAAATAACATGTGGAAAACACGTTTTGGGACCCCCCTTTTTTCTCAGCCCCCACTTCACGAATGCCCCCAAAACTTTCAGGGAAGGAGCAGAGCGGAGTGGGCCATCTTCTTTAAGAAACTCACAAAGATTCATCAACCGGCGCCAAAGTTATTCTCAATAGAATGTTGCGGATTTCCTATGGAAACTAGGTCCTAACTATATCTACCTACTGGCAACTGCCAGTAGGTTATATATATATATATATATATATATATATATATATATATATATATATATATATATATATATATATATATATATATATATATTATTATTATTATTATTATTATGCGTTCTTATATAGCGCTCGATTACCCGTAGGCATCTCGGCGCTTGCCTTGGGAACCCGTCCTGGCTTTTCCCTGTGAGATACCCGTACTGTGCATCCCCAAGGTGAAAGCCAGGCATCCCGCCGCGGGGGGCCATAGTGGAGATTAAGCAGGCTAATGCCCAGAGCTGCAGAGTGTGAACCCGTGATTCGAGTAGGCACCGAAACGAGAATTATCGAGTCCGTGGATAATTGGGCTCAAGACCCTGCCGCGTCGGGAATTGAACCCTGGTCCCGGGTCTGACCTCTGCTTCAGGGTCTGCCTCCTCTAACCAGTGAGCCACACTTCTCCATATTCACTGAAAAAAACATAGGTTTCAGAGCCATTATAGTTAGAAATCAGCATTAAAAAACCTTGAAAATTCACAGAAAAAAACATAGGTTTCAGGGGTGTTATAGTTAGCTGGAAATTTCACTCGTACAAAACCATAGAAATTCCTCCATTATAGTTAGTTCTGCTAACTATAACTCGCGCACCCGCAATGCACTGCTGATGATGTCACATATTACATCATTCATGACATGGTCAGTAACATCACTGATGACATCTCAAATGACATCACTGATTACATCATCCAGTGAATGTGGTTTAGTTTGAAATTTAAATATGTATTATATATTTACCAATCTGTATTGAAGATTGAGTTGATATATAATAGTCTGGATGGAGGATTTATTAGCTGTCTGACTGTCTGTTTAGGTGAGTAATTAAAAATGTCTCACATAATACATGGATTAGTAACTAAATTATGTGAATGTGTGCATCACTGTCTCTGTTGTTGTATAACATGCTGCATAGGTTGGTCACTAACTACATGAGTGTCTATATTAGTTATTGATTAGTTGGGTGAGTATTTGTATGGGACACTGAGTTTGTGTGCGGTCGGATGGGTTGTGTGTAACTCTATGCATAGATGTGTGAATGTTTGATTGACTAGGTGTATACGTTTAAGAGTGCATATGGAAACAGTTGTTTGGGTGACTGTATTTATTTGTGTGTTGGTGAACGAATATATGTTTTAGTTGTACATCTTTAACAAAGTAAAAAAATAAAAGGCATTGTATGTGAGAGTTGGTGTATATAAATACGTATATGTAGGAGTCAGTGATTGTGAGAGTAACTAAATGAATGAGTGTATAATTGTAATGGTGATTTGTTAACATATAAACTATGAGTTACTATGTGTTTGAATAAATGAGGTGTTGTGTGTATAATTGTTTAAGTGAGTAAATGTGAGTGTGATTAAGTTTTTTTCATGAGTGAGTAGGATGACTGCATAACTGACTAAGATGACTGCTGATGTGTCAATGTCTATATATGTGTAAACGTGCATTTGATAGTGTTGTATTAATTAGTGACTGCCTATATAAGTGATTCTGTTGTTGAATGGGTAGTTGTGTGTGTAGACTTTAGAATCAGTAAGTGGGTATGTAGTAACTGGTATTGGTGTGTCAATGGTTTCGATTATGGTACTCTGTATTTTACAGTGAGTGATGAAAGGTTATACTAGTGTATGATGAGGTGTATCAGATTGTCATGTGGATGATGTCTTCAGTGATGTCATTTGAGATGTCATCAGTGATGTCACTGACCATGTCATGAGTGATGTAATATATGACATCATCAGCAGTGCATTGCGGGCGCACAAGTTATAGTAAGCAGAACTAACTATAACGGAGGAATTTCTATGGTTTGTATGAGTGTAATGTCCAGCAACTTTCACACCCCTGAAACCTATGTTTTTTCTGTGAATTTCCAAGGTTTTTTAAATGCTGATTTCTAACTATAACATCTCTGAAACCTATGTTTTTTTCAGTGAATTTCAAAGCTTTTTTAAATGCTAATTTCTAACTATAGCGTCTCTGAAACCTATGTTTTTTTCAGTGAATTTTAAATGTTTGTTAAATGCAAATTTTTAAGTGTAATAGTAGTCATACCTTTTTTTGTACTGATTTTCTCAAGTTGTTTTTTACTGTTTATTTATAAATATTGTATTAATAAATAACTATATATTTTTTCTGAAAATTGCAAAAAAAGTTTTTAAAAAATCAAAGCGAAATATTGATTAATTTTTTTGTTTTATTTCTTTCTTTTAATATATTTATATTATTTTCTTTTTACAAAAAAAAATCCCAATTTTTTTCAGAGTCACGCACCCAAAGCGTACACATCACTGTGGGTGCGCGGTTTCAAGCCGCCATTTTAGAAAAGTCTTGAAGGATCCGGGTACGGTTTGCGACGGCTGAATGTTTTTCAGTTACATCATATACATTTAATATTACGTGACGTGCGTGATTGGTATGCGACCAGTCCACCACTCCTGCTCCGGCGCATTCGCAGCACATGCACATTACGGTAAACGACGCTTGACTCCAGTGGCATGGAGAGAATGGGACCCACGTCTGGGAGACTTATTATGAAGTTTCCTAATTTCCTCATTTACTGCAGTCTTCTCAGAAAGAAAAACTTTCAGGTTTTTTTCCTTTGGTTCCATCAAGAAGGCATTCAGATGTGACACACATTTGCCAAACATTCTGAATGTTAGCCATCTAGTTGCTCATTAAATCACTGTAATAAAGCTACTGCTCACCAGGGAAGTCTGCTGCTGGTATTCAACATGCATGTTTCAGTCTGCATGTCAGAATTATTTAATGAAATAGAAGAGGATTTGAGAAGTCAAAATGTGCCCTCCTTTTTCTTTCTGAAGCACTAATCATAATTTCTATGGCAAAATGAACCCCCTCATTTTGTTCATTTGAAAATTAAATGTTTTAAGTGTTACCACTTTATTCCAATCAAGATGGCTTCAGGTGTTTCATACTTTTGTCATAAGTAAGACTGTTAGCGCTCTAGTTGTTCTTTAGAACACTCTGGGACATTCTGTTATTGGGTTATACTTGGGCCACATCTGGGTGATATTTGTGCTACATTTGGGCTCTTTTTTCTCTGGTGGCCATCTTGGGAGACTTATTTGTTATGAAGTTTCCTAATTTCCTCATTTACTACAGTCTCCTCAGTAGGAAATACTTCAGATTTTTTACTTTGATTCCATCAAGAAGGCATTCGGATGTGTCAGACATTTGCCATAAATTCAGAATGTTAGCACTCTAGTTGCTCATTAGATCACTGTATTAAAGCTACTGCTCACCAGGGAAGTCGGCTGCTGGTATTGAAATACATGTTTCAGTCTGCATGTCAAAATTGTTTTAATGAAATAGAAGAGGATTTGAGAAGTCACTCAAAATGTGCCATCATTTTTCTTTCTGCGGCATTTTCTATGGCAAAATGAACCCCTTCATTTTGTTCCTTTTAAAATTAAATGTTTTAAGAGTTACCATTTTATTCCAATCAAGATGGCTTCAGGTGTGCTATACTTTTGTCATAAGTAAGGCTGTTAGCAATCTAGTTGTTCTTAAGAACACTCTGGGAAGCTGCAGTATAACACAAAGGAATCAACTGACAGTTTCTGCCCCTGTTGGATGTACATGTTTTACTGAGAATGTCAGACTACATTCTCACACGACTGAGAAAGATAATGTGAATTTACAGAAAATATGCTCTCAGTTTAGCTTATAGATCACCTTCCAAACCTCTGTAGGAAAAGCATGAGAAAATAGTTTTCTCTCAAACATGATTCATGATATCCCAGCAGAAGGCTTTTTCACATGGTAAAATCACCTTAGAACACACCAAAATTCCTAAAATGAGTATGGTACAGTCAATAAATAATTTATAATGTAACTAAAGTCTTAAAACCTTCTATTAACTACAATGCTTTTTAATGAGGTACTATCATGTATATTGGTCCCAAAATGGCTGCCAACACTTCTTGGATGCAGTGCTGATAGCCAATCAGATCTCACGATGAGATGTGTCGTTAGGCTCTACCCTAATATATATATATATTTTTTTTCTTTAATATCTAAAAAACTACTGAACAGATTTATACCATTCAACAAAAAGGCACAAGTCTGAACCAAGGACTGCCACTTTGCCAAATTTGGTGTAATTCCGTTCTGCAGTTCGGGCTGTAGCTGCGACTAAATGTTCCTATGGGAAATTTTACGGGGAAAACACGTTTTGGGACCCCCTTTTTTCTCAGCTTCTGCTTGACAAATTACCCCCAAACATTCAGGATAGGAGCGGACCGGTGCGCCCCACAAGTTTTTAATATTTCACGAAGATCCGTCAACCGGCGCCAAAGTTATTGCAAATATAATGTTGAGGATTTCCTATGGAAAATAGGTCCTAAGTATAACTACCTACTGGCAACCGCCAATAGGTAATATATAATTCACTGAAAAACCCATAGGTTTCAGGGATGTTATAGTTAGTTGGACATATCACTCGTACAAAACCATAGAAATTCCGTCGTTATAGTTATGCATTCAGTAAGACACATTTAATCACTCACTTACACAGTCAATCACGCACCTGCTAAATCCTCCATCCAGACACTGATACCCCCACTCATTCTTTAATACACCTTGGCCAATGGTCTGCATGTCAGAATTTTGTTCAGTGAAATAGAAGAGAATTTGAAAAGTCACTCAAAACGTGCCCTCATTTTTCTTTCTGCAGCACTAATCAAAATTTCCATGGCAAAATGAAGCCCCTCCTTTTGTTCCTTTGCAAACTACAATGTTTTAAGTGTTACCACTTTATTCCAATCAAGATGGCTTCAGGTGTTCTATACTTACTATAGTCTCCTCAGTTGGAAATACTTTCAGTTTTTTACTTTGGTTCTATGAAGAAGGCATTCAGATGTGTCACACATTTGCCATACATTCTGAATGTTAGCACTCTAGTTGCTCACTAGATCACTATAGTACAGCTACTGCTCACCAGGGAAGTCTGCTGCTGGCATTCAAAGTGCATGTTTCAGTCTGCATGTTAGAATTTTTTAATGAAATAGAAGAGGATTTGAGAAGTCAAAATGTGCCCTAATTTTTCTTTCTGCAGCACTAATCATAATTTCTATGGCAAAATGAAGCCCCTTATTTTTTTCCTTTGCAAATTAAATATTTTAAGTGTTACCACTTTATTCCAATCAAGATGGCTTCAGGTGTTCCATACTTTTGTCATAAGTAAGACTGTTAGCACTCTAGTTGTTCTTTAGCAGACTCTGGGACATTCTGTCATTGTGCTATACTTGGGCTACATCTGGGTGATATCTGGGCTACATTTGGGCTCTTTTGTCTCTGGTGGCCATCTTGGGAGACTTATTTGTTATGAAGTTTCCTAATTTCCTCATTTACTACAGTCTCCTCAGTAGGAAATACTTTCAGTTTTTTAGTTTGGTTCCTTCAAGAAAGCATTCAGATGTGTCACACATTTGCAATAAAATCTGAATGTTAGTTGCTCATTAGATCATTGTAGTAAAGTTACTGCTCTCCAGGGAAGTCTGCTGCTGGTATTCAAAGTGCATGTTTCAGTCTGAATGTTAGACTATTTTAATGAAATAGAAGAGGATTTGAGAAGTCAAAATGTGCAAAACATTTTATTTTTATTTTGTATTGTTCAGTTCATAGCGTATACAACATATACATATCATAAATAGGTCATTCAATATTCAATGTGATGTAAAAAAACTATAAGACAAAAAAAGAAGAAAACATTCAATGCAATACCAGATAGAGTGTCTCAACATAACTTGAGGTAATAACTAAACCAAAAACAAGGACATTAATCAGGACACACACTTTCCATATGCGGTATCATCGGCTGCCAAATCTGAATCCCTAATTGCTTTTTCTTCAATGACTTAATGCGATAGAGATTGAATTCTATATAAAATACGTTATAAAACTTTGCTCGCCACATTTCATACGAAGGTGCCTCAGGTTTCAGCCACATAGAGGCAATACATAATCGGGCTACTGACATAGCCATAAAAAGGAAACATCTATATGAATAGTACTGCTGGCAAGTAGTTACATCTTTACATAGCCCAAGTAACAGCATCTCTCTAGATATCATACCTTTAACATTCATTATATGAGACAAAAATTGTTCAATAGCACACTACAATCGTACATATATGTACTATGTCAGCAGCCACAGATTGGCACCTGTAGCGTTGCCCATCATGAGTATCACCCCACTTCATCATTTGTGCCGGTATGTAGTACATATTAAACAAAGTTTTATAATGTTGTGCCCGTAAGTTAGCAGTCAAGGTAACTTTATCAGCCATATCTATGGATTCTTGAACAAATAAGCCAGGAATGCCAAATATAATACTCCATTTCGCATCCTGAGCACCAATATCATCCCGTTGCGTAGCGAGCATAATACAGTGTCCCGATCTTAGCGTGCTTTATCATGGCCTCAAGTAAATCATGAATACCTATGGAAATTGTACTGTGGTGCTTAAAAATAAAATCCCGTAACTGCAAATATTTGAAGAAGTCATTCTTTGGAATTGCATATTTACTGCTTAGCTCTATGAATGAGGCCATAACCCCATCATTAAAAACATCCCCTACAGCAAATCCCTTTATCACGCCATGTCTTCATCTTAGCATCCCAGAATATTGAAGGGAGTAGTTCTATGGAATCACAGGGGGTATAATAATTAATTTTATTAAGGGAGATAATCTTACGTACCCATCTCCACCCTTTGAATGCAGCAGATATAATTTTAAATCTGTTTTTTTTATAATAGCTCTGCTCAATCAATCTAAGCAGCACTTGTCGAGATTGGTCCCCTAATAACATCAAATAAATATTAGGATCTTCAAACAGCCTTGTATCTCCCCAATGATCAAAATATCCATATTTTGGAGAAGACGAGCTAAATAATAAAAAGCAAAATTCGGCAGCCCCATCCTCCTCTAGAAAGGGGTAACGTCATGTATTTTGAGGCCCTCCGAACCTTCTACCAGCTCTAAATAAACCGATCAGTAATAGATTGAAGCTGCATTAATTGTATGCGTTATAACTCCAATGGTACCATCCAAAAATAATGAAGAACCCTAGGTAATATGCACATATTTAGGACATTCCGTCACCTAACCAGCGATAGGTGTAAACACTCAACCTTTTCTAACTGCCTTTTGACAAATCCGAGTATATCCGCCCAATTAATTGCTACTATCTCTTGGAGCGACATCCTCATCTTAATCTCCAGATATCGAGCCTCCTGTGTCACTCGCAGCTCATCAGGGCATACCCCAGCAGTACAAACAACCTGTGTTTTAGAGATATTTAATTTATACCCTGAAGACTTTCCAAACTCTTGAGTCACATGCTCAATTTCACACAGTTCTTGTTCCGGATCAGATGTAATTACCGCTATGTCATCAGCATAGGCTAAAACACGTACATAGTGGTTCCCCACGGCCATTGATTGTATACCCTGCGTACTTTCAAGAGTTCACAACAGTGGCTCGATATAAATAGCAAATAGTAGCGGTGAGCATGGGCATCCTTGCCTTGTACCACGAGTAATATACACAAAGGCCGATTCTTGCCCCATCGCACAGATCTTAGCCCTGGGTTGCATATACATAGTCTGTAAAGCAATCAGAAAATGGGTCCCAAAGCCCTTTTTACGCATTACAGACCAAAGGAATATCCATGCCACACGGTCAAACGCTTTTTCAGCGTCTAAAAATATTAGACCAATATTTTTATGAAGAGCAAAAGCGTAGTCTAACACTGCTATAACCCTGTGAAGATGGTTAACAGTACTTCTACCAGGAAGAAACCCATGTTGATGACGGGATACCAGAAAGGGAACAATTTGTAGTAATCAAATTGACAAAATGTTCGAATATAACTTAGCGTCTGCATTTATTAACTAAATGGGTCTATAAGACCCAGGGAGCTCAGGGGGCTTATCTTTTTTCCTGAACGCAAAATTCCTTCCTACAATCTCCTTTGGTGCAATAATCTTTAAAGATAAAATGAACAACTGGCTAGATAGAGCACAATCATCATGCTATCGCCGGGTCTTTCGATTGCCAAATTCGAGCTGCATTTGGCCCCTGCTTAACAACCCAACTACATCATGGAATAAATACCTGACATTCTGCCTCAAATCCCTCGAAGCGGGGGATATATGGTCCTCTTCCTTGTCCAACGAAACGAAATCGAAGCTTTTAACCAAGCAAGCTAAAATCCTATCAAATCAATCGGGCTTGCAACATGTTCTTCAGCTTTTTCATGGCACTTGGGCTGCCAAACTATATGCCCCGAAAACTCTTCCATCCTATCTCGCATCAGCAATGAAGCCGTATATCAAACACCAACTGATGAGATTTCGTTTTGGCTTAATTCCGTTGAAGGCATATAAGTTTAACCAAGGATACTAGAAAGAAGCCTCTTCTCAGTGTCGTTTTTGTAACCAGGGAGAGGAAAACTTAACCCACATTTTGTGCATCTGCCATTGCCTTTGGGCGCAAAGAATATTCTGGCTGAGACCAATTTGGCTTCTTTTAGGCATCAGGACATGTCAAGAAGCGCTTGAGGGGGGACTCGCCACAGTTGTTGCCTCGCTTTGTAAAATTCATCACAGAAATGCACAGCCCCTCTATTCGTTGAGACACTTGTCGGCCCCGAGGTCTTTGGGCTAAACATCTACTAGTTGCTTCGCCATACTCGTATCTCTCAGTTTTATTAATTTTATAATGTATTGGTATTTCCTGACTTCAGACCCCATTAATCTTTGCCTTACAGCAAGTCACCTTAGTCTGGGCAGTTTGACTGTCTCTCTCTGCACTTATTTGGCATTTCCATATGGCAAAATTATGCCCCTTAACTCACTTTTTAACAGCAGATTGTCCGTAGCATCATGCAATATAGCCGGAAAAAAGAAAGAGAAATGGCGTCAATTTTGGAAGATTCCCAGTTATTGGTAGCTCTTCAAGAGACATGGGCAACAAAGCCATTTGATCAAAAAGACTACCCGGTCTACGAAATAGCAGCAGAACCGGTGGTTCGGGGTCATTCCAAAGGAGACTTAGCAATCTTGGTCCATGAGGACTTCTTCTGGGATCAGGAAGTAATTCCCATGGAACAAAGAAATATCCAATCCTTAAAGGTCAAATGTTGGCTTGACGCCAAGGACTCTCCAACTGATCTAATCATTTTCAACGCTTACATTCCACCAGGTTCCTTGAATGACGCTCTTTTGGTCAAAATATTCGAAGATATAGAAAGGGTAGTGGAAGAGAGAAATTTCCCTTCTGCTTTCCTCATAGGGGACTTCAATGGTAAAATATCCAATGACCTTGTAGACAAATGGGATCACGAAGAACAAGCAGAAGCTCTATCACTCCCTACCCCACCATTTCCATCTGGAATCAAAGCAGATAAACGAGGAAAAATCTTACAATCTTCCCTCCCCATAATAAATGGCTTCATCCTAAACGGACGTATAGAAGGAGACATTCAGGCATCCTTCACAAGAAAAGGTACTCTTACCGCTTCTATATTAGACTATATAAACTGTAGTCTAGTTCTGCTTGACAGGATTGTAAAATTAATTATGACATTTTATCAAGGAAGTGATCACACCATATTAGGACTTGAAACCGAAATGATACTGCAACGCAGTACCTATTATGCATGCACAAAGTTCAGTACTTGTGAACCACACCCAAAGGAGAATATTATGGGCATCCACTGCTTTTAATAAAATCAACTATGCAATTGACAAGGTAAAAGTATTACAATTTACATATTCCTTTGACCCAATAGAAAATTTTGAAATAGTCCTCAATAACCTAATGCAAGATCTACAGGCAAATTTAAAAATCCAAAGGAACAGAGCCGCAATTCAAATAAGAAAGACCTCAGACATAAGAGCCACCGCATTAAATAAATTAATTTATATGCAATTTCAAAACCCTTTTAAGATGAGAGCATCGGAAATAAAACACCTAAAAAGACAGCAGAGTAAGGAAAAAGAAAAATTGCTATATTTGCAGCAGGACAAAAACTGGGTCATAATTCAAACTGAAGCCAATCAAAATAACACCCATCTGTACTGGAGCTTAACAGCCAAACAAACAGGATCAACGAAATCTCTGCAAACAACACCTGTTCCCCCAAAAGGAATGGGAAAATTCCTACATAATCTACACAAATCATACGGGAACCAAGAAAATCTGAATTTTGCACTATGTAGGGAGATGAAAAATGAATGCAATATTTCCTCTTCTGTGGCCAGTCAAATCGAGTACCATATTAAGAAAGCAAGATCATCTGCGGCAATGGGCCCGGACCAAATTCCGATGAAGGCACTACAAAGTAACTCTGTGGAATGGAGCAAATTCCTAGTCCCATTATTCTCACACTGCTACGATACTGGGAAAATTCCCAAATCATTGATGGGCAGATAGTCATCCCCATCTATAAGAAAGGATCCCGGCTCTATCCAGCCAACTACCGACAGATAGCCTTGTTGGACGCAATAGGGAAGATCTTTGCAGCAAGCGTCATGGACCACCAGAGCGATCCCTTTAAATCGGGCAGGATTCAGGCAGAAACATTCAGTAACAGACAACATAGCGGTTCTACAGACTATCATCGACAAATACGTAACAATGAAATCGCCGGTCGTGTACGCGGTATTTGTCGACTTTTCAACCGCATTTGATAGAGTGGACAGACCAACACTCTGGAAGAAACTTAGAAATCTGGGAATCTAGGATACTCTTCTCTACCTTATTATTTCATTGCACTCAGAAACGTAGTGCCAAGTACAACTGGGACGAGAAAAGGGTTTAACCAGCCGAATCGCAACATCAGCAGGTCTCAGGCAAGGCTGCCTTCTGACTTCCCTACTTTTTTCACTATACCTAAGTGATCTTCCAGACAGTTTTCTACAGGTTATATATTTCCCCCCAAAGATAGCATCTTATAGCATACACACCATAATGTACGCCGATGACGTTGTAATATTCGATCTTACCCCTTTTGGATTACAAAGGAATCTAGATGTACTAAATAGATATACAGATGAACATTTTAGGGTTCCAAACATATCCAAAACAAAAATGGTCCCCTTTAGAGGGAGAAAACATTACACAACTTATAACTGGACACTAGGAGGAGGAACGCTAGATGTGGTAAAAGAATATACTTATTTGGGTCGGATCTTTAATCAATCACTAGGAAACTCTAGCCACCTGAAGCTTCTAAGTCAAAAAGCAGATATTCACGTGGGTGCCCTCCAATGATTTATTCCTCTTCTGGACAACGACATTTTCATCCCTTACTTCAGGTTTACAGCTCTAAGATGCCCCCAATTCTATTGTATGCTCTGGAATATATTCCAATTGCACAGTGGCATCAAATTCAAACAGAAGAAGGGAAAATCCTCCATAAACTGGCTAAGGTCCAAAATGCTGTCCCTGCACAAGCTGACCGACTAAGAATTCTCCTTAGTCAGTTCTTTTGCCAGAGCAATTACAAATCTATTAACATGGGCATACAATCTTCTACATGCAGACCAAGGCAATTTAAGATTCTTACTAAAAAAAGAGACATTGCGAGACCGATTTTACGAAATATAATCTAAGCCAGAACTTGATGATTGCTTTCAAATTATCTAATTGCACAATCGAACTTTTGAATTCATGAACTTACGTCCAATGGAAGCTCTTTCTGAAACATCTGACGCCAAGGATTAGTTACGATCTGGATTTCTTGCACTGTTCCAATTTACATCATTACTCACATTATGCAGAAGAAATTTTTTACAAACAGGCTTAACAATATATCCGTTTCTCATTGTGGTATGGAATTTGGCGGTGCATTATATTACTGCGGCTTGGGTTACTCCCTCTTAAATCACTAACTTTTAAATGGTCCCATAAAGAACAGGTCCCCAGCAATTGTGATCTATGCAATGGTGGTGTGCACAATCTGAAGCATGTATTGCTGGTTTGCCCAAACATGATAATAGTTGAGGCAAGAAGGTGCTATTTAAAACCAATACGATCAAGATATAATACCGCATCTGTGAAAAATTTGATCACGCTTTTAAACTCTCCGCAGATGAATTTGTATGTCATGATTTGTTTAAATTTTTAAAATCTTTTTTACATTTGTATTGATTGTTTTATGTGTATGATAACAGAAACTGTTTTATATGGAATTTGTTGTTCTCAGTAAAGAATTAAATCAAGTAAATTGAACTTGAACTTGAACAAAATTGAACTTGAACTTGAAAATCAGGCCCTAAATGATGGATTTGCATTTTGTGCAATTGCGCATAATTTCGCTGACATTTTGCTCACTAATTAATATTTATAACATTGAGGACAGTACCATTCTAAGACAATGTAAGGAGAGATTTTATGATGAAAATATAATACACAATATAGCAATGAAAGTATCCATTGAAGCTAGGTACGCTTTGATACATAAAAAAAGAAAACTCTCTAAAAAATGAAATCAGAGATTGAGCACATGATGTTTATCAAACATTACATGTAAAGCCATCTATAACTTTCAGGAGAGGACATCTCATATCCTGGTAACACAATAAATTACAGCAATACCTCTTGAATGAAGAAAGCTATTATGGACATACATGTTTTTTACAAATGTGGGAACTGCACCTGTTGCCCGTATATTATTAGTAACGAACACTTTTTTCAGGCGATTTCAAGAAAAAATGATAGACTATAAACTACTGTATAAATTGTAACTCAGCTTTTTGTGTACATATGGAACGTTATATGTAGGCTCCACAATATAACCATTAAAAAAACAATAGAAGGAGCATCTTAGAACTTTCAAGAAACTTGATACAAAATTACAATGTCAATCCATATGCACAAGAGATGACATTAAGTTTTTAAGTATCGGTAATGGTAAGAATCACAGAAGAGAGGGCAACAAAGGAAATATTCTAAGATAAAAAAAGAGCATTTAAATATGCAAACTTGACAGGGTGTTTTAACTTGAATGATGAATGATATACATTCTTTAGGACCCAGGACAAATGATTTGTTTTAATGAGCCTTGACTTCTGTTATAATGCTGCATGTACAGTACTTGAAGTTTAACATAGCCAGAAAAAAACAGTTATCACCAATATTTACTTACGATTGTTTCAGAATTGTTTTTCTTTATGCCCACCAGGAAGTGTTATCGAGTATAACTTCATAGCATTACTATTTAATTAGTGTTAAATGGAGTATTTTGTGCCAAATACATTGAAGTCCTTTTTGTAACCCACCATAAAACTGACTGTTTAAGTTTAACCTTTGTCCTAAATTAATTTTTTATAAATTCATTTGTTTAAACCGCTCAGATAGAAACAATATTTAAGAAACTGATTACACTTGCATCCCATTAGAGAAGAGGATGTGCAGGTGAATACACAATCTCATTTCTCATGCCTTTATTCCTCTATCAAGTGTTTTACAGAAAAGCATATAATTGTATAGAATGGCACATTCTTCAAAATGTCTAATTATTTCACATTTTATCATTGTCATTTTCTACTTTGTCTTGAAAAAGTAGCAATATAACTATGGAATTCTAATTCACCTTTACAGCAGGGGGCTACTCCCAAACATTTAAAGATTTTATAAAAATAGAACCAGAAAGTCTGTTGCCTTCATTGTGGTTTACAGACAGAATATCGAAATTAAAATATCGATATACAATAATATCGATGTTTTAATTTCGATAGTATAGAATATCGATGTCCAAAATATCGACAGACAGAATATCGTTTTTTTAAGGTATGTATGTTACTAATATCGAATTTTACTAATATCGAAATTTTGTTTAGTGTTATGTATTTTAATGTGTTGTTTATATGTTTGTTAAACATGTTTTGTAATGTATGTTTGAAAATTTGTAAATTTGTTTACATTTTGCGTTTTAGTATCAGAGCGGGTTGTGGGTTTATAGGGGAATAGGGTGGGAAGTAATTTAATAATAATTATTTAATTAATATATGTTTGTAAATATTTTTAATTAATACTTAATTGGTAATTAATTAATATTAATTAGTTACTTAATTAATATAATTTAGTACATATTTTAAATTAATAATTAATTGGTAATTAATTAATATTAATTAGTTAATTACATTAATTAGAGTAATTTTTTATATATATACTTTTTTGTTATTGTTAATTAATTAATTGGGAAACAATAATATTAATTAGTAAATTAAATTATTTACAGCTAATGTGCTAATATATTTATTGTTATTGTTAATTAATAATTAATTGATAATTAAATAATATTAATTATGTAATTAAATTATTTAGAGTTAATGTGCTAATATATTTAATGTGTTGTTATTGTTAATTAATAATTAATTGGTAATTAAATAATATTAATTATGTAATTAAATTATTTAGAGTTAATGTGCTAATATATTTAATTTTTTGTTATTGTTAAATAATAATTAATTGGTAATTAATAATTATTAAGTGAATAAATGATATGATTTATTTCTGTGTAGTGGGTTGTGTGTTTATAGGGGGATAGGGTGTGATATAATGAAATGTAATTAATTAAAGAGATTGTAATTTTCTTTGGTATTTATTGTTAATTAATTAGTAATTAATATGTGTTATTTAGTTTATTTATAATTACATCAATTTAGTAATATTAATTGTTATTAATTGATTAATTGAAATTTATATTAATTGTCTTTTTTATATGTGTAGTGTGTTGTGTGTTAAAGCGGGAGTAGTGTGGGAATTAATTTTTACCCCCATGCTATCCAACGCTTTCCCTACTGTTGCACCCTCTGGAGTGTGAATAGTAATTTTTACCCCTACGCTATCCACCGGGGAAACAACCTTTACAACGCAACTTTTACAACGCACTACCATTACAACGAAATTTTTACAACGCAAAAACCATTACAACGCATGTGTTTACAACGCATGTTTTTGCAACGCAGGTACCTTTACAACGCATACCATTATAACGTAAGTATAGGTAAGTATATAATAATATTTTAAATTGTATATCTTTTAGTTTTTTAAGGGGTATTTTTAGGGTTCAGGGTCAGTTTTCAGTTTTTGGGTAAAAGGGTATTTTTAGTGTTCAGGGTCAGTTTTCAGTTTTTGGGTAAAGGGGTATTTTTAGGGTTCAGGGTCAGTTTTCAGTTTTTGGGTAAAGGAGTATTTTTAGGGTTCAGGGTCAGTTTTCAGTTCTTGGGTAAAGGGGTATTTTTTTGGGTTCAGGGTCAGTTTTCAGTTTTTGGGTAAAGGGGTATTTTTAGGGTTCAGGGTCAGTTTTCAGTTTTTGGGTAAAGGGGTATTTTTTGGGTTCAGGGTCAGTTTTCAGTTTTTGGGTAAAGGGGTATTTTTAGGGATCAGGGTCAGTTTTCAGTTTTTGGGTAAAGGGGTATTTTTAGGGTTCAGGGTCAGTTTTCAGTTTTTGGGTAAAGGGGTATTTTTAGGGTTCAGGGTCAGTTTTGGGTTTTTGGGTAAAGGGGTATTTTTAGGGTTCAGGGTCAGTTTTGGGTTTTTGGGTAAAAGGGTATTTTTAGGGTTCAGGGTCAGTTTTGGGTTTTTGGGTAAAGGGGTATTTTTAGGGTTCAGGGTCAGTTTTGGGTTTTTGGGTAAAAGGGTATTTTTAGGGTTCAGGGTCAGTTTTGGGTTTTTGGGGTACAGGCATACAGGGTAAAAATAAAATAAATTTATATTTAAATTAAATCAATTAAATGAAATTAAAAAAAAAATTATATTAAATTATTACGTTTTTAATTTATTTTAAATGTTTATGTATTAGTTTTAATTTTTTAATTATGTTTTAATGTTTTTACTTAATATTTGTAAAATTATATGTATTTTAAAATTATTTTTACATTATTATTTATACATTTAAAAAAACGATATTTTTAATTTTGATATTTTTGTACTACGATATTAATTTTTCGATATTTTTGTACTTACCTTTATGAAGATATGACTCCGATATTTTTGATTTCGATATTTTTGTGTAGATATTTTTGTATGTAGATATTCTGTCTGTCGATATTATGTCAGACATTCCTTCATTGTCACATAAATAGTGAATAGGCCTGGGCGTAATTTGAATTACACGGCTGTAATTCATATAATTTCGGGAAATTCACTATAGACTTGTTACGCAAAATTCCCAAAATATTGTCATTTCTCCACTCTGCATAAATACACACCATTTATGGTAAAACTTTACAGTGAAACACACCATTCATGGTAATTATCTACAATGAATGCAATTGGTTGCTGTTTGTGGGGCTTTGTTTAAAAGCATCATTGCATCACAAATTGACATTTTGCTGCAAAATATAGTGCAAAATTACAGGTTTGCATTGTGCATCGTTAATTATAATTTTGCTACATTTTACCAAATTATAAAAAGGCATATTATGCTAATTTTGCACACCCTTTGTACTGATAAGTTGGTATGTTACTGAAAATATTAGTGACCAGAAACTTTTGTTTGTCACCTGTTCGATAATGCAACCCTTTTATTGTAATTTTTTTGTTTAATTATTCTGAAATAACTAACATGAAGGTTATTGCCTAACATATTTCCTAATTCTACTTTTTATATTTTAGTAATATGTTTTTTTCTTCTATTTTTGGGTTTTCTACTTGGTTTGATATCATATGTTTAACAGTGCCATCACAGTGTCCAGACAATCTAGTACTTCCTCTGATCCCCCAGTTCTAACACCTCTTCAGAGATTTATTTGAATTACGTTTATAAATTCAAATGGCATTTCTTGGAAATGCATCCTCCTTTTACACCCTTAAATATGATTTACCTCTTTAGCACTGGACCACATTGGATACTCCATAGACTAATAAATGCTATACTGAAATAAACATGTATTGATTGTGTATGAAATGAGTTTTCCAATGTGACCATAGAGACTTACAACGAATCCTAGAGAGCCCAGTATGCTCCTTGCAACCTTGTGGTCTCTTGCAGTAGGACCTGCTCTAAATTCAGATGCCTCTATTGTGCTACTCTTGACATAGGATGTTATCACAACATTTGAAATGTATCAAACCCAGGAATGTGGTAAGTCACCTACCCTTCGGGTCGTCCTTCAATAGAGGTCTTTACCTTGTTGACATCTGTTAGACACTGGGTTGTTGGTTGACTGGGGTGTGAGACCTGGTCAAGCAACTGCCACAATCTATTGCAGTCTGAACCACAAAAAATGACTACATTAACCCTGGTTAGCTTGTCACAAAAAGCTGCCAAGTTTAACTAAGAGGCCATGTGAGAAGTATTTATGCAGCACACAAGCAGTAATAAAGTGAAAACACACTACATGAAAAATCCCAAACCAATTTAGAAAAGTAGAGTCAATTTAAAGAAAATTATTTAACACCAAAATGACGCAACCTTAATCAGCAGAACTGAAATTATGAGTTTTTAAAGATTTTAGTAAAAACTAGTGCATAAAATATCAAAGCACTCACCTTGGAGATATGGTTGCGCGAGACCAGGTCATGGAAAAAAAAATATGGTCAACAGTAATGGAGTGCAATTTGGATACAAGAAGTGGATTCAGCCCTGTCAGTACTTGCCTACAGACTTGGAAAAACTCCTGAGAAAAATGCGCTGGGGAAGTAATGCTCAGTAGGGCAAGGCTACAGGAGATGTCCAGTGAGGGAGCATAGTTGCTGGATGACCTTGGGTCAAAGTGGCAAAGATTTCTTCGTTTATCTCTGAAATGAAAGTTGAAACTCTCCTTTAGGTAGAGGCAGAGAGCTCTAGCTGATGACAGTTGCATGAGGTCAGATACCCCTTTGGCGACGGACTGCTGTAATAGATTTGCTGCTGCAGAGAATAAAAGTAACGGGAAAAGACACAAAGTCAATCTGACAGGAGATGCACCTCATGCAGATAGACAAGCAGGTTGATCTAAGTCTCCTCCTGGTTCTCAGAGCAGTTTTTAGCCAAATATTTTTAAGTCCCTACTTTTGGATTTTGGCTATCTGGGCACCTTTAGCAACACTTCCAACGGTCCAGGACTGGAGGGGCACTACTTGAAGGATCAGAATTTACTCAGACTGGGTCTAGTGGATGAAGACTTCATCTTTAATGTGCTCCAAACAGTAGGGCAACAAACTAACCCTTGGAATTAACTCTGTAGGTCCTGGGACACTTGAAAATCCACTCCTTCTCCCCAGGCAGAAGGACAAAGGGCAGCAGAAGGAACAGGGCAGCAATCCAGGTAGATCATCAGACTTGTAGAGCATCAATCCTGCAGAGTGGCAGTTCTTCCAACAGCATGGTGATCCTTCTTCCTGGCAGAGTATCCACAGGTCCAGAAGTGCGCTGAAGAGTTGGTGTATGAGGTCCTACTTTTATAACCTGATTCCCTGGTTTTGGAAGGTGGGAGAAGCTACTAAACAGTAGCTTTGAAGTGTATAGAATTTCAGTATGCCAATTGGATATAAGCCAATGTAAATATGTTTAAGGGTAGTGAACACAAGAATGTTATCACTAGTTAACAGTGGTAAAGTGCACAGAGTCTTCAGCCCAACAAAATATAAGTCAGGCACAAATGTAGGAGGTGAGGTCAAAAGTATGGATGAAGATCACTATAAGATTGACAGGTCTACCAACGCTAAGCAAATCAAATATAGCTATCGATTAACATTCTCCTCAAAAAAAATTCAGCACTGAAATTAGTGTAAATAATATACCAGTGAAAGAGTTCCTTCAGTATTTACCTGTTAGCATTCTTCATTGATGGAAAGTCATCATAAATCTTCCTTTCTATTTTAAGTATCCTAAAAAGAGTTATTAACAAAAATGTCAGAATTCTTATTTGTAACATTGTTCAGTATTTCAATTTGACATTTTTATTTAATGATAATAATAATAATAAAATTAATAATAATAATGACACATTTAATGTTGTCACCCAGTATCTTTAGATAACAGGGATTAATTGGTCAATAGTCTTTGTTTCTGTGCACTCAATAAGAAGCTTTGGATAGCTAAACACAACTGACGCATACCTGTGGTAGCAGTAAGCAGTGATTGTTAAGTGGTTGGGCAATAAAATGCATAACATGCATTTAAGTGATTTCAAGTCGTTTGGGTACTCACAAAATGATTGCTGCATACTACATTGCCATTTTTTTTAAAGTATAGCCAAATTAGAATGCAATTTCTAACAAGACTCTAATGTCAGTATGATAGTTCTGGATCTACTGTCTCTATAATGCTCTTACCTCTGGTCATAGAGGCAAAGGATGTTGTAGGACACATTTTTATTTTTTTGTGTTCTTTCTCTGTTTTCTTCTTATTTCTTCTTATTTTTCCTATTTACCATTACTCACTTTTTTCATTACTCCACTTTTATCTGGTATATTTGTATTTTATATATTTAATTAATCTCAGTTGATTGGTTGCATAACATTAATTAATGTATTTACTCTTACGGGACTTTATGAAGTTGTTTGCTAGTACTTAAGAGGTGACAGTTTATTAACTGAATAATTGCCATAATACATGTTGACGTTTTTCTGTTACCACAGTGGAATTATAAGTTGGAAGGTTGATTGTGGTATGAAAACAATCCTTAAGCAAGTTATTCTGCTTTCAGGTAATTAGAAATTACAGATAATTTAGGTCATATCTGAGATAGGGTCTCTTTTTAGACCTCAGCTCTTTCTTTACAAATTATAAAATATACAGTGAAGTGGAAGAGGCACCACAACATTTTCAGATCTATCTGCCAGTCCTCCTGAATCCATTTTTCCAGACTTCGAACAGGCGCTTGAATTGGTTGGTAAAGCAATGAAGGCAAGCATTGTGCTGTCCAACCATCACTTAACTGGGAGTGTACTCGGTGCCAACTCAGGCACTGATCAGCAGTCAACAGAGTCCTTTAACAAGGAATGTCAGCTATTGGAATTCAGCTGTAGGTGGGGCCATGGTATGACTCAGGATGGTCAGTCTGCTACACAGTGTTTGTTTACTGTAGAGCTGTTGACACATCATGTTACACAGATGTTGTCAGTTGCAACCTTGATCCGCCCTTACCAATATCAGTAAAATATAAGTGATGTATGATTGCCTCTTCCTTAGTGTCAACAATAACTTGAAAACTTGAGAGCTCATGCAGACAAGGTGTACTGTCTCCATAAGAATGTCACTCCTGTCCAACACAAACACTGAGCACAGTGTGTTTTAGAAGGAACTGCAGAGATGTTTGTGACATTATTAGGATTTGTGCCATTGGACATTTTTTGTCTGCACAATATCACAGGGCTATCCACAGCTGCATAGAGGCATTTCTCAATGCAAATTACAAAAGTCCCATTAACAATACAGCTTCATAAATCCACAGCCCATTGTGTTTTTCATCTTTATGGTTTAAATATTCAGAGAGGACTGCGGCATCATAAGGCGTAATCAATGATAAAGTGGGCAACCTGTCAATATTTTGGTCTCCAATGGCGCAAAAGGTCCGCAAGACCATTGTCAGGACTCAAAGTAACAGAACCTAAAAATGCTTGCCAATGGGTCACCTAATCTTGCACATAGTGCAACAATAATTGAAAGCAGAATTATTTTGTGGTCTGCGGTCAGAGCATAAGTCGCTTTGCCCACTTGAAAGTTTGTTGTAGGCAATTGATTGGTAGATACAGGGTAGTCTGCAAGATTATGTGACCCTTTGGCAAGCATTTTTAGTTTATTTCATTTTCAACACAGTCCTGATGATGATTTTGCGGGGCCATATTTTTTAATTTTGTTCTTTCATTAAAATAAATACATATATATAATTATTTTACATTAATATGTAACATAAAACACGTTTTTTAATAAGTATCTTAACATTAAAGTTTTAACTGCTCTATTCTCTGCCATAGGAAGATCACCGCCACTACTTTCTAGAGTCTGTAGAAGAGGAAGGAGATGATGTGTGAGATATGCAGATTGAGGATTTTAGAAAGATGTGTGGAAATAAACAGAGGGCAATTGCAAAGGAAAGTGGTGTGAACAGGAAGAGGAATGATAGAGATGCTCCGAAGATCACTCCCCATTTCACGAATTTTTTGCATTTATTTCACAGTATCATGATTTCAGTACTGAAACATTTTGAAATCCATTTATTTACAATATAATTATAGTTGATATTCATTTTGCTGACACTACTAACAAGCATTGACTAAGCCAATATCTCTGGCTTGTTTTAGGAATATGGCTATTATTGGGGTATAAGTCTGCATGCTGAACCAAGCACACACTTTGACATGTTTAAAGACATTCTGCTAATTATATAGGCCACACCTCTTGTGAAGAATTCCTAGATAGACATTTTTGGTCACACTCCTTTGAGAATCCCCCCTCGAACACCCCAACCCTGACCCTCCGCACGCCCTGCCAAGCACACTTTTTGTGCAATTTAAAGCACTGGGTGGCGTCTGAAGCACTACTCAAGGACTTGATATGAAAGCTTTTTTGGATGCCCCTAAACAGCATTCTGCTGACTACTAAGGGCCTCATTTATGAGAAGTGACACATTGCTGCGTGAAAGCAGTGGAGTCACTTCTCAGTGTGCCCTTCTTGCGACATGATTGATGTGTCATATTTACTGTATGACGCATCATGTTGCAAGGAGTTAGAGATACGTCAGTATTTCTGACATATCTGTATGGCGCAAAAGCGATGTATTGCTGGAGTGTGTCACAAAAGTGACGCAACTCCAGCAATGTGTCCTTTCACATGGGGCAAGCCTCATGTGAAAGGGCTTGCGTCTGTCTTACGCCTGCTGTGAGGCAGGCATAAGATATTGATGCATTCGCACTCTAGAAGTGGCGCGGTGAAATCTGGTAGATTTCACTGCATCACTTCTACAAGGCTTACTTACGTGGCAACGCCCACCCTGCATACATTATACCTGACGCAGTTGTAATGTAGTGCAGGGGTTTACAAAGTGACGCATCTGCTTACATGCGTCACTTTGTAAATAGGTGCAACAGGAGGCATGTTTTACGCCGCCGATGCGTCACAAAAGTGACGCAACCGAAGCGCAAAACTGTTGCAAGGCCCCATAAATAAGGCCCTAAATATGTAGGCCGATATCAATGAAAGGCAGAATGAAGGTTGGAAAAGTTACCTCAGGTGCCCGTTCTCCTGTCTGCATCAGTATTGGCCAATTTAACTTAGTGCGTGCTCCAGTCCTGCACCTTGCACTACCAAATGATTAGTTCCTGCTCGGTTTGTAAATAAAGCCCTATTGCACTCTCTTTACTAATTCAAGTTATTCGAATTGGTTTGTTATGCAATAAATAAAGTAATAATTCATAGATATAAGGTGTATTGCATACATTTCAATGCATATAACGCGTCTCCATTATCAGCTAGCTTATTCACAGCAGTCTAGACTATACATTTCCGAATTTCTTTTCCCGTGCCTATCTGTTCTTTTTATTTTCTTCTACTGAAGAATAGTCAGACATTTTTTTGCTGTATTCAGTCTTTACTGTACTATCTGGAAAACTTTTTAATCAGCGAGCAGCCTTACACTTTGGACAGGAACCTCTTCATTGTAGCCTCATTGTTTATTTATTGACCGGGCCAAGATCAGTGTCAGAAAAATAGCAGTTCCCAATTAACCCGTGAAAAGAAGACTTTGTGCAGCCGTGGTGAGAAGCATGTTTAAACCCAAGAAACCAAGATGCGCTCCAGTGATTATTATTAGCACCGCTCGTTTTCTTTAACTGAGTTGCCATGGCCACCCGTTTCAACACTCTGGCTTTCTAAAAGTACGCCTTATCATTATTGTCTATTTTCTAAATCTTTTTCCTCACTCCCAATGATTGATATTGCAAAATCGAAGGTTGAATTATGACCGATTACGGTGCAATGTGCATTTAAAATAATGCTTCCTTTGAATACGATTTCTTGATTATTAATATCACCATGATTTGTTATACATTGTTTTGTTATCACAATGATGTGGTAATACCTCAGTTATGCAAACAGCATTACTTTATGGCCAGGTAAAATATTTTTTTATTAATTTGTAATAGCGGAATTAAGCTAAAGGAAACGAAACTAATTGTTCAAATACAATAAATAGTTATAGCATATTAGCTGAACTGAGACAGAGCTTAACTGTCAGGATTTTTTTTTTTAGAAGAGATGTAGTCACAATGCAAAATTCTGTTTCCCGATACACAAGGCGTTGGGTCTCAATTCAGAACAAATATCTCTTCCATGCAAAAGGAACGTGTTCAGTCATTCCTAACTGGGATAGAGGGACACCTGGGGTGCCATTTACGTGTTCCAGGTGTTCATAATCTTTATCGGGAATGAGTCCAAAACCTAGAAAATTGAACCAAACATTTTGTGGGGTATTTTTTTATAGCCTTAAAGCCCGCTGTAGCGGGCTATACCGGCTATTAAAGGCTCTCTCCACGTCCCTTCCTAATAGCGACTCCTGAAGCTATGTATGATTGTTTTGCGACCGCAATTCTGGTTGCAAAACAGTCACAGTTTACCACCCTTCAAAGAAGGGTGGTAAACCACTTGCAAACGGGAAAGGGTCCCCAGGGACCCCTTCCACTTTGTGAGTGGCTCTGAAAATATTTTTTAAGGGCAGGCAGTGGCCCTTAAAAAATAAAACTGAAAAATGTCATTTTTATTTTTTAAATGCATCCTGTTTTCCTTTAAAGAAAACAGGCTGGATTTGTTTTAAAAAACGGTTTTATTTAAAAGCAGTCCCAGACATGGTGGTCTGCTGACCCCAGCAGGCCACCAACCCTGGGAGTGCCAGCCATTCCCAATGGTGTCACAAATTTCGACTGCCTCATTAATATGCATGAGGCATGCAATTTGCGACCCTTTTGGGAATCGCAAATAGTGTCTCAGACACTGTTGTGTATCCCAATTTGTGAGTTGCAAAATGCGAGTCGCAAGTGCGACGCAATTTGCGACTCGCAAATTGGTGAGTTGTGCATCTGATATTTAAATGGTGAACTTGTTTCCACCTCTCCCGAAATGTTTTTCTGAAACTAACAGTCATTAACAGAAATGAGCCATTTGTGGTAGGCTGTTTGTTTTACCACCAGTTTAGTTCAATATAGGAATGATATAATTTCTCTGCATGCTGCCACATTTTATACACTTTAGCTGTTTTTGAAAGTGACTTACAATTAAGTTCATATGTTTGCAACAAATTACTAATTGCCTATAGTGGAGTTTAATTTTTCACTACAGTTATTCTACATATTCACAATTATACTCCTTCACAGGAAGAAGCAATAAACCAATTATTTGAGTCTTTTGTGGGAAGGAACATTTTGCAACCATGTAGTACATAGAATTATGCGACATTTACCAAATGCTAAAGGGATGAAGCAAGGCAATGGCCTTGTTTCTCTGTATGGGCATGGAATTACCCATTGATTTGCAATATGGTTGAAATGTCACGAGATGGGGCAGGGGGCTGACTGCATGACGGAGAACCATGCCTCCGTATAGTCGCAGGTGACCACACCTCCCTCCTCGATAATGGCGGCAGGGCAGCACAGCAGTTCTGGCGTCTTCGGCGCAGCTGTATTCATGGCTGCATAAACTGTAGTAACGCATCAGAAAAGGTCCGGATACTCTTGCCGAGCTGAATCTTCCTGGCAGGGACAAGTGCTGGGTAAAAAATAAAACTTGGTACACACTGACTGGCGGAAAATGGCTGTGTCGGCTGGGACGCAGTTATAGCCGAAACTGCAGAACGAAAATAGACCAAATTTGGCAAAAAGATAGCCCTTGGTTCAGAAAGAGAACCTTTTTTAAATGGTGTAAATACATCCAATAGTTGCTGAAAAAATCCAAAAATCAAAGTTTAGATATTTAGAGGGGCAGTGGATCCGCGCACACTCCCGATCAAGGGCTTTATTCTAATTGGCTGTCAACACTCAAAACCAGGAAGTTTTGGCAGCCATCTTGAGCCTTGGTAACTGAGGCACAAGAAAACATGGAAAACAAATGCAAAAAACCATTAAAAAAAATAAAATAAAATCGGCTGAATTCATGCTGGGTGCGCAAATCCGGCCGAAAATGTAAAAAAACGAAGCGTGGGCTCTGGTGCTTTGTTAATATTTAGCCCCCGGGTGGGCCAAGTCCCAGAGGCATGGGGTAATCTAATTGTGGGGGCCCAGGGGGACCCCCGCAGCCCAAGGAACCCCACCCCCAGGGCTTTTCTTAAATATTTACAGGGCAAAATTGTTTTTTTAATGTTGGGGGGGCCTTAAAGGCCCCCCGCAGCCCTGGGGACCACCAGCCCCAGTGCTTGTTTTTTTTTACTGTAAATAACCTTTGTGGGGGGCTCGTGCCCCCCCACACACCCCTGGGACCGCCACCTCCCCGGGCCACTAATATTTAAATTTGGGGGTCTGTTACAGACCCCCGAGCCCCGGAGACCACCACTTCCCTGGTTCCTTGCTAATGGTGGGAGGGGGGCTGCAGGACCCCCCTCCTGGAGCCTGTAATGGCCCTGGGAACCGCCCCCCCAGGGCCGGCTCCTGCAGTGTTCCGAGGTGCCCACCCCAGGACTCTGCTGTTTGCTATGGCTCCCCCACTGCCATAGCAAACTGTGGTTTGGGGTTTGGAAGAGATAGCAGGAAGCCTGCTCTCTCTTCCAATATCCAAACCATATTGCTTTTCCACACGGGGAGCTGCATGTCAGCAGCTCCCCATGTGGAAAAGCAATGCCCGTTCTCGCAGGACGTGGGGAGCCGGCAGGGACTGTGGGGGAATTGGGGCTCCCCCCATTGTCTCCGGGATCCAGAACCAGTGGGGGTCTTTCCTGCTGGACTTTGTATTTATTCCTGATTACTCTCTGGCCGTTCTCTAATAAAACAGTCAAGTTTTCATTAGGGATAGCTGTAGAACTTTTGGTGCTGCAGGTGTTCTTGTCAAGTAGCTGTGTTTTGATAGTATTTGTTTCCTCTGGTATGCCCTTTGGTTGGATTCCCCTTTTGTTTACTATGGCAGCATCGTAGCCATTTTTGTGAAGGATCTCACTTTCGTTTATGATTATTTGTGGGATAACACATTCCACGATAGCCACCATACTTTTAGGCTTTAACGGAAACACTACTAATTTTAATTCGGAACTTGTTATCGCCTTTAACTGTGGGATCTTACGAATTAGATTCACTATTCTTCCTCGGTTTAATAGATCATTTCCTGAGGGAAATAAATCAGAAAATTCCAGAAAGCATGAGTGTCACTGGATGCTCTATATCGTGACCATGCATAGAGAATTTTGCAGAGAGAGGATTTAGTTGTTTATGACTTACTTTCTCCATAAGATCTTGGTCACTATGTCCGACCTCATGCAGTTTGTTATCGAGACTTGGAGAAAGTACCTTTTCCATGGATTTACTTTGCTGAGTTAAATGCTTCGAAAATTTTAACTGTTGTGCTTTCTTTTTCGTGATTCTTCTTCTAGATTTTTTTTTTTTAGAATCTTTTCACAGAGCTTTTCGTATCCTTTTTTCCTTTTTTGTTAATATTGGGCCTGATTTTGATCTTGGTGGACGGGTTACTCCATCACAACAGTGACGGATATTCCGTCCGTGAAAATATAAATCCCATTGGTAATAATGGGATTTATATATTTATTTTTTACTGTGAATTGCACATTTGAGATATAGTTTTACCTTGAATAGTGCAGAATTATGTGACTGGTGTGATGGCATAATTTGGGGAATCTCACACAACATGCATAACACAAAACTATGCAAATTAGGCCAGCAAAATTAAGATTGCACACAGGTCTACACAATTATGTGGTACATAAACCTCACAGTTTTGTATTCCAGTTCAGTTTAATATTAAAATACTTCACATTTAACATTCTGTGAAATGTAAAGAGCTAATGTCCATCTCTTTCAAATTATGAATATGTCATCAATGATTTGCAATCACATTATCAGGTTGGCTTGAAAAGCCTGTAGGCCAGAACACAAGGCATGTACCCTCTTAAATCAATCAATGAGAAGAGAAGCATAAGGAGAAAACATTTAGCACATTGCTGCACCTTTAATTTGCTAGAAAAACATATTTTGAGGGACAAAGACATCAATGGGGAGAGGGGTTGGCCTAACGGCTAAGGCGCTCACCCTCGGACCTGGGGATCTGCGTTCGAGTCTCGGTAACGACGCCAAAAAACCTCCTGTGATTCTGGGCAAATCGCTTAATCTCCCCGTGCCTAAAATGAAAGTGTGTCCTCATGTAACATAACTGGTGCTATGTAAAGCGTTCTGATACCTGATTCGGTTCGGGTCTAGTTCGCGCTATATAAAACATGGTAAAAAAGAAAAGTGGCAAATATGACATGTAAGCGTGTATTAAGAGATTTGCAGTTCTCATATTGGAATATTGTAAGAGACACTGAACCTTTCTGCATGGTTACCCCCCATGTTTTTGTGTGAATTTGCATTGGTTGTTAATCATTTCTGAACACTGGAGCCCTGAGGTCCAGTCTCCACTGTATGTGATCTGATCCCTAAAACATGTAAAAGTGGGCTAATCCTGGGACTCTATAACTACCCTAAAAGGCAATAGAATGTGCAGTAGAACTATACTCATTGCATGGAAAGTTAAATGTGACCTGTGAACTGCAACACTTTTTTTTTTTTTTTGGGGTTTTTTATAAAGCGCGTAGTCACCCGTAAGTATCCCAGCGCTAAAATCCGATCAGACCAGAGGGAGGCTCAGGAGGGTGGGGGGGGGAGGAAGATCAGGGGAACAAGTGTGTCTTGAGCCGTTTCCTAAAACGGAGGTAGTCAGGTTCCATCCTAAGGTCCCGGGGGAGGGAGTTCCATAGACGGCCCGTGTTGACGGAGAAACGCCGTCCACCCGTCTGCGCCTTCTTCACTCTAGGGATAGTGACTAGGTTTTCATGGTCCGCACGAAGGGCGCTCGAGGCTTTATAGGGCCTGATGAATTTTTTTAGAATAGGGGGTCCTTTGTCCTGTAAGATTTTGTGTGACAGGCAAAGAGCCTTGAAAGCCACAACACTTACAGTGCCACCCACTGATGTGACACAGAAAAACATGGGCTCATACTATAACTGTAGCCTGTCTGCTGAAGTTTAATCCTGCCGCTGCGACTTGTCAAGTTTTGGGAAAAACCTTCCTTTTAAATAATAAGTTCCCCTATATCTAGGTGTTGCAGTCAACAAGTGTTGGACTTGGCCCTTTTTGCAGGGCTTTCCCTGAACTTTTTGCCTTCCTCCTGTATTATGTCTGACCTGTTTTTGTTGGTTTAATGACTCTGGGCACTTTACCACTGCTGATCAGTGCTAAAGTGCATATGCTCTCCCTATTGTAAATTAATGTATGAATTAGGGATTCCATGATTGGCTGCTTTTGTTTACTTGTCAGACCCTAGTACAGTGCACTGAGTGTGCACAGGGCTTGTGAACCAAATGCTGCTAGTGGGCTTGCAGCACTGGTTGTGTCACCCACAGAATCAGCCTGTAAAAGTGTGTCCAAGGCCTGCTTTTGCAGAGCCTGTGTGCAGTCTGGTACTGCCATGCTGACTGGGCAATTGTCCCTAAACCTTCCCTTTTCTTCATATCAGAAACCCCTATGGTTGGCACAAGGGCAGGGTGCGTTGTAAGTATAAGATAGGACATGACCTGGTGTGTGTGGCATGTCCTAATAGTGAATTACAGCCATTTTCATTTTTCACTATTGCAAGGCTACCTGTTCTCCTTAGGCCAGAATGGGCAGTTTGATTATTACATCTTATAATCCTAACTGACTCAGGGAACACGGTAGAAATTCAAGTTTAGTACGCCTGAACTCAGAATGATAAAATACATCTTTTAGTGAAGTTGATTTTAACATTCTGTGTTTGAAAATACCACTTTTAGAAAGTAGGTATTTTCTTGTCTAACTATCCAAGCCTGCCTCTGCTAGGTTGTGTATCCCTTGTCTGGAGTTTGAGTGACAGGGCTGGGGGATTCCAGGAGACAGGATGAGTCAGCCCAGTGGTGAATAGAGAGATCTGCATCTAGATGGGAGGGAGGAGGTGCACCTGGGACGTGAATGGGGCTGTGCCTGCCTTCCACAATGCTGGCTCCAACCCTTGTGGTGTGTCTAATGTTTCTGCCTTGCACTGTGAAAGGAAGGAAGGAGTCATATAAACGGAGTGCTCCAGAACTGGTTTGGACTGGGCAAAAGCCCCTCTGCCCTCAGAGGACAAAAGATTTTGGGGTATAAGTATTGAGACCCTGATCCCAAGAATTTAGATCACTTTTGGTCAAACGAGGAGAAACCTTTGCTGAGGAGTGGAACCAGAAGAAACTGAGGAGAAACTATCCCTAAGCTGAAGTGCTGCTTGCCGGATTGGCCTTCAGTGGTTGCCTGACTGCCAAAGAGAGGAGAAAGTGACTTTGTGTACTTTCATCAACTTGTAAGGATCTCCAAGGGCTTGGAACAGAGCTTGCCTCCTGGTGAAGTCTAAGGGACAACAGACTTCAACTCCCAGTTCCCCAGAGTTCTTTTGAAAGTGCCTGCTGCTGTTTTGGTCCTTCTGAGGGACTGCGTGTCACAAGGAGCTGGAAGCGCGACACAAGAGAAGAGGAAGAAGCTTGTCGCTGTCGCCGTCTCATCGTGAATTTCACCGCTGTAGGTGTCGCATTGTGCGGAAGCGTCTCGTAACGTCGAAGAAGAGTGTCGCAGCCAAAGCTGTTGTTGTCGCATCACGGAACAAGGGTGTTGCCGATGCTCCTGACGCATCGAATTGAGATTTCTCGCATCATCGAAGAAGTGGGCCGCATCTGGAAGATCTTCATGTCTTTATTTCTTTGCACTGAAACATTTCCGCATTTCCATCACTGCAACACGTTTGTTGTGGAAGCGTAACGCATCACAAGGTACATTGACTTAAAGTGTCACATTTTAAGAACTGAACAGAACTAAGCTAAACCTAACATTTTAAGTACAGTATTGTGGATTTTTGTCGTTTGTGATCTTGTGTTAAGTCTATATAAAGAATACTTATTTTTGTTATAAAACTTGTGTGGTGTCCATCTGTAGTGTTGTCACTGGATTACTGTAGGTGGTCACAAATGCTTTACACACTGCCTCTGAGATAAGCCTGTCTGCTTGTGCAAGGATACCAAGGCGGTGAGCCGGGGTTATTTTAGGAGTGTACCCCCTTACCCTGACTAGAAGTAAGGGTCCCTATTTGTCACAAGAACCTACCTGTGCCAAATAGAGACCCCCAAATCTAACGACAAGGTAGGGAATATGTGTGTGGTATTTAAAAGTACGGCATCTAAAATGTTATGCTACCATGTCCCTGCAGTGACTAGACCCCAAAAGCTGTTTTCACTGTGAAAGACTGGCCGTCCAATGAGAAAATTAGAATACAGATTATATTTTTAATTATGGTATCTTGGAGTTAGGACCAGCTATAAAAAGGATTCAAACACGAATCGTATGATTTATTAAAAATCCAATCTAAAAATATAATTGGAGTTTTAATTAAAATGTAAGAAAAGTAACATTTGAAAAGCTACTCGTTCCCAGACTGAAGAACCTGGGTGGCCGTTTGCATTTTGACAGCAGCTGCCTTGTCAGTGCTTGGCCTTTATCGGGTGATATTGGGTGATAAACTCCTCCTAGTGCAGAGCAATGGCTTAGGCCTAGTGGCATGCAGGGATAGGTTTAGGGCTGGTGACATATAGAAGCTTAGGAAAATCAGCTGGGGAGGTGCCAGGAAATTAATTAACTGAAAAGGGATCTAAGCGAAGCCTGGCCAGTCATAGAGTAGTGTAAAGGGAAACCTAAGGAAGTAGAAGATTTTCTTCAGTAGACCCAAAGTAGCCAGTTGGACACCAGCCCAATTGGAGGAGTATATGGTCCCTGGCCAGTTTGGGGTAGCTTAGGAGGATGGGAATGCTCAATTCTCTAAAAACATCTCTGCATGGCACATAAACTCCCTAGAAAGGCAGAAGGCCTGTGTCATCTTAGATTCTTCCAGTGCATTCTGGGCTGGTTTGCAGTACAGCACGCAGGATGTGCTACAACATGGGTAAGGTAATCCCTGAGAATCTTTTCTCTATAGGTCAGAAAATGTAAATAAGTCGCCCATCCCATTAACTACTGAACTGTATAAGATAGACCCCATCATAGTTGTTCAGAATACTTTCTGAATCTGTGAATGAACAGAAGAAGGACAGCACCAGCAGTTAGGGACCTGAGAGGATACCTGAAGGTTTGGACTTGCTCCCACTCATACCCATGACAAAGAAGTGGACTAGGCACTTTTTCCTGAAGTTCAATTCTGATTACTTGTAAATGGACCTGGAATGGATCCTGCTGTTGGCCTCAGTTCGAGTGAGCAATCCTGGCAGTCATAATGGTGTCCAGAAATGCTTATTCTGAAATCTCTCAAAAATATACATTTAGAAACATGTTGGACTTCCAAACCTCTGGAGTACCAGAAATAACCACCCTTACCTTCCCTAGGCAAAAATAATCAGTTTGGTGCCACTCAAGACTCTACCCACATGAAAATCCAGGTCAGTTAAATCTCACAGCAAGCCAGTCTGACATTGGTGCAACCTTCCCGCATATAGACTTGATCCTTGCCCCTGTAAAATAATCTGGTTTCCATAAAAACACATACTAAGTTTGAAGGTAGGAAGATTGACCGGGTCAAGACGGCTGTGAGAGGACTTTTATGGACATTGAATCTGAACTTCTCTCACTCTGAGTTTTTTCCACTAAACCTAATGCCTTCCGCTGGATCTCATCCAATGTCTTCTTCGGATGCAGGCTACAGCCCTACACCACTGGAGGATTTTGACTTTCATTTCAGAAACTTAAGGCCTGGTTTAGAGTTTGGTGGATGGGTTATTCTGTCACAATGTAACAAATATCCCATCTACCTTATTACAAGTGCCATAGTATTGAATGAACTTTCAATAAATTAGATTGGATATCCGTCACATTTGTGGTGGAGTAACCCATCCGGGAAACTCAAATCAGGCACTAAGTCAGAAGGTAAATTCTTTGACTGGGATGAGCCCGCACAGTGTATGCGACCCATGCTCCACCACTGTCAGCCTGAAGTCAAACCTAGTTCTCAGTCACATGCTAAAAGTAACTTCTATCGGAGCTTTTATTTTTCTTAGTGTTTACCTTAAATCTTTAAACATTCTAATTAATATATCACATTCTTACAGGTATTGTCTGATACAGTGTAAAGTATCTTAATGTGAAATGCACATATACTGGGAATTTACATCTATACTTACTAATAATAAGTCTCTCCTTCACAAAAAACAATAAATAAATTAAAATAATTCGGATGTAAGTTGAATATAAGCTGAGAGGGTTCGACCAATGATGCTACAAAAATGTCTGTAAACTCTGTAAATGAACCATTGTCCAAGACTGTTGGCCTACGTGGTGGATGTTCTAGTTTCTTTGGGCAGGAAATATATGAGATACATTCTTGTATTTTAGATAAACAAACAATGTTCATCATTATTGAGGACACCTAATTCAGAACACTTCATTAATATTGTGTTGTTTTTTTGACTCACGTGAAGTTGAGTCTGTGAAGGATACACTTTTGCAACAATTTGTATCATGAAGTTTTTTTGTAAACTAAATTGCAATCTCCAATGTTGAGAACACCAACACGTACCCAATTATCTGAGCCCATATCATTATATTGATGTCATTTTGAAAGGTTTTTAGTGCTAGACTTACATGACTTTTGAGATTAGATGGTGAGGTACTGAAGTGAATTGTGTCAAAATCTCACAAAAAAACAGCATCGAAAAATATAAATCCCCCGAGGATAGAATTCCCCATATTAATGTGCACACCTGCCACAATATCTTTTATGAAATGGGTTGATTGCCATCAAGAGACCAGCTGAGTTGTTGGTCTGTTAATTCATGATTTGTGTTTACCTTTTTCTTTTTTAGAAGCAGGGAAAGAAAAAGTAAATTCGAGAAAAACAAGGATTACAATCTCAGGAACAACAGTATGATCCCCCAAGAGGAAACAGAGGAGGCACTAAAAATATGAGAGTAGAAAAAGTATATGGATGAAGGATGCAAACGAGATCGCAGAACCGTCCAAATAAAATAAATAACCTTGTTTATACTTTGTGTATTAGGTGATTAGCACCAACTGAAGTGAACGTATTAAGAACGGGCCTCATTTATGAGGCTGTGCATCACTTTTACTCGGCCGGTGCATCATTTTTTGTGACGCACCAGTGGCTTAAAAAATGCGCCTTGTTGCACCATATTTACAAAGTGACGCATCTAGGTAGATGCGTCACTTTGTAAACCCCTGCGCCACAATATACCTACGCCAGGTATAATGTATGCAAGGGGGGCATAGAGATGCAAGAAAGGGTCATGGAAGTGACGCACTGAAATCTATGAGATTTCACTGCGCCACTTCTAGGACTCAAATGCGTCAAAATCTCATGCCTGCCTCACAGCAGGCGTAAGACTGACGCAGGCCCCTTCACATGGGGCTTGTCCCATGTGAAAGGACACATTGCTGGAGTTGCGTCACTTTTGTGACACACTCCAGCAATGCGTCACTTTTGTGCCTACAGATAAGTCAGAAATACTGACGTATCTGTAACTCCTTGCGACATGATGCGTCATACTGTAAATATGACGCATCATTGCTGTCGCAAGGAGGGCGCAATGAAAAGTGACGCATTGCTGTTTTCACGCAGCGATGCGTCACTTTTCATAACTGAGGCCCTAAATGTTTGTCTTTTGCGCCTTCCGAGCATATTGAGCATTTTGTAACTTTCAATTGATTTTGTATTTAATGTCTACATTGACAGAAAAATATTTTAGATAGTGTGTTGTTGCTCTACCTTCCACATCCATTTTACAACTCCCAGAAAAATGTGCAATTAAAAATCAGGCACTTTAACGCAGATACTTCTGATCTACCGGCTTTATTGAAAAATTGCTAAAATGACAGAAAAGAAGAAATTAAAATGTGTAGACATGGGGCTGTTGTCAACACGGTTCATATGTAAACACACTAGTTTCCTGGATAAATTAAATTAAAAAGTGTGCTATTTTAGGCCCAATTCTTTGCTTTCAGTAATGACTGAAAAAGCTCATAGACTGGTTTATTCGACATTTTAATTTGTTCTCTACTTTGGATCACCGGAATAACCTGGATTAATAATTAAAGACCCGATAAAACTTTTGAAAAGACTCTCAACTTTCTGCAGTAGTGACCCATTGTGATAGAGGATTTCTATTCATATCTTATCACCGGCTCTGTCCTTCAGCCAACTTCTGGCTTTCCATATTAATGGGTTAGGGGCTCCTTAATATGGACACCTGATTCCAACAGAATGAACCCATTTACTAGGACGCACATCACTGGGACTTCAAACCCCTTTTCTCTAGCCTTACAGTACTTAGATCAAAGAGCTGCTGGAAAGATATGGATGTTGAGTCCGGGCTGTGAGCTTTTGTCAAAAAAAGCACGTTAATATTATCTTAAAAAATATATACAAATTTTGCAGCAATAATGATAATCTAATAGCAAAAAGAAAAAAATAGCTATTCACCGTCAAAATAGATAATGCAGTGCATTATACTGATACAAGCAGAAACATTGGCGATAAACACCACGTGCCCATTGATATCACTAAATAGCCATGAAAATGTAAAACTGAAAATAAAAAACACATAATACAATGCCATTATTATACAATAGTTTTTCATTTAATTTCATTTATTTATTTATGATTCGGAACTCCAATGAGATCCACATAAAAGATATACAAATTAAAAGAAAAAAATTCAATATATTAACTCATCCTGATATTAATACCAGAATAAAATACAACCAAGAGCACAACGGTTATAATTTCATTATACAGTTAGAAATAAAGGACATTATTTAAAAAATGCAAAGGCGAGCCCATTAAATTACAATCGTTTTTCAGTCCATGCAAAGATGTAGTTCGCACACCATTTGCAACCAAGTAACGTTCACAATTGCTACCAGAATAGAAGCACTCAGGTGTAAAATAGAGGACGTCAGTTCTCTCACCATAACCTGCTTATTTTGTAATGGGTTCACAGACCTTACTATTCATGATACTATTGATCACAAACACTGAATGTGGATTAAACAAAGCAAGCACTGTAGTAAATGAAACCGCAATGAAACAGTAGCTATGGAATTCGATCTGAGAGTCTCAGGGTTTTGGAAAATAAACAAAATTGCCTGAGAAATTAAGCCTGCCTCCACGTTTAGAGTTAGCTGTTGAGTCCTAAACAAATTGGCTAATTTGCAATCATGAGGCGCATCCACGGCAGGACAGCTGCTCCATGTGAACGATTGTCCCTTGTAATAATCATGGACAGATCATAGTGTGGCCTCATGAACAATGCTGTGAGATCAACTGGCAAGCACACTCTTGAACTTTTCCGGCCCTATGTGAGCTACCCACAGTGTGTTCCAATTGGCGTTGAATACCTAGAACGGAACTAGGGCAGAAAATCAATAATAAGAGGGGGTGACCGGAGGTAATGTGCTCACTAAGTCACCACTTAGCTCATCTGCACTTGAAGCAGTTGGTTTTTGAAGCAACCCTCATCCTTCTCCAGGTGAAGGTAGAGAGGGTTTGCAGGCGCTACATGTACTTTGCTTGAATTATTGACCTGCCTTGAGTGTTCCATGCAGGTAAAATCAGTCTATTAAGGCCTGGCCAGAAGATTTTCAGCAGTTGAATCCTCCCATGGAACTGAAAAGGGGGGGCCCTCGGCCCCCCCGCACGCATGGCGGCGCGGCGACCGTCGCCCCCACAGTTTCCTTTGTTGCCATTCGGCGGTGGGGGCGTGCCCTGGGGGGCGCGGCCCACCGCCGGTTGGCTGGCGGCCACCTTGACCCGGATCCTGGGAAGTGGGTCCGGGTCAAGGGGGGCGGGCTAGAGGAGGGGCCACCTGGCCCCTCGGGAATATAGAGATAGGGAGCGCCCAGGAGACCCCCTTGTCCCTGGACGCTCCCTCGCCGAAACGGTGTGCCCCGCGCTCGGGGCTGCTTTGTTTTAGTAAATTTTTCGTCTTTCCCCTCTCCAGGCCGTCGGATTACCCCAGGACGTCAGTGGAGGTTGATCGAGGAGCAGGGTCGGCGCTCTTGCCCTTGGCGGGCCAGCTGGTCGAGGAAATCATCGGAATGAGCGAGGAGTGTGGCGCCGGAATGCGACTGGACGGACAACTCCGACAGGATCTCGGCGGTGGAGCCCGGGAGGCGGACACTGGGGCTAAATGGTGAGCCTCGGAGCCTATGCTGGCATCGCCGCCGGAGCATTGTTTATTTTAAGTTCATATGCAGCGCCGGAGAAGGGGGGGGCCACTGTGTATTTGAGTAACCGCGTTGGCATTTTGGTGGTTTACAATTTATGTAGCTGCACACACGTGCAGTGATTGCTTTATAGATAACGAAATAATGGCTTACTTAGCGAGGATAGTAAGACCGTGGAAACACGTGGTTGGCGCGTGTCTTCACCTATACACTGCTGGTGCTGAAGTGTTGTGGTCCTTTAAGGGGTGAATTGGAGTAGACGCAGAGGGAATGATTCGTAAAATCCCTTAAGTTGGCATCTATGGACGTTGTAAAAGAGACTTTTTAACTGTATTTTATAAAGGCGGGGCAGTAGAAGATTTGCTGGCAGACTGTGCTACTTTATCTGCGAAGGAGCTACCTCGTATAATGTGTAAAAGGTTGTTCTGCGTTGAGACGCAGCAGGGTTATGGGATACATGATGGTAGGCTGGGCAAGTTTGCCATTCATGTATTTCTCTCCCGCGGAACCAAGAAAAAGACCGCGCTCGCTGCTCAGCGAGATAAGTAAAGCTTCCTGCGAGCTGAGCACCGCGCCCCGCCTCTCAGACGGCTCTTGTCTCTGTTATCATTCCAGAATTCGAACTGTACATTACATATATTCTTGGCGGGTTTACTAAATTCACGCTTGAAGTGAATTTTGCTGATGTAATAGTTTTAAATAATAACTAAGGGACTAGTCGAGTATCTTGTTTCTCCTATCATTCGCCTTCAATTTATAGATGGAGCAAGATTATGGTCTTTTTTAACTACACAAAAGACAATGAGGTACAGCACACCTTTTCTGCGGCCCAGTATTTCAATTTTGTGCTTTTGCATGTTGGCAAACTTAGGCCATCACCACAATACCTAGTGTGAAGGGACTTTAAAAGTTTGTGTTCCTCTTTCCTGGCCCCGGGCTTTAATATATAATTATGGATTGCTGCACTTGATGCATAATTCACAATGTGCCACATCACTGTGAGATTTCGACAAAATATAATTTTATAAGACGGTAGGGACCGGGGTCAGGGTGGCTGTGGTTAGGTCCATGGTCATATGTGTGCGTATATCTGCTTGAAAACGTGCAGGTATGAGGAAAAGAATGAAGATGGCAAGGACGAAAGTTTGTAAAGGGTTTCTGTTTCGGCATGCATAAAGCTTTATCTAGCTGCCTGTGCTGCCATCTAGTGGCCATTTACTTAATAAAGTTAAGAAGCAGATTTATGGGGGTTATATAAAGTGGCAGAGCAGTTAGAAAGGATGCCATTAGCACTGTTGCAAGTACTGAAAATGCCCCCCTTTAACGGTTTCTGAGATAATAAAACACAGTGTTGTCAGGGGTTAATGGACCCCTCAGGGTTTTGTCCACCGGTGCCACGGCACCTGCGTCACCAAGGGTAGCAATGCCACCGCATACAGTTGGCTTCACAGGACTCGTGCTCTGCCCGCATTTTGGTTTCAGGGGTTTTGCATTGGAGTTTATTTGCTCCAGCACTTGTACAGCAAAAAGGATGGCACTTGCTAGGTGCTAGGAGCTCTGAGCCTGGTAGTCAAATCGGGCAATACTAAAGGGGGGCTTCTGTTAGAATTTTGTTAGATATGTATGTGTTTCTGGCAGGCAAGTTATGAGCGGGTTGGTCGCTTCTCAGAAATGTACCTCACTAGAATCACAATACAAGGGAACCTATTTCACAAGCGCTTTAGTTTAAATGCGGGTTTGCTTGTCTACTGCCGTAAAGGGCTATTCACTCCCATCACTCCATTGGAGCGACAGCTGCAAGTGTCGGAGCGGCGAAGATCCCTTCTGGGACGAAGGCATCTGTCCTCGCCTCTCGAAGCCAAATAGGGTCACCCTGTGCCGTTTTTACAGCGTGAGCAATCCCGATAAACTGAGGAGCGAGGAATTCATTACAGGTTTTCCGCCAGTCAGTGGCATATAATGTTGACTAATAAAGTGTAAAGTTTACACCCAATTTTATTATTATTGAGCATAAAACGCTCTATATTGCAATCCGGGGTGAAATTACCAGCTAAGGAGCCTAGGAAGATCAGGTTTAATGGAGTATAAATCTCCATTCTCCAGAAGCCTTAAGGGTCTGATTCACTTAACATTTATGCAGCAGCCTTTTATGCTAAAGCAGGGAATCCTGTAATTCAGACGTCTGCGCAAGGTCAAAACGCCCAATTTTTAAATGCGCAGGAAGAGAAGAAATACGCACTGCATGAGACTGAAGCACATGTAATTGCCCTTCGTTTAAGATAAAGCTGTTAAACAGCATGAAGTAATTTAAGCACACACCGGAATGTCTCAGGTCACAGAGCATGGTTATGTCCTTCGTAGTAAATTGAGGCAGGGTTCGTTGTTACCAAACTGTGTGACATATTACGGGGAGGGTGATGTTTTCTGCTATTGTTTGTGTTACGGTGTTTGTACTTCATTAGTGCGAAATACTGCGCTGGACTATAGCTGTTGGGTTGGGTTCAGTTTTGACTATTTCGTGATGTTGTGCCCTGTTAAAAAGTTTAATTTTCTTGTTATATTACTTTGTGTATATTATTGTGTTATATTGTTTACATTAAGGTTATTGGGGGACACGCTGCTGCCTTGCTAGCCGAAATTAGACTTGAACCTTTAAAAATTTCTTTCATCAGTAACCAGTGTGACACAAGTGTGGTAAGGTAACACATCCCCAGCTCTTCAAGCATTTAAGAATCCAGTCAGCCCCAAAGACGGTGGCACCTACGCCATCTTACATTGGCTCTGGTGGTATCCGCTGTATTCAATGTGACCCGAGGTGCACGAAGTCACCAATGCCCATCAACTGGATCGCATCCACGTGCCGGGGGGGACCCAGCAATGGGGAGCTTGGGCGTTTAAAATGCTCAGGTGGTACTTGGGTAGAATTCACAAGGCAGACGCAGCTCCCTGATGGGATGGGTCCCCACCAGGGGTGGTGAGTTACCCAAAATATGCTCTGTTGGCATTCGGTTGATGAGTTCAGTTCTGAAAAACTCATTGTCTAAATCAGAGCTCACGCTACATGGGGACATTAAATTTCACCTAGAGAATGGGATGGTTGGTGACATGCCTGGGCTGCTTATGCATGTCCCTTAAGCACTTTCTATACGTTATCGAAGCCATGGTTGCTGCTTAGTTCTCTTACGCGAGGAACATCCATCGCCATAAGTCAAATTTGTCATTATAGAACGACTATCAGGGGTCTGCTAGGTGATAGTTGGAACAATCATGAAACCATTCACGAATAGGGTATACCACCTTCCATTGGGGTCAACCTGGGGGTTAACGACGTCTAAGGGTAGGGCTTAGCGAGACTGAGGGACAGTTTCCCAGGTCCCACTTTCCTTCGCAAGCCAAGGCAGAAAGCCAAACAATGGACTTATTTCATTGTGGAGCTAATCACCATATGAGGTGCTGTTCACTAATATAGGGGGGATATACGCCAGTCCTAACATTGCACCTGTCCAAACGCCCCCTTCATGGATGATAGGTTTAAACCAACATTCTTAGTAAACTATCCTAGGGTTAGCTGTATTGCGTGCAGCCTTCAGGCTAAGTCTTGAAGGAATATAGAGCTACTTGTTTTACCACTCTTTAATGTCATGAATGAGTAAATGGAAAAGGGCAGGTGTATAACAACAAATATATGTATTTGTACTAAACACACCCCCTTTGGTTCAGTCAGTAAACTTATTTTTCACACACGTAAATGGGCCAATATACGTTGAGCCTAGGATGAGATTGGAGGCAAATGATTCGGTGGGAAGACCTCTATAGCACACAGTAATTTACCACCATATACGTTGAGCTCTAGGGGTACACCAAAGCCATATATTAATAATATGGTGGGGGAACCACGAATGGCATAGAGACAGGGCCTAGAGCCTCTAGAACGAATAATGGGGGTCCTGATAAAGATACACACCCTGATGTCACACCTAAAAGGTGCCCAAGAGCCTAGTTGCGGCACCACATAGTTCTGGGGATGCATGTGATCATGTCCGGGTGGCTGGGATGATATTTCCCAGAAGCCAAAGTGGCGTACTTAAAAGGTCCTTGGGGCCAGCTTGGGGCCTGGCGGAGTTTGGACTGTGCTAAATCTTTAGCCAACAACTGCGATACTACACTGCTAAGTAAGCCGTCTTGTTTTAACACATAGATCCTATGCATAAAGACGTGGGTAGGAAGCAGACAAACTGAGGCTATGCTTAACATTTGCTGTCGGCGTGTTGAGGTGTACGGATCTGGCTTTAAGATTAGCTAAGTTAGCGACTGATGGTAATGTAAGTGTGACACGTGTACAGCAGTTATTGCCGGAAAGACTAATGGTGTGTGTCTATCTTTCCAATTTATGTATGACCGGGCCCATGGGTGATACCTGGAGTGCTCCATATCACAACAGCTGCAACAGGTGGACAGCCCAAGGGATGCTTACGTCAGTCACGGCTGGGTCCATGGCGGATATCTGAGGAGTACTCCACACCGCAACATCATCAGTGGGTGGACGTCAAAAGGAAAGCATACGTCGAGAAAGAAGACACCAAGGGCCCAGGTATTGCTGGCAGGTGTAAGTGTTACCCATTCCCTAAGGTGGAAGTGGGAATGGTTACCCAGGTTTTCTTGGTCTTTTTCTGGTTCTGGCAGTTTCTCACACCTGCCACGCAGGGGAGGAACTCCTCACCAGAAGTTGAGGAGCTAAAAATGGTTGCCCAGGTTTTCTTGGTCTTTTTCTGGTTCTTGCAGTTTCTCAAACCTGCCACGCAGGGGGGGAACTCCTCGTCAGAAGTTGAGGAGCGAAAATGTGCCAGCACAAACAACGTGCCGGACGCAGGACAGGGAAGAGTGGGTTTGAGGGGCTGTGCCATGGTCAGTTCAGGAACTGCTTTCAGGGACTTTTAGCGCAGCAGCCCGACCCCCTGTCAGTGGTGATACCTCACCTAGGGGGGACTGAATGGGCCAAACTGGGGAGGCGAATACTCATTGATGGGTTCATCTCCACTGTGGGTGGGTCTTCAGGACAAGCCCGGGTGGCACAGTGGGTGGGTCTCAACTGATCCCAGGGTGGCAAGGACCCGGTCAGGGCGTTGAATCACTCGATAAAGAGGATCAACACACAGCGGGACAAATTATTTCAAGCCCCGGTTCCAGATGATCCAACATGGGTGTATTTGTCCTACCTGGTAAGGGGAGTCCATTTGACGGAGGAAGGAAGGGGCCTGGGGTCTGGGCCTGGTTGGAAGGTTTGCTAGAGTGAGAACTTTCTAGGGTAGGTCTAGGCAGGGGGAGGCCAGATCGTCGGTTAACAATGCTGGCCTGTGGCGGTAAGGTCATTATCGGTGAGCACATATTTGAGGTCTGAGGGGGCGGGCATCATCCTATGGAGGTTCCCGCCCAGGGGGAGGGGCCTGCGGGCCACTCCCACAACTCCAGGGGCAAGGTAATGGATGCTACAAAGCAAAGGAGCGCGGGTAGGAGTAGTTCACGCTTTCCTTAGGCTGGTAGCCACCCCGCGCGCGTGGACTCACGACGCCACCGGCGCTGAGTAAGGGCCCTCCTTTAGTGGGTAAATGGAGTTCAGGGCGTAGACCGGGCAATTCCCGGGGTAACACTGCGCATGCGCACATCCAGAGGGGAGGCGCAGCTTGTAGGACCTGACACCGGTAGTGACCCTGCCACATGGCCAGAAATGTACAAAAATTCTAGATGAGGATGTTTAGTATAAGTTAGGAAAATAACATGTATTAGAGTTTTGTTAAAGTCAGGCTCTCAAACTTATTGCTAAACCTAAATGTCCTGCTGAATTTTTGTATAAATTGTTGATTATGCAATTAAAACCTTTTTTAATTTCATACTTTAATAAATACGGCCGGGCGACTAGCGCCCGCCTTCCAAAAAGTAAAGACGTCTCGTGTCCACGTTCCTGGGTATCGGGTGCCGGATTGGGGGGGAGGCGGCAGCTAGTCGCTGACCATGTGAAAAGGGGGGGCCCTCGGCCCCCCCGCACGCATGGCGGCGCGGCGACCGTCGCCCCCACAGTTTCCTTTGTTGCCATTCGGCGGTGGGGGCGTGCCCTGGGGGGCGCGGCCCACCGCCGGTTGGCTGGCGGCCACCTTGACCCGGATCCTGGGAAGTGGGTCCGGGTCAAGGGGGGCGGGCTAGAGGAGGGGCCACCTGGCCCCTCGGGAATATAGAGATAGGGAGCGCCCAGGAGACCCCCTTGTCCCTGGACGCTCCCTCGCCGAAACGGTGTGCCCCGCGCTCGGGGCTGCTTTGTTTTCCCACCCACCATCCCTTGGAACAAAATGTTTGGTAGCAGTTCTTATGTCTGGTTGAATGGTAAGTTCTGGATGTACGGTCCACGGGTCTCACAGGGTAATAGAGATGAACTGTTGGTATATTTTGTTGATGCTTTTGTCTAGGAATTTTTCCCCCTTTTTATCAAGTCATGTGTGAAGTGAACTGTAATTAATGCTATGTGTCTTTAGGCCTTTTTTCCCTTTGTAGCTATACGTTGATACGGTTTGAAGTGAACTGTGTTTAATGCTATGTATCTTTGGGCCTTTTTTCCCTTTGTAGCTATGCGTTGATACTGTTTGAAGTGAACTGTATTTTATGCTATGTGTCTTTAGGCCTTTTTTCCCTTTGTAGCTATACGTTGATACTGTTTGAAGTGAACTGTGTTTAATGCTATGTATCTTTAGGCCTTTTTTCCCTTTGTAGCTATACGTTGATACTGTTTGAAGTGAACTGTATTTAATGCTATGTGTCTTTAGGCCTTTTTTCCCTTTGTAGCTATACGTTGATACTGTTTTATTAGCCAGTGTAGCTGTCCTTTAGAATTTTTTCCCATAGGTCGTCGTATTTATTAGGTATGGGGCATGCGGTAAGGTCATTATCGGTGAGCACATATTTGAGGTCTGAGGGGGCGGGCATCATCCTATGGAGGTTCCCGCCCAGGGGGAGGGGCCTGCGGGCCACTCCCACAACTCCAGGGGCAAGGTAATGGATGCTACAAAGCAAAGGAGCGCGGGTAGGAGTAGTTCACGCTTTCCTTAGGCTGGTAGCCACCCCGCGCGCGTGGACTCACGACGCCACCGGCGCTGAGTAAGGGCCCTCCTTTAGTGGGTAAATGGAGTTCAGGGCGTAGACCGGGCAATTCCCGGGGTAACACTGCGCATGCGCACATCCAGAGGGGAGGCGCAGCTTGTAGGACCTGACACCGGTAGTGACCCTGCCACATGGCCAGAAATGTACAAAAATTCTAGATGAGGATGTTTAGTATAAGTTAGGAAAATAACATGTATTAGAGTTTTGTTAAAGTCAGGCTCTCAAACTTATTGCTAAACCTAAATGTCCTGCTGAATTTTTGTATAAATTGTTGATTATGCAATTAAAACCTTTTTTAATTTCATACTTTAATAAATACGGCCGGGCGACTAGCGCCCGCCTTCCAAAAAGTAAAGACGTCTCGTGTCCACGTTCCTGGGTATCGGGTGCCGGATTGGGGGGGAGGCGGCAGCTAGTCGCTGACCATGTGGTCAGGGCAACACTTATATCCTCAGAAGGACGTCTGAGAGAAATACAGTTTGCTCTCTTCAGTGAATGCACTGTGGTGGTAGCGTCTTATGCTAGGCCAGGAGTGGCCACTCATATGGCGAAGTGGTGAAGGGAGAGATGGGGAGGGGGAACATGAACAAAATAAAACCAGATATGTAAATAAAGAAAATAAAACGTACCTGCTCCGATGGCAGTTGCCTTGCTCCAAATCCTCACGTCCTCCGGGAACTGCTGCATACTGCGCAGGATGTCAGATCCAAATACCAGCGCAGCTCAATGCTAGGAATAGTATAGGACTGAGCACCTGTATTGGTTTCCCCACCCAGCTGTACAACACAATTTGGGTAGAGAAAAGCTAAGTGTGCATGACGGTTTACCGGCCGCAGAGTTCCCACCACTCCCCCCTGGTGCTGCTACAGTGTCAGTATGGGAGGCCAAGCCCCTCCCTTTGCTCGCAGCCTGGAGGGCTAAAAAATAAAATGATAATAAAAATGTTTTTATTATCATTTTATTTTTGTACTTTGGCTATCAGCAGGGGGGGTTGACGCTCCTCGGTCACTATGGAGGAGCCGCCCCTGCGTGAAGCTGTTTATGTACAACGTCCAGAGTTGTTCGCCTTTAGTAAATGTTAAGTATTCTTCTCTGACTGGTCTTCGAGAAAAAGGAACTGACAAAAAGACAAAAGCTGAGGATATGCTGTCCTTATAGTTTACTTTGATAAGCATTCACCCTCCATCTTGCAGCCACCAATCATACAATTAATGACCTTAACATAATACTGACAGCAGGTGAACTGTTTGTTATTGTGAACTATCTTCCATGGGCACAATTTACAGGGTGTGTGAGCATTATGGCAAAAAAAAACTATTTACTATTTTTTAGGATTATACCTGCTCACTAAAAAAAATAAAAACGAACCCCACATCTCTCCCAAGCCAGCGCACTTCATTTACAATTAGAGACCAATAGAATTAATCTCTCGATATAGCTGTTGCACCCTAAACTATACAGTACTGCCACCAGCTACACAGTAGAACCTACAGGATGTGGGTATCGGTCGAGAGTCTCACCATTTCAGTGCAAAATAGTTTGAATTCCTAAGAAACAACTGTTCTGCAGTGTGAGGGGTCTACGAGAATCAGAACCCCTTCAAAAAAAGGCTGAAATGTCAATCAATCAAGCTTTATTCGATTAAAAGAATAATCATAAAAGCACATAGAAAAATAAAAAGCTAATGTTACAATGTTATAGATAAAAGGCCACGGAATTATAAGATAAATTATACAGTACAGATTCTTACATGAGGATAGTCTTTCTACCGTTAAAAACGGACATTGTCTCAAGCCTAATGTTCTAAGCACGGGGAGTATCCACCTTTTTCTCTGGACTGTATAAAATGTACTAAAGAATAAAACATGCATTGTGGACTGCGCAGACATGTCATCACATGGGTAGTTGGACAACTGTTTAGACAAATCATTATGTCTTGGGAAGCTGAATAACCCGTGCACAATACACATCATAAATTGTGTTAATAAAAATCTTTCTAAGTCAAGAGTAACATAAATTAAGGACGGCTGCATCTCAAAGGTAGTCAGGATGTTTTGATGCCCCAAGACTGAAGATTTTTGAAGCTCTGTATTCATTCTTATATTTTCAAGATATTGCAGGCAGCTAGATTTAAAAACTTTCCTGTCTACCTTAGTCAAAGTGATGGGGTTGTCGAAATATTCTTGATGGCCAAGTTTGCATAACAATTCCTTAACATACTTAAGCCACCCTATATGTGAAAACCCAGCAAACCCACAGCAGTCACTGATTATTTGGCGATTTAGACTGGTCTGCTCTGTGGTGCCAGAGAAGAATTGGTTGAATACCAATAACATCCTCTAAATGCGATTCATCCAATTCCGAGTGACAGTTAAAGGTGGAGATACTAGCCGGGACAGCAAGCAAATATCTAATAAATCTGTTTTCAACACTCTGCAAAGATGTCACGTCTACATGTCCCCATATGCCCGCACCATAGGTCGCTATTGAGACGCATTTAGCTTTATAGATATAGAGTAGTTCTGAGGGTGGCTGAAATGTAAAAAAACAGAGAAACTATAGCAAAAAATCTTAAATGGCTGAATGTTGGGAGCTATTTGATGGCTCCTATTCTTACACTTGGCATTTCCTATGCTCCAATATATGTCATCCACCTTTTCCCACCTCCAAAGACTATGGGGCAGATTTACAAGCCCCTTGCGCCTCTTTGCGCCGCGATTGCATCACTTTTTCTGACGCAACGGCGGCGCCAACAATGCGCCCTATTTACAACGTGACGCATCTGGGAGATGCGTCACGTTGTAAATCCCTGCGCCATAAGGAGGCGTTCCGGCGCAGGGGGGGGTTGTTCCTGCGCAGGAACGCCTCCTAAAAGTGGCTGAGTGAAATCTACAAGATTTCACTCAGTCACTTTTGGGCCAATGCTGCGTCAAAACCCTGCGCCTGCTTGAAGCAGGCGTAAGGCTTGACACAGCATTGGACAGATAGGGCACTCCCGAGCCTTGCTGGAGCTGCGTCGCGCTTGCGACGCAACTCCAGCAATGCGCCACCTTTACGGCACAGATGTGTCACGCATCTGTGCCTTTTTTACCCCATGGTGCGCCGCATTGTAAATGCGGCGCACCATGGGTGGCGGAGCTGCGGCGTACAATAACTGGCGCATCCCTGGGGATGCGCCAGTTATTGTAAATCTGCCCCCAAATATTTGGGTATCTCATGTGGCCTGTGAGACATGGTAGCCCATTAGGAAACCTACTGCGTTAGCTCATTTTTATGAGTGCATGTTTGACTTAACAGCCCATTAGTGTTGTCTTCCCCATACACCTTTTGCCTACTCACCTCCTGTTTGCTGAAATTGTTTTTATTGGCTTTGTGCACTTTACCACTGCTAACCAGTGCTATAGTGCGTGTGCTCACTCCTTAAAAACATGCCAAAATTGGCCTGCATCAAATTGGCAAAAGTAATGCCCTTATAAATCTCTAGTAAAGTAGTACAACATGTACCCAGGGCCTTTAAATGTTTAGTTTGCATGCCATGCTCATTGTACCACCCACTTAAAAGTAGCCTTTTAAAACATGTCTAATTCTTGTCATTGCAGCCTGTGTGCAGTGTTAAACTGCCACTTCTACCTGACCAAATAAACATTTTGCCAACCTAAAAGTCCCTTTTTAATACATATATGTCACCCCTGAGGTAGGCCCTAAAATGCCCATGGGGCAGGGTACAGTGTATTTAAGAAGTTCTACATGCACTTTTATGTTTTACATGTCCTGGTAGTGAAAAACTACTGTGAGGCCTATCGCTCCTATAGGATAATATTGGGCTAGCTTATTATATTAAAAAACTGATACTTTTTGATTTGGAGCAAGTAGGAATGTCCTGTTTACGCTCAAAAGAATTGCGACTTAAAATCCTCCTTAATGGTAAAGAAGGATTTAGCATTTTCTTATCTGAACCATTTGGTGTCTGCGGACTGTATCCTTGGTCACACAACTAAGTATAGTTGGCAGTTGGCCATTGCATGTTTCTCCCAACCCAGGCCAAATGTTAGCAGAATGGGCTACCTTGCTAGGATTGGAGGGGCAGAGCTGTTCCCTGCCAAATTGCATGTCATTGGTGCTACCTACAGCATACTCACAAAGAACTGAACACTAGCATTTTGTTATCCCAGAACTTTTGGAGCCTGATCAGGGGAGGGAAAGAAATTCCAGTCCAGAAGTGGTAGGAAGTCTAGAAGTTTCTGTCACTTTAAAGCTGGCACCAGGTATATATTTTGGACCCTCATACCAATTCTTGAATCCACTGAAAGATGACCCTGTTGCCAGAGGACTGACCTGCAGCTTAAGGCCTGCCCTGCTCTCTGGGAAGTAAGACTTGACCTGCTCCCTTCAAACCAGGCTAATTAGAGAGACTCCAAGTGTCCATTGGCTGACCTCCTGTTCTGAACTACAGGGACACAACAAGCTCCAGAGGCCTCACTGTAACTGTCCAGCTGATCAGCTGCAACTAGACCTCCCTTAAACTGCAACTGGTGCTGCATTAGCCCTCCTGCTCTCTGATATATTGCCTCTCTGATGCCCAAGCAGTCCCTCTTCAGGTCATGGACCCCTGACCAGCATCAGAGTGCACTTCTCTGAAGAATTGGCTTCTTCGTGACTGCAAAGCGGCCCGTTTGCACTGAGATTTTGCCATTTACTATGACCACCAACGAGAAGCTCCTGTGAACCTGCATTTCATGCTTTAGTGTCCACCAGCAATGATGGGCAATGTGAGATCTGCACTTCAAGCTACAGCGACAATAGCCTGCAGTGACCGCCAACATAAAGGTTCAGCAACGACTGAGTTGGTCGTCAGGACCTTCACGCTACAGCGATGAGCGTCTGCAACACAAGGCCTTCTCTATGCACTACAGTGATGTCCATTCGCAATGCTCTTGTAAAAGTTACTCTTTCAGCAAGACTAACCTGGGCCCAATATCCGGCACGTGCTCAATCGCAGTTGGCCTGAGATTGTGACATTACCAGTCTAGCATGACCAGAATACCATGAGTGACACTTTGTCGGTTTAGGTGCTATACTTAGCAAAATCCTATAAAATGCATATCTCCGGTTCTACTAATTGGATTTTTGTTATTTTGTTCTTAAATTATGTTTTTTTATTTCACTTCGATTTTTCAAAATTAGTTTGGAATTTTTCTTATCTGGTGTTTTCACTCTAGTACACTTGTGTGCTGCATAAATACTTTACACAATGCCTCTAAGTTAAGTCTGACTGCTTTTGTGCCATTGAACATCAATAACAACAACGAACAGGACCTCTGGGCAAAACTCCTGCACAACATCAAGAATAATGCCAGTGATCGCTTCTGGAAAACAGTAAACACGATCATACACCCACACCATTGGGGTCTCACTTCCTTTTTATTAGAGGAAACATGGGCAAGCTACCTAAACTTTCACTTCAACAGTCAAAGTAACAATCAAAACACGCCGGTGCAGACCAAAGCAGCCAAGGATGTGGACAACACTATCAATTGGAGAAGGGAAAGTGGCAGCAGCCTTACTGAAAGATCTGCCGCAGCTTTACGTCCAAGGGCAATTGCCACACTCAAGCCTGCCGGTGAAAAGCATCACAGGGAAGAATGTTTTCCTGCCACTGAACAGCTTACAAGTAAACAACAGATCAGGAAGGGCAGAAAGGAGGGCGCGCCGGGTCCGAACGGAATCCCACCAGCAGTTTTTAAAGAAAAGCCGGATGATTGGGCAGAAATACTCCATCCACTATTTCTGGAAGTAAGACATCTGGGTATAATTCCAGAATCTTGGAAAGGCTCAATAATCATTCCAATCCACAAAAGCGGCAGCAAGATCTTACCAGCCAATTATCGGTTAGGAGCCCTGATCGATAATGAAGCCAAATATTTTGCGGGAACACTGCTGGAGGAATTGACTACCTGGGTGGAAAATAACAAAATAATCCCAATAAACCAGACAGGATTCCGAAAAAACTCCGGTACAATATCCAATATCATGGCAATTTCATTGATAATGGACACGGCAAAAATGAGGAAAACGCAGCTGCATGTCTGTTTCATTGACTTCAGCGCCGAGTTTGTTAACGTGGAAAGATCCAAAATGTGGTCTAAGTTAGCCAGTTGGGGCATCCCAAACAACCTTTTATCAATGATAATGCTCCTAGATACCGATACCTAGGTTAAAGGCAAAATGGGTTCAGGGACCCATCTCTCAAGAAAAGTTAAAACATCCAAAGGTCTTAAACAGGGCTGCGTGCTGGCCGCCATGCTATTCAACTTATTTATGGCGGACTTAACCCACACACCTAATAACTGCAATTCACATGCACCCAGACTAGGGGGCACTTCACTATCCAATCTACTAGATGCTGATGACGTAGTCCTACTCAGCCACACGGCGGTTGGCTTGCAATATCTCCTCAACTGTCTGCAGGTCTACGTAGAAGAAAATAGTCTCTCAATAAATGTAAAAAAAAAACAGGACCATGACAATCAATAGCAAACGAAAAAAGAGCTACCTATGGTATCTGGGCGACAAACACATTGAATCAGCGGAGGCTTATAAGTATTTGGGAGTCTATATAGACAAAGAAGGATCATTCAGCTGTCAACAAGAAGAGATCAAAAGGAAAGGGATGATCCTTGCATTGACCATGAAAGGTTTATCAGCTAAACTACTTGGCCCCACCCTGAGCCCCCTCTTAGTGGTAGCACGGGCTAAAATCCTACCTTCTATTACCTATGGTAGCGAAGCACTTCGAGGGAGAGTTAGCAATCTTCTGGACAAAACGCTTGTAAAAGCATTAGAACAATGTTTAGCCTCCCGTCCTATACCTCACGGGTGCAAATTCGACTGGAGTTCGGTCTGATAAAGCAAACCTGGGCCAGCTACGGAGCATTCATCAATTGCTGGCACAAGACCAGGACATCAAATCTCAATACACTAAACCACCTCCTGTGGCAAGATATTCAACAGAGGGTGAGTTCGCCAGCAAGACTGTACCTTCAGGAGGCACTGACAAACACAGGCCTTTCGCCCTTATGGGACACACACTGTCACCATGCAGCTTTCAAACAAATGGTGTGGAAGACGCTGAAAATAAACTCACTGCTGGAGGAGAAAGCGGCTTTTTCTGTCAGAGCGCACGCTTGGATGACTCTGAATTCATACAAGATCCTAGCCCCTGCACTGAAATTAAAATTTCTAAAGTTCTGTCTCCGAGCGCTACCAACTACGCAGCACCTCCCTCCCTGGAAAAGGGTGCAGACCTTCACACTATGCAGCCTGTGCAAAAACGGCCAGGCGGACATTATACTTACCATTTGCACTTGCAAGGAGAGGGATTCGGACAAGGAGACAAGCAGTTTTGGCATGTTTCGACCCCGCATCGCCACAATTGAACACTAGACTAGTCAGATTCCTTGAAGCGGTTCGGGCAAAAATGCCAAACTGACTCTAAAGCTGCAGGGTATTGGAACATTGGGCTTCAAATATTACTAGGGGGATGACTAATTGTCATAGTTGACCGCATTATTCTCATAGGTGGCTCCTGCATGGCTAAATCTGCATTTTAAAACTGTAAAGCTAATGAAGCTTTGTCAATATCATGACACTTACGATGGTGCTCGAATATTTTAAATACGGTTTTATTTTGTATGTATTACAAAGGTTTTAAGTAACTCTGCAAATAAAGAATTTGTACCCTTTGCTTTTGTGCCAAGCTACTAGAGGTTTAGGCACGGGATAATTTATTGACTTTTATGGTTCAATTTTACAGGGATTGTGGTTTCTGCTTGAGAAGGGTTCTCCCCCTAAACTAAAAACCCAATGTCCTGCACAAAGCTCTTCTTTAAGAAACCTTTCTTCTAGGTTAAACACGTACAGAGAAATTCTTCAAGTAGTTCCCCCATCATAAGGAGTAAGTGCCTGATTCACAAAGGTAGCTTGCAATCTGGAGTAATTTAGCCCTTAGAATAAGTTTACTACTTTTTGTTTATTCGTAAAATGCAGGTGTAATTTAGTTCTAAAAGAAACAGTAGTAGGCCCAGCACCACTCTGGAGCTGCAACACCCTGCCATAGAAACAAATTGAGCTTGGACATTAACATAATACCTCATAGGTATTAATGCTAAATTGAATTACATTACCAAAAATTCTAAAAATGTAAATACATACAATGTATAATAGATAATATATTCACATATTAAATAATTATTATTACATTCTTAAATATTTTAATACCTAGTTTGAATTTCATAATGATTGCAATTGTTTTTCCCATCACCTTTTTATGCTACGTGTAATGCCATAAGTGGTCATGGGTATGCCGAGATGTGTGTCCCCTGCTCACTATTCCACTGGAACCAAGTTACATCTGACTGAAGAACCCCTAATATGGTGAAACTGGTCTTGGGTTGCTAGTGCACTGTTCATGAAGGACCTTGCCTAGCAATTCTGGATGTACTTTTCCTAATTGAGCAGAGTCAAGACTGATTTGCACATGATTGGGTCCAAACTGAGGTGACATGGTGTGAAAAATAACAATGGTTTGAAATGCAACCCCAAGTGAATGCTAGTGGTTAGACTTATTGCAAGCATTCCTCACATTATTTATGTGTTTCAGGGAAAAAGATGGATATTTGTCTAGATATTTTATGTGAAAAAAGGTTATGATGAATTATGCAGAAAGTGCATCAAACTTAAAAATAGGCTCCGCATTGGGGTGGAACTGCCCTGGGACGGCTCCTCCGCAATGGCAGAGGATCTTTGCCCCACTGGTCAGTCAGTGGTCAAGCGAAAAATAAAATGACCACTGACTGACTGAGCCGATACCAGCAGTGTAGAGAGGGGCTGGGCATAGCAGGGAGGAGTGGCAGGTGTATTGTAAGTGCACATGTCTGTTTAACCGGCAGTCTTTGGCAGGTCAAGCAGACAGGCACATTTAGGTTTCTCCAACCCGACTGTGTTGCACAGTCAGTTGGTGCCACATCATAGGCTCCTAGGTATTGTCTAAGTGGCAAACCACACCGCTCAGACACCCTGGCATTGCTCTAATGCTAGGTATAGCATGAGAGCAGGACTGAGATTGGGTGGAAAACCTTTGCTACAGTGAAAGCTGGGAGGAGATCTGGAGAAGAGAACGGTGGCGGCCGCATCATCAGGTAAGTTTATTTAAAATCAGTGGGGCAGATTTACAAGCCCCTTGCGTCACTGTTACGCTGCGTCACTTTTGTGACGCAAAGGCGGCGTAAGCAATGTGCCACTATGCGACATATTTACAATGTGACGCATCTAGTGAGATGCGTCACGTTGTAAAGGCCTGCGCTACATTATACCTGCATCAGGTATAATGTATGCAGAGTGGGCATTCCGTCGCAAGGAAGCCCCGTAAAAGTGACGCAGTGAAATCTACAAGATTTCACTGAGTCACTTTTACGACCCTGCTGCGTCAAAACCTTACGCATGCTTGTAGCAGACGTAAGGAGTGACGCAGCACAGCAAGTATAGGGCTCCCCTGAGCAGTGCTGGAGTTGCGTCACGCTTGCGACACAACTCCAGCACTGCATCATCTTTACGCTGTCAGATGCGTCACACATCTGCCTATCCGTGCGCCATGGTGCGCTGCATTGTACGGTCAGTTTTGCGTGACGCATCTTTCTTGGCGCATCCCTGCTGATTTGCGGGGATGCGCCAGTAGTTGTAAATCTGCCCCAGTATTTCCCCTAATCTCTTGTCTCACCCTCCCCCATTTAGTATTGCAGCAGCCGCCCCTGGAAAAGCAGCTAAGGGGTTAGATTTTTAAAAATTCCTATCTCCATTTTCCCTTGCCCTTTTTTAATGTTAGTGTCTTTTAGCTCATTAAATTTGTGTCTATTCTTTCAAATAGATTTAGGAATGCATTGTATTGTGCTCTTTACTTTAATATTGCTCGTACTGCTTGAACTTACCATATCTTTTCAGGGGATTGCTTACTGCTTGACCCATAGGTACCTGGGATTGAGTAGAAATTCTCTCAAAACTGTGTTTTGTTCTAATCTGATTGTGTTTAATACATTGTTAGGGATCTCGTCCACCCAAATTAATAACCTTATGTCTGTACCTCTTCTTCCAATGTGGATGTTCAAGTATAGACATTGGAATTCACAGCAGAGTGAGTAGTAAAATAAGACTTACGCCCTAGTTGCTTGTGAACCTTTGCCACAAATACCTGCAGAGGAGGTCGAAGGAAGTAATGACTGACGCCGTTGTTGCTGCGATGAGCCTCAAGCGCTCCTAATAACTCCGTGAGCCAGGACTAGGCTCACCATCGCCCACCATTCACCATTCACCACGCTCCAACTCGACAGCGATTCGGGATATGCAAATCGGCAGAGTATTCACCTTTATAAAGCATCGCAGTGTCCCTTAGTTCAGTTCAGTTTAGAGCTGATTCCAGTCCAGGTTTTGCAGGTTTTGCAACAAGCCCAGGAGCACGGCAGGAGTACCGGTACTGGCTGAGTGCAACGAGAACAGTGAGAGCGTTAGAACACCACTCTGCCCGGACTTGGATTAAAGATCACTACAGAGGTTGCATCCCAGAGGGTATACCTGCAGCCAACTCCCAAAAAAAAAAACATTACAGACAATCAGATTGTGACAGCCACTGTGAGGGATTTGCGGTTCTGGTCGTGGCTGCAGGGCAGTGTGAACAGTGATACCGAGCACGGGCTGAGGCTTGGCCCAGAGTTCCTAACTACCTGATTCACGTGATTTGTCACTGTGCCAGCGCTCCACCCCCTGCGAGAGTAGAGGCACAAGGAGGATAAGTACCGATTACAGAAGCGGCAGTACCGGGCGCTGAACTGGAAGGGTAAGCCCACTTAAAAATATTACTACAATAAAGCTAACATTAAAAACTCACCAGAAAAATCGTAACCTGCACGTTCTAGAACACACCTGAAAATTGCACTTACTGCCAATCGCCACTCATTGCCATTGCCACGCCACGCAATCTTTGTCACGTTTCTTCCTGACGGCAGCTGCACCAGTCTCGATGTGTGTTGTATTCCTGTAGGGAGTGGTACCACACGGCAGAAAAGGAGGGGGCAGACAGGCTTGGGAGGGCGTGTGGAGGGCGTGCGGAATATGACGAATATGAGGATTGTGCTACAGGCTGAGGAGGGTCAATTCTAGTGTTGCCTCAGATTGAATGTGACAGTCCCAAGGAGAGTCCCAAGGATAAACACACAAAAAAAAAACAGTGATATAATAGTCAACAAAATGAGATCAGGGAAGGAAAGGACTGTAGGTACAGCAACAAAACGCACAAAAAGAATGCAGCAGTCTTCAGTATCAAAAAAAGTAAAAACCAATGCACAGGGGCTAACCAATCTCTTATATCCCCGATTGCGCGGATGTTTGAGAAACCTGGTAAAATTCCAGACAAGTTCCAATTTGCAAAGGATCCAACAGGAGCCTTTTTTTTGTCAATGAAATTGGAAGTAATAAAAGACAACCTACAGTCACCCATGAAACCTATGTGCGGTGAAACACATAACATGCTACAAGCTAGTAACCAAGTGGAACAACCTGAGCAATCAGAGCAATTTTGTAATAAAAAACACCTCGCAAACTCAGACACACTAATTGGAGACCACTTCCAACGGACAACACAGCAAGTGCCCTTAACAGAGTTACAAAACTGCAATATAAAGTCTGAGTTTGAAAGAATCGAAAATGTAAATCTAAACAAAACTCAAATACAAGTACTGGAAACTAACCAATACGGTTATGATGATGCAACAGACCAGAAGGCCCAAAGTTGCCCGATTGAAGTGAATGTTAAAATCAATAAATGTTCGTGTGTGCCCCTCGAACAAGGGGAAACACCCCTAACTCAACATGGGGTATACCTTGAATGTACTTACAGGCCTGAGGAACAAACTGATACATCACTAAAAGAATCCAAAACTTTGGGGGAATTCTTTGAAGGACCGCAGGAAAACATTGACTTGGCCTCATTCACTACTCCAAACCATACTGATAAAAAAATGGCAGATCAAAACAAATCTGGGGATAATAAACAAACTAAATCGGAAATGGCTCACACTCCAGTAACGGGAAAAAAACATCAAGAAGCGTCAATAACCTGTGATATTTTTTACCAAACATCGTCCCTTACCCTTGAGGCACTTCAGTACCAATCAAACAAAATGGACATTCAAATTGATCTTCTAAAAATTATGGCAAATAATGTAGTGGGAATCAACAACAAACTTGCCCAACTAAATGACTTGATAATCAGAGCTCAAAAAGAAAATGAAAAAACGGCCTCCGATTCTATCTATGTACCTATTATGGATAAACTAGCAGTACTACCGGCAGTTTTAACCAGCATAATAGAAGATACTAAAAGAAACATCAAAGTCAAACAGCTGGAAGCTACGACGAATATTACCCCTACGAAGCAAGAGGAATCAAACAAAACTGGGAATGGTTTTTATATCCCTAAAGGGACAGAATCAAAAGAATCATTCAAACTTCCAGATAAAAGAATTATTTCACCGGTCCACCAAATCACGGAGTTATCAGAGAACGAAGTTACATCTGTAGTTAACCATGAGGATCAAAGCCATAATCAAACTGACTCAGACGGATTCACAACCATGACAAAAAGACAAAAGAAAAAACTTCGTAAAGCAAGAAAAAAAGATAAACTGAAACCAAATCCTACACTCAAGACAGACAATAATCAGATACCACCAACCACTGAAGATACACTGAAAGGTAGAAATAACTACTTTCCAATCTTTGAAAAAAAATCAACAAAGGATCCAATACATCCAATATGCGAGCTAGTAAATGAAACACAAATGCTTAAGAGAAACGACAACGGAGTAACAGAAGGACAAAGTGGTAATGATTCACTAGATAAACCGTGTCAGATAAGAAAACCGGATACAATTCTTAAAAAAGTTGAAAGTGACCCAAGTAATTGTAATTCAGACAAAATGAACAGAAACAGTCTAGCAAATACACTTCAAATAATAACTCCTCACCAAATACATGGGACTGCTGTGGAAAAAAAAGAGAAGGATTGGGCCCTTACTGTGTCAAAGGCAGCAAATGGTCCCACAAATACATCGGAATGGGACCATTTACAAATTAAAAGTAGGGAAGGAAAAAAGTCAATTATCTATATAACCAAGCAACCTGAGAATAAAAATGTCCCTACTGTACAAAGCCCAATAAATAGTGAAAAAATTATATTCACACCTCAATTTCAATCCAGGGATAGGCAAGATATACTTAACAGGGGGAATTTACTTAGACTCTTCAAATCAATACAGGCACTAACCAATATCGACAGTGATGATATTATCTCTGTCGAATTTTTGGAGGGGAAACACAATAACAAAACCGCAACACTAATAACACTAAGGTCCCCAATAACAGCTGACCAGATTATAAATGAGCAAACAACATTTAAATCCTGGGGCATACTACTCACCAAAAAACTACCAGAGGTCTACCCCACTCCATTCATTGGAGAGGAAACAACACCAAAACAGAAAAAGGTAGACACACAGACTACTTCAGTTCTAAAAAATGCTCTTGGTAGGTCCCCGACAAAAAATATAAGCACCATACCACAAAATACCATAACTAGAAATTTTGAAATAAATGAAAATTGGGTAACTATGGCACTCCACAGTAACCAGAAACAATGATATGGTACCTTATCACAAATCGGAGACAAAAGTAATGACAGTGAAATAATAAGAGTATGCTCATGGAACATAAATGGTCTGAGAGCTAAGATCTTAAATGCTCAGATTGACTCTATAGCGGGAAACCCCCACATCATAGTATTACAAGAAACCTGTGAAACTAACCCTTTTATGCTACATGGATGTGCTGGCTATTATGAGCACGCAAAAAAAGAGCGAAAGTTCGGACGAGCTAGTGGAGTACAGGCAATATTTATTTCCAATACACTACAAGTACAGCATGAACAAGTGATAGTAGACAGCAATAATATTTTGATAGTCAAACTAATTTATAAAAAATCTACACAAAACCCTAAAACATTATATCTGATTACAGTATATATTTTGCCTACAAATCAGAGCAGGGAGGAAACTTGTAGAACCCTGAACAATGCCCTTATCAATATAATGATAGAGGATCCCCTAGCAGATTTCATGATAACTGGGGACTTTAATTTAAATCTTATGTCATCCCACACAAGAGACGACTTAATACAATCCCAAAACCATCAATGGCTAATTCCTGAGCAAAATCTAGGGATACACAATAATGCCGATGAAAATAGAAAGGGAAAGAAACTATTAATGGACATTGAAGCAGTGGGACTTCGAATACTTAATGGTAGAATAAAAACAGACATTCCACCATTAAATAGTTACTTTGGGCATAACGGATGTTCAAGGATCGATTACACCATGACCTCGTTGCATATGTTCGACAATATTATCTCATACCAACTTAAGAAAGTTGACGATAGCGATCATGCTCAACAAATAATCATAATGAACATCGGACTAAATAGAAATAAGGAGTACCAATCCGTCCACGGGCATATTGGCACAACAAATTACAAAAAACTGTTTTGGAACGTGGAAAACAAAGAAATAATGAATGACGAAGTGGAAAGGATTTTGGAAATACGCTTTCAGGATACAGGAACAAAAACAGTGATAGAGCAATGGGAATACTTCACGGGGAAGCTGACCACACCACAAACTAAAACAAATACTAAGAAGAATCAAAAATATAGAGAGCCACCTAGGGAAAATGAAAACCACTTACATCTGCCTTACACAATAAGGACATTGAAGAAAGAACGAAACAGGATTGTCAGGCTATTAAAGAAACCAGGGACAAATGCGGAAACTCTGATAAAACTAAAGTCATTGAATCAAAATCTGAAGAAACTAATATGGGGTGAGAAAAACCAAGCAAATCAAGCAATCTGGGCAAACGTTTTCCACGCTAGCAAGCAAAAGAACTCTAGAGAATTCTGGAAGATTATCAATAACCTTGCCAGACCTAACAAGCAGGTAATCTCATCGCCTCTAACTGAGGAGGAATGGGAGATCTTTCTGAGGAGACACTTAAATCAGGACATCTCACAGTCAAGACCCCTAGATAAGGTACATGCGTGCAAAAAAGATAAATCTCCTTTTAAGGATTCGCCAATAGTTATAGAAATTGAAGAAATAATCAAACTTATAAAAAAACAGAAAAATGGCGCTCCTGGACCAAATGGGAGACCGTTTGCTCTCTTTAGAGAAAAACCAGAACTATGGGCAACCATATTAGAGAAACTATACACAGAAGTCATTAGAACTGGAATTATCCCTAAATCATGGCGAGAATCTCTAATAACTCCAATTTTAAAAAAAGGAGACTGGGCTCGTGCAGAAAACTACAGACTGATTACTCTTCAAGACACCGATGCCAAGCTATTTGCAAGAATTTTGTTAACAAAATTATCAGAATGGGTGACGGAAACGAAGAAATTGCCTTAAACCAAACAGGCTTTATTCAAGGCCTAGGAACAACAACAAACATAATGGTTCTTGCATTATTAATGGATAAATCAATCAGACTCAAACAACCCCTGTACCTATGTTTTATAGACTTTAAATCAGCATTTGATTGTGTCAAAAGAGACCTTCTGTGGAATAAACTGGAAAAAATGAATATCCCACGCCCCCTTCTCAAGCTGATTCGCCATGGGTAAGTGTGAGAATGGGGGACGGACGAATGCTATCAAAGGAGTTACCAGCAAAGGAAGGCCTGAAAACAAGGCTGTGTTTTAGCCCCTCTACTTTTTAATCTGTTTCTTGCGGACCGAACGGGAATATTGGATGACGAGAATGCGCATCCCCCGAAACTAGCAGACAAGCGCCTAACGAATTTATTGTATGCGGACGACGTCATATTATTGAGCCATACTAAAGTGGGACTGCAGCGTCTAATCAGGAGGACTCAAACATACTCGAAAGAGAATGGGATGGTCATAAACGAGACTAAAACAAAGATTATGGTAGTGACCACAAACAACAAGAGAAGATATAAAAGTAAATGGATTATGGATACAAAGGAGCTGGAGCAAGTAGAGGTATATAAATACCTGGGTGTGCTATTTGATGTGAAGGGTAGCTATCAACTGCAAAAAAGTGAGACTCAAAGAAAAGCGAACTCACTAATTGCAGCATTTAGAATTGTGCAAAAGTCACTTCCCAGCCTAACATATGGTCCTCTGCTGAATGTAATTGCCGCAAAACTCCTACCGACCATAAAATATGGCAGTGAGGTGATAATGGGCAAGGATAGTGAAACCCTGAACAAGATCATAACCAGAACCTATTGAGCCGTATTCCATTTACCAGCAAATGCGTCCCCCGCCCAAGTAAGGCTGGAGTTTGGACTGACCAACCAGCAACATGCAAGGCAAGGCCACTTTATAAAAGTATGGAACCAAATAAAAAATGACCACCAAAATTAAATATCGCAACTCTTATGGAGAGAAATAAATAAGGATACAAATTCTACTGTGTGGATCTACCTATGGGAGGCAATAAAGGAATTTGCGATCACGCCAATATGGGAAAACAATATAATCAAGTCATCGTTCAAGAAAATAATTAATAAAACTGCAAGCCATCTATCCATCTTAAACGATAAAGCTATCCTCAACAAAAGAAAACACGCATGGACGATAATTAATGGATACAAACGAAGGAAATCCAACAATACCTGGTAACACCATGGACAGAAAAAAACACACAGGTCCTCCTCAAAGCCAGATTTGGAACTATGCCAGGCCTATGTCACCTTCCCCCGTGGGAGAGACCGAAAACGCAAAAGAAATGCAGACTGTGTGACAACGGTGAGGAAGATATGCTTCATCTTCTCTGTATCTGTCCCACGCTTTTACAGGAGAGGAAATCGATATTAAAGTTTCCCTTCAAAGTACGTGGCATAAGGACATGTAGACAGGCCTTGATCAATTGCATGAACCCGAATGACATTATTTTAAACGCGATCTTTGTAAAGTTTTTAATGATAGTTAAAAACAAATTAGATGTAATGCCTATTGTAGATATTTAATTACTTACAAAATGACATGTTTAGTGTTTTTATTCGAGAACACAGTTTTTAGTCTTTGTCTGAGATGTGTAATATTGTAAGATTTTAAATAATCATCACAATAAACGATTTACTTACCTGCAAGTTAGAAACTAAAGTTTGGGATGGAAGCTAAATATCGGAGTTTCAATGTTTGACTAATTCTGTAGAGAGTTCCCTCTATAGATTGTCCACAGTGTGCTGTGGCATTGTGGCAGGTGTGCTTAGTTTCTTTAATATCTGAAAGAATGTGCATTTTGGAACTGTTAGGTTCTCTAATACGTGAGACCATCTGCAGTTCTAAAGATGTTCGCTGGGCTTCGTCAAAGGTTGTTTAACTTTTAGGTTTTTTGATTTGATTATGAATTGATCAGTGACATTTTCAAATCTGTATGTGAAACTTAAGGTTCGATCAGTGGCAACATAGTCAATGCACTTATGTGTTGTTGTTTTATTGCAATAAAGGTGTCACTGTGCACCATAATGTTGCACTCTCTGTCTAAATACTCTCGTATGTTCTTGATGACTTCTTGGAATTTATCCAGTTCATAGTTGCTAGCTTCTTTTTTAATAGTAGGCAGATGTTCAAATATGAACTGCCCCTCAGACCTAGATGACGAACTTGAAATAATATTTTCCTCCCAGGACTAAAACGAAGACCATTGAGTTGAGAGTACTTATGTAAATAGTTATGAAAAAAATCATGCAGCACAGCAAGCCACCTTGCTGTGCTGCATGATAGGGAAAGGGCAGGAATGCACCATATTTAACATTATACGGTGCACTCCTGTCTTTTCCCTGCACTGCTGCACGCTGTGCTGCCTAGCGCCAATACAGGCACCCTTACACCTTGGCCCAAGGGTGCCTGCATTGTAAGCAGGACTTTTTTGTGCAGAAATGTGTAAATATCAATAGGTATTTGCGTCTAAACACCCACTCTTCACCCATGGAACACTGCGCAAAGTAACACAAAGCAGCAATTTGCGTTGCGTTACGTTACCCTAGATTTATCAAGTTATGCAGGGCCAAGCAAGATGGCCTTACATGGCTTGATAAATCTAACTTAAGAGTTGTGTTGCTCTGGGGGCGTGACTTGCACGCTGCGGTGACATGGCGGTCTGCACTTGAGCTCTGCGGTGAACAGGGTCCGTCGGAGCTTTTTAAGCTGATTACAGAAACCCCATATCCCGAGAGAGACGTCTATGCCTGCAGGAACACGCCGTGTGTTACTTACAATCTTTCTCCGTCCTTGACAGCTGGTGGAATGCTGTTTTTTTTCCGGCTGTTTACACTGCTCGGCACTTCTGATGGATGGCCGCCATCTTGCATTCCTGTGACGGAGATCGGAATTTCTCCTCAGCTGGCAGCGCGCTTGTCACACATTTGACAGAAATACGTCGGAACAGTCTCTGGTTGGTTATTCATGACTCTTTTCGTGACTTTTACGATGTTTCTAATCTCGTCATTGATTTTTTACCTTTTCAATAGTGCATTTTGACAGCGCTTTATTTTATTACGCAGTGGCTTATTTTGGAGGAGTTCTGCTATATCCTGTTTTTTCCTCGCATATATTTGGCAATATATTTTGCTTTGCCCTGTTGGTTGTGGAGGCGCTTTATTATTGTTTTTGACTGAGAATTTATTCGAGGGATGTGGGCTCCCTCCTACTCACCTTAATCTTTTGCTGTTCTTGGATACCTGCAGTGTGTGTTACTTTGTCGCTTTTTGGGTCTTTACCTTTATGGCTGAGAATATGGGCTTGCCCTCAACTGCCAAAGATACTAAAGCCTCTTTAAAGAGATTGAAACAACCATCTCCCACGCCTGAGTCTTCGCAGAAGGACACTGCGTCCACGCTAGAGACTATTTTGACGCGCTTGAATGATGTTCACGACATTGCACAGTCCACCAAAACAAACACGGATATGCTGCAAGTTGAGGTGTCTGCCATCAGGAATGACTTTAAGGCTCTCTCCCTTCGAGTCTCCGCCACAGAGACACGTATTAGTGGTGCAGAAGATGTTGTGCAGAAACAATCTAGATCTCTGGGCCAAATAGAACGTTCAATGGCGGCATTGAGGAGAGACTTCACTGAGCAAGAGGATCGTAATCGTAGATCCAATCTACGCATTTTTGGCCTTCCTGAGGAAGTTGAGAAAGAGGCTCCCTCTATGATTGATTTTATATCCAATTGGCTTCCTGCTACATTGCACATTTCTTTCCATAGAGATTTTGAGATAGAGAGGGCACATCGTGTCCCCACCTTCCGATCCAAATCGGCCTCACAACCGAGGGCTATAATTTTGGCACACATGAGGAAGGTTAGGAATATTTCCTGGAATGGCCATCGTATTTCCATTTCTCAAGACTTTGCCAGAGATACGGTGATAAGAAGGAAGGGCTTTCTAAACCTACGGAAGCGATTATCTGAGATGAATATCCCCTTTTCCTTCTCTGGTCCTTCAAAGTTTCGAATTACCTTCAAAGGCCGTTCTAGAATTTTCGATGAGCCTGCTGACCTGGCCTCTTTCTTGGACAATCAGATGGAGCTTCAGATGGAGCTTCAAATGGACGCTTCGCGTACTTCTAGTACTTCCGGCACTTGAGATGGATGTCCGTGCCGGATATGCATTTGTTCTCTCTCAGATCTCTTAAGTTTCTCTTTCTAGATCTGGGTGGTGGCATGATGGTCCACCGTTCTTACTGTTTCTCGGTGCTCTGATGTGTTCTGTTGTTTTCTGTTGACGTTGGCACTTAAATGTGCGTTGTGTTCTCCTCCTTCACTCGCTCTACTCTTCTTCCTTTTCTTCTGTTTTATTCGTTACACGTTTGAGATATTTCCTCAATTTTCTCTCTACTCTTCTAAGGGTCACTTGCTTTCTATATTGTTTCTATTGTGGTTGTTAGTTTTGTATTTGTCCTTTCTCTTGTTGCAGACGAATCTGTAACTGAGGCTTCGTTTACACCTGCCGCTCTTGTACCTGAGACAGTGCATGCTCACGTAATGGGTTTGCTCTTTTTAAGAGCTGTTTGGTTTGTCTCTTTCCTTGGAGTAGTGATGTTAGCGTACACAAATATTGTTCTTTTTATTTAGTCACTGAGTTTTTATACGATATTTTAATTTAATACGGTGGTGTGGTTCTTCTTCTTTTTCTTTGTTTTTTCTTTCCTGTTCCCCTTCCTCTTTATTCTATAAGTTGTCAATGTCTTGCTGTACTCTCTTTATGCCTTTCTGATTCTCTTTGTGGTCCTGACTATGCTTATTTCTTTCCTTATTGTATAATTTTACTAGATTTAATGATTATGTCAATAGGGCAGTTTACAGTTCTCTGGTATTTTACTGCATATTCAGTTATGTTTGCCATACTCTTCCATGAGTTTCTACTTTATACATCATATGCTTTCCATTTTTTACGTCAATTGATTGATTCATTGTTTTCTCTTGCTTTTTGCATGTTGCTTATAGGTTATATATCCATCTATATATTGTTCCCTGATAGGTATATTGTTTCTTCTGATATGCTTTATTTGCTCTCAACATGCCTTTATACCTATTCATTATATTGATATTTGCATGTTATACACAGGTTGTTCTCATAGTTTTTCATATTGATATGTTTTATAATCCTCTAATTAACTTTATTCCATAGTCATGTTTTCTCTCTTCCATATTAATTATACTTCGTCCTGATACACAGTGGGGTTGTAGATTGCTGATATCTATTTTATTTGCTCCTCATGACGGCTCTCCTGCTTGTCGTCCCACGTTCCCCCTAGTATGAATTTGGTCTTTTTCAGACCCCCTCTACTGGTTCTTCTCTTTCTTCTTTCTTCTTCTTCCTTTTCTCTTTTCTCTTTTCGGATTTCTCCAATGGTTTTTCCTTTTTGGACATTGTTGTTGGTTGCTTGGCTGTTTGTCTTCATGTGGGTTGCTTTTTGTCTATTATTTCTAGCTTATGTTATTGTTATTTATACTAGCCGATGCCTGGTTTGAATGTGTTGTCCCTTAATGTTAAGGGCTTAAATCATCCTGTGAAACGATCCAAGATCTTGGATTATTGCAAATCTCTCTCTTCAGATTTAGTCCTATTTCAGGAAACAAAAATATCTTCCAAAGAAGCATTATTCTTGAAGAAAGATTGGGTTTCAGATGTTGCTTGTTCTGACGCGTGTGGTAAAAGGAATGGAGTTATCACTTTGGTTTCCAGGAATTCAGGATTGTCTATAGTTTCTTCTGATCACGATTCTGAAGGTCGTTGGTTATTAACTAAATTGGCTGATGGTTCTTCTGATCTTTATGTTATGAACATCTACGCCCCTAATAAGGATGATCCGGCCTTTTGGAAATCAGTGGCCAAAAAATTGAATGACACGCCTCACTTTGGTAACCTTGTTGTTGGGGGAGATTTTAATTTGGTGATGGATCCCATTCTTGATAGGAATTCAGCTTTTCAATTTCGTCCTCCAAAATCCCATAAACAAATGCTTAATATGTGTTCCCTTTCTCATCTGCAAGACATATGGCGCCTTCATAATCCTACTGGTAGTGATTTTTCCTTCTTTTCTTCACCTCACTCTACCTTTTCTCGTATTGATTACTTACTAGTTCATTCTTCCCTTGTTCCTGCTTCCTCCTCTCCGATTATTCATCCTATTCTGATTTCTGATCATGCCGCGGTTACTTTTACTCTCTTGTCCTTTGCTCCCAAATCGAAAGCTAGATCTTGGAGGTTAAACACAGAACTTTTATATGACACTACCCAGGTTGATGAATTTTCTAGCGCGATTGACACTTTTTTTCTGGAGAATGAAGGATCAGTTTCCTCCTCGATTGTTCTCTGGGACTCGTTCAAATGTACTTTCCGAGGCCAGGCTATTAAATGTATGTCTCAAAGGAATGCTGATATTAAAAAAGAACTTGTGGATCTCGCTACCGACATTAAAAATCTGGAATCTTCCTTTCGTCACTCTAAAGATAAATCTTGCCTCCAGTCCATTAAGCTCCTAAAATACAAATACAACACTATAGTTACCAAGAGAGCTTATATTGGGGTTCAAGCTCAGAAATCCAAAAGGTTATTGTTAAAAAATAGAGCTGGAAAGATGCTTGCAGCTACGTTGAAATTCCAAGACTCTTCCTTTAAGTCTTCCCAAATCTCTTCGATTACTGATCGTCTTGGTGTTAAAAAATTTCAAACCGGGGAAATTCTTGAGGTTTTTCGTGATTTTTACAATAACCTGTACTCACCTTCTGATCAGGCCTCATTTGAACAATGTCAAGAGTTCTTAAAATCTGTTCCTATGAAATCGGTTTCTCGGGAAAATACTACTCTTTTGGGTGGCCCTATTACTACTGATGAAATTGCCTCCGCAATAAAGGCTATTCGTTCGGGGAAAGCTCCAGGGCCTGATGGTTACCCTATTCTATTTTATAAAACCTTTCTTCCTGTGATTGTTCCCAAGCTTCAGTCTGTGTTTGATGCTTTTATTCAGAATGGATCTGTCTCTGGTACTGCGGCAGATGCTACGATTGTGGTGATCCCTAAAGAGGGAAAAGACCATTCAGATCCCAAAAATTTTCGCCCCATTTCCCTTTTGAATATGGAAGCTAAGATCTTTGCTAAAATTTTGGCCAAGAGATTAGAATCCTTCATTCCTACATTGGTGCATTCCTCTCAAACCGGTTTCGTGAAAGGCCGTCTTGCACGTGACAATATTCGCACATTCTGTCACATTCTTGGAGCTGCCAAACGTTCTACTCTCCCAGCTGCGGCCTTGGCGCTTGATGCTGAAAAGGCCTTTGATAAGGTTTCTTGACCATTTCTGCGGGCTGTCTTATATGCACATAATCTTGGTGACTCCTTTATTAACATGGTCATGTCCTTTTACGCCCCGCCCAGAGCTAATATACGAGTGAATGGTGCTACGTCTTCTTTTTTTAATCTTCGCCAGGGCACCAGACAGGGATGTCCCTTATCCCCTCTTTTATTTTTGTTATCCATTGACCCTCTCCTTAGGTTGATTGAGCTGAATCCGGATATTAAAGGTTTTTCGTTTGGTCCTCACTGCATTAAAACTGCGGCATACGCAGTTGACGTCCTTATTTTTTCAGACGATATTGCCGTGGCTATACCTGCTATCTCGGATACGATTGCCCTTTTCTCAAAGGTTTCTGGATACACCTTAAATAAAGAGAAAACGGAGTTGTTTCCCTTGAATGCCTATTGCTTTCCCACACATATGGGTTCTGCTGGCTTCAAATGGCAGTCTAAACACTTAAAATACTTGGGTATTTATTTCTGTTCTACTTTATATGACACGATTGCCTATAATGAAAACCAGACTCTTCTTAAAATTCGCCGCCTTTTAGATACTTGGTCGCCGAAACACATTTCTTGGTGGGGTCGTCTTCAGACTCTTAAAATGATGATTACACCCATTGTTAACTTTGTATCCTCTATGCTTCCGGTGAAACTTTCAGATTCCTTTTTTCATGAAGTTGACGTTTTGACGTCTAAGTTTTTTTGGAATGATAAACGAGCGAGAATTGCTTATACATTTTTACGGAAGCCTTATGATATGGGAGGGGTTAATCTGCCTGACTGGGATAAATACCAAACGGCCTTTTTGGCTTCCCAAGGTGATCTTTGGTTTTCTTGTGTGTCTGGTTGATTGACGTCTTGTTTGTTTGGTTTTACTCATTACTTTTAAGGTTTATTCATTGGAAAATCCTTCTTTCCTTTTTCCCCTCTCTCTTCTCTGTATCCTCTTTTTTCCATCTGCTCCCTCTTATTCTCGCCTTTCTTCTTTCTTTTTCTGCTTCTTTCTTCTTCTGACTATGTCAGCTGATAGTGATACATTTGTAGATGGTTTGCATATAAGCTAAATTGATTGGTCTTCATGAATGCATATTTTTTATTTCTGGCAGAATACTTCTATTTATTATATAGGGATGCATTTCATATGAATTATTTTTGGAGTTCATCTTAGGATGGTCTGTTTGTTTGCTCTCAAATGTATCACTTTATTTATATTCTGTACCTTCATTTGTGTATTTATAACAATAAAATCTTTTGAAATAAAAAAAGAGTTGTGTTGCTCTTGAGCCCCATTGTGTGGCGCAAGAGCGACACAGATCTTTGATAAATATGCTCCTTAGTTGATTTAAAAGAGATAGGAGGACTTATATTTATGTGCACTTTGATTGTGAAAGCAAAGTGTTAAAATAATAATCAATAATAACATATGTTTCATAAACAGTTCTTTTAGAAAATGAGAGACAACTTCACTAAGGCTGCACTTTCAAGTAATAAATGTTAAATAAAACGTGCATGAACATACAGCTAAGGGGCTCCTACAGCAGTGTAAATCTGAGTTAGATATTCAATGTAATTATCCAAAAGGAATTTCTTGGGAAGAATCTGTAGCAAGTATTGAGGAGCTGAAGCACAATTGGGGAAATGCAAATAATTAGTCTGCATATCTTTGGGATTCGCAGCTAGTAAATTTCACTCTAAGAGACCTGATTATCAGTTTAGATGACAGAGTATAGTCTATTAGGGTGGCAGAGGAATTGTGACAGATTGTTGTCTGCCAAAATTTCGACATCATGGTGGGATCAATGGTGACTTCACCACCCTGATAGAAACCACTGTTCTGGCAGTTCTGTCCAAGGTAAAAAAAAAATGGGAGTTTGTTATTGAAAAACAACTAATGATCCATGCACTTTTCTTCTTAGGTGTGGGGGGTCGCTATTTGTTTTTTCTGCCCCTCACCACCAGATGTTACCTGGTAGACACACAAAAAAAGAATATCACACTGTCCTTCTTACCAGGCGTGTGGTGTACGCTCCATTGGGCCATTGAACGAATCATTCTGTCTATGGGTCCAGAGCAGCCTCTGACAGTAGAAAGCTGGTAGTCCTGCTGGCCAACCAGGACAGGTGGAGTGTTGGCTTGTCAGACAAGAAGTAACCTGAATGCAAAACTCTAAGTCTACCTCTAAGGATGCAATCACTGCGAAAACAATGACAATCACCGAAAGATACAAACTACTGAAAGTGCTCCAGTGAAGTTGCTAAAAGCACTGTGCATATCACTGAGACATGATCCTGGTGAGTCCACTATACCAAATCTTCAGGCTAACATAGAGCCCAGAGAATGGGAGAAACAACTACTGAAATCTGTAAACTGAAGGCGCATTAGCGTGTTAGTGTTCCCCTCAGAATTAAAGGCAGCAGGTGAAGAAGAACTGGCAGTAGTTTATCCTCCTAAGAAATCCAGGGCCATATTATCAAGAAAGGGCGATACATTATCGCCGCTTTTATCGGCAGGAAACTGCTGCTAAAGCAGCGATAATGGGCTTGATAATATGCCCGTCTGAATTCCCATAGAAGCCCAGGTTCTGGTGTTAACCTGGGCTTCTATGGGAATTCTCCGGTTCGCCTTATTGTGGTCATGTTGGTGAAATTTTTCCAACTAAATTTTCTCTATTTTGAGAAAATAATTCGGGATTTTTATTGTTGTGTTTTCACTCCTTAAATGTTTTGGTACTGCTAAATACTTTACATATTTTTCTTTAAGCTACCAGGAGTCCAGCCCAGGTTTGTTCATTGATCTGTTGAGTTGGTCCATACAGGAATGTGAACTTTTTACTTGAGAAGGGCTCTCACCTTCCCCAACTAATAACCCATTTTCAAAATGTCATGATATGGATAGTGTGGTAGAAAACATTTACTTTGTTAATTCTCCTTCAGACTTAGCACTCCCTCAATAAATCAAATGATTTTCTTCTTCATGTGAGGTTTTGCCAAACAGTGATAATTGGGATGGAGCTGGTCCCTCACATTCTGGGCTGCGGTACCACTACACCTGCTGCACTTTGTACACTAAGCATTTCTAGAAATGAAACAGTGAATATGTGTTTTTACTGTTCTGCTGGCTTAAGCATCAATGTATGAAGTATTCCCCCTTCTGTCTGTTTTTTTTCCACAGGATCAAGAGCGATAGAATTTGAATGTAAAAGGTGACATGTAACACCTTGTGTTTCACATTCATTTGAGTCATTGTTTGGCTCAGCAATAAGATAGTGTGTAGGATCCAATCGTACTGCCTTTGAGAGTATAATAGGATATGTTTTTCTTTTTCCCATAATTACGAATGATAACATAACCATCAAGATAAGAGTAGTGTGCCTGTCAGAATAAGATATGCAATGAGTCACATCTTCATATCTTCATTTGGCATCACAATTACAAAAAGATGACTTCACACTGCACTGGTATAGGCGTGGAAATAGATATGCTAATGCTTTATCATTAAGAGCTGTTTCTGTCACGTATCAGCTGCATTGTCAGTTGTACTGGTAGGTGAACATAAAATCAGGATGGATATTTAGGTCATTTGATAGATAACTGGGGCATGTCACAGCCTTCACCTGACACGATGGAAAATAATTTCAAGTGCACTTTTATTGGAAGCTTTCACCAAGAAGGGATATGCTAACTTCTAGCTCCGTAAGTAGGGAATGTCCAGCTAAAAATAATATACCTTATTCTGTTATTCAGACATAACATAACAGGTGTATTTGTAAAGCGCACAATTACCCAAAGGTGTCTTGGCGCTGAATAATAGATGCTTATTGTTACCCAACTCAATGGTACTCATTTTATCGAACTCAAATGGATGAAAGACTGAGTGGACCCGCTGGGATTTGAACCTGTGACCATGTGGTCGGACACAGGCCCCTGCAGTGGCTGCTTTAGTTCACTGAGCCACCAGACCCAGAAAGAGAGAACCCTGCTGCATGCTGAGAAATGCACAATTTGACAATGAACAGTCAAACTGTACATGTGCCAAAATACACATGCAATTAAGTTAAAACATTTATGTAGCACTGTCGTATAGCCAGTCTGTCTCTATGTGAGACATTATTCATTAGAAAATATGTACAAATCATGCAAATTTCATTGCCCAGAACATTTGACCTTCAACATTTGTGTTTTTAATGTGTTTTAAAATTTGCATTGAACAATGTTAGCCTAAGTTGTAAGCTTCAGTCAGCTAACAAGCTAACGTTATGTTATGCTTGGCAATGTATTTCCATGTCCAAAATGAATTTTTGGGGCCTTCCTATTAAAACAAACCTCATTGTTTAGAACACCATGGGACATATTTATGAGAGGCAGGCGCTGCCGTTCCATCACTAATTTTGACACACCAACAGCACAGGCTGTACTCCACATCTACAAGTCGATGCATGTGGCCAAATGCTTGAGTTCTTGTAGGCTGACATCATAAAATCATTTGCCAGAACCGGCTGTGCCATGCAGAGACTAAAATATGCTAGGAAGGCATCCCCCATAAAATCCAGTGTAAATCACATGCAGTAATATTTATGGTTTTGTCAATGTGTGAAGCATTGTCACCAAGCATTGTATAGAGCTTGAAATACATCAAAATTCCTGTGCATCAGCTATCCAGGCATAGGAAATGACGTATTAACCGTGGTACCTAAAGACAAGCCATACAAAATGGTTTTGCAGGCTCAACACCATGGAGATGTTTATTCTGCCACTGGTAGTGTTGAGACCCCCACCACATAAGCAGTGCAGGAGAAGGGGAAGCATTTTTTTGCCACCGGACTTCCCTCAATGAACTCAGGCAGGATGAGGTCATGAAATACTACCGACTCAAAAGGGAGTCCATAATAGAACTGCTGAACCAAATAGTGCTAAGGCTTCATGCATCATCTGCCAAAGTGGCAGTAACATTGCAGCCATCTTATTTGCCATCCTACCCTCTGTCCTGGATGCCATAATCCACTTAACAGCCCAATACCTCCTCTTCCCCAAGAGACATCAACAACAGCTGGAGACCACGCAAGGCTTATATGCCATTGCTGGATTGCACAAATGTGCAACTGGTTTCCCCACAGCAACATAAAACCTGCACAGGAACCAGAAGAACACCTACTCTCTCAAGGTCCAGGCCATCATGGACAATGTGCAGACAAAATATCCAGGAAGTGTGCATGATGCCTACATCTTCAAGCACAGCATCATCAATGAGCACTTCCAGAATGGGTGAGATCGGAATGGCCTACTTGTTGGTAAGCAAATCTGAAGTACATAATAGACATAATAATAGTAGGAAAAATTTGACAAAATAGCCGTCTCTGTATCTGTCGATGAAGGGGTGTGCCTCATAAATCTGCCATGCATCATGGGGCACGTGTAATGCAAAGCGCCAGGAGCAACACAGGAAAAAGTATGCGAAAAGGCTATGCGTGGCATGCAATGTCAGTGTATGCACCAGACACATGTAAATGTCAATACTGGATAACGTGACTACAGCAGTACAAAACATACATATGACTCAGCAATACTGGCAGTCAACGTACAGACATACACGTAGGTTGATGGGCGCATTTACTGATGTATCCAATGTGCTGGCTCTCCTCTTCTGTGGAGTAAATAACCCAGATGAAAAGCATAACATTCAGGAATATGAAAGTCACTAAGTCAAACACAATGCTACCGACACCTTTCATACATCAGTCATCAACACAGAATACATTCCAACCTGGACAAGGCATCACAGTGTACTCAGGTTAGCAATCTCAACATGCCACAATAATGAGTAAACAAACGAGGCATAGAAGTGCACAGTCCTCTACAAGTTAGAATCATACCCATACATGTAAAAAACAATGTATTGTGTCTACTTTCGGAGTAGTCAGCCCCGTGTACAACATTAGTGTGTCCTACATAAAGATGGCAAAACACACAAGATGATGGATGGAATGTTGCACAATGGCAAAACATTCACCCCCAGTCAAGAATCTGGGTTTAATCCATCGTTATTTTGCTCATCATGCCACCCCAATTCAGACATGACCATATGCAAATCAGTCTTGACCCTGTGCCTCATGGAAACAGTCCAGCCCGAACTGTCAAGCCATGTCTTCCCTGGACCAGAATCAACCCCCTTTTGTACCACTTTGTTCGCCATAAGTTGGCAGGGTATGCTCAGACGTGAGCCCCTTGCTCACTTTGCCACTGGATTCAAGCAAGCCGGGCTGAAGACAGCTGAAATGCCAGAAACCGGTCCTCGGAAGCTTGTTTCCGGTCCAGTGAAGGCATGGCTTGGCAGTTCGGGCTGGACTGTTCCCATGAGGCACAGGGTCAGATTAATTTGCATATGGCCATGTCTGAACTGGGTTGGCAGAGTGGGCTAAAGAACGGTGATGGATTAAACCCAGATCTGTTGACTGGGTGTGAGTGTTTGAATGGTTCAGAGGCTCCGCCCATCACCACTCCCTTTTGTACTGCATAAAGATGGCCCGCATTGCAATACATATGTGTCAATCAAAGTGCACCATGACAACTTCTATGGCAAAAAAGAATAGCTGACGCCTGTCAATAAATAGCATAACAATCCATGTGACATTTTTGAACTGCACGAACTGTATGCACCAAAATCACATGTTAAAGTGAGTGAACTATAAAACGGCTGAGACAGTGTCATGTAGGCCACCAACATCAGAGGTTTTACTAGGACATATGTATGTGTGAGTGTGGCACATGTTGGCAATGTCATAAACTACCTAGGGAGGACATACAAGCCAAGCATCGTTTCAATAATCTGTCACTTCACACATGTAGTGAGTGCACATATCATAAAGTGATCAGGAATATCTCTAAATACTCATCACAGTAGGCAACAGGATAAACATGAATGTCAGGATGTAGAAGTGTACAATGTAGCAGGCCATATTCATCATTTGCTATTACATAGAACTTGAAGAGATATGTGTACACCTTTGACCAATTGTATAAGTAACAAATATTGCAAACTACTATACGAAATGTGCATGAGTCATTCAGTGCACATAACACACATGGACAGGAATGCAGCTGTAACAGAGAGCAAAAGCATTGACAGCTGTAATTTCTTTTGAGCTTTCAGCTGACCAAGGATATGGTATCCAGCCAAGGGTCATGACCCCAATTACGCATCCCGAGACTGAGCCAGAATGACAGTACAACCAGGCACTGGTCAAGACCAGTAACATTTGTTGTTCTAAAGTCCTGGTTCAGATGCCTGAACATGTCAGGTTGGAGATTGCTATACTCACCACCTACAGTCAGCAAGACCTTCCTAGTATGCGCCATTCTCCACAACATCTGTGTCTGGACAAATGTCCCATGAGACGTGGGCCATGATCAGCAGGACCCAATCGAGAATAAGGATGAGGATGGAGGAGGGATCCAAAATACAGTGGCTGGAGGTCGATGAAACACCCACATTGTACAGAATTTCTTCTATTAAAGTACATGTACTTTTATGGACAGAATGTCTGAACATAATCGAAAGGTTCAACATGGAAATAAATGTTTGTGTCCATTATTTGTGTTGGTATTCATGCCACAGTCCTATTAAATATCAACTCACCCACACCTCCTCAAAAAGAAGTAGGTCTCAAAATGTAATAATCATATTATCAGACCTGTTGAGCAACATGGGCCATGTGTCTCTTCTATCAATTGCACATATACAGAAACGCAATATGAAGCAATTCATGATACAGGCCAGGCATGCCATTTTTCATATTCCAAATTGATCATTACTCTCCCCTTGCACTTCCAGTGAAGAGCTGTACAGCTAGCAGTTTTGCTGTGTTATGTAGTAGCAAAGTGCAGAACAAAAAGCACTCAGTGATGTTAGGAACACAAACCACCAATTATAATACCTGAGAATAACCTCTCATTGTAGTGTGTCTCACCCATGTGTTACCATGCAGAATGACGGCATCTTCCTGGACTAATGTTGTAGCAGATATAATCAGAGATCATGAGTGGCTGTCATAGACAAAGGCTTAATGTCATGTAAATATGTAAAAGCTGTTACTTGTAAGGAATGCTTACATGCATGTGTGGCTTTCCACACAACACAGCACATGTGAAGTATTTCCTGGCTACATTGTCACATATACCACATCATGCTACAGTAGATAAAATACACATTTGTCATGCATGCTCAGCAACGCAGTGGGAAACAAAGGCCTGTAAAATATTATGAGCAGATTACATTGTATAGTGAGTGAATGGCCAGAGCAGTGGGACATTGGCTGGGTTATATGCAAACATCTGAACACCTGAAGGATACTGAGATGTAAAGAGTGTGATTTCACTCAGATCAAAAGTCAGACAAAAATGCATGTCCAAACACACAACTCATTTCACATGGTCAGATGGAGGGATACAATCTTAACTTTGCATGACAAGAGTTGTGTGCCTCTGGCCTGAGTGTACAAGTGATAGTTGACCGGATCACTAATATTGTATATACCCAAAGGTTAAATGCAAGTTGAGTGTGTGCCATTACCTATGCCTTTGCAAGGGAATGCAGTATCTTTGGACCAGGAGGCACACACAAAGGCCTGCCCTCAGAGTAGATGTGCTGCTATTAATGTTGACAGGAGTAAGACAGAGATCAGGTGTGAATAGCAGCATCATGTTAATGGAACATTACAAGTAAAATGGACTATTCAACCATATTTCACTGCAGTGATGACTAATGGCTTACTCACCAATTCAATAGGTCTGTTACTGTGTGGCACACTCGCTCCAGACCTACAGCACATTTTCTGATATATGTGTGCATGATCAAACCATGTGGCAAACACGTATGCCTCTGCAGGATATGTTATGTTATGTTAACTTTATTTTCTATAGCGCACGGCTACTCCAACGGAGTGTCCCGGCGCTTTATCATGGCAGCTCATATAAAAAACATAACAAACACAGACATTCAAAGACAACAGAACAGCACGACTAAAGAATAAAAAGCCAAGTTTTTAGGCCTCTTCTAAAAGACAACAGATTGGAGGTGGAGCGTAAGGCCAGTGGCAGAGTGTTCCAGAGCTGGGGCACCCTCAAGCCAAAACAGCGCCCCCCAATCCGGGCCTTCCTCACTCGGGGAACCACCGCAAGGGACAAAGAATTTGAGCGCAGTGCTCTGGTAGGACGATAAAAAACAAGCCTACGTTGGAGATATTTAGCTCCCAGACCAAAAAGCGCTTTATGGGCCAGGGTCAGTGCCTTGAAAATGATCCGCTTACGGATAGGCAGCCAATGGAGTGACTGTAAAAGACCGGACACTCTGGCTCGCCTGTGAAGGCCAAAAATGGCACACGCCGCGGAGTCCTGCACGACCTGCAATCGCTGCACCAGATAATCCGGGAGACCCAGATAAAGCACATTGGCATAATCCAATCTGGAGCCAACCAAAGCTTGCACCGTTATTTTCCTGTGCTCTTCAGTGAGCAGAGGAAGAAACTTCCGGAGCATCCTAAGGATGCCGAAGCATGAGCCCGTGAGGCCAAGAATCTGAGATATCATCGTCAGATTGTTGTCGATCTTAACTCCCAGGTTTTTGGCCACCTGGGATGCCTGAGCTGGGGGGAACATATCTGTGGGCCACCATGCCTGCCAATCAGGGTCCGCGGCACAACCAAAAAACAACACCTCCGACTTGTCAGAGTTACATTTAAGGCTGCTCCGCTGGAACCAGTTGAACACCGCCCCGAGACAATCCCGAATGCTCTCTCCATCAAAATCCTCACCTTTTCTACATGTGAAGAGAAGCTGGGTGTCATCGGCGTAAGAAACGATCTGGGCCCCATAGGACTCCGCCAATGCCGCCAGGGGGTCATAAAGATGTTAAAAAGAGTCGGGCTCAACACAGAGCCCTGCGGAACCCAGACTCCCAGTGGCGGCATCTCAGCAGAGCCCGAGGGGACCCAGACCGTTTGTCGATGGCCAGCTAGGAAAGATGTAAACCAGCTGAACACCGTCCCCCTCAGACCGATGTTATAGAGTCTGGCGAGGAGCCCCTCGTGGGGGACGGTGTCAAAGGCCGCCGACAGATCAAGCATGACAAGCATGGCTTTGCCTCCAGAATCTAGAACCTCCCTAATGGCCTCAGACACTTCTAAAAGCGCCGTCTCGGTACTCAAATTGGGCCGGAAGCCAGATTGAGAAGGGTGCAGCAAGTTGTTAGACTCAAGAAAAACGGATAGCACGCTATGAACGTGCTTTTCCGTAATTTTTGCCAGCGCTGGAAGCAGCAATATAGGCCTGTAATTGGCCAGCGCCTCAGGATCTAAACCCGGCTTTTTGAGGAGGGGGATCACCATTGCCCGCTTCCAGGCCTGCGGGACCATCCCCTCCCTCAAAGAACGGTTCAGAAGTGGGTTAATCAATGGGTTAACCACATCGGCCATCCTCGCCAAACATTTGGCCGGGCAGGGGTCTAACGGTGACCCTGATTTAAGGTTGACTAAAAGTGCCAAAGATGTGGGAAGAGAGATGGGCGGAAAGACAGACAGGGCAGAGTCAGGGGTAGGCAAGGAATCTAACCTTACCCCAGTGTTGGGATGGACTTCCACTGACCTCCCAGGAAAAGAGTCCTGGATCAATTTGATCTTATTGGTAAAGAACTGAGCGAGGTCACAGGCCCAAGACTCAGAGGGAACAGTTTGAGAAAGATTAGATAACATAACATAACAATGTTACTGACACATTCCAGGGTTGCCTGAGGTCGTCTGTTAGTAAATGCACATATTACTATCTGATGTGAATAGCTACCCACATGCAAAGGTCAAGGAACCCCTCTCTGGTGCAGAGTTATGCAATGCAGTGATTTGCTTGTTATATATAGTGGTATTCGTGATTAATTACACTTGTCTGGCCTACTCAGGCTGGACTTTTGATGCTTGCACTATAGGCAAACAGATTTGGTGAATATAGTGTCCAAGGTGCATTGTGCATGTGCCACACATATTCTTTCCCACTTAAAACATAGACAGCAGATGTGTCTGTACCACAACAATCCACTGTGGAAGTTGCCTAGTTTAGTGTGCAAAATTATCTCTGCTGGACATTCACAGATGTGATATTGGCCTAACACTGTACCTATCATATATATCCAGTTAATTGGTAAGCAGGATGTCACATACACTGTAAACTGACTGAACCTACCAGTGTCTGAGGATCCCTGAGTGTGTATTGCATCCGTAACACACCTTATGACAGGAATCCAGACAGATGGTCTGAATTTAGATGTTGTGCATATTAGGGAATAGAGTAGTGTACCTCATAGGCTAAGCAACACAATATATTTGACTGAAAAGAAGCATACTCCACAGCAACCTACATTCACCAACACATACAACAAACCACAAAAGGAACAAAATGTTTGAAATGTTACTACAAATCACAATGGTTATGTATTCTTCACATAGATATTTATTGTCACTAGATATTTCACCATTAATAAAGCAAAAACTCACACATAGGCACACTTTGACCACTGGAAATTCACACATCTGAAGATATTAAACTTGCCAGGTAAGAAAAAAGGAGCAAGGAAAGTTAGCCTAAGGTGTGTTTACCTACATTGCACAATTCATTAAAATGCACAGAAAACCTACAACCGATCCTTCTCTGGAATGGCCTGAAATATTTGTAACTCTCATCTTTCGGAGATTAAATGCCAACCATCCAGATCCCTCTTCAGGAAAGAAGTAAAAACGTTTCTATCCAACAAATTCCTCTCTTACTGAGGTCCTGGCCATTGCCTGTTCCCTGTTTAGACCGGACCTCAATTTGTCCCATGTCTCTTGGCATCTGTAACATGCCTGTGTCTTGGGCCTACACGTCTCTTGTAAATCAATGCATCACTGCTGTGGGGAAATCTGGGCATTGACTCTCCCCAACCGCACTCCACCACAACTACCTCAGATACTTTATGTACACTGTCTATTGTGTTGATTTTTTTATTTATTGTCGCTATGTATTTTTATTTATACTTTATGTAACTTGGGTACTTGCTGCTGTTCTTTTTACATATCCCAGTGTCTTTCATTTACTCATTTTCCCCATTACTATTTATTTTTACCTTCTCCCTATATACCTCATGCTATTGCTTTTGTGTTTACTCTGTAAAGCACTAAGGGCCAGATGTAGGAAGGCCTTTACCGATCGGTAACGGCCAAAAATCGGTATTTTTCGGCCGTTACCGACCGGTATTTAGCATTCGGCATGTAGGAGATCGAAAATCATCCGATTCGGTAAATTTACCGAATCGGTAAAGTTACCGAATCGGTAAAATACCGAATCGGAAATATTGCCGAATCGGTAAATTTACCGAATAGCAAAGGTTTGCGATTCGGTAAATTTACCGAATCGGTAATATTTACCGAATCGGTAAAATTACCGAATCGGTAAATTACCGAATCGGTAAATAAGAAGTGGAAAAAATGGATATTGAGATGTAGGGAAGCTCTGAAATACCGAATTTGCTTGAAATTCGGTATTTAAGAGTCGGTATTTACCATGGATTGGAATCAGGTGGTAAACAGGTGCAACCTATAAAAATGGACCCAAAATGCAATTCATCTTGCACAATGGCGGCATTTTATGTCATTGCAAGACGGCTACGGCTACAGGAGGAAGGGGAGAGGGAATGGCAGAGAGAGGAGCAGGTCTACAGGCAGAGGATAACCCTGTTCATGCTCACAGAGGCAGAGATACTCCAGAGGTACAGGTTGGCCCCAGACACCATCACTGACCTCATCAGGGACCTCCACCCACTGTTGGAGCACACTACCCCAAGGGCACACGCTATTCCTCCCCATGTGCAGGTGCTGTGCAGCCTACACCTGCTTGCCTCTGGGAGCTACCAGAGTGTGGTTGCTGTGGTAGGTGGGGTGACCCAGAGCAGTCTGTCAAGGTTTTTTCACAAATTCCTTGACGCCATGTTGCAGAGGATGGAGCTTTACGTTTCTTTTCCTGCCACCCATGCTGAACTGGTTCAAACCAAATCTGACTTCAACCAGATGGCTAGATTTCCCCATATCATCGGCTGCATTGATGGCACGCATATCCCCATTTGTCCGCCTGCTGCCACGGAATACATCTACAGGAATAGGAAGTCAACGCACACCATCAATGTGCAGGTGATTTGCAATGCAAAGTGCGCCATCACTGACCTAGTGGCAAAATACCCTGGGAGTACCCACGACTCCTACATATTTCAAAACAGCGGCATCTATGCACGGCTGGCTGCAGGAGAATTTGGTGAAGGATACCTCCTAGGTGAGACACAGTGTCAGACCCCCATCATACCAATTGCAGTAGGAAGTACATGTATGCATGTGAGTAATGTATTCCCTTTTCATTCCAGGAGACAGTGCATATGCCCTCCGCTCATTCATACTGACCCCCTACCTCAACGCCTCAACACCCAGACAGAGGAGGTATGACCGGGCCCACAAAAGCACAAGGAATGTAGTCGAACGGACCTATGGAATTTGGAAAAGCAGATTCAGATGCTTGCACAAGAGTGGAGGTGCAAGGCAGTATACCCCTATCACCTGCTGTAAGATAATTGCTGCCTGTGCCATGTTACACAACCTTGCAGTGAAGAAGGGCACTGAGGTGGAGTTGTCAGGCTACGAGGATCATGATGACGACAATGCTGTGCCAGAACCCCAACCTGCTGGAGTGTCAACACCAAGTGATGGCAGATGGCAGATACAGACGTGAGGAGATTACAGACAACTATTTCTGAGTGAGTAAAGAGACACAGACAGGTTGTGAATATGAAAAACGATTTTTAATGTTGCCACAACGTTAAAGCACTGATGTGGAACAAAAAATAAGTATTTGAATGTGGGGACTGCTAATGTCCCAGGTTGCCTCGCCCACACTGTCAATGTCATTTGCGGGCGCGCTTCGCAGAGCCACTGGGGTGTTGCTCACTCCCTTCAGCATGGCCTGCAGGCTCAGCTGAGCGCCTGGTGCTCCGGCGTGGCTCAACAACTGCGCTAGCCGGGCTGCTGCGGCTGCTGCTGTCGTCTGCCTCAGCCACGTCCAGGGCAGGATTCACAGCAGTATGGGAGATGATCATGGCCTCCAGGGCACTGGTGATCCTGCCCATGCCCCTGGTTACCTCCGCGGTGTTTTGCGTGAGGCTCTCCTGCATGTTGGTGCCCCTACGGCATTGCTGGGATGATGCCGTGGCCAGCCGGTTCATAGCCCTGTTGGGCACACGCGCATCCCTGCGCCTTGTGTGCTCCTGGGTATCCATTTTTGCGCACAGCTGGTTGATGGCGGTGGTCATGTGAAGCATTCCTGATGCAATGTCACTGTTGGTCTTTGCAACCTCCCTGTTGGTTTCCACTAAATCACTGATGCCCTTGGCCATGTCTCCCATTTGCTGATTTAGGATTCTGAATTGCCGGTGGCAGGCCTGAATCGCTTTCCCCTGCATGCGCTGGATGCGCACCATGCTCCCCTCAAGGCCACGGAACACAGTGCCCTCTCCAGGTGGACCTGCACTGCTGGGAGTGCGTTGGCGGCGGCGAGTGCTGCTGGACTGATGGGTGCACACCTGTGCAGTAGGAGTTACTACTATGGTTGCTGGAGCCTCACCCTCACCTCCCGCCATGACTCTCAGTGGGGACACATTTCTCCTCCTGGCTGGTGAGGTAGCAGGTGTTGTCAGGGACCGTGATGGGGAGTTCTTAGGTGAGAACACGAATGTGGGGGGTTGGGAAAGGTGTGGGGAGTGGGGAAACACAAGGGGACGAACAGTGTCATCCTCATGGGAGATGGTAGTGGCGTCTTCCTCCTCCTGCGAGGCATCTGCGGTGCTTGGCCCTGCCTCAACACTCTCCTCGCTCGCTGGTGCAGTTCCTTGTGATGCAGATGGTCCACTGCCTGATGTTGGCCCTAGGTATAAAGAAGCGTATGTACACTAAGTGATATTGTCTTACAGTCACTACAATAAATGCATTGCACATTTCACTTTCATTACTCTGATTGCCTTTCAATGCCTTGCTGTTTTTCAGTGCACTTACATGTGGTCCTACATTTGCTGACTACATTTCCCATAATACATTGCTCATGTATAGTGCTAGCAGTACTGGACTGGGGATGGCCTGTACACAAAGGCTAAAGGGTAGCAGTTTGCTTTGGGGTGTCATGCTGCGCAAGCCTCTTACCTTTTGTAGTAGCTCTGGCTGAGCTGTCCACATCTCCTACTCCCACAACACTGTCAGGCTCGATGGTTGAAGCCACCAGTTCCTCAAGGTCAGTCAGGGGGGACGCAGGGTTCCTGCCTCCACCGGTCACACCAGCCTGCTTGTGGATCTCTGCCATTTTATTTTTGGTGAGGCTCCTGAGGTCGTAAAATCTTTTCTTCAGGTCCTCTTGGCTCTTGCTGGTCACACCCACAGCATTCACCTTCTCCCCTATGGCAAGACACAGTTTTCTTTTGGCTGACTCTGCTACTGTGAGGGACAGCCTGCCATAAAGCTGTTTGTGGACCCTCACCACTTCCTCCACCAGTACCTGCAGCTCCATGCTACTGAACTTTAATTTTCGTTTTCTGTCAGCCTTCTGGCTCTCTGTGCTGCTTGCCATTATTACTCTCTTTCACTGCAAACAAATCTCTCCCTGCTGCTCTGTCTCTCTGCTCAGCTCTGACTGCCTCTCCAGAACCTTCTAATGAGTTGCAGCTGCCTGGGTAGCCACTTCCTGGTTGGGAGGGGGAGGGTGGTAGCACCTGATTGGCTGTTCTCATTAGTTTCACTTTTGCTTGCTTCCCGATTCGGTATTTACCGATTCGGTATTTACCGATTCGGTATTTACCGAATCGGTATTTGCCGATTCGGTATTTTCAATGCATTCCTATGGGCCTTTTGGCCCATAGGGTTGTATGGCCATTACCGATTCGGTAATTACTGATTCGGTATTTGCCGATTCGGTAATTACAGAAAGTCCGATACCGACTTTTACCGATTCGGTAAAAAATACCGATTTTTGACCTACATCTTATTTACCGATTTTTGAATACCGAATCGGTAAAATTCGGTATTTAAGAATCGGTAAATGACATTTACCTACATCTGGCCTTAAGTTGTCATGCACATTAGTGGTAAAATGACATGTTTGCACTCTACCTCAGTGGAAAACTATGCATCTACTCTTCCGTCACTCACATGTTCCTATATCAACTACCTTATACCTGTTGCGTTCACATGTCTCTCAGATTCTTCTTTTTTATAATGTTGCTAGGTATATTTTCTTTGGGAATTATGTAACTTGGATGCTTGTTTCTATTTTGTTTACATTTCCCACAGTACACTGCATACGCCTTTTTACATCAATATATATATATATCTATCAGTCCGTTTTTTTGCCGAGGCAGTATATCTCGCACACCCCCAGCTTTAAGAAAAAATGACCAAGGATCCGATCAAGTTTCTGTTATTTTATTATTCTGTAACAGCTCGTATCCAGCAAACTGCTCGACGCGTTTCGCGGCACCACGCTGCTTTCTCACGAGGCTTTAATGTTACATCTGCTGTTGTTCAACCCGTGTTTAAATAAAATGTGAGAACACAAAAAGAAAAGGGATTATTTTCGGCTACAGGAAGTCACCTGATCTAAGTGATTTCCTTCTCAAACCCGCTAGGCATTATGGTATGTGTAGTGCAACATATATAATTTCATTCTTTCAATGATCAATCTCGTGTCTAGTTTGTATTTGTAATTAGTGTATGGTATCTGATCAGCTACCGAGGCATACTCTCATGAACTGTCGCTCTATTGTTTATCACCCGCTTATTCCCAACAGTGGGTCTATGTATTTAAGTTTTTTACCCACCAGGGTAATTATACACTCTGGTCAACTATTTTCGTGTGGCAGATGTTCCCTCTCACTTTTTCCCTCCAGTGGGTCTATAAGTGCTTCAAGGAGTGTGCTCCAGTGTGTTGCTGTCACTAACGTACCTAGATGTTGTGTGTTTCTATTGTAGTTGAAAATGTGCACTGTAGTATAATTTCGACTAGCGGTATTATGAGTCCTAACAATTATTGTGTAGTGAAGAAACTATAACAAAAATTACTAAGAATTAATGAAAATATCTAAAACATTTTCGAGAGCAGTAATTCTCTTTGAGTCTTAAAAGATGTATATACATATGTAGGGTACATTTAATGGAACAAATATGGGCTAGAGGTGGTAATGAAGTTCCTCATCCTGGTTAAGACCGTTAGTGGTTAAAGTTCGAAAATTCAAAATGTGCTTTGATTCTTTCTGTCTCAAAGTCCTTTCGAGGTCACCACCACGTAGGTGGCCTGCCACTGTTTCAATGGCATAGAACTTCATTTCCTTCCAGTTACTGTTATGTTCTTTCTCCATATGTCTGGAAATGGCATTGCTTCGATCACAGTTCACTGTTGCCCTGACATGCTCAAGAATTCGTTTTTTTAGTTTGCACTTTGTGCTGCCTACATATTTTAGTGCACACTGGCATTCTATTATGTAGACAGCATATTGGCTCTTGCAATTGATCAGCTGTTGTATCTTCCAAGTTCTTTTGTTGGCCATCTGAATTTCTTTCTTATTGATGGCAATTGCACACACTTTACAGCCTGAGCATTTAAAAAACCCTTTTGGTTTTAGCCATGAGTCTGGTTTTTTTGGTATCTGAAAGTGGCTGTGGACCAATTTATCCCGCAAGTTTTTGGCTCTTTTATAGGTCACTTGTGGATGATCCTCTACAATTTTAGCTATTGTGTTATCCATATTTAGGACGTGCCAGTTCTTTCTTAAAATACGCATAACTTGTTTGTTGCTGGTTGAAAAAGTTGTTATTAGTCTTATTTTTTTGTCTTCCTCCACTCTCGAGGTCTTTTCTATAATTAACTCAGTTCTGTTTTTAGATTCCGTTCTCTGCAGGGCTGTGTCGATTATGCCTTGATTATACATTTTTTTTTATCTTGTTGCAGCATTTTGTCGATGCTTTACCCATTCTTCATTGCTTGAGCATATCCGTTTAATTCGAAGGAATTCCCCATAGGGGATATTTTTAATCAGGCTTGTTTGATGGAAGCACTGTGCATGAAGTACACAGTTTGTTGCCGTCACCTTGCGGTGTAAGGTCGTGTGTACCTCGTTGTTTTCTATATATATCTCCGTGTAAAGAAACACCACTCTTGTTTCACTGATCACATATGTAAACTTTAGATTGTAATCCGAACTGTTCAATATGTTGAAGTATTCCGTGAATTCCTAATTCGTGACATCCCAGACCAATAGCATGTCATAGATGTATCGTAGCCAAGTCATTGTTTTGTTTTGAAATTGTTCATTCTCACTTTTCCAAGCCCATTCTTGTTCCCAAAGGCCCATGGTTAGGCAGGCGTATGATGGACTAAAGGAAAAGCCCATCGCCGTCCCTTTAACTTGTTTGGAGATTTGGTCTCCGAACATAAAGGCATTCTGTTCTAAACACAGCTTGGTCATCTCCAACAACATTTTGTTGTGGTTTGTGTACTGTATGTCATGCTCAGCCAGCTGGTGTTTACATACTCTTAAGCCAATGTCATTTTGTATATTTGAATACAGCGAGACCACATCCATTGTGATCAATTTGTATGTGGATTGCCACGTGTCTCCTGAAGATGTCTTAATTGATCTCCCGTATCTTGAAGATAAGAGGTCAAGCCTTTTACATAGGGCAACAGGAATAAGTCTAGGAAATTTGCCATGGGCTCCAAGAGTGACTCTTTGGTCGAGATTATTGGCCTCCCTGGTGGTTTCGTGAGGTGTTTATGTACTTTTGGCAAAAAATATATAGTCGCCAGTTTGGGATGTGTGGTTTTCAGATATTTGATTTCATCGTCGTTCAGAAGATTATTGGTTAGCCAACCATCTAGTTTAGTATCTAGTTCCTCTTTCCATTTTGCTGTTGGATTGCTCCGGAGTTTTGCATAATATTCCTTGTTTTTAAGTTGTGAATATGCTTCCTTCATGTAAGCGTCTTTATCCAGAATGACAACATTGCCACCTTTGTCCGCCATTTTTATCTCTATAGTGATGTCTTCTTGTAAGTTGTTCAGGGCTTGTCGTTAACTGTTTGATAGATTGTTCTTCATTTTAGAATTGGGTATGTTATATAGATCCTTAATCACACATTCATGAAAGGCATCAATTTTGTTGCCCGGGGGTAGTTGGGGATAACATTTTGATGGTGGTCGCATTTTGCTACATCCTGCCCCTGTTTGTGTACAATATGTCTCAATGTTTCTTGTTACAAATTGAGGATCTTCATTTAGTTCCATTAAAGTAACAAAGCCTTCCGCATGTCTTGATGGTAAAGTCATTTCTGATTGTTGGATGTGACGTTGAAATTTTGCCATTTTTGAATTCTCAGTAAACAATTTTGCCAACTTGATTTTTCTCACGAATTTATGAAGATCAATTCGTGTCTCTGCCAGATCAATTTCATTGTTGGACAGAAATTTAAACCTCTTTTCAAGATATTTATTTCCCATTCTGTGAGCTTCTTTTTAGACAGATTTATTATCTCCAATTCCTGTTCCGTATCAATACTCCCGGTTTCAGGATCTCGGTCTTTATTTGTCATTAATTCCATTTCTGCCGCATACTCCGGGTCATTGTTCCCACTCGACCCTCTCCAAAACTCTTGCTTACACCTCCGCTTTCCTCTCCGAGTTGTTTTTTTCTGACATATCCTCGGCCTCTTCCTCGGCCTCTTTGTACTGGGGGCGGTCCCATCTTTTCACGGGGACTGCGACCTTCCTGGGGCAGTAATATGTAAAATGACCTTTCAGTCTCAGGGACCTGCCCCCCCTAGGGCTTTCAATGTTGGGAGGGGGTCGCGCTGCCGTCCTCTGGAGCCCTGATGGCCATGGGGACCACCACTTCCCAGGGCGGTTCCTACAGTGTCTCGGGGTGCCTACCCCCTGGACACTGCTGTTTGCTGTGGTAGGGCGGGAGCGTCGCTGTTCCCACTTTACCACAGCAAACCGCTTTGCTATTTGAAAGAGAGAGCAAGTTAATTTGTTCTCTCTTTCAAGTAGGAAAGCAGATTGGTTTTCGATAGAGAGAGTAGCATGTAACCTGCTCTCTGACAAAGCAATGCCGGCTCTCGAAGGATGCGGGTAGAATCGTGGGGGCATTGGGGCTAAAAAAACGGGCCATATTATCAAGCCTGGGCAATAAAATTATCGCCGCTTTATCGGCAGGAAACTGCTGATAAAGTGGCGATAATGGGCTTGATAATATGCTCTATGGAATTCCAATCGAAGCTCATGTTAGATGGGAAGGACATCTAACATGAGCTTCAATTGGAATTTCATAGAGCATATTATCAAGCCCATTATCACCACTTTATCGGCAGTTTCCTGGCGATAAAGCGGCGATAATTTTATCGGCCAGGCTTGATAATATGCCCCACAGTTCTTTTTGAGAAGTAACTTTACTGGTGAAAAAAAGAGCTATGGGCCATATTATCAAGGACTGGTGTTAAAATTATTGGCGTTTTATCGGCAGGAAACTGCCGATAAAACAGCGATAATGGGCTTGATAATACGCCCTTGTTAATTCCCATACAAGCCCATGTTTTGATGTTAACATGGGCTTCTATGGGAATGTTGCGTTAACTTTAAGTGTTATACTGTTTCCTTTCGTAGGGTGTGTAATGATTGAACTTCTCATAATAATATTGCAGTTGCTGCAGTTGTGACACGGTTGCGTGCCAGTGAATTTCTTCTGTGTTTGTTTCTCTATGGGTGATTTTAACAATTCTCCTATATTTTTTGACCTGGTATGGGCAAATAAAGGTTTGTTGATGAATGATTGTTTGAAATCTGGTTCTGCTTTCAGTAAAACCTATTTTTTTCTGATAATTCTTTTAAAGTGAGTACTCATGTTAGAAAATTTGCTGACACAAGTTCTGATCTCTGTAATCGTGTCTTAAGAAGGTCTTCTCTGGTCTTTAGTTGTGTTCTGCTTAATGCTTGTTTAAGGGTTCTTTCAGGATATCCTCTTTGTTCGAAGCGGGATAGCATTAGCTGTGTTTGTGTATTTTGTTGTTCGGGTTCCGAGACCACTCGCTTCACCCTTAACAATTGGGAGTACTGTAGATGTTGAAAGATGGATAGAGGATGAAAACTCTAGTTTCTCAAGATGTTGTTCCTGTCTGTTGGTTTTCGAAAAATGTTCATTGTGAACCCTGTCGATTTCTTCGTGATTTCCACATCCAAGAAATGGATGGTTTCTTCCTGAATCTCCAACGTGAATTGTATCCTCTCGTCCACTAGATTCAATTGAGTTATCTGATTGTGTAAGGATTCTTTGGATCCTTTCCAGATTACAAATATGTCGTCGATAAAACAAACATAAAGTTGGATGTTGGATTTCCACGGTTCTTTCTGCAGTATGTTGATTTCCTCAAATACGCTCATGTAAATATTGGCGTAGGCTGGCACAGCGCAATTACCCATCGAGGTCCCACTCTTCTGTAGATACCATTTGTTGTATGAAAAATAGCTATGCATTAACGTGAATTCTAATAGTTCCGTTAGGAATACTTGCATTTCTTGTCCATATTCACTGGACAGTAACACTTTTTCCACTGCTTCCAAACCCTGTTTGTGCGGTATAGATGTATACAATGTCTTTACATCGATGGTTGCCATGATGATGTTCTCGCTGTCTTCTACTCGTATGGTAGATAACTGATTGAGGAAATCTGTGGTGTTCTTTATGTAGGATTTCGTGGTTATGACGCTTTATTGTAAGTATTTATCCAGAAATTTCCCAACTGGCTCGTGAATGCTTCTTCTGGTTGATACGATAGGTGGACATGGAGGGGTTTGTAGATTTTTATGTACTTTGGGTACCATATAAAAATTGGGACTGACTGGGTTCTCTTGGGTCAGGTATTGCTTAACTTTACTTGTATTGTCCCGTTTTCTGTGGCTTTCTGTAGTATGATCTACAGGATGATTTTAATTTCTTGTGTAGGATTTGAGTCTAGTTGCATGTAAATGTTGTCATCCTCCAAATGGTTTTCTACTTGAGATTCATAGTATGATTTGTCAAAAAAATTGTCTGCCTTTTGGCATATTATTTGATCATTATTACTGATACTGTTTAGTATCCCATATTCCATCTTGGTCATGTTGAGATGTTTGCTTCTTTTTTGTGTATTCAATTTATGGATGTCTTGCTTTCATAGTTGCTCAAATAAATCTATGGTCTTATGACTTGTTGGAGCCATGTAGGTACTTATTGTTCTCAATCCTTTTAACTGATCCTCATCCTCCTGATGTGTGTTGGTTATAACGTTATCAAAGAAATGTCTCAATCTTATCTTCCTAGATAGTTTAAATAGACTGATTTCCAGTTCTAGGGTGTTGGTGTGTGCTCTGGGCACGTAGGATGTGCCTTTTTGAAGAGTTTGTATCTGTAATTTGCTTAGTGGACATTTCGAAATGTTTAAAACTAAATTGTGCTCCATGTTCAGTATTTGAACAAACTTTATTTACCTTACAGATGTTCCCTGATGAAGGCATAGAATATGCCGAAATGCATTGGGAATAAAATGGTGAAAGATAAAGATGTAAAGAAACATTGTAATTGAAGAAAGGATCATGGCATTTCGCAAGGAAATTAATTGATGTGAAGTCAAACATTGATAATAAAAAGCCATTTTTTCAAACGAAGGAGAAGCCATTTGTTTATTCAAACATAAAGACATTTTTAATAAGTTAAGCTGGATACACAGCACATCACCTAGTGCCCTGGGAGACAGTTCAAAAGGTCCTTTGAACTGCAACCAATAACCATTCAGCACACACTCCGGAGTGGGGAGTGATTCCTAGGAAAGCACAGAGAACCTCGAGAAGCGGTAAATTTAAACCAGGTGGTGCACGTCCATTACTAGTACCCCTGTGATTGACATTAAGTATGGGCTGAAAATTCGTTCCGCTCGCGGAATTTGGAATTTTTGGCAATTTCGCATTCCGCGAATCGCGTGAAATTGCCAAACAATCCGCGAGTTGGCGATTTTTTTTTGCTTGGTCGCGCTTCAGAAATACAATCTTGCGCGCGCGGCGTTGACTTACCGTGATTCTGAGTTTGGCGAGTTGTTTTCCTCCCAGTTTGCGTGCGCTGCGCCATTTTGGATCTGGCTGCGTGATCGCACGAGACTTTTCGACCTCGAGTAAGTCATGGAGTCCCACCATCTTGCACTGCGAGACTTTGAGAACGCAAATACATCATAAGGGCCCGCGATCACGCATCGCGAGAGTAAACAATTGCGAATACGTAGATGCGATGCGCAGCTGACATCCGGCAGGAGATTTGAAAAGCTTGCTTTCCCGAAATTGCAAAAATTGCAATTCTGCACAAGAAATATATCGCTGGCAGCATAAACCTTCTGAAAATAATGATTTGGATCAGAATAACTCCTCAGATTGACATTTGGCTGCACTTTTATTATGCAAGGAGTCCATTTTTGGGGGGTGGAAGGAAGGAAGTGCCCCAGAGTCTCCAACTTCCTGTTCCTGTCCAGCAGGCTCCTCCCAGTGCTTTGTTCATGTCCTGGTCACTTTTCATTTGGATCTGGAGCTGGAAGGATTACTCTTTGTGGCTGCTTCTGGATATTTGTATTTGAGGACTTTTTGTTTGGATCACTTTTGGATTTGAGATTTTACAAGTAAGTTGGTGTTGTTTGTTTGGGGCATTGCAGTTGCTGCAACTACAATTTATAAACTTTTTCACAACTTTTATATCCAGTAGGCCCAAGGTTAGTCATGGGTGCATGGTACAACTGTTTCTGTGAGTTTTGTTGAACTTAAATATAATTTACGGCATGGATGGCATGGAATTGAATAGCTCACTGTTATATGTGGAAGTTTTCTTTTTAATTTTGGGGTGCGTGTTAAAGCCACCCAGTGGCCCACTGGTACTCAGTGGTGCATGGACCAAGACTTTCTGTGGGGTCTCTTGAATTAAAACATCATTTAGGGCATGGATGGCATTGGATTGAGGTGATTTTTGGGTGTTGTTGGGGCCTGGTCCAGAGCCTGGCCATGTGGGTGGGGGCCATTTTGATGCCTGGTCCAGGGCCTGGCCATGTGGATCCAGGGAAGACATGGCTTGGCAGTTTGGGCTGGACTGTTACCATGAGGCACAGGGTCAGACTAATTTGCATATGGCCATGTCTGAACTGGGGTGGCAGAGTGAGCTGGTGATGGATTAAACCCAGATCAGTTGACTGGGGGTGAGTGTTTGATTTTCTCAAGCTCTCCGTCCATCATCCCCTTTTGTACCCCTTGGTCCAGGGCCTGACCATGTGGATGGGGGTCTAGGGGCCATTTTGAAGCCAGGCAGTGTGCTTTGTGCCATAGGCCTGTACCCAGTCTGCCTTGCTTTCATCCATTATGCCCAGGGGTACTCAGTGGTGCATGGACCAAGTCTTTCTGTGGGGTCTCTTGAATTTAAACATCATTTAGGGCATGGATGGCATGGATTGGGGTGATTTCTGTGTGTATTTCGATGTTGTTGGGTGTTGTTGGGGCCTGGTCCATGGTCTGGCCATGTGGGTGTGGGGGGCATATTGAGGTCAAGCAGTTTTTGCCATAGTACGGCAAACTTGCGGGCCAGTAGGCCTAGGGCTATGAATGGGTGTATGAAACAACTCTCTCTCTGTGGTCTCTCTTCTATTAATTTAAACATCCATTTCTTATTAGAATTGCAATTTTTATTTTGGGTCTTTCCGTTTTTGGGTGTGTTGTGTTAATAATAATAAATGCCTAGTTGCAATAGTATTAATTGAAGCATGACATATGCAACATTTATTTAACTGATGTTCCTCTAGCTTCTTTGCTTTTAGGTGCACAAAGACTGAGAACCAGGAATTATCCTCATCATCATCACTTGTTGTAGTGCCAGGAAGAAGTCCTGCTGCGGTATGTGCACAACGTCACGTGACGTCACGTGTGGCCACAGACAACTCTGCAAATCGTGCAACTGTGTCCTGCAGTTCTGACATCTGAAGAAGATGGGCTCAAAGAAAGGTGGCCGTAGCTCCTCTACCAAGAAAGTTGCCAGTTCCACTGCCAGTAAGAAGGAGCAGAAGAAGCATGTGGCGCCACTTACCAAGGAGACTGGTGTGCCGACCGCCACTTTTTTGGGGAAAAAAAACTACGCCTGCAGCAGCGGTGTCCGCCGAGGACCAAGCTGGGAGCAGCACCTCCGCCTTATTGGTCTTAGTGCCACCACGCCAAGTTAGGCCCAAGCCATGAGTGCCGCAGAGGCAGCCACTTTAATTGCTCTTTCACCATCGATCAGTGATGTTGGCGTTGACTCATCGCAAAGTAGCATCCAATCAATGCAGAGTGTAACTCATCTCACAAGTGTTCAACCACAGCCACAATGACAACAACAGGTGCAACAACAAGGAGAGGCGCAAGGAGAGGCGCAAGGAGAGGCGCAAGGAGAGGCGCAAGTAGAAGCGCAAGTAGAGGCGCAAGGAGAGGCAAAAGGAGAGGCACAAGCAGAGGTACAACTACCCAAAATACTTGTTCCTCCAGAAGTAGCGGCACATCAGAAAATCGAGATTCATGCGGCGGTAACAGCCAAGCAAGCCACTCCTGATGACTCATTGTTTTCCAGATCCCCTGCAAGGAAAAGGTCAAGGAGGGCTAGTACAACTTCTTCTTCAAGCCTCCTTCCTTATGACGATCTAGATCTTGATTGGCACCCACTAATTCAGTCTGAGAGTGAGGCACGCCATGAGCTGACAAAGCTAGGTAAAAGAAAGGTTCCCACAATGCTTTCAGTTATGGGTGATGGCGAAGAAGAAGTAGAAGTGGTGCATTCTGTTGCTAATGACGAGTCTGACGATAACGACCCAGTCATCACTCCAGCCCCAGCGGGCATGCAGCAGACAGACATTTTTACCCTATCCCGAAATGCTGCGCAGGATGTGGGCTGAGTGGCACTGGTACCTCCACCAACACAGGTAACTACTACACCAACATGACCTACAGCTTCCATATTTTCTATTCAGAAGGGCCGGCAGGGACCTCCATCCAGCTCAACCTCCATTACCTCAAGTAGTAGTGCTGTAAGTGCACAACAGAGTCAAATTCCACCACGCCCATCCTCCACTTCATCTGGCATTGAAAGTGGCACCCCCACCAGAAATCTCAACTCCCCAGTTTGGGACTTCTTTAGTATTAGCAAAAAGGCGTAAAACCAAGTTATTTGTTCGATTTGTAAACAAGTAGTTAGTCGGGGTAAGCTTGGTACCAACTATGGTACCGGAGGCCAGAGAGCTCATCTCCAAAAACACAACAGCATCCAGTGGGAGGCACACCTAAGTAACATCCGGAAAGCCAAAAGAAGAAATCCAAATGTAGCCATTGAGATTGCATCTGATGACGAGGAGCTGATCGTGCAGGGGGGAGGTGAAGAAGCGAGAGACATTTTTTCTGGTACACACAGTACCCCTGGCAGCAGCACTGCAGTCGTAGCGGACACACCCTCTACCACAGCAACATCTAGGTGGCACAGTAAGAGTCTGGTAGAGACACCAATGCGAAAAAGTACATCAATGAGCCTAACTGTGTTGAAAAAGTCTGGATCATCATCACATATGAAAATGGTCCAGACCGCCATTGAAAGCATGTTTTGGTCGGAGGCACCATTGGAATGCAACCACCCAACGGCACGTCTGTATAATGCAATGCTGGCTAAAATGTTAGCCCTGGACCTTCTCCCTTTTTCTTTCGTGGAAGGGGTGGGGTTTCTAGAATTTGTGGAAACAGTCTGCCCTAAATGGAAAGTTCCTAGCTGGTTCTATTTTGCCAGATTTGCGGTTCCATCACTACATCAAGATGTGCTGGACGTGATTGGGGCAGCTTTGCAGAAGAGTGCTGTACACACTATGCACCTGACAACAGACATGTGGACCAGTTGCCAAGCAGTTGATTACATATGCATCACTGCACACTGGGTCTCTTTTGTGGGGGTTAGAGAGAAGATAGCTGCAGGTGTTGACAGTGTCACCATTTTTCAAGCTACTCGGAAACATGCAACTGTAGCCATGTTTGCTATGGAGAAATCTCATACTGCAGTAAACATTTTGGAGGAGTTTAACAGTAAGGTCTTTGAATGGCTGCAGCCAAGAAAGCGCATGATTGGTTATGTTTCCACGGACAATGGCAGTAATAAAGTTAAGGCCATGGCTGATGGTGGCTATTTCAGGGGGCCGTGTTTGCCGCACAGCATTAACATTATTGTTCAAGATTTCTTGAAAAAAGAAAACACATTCAGCAAGTTACTGACCTCCTGCCGAAGAATCTGCACACATTTCAGCCATTCTTTTAAGGCCCGGAAGCAGATGAGGATCATTCAACGTGACCGTAGAGTGCCAGTCAGAATACTCATCCAGGAGGTGGCAACACGTTGGAACTCAACCTTCTACATGCTTGAGCGTCTGTTTGAGCAGTACTTGGTAATCAATGAGTATCTCTTTCACGCACGGGCTGCTTCTATGAAAGACATGAGGCTAGAGGTGGAGGAATGGGACCTAGTTAAAAGCCTGTCAGACATGCTTCGTCCTTTTGAGGTGTTTACGCGTGAAGTCAGCAGGGAGGATTGTACTTTGGGCAAAGACATCCCATTGTTGCGCATGCTAGAGCATCAACTGAAGGTGGTGTCTTCAACGTTCTGAGTTGATGCTGAAAAACAAGACGCATATCAGTTGGCGGAGAGCTTATCAAGCCGCCTAGTTGACAATGCAAGGCTTAAAGCAATACATTCAGAACAACAATATATTTGTGCCACTATTCTGGATCCACGGTACAAAAAGGCATTGGCCAGCAATACATTCATTCCTTTTTCTGAAGCAGATGTTTCCAAGTACAAACATTGGCTAGCTCTGTCAGCCACTCGGTTCAAAAAAGAGCGGCAGGAAATTGAAGGAACCACCACAAGTACTACTGAAGCAGCAGGCCATCCGGCGTCAAGGTCCACTTCTGTGGCAGAAGGCAGTCACTTTCCCTCAGAGCCATTACCGACACCAGCAACCGTATCATCATCACCTGCACCAGGCCCAGCCATAATATTGTCAGAAGCGGATTGGGTAACTCATCAAGGGTTTGCTCGTTCCAGTGTTGATGCAAAGGCAACAGATGGTACGCAAAGTGGAGCACCCCTGGTGGACCTTGAGTGGATGGTGCAGGCCTATCTGAATGACCCAACAGAGGTCTTCCTTAATCAGAACCCATTGGTGTATTGGTATGGGAAAAGGCCTCAATGGCCACTGATCACCAATCTCGCTCTAAATTATTTGGCTTGCCTACTCGCAAGCGTGTCTTCTGAACGTGTTTTCAGTGCTGTTGGTGCCATTGTAAGTTCAAAAAGGACCCGCCTCCCTCCCAAAAATGTGGAGAGGTTAACAATGATCAAGATGAAGCAGCATTTCATACCACCAGATTATAAAATATGTGATTCCACGCAGGAAGAAGAGCACACCGACTTAGGTGATGAAAGTTCTTCTCTGTTAGCTGACCTACTCCCGTTTCAATTCACAGAGTTTGAGGACGAGCTCTACTTCCCTCACACCTAGGCTTGAAATACTTACTTTTTTTTGTCCTTATTCACTTTTATTTCTGTGTATCTTTCTTCATTTTGTAACTTTTAGTACAACAAAACTCTAATCACAACAAATCCATCAGCAGCACTGTCTTCGTCTTATTTCCTTATTGAAAGTGCCGCTGTCTAAAGTTCACAAGTTCACAACTCAGTCATGCTCCTCAATCCTCCTCCTCCAGACTCCCCCTATCCATTTCCCTCTAGGCAGATAGCCGGATTACGCAGAATCAAGAAACTGTCACTTCGTAGACGAGTCCCCTCAAAAGAAGTGAGACTGGAATGACTGACTATGCTGACTGTTACTTCTGAAATTGACACGCGAGGCTGCCCTGTGGCCCTTCACTTAATAATAGGATGCTGACAAAAAGTGGAACAGGTAATGAATGATGAGATGGCATGCACTGGACAACACTGGCTCTCTGGCTCTGATGAAAGCAATTGCTGTTTGTTTGTTGTGCATGAAATGAATCCTATGTGTTCTGTTATTATTTGATCTTTTACACACTAAATGTAACTCAAGTCTACTCTGTTTACCTTATTTAATGCAAATTGTATTGCAGGGGCCACTGCGTTGCATTTTTTAATATGGAAAATGTCCTTGGACTCACTGTGTGTAGACTGTGACTGCATGAACAACATTGAGTTTGCCAACCCCATGATGATGATGAGTCATGATGACCAAAGGTACATAATATCTTTACAGTCACTCACTGGGAAGGATGGATCATCATTGTCGATTTACAGAAGAACTGTGGCCATGAGTGGCAAACAGGTAAACAAGTCAACAACAACCACAGCAGAACTACATGTCTGTCTAGTCGTGGAATGTAGTGGTCCAGCCAGTGTAGTGTTATGCCAGAGTCCAGACAGTGATTCATGTAAAATTGGCTTGCTGTATAACATTAGATCTGCTTTGTGTGTCTGTGTCAGAGCTATGCTACATGGAGGTTGGTTCACACAGTGGTGCCTGCCTTGACTGTCTGCATGGCCCTGGACTGCTGTGTGCTACTTATTATCCTGGAAACAGAGACTCAGAGTAGGCACTTTAGAAATGATGCATTTATGTAATACTGTCGCCTCTAAAAGTGAAAGTGTTATTTTTGCACTACACACAGTACCTTATATTTTTCCTCTGTTTTTTTTTTATATCCCTTTCTGTTTTTCCATCGACAATTGCAGGCCGGCACTTACCCTGTGCGATGGGAAAAACATTAACTCAGGCTTACCATAGCAATCCGCAATTCTGCATCCGCCAGGCAGGCAGTGGACAGTGTGGTCACCAAGATTGATCGACGGAGCGCCCGATGGAATGGAGGATTACCGTGAATAAGAGGAATGGCTAGATGCATGCAACTTCCCAATTTGACCAGGACAACTACAACATACAGTTACAGTATCCCCTTCACTTGTCCTTATCTTTTAAATAATGTTATTGTTGTGAACTTCAATGAGTGCAACTCTGTGCGTTTGTTCTCTGCTTCAAATTCATCCCTACAGCTATTTGATAAGTTTCTTTGCTATTGTTAAAACTAATGTAATGTACTACTGTTTATTCTCTCTGAGGGCATATAGGCAAGTGAAATTGCGTAATTACTGCAGCCCTGTACTGTCTAATTGTTTAGTACTAGTTAGTAACTTGTAGTAAGTACCACTTTTCAGTAACGTAACCATCCATTTAACAACTTCATGCATGCACTTCCTTTATGTCCCTTAAAAGATTTATGGATATCTACGTATCCAAAGATTTGTTTTTCTTCATTTGTTGTTTGTCCATGCTGTGTTTTTTTTCTCTCTCCAAAAAACTTTCACAAAAACCCCCATTCACATCCATTTTTCAGTCTCTCTCTACTTTGGCCGGCGGTGTCCTGTGGCCAGGAGGTCACCCAGCTCTCTCCAGAGGGCCTTGAGCAGGACTTTCTGCCTCTCCACCTCCTGCTCAAGGTAGGTCACTCGCAGGGTTAGGCAGTGCACACGCGCCATGCAAGTACTGTGAGGGCACTCTCCGCTTTCTCCCTGCCCCATGCGCACCAAGCAGGGTCCCGTTACATAGGTCCTGTGCAGTATTTTAAGCTGTACCAATCTCAGCCTGGCCTGGATTACCACCACGCGTGGGGAAGAGATCGCCTCCTGCCAGTCCTCGTCATCAAGCTATAAGCCATCTTCCAGCCATTTTTCTTTGAGGGTCAATAATGAATCGTCCATATTGTTAAACAGTTTACTATATATGAGGCAAATGGTCTTTTCTGTGAGATGTCCGTCCAGCATCCTATCCTCCGGGGGGATAGGCCTCCGTAAGTGTCGTATCACTAGGGATCTGAGTAAGCAATGCATGGCGGACTTGGAGGTAGCGGTCAATTTGTACTGTGTTTTGAGTGACGCATTGGTTGTACCGTTCCCTCCCCCAGATGTTTTTGATCCGCCAGATCCCTGTAAGGTTCCACTTATCAAAACCTTTATATATTCAAAGGCTCCCCAGTTTCTCCGAATTCCACAGTGGAGTCGCTAGTGTGAGTTTATCCTTCCACTCAGGTGCATGTTAACTGTATGCCATATCTGGACTGCAGGTGCTGTTGGTCCAGTCAGTGGGAATCTACGGGGTTTGGCGTATAACGCCCTAGTATAATCTCCCCCTGGGAGCAGCCACCTGTCCTTGGCATATCCTGGATCTTCTGGATGGCCATGGATCCCATGGTTGATGGCAGCTAGTTGAGATGCCCAATAGTATTTCTTCAGGACAGGAAGACTAATCCCCCCGTCGTACCAGTTAAGAGTCAACTTTGAGATCGCTATGCGGGGCCTGCCCTCCCAAAGAAGTTGTCTCTGGAGACTCTCAAGTTCTTTGAAGTAGTACGTAGGGACTGGATCCATCGTATTTTGTAGTGCGTATAGGAAGCGAGGGAGTGCTATAATTTTAAAAAGAACCGCCCTTCCCAGCATGGAAAGAGGAAGGGATTTTCAGTGTGCAACATCGTTCTTTAGCCTCTGCATGGGTGGGTCAAAATACAGGCAAAGCGGAGTTTTGAATCCAGCGTCACATAGATACCGAGCTACCAAAAACCTTCCAGTGCAATCTGGGTTGGGCAATTTGTGGTATGACAGGCGGGTCACCCTGAAGGACGTACACTACTGATTTGGTCCAGTTATCAGTGAAGGCAGAGTATCTTCCGAATATTGCCAGCACATCTAGGAGGTTAATCAACGATGTTCTTGAATTAGCGAAGTAAAGCAGGATGTCATCTGCATATAGGGATATCTTGTTCTCCCAGTCCAGTGACCACTTCATTCTGCGGATGGTTCTGTCCTGCCTGACCCAGGCCGCCAGCAGCTCCAATGCCAACGCAAAGTGGAGCAGAGACAGGGGGCAGCCCTGCCGAGTGCCCCTGCTCAGCCGAAAGTCTGTGGATTTGCGGTTATTTACTACCACTCAGGCCATCGGGCTGGAGTATAGGAGGCGGACCCAACACGTGAATTCTGGACCGAATCCCAATTTACTTAGAAACGCAAACAGATAGGGCCACTCAACAATGTCAAACGCCATGGTGGCGTCCAAAGATACTAAAGCTGCTGGCTCCTGTATGGTAGGTGTTCTACTCAGCACCCCATGTAGGCGATGCAGGTGTGTTAGGATGAGGCATAAAGCCCGACTGATTTGAGTGGACAAGGGTGGTGATTACTTTAATCAGACGTGTCGCTAGCCATTTGGCAAGGACTTTGGGCTCCACATTTAAAAGCTATATTGGCCTATAGGATGTTCAGCTGGTTCTGGGTTTACCTTCTTTATGAATGACCACAATGTTAGCCACTCAAAGGTCATATGGGAGCATTCCCTTCTTTCTACTCTCCGTAAACATTGAGCGGATGTAGGGGGCCAGCTTATTGGACTTCATTTTATACAGTTCGATGGGAATCTGATTGGGCCTGTGATTTACCCGAATTCACACCCCTGATAGTCTGTGCCACCCCGTCATCTGTAAGCGGGGACTCCAGGTAGTCTCTGTTTTCATCCATGAGCGTGGGAAGTCCGATATCCGTAAGCATCTCACTTTTTTCCGCTTGCGAGAAGCTGCCGGCTGTATTATATACCTTGCGATAATAATCTGCAAACGTGTCCGCTACGATCCGCGGATCTTTCACGGGACTGGAATCTTTCCCCTGCACCTCAGGCACTAGTTTCGATGCCCACTCCGGTCTGGCTAGCCACGCTATCAGTTTTCCTGCCTTGTCTCCATGCTCATACATCCTGCCCTGGACATCTTCACTCTGCGCCCTGGCTCAATCCCTAGCAATTCTGTGAATCTCATCTTGTCTTAACCTCAGGAGGTGAAGGGCTTCCGGGGTTACGGCCTGGCCCAAATCCTCTTCTGGTTTTAACACGTCCTCCTCCGCTCTTTCGGGTTCAGCCTGTCTTTCCCTCATTTCCCCCAATATCAGGGAGAGCGTTTCCCCCCGAATTACTGTTTTATAGGCCTTCCCAAGAGACTGTGCTGACTCAACTGTGCCCTCATTCTCTTGAAAGTAATTATCAGTGGCCTTGGCGATGCTCTTCCAGGTAGTGGGATCCTTCAAATACCACGGGTTAATAGGGGCTACTCTACCAACTCTAACGTGTTCCAATTCCATTCTCAGCCATACAGGGGAGTGATCTGAGCTGCCCCGCTCCAGATGTCATAACTCCTGGATCGAGAGGGCCTGTGCTGACGAGACAAGGATATAGTCTATGCGTGACAAACTGCGGTGTACCCCAGATATGTGCGTGAACTGTAGTCTGTCTGGGTTGTGTGTTCGGCAGCCCCAATGTGTCTAAAAATTCAGGCAGCCACCTCTGAGCAGGTCTGATTGTATGTGGCGGATGTCTGTCTAGCTCACCGGCCATCACTGCTTTGAAATCTCCTCCCATTATCAGGATTCCCAGTGGAAATGTCAAGAAAATCAATCCCAGTTCTTTGAATATTTCCGTCTGTAGGCCTGGTGGGACGTATGTGGAGACAAATGTAGCTATCGTCCCTTCCCATTGGCCCGAAACTCCAATATACCTACCCCTTTTGTCTGACCATGTGGCCTGTATTGTGAACGGGAACAAATTCTTAATTAGTATGCCCACACCTCTCGACCCGGAGGTAAATCCTACTTGTGCCACCAGTTTATACTCTCCTCTATGTAAGGCCATGCACTTGTTTCCTATTAGGTGCGTTTCCTGTAAAAGGACCACATCCGGGGCGTGTCTTCTGATAAATTGGTTGACCATACCTTGCTTTATTTTGTCCCCAAGTCCATTCACATTCCAACTGAGGACTCTGACCCCCAATCCCTGTTTACTGGTCATCATTAATTGTAAATGTAAATGTAAATGTAGTGCTTATATAGCGCGCGGATCACCCCCGAAGGGGTCTCAAGGCGCTGTACACATACCGCTGTGGAACCCTTCCTGGCCTTTCCCTGTGAAGTGCCCACTCCTGGGCACCCCCAAGGTGAAGCCAGGCATCCTAGCGCTTTTGGGGCCATTATGGAGATTAAGCAAGCTATTGCCCAGAGTTGCAGAGGGGGACCCATGCTTAGAATAGGCACCGAGGTGAGAATTATCAGGTCCGGGGAAATTGAGCCCAAGACCCGCCAAGGCGGGAATTGAACCCTGGTCCGGGCCAGACCTCTGCATCAGGGTCTGCCGCTCTAACCATTGAGCCACACTTCTCCACGATATTATGTCTCTGCAGATGCTGCTCTCGCACTGCTTTTCTCGTAGATGGTGTTGAAGCAAACAAATCAAGGAACAATTTAATTTCAAAATTATAGAACATTACACACCCCTCCCAACTCCCCCCCTGCACCCCTGCTTGCGGTGTCCGCCCATCGCAAACTGTCAGAGTGCCTGTCGCCCCACACACTAATACTATTAAATAACTTAAGGTAGTAATGAGGAGGAAGGCCCTTCGTCCAACCCTCCATCCCCAAAGCCCATTACAACACAAATATATTTTCCCTTAAAGATCACAGAATACTTTACTGCAGTGAAATGATAGGTGAACGTTTTTGTCTAACCGTGGCGTCTGCGACCCCTGTACCTGGCAATGTTCATACAGTCCGTATTCAATGTTGCGGGATCAAACTCCTGCTCCTGTACCTCCCGATCTCCGCCTCAGTCATGTGTCCCAAACCCACCGGGGGGCCGACTGTCCAGCCAATCAGACGCTACTTCAGGATTGTCAAAAACAACACGCTCTCCCCTCAGCCTCCACCCGCAGACGTGCCGGGAACATCTTTGCGTATTTAAGTCCTTTGTCCCTCAGTTTCTTCCTGACGGCGAGGAAGTTCCTGTGTTGTCTCTGTACCAACTGCGTGAAATCTGGAAAGAAAGAGAGGGTGGCATTCTCATAACGCAATGGGGGTGTTGCTTGGGCGGCTTGCAGGATAGCGTCTCAGTCTCTAAAGTACAGGCCCTGTGCAATCATCGGGCGCGGAGGCACCCCGGGCCTTGGTCTTTCGCCCGGGACCATATGTGCACGTTCAATAGTGGAGAATTTTCCCAGTCCCTTGGGCTTGAGGTGTGATAAGATAAGTTCCACCACGAATAGATCAGGGGCTGGCTCTTCCGATTTCTCGGGCACTCCCAATATGCGAATGGTATTGCATCTGAATCTCCCTTCGTAGTCATCCAACTTTCGTTTAGCCGTTTCACAGAAAGACTTACGGTCTGGTACTTCCTGCTGGAGCTGTGACACATCATCAGTGAGCCTGGCCGTCTTAATGTCTAGAGATTTGACTTTCTCATTGACTTTGGTAAGATCTGAGATTCACCTCTATGGAGACCGTGTCTGGATTATGTTCCAGGGACTCCATTTTGTGCCCTAAAGATGACTTAACCCCGTCTATGGCAGTCATGACATCATGCAAGGTCAATTCCAAAGCGGGCCTGAAGATTCCCCCCCACTGTTAGGCCGTGACGCGGGTCTGTCGGTGAACCTTTGGGTAGGGTATGGCGATCCAATTTGTTAGTCTGGACCTGCCGCATTCCCTTGATCATCCTGGGCTGGGTTTTGTCTGTATCCGGTTTGTTCGCCATTCGTAGACTGGGTGATAAGGTACACCAGTTGCGCCCGTACAAGGGATCTAACTTCAATGCACAGATGCAGGGAGAACGAGGGGGGGTCCTCTGAGTGGTGGGCAGCCCTGCGGGGGCGAGCAGTCCAACTGAACTAGGTGCGTCTGAGGCAATCGTCTCCTGCAGATGGGGCCACCTCTGACCACCTCGGGTCATCCAACCAAGCTTAGGGTCTCCACAGCCCTTAACCCCACCCCAACACGCAATGAACTGCCTGTGTCTCAGAGCGATGCCAATTGTGGGGGGAGAAACCCCCACACCACTCAGGCGCCCGCCAGCAGGAATAACACGTCCACCACCTCAGCACTGGCCCAGGTGTCGCTGCCTCCCTGCAAGTGCAGCTGTGATGGATCTCCTTGTGACTCTAGATTGGCCTCAGTGGGTCTCAATCTCTCCCTGGTGCCTTCACCAGCCAGCGGCCCCAATATATGTTTTTGTGGTACTTGCCAATGCTTGATTTAACAAATCCACTGGTGTTGTTTATTACTTGCCAATGATTGTGCACTCGTGTAAACTGTCAAAAGGAGGTGTGCCTCAATTAGATATCTGCGTAAACTATCATAAGACTATAATCAGCAGGTAAGGTATTCCATGCACGTCGACTCAGCCCAGAAGTTTGCAGTAATTACAAGACATGGGCTGATGTGTAGGACGCTTCCTCTGTGCCAATTTGAAACTGTGTTGTCAGACCAGATGATTGGCTTTGTTGGACTTTCACGTGTTCGCCCGGCTCCAGTTTATTTCACTGCGCTCTTATCTGTCCTTGCTCCTATTGAGTCCTGCATGGCTCCAGCCCATCTCCTGTCCTTCTCAGCGAAGCCACAATCATACAGGCCCTATGATCATCGGGCAGCTGTCCAGGCCCTGCAGCAAACAGTTGTCTCCAACCTTAGCCTCGGCCGCACTCCGGAGTTCCACAATCCAAGGGAGGGGCGGCGGAAACGAGAGATACTCACCCCCACGCCGCCAGTGGCATCCCCTGGGCCCTCCTCACACCCTGCCCCAATGATGAGGAAGCGCACAGGTGGCCCAGGGGGGCTTTTCTCTTCACTCCATCTATTTTGCAGCGGTCTCCACAGGGGCCAGACACGACCGCGGGCGGCACTCACAGCCGAATGGCGAAGTCCGGGCCGCCAGAGTCAGTCTCCTCTGCCTCGGCCACAAGGATCACGCTAGTCCCCAGCTCCACTTCCGCTGACAGGCCCAATTCTGCGGGGCTCGTAACTCAGTCTTCCAGTCAGATCGGGAGACCGCGAGTTCATCAAACGGCAATGCGCACTCCCCTCTTGTGATTGCTGAACTTTATTGGCAGGATAATTAACCGGATATTGAGCTCAGGGGATGGCAGTGGCGGAGCTGAGGTTTCACATGGCCATCTTGGTCCGACGCTTGGCTCTTCCCTCCCCTTGAAGTGTTCTTCATGCAAAAGCAATGGTTTCTTCCGCTCCATCATGTTTCTTCTGCATGACGACAGTGCCAAGACCCACATTGCTCGCATCAGTAGAATGATACACACATCATTGATGTTAAATGGTTTTAAAGGGCGGGCTTGCACTATTTCCTTTATGATCAGTTCAATACTGCTCTCACACTCCTTGTTCAACACATATCTAGTGTTTTTCTTCAAGTGTTCCACAAGCACACAGTCTTATCTGAGAAATTACCAACAAATTTAGCACAATACTCCACCAACCCAAGAAAAGAATGAAGTTGGGCCTTGTCTTTGGGTTTGGGTTAATTCTGAATGGCATCCAAAATCTTTACCTTGGGTTCGCAGAAATGTGATGACCTAAATAATCCACACCTTCTTGGAAGAACTTGCATTTGTCCCTTCTCAGGGTTAACCCACTCAACTGTTCCTATCTCTGAAACCTGTCACCTCTGTCATCGTGCTCAGAGTCAGTTTTACCAAATATCAATATATCATCTTGTAAAAATATGACACCCATGGAATTTTTAAACAAATTGCCCATCATTTGTTGAAGCCTTGCTGATGCTGATGCCAATCCAAAAGGCATGCAGACTTATCGGTAGGCCCCTTCGGGTACAACAAAAAATGTGAGATGCCTGGTTTCTCAACTCAGCTTAATCTGATGGTACGCTGAAAAGCATCCAAAAAAGGGAAATATTGCCGCCGTCTAAGGTCACCAACATCTCATTGATATGGGGCAGGGGTTAGCAATCAATCCAAATGCTGGAATTTGGATCTTGCAAATCCACACAAAACTATTGGAGCTAACCCCTTCGAATCCTCAATGGGTTCAATTATGCCCATGTAACACAACCTTTTTAATTCCAGACATAATTCATTGCCCACACTTTGTAGGACTCTGGGTACTTTGTGAGCAACTGCCTGTGCACCCTCTTTTTCTATTGAAAACCCTTTAGCTTTCCTAAGTTCTCACTAAACACCTCAGGATAACTGCAGACCCATTAGTCAGCCATCAAGTGCCCAACCACACACGCACTAGATGAAAAAGCTGACTGGGACACACAACAAGATCCATTCATCTCCTGCTTAGATAATACCATATAGGGATGATTGGGGTCCAAGATAGTTCCCAGATCATCCTGTTCCTGCCAGCCCCACAGATTCACACCATCCTTAACAACATAAACTGAACCGGTAGCAGAATTCCCCGCAAACTCCAGATTAGCTTCAAATTTACCTAACACATCCACCCTTTATCCCCCATTCTGGATTGCTGCAGCTGACTGTCCTCCAACTCCCCAAAATTCTTCTGTTTTATGAGTGTGAAAGGGGATTCAGAATCAGCCAAAAGGTTAACATTCTTGTTGTTCACGGTGACCACACAAGCTGGAGAGTTCCTCTTCAATGATCCCAGTAAGGATGATATTTCCATCACCCCATTCACCTGTACAGTCATAGAAGACAACATCAATGATACATTTATTTCCTCATCAGAATTATCAACATTTTCTTCAACAGTTTGCATAGGAGTTTTCTGAGAAGAAATAGCCTTACACATCCGAGCAAGGTGTCCTTTCTTCCCACTATGTCTGATTTACAGCAAAACAGAATTTAGCATTCCCCAGATGAGATTTGCTACTGCATCTGGAAGATATCTGTTTAGTTTTTATTGAATGTTGCTTTACCAGTTACTGTTTCAGAATTCCGCACTGAGTTACTATTAGTACCCTTGACAGATTTGGTACTATGTTTTTCACATAGTTGCTTAACCTCCCCTAACTTCGCAGTCTCATTAATTTCCTTCATACACAATTGGCAATGTTCAGTGCTCCAGCAAGGGTAAGAGCTTTTCAAGATCGAGGTCCTCGGTAGATAGTAATATCTCCTGATTCTTCCTGTTGCGCATTCTTTCAGTTAACTGGTCACAGATGATTTCATCATTAACTCCCTGTAGTTGCAGGTCAAGGCTAGTGTTCCAAGGGCGCTAACAAAATCATCAATAGATTCCCCAGGGATCTGGGCACATTTATGATGTTCCAAACAACATTTTTCTTGGGATTGAAGAAGAGCTTCTTCTTTATTTGGTCAATTTTGATCAACATCCAGCAGCAACTGCAGTCCAGCCCCACTCCGAGTTCTATGCAGGGAACGCTGCATGCCCCCACATTCTACATCCAACCCAAGAGCACTGTGTCCCACAGAGGTGTCTATCTCTGTTACTCCTATGACTTCTTCAGGCTGATGGGTAGGCTCAACCATATCCTGCAAGGGTGTGGAATCAGTTTGAGTGGGTGGCCCTCTCCTGTCTTCTTTGCCTCTGCCAGCCTTGCAGCCACATTTTCCTTTGGCCTGCTGCGCAGATCATACCAGCACTTGTGAAGATCCCCTGTTAAGTGAGGTGTGACCCCCACTGCATTGATTTTTCTTTGTATGTCCAGCCATAATTTCCTCTTCTCACACTCAGGGACCCGAAGTGATTTCTTCCCTAACAGTTTGTCATGGTGCACAACCACTTCCTCAATGGGGACTTCCAACTCCTTCTCACTGAATTAAATTTTTCTTTTGCGCATTGCTGGCCCTTTTCCACTGTCTTCAGCTCTCATGGTGGATGGATTCCACTGGGTGAGCTCTCCAAACAGGCTCCTGGGGGCTGTGCTCCTGTAGTCTGACTCTTCTCACTCAGAACACTCTTCTCACTCAGCGCTTAGACGCCCCAGGGCAGCAACTGCGCTTTACAAATGTATGTTTCATTTCATTTCATTTCATTTCAGGTGTGTAAGCATGGAAAAATCACTTCCTGGTTGTAAGGTCATCATGCTGCATCAAAAAAGTAGATTTACAATTTTGCAATTCTTTAAATTGCGAAATTGGTATTTGAGAATCGCAAACTGGGCATCGATTCTGTTTTGGAATGTTAGTTCAGTGTATTAGGAGTGGAAGCTTTCCACTTCCTCTTTGAGACTGTGGGTCCGGACATTCATTTTTCTGGCCTACAAGACTTCAGGTCAATTTGCTCCTTTAGGAGTTCAAATTAGATCTAAGAGGTCTGTGTCTACGTCCTGAGCTGAGATTTGCAGGGCAGCCACCTGGATAACACCATTGACTTTTGCCTCCCATTATGGGATTGTTCAGGAAGTTGAACAGTCTGGAGTGTTTGGGTCTAAAGTGTTGTCCACTGTGGCATCTAAATAGTGGTTCATTACTTTTTCCTTGATAGTTAATTAACCTGAGTTTTTACATTACCTTTTTGATTGTCCTGTTTGGCTTTGTACATCTCAAAGCTGTAATGAAGGGAAGCGAGGGAGGGGATGATGAGGTAATGCTTCAATTACTTACTGGTGCATTACTCTGGGTACTCTGGGTCCTCTTCCCCCACTTCAATTCATGACATCCCTCCCTCCCAGGTAGTCCAGGCCAACCAATAATGGGGTTGTGTTGGTTACATGGTATTTACAGGAGGAAGGAGGGCCTTTTTTATTTTTTTTAACATAATCATGTGGGATGGTAGTCAGGGTTGCCTCACTGCTGTAACGATTAGAAGCAAGTGAAGAGGACTCAGAGTAATGCAATTACTGGGAAGTAATTGAAGCATAATAACCCAATGGAAAACTAAATGAATCACAATAAAATACATGATACATCAGAACAATGCAGAATTACTGTGTGTTTAGAGGCCTTACAAAAAGTAATAAAAATGACACAAGATTGGACAATTTTGTTGTGTACTATAAATTACAGTGTGCAAAAGTTTTTCAAAAGTTTATAAACAAGAGCAGGAGATGCTGCTATTGACCTAATAGTTCATTGTTGTCAAATGAATGCACAAAACTAGGTGCCTTGCACAGTCAGGGCAAGTTCTTGCTAGTGACCAAAGAATAATTTGTTTCAGCACTGACAGGAAAAGCTGTACTTGTCATGATATGTAGTGCGGCAGGGAAATGAACGTGGCTTGAGAGAGGGTGTTTGCACAAAATATGGAGAAAAAATATTGCGTTTACAAAACGTGTCAAGAATATCGGGGACTAAAATATTGTGAAGGTACATTTCTGTGGGTAAGCAGACTTTAGCTCTTCTTAACTTAATTTTTGGCACAATTCTAACCACACAATGTTTGTTTCCTCAAGATTTTGTCAGATGACCTGAGAGGGAACAAGATAGAAACAATATACAGGAGGAAAGAAGGAAGTGTGGGTGGCAGCAACAAGGAGCAGAAACATAGGAAGTCTATTTACTAGGCCTCTGATCAGGTATTGCACCAATACCAGATGGGGTTGGCCTCACCCCATGATCGCCTCACTCCATAAAGCATCAAGAAATCATGGCCTTTGTTATTGCTCCCAAATGAATTCAGAGTGAGCCTTTCTTGGAGCTAGGCTGTTTTTATCTGGGATAACATAAATAGAGAGAGTTTTAATGTTAGGGTTGCAAGTGAAAAAACAAAAATTAATGGTTTTGCCATTATATGCATGTATAAAAAAGAAAATGAATGTAATGTGTGTTGAATGGGTCTATTTTTATGTAAAGCAGTTTCTCATGCACACCAAAGCAAGCAGTGCATCTGAGGTGGAATAACTCAACAAACAAAGCCCACATTATGTACACAATAAAGTATTCACATGAGCAGGTGTTGCAGACAGCTGCATTAACAAGCAGACCTAAAGAGAGCATGCCTCCTTCTGGCCTTGTGCACAGGTACATATCAGCTTCATTAATATGGCAATGAACTCCTTTGGCATTACAATTCCAGACACATTTTGGAATAATCTTCAATGTACAAGCAGTATGAGATTGTACTTACTTCAAAAATATTCAGCTGTTGTGGTAAGTTAATCATTATTGTAACTAAGCATCTTACACTAAGGATAATTTAAGATTGATGGCGTGTATGCACACGCAGTACATAAAGTTTTGAAATTATTTTAGAAAAGATGAACAAAGAGCTTCAAATGCTAAGACTCAATGTTCTATTAGTTTGATCTTCGTTTTCTTTTGAAAGGCTTATTTTGTTAATTATCTATGAATATGTTATTTTCGGAAAGCATGACAAGTAGATCTTGGTGTTTAGAACTTGTGTGGAATTAAAAGTTTTGGAATGAGAAATGCAGTGCAATGAAAGTCACCAATAGGCTGTATAAAATAGGTTTTAATTGGGGGTGTGCTACCAATAGCATGTAATTCAAACGTCTGATTGGAATAAAGTATACCTAGCTGATTTCCATGCTAAAAATGTAAATGAGATGACTTGTAGTAATTAAGACCTATATCGCATTGACTATCATAGCAACACTCAAATTCTTTGCAAACATGTTTGCAAATTTTGGGTCTAGTACCTCAATGTTTTGCTTATAGCCGTTGATGAGGTAGTCTCACAACTTCCACCCTTAGTTCTTCTAACCTCTTCCAGACTCATGAGTAACTCCATCCCAGACCAGTCATAATCATGACCCGAGCAAAGATAGACGTATAGTGCATTGCTCTTGTAGAACAAATAAACAAACAGAATTGAATAGCCTTTTGTTTGTTAACTAATGTGACTGTTCTGGTCTATGAAGAACCAGAAAGTGTGGAAGGGCATATCACCTCCAGGGAAAAAATTGATCGCCCATCACTCACGCCCCAAACATTGCAAATCAATATTCACCTCAAGAAATTTCCCATATTACAGTTCAACACACCCTCCCTCACTGTCAGCCTTCACATCAATCATCACTCACAGTCACTCGATAATATGATCACTTATTGGTGCACTGGTTACCTGTTCCTAATCAAGCAAGGTGGTAGGTGCACTATCTCCCCTTTAATGCAAGCAGCAGATTGGAATTTGGCATTCTTGACAATCAAACAATTGTCTGGGGCAGCCATCTTAGATGATGAACGAAACAGAAGGACACAGGAGTGGACCATACAGGTTAATTCATTTTCGCTAAGTAATTCTGTGAAGGTCAATCACCTCCAGGGAAAAAAAGATCACTCAGGGACCAAACATTGCAAAACAATCATCTCAGGCAAGTTCCACCATTACATTTCAACACCCTCCCTCACTGTCTGCCACCACATGAATCATCGACTTCATCATCACTCACACAATCAGTCACTCACTGTTGCAATAGTTGAACTTACCGCTTCCAATCCAAGCACAGGTGTTTGAGGTATTAGGTTTTCAATAATCTTTGATGCAGGCAATACATTGGAATTTGGTATTTGCAGGCAGTCTTGTAGATACTAAAAGGTTATTCTGGGGCAGACCTTCTAGTACAAAGTGATGCAAAAAGGGATAGTTTAAGAGTGTATCCTTTATTGTTTGATTAATTAAAATCTCACAATAAAACAAATGCATGCAATAATTCATTATATACAGTTTAAATGGGAACAATTCTCTTAAAATGCAATACAGCTTATATGAATGAGTATTTTTGATAAAATCCTTTACAATAAGATACGGATAAAGCAATCCATAACATTTTGAAAGGGTAGAATATAAAGTATTTATCAATTTTATGTTTCCTGGAGTTCTAGTTTTTTCCACACTTTTGTTCAAATTTTTGCCAGAGCGGAATTCAAAGGTAAATCGTCTGGGGAAAGACATAGGATCAGTGCCTGTCTGCAAGTTCTCACCCCTCTTTCATTAAATAGGCTATATAATACAGTTACTCTTTAATTTCTCAGTTCAGAACAGAGCCACAAGAGACGAATAATGTTCTCCTCACCAGATTTGCACAGCCTACATACAGTATCCTTTGCGTGCTTTTTCCAAGGGGGTAGATGGCATAGACCCAGCCGTAAACCAAAACGTGCTTTGATAAAGATTTGTTTATTTTCCAACAACCATGGCGTGACCAGGTATTGCTGAGACATCTTTTTTGTAAAACCATTTGTTATGGGCCATGCATGCTTCCTTTTTGCAAATGTGGCCTTGTTGTTTAGCAATGATAAATGATCTGTTGTTTTATTAACAACTTTCTTAAGTGATTCCTGAGTAATAGAAGAGTCCCAAACCGGCCTAATCTTAAATTCTTCCAAGACTTCTTCCAAGTATTTCCAAGCTGGGGATTTGCTGTTGCCGATAATTTTTTCCAGATTAACTGGGACATACAGTTGTCTTGGTCGTTTTTTATTCTGTATCAGACTTTAATTATATGTCCCTTTCGAGCATACATCTGGTTATTTAGACTGAATTCCAGTCTGACTTGTGCTTGTGAGGCATTGATGGGCAAATGGAAAAGGATTTAAAAAATTTTTGAGGTAGCATCATCGATAATAGCTGCAACTTTTCCTTTTATAGCTTTGCTGCCGTAGGTTAATGCGGGTAGCAGTTTAGCAGAGATCACTTTTAAAAATGGGCGATAGGTAAGGTCGCTAATAGATTTTTGGATAGTTCTAAATGCTGCTGTCAAGGCATTTGATTTTCTATGGATTTCAAGTTTCTGTGGAAGAAACTTTCCGTTGTCATTGAATATAACCCCCAAATATCTATAGGTTTCTACTTGATCTAATTGTGACTTTCCCAGAAACCATTTAGACTTATATTTCCTTATTGAATTTTTTGTAATCACCATGACTTTAGATTTTGATTCATTTATAACCATCCTATTATGTTTTGCATACTCAGATAATCGCGCTATAAGGCGTTGTAATCCCACTTTTGTATTGCTTAAAAGGACAACATCGTCCGCATATAAGAGGTTTGATATGTGTTTGTCAGCAAGCTTAGGTCGATGAGCATTTATATCATTAATTGCCACCGTTAAGTCCGCTAGGAACAGATTAAATAGTAATGGAGTAAGTACGCAGCCTTGGTTTAGGCCCCCTGACGTTGCGATTTCCTTAGTTAGTGATCGACTATCGCCCTTCCACACTCTTACCCAGGTGTGTGTGTGGAGGAGACAAATCAGCTGTAATAGTTGTGGTGGGATCCCTTGCAGTTGTAGCTTTTCCAAGAGTAGATTTCTGTCCACACACTCGAAAGCTGATTTAAAATCGACAAAGCCAAGGTACAGTGGTTGTTATATTGCAGTTGCTTTGTCCGTTAATATCGATAGGGGTAGGATATTTGTTGTCTTTCCTAGGCCTTTAATAAAGCCTGTTTGATTTGGCGAGAGAATTTTATTTTCCATTACCCAGTCCGATAGGCTTGACAACAAAATCCCTGCAAACAGTTTTGCATCCGTGTCTTGTAGTGTTATTAAATGGTAGTTCTCAGGGCAGGCCCAATTTCCCTTTTTAAGATAGCGGATATTAGTGAGACGCTCCATGATTCGGGGATCGTCCCTCTCAGTACTACTTCATTATAGCCTTTAGTTAGGTGTCCAGCCCTTATGCCAGGATCCTCCTTGTAGAGGGCAAAAGGGATACCCTTTGAACCGGGTGCCCCATCTTTTAGTTTTTTTTATTAAATTAGCCACTTGGACTTGTGTTATATCAATTTCATTTTCCATTTCTGGTTCTGATGTCTCCTTCCTTTTATGTTCGTATCTTTCCGTTGTTTTGCAACCCGGATTTAGATGATTCCCCAAAAGGTTTACCCATTCGGTCTCAGTTAGTACAGATGACACCACAGTTTTAACCGGTCTTACTAACCTATTTATCATTTTCCAAAACTCCCTTGAGTTTGCTTGATTGCTGGCATAGAACATTTTGGTCCACAGATCGTGCTTGACTTTAATTTTTTCATTCCAGATGAGCTTCCTCAAATTTTTATTTAATGATTTTATGGTGTTTAGTATTTGGTTGTTGGTTCGGAACTTGGTTAACTCCATCAAGAGTTTATTTTGCGACTGTTTCATTTTCCGAACCGTATATGTCAAATTAATTTTTGTTTCATTTTGTTCTTTCCGCTTTGAATTATTATACTTTGATTTACTAAAAGAGTTGTGTGGCTCAACTATTTTGCGTGTGAAGCTTACCCAATGATCAATTGCAGACAAGGCGTTTTTTTCATGAAAGCATTCAATTACCAGCTTTTTTGCTAGTTCACTGGTACAGTCTTTTGTATTTGGCTTCGAAATTAATTTCCTGTAATTTATAGTTCCGACCTGCTCTTGCATTGACCAATATAATTCATGCTTCGTGTTTTTGAGTGAAGTAGTGAATATTTGCTGGGTGGGGTCACTCTCTGATGTTTTCTGAAATAGAACAAAGTAATATTATTAAAGATGCTCAGTGATACCATTGTGTAGTCAATTCGTGACTTTGCATTTTGTGCGTAAAAAGACCATGCTGGGGGCGAGTCCATTTGAAATCTCCCATTTAATATACGTAGCCCCAGTGCTTCGATATCTTTCAAAAAGTTTAGACTTGATCTTTTATGCTTAGTTTTTGTTCATGTGTCCATTGTTTGCTCTGGGATAAGCCATTGTTGATCTTGTGACTGGATGACATTGTCTCTTGTAAATGGAACTAGCAGGTTTAGATTCAAGTCTCCCTTAACTATAAACGCTGCAAAAGGATCATCAATCTTTTGTTCCAGTAGATAACTAGTGAGTGTAGAACACATGGACTTCCTTGCGATTCCTGTCGGAGGGATATTTGTTAACCAACTTTATAATTTTTACTTGAATGTGTGTTTTATATTCTAACTTTACAATTTGAACATTGCAGTTTTTCAATGCCACTTGCAGATGTTTTGCTTTCAAGTCTATTGATATGAATATTGCTAAGCCTCCGCAAGGACGGCCATGCTGATTGTGCTAGTTCGCTGGTTCAAAGTATCCTTTGTATCCCTGTAGAAGAAACAGGTGGATTGCCCAGGTCTCTTGTAATAATATAATCTGGTAGGAATTAAATATTGATGATTGAGTAAAGTTATCTAATTTTTTACTTATTCCATTTATATTCCAAAAACAGAATGTTTATATATCGATTTCGTTTGTTACATTTTATATGTCTTGTGTTGCTTATTGTGTCATTGGTTATCTTTCCCATGCAAGGCCATTGTTATCCATTTCTCATTTACCCCTCTAGTATCCCTCTGACTTTTTGTCGACCCGTTGCTTTCGACATCTCAGTTTATTTTTCCTTGCGGATTTTTGAATACTGAGAAGACCGGGATGCCAAGTCTTCTTTTTTCACCGGTTAGCCGTTTTTCTACTTTTAACAATGGTATCAGGTATTCCTTCGGTTTGACTTTGATAATAATTATCCCCCAATTGCGAAAGCTTTCTTGCTCATTTATAATTTGTTCCACTATAGAGGATCATATTACAGTTATTATTGTTAATGGCTGAGAACCATCAGGATTATGTAAGAAACCAACACATTCAATGTCACTAGACAACACGTTGGCTAGTGAAGGTATCGATTTAAAGAGACACAAGAGATTGACTGACCTCTGGATTCGTATACAGGTTCCAAAATCAGTTGTTCTGACCCGTTAACAGGCAGTTCCCTCTCTGGATTGTCTACCAATTCCTGGTAGGCTTTATGTATAACTCTTTTGTGCTCACCTTGTCTTACTATAACTAAATGGTCCATTTTTTATAACAGATTTCGGTCCTCAATTGGGTCTGTCCGTTCCAATTGTCGCACCGGTTCGTGCTCAGCATTGCTATTTGGTTGTATTCAACTTGAATAAGCAAGAGTACAAGCTGTTTGATTAAAATTCCAGTTTATATTTGATACTATATGACGATCACCATAAGGTGAATGTTGCCCCTGGTTACTGTTGTTTTATTTGCTCTACTTCGTTTAAAACTTCCAGGGCATTGGCTTTTCCCTCATTTAGCAGACTTGTTTTATGCTCTCCCTTTTTCAATGTGCTCCGTTGGGTGTCTTCCCTGGCTATTTTTTCCTGTTTGGTAGTCTTGTCTGGTTGGGCTTGCTTCCTCACCTCGGTTCATTCAATAGGGGAAAGCATTACTTTGTCACTTACAAAATCTTCGCCATTGTGGGTGTTCGTTTTCATAGAAATTTTGGCTGGTTTCACACAGATATCAAAGTACTGGATGTTTGTTGTTGTTCCTGATGTAAACTGGTCATTAAGTGTGTTGGGTTTTTTGTTGTTCTGTGGTTTCCTCGGCATAATATTTCTCACTTTTAGACTCATTGCAAGGCATTTCCGCCTGAGAGTGTGGCTTTGTTTGGTTCTCCGTCTTAATTTCGTTTCTTGCTTTGCGGAGTCTTTTTGTAATTGTATATGATGTTGAATCTTCTGCCTTAATCCCTTGATCCTCAGTAAGATTTGGTGTAAGTTGGACAGAAGGTTCACCTCTTGTTGGAATATTTTTCTCCCCTTGTCTTGTCAGGGTTTTTGGGGGTAATAATCCATCCTGAGCTTCTAAATCATTTTTTGGTTTTCACTTCGTTGTGGTGTGAAAACCTCAAAAAGGATCTGTGTCAGGCATTTGACTAGGCCCCATTTATCTGTATCCATGGCCGTAGCTTTCCCAACTGCATCCCCTCCTCTTTGAATGACATAGTCACATATCTGTTTGTACTGTGCAAATTGACGTTGCAACATGTAAAAGGTTGAGTTCCAATGTGTTTGCAACTCCTGTGTCAGGGCTTTAATTTGGTGCTCTATTATTACGCTGAATAATCCGCAACTGATTCCGAGCTTTAAAAGAATGGCTGAAATTAGTGCAGATTCTTCTGCAGGTGGTCCTTATGTTGCTATGTCTACTTTTTTCAGGACGTCTTGCACCACCAGATTGATGCAATGGCCCAAACATATTACCCTGAAATAGCTTCAGACTGAAATGACATTGACTATGTTACTGTCATTGTCCGTGGCAGCAAATACAATTCCGAGACCTCTGGGTCGCAACCAATCCTACACCTCGCTGTTAAATTCCTCCAAGATGTTTACAGCTGCATTTGATTTCTCAATTGTGAACATTGCTACTGTTGCATGCCGCTGAGCGTTCTTAAAACTTTCTTCAGGGCCAAGACCTAAACATATCTTTTGCTTTACCCCTTCAAAAGATACCCTGTGTTCAGTGATGCACAAGTATTCAGTCACCTGACAACTGGTCCACGTGTCTGTCATCAGGTGGATGGTGTACACAACACTTTGCTTAAAAGCTTGTCCAACCTACTGCAGCACATTGTGGTGAAGCACTGGAACAGCAAAATAGGTCCTTCTTTATACCTTCCATTTTGGTCATATGGCTTCCACAACTTCTAAGAATCCCACTCCTTTCACAAAAGAAAAATGGAGGAGGTAAAATGTTTGCCAGCTTCCCATTATACAAATATCCGGTAGGGTGGTTCCACTCAGTGGGCCCCTCCTGCCTAATCATGCCTGCAATAATAGCCTGGATTTTCTTCTTTACTTGAGGTACCGACATAGGCTCTTTTGAGAAGTAGATGGTGGTGGGCCCATCACTGTATGCCATGGTGTCTCCACCTCACTCCGAATCTTGTGCCATTGTGAAGTTGCAGAGGTGGGTTAATCTTCTAGAGCACTGCTGGGGACAGGGCTGCTTTGTGTAAAGCTGTCACTGTCCCCAAAATCACATTGTACTGTGATTAGACTTGTAGCTGATGTTCGCTGGGTCTCCTCACCACCACAAGCCATGTTCAGCAATTTGTTTAAGGTGCTCCTCCCACTGGGTCCGGTGGTATTTTTTAATATGGGTTGTTTGGCCTCCAGTACCAAAATGTGTATCAGGCTTACCTCGACAAAACCTTGTGCTGCAAATGCTGCATGGTGCAATGTGCTCCCCCTCTTTTCTAGCCGTAAAAAAGTCCCAACCTGGAAAGAAGTACTTTTTTACTGTGCCACTACCAATGCCTGAAGAAGAACTGGAGGTAGTAGATAGGCATGTCGTCAATTGCCTCTCAGCTTTATGTAAGGTAGGGATTGGTGCAGGTCTCAGCTGGGGCTTTGCAATTATGGGAGCTCGTGGCGGTGTTACCTGTGCCACATCCCTCAAACCAGGTTAAATGGCAATGTTCAACTCTTTTGTGTCACCTTCCACCATGACTACCTCGTCATTCTCATCATCCCTTTCCATAACTCTTAAGTCTTCCAGGAACATTTCTTTTTCCGTGCTTCTCCTGGTGTCTCCTGAACTCTCTCAGGGTCGACTCCATAGCCCAATCATCATCATCAGAAGTGGTGCTTGGAGAAGATGGTGCAGCTGAACCATTCTTTCCTTGCTGTAGATCTAGGAGCCTATGATTCTAAAAGAGTAGGTCCAGCTTCTTGCTCGGAAGGTAGCTCAACCTCTCCTTCTGCTTCAATATCAGGATAATATACTATTGCTGGCTGCAGCTGTTGTCCACTTTGCTCTGTTTCCTGAAACAATTGTGTACTACTTTGCGAAAAGGACGAATCCAATTCAACATCACTGCTCGTCTGCATTCCTCACTGACAGACATGGCCCTGGTCTTAAGTTGTGGGGGTAGTGATTTTGATTCCGGAGGGCTGCTATAAGCTTCCTCGTCTGTGGGCACTGCGGCAGGCACAACTTTGCTAGAAAAGGTTGTGGTCAGCACATCAGTGGTGGAAATCTACTTCTCCTCCCCACTGGTCACTTTCTTGCCAACACCTTTCCTGTGGCCCATCCTAAACCTGTCAGTTGGCAGTGGCACTTAGCTTCACAAGCTGAAGAGTTACATGTGTTGCATTGTCAGTCACGCATCACATCATGCACATGCTTTCTGTCTGACAGTACTCTGGGTTGTCTCTTCTCTTGTGAACCTAAAAGCAAACAAGCAAGTGAATTGTGGCATTGTTGCAGTTCAATTAGTAATACAAACAAACAATAATATTTAGTGTGGTTACTTAAGTTTTTTTTTTTAAATAGTAAGCAATACAGTCTAACAATCTGTGTATAAATCCACAGCAACACAAACTTTCATGGTGTACAGTAAACTAACGAAGGATCAGAAAGAGCAACAACAACATACAGATGTAACTGTTTTCTTTAAGTGCGTCACGTTGGGATGTGGCGCACTTGATAATGGAGTGATCCTTAGACAATGAATGCTGTTGTGCAGTGCACATTATAGTGTGATGTATTCCTATAGGTTCTGTATCGATCCCCCTATTCCTGACCCTATTCTGGTTAACAAGTTAACTAGCAGCCATCCCATGAGGCAGAAAACCCCCATGATGCAGGAACCGTTATCTGATAAAGCCACACTACAGCACAGGAACGTGTTATCTGATTAGGTCATAACGCTTGCCATCTAATTAGTCAAGCGATATTCCTCCAGCCCCTGATAAGGCATACGGAGTTCTCAAAACAAATCAAACCTATGACAGACCTGGGAAAAACCCTGCGGCCATTGTTTTGATTTCACCGAGAACTTCAGCAAAAGAATGTGCTAACGACCAGGTCGTATGACATCCTTATTGACGTATCTATGTCCATCCTTACGTCAATCTCGGCACCTTAAAGGTATAAATATTACCGATATTGCCCTATGCAAACACACGCGGTGGTGACGAGATCGGAGCAGCCAGACTTGCCGAAGCCCAGAGCAGAGCAGACCCCGCTGGCGCAGCCCCGCCTTCCTGACGCGCTGAGAACGAGACACTGCTTTCTCCTGCCGAGAAATCCAGCTCCGGCGCTTCCGGGTAGCCCTCGCAGGCAGCCTGGAATATCGAGACCAGAGACGAGAGATACCATCCCTCATTCATCCTAGATTCCAGGTACAGAACTGAATAACCCCTTGCAGAGAATTCTTTAGTCAGTCACTTGGCAAAACAAACTTAACTTAAACTGTAACTTTCTATTCCCGCCCACGTATTAGGCTTAGGTCAGGTACACGGGGTAGGCGTAGTTAGAAACACCAGTTGAGTACGATTAATCAAATGTAAATGTGTATGTATTCATTTTATTCGTTTTAAACCTTCATATGGCTTAGAAACCATATCAATGTTTTTACAGTATTATTTTATACTTCTGCTTTTATTGTATGCACTTTACTTAACCATAAGTATTGCAATAATATCGATCCATTTCTCTTGTATGAGAAAAGAGACTGATCAATAAATAACATCTTTTATTGAACACGCCCGTCTCTTCCTTTTCTCTACAATCTGGTGAGACTAAGAATGCACGTACTGACTGAGTAAAATAAGTCGTCTTTTGTTTTCACACGACTCTAGAGATACACTCTTGATTAGGGGAGAGCAAAGTTGTCATGTTTTATGGTTGTCAGAAACTAAATCCCTTCTTGTCTATCCAGGGAGGTTCAACTCCTCCTTGCCTATTCGAGAAAGTTTCTAGTGAACTCTGAGCTAGCTGGCAAAACCCAAAACTTTAAGTCTAATATCGACAGTAGTAGACCTAGTTAACGTCTGGTCTAGGCCTATACTATTGAAGGTATTATTCCAATGCGCAGAGCCTATTGGGATAATAGGAACTACACTACATGGCGCCCAACGCGTTTGGACGGGCGATAAAACTAACGTAAGACATTTAGAGTAACTCAGTCGTGCTTTTTCACTCAGACCCCTTTTTTCCCATAATACTCCAAAGACGTCTGGAGTGGGTAAAAGGTAATATCCGCCAGACCTCGCAGGAGGAAACTCCTATGTATGGTCCTTGGTTTAGTCAACGTTGAAGGATACACTGTTCCAAAATATTGTGCATCTAATCTTTGTTTCCATAAGAAACCTGATCTGCAAACGAACTAAATAACCTTCCTGTCGGTAAAATGGTAGACAGTGATGAAGAAAGAGAGACAGTTAGGATAGCAACTGAACTCGCAGCAGCTGATAATGCACTGCTAGACACAGACCCGGATATAATACTCATCCCGGTCATCAAGAGGAAATCTATAACTTTAAAACTTATAGAAAATGGACTGACACCTAGAGGTGGCACAGTCATATTCGTGATTGAGGCACACGAATATCGGCAGACAGAGGTATATTATTCATGGATACATTTTCCAGCAGCAAATGCTGTAACAAAGTACTTCCACTATTACAAAACAGAGGACCCTCCTAATGAGTACACTCCTTTCGAGGAGGTGGAAGTACCACTTAAATTTCAAGAGCATCTGCTCTTATTTAATGGCGCCCTAAAACATAATAATCACATCACCAGGCTCGGTCCACTAGGTAGACCAGGAGCAACGTGGCCGGTTCTAGCCGGATACACACCACATCCAGACATCGATGGGATGTCTGCAGCAAACCTTTTAACACAGCTAAAACAATTAATAAAACTACATAGACAATTAGTCCAATATGTGATGCGGACTTCAACAATTCAACCAGCAATTAAAATTCCACAGCTGACCCCTCATCAGGGGAACACAAATAAAATTACACCACAGAACATACAGTCCTGCCTAGGTAAGGTACCAGCTAAACGGGAACAAATACCATTCTGGTTAGCACAAAAAATCACCCAAATAGAGGCGGTGTTTCCAGACACCACCCCGTTAGAAAAACACAGGATTCTGACTATCTGTCTTCCAATGGGAATCGCACCACACGTGGAGGACTGTGACACTTGGGGTACAGTCTTTGCTTCCATCTACACAAAAACGCACGGTGTTCCATCCATTTCGGTAATACCAGATGTGCTAAAACAAATTCAAGACGAATACGGTCCAGAACCCGCTTTAACTCTTGGTATGAAATTACTAAAAGACTTCAAGCAGGTCTCGGCTATATTATTAGCCAACATAAAGGGAGAAGCAGCAAATGTGGCGATCCGCCAGAGGTTAAAGGAGACAGATATAGCAGACCAACCAGCTGAAATTGCCAGAATTATAGAAAAATCCTATGAGGAACTAGGTAGAGATAGTTTAGGTGGAATACCAGTAAAACCACAACTGATTGAAAGTCCAGAAAAAATATTTTTTAATAATAATTCAACATCACAAAAAAAGAGCTGGGATGGAAACAAACAATCCAATCCTAAAGAAAAGAAATTCCAGTCCAGAGGAAGGTCTCCTAGGCGGAGAGAAAAATCTCCAAACCAAAGACACAGGTCACCCCAAAGTGACCCCTCTGGGAAAAGTTATAACCTTAGAAATAGGGATAATATAAAGAAGCCTGATAGATATCAAGACATTGATACACGTCCCTCTCAATCTTTTCAGACTTCCTCGCAGAAATCGGAAAGGAGAGGACGATCAGAACAAAGAGAAGAGCACGCCAAGTCCAAAGACAAGGAACCTGCTCATCTAAAAAAGAAATTACAATTTCCAAAAAAGAAGGTAGCCAGTATCAAGGTAGTTAACAATGCCGAGAATACTGAGGACACAACTGAAAAACTGAGAATGGGCTCAGACAATGCTAGACAGCGCAGCAGAAGTGAGCATAGCTCGCAAAGTCCTTATGAATCTTCTGGAGACAGTGGACACGAATGAATATCTTCAAGTGGAAACTGCAGACACCAGAGTTAGCAAACCTCACAAAATATATGAAATAACTTTACGTATAGAAGGGGATAAGACTAGAAAAATAAGGGGACTATTTTGGGATAATCTCTCCAAGGGCTATGACATCCTTCTAGCTGAAAAAGACTGGCAACCAGAGTTTGTCAGGGAGTGCCCTCATGGCGAAGAAATAATTATGCCTGCCTTCTCAAATCATATCCCAATTCATAAAAAATACACACTTGCCAGAAAGTGGGCAGTAGCTCAAGCTCCTGCTTTATATAAAAATCATGTAGGATGGGATGAGGACTCTCCTTCTCACAAAATCCAGTTAAAATCACAACCTACTGCACAAAGACAGTACCCAATTAAGCAAGAAGCTAAAAAACAGGTAAAAGAAATCCTAGATCAACTAGAATACCAGGGGGTGATTGAAACTTGCACCTCACAAATGAACAACCCTTTGTTTCCGGTCTCCAAACCAGACAATTCATATCGTCTAGTTTTGGATTACCGACACCTTAACTCATGTTGCAAAACTTTTGCAGTGCAAAACTCGCATAGTGCTGCACTAATGAATAACATAGTGCGCAAAAAATACAAAACAACATTAGACATCTCTAATGGATTCTTTTGTCAAAACATAGCACCAGAGAGCAGATATTTGTCTGCATTCTCAATAAATGGCACTCAAAAACAATTCTGTCGGTTAGCCCAGGGGTACAAGAATAGCCCAGGGGTATTCTCAGCGAGAGTAACAGAATTACTACAAACATATGATGACGAAGCATTATCTTATGTCGACGACATATACTTAACAGATGATGACTTGGATACTCACTTGAAGAGAGTGAACACCATAATACTTGGGTTCGCAGCAGAGGGTTACAAATTCAACTTTAAAAAATCCAGAATTGCCCATCTAACAGTCCTGTTCTTAGGATACGATTAATCAAGTGAAGGCAAAAGCCTGGCTGACAATTTCCTAGAAAAATGTGCCGTACTCCAAGCACCTAGAACACTAAAAAACCTACAGTCAATTCTAGGCTTCCTAAATTTCGGAAGAACATACATTGCAAATTACGCAGAAAGGGTCAAACCCCTTTATGATCTAATAAAACCAGATTTTAAAAGAACCAATTGGACTCAAATACACACAGAAATTTTGAGATCCTTACAAACAGACATGTTAATTAAAACAAAATTAGAAACACGTGATAACACACGCAATCTTGTGATTCGAGTCATCCCAGGAAGATGCGGATTCACATACCTGACCTCTAATGAGGGAGAAAAGGTACCAATTGCATTCAAATCACACTTGTACACAGAAGCTGAAAAGAAATTCAGCATTAAAGAAAACATTGTTCATGCAGTTCAAACCGCAATAGCTAGAGAAAAAGATCAAGCGGACGGTAGACGTATCATAGTCAGAACAGCAGAATCAGCCTTTGAGGCATTAACAACACCTTGTAATTTACCAACAACAACATTGAATCCGGAATGGATACAATGGGTGAATTCAATTACAACGGACAAAGTATACTACTACTTTGATCCAGAACTAAAGGAATTGAAAAATCTAGAATATGAAAGAACATTCCCTCTGCCTATCGACATTCTGCCCTTACGACAATACGCTTGTGTAATCTATACAGACGGACATGCTCAACCCTCCGTTTGGGGAGAACAAGCATACAATCCAACATGTGAGATTACAAAAGAAGTGTGGCGCGGAGGTAAACTAAGACCTCTATTAACAAAAACACACTCAGTAGAAACTAATTCAGAACAACAGACTGAAATAATAGCATTGAAAATGGCGCTAGATAATGCGGATCGCGAATTCCCGACACTTATAGTGTCCGATTCATATTACTGCGTCAAATCATACAACAACGATTTGCAGACATGGATTCAAAACGGTTACAAAGATGACACAGGTGCAACAATAAAGCAAAAACTGCTTTGGGAACAAATAGCTCTTTTACAAAAAGAACTACCAAAGACTCACGTGACACACTCACTGAGTCATCAGCGTGATGGCGTTCACGTTGCAGGGAATTCATTGGCTGAGACAGCCACAGCGGTAGCAACTAAATCGGCTTCCGTAGCTCGAAAAAAGCATACAGTGAAGTATATTGACGGTGAAACAGTGCTGGCGGTGAAAACGTCATCAAAAGGCGACTGCTCAGCGCTACCGATCAACTATCCACTCAATTATACATACATAATCGATGCAAACTCCGTCCCTTTTGCTCGAATCCCTGGAGTGGGGGATAGAGTGATTCCAAACATGGACAGGAGAAACTTGTTAATAGCAGACGCACATATGGGCGAGGGTCTAAGACACCTCAAACTAAAAGATTCTCTGGAAGAATTACAATCAAGGTACTGGTGGCCAGGCATGAGCCTGCATCATACCATTTTTGTAAAGAACTGCCCAAACTGTAACAGAAATCGCAGTGGTGAGAGAAACGGTGTAATGCCGTGTCGTTTCACTCCAGAAAAGATCAACTGTAAAAAGCAAAGCGTCCGATTAACATATACAGTCTAGTTTCCACTTATAATGTAGATCATCAGCACTCGGCTGACGTCTGGACTGTTATACAAAGATTTGCGAGTCTAAATGGCATATACGCTTAGAGCATGCTACGTTTGACCATTGTTTTCAATCTGGCCCTCCAGCCTGAGGGGAAAAGTGGCCAAGTGAGCATAGCACAGCGGGACTCTTCTCACTTCCTTCCTGAGGGATACGGGATGGTGTAAAGAAAAAACCAAGGCATACAGCTATCTATAACAGAAAGGATATTAGGTTCGGGAGCTGGGTGGGTCAAACATCTAATAAGTGTCCAACGTAGTCTAAATAACTTGCCAAGAAATTCTCTGAAGGGATTCAGTCTGTACGAATTATTATTTGGAACTAGGATGTTAGTCTTAGATCTCGACAGTCAGACTTCAGTGGTGAAGGAAAAAAGCTTTGATATCAAAGATCGTTTGGCTGTTTTGCAGGACTTAAACGAAACAAGAAAAGACCTGAGCAACATAAAGTTGAAACAGCAGCCAACAACCACTGAAGAACCACCACCTGTCCCAGCAAGACCTGTCTGGATTCCAAAAGTCGGGGATCTAGTCAGAGAAAAGATCGCGGTAAAGAAGGAATTTGGGCCTTCTTACAGAAAAGCAGTTCCTGTCTTGTCTGTCAACGGGACAAGATCAGTTGTACTACCGCCGCTTGCTGGTAAAAAGGAGAACCGAGTTGTATCCATCGACCTGGTAAAACCACAACATGTGGCCGATAACAAATAGTAGGCCAAGTGGACTCCCGAGAAGTAGTAGAACACCAAGATTTGCTACTAACACAGAGGTTCAATCTAAGAGGCTAATCACATTCGAAACGCCTACAGAACTACAACAAGGACTATGCAACAATGCAATGGAACTTAGACCTCTGAAAACCCAAATAAAAACATTTAGCAGAGACACACCAATCTATAATGAAGTAACAAACGACTATGCAAGAAACAGTAATCCTGAAGCAATTGGAACAATTGACAGAACTGCATCCGGCTACTTCATAAACTTCGATGATTCCTCTGAAGGCTTCACTGAATCAAAAACACAGCCATCAACAAAAACCTTTAAAGATAAAGTTAAAGTACTTTTGAAACAACTGAAAGAAACATATCTAATTTCTCCATGGATTGAATTTTGGGTGGGTTTTGGTGCATTTATCCTCATACTTTGGCTCATCATGGTACTAACTTTGGGACGCTTCATTGAGGGAAAATATGCTAAAATGGACACAGCAAGTCAGAAAATCAACTTGATCCTCAAACCACACACATCTTCACACGTCGAGAAAAGAGAACTTTCTTCAGTCAACTTCACAGCCAATCCTATACCGGGTGGGGTAGCATGGGACAAAACTGACTACGAAATTTATGGGCCGGTTGAAATCCTGAAATATCCACACCAAATTAAGATCTCGTTGAGTGACTTTGTAAAACCAAGCTCATTTGCTGATGATTGGGACTTTGAAAGTATAAATAATATGATGTCTGACTTAGTGATGTCTGCTAAATTTACCAAACATGATTATTTGCAGGGTTTGACAAATTATGATAGTATGTACTGTTATAACCACTATGGTAACCATTTTCTACATAGATCTGCACAACCTAGAAATGTTTTAAATTATAATCAATGGGAACATTGTGCAACCCCTCCAAAAGGAAGCTCAAGAACCGTTTATGACAAATACTCATACTTTTCAGGTTTTAACACAAGTAATGCCGAAACATTTTATTTCAAATTGTCAAATAAGACAGGGACAAAGACCATGATAACAAACACGAAATTGATATATTCAGACTCATTCTTTGAACAAATGAATACTTTTGGTTTTGATTATTGGGACAAAAATGTTGAAGTAAAAAGTGTTTGGGGTACAAAAGAATGGCAAGTACAGGGTATAGAATCTTTGTTTAGAGCCTGCATGATCCCAGAACAAATTATATTTTTAAATGACACTGTTCAACAAACTACCTGTCTTGGCTTAGCCAAAATCAAAGACTTAAATAAACCGTCTATTCCAAAACCAACAATGAACAGCAATAGCTCCACAGATGAAGAGATAGACGTAAATTATGTATTAAACCAAAACAGAACACATCCTGATTGGAAAAAGTGGTTGATCTGGCCCACAGATACTAATAACTGTCAAAACAGATTCCTGAACAAAACACAGGGGTTCCAAATGACCAGGCCAGACCCTAGATATTCCCAAAGACAACACCCAGGAATAATAACCACCTACAGTGTGGGAAAATGATGCCTTCAGTGGCTACAGACTTCCACACTGGCAGAAATTAAGCAACACCTAACTTTACTTACTGATGGTGCTGACTTGCGTGATTTCATTATGGGACCGCGCAAACAGCGTCAGAAACGTTTCATAGCAGCCTCTGTATATGCAGCATACAACGAGGCCTGGAAGGTGACTCAAATTGAGACAGCAGAAAGAATACGGGAAATTGACCGTATTAATTTGGAAAAATCACTTTCTGTAGTGGACAATGGGTTAATGACTCTGTCCTCCAGAATTTTTTCTTTGGACAGCATTGTGTCTTCAGCAATCGACATAATATCGCAAGACTTGCTGTTGTTACAACACGGTCAGTCTCAATTGCGTTCTATTGTACAGCTTGGCTGGACGTTACAAAATCTGCGTTCAGGCTATGTGCCTTGGCGTTTAATCAACACAACGTCACTATTCAATATCTTTAACCTTACTGATAAACAAATCAGTATGGCACAAAAGGGTGCTGACTATACAATCCTGAGCATTGAGAAACTCAAGAGATTACCAGTGACAATGTCAGAACGACCTGTCAGTGAATGGATAATACATGGGATAATTAATATTCCAATATCAACCTTCAGGTTTCAATACTGCCAAAAATATATACAGGCTGGCATGTACGAAAAATTGGGAAAGGGGTACATTAAAACAACATGGAATTTGCCCTATTCACATGCATGTGTCAGTAATAAAGGACAGAAAGTGTTTCTTAGTGGCAATAATTGTGCAATGTCACTGAGCGGTACACTTCTGTGTAATGGAATTAGTTTGCATGGAGCCTGTGAAGGGAACTCAAATAACCTTTCATGTCACCAGCTAGGCGCACCTGCAACAGAGATAGAACCATTCTTTCAAAGACTCTATAATGGGAGTTACATTCTAATTGTAGATCGCAGATGCTGTAGTCTTATGCCCGGGACTCCTTATCTCGTAACTACGACTGCGAAGGTCAAGTGCTGTGGACGCTTATTGGGGCATATTATCAAGGGGGTTTATCTCCGCTTTTTTGGCTTTAAAAGCCAAGAAAGTGGAGATAAAATTATCTCCCTATTACCAAGCTGTCGCTAACACCAGTTAGTGACAGCTAATAGGAGATAGCGACCATCTTGGGCCCCGCTTTGCATGTCAGTGATATTTATCACTAATGACATGCAAAGTGGGCGTGCCAAGATGTTAGCGACTGGAAACAGTCGCTAACATCGCTATCTCCTATTACCAACTTTTGGAGATATTCGCGCTAAGCGCAAATATCTCCAAAAGCTAACACCTGCCCTGAGCAGTTCTTCACCATGTTATCCAATGGGAGGTGGATAACATGGCTAAGAGCATTTGCTCGATAATGCATGAATATCGCTGACTTTTCAGCGATATTCATGCATTGTGGCCGTTTTTTATCGCATTTGCGATAAACCTTGCTAATAGCAAGGTTTATCTGCGATAAAAATCGCCGATGTGCGGCGATAATTTTTGTCTCTAAACAAGTTAGAGACAAAAATTATCGCTAGTTGTTGGTAATATGCCCCATTGTTCCCCAGCTCCCTTCCAGACAGGGAGGCAAGGGCATGGCCCAACTTGAAAATTACTTCTATTCGAATAGATACTTTAAGCAGAATGAAAACAGTGCTTCTTCAGACGCCGACCAGACTCACGTCATCAAAAGAAACGTATGATCTCCTAGTCGCAAGGACGACTGCAGAGATTCACTCCTTATTATCAACTAATTCCCCCATACATTTCGCAGAAATCCTGAATGAAATCTTAAATATTTCTGATACCAGTGGAGTCTCAAAGTATTTAAGACAGTATTTTCGATGGCATTAACACCATTCAAAGCCATACTGGGTATTTTTCCAGATTTCGTCCATTCGATTTTTGGCGGACTTCCCCTCATCTTAGGACTAATTGCAGGAATCCTATTCCTAGTCCTTATATTTCGTTATGGCAAACCATGTCACAGACAAAACACCTGCGACAAGGGAAGAAACAATCCTAGCCATTGGATACCGGGACCGGATATCAAAAATCCTGGGACTATCCCGGCTTAGAGACCTGAACATGACTTGGTTTCTTTCATTTCGACCAATGTGGCATCGATGTGTTTTACCTGTATTAAGGTGCTTGCTATGCGGAGAAGAATGCGTGTTAGACACCTGTCTGACTCTACAATCAGATGCGCCAATGGATGCAGAAACATTGTTGAGTCCAATAAAGGCTCATGCTTTGTGCTGCCCTCAACGGCTACCAATCCTGATGACGGCATTCGTGGAAGCTTCACCACTACGATTAAGGGGTAGTGAAGTTCAAGATGAAAGCAGCATTGATCAGGTACGACCTTCTGTCAGCAATACTAATCAAAACATCAATGGAAACAATCATGCGCACGAATGCATGGTTACATCTTTTTCCGAGTTGGTGGAACTATCCCAGGAAGCTGTTGACAGCTTTTTTGACAGTCTAAATGATATGATGTTCTCACCAGAGCAGAAATAGAGACTTTTGAGCAAGCTCGCACACGGCGTTCCCTGAATTTGGCCTTCAACTAGAATAGCAAAATACCATGAACGATTTTCCCTCCAGTTCACGGACAGCAATTTTTTTTTCAGCAGCCCCAAAATATTTTTACGAATTTTTCGGGACACTTATTTTCTGCTTAAAGTAAGAACTATTCTTAGAGTACTAAATTTTCTATTTTTAGATACTTTATAGACATTAGCTGCCCGCTGGAATGTTCATAATTATTTTATTCTGTGATGGAATGGTCTCGACCCTTTTTTCTGTATTAAGAGCCATTTCATGTGTAAATTCTCATATACAAATTAGTGTTAATGTATAGATATGCGTGATTACTTTAGCGTTATTCTACAGCTTGAGTGCATATATTACATGTGACTGTTTTTTTCCGTATATTTGATAATTTCAAAATGCATTTATGTATTTTGGGGTGGTAAGGTATACACGATACTCTACAGTATGTTTTACTATGCATAGATTCGTAAATATGTCCATAGTTAGCGTGGAGTGGGTGTGATGTATTCCTATAGGTTCTGTATCGATCCCCCTATTCCTGACCCTATTCTGGTTAACAAGTTAACTAGCAGCCATCCCATGAGGCAGAAAACCCCCATGATGCAGGAACCGTTATCTGATAAAGCCACACTACGGCACAGGAACGTGTTATCTGATTAGGTCATAACGCTTGCCATCTAATTAGACAAGCGATATTCCTCCAGCCCCTGATAAGGCATACGGAGTTCTCAAAACAAATCAAACCTATGACAGACCTGGGAAAAACCCTGCGGCCATTGTTTTGATTTCACCGAGAACTTCAGCAAAAGAATGTGCTAACGACCAGGTCGTATGACATCCTTATTGACGTATCTATGTCCATCCTTACGTCAATCTCGGCACCTTAAAGGTATAAATATTACCGATATTGCCCTATGCAAACACACGCGGTGGTGACGAGATCGGAGCAGCCAGACTTGCCGAAGCCCAGAGCAGAGCAGACCCCGCTGGCGCAGCCCCGCCTTCCTGACGCGCTGAGAACGAGACGCTGCTTTCTCCTGCCGAGAAATCCAGCTCCGGCGCTTCCGGGTAGCCCTCGCAGGCAGCCTGGAATATCGAGACCAGAGACGAGAGATACCATCCCTCATTCATCCTAGATTCCAGATACAGAACTGAATAACCCCTTGCAGAGAATTCTTTAGTCAGTCACTTGGCAAAATAAACTTAACTTAAACTGTAACTTTCTATTCCCGCCCACGTATTAGGCTTAGGTCAGGTACACGGGGTAGGCGTAGTTAGAAACACCAGTTGAGTACGATTAATCAAATGTAAATGTGTATGTATTCATTTTATTCGTTTTAAACCTTCATATGGCTTAGAAACCATATCAATGTTTTTACAGTATTATTTTATACTTCTGCTTTTATTGTATGCACTTTACTTAACCATAAGTATTGCAATAATATCGATCCATTTCTCTTGTATGAGAAAAGAGACTGATCAATAAATAACATCTTTTATTGAACACGCCCGTCTCTTCCTTTTCTCTACAATCTGGTGAGACTAAGAATGCACGTACTGACTGAGTAAAATAAGTCGTCTTTTGTTTTCACACGACTCTAGAGATACACTCTTGATTAGGGGAGAGCAAAGTTGTCATGTTCTATGGTTGTCAGAAACTAAATCCCTTCTTGTCTATCCAGGGAGGTTCAACTCCTCCTTGCCTATTCGAGAAAGTTTCTAGTGAACTCTGAGCTAGCTGGCAAAACCCAAAACTTTAAGTCTAATATCGACAGTAGTAGACCTCGTTAACGTCTGGTCTAGGCCTATACTATTGAAGGTATTATTCCAATGCGCAGAGCCTATTGGGATAATAGGAACTACACTACAATAGCAGACATAGGGTTGATGTCAGATGTTAGGAAATTAGAAAAAATAAAACATAAATAATAATAAAATTAATTTAAAAACCTAAAACAGCCAACAGCCATATGTTCAAAACAAGCATCCTGCTTGTTTTGAACATATGGCTGTTGGCCATTTTGTGTATCCAGCCAGTGTCCCTTTGCCATAGGCCTGTATGACTTCTTTGCAGTGGCTGTGTCTTCTTGCTGGTTGTTGTGACCTTGTGGCTGGTGGCCATTTTGTGTAAAAAGAACTGTTGATGGACAGAATGCAGAACACTGTCATACATTCACCTCAGTACAGAGATCTGGGCCTAAATCCATCATTTTTCAGCTCACCATGCCATTCCAGTTTGGACTCAGCCATATGCAAATCAGTCTTGACCCTGCACCCAATGGGAACAGTCAAACCCAAACTGTCAGGCCAGGTCCTCCCTGGACTGGAAACAAGCATCCTAGGACCGGTTTTGGGGTTTTACCCCTCTTCAGCCAGGATAGCTTGATTCCAGTGGCATGGAGAGCACGGGACTCATGTCTGAGCATACCCATCCCACTCGGGTGACAAATGCAAAACAACAGTTGATGGACAGAATGTAGAACAATGTCATACATTCACCCCAGTACAGAGATATGGGCCTAAATCCATCGTTTTTTTGCACTCCACACCACCCCAGTTCAGACATGGCCATATGCAAATCATCAAGTGAGAGAATGGACACTTGTAACTACGGTACAATGGGTCAGTTAGATAACCCTCATAAATGCTATGTTGATCTTGGTTGTGGTTTATATCGTTTCTCCGCTCCACATATGCGTTGTGGCATTATCATCAGGTTCTCTAAATTTGTGCTGTATGCCAGCCTCAAGCCTGAGGCAACCTCTGGTACAGCGTAGTAGTGTCCAGAAATATATAGACAGACACCGCCAAAAGAAAGGTTATATTTTTTTTAAAACAAGTCTTCACCCGATTAAAACTTTAATTGCCATTGGATGAGGTTTGTTATTAAGACCAAAGGGTACATTTGCAGATCGAGTTACTAGATCTCACTATATCACTTTAAACAAAGTCAACATGTTTCTGCCCCATATTGCGCAGCCGGGTCTAAGGGGCATTCGTCAGGACAAACAATACAGAATTAAAATGCTTTACTCACACAATTTGTGAAGTGCTCAGTGGTTTTTGTATTACCACTCGGTTTCTAAATAGGTGAGGTATACCTGTAACAAAAGAAACATACAGAGAGGTTGGGGGTACATGTTCAGCACTATTAGTGAATCTCGATTTGAGACAAAAAAGGGGGCATACTTTATGCGCAGAGAATTCACAGAAGTAGTCCCTAAGGAGACCATTGCGTTTTGCTATGTTAGGAGGTAGTGTCAATAAAAACATTGTGAGTAGATGACAACTAATTCTATAATCTGGAACGATATCACTGTTTTTGTTAATCGTCATACCTACTAAAGTCGCATCACTCACTAAACCCATAGTCGCATGTGAATGATGACCTCAGTTTGATGTTAGATTCGATGTGTGGGCTTTAAAACATTCTCAAGTCAGCTCGATGTTAAATTTGGTGTTAAAGCTTTTATAAATCACCAATTTTATTTTCGACTCACTCACTATAACTCATAGTTGCTTGTATTTATACGAATAGTGTGAATGATTACCTTAATTAGGTTACCGCCGTATGTCTTCAGGGGAAAAGGACGCAATGGTTCCAGGCTGAAAGAAGAAACAGGCGGGCGTTTACATTACTGTGTTAGTGGTTTAAGACGCCGTTTTGTTTTGGTGCTGCCGCCATTCTCACCCGCGTGTGGAGGCTGCTCCGCGTCTAGTGCTGGCTCTGCCCCTGGACGCGGAGGTCTCGTATCCTGCTTCCTTTTACTATGATTGAGATAGAAAGTAGACTAAAAGCACTTTCCTTAAGTGTTTCGTTCGAAAATATATATCTCCCTCTATTAGGGGATAGCAGTTCAGAAATGTATATCTACTCATATATCGATGTTAAAGGGCGATTATGTAACATCATTTGGCAGAGTGGCTAGTGTTTTTCAAAAATGGGTAGTGGTCTAAAAATTCAAAAGAGAGATCAATTCTCAATCACCCGGCATTGCCCATATTTATGCGGGACTGTTGTAGGACTCATAGATCAGTGTCTATGCATTATAAAACAGTCTCATAGTGTCTATATCATAGATACTAAAAAAGGACTAATCAGGGTCCTCATAGTACTAGTTATTGTGGAGAAGGAAGTGTCCCAACCCATTATAACTCTGTATCTAGATAAGGATGTCAGTGTAGTCTATAGTGCATGTGCTATTGACTACATGGCAAGGAAAGGGTCTTTGTGTGGTGTTTTTTGTCTTTCTGATTTATGCAAATTGATGCCATGGTATGTTGTCATTAAGCCCATCTAGATGGGTTTTTAGCCGATCTACCCATCTTTGTTCTTTTTCAAACAGTATCCTCTCTGCATTTGAGGTTTTATCATGGAGCATTTTGATCACTGTCCATCTTAGTTCTTCCGCTTTGTGACCATATTCAGTGAAATGAATACACAGCTACGTTGTATTCTTCTTTAGCTTGATGTTACTTTTCTGCTCTCCAATCCTGGTTTTTACTTTCCTACAAGTCATGGCAATATATTTCTTTTCACAAGGGCACAGTATCATGTAAATTACATGCGTAGAATTGCAATTAGTTTGATGTCTTTGTGTCCAGAGCAGTAAGTCCGTAAGTTGTAAGGATTTTGTCATAGTTGTTAATTTGCACACCAGGCAAGTGCCACATGGGTAGTGGCCAACAACTGGGGCCATCTCAATATTTCTCACTTGTGTTGTCTTTCGACGTTTTACAGGTCGTGTGTGCACAAGTATATCTTTTAGATTTCGCGTTGGTTTGTTAGCGTATCTAGGCTTGGGCCAATTGAATTTACCTGTTGTTAAAATTCGCCAGTTTTTATTGACTATTTTCTGCACTGCATACGTTGCTGGGAAATATGTTGTGACACATGTCACAAGGTCTGGGATTGGTTCCTTCACGTTTGTTTGTAGGAAACATTCTCTTGGTTGATGGTTAGCTCTTTTCCGTCATTTTGCTATTGTTGTAGGTGTGTAGTCCCTGTTTTTCAGTTTTTGACTTAGTTCTTGGCCTGTATTTTGTAGTCATTTTCCTTGCTACAATTCTTTTTGAGCCTCAGGAATTGGCTGTATGATAGATTATCCCGTAGTGATTTGGGATGAAAACTGTTATATGACAGGAGACTGTTTTTAGCTGTCGGTGTGTGGTATGTTTTTGTTTCAATCTGTCCTCTTTCAATGAAAATTGTTAAATCCAAGAAGTCTATGCTCGTATTGTCAGATGTAAAGGTGAATTTCAGCCATTTGTCTCTCTCATCAAGCCATTCAATGAATAAGTTTAGGTCATTGTCTATTTTCCAAACCATTAGAATGTCATCTATGTATCGTTTCCAGTATAATATACTGGTTACGAATGGATTTGTGTCAGTGAGTACATAGCAGGTTTTGAATTCACTGATGTATAGACCTGCTACTGATGGAGCAAAAGCACTCCCATGGAAGTGCCATGGCTTTGTAAAAACAAAGTCCCATCATATTCAAAAAAGTTTTCAGTCAGGGCTAGTCGGCAGCACTCTAAGAGAAAGTGCCGAGGGGTACGATGACTCCATTCCTCCATAAATAGTATGTTTTCTAGCATTTGTAGAGTTTCTTTTTGGGGGAGACTAGTGCAAAGTGACTTGACGTCTAGACCTACGAGTAACATAGTCTCTGGGTCAAAGCGCATTCCAGACAGTTGGTTCAAAAGATCGCGAGTATCCTTTAGATACGTGGGTGTTTGTTGTACCAACGGTTTTAGAAACTGGTCTGCGAATTTAGACAAACGTTCTAATACTGAACCAATTCCCGAGACTATCGGGCGTCCCGGTGGTGGGGATCTGTTTTTGTGCGTTTTTGGAAGAGAATAAAAGAAAGGTGTCTTGGGTTATTTTGTAGTTAAATATTCAGCTTCTTTTTTAGAAATCCAGGCATTGGTTTCAGCTTCATGGATCATCATGGCAATCGTATTTTGTAGTCTTGGCGTTGGATCGATCATGATTCTTTTGTAGAATTTGGTGTCAGAGAGGAGGGCAAGGCATTGTCGTTTGTATTCTTCTTTTTCTAGGATCACTATGCCCCCCCTTGTCAGCTGGCTTTATGATTATTTTGTAATTTTTCTATAATTCCTCCAAAGCTAGGCGTTCCTTCTCGGTTAAGTTCCGAAAAGGTTGTTTGATGTTATTACTCAATTCATCTACTCCTTTCAGGAGTGCTTGCTCAAAAGTTTGGATTTCTATTGGAATCGTGCTGTTGGGGTGTTAAAAGTTGACTTTCTTCTCAGGTTTGTGTCTCCGTCATTATCCCGGGGTACAGTGCCTGCAAAGTATGCTTTTAATTTCAGAGTTCTACAAAACTCCGCCAATTCGCACTTGAGAAGGTATCCAACGAGGGAGTCGGAACGAATCCAAGCCCTTTGTTTAGGACTTTGGTTTAGTCTTCAGACAGGACAGTGCCTGTAAGATTCACAATTAATGATTGGGCTTGCTGGTGCTTGGTTTTTCTCTGAACATACTCCGGGTCATCATGTTCCGTTGTTGGTCTTGCTACGTCAGGTTTTTTCGACGTCCTCTTTGTTGACTCTGGCCTCTCCCTTAAAAACAGGGCTGTTGATGCAGATTTTCTGTTCCCGGCATGTGTTGACTCATCATCTGGGGCATTGGGTGCATTCCTTGATTGTAAGAATTCAACCAGCCTGTATATTGCGGCATATACTATTGGAAAAATGGAATTTGGTGTCCTGTGAAATGTGGTCTTTGCCATCTATTGGCCCTCCGTGGGCGTTGATGGTGATAGTTGTTTCTCCCTCTTTTAGGGGTCAGGTCTTCTAAACTTCCTTCTGAAGTGTCTGAAGAGTTCCATCCTCCAGATTCATTGTCAGATCCTGGGTCTGGTGCTGTATACTCCTCCTTAGAGTAAGGGTGCATTCTTTCTTGGCTGAATCTCTTCAGATCTTTGCCCAATTTCTGTAATCTATTATGCATTATATACTCCTGTGTTTAATTCATTTCTTTATTAATTTCTTCCAATTTTTTTGCTTGCGTGTTTCTTCTTTCAGCCTGGGACCATTGCATCCTTTTCCCCTGAAGACATACGGCGGTAACCTTCTTAAGGTAATGATTCACACTATTGGTATAAACACAAACGACTATGAGTTATAGTAAGTGAGCCGACAATAAAATTGGTGATTAATAAAAGCTTTAACACTAAATATAACATCGAGCTGACATGAGAATATATTAAAGCCCACACACCGAATCTAACATCGAGTTGTACTGAGTGATGCGACTTCAGTAGGTATGACGATTAACAAAAACCATGATATCGTACCAGATTATAGAATTAGTTGTCATCTACTCACAATGTTTTTATTGTCACTACCTCCTAACATAGCAAAACACAATGGTCTCCTTAGGGACTAGTTCTGTGAATTCTCTGCGCATAAAGTATGCCCCCTTTTTTGTCTCAAATCGAGATTCACTAATAGTGCTGAACATGTACCCCCAACCTCTAAGTATGTTTCTTTTATTACAGGTATACCTCACCTATTTAGAAACTGAGTGGTAATACAAATACCACTGAGCACTTCACAAATTGTGTGAGTAAAGCATTTAAATTCTGTATTGTTTGTCCTGACGAATGCCCCTTAGACCCGGCTGGGCGATATGGGGCAGAAACATGTTGACTTTGTTTACTTTGTTTGAAGTGATATAGTGAGATCTAGTAACTTGATATGCAAATATACCCTTTGGTCTTAATAACAAACCTCATCCAATGGCAATTAAAGTTTTAATCGGGTGAAGACTTGTTTTTTAAAAAATATAACCTTTCTTTTGGGGGTGTCTGTCTATATATTTCTGGACACTACTACGCTGCACCAGAGGTTGCCTCAGGCTTGAGGCTGGCATACAGCACAAATTTAGAGAACCCGATGATAATGCCACAACGCATATGTGGGGCGGAGAAACAATATAAACCGCAAATAAGATCAATATAGCGTTTATGAGGGTGATCTAACTGACCCATTGTACCGTAGTTACAAGTGTCCATTCTCTCACTTGATTATTTGGAACATTGATTTGGGGAATCGAATGGACAAGAATACCTCCTCCCTACTTGGTGATTATTATCATATGCAAATCAGCCTTGACCCTGTGCCTCATGGGAACAGTCCAGCCCGAACTGCCAAGCCATGTCTTTCCTGGACCGGAATTGCGATTCTCCTATTAACATGACTAGGGAATCTGGATTTCATTAAAGACACGGAGGCTAACATTATGCATATAACTTTTAATGGAGACTCCAAACAGCCGCATATGTCACAAAGCAATAGTTCCAATAGAACATTCTTAACTAAACAATTCCAGTACGCACTAGGCAAACAGCCTCTTTTAAATAAGGAGTAAAGGAGAGAAAATAAATGTCCCAATGAGAAACTTCAACAATGAGGCTGCATAAAATCAAGGTAGATGGAGGGCAACGAAATCTCCAAGATCCGAAGAGAAAGAATCAGGAACATGAGTTTACGAGAGGTTATCTGAAAAGAAAAGAAGTGTAAATAAATTCAGAAATATAAAGAAAGATTAATCCTGACAAGGAACATTAAGAATTCAAATAAAATATTCCATTCATTAAAATATGTTTATTGTCATAGAAAGTACACCGTTGCATTTATGAACATATTACAAGAAATAAACAGTAAGTAAAAGATCAACCATCAACCACCCAGGGAAGGGTGGGAGGGATAATGTTAGCCTCCGTGTCTTTAATGAAATCCAGATTCTCTAGTCATGTTAATAGGAGAATCGCAATTTCATTACAAGACCGGAGGCTACCATTATGCATGTTGGTAGCCATGTAAGACAACATCAGACATATGAGGGATTGGTTTACAATAATGATGAGCAAAAGTTCTAGAATTCGACCAATCAGCAGCTTTAAGAATATCATCCAACTTACCTCCTGACCAAAAGGACTTACTGGCCATAGCACCTCTGATAGAATGTGGTTTGAAGATATTAAGATCAACACCAGCAAAATTCATAGCAATTTTGACCCATCTTGCAATAGAGGCAGAGGAGATACCCTTATGAGGTTTAACAAAGGATATAAGCAACTGATTAACACCAGAAGGGCGAAGAGCATGCATTCTTGAATCATATTGTTTCATACAATCCACAACACAAAGTTTTTTGCAAATATCAAAACGAGGATAGAAAGTAGAATCAGACATAGTTTTAGTCCTTCTGTGGAGTTCAAATTTAACACCAAACATATCATAACACCTATAGGAAATATCTAGAGCTCTAACATCAGAAACTCTACGACATGAAATTAAACAAAGAAGGGTAGCTAGTTTGATAGAAAGGTTATTTCTGTTCAGAAGTGAGTTATCTGGCCAACTACAGAAAAGGTCAAGAATTAATTTAACATCCCACAGAGATTGATATCTAGGTTTTGGAGGTCTTCTAAGTCTGATACTTTTAAGGATTCTATAAATAATAGGATTTTTACCTACCGTCTTACTGTTGACCAAGGAATGACCAGCAGAAATAGCTGATCTATAGCAATTGATAGATCTATAACTTAGACCTCTATCAAACTGTTCTCCAAGGAAATTCACTATCTCAACGATAGGTGCTTCCACGGGATCCAAGTCCCTTTCCAAGCACCAACGTAACCAAACTTTCCAAATGTTGTTATACCGGTAGTGTGTTCCCGGGGCCCAAGATTCTCCGAGGAGAGTTGAAGCTGTTGACGAAAGTCTTGAGAGATCATTGGATCTCCTGACACTCTCCAGGCAAGAAGGTTCAACTTCCCTGTTTGAACAAGAGGGTGAATTAGACTGTCTATGTCGTTGAGAAGATCGTTGAGAGAAGGAATCAGGAAAGGAAGATCGTAAGACATCTCCAGAGTAGTTGGGAACCAAGCTTGGGAAGGCCAAAAGGGAGTTATCAGGACAATGGAGGCATGTTGATGTCTTATTTTCTGGAGGACCCTCTGGATCATGGCAAAGGGAGGGAAGGCATAAGCGTTGACTCCGACCCATGATTGGAGAAAAGCGTTGACTGCTAGAGCACTCGGGTTGGGCATCCAGCTGTAATAAAGTTCCATTTGAAAGGTTAACCTGCTCGCAAAAAGGTCTATTTGAAAGGGACCCCAGAAGTAGTTGAGGGATTTGAATACTAAGGTGTTGAGTTTCCAATCGGAATGATCCAAGAGGAATCCTGAATTCCAATCTGCAGAGAGGTTGGATTCCCCTGGAAGGTATTCTGCTCTTAGAGATATTTTGTGTTCCAGACAAAAGATCCAAAGTTTTTTTGGCTAAATTTGACAAGTCTTCCGACTTTGTTCCACCCAGACGGTTTATGTAGGCAACAGCGGACATATTGTCCATTTTTAAAACAACTGATCTGCCTTGAAGAGAGTGTTTGAAGCTCATTAGAGCATAAAGACCTGCAGTTAATTCTAGGTAGTTTATATGGTGAGAAGACTCCTCTTGAGACCAAACTGCACCAGTATTTCGATCTAGGAGACAGGCACCCCAGCCATGAAGGCTCGCATCTGATTCCAAAATAAAATCTGGTGTTGAACCAAATATTGCTCTGCCATTCCAAGCATCCAAATTCTCCAACCACCAGGTTAGTTCTGAAATGGATTCTTGGTTCAGGGAAACACGGTCTCCGTACCAGAGACCTGATCTTAAAGCTTTTCCCTTTATCCTTTGACGGGCTCGATAATTTACAGGGCCTGGAAAGATAGCTTGAATGGAGGATGAGAGAAGACCTAGAAGTCTGGCTAGTTCTCTTAAGGAAAGATTTTGATGTTTGAGGACATGTCTTATCTCTTTTTTGATTTTGGAGATCTTCTTCTGAGGAAGAAGGAGAAGACAATTGGTGGTGTCTACAGTGAAACGTAGGAATTCCATGGACGTTGAGGGGGACAGTATTGACTTCTCTTTGTTTACAATAAATCCTAGGTTTTCTAAAAGATCCATAACAGTTTTGAGATCTTGAAGAATTTGAGTATAATCTTGAGACATAATAAGGATATCGTCTAGATATATAATCATACGATGACGGGCCGAAGGGGAGAGCTTGGAATTGATAAAGTTGGTTCTTCCAAATAAATTGTAGGAAGGGTTGATCTTCCTTGGCTATAGGAATGGTAAAATAGGCGTCTTTGAGATCTAGTTTGACCAACCAGTCTCCTTATAACAAGAGATCTCTCAGAAGATGGATACCTTCCATCTTGAAATGTCTGTAAACAAGGTATTTGTTGAGTTCCCTTAGATTTATGAAGGGTCTCCAACCTTTGTCCTTTTTTTCTACAAGAAAAAGAGTACTTACAAACCTCAGAAATTCCATAGGGACTTCTTTGATTGCGCCTTTCTGGAGCATTGAAGAGATCTCCTCTTCTATAATCTTCTCTTGATCTGGAGAGAGAGACATTACTCTTGGGAAATAAACTTGAATCGGAGTATCTATGAAATCTATTGTAAAACCAGTAACAGTGTTCAGAACCCAAGGATCTTGTGTGATTAGTTTCCAGTTCTGGAGGAAGAATTTTAGTCTGCCTCCCACTTTCGTGGGAGGGGAAAAAGGAATCAAAGGACTTACTTTGTAGGTTAGCGTCGTTAGATCCCCTTCTTGGTCTCGAACCTCTTGAACGGAAGCCTCTTCCTCTTGAAGGGTAAAATTGGGGTTGGTAGGAGGATTGGTAGTCGCCTCTTGCATTATAACCTCTGGATCTACCGAAGGGCCTACGATTAAATCGGCCGAAAGACTGGCCCCTGCTTCCGGCCCTGCCAAAAAGGTTGTTGTTGTTGACGTTGAAAACCTTTTTCATACTCTGATGTGCTTTATCCAGGGCTGTAAAGGTGGACACGTATTTACCTAATGTTTTGATTAGGTCTTCGCCAAAAAGTAGGCCTTTAGGATTAAGTGAAGGCTCTTTATCGGCTAAGTCGCTCAACTTTGGGCTAATCTTAGTGAGAACGACTCTTCTTCTTTCAGAGTTGAGACTGGCATTGGCGTTTCCTAAAAGAACTAGTGCCCTTTGACTCCAACCACGTATAAGGTTAGTGTCTAAGGTGGAACCGTTAATATGACTATTTTCAGCGGCATCAATAATTTTAGTGAGGGGACCTAAAATATCAAGAAGTCTGTCTTGACAGATTTTAAGGGATCTCTCCATACCCTTTCTGGGATCCCTACCGAGCTTGAAAAGATATTTTATCAGCTCGGGATCAAGATTAGGAGTTTGGCAGACTTTACCTTCCATAGAAGGTCTTGAACATTCTGCTCGTAAAAGATTACAAGTGTCTCTCTCTAGAGGGTTCCTGATCCATTTGGTAATAAATTTGCTAACATGGTCCAGAGGAACCCAATCAGAGCTCCTAGGATGTCTGATATTCAGAGGTGAAAACATCTCCTCACCTAGAGGATCAACAATGCTATCCTTTGAGGAGGAAGGCAAATTATTGTCATAGGATTCAAAATCCTGGTTATCTTCATCCAAGTCAAGGATGTATTCGTCGGGGAATTCTGAGGCAGTGTCATTATAATCATCATGGTCAAAGTTGTCAAAATCATCATGGCGGATGAATTCATTACTCTGAGCACTTGGATAAGTTGTGCCGCTGAGGACACCTTTATAATTTGTGCAGCGAGGGACACCTGTAGATGTTGTGCCGCTAGGGACACCCGAGGTACTAGGACCTGAAATAGTGCTCTTAGGGGTAGAATCAATATTTTTAGTTTTTTTAGTTTTTTTACCCCTTGATTCAGTGAGGTCAGTAACATTTTCAAATCCATATTGAAATTCATCCTCCTCTTCGGGAGAAAAGGATCTTTTAGATGCCATGACTTTAGAAAGTGTGGAAAACATACAAGACCTCATTTCTTTATGTATTAAAGATTTAAATGCTTCATTTTCAATGTTGGGGAGAGAAAGATAGTTTTGGTCTGAATCTGAGTCAGACATGATAAATGGTATAATAAATAAATAAATAAGTAAGGACTTCTTTCTCTTACCCCTCTTTTTTTTATATAATATAAATGTATGAATCAAATAAAGAGTAATTCCCCCTTTTTTTATGCAGAGAGAGAGATTAGACTAGGGTTATGAGTCGTTTTAGATATATATATATAGATAATATAGCCCAAAATGGATTAAATTTGGAAGAAAGCGAAGGATAAACGATAAACGAGTGTAATTTGGCTGATCGCGTCAGAAAACTGACAGTTTCCCTGTGCGCGATCAGCCCGTTGCTTAGATACGCTCATTGTGAGAATGGAGTTTGAGGAAAGACGCTAGGCAACCATAACACGCAGCGCGTGTGTTGCCAATGGTCTTTCCTCATTTTTAGTCAAAAGGGACGCGGCAGTGTTGAGGGGAGAGGTCTAATGTCACGGGCACTGCCGAGGGGAGAAGGTAATGCTTAATAAATAAACATTTAACGCGTGACCATAAAAGGGCTGAAAGGAAATAAAAACGACACGATTATCGAAAAAGAATAGAAACCGAGCCGACCTCCATACATTAGAGGACGGGTAGCAATCGAGTCAGGGAAGGGGAAGGGAACAGAACGTCCCACGGGGAAAAGGGAATAAAACCAAGTAAGAATACAACAATATCGTTTGAAACAAATATCATTTGAACTTGCCAGAAGTGCAATAGTTCTAGGTTGATATTAATTACAAGACATAAATAGTAGCAATAAACAGTGAATAGATGATAAACAATGAATAAGGAGAGTAAGAGAAAAACATGACTTATCTGCTTGGAGCCGCATTTAAACGATGCTGTTTGCCTAGTGCTTACTGGAATTGTTTTGTTAAAAATGTTCTATTGGAACTATTGCTCTGTGACATATGCGGCTGTTTGAAGTCTGCATGAAAATGTATATGCATAATGGTAGCCTCCGGTCTTGTAATGAAATCAAGCATCCTAGGACCGGTTTCTGGCTATCAGCCATCTTCAGCCAGGATAGCTTGACTCCAGTGGTGTAGAGAGCATGGGACTCACGTCTGAGCATACCCATCCCACTTGGGGTGACAAATGCAAAACAACAGTTGATGGACAGAATGCAGAACAATGTCATACATTCACCCCAGTACAGAGATCTGGGCCTAAATCCATCGTTTTTTGCACTCCACTCCACACCACCCCAGTTCAGACATGGCCATATGCAAATCAGCCTTGACCCTGTGCCTCATGGGAACAGTCCAGCCCGAACTGCCAAGCCATGTCTTTCCTGGACCGGAATCGAGCATCCTAGGACCGGTTTCTGGCTATCAGCCGTTTCAGCCATGATAGCTTGACTCCAGTGGAGTCCCATGCTCTCCACACCACTGGAGTCAGGCTATCCTGGCTGAAGATGGCTGATAGCCAGAAACCGGTCCTAGGATGCTTGATTCCGGTCCAGGAAAGACATGGCTTGGCAGTTCGGGCTGGACTGTTCCCATGAGGCACAGGGTCAAGGCTGATTTGCATATGGCCATGTCTGAACTGGGGTGGTGTGGAGTGCAAAAAAACGATGGATTTAGGCCCAGATCTCTGCACTGCGGTGAATGTATGACAATGTTCTGCATTCTGTCCATCAACTGTTGTTTTGCATCTCTTTAGATTAAACCTAGCCAACAGTCCCATAGCACTGTGCAAGGTCAAAGTCAGAGACAAGTATAAAGACAGCGAGTGATAGGAGAAGTAACTGGTTTATGGACTAATAATGCATTGTGATGTAGTAATCTTTAAAGACGTGTCCTTGCGACTCTTACAAACTGGAACAGAATTTGGGCATTCCTGAGGGTTACAAGGATGTTGTTGCAGATGCTGTTTGCATGCTGCCTTTTTCAAATGTTTACACTTTTTAGTCTGCAGTCTGATAGTGTCTTGGCTGTGGGTGTCCACAGAATAACCAAAGATGCTGAGATTGTATGCTAGAAAAGCAGGGATGCTTGATGTCAAGGTTTTGGACATGAAAGTTAACTTTTAATACATGGTACTGGGGGAGATTTACTGCAGGGTCACAGTAAATTTGCATACAAATGTACTACTTCCTGATTACCGTCCAACTTGTAATCATGGCCACAGTAATGAGATTAGACAGTGGGAGGCAAAGGAGGGAGAAAAAGGAAATAACTATATCTTGATATTCCCAAAAAAGAAGGTCAATTGGACCTTATGTGAGATAGAATTTACTATACACTATTTCAGCATGCAGCTCATCACATGTACTCTTGTATACATAATCCATTCTTACATATGGATTCAGTTGTCATCAATACTCAGGCCATAGATCTGTGCTCAGTGTGATTCGTAGTTCTTCATTTACAATACTTAAATCCCATCACTACACACTGCACACCAAGTACCACTGCAAACTGTGTGACAGATATTGCTACTGGTGTCTTACAACACACTGAGTACATAAGTTGCAGCCGACATGATAGTAGCCCTTGCTTTAATGAGAAATATGGTTAAACAAAATAGTCACCTTCCTTCAGTTTGGTCTTATTTAGACAGATTTGTCAATGTGGAAATATATTTCTTATTACATTAGTGAATGCAGCTATCCTGCTCCCCAGATCGTTCTTTCGATGGTTACTGCAGGAAGACAGGGAACAGCATTTTAAATGTTGCACGGATTGTGATATGTGTAGAATTCTGTTTCACTTTGAACTGCTCCATCATCAGCACATCAGTGTGCAACGTTGTCCACCATGCCATTAACATGCTGCACATCCTAGACATTAGAGTGCATGATCTAAATATGAGGATTATTATTTTATTACAGTACTGTCTCAACCTAGTTTCATTGAAAAGGATAATGAGAGCACATATGTGTGGGTCAACATAAGGATTATAGTTCTGCAAAAAATGAAACAAGGTTTTCATGTACTTCTTCAGTATAGGAGGTACATTATGAGTTTTATAGTTGTGATCTTGGATATTTTAAATCTCTTTTTAAAAAGACCAGGGAGTGCCAGTGATTTCATCTCCCATGTTGAATACCTCAAAATGAATTCCATTGTATCCTATTGTTTAAGCCAATATTGTTTGTTAACATTTTTAAAAATCCATCTCTGTTCTTTGCAGTGAAGGATGTTCACTTCACGTGCTGTGACGGATGTATGACGTTACAACGCATACTTTTACCACGACTACCATTACCACGCAATTTTTACAACGCAGGATCCATTACAACGCAGTACCATTACAACACATGTATTTACAACGCTGGTACCTTTACAACGCATACAATTACATCGTAAGTATTGGTAAGTTTAAAATATTTTTTTTAGTGTAAATTAATTACAATTAATATAATTTAATTTAATTTAATTAATTTTTTTAAATTTAATTAATTAAAGTTTAATTTAATGTAATTACTTTATTTTAATGTAATTTAAATTTAATTTTATTTAATTTTTACCCTGTACCCCTTTACCCAAAAACCCAAAACTGACCCTTAATCTTAAAAATATCCCTTTACCCAAAAACCCAAAACTGACCCTAAACCCTAAAAATACCCCTTTACCCAAAAACTCAAAACTGACCCTAAACCCTAAAAAATACCCCTTTACCCAAAAACCCAAAACTGACCCTGAACCCTAAAAATACCCCTTTACCCAAAAACCCAAAATTGACCCTGAACCCTAAAAATACCCCTTTACCCAAAAACTAAAAACTGACCCTGAACCCTAAAAATACCCCTTTACCCAAAAACCCAAAACTGACCCTAAACCCTAAAAATACCCCTTTACCCAAAAACCCAAAACTGACCCTGAACCCTAAAAATACCCCTTTACCCAAAAACCCAAAACTGACCCTGAACCCTAAAAATACCCCTTTACCCAAAAACCCCAAACTGACCCTGAACCCTAAAAATACCCCTTTACCCAAAAACCCAAAACTGACCCTGAACCCTAAAAATACCCCTTTACCCAAAAACCCAAATTTATAATATTTTTAATAAAATTATATACTTACCAATACTTACGTTGTAATGGTATGCGTTGTAAAGGTACCTGCGTTGTAAATACATGCGTTGTAATGGTATTTCGTTGTAATGGATCTGCGTTGTAAAAAATGCGTGGTAATGGTAGGTCGTTGTAAAAGTTGCGTGGTAATGGTTGTATACCGCTGTGACTTTTGCTAGATTTGCCCCACATGAAGTCAAAGTCAGTGTGGCACAAGTTTTTATAGTGGGCTCTTAATGTAATAGCGAGTTCGAGGAGTTGAATATTATATTGGTGCTAATTTATACTTAGGCATATTTTTCCTGTAATCATCCCTAGATATTGGAAACCATGCAGTTAGTAAGTCAACCACATGTTCATTGCATAATTAATGTGTTGTAGTTGTTTTCCAGGATTTTGTAGTCACAGGAACATTTCTCTAGAGGTGTTAGAGAATTTTCATACTCCACAGTTGCCAGAGTGATGGTGTGCTAGGACTAACAAGGGAGATGTTAAAGTTTTTGAGTGTTCTGTACATTCTGTTGATTAGGTGAGGTTCCTAAGATTTTCGCTTCATTTTAAAGCATACAAGGCTTTGTGAAAGTTCACTGTCCCAAATATTCAGTACATGGCCATTATAGAAACGTCATTCTTTTTACTCTGATTGCCCCCATTCTTTGACTGATACTGGTGGTTACTTACTCTGAAAGTTTACTGGGCTCTGCTAATCAGTCTCAGTGCCAGTGCTCTGTTTAAAAGGTATATGGTAATTGATGCAATTACGATTGGTTCCGACAATGTACCAATAAGTACCTCAAATATGGTAGGGCCCGTAGGCTTAGGGACCACAGGGGACTTGAAGTTCTTAAAAGTGCACTATTGGTGTCTGATGCCTTGCAGGTGGGGTTTAAAATAAAACGGTGCTCACATTCAAATTAAAAGTGCTTCCAAAGTCCAAAGCTATCTTTTTATTACATTTAAGTCACCCTTAAGGTGTGCCTCAGATGCCCCAATGGTAGGGTGCCTTGCAATAAAAAGGAGGGCCATTATAAAATATGTTTTGCATGCCCTGGTGAGAGAAAAATAGCCAAACAAATCATCCCCATTGTAGTGCTGCTAGCTCAATAGGCTAACATGGGAAGGCTTTAAACTTTAATAAAGACTAACTATTGACAAGAGTGAGCTAGCAACATTATTCAAAGTATCATAATAATAGTTACAAAAAAATCCAACAACTTGCCAAGGTCAGATTTATCATAAGTAATGGAAGAAAGTCATTTTAGTACGTGATTTACTAAAGTTACCTGAAACAGTCTAGAACAGCCTCCTCTGATTGGTCAACCATTGAAAGACTGCGCCAAGGTTCTCCCAGATTAGGTGTGAAGAGACCTGGGCTGAAATAGTGCAGCTATCTGGTGGGTGGTGATATGATTCCTGCAGAAGCAGGACAGGTAGGGTGCAGGGGAGATAAACTGGTCTTCAAAGGGAGAAGCCCAGATAGCACAGGAACCATCCCCACTTCCTTGATTCCCAGTACATGGGATTCTTTCTAGTTAGATTAGGTGAAGGACTGGAAGGGTAGCGTAGCCACACCTGTGGATTGGGTTAGCCAGACCTGAAATCACAGGAGAGATTTTTTCCGTTATGATTTATGTGGAGATGTGCATTCTGGGACTGAAATACACCACACCTCCCAGGAAGTGTTCATAACAGAGTGGGCCAACTTGAACTCCATTTGTTGTGGGTTCGCCCCCTCTTGCCAACCCAGAATGTTTAATTATTATAGGAGAGCTGCAAGAGCACCTCAGATCCCTGCCTAGAAACATATGGAGAAGAAGGAATGTCCTTCAGGACACTTGGATTACATACAAGAGGACTGCACTCATAAGGACTGCACTTGCTGCACTCTCAAGACTTCACAACAAAAGGTCTTAAAGGCTAAGCAGCGGACTCCCTGATTAGCAACAGGTAGAAAAGGGCTGGGAGAAGCTACCTGCAACATCAAGAAGGACAACTCCAGCTGTCAAGCCTCACCTGGATTTTACTTGGATTGACCAGGTGCATTGTGGGAGTTGGAGTCCCTGACATCTAGTGGCAAACTGATCTTCTGAAACCTTGGCTGGTGCTGTGGGCTCCTTTCCTGCTTCAGGGAACCAGGGCCGGACTGGGAACCAAAACCGGCCCTGGCAAAGTGCTCGGCCATCCCCCCTCCCCACTCGGGGGGGGTTGGAGGTGCCGCCGAGCCCTTTGCTAGAGCCGTTTTTTTGCCGATTTTGCTGCAAAAACGGCCCTGCAACAAAATCGGCATCCAGGGGCTCCAAACTGGCCCCAACCCTTGCGGCGCACCGGGGGATTGCCCGGTGCCCGCTATGGCCAGTCCGGGCCTGCAGGGAACTTTCAGAGAAGTACGTTTGAAAGTTTGCAAACTTTTGATGAGGTGTTGTGAAACAGCTCCATGAGAAGACCAGCATAAGCAACAAGAATAAATCCGGTGACGTCGGACCACAACTTGGCCTTATCATGCAGGTTTGCTCTCCTAAAAGTTCCCAACCTTTTCACCTTTGCCAACTAACACAATGAACTCCAGGAGTCACAGAGGCATCACACTGCAGCAGTCTGGCATCCTTGAATGAAAATCCTAATCCGAGGACCTAATCGCTAGATGGAGAGAGAAAATCCGTCAAAAACATGACTTTGTCTGAAGGTAAAACCTTGACCGGGCAATACGGCTCATTGCAGCTGATCTGCTCTCCATTGCAGTCAGCCTGAAACTTTTAATTTGTCCTGGTGCAGTGTGACTAGACATCCACAGTTCATGCTTTTCTCTTTTAAATGCTAGAAAGCACATTTATTTTATTTAAACTTTAAAAATTCAATATCTCCAGTTCCATGCATTGGATTGTTATCATTTTAAAGATAGAAATATTCTCTATTTGCATAAATTTGAGGTTGGATTTTTAGTGTGTAGTGTCTTTTACTTATTGCCACATTGCAAGCATTTAGGAACAGCATCAACACCTGGCTCTTTGGATGAGACGGAGCTGCTCAAAACCCCCAGTGCATTGAGACCCTCACAAGTGAGTTGTGCGCTTCACCAATCCCAGATTGATTGATTGATTGATTGAGCAACTGTGCTGAGTGGCTTCAGTTGCAGCTGGAATTTCCTAAGCACTATTCACATAAATAAATGCCTTATTGCCTGTTTAATTGTGAGACAAATTAAGATTAAAATCACCACTCAGTAAGATCCACACATTTTTACGCCATAAAGGAACAAGATGAAAATAAAGATGCATGAAAGCTATGAAATTACCCTTGTTCACAGTGAAGGCATTATTGCTATCATATAAATAGGTGTTCTTGTATATATATTCTATTAAAACATCATGTCTTACTAAAAAAAAACACTGCATTTCATCAGTTAAAGCTGACAAGAGACAGTCTTATTTCATTCTGCTCCTAAGCTGAGGTTGTGACAATTCCCTATTCATTTTAATATAGGCTTTTGGGTTGGCAAAGTATATTATCATGAGAGAGGTCATAAAAGGCCATACGGAAGTCCTGGAGAGACCCTTGAGTATATATCCCCAGTCTACCCCATCGAAGGTCTTCTTTGCCTCATGTGAGAAAAGGACCAACAGAATATTTTTTGTGGCTATATCATTAGGATTAAAGATAGCTTCTTATTTTTATGGCTGTTCATCCCTCAAATGAAACTGAACCCTAAGGGGGACTTCAGGTCTGGACAAATGTTGTTGAGTTTAACGACTAGGGTCTTGGTGAAACATTTTACTTCATTTTTTAAAAGAGCTTTTGGACAAAAATATCTACAGCTCCGGGGATATTTCCCAGTCTTTAAAAACGCAGTGATTACCACCTCTTGCATAGAGTCTGTAACTTTTCAAGATTACCCATGTCATTAAACTGCTCTATCAAGCAGGTTTAAAATGCTTTATAAAATGACATTGTAAAGCCATCTGGGCCAGTGGCTTTTGGGCACATGCATCATTGTCAATTGCATTCGCAAACGGTGCGAATCGCAATTTTCGGCCGTTTGCGAATGCAATTTGCAAAATTGGGATGCATCATGTTTTTCGCAATTTTAGAAATCGCAATCATGTTGCGAGTTCTAAAATTGCAATTGCATTTAAGAAATCGCAATTTGCGATTTCTTAAATGCAATGCATGAACATTTTAAATTTGCGAATTCGCAAATAGGGTGAATTTGCGAAAAAGTTCAAAAATGCTGAAAAGTGCATTTTTGAAAGTGTCAGTTTACACAAACACATGCCCTTGGGGCATGTGTGTGTGAAAAATGCACTTAAAGTTATTTTCAGGGGTGCAGGGGGGGGTCTTTTGGACCCCCCCCTGCACCCTTGAAATAGCATTCTCATTTTGCGATTCCGTAATAGCGAATCGCAAAATGAGAATGGCTTCCCATTCATTCCTATCGGCCTCTAGGCCCATAGGAATGAATGGGATGGGATTCCTTAATTGCGATTCTCAAATTGAGAATCGCAATTAATGAATTTGAAGAAATCGCAAACAAATTGTGATTTCTTGATGCATAGCCGTTTGAGAATTCTTAATTGCGATTCCTTAATTTTCGCAATTAAGAATTCGCAAACGGCAACATTGATGCATGTGGCCGTTTAGTTCCATGCAATGCCTGGGTTGCCAGGGTCGCTGCAGCTGATGTAATCGGAGGACAAGAATAAGTAAAGCCTCTGTGTCTAACTCCAGAGGGTGAGAGGATGAAAGATACTGGTCTTTTTTGCTGGAGTTATGGATGTTGCCTGGAGTAAAAATCTGTATAAAAATGTGCGATCATCTGTTACATCTCGGCAGAAGGAGTTGTTAAGGTGCATTACCCTGTCTGCATCTTTGTTTATAATTATTGGTTTGAAGGGCCCTCAGTTAGTAGCTAGAATACTACATGCTCTACCGCTGTCTTCACTCTGAATATTTAGTAGGGTGCATTAATGAGCATGGGAACTATCAGCTCTATGTTGCTGTTCTAGCTTCATTTGTAGCAACACTCCAAGTTCTGATTGTTTTCTCTTTTCTAGTCTTTGAAAACTTGCAATGGGTGATATTAATCCCCCATATAACTGCTTTAGCCAACATCCTATACTATGGTAAGGGAGAATTCTTGTGCATCATTTTCTTGGAAGTTATAATGGATTCTAATGCCTATTGTTATTCAAATAGACATGTCTCTAAAAGCTCTTTCCTTGAGGTTCAAGGTTCATGTGGTTATAGGCTTTGGTATCAAGATACCAAATCGCATTTAAACTGGTGGTTGATCCGTTGGAGTCCAGATCCCAATCTTAGTGGTAAATACTATTTCATATTTGTAAGGAAAAAAGTTGATTAAGGAGTGAGTGTTATGAATCCTCAAATAGAAAGTATAGTTTCTTTAGTTAGTGTGTTGTAGGAGTCAGGCTTCTAGAAGATCTAATGAATCAATGAGCTGATAGAAGGCATTTTTGTCCCTATTATGAAATACATTGAGAAAATGGTAAGCTCTCTATTCTCCCTCAGCAGTAGTATTGTCAAACCCTCAATGTTGTTAGTTGGTGTGAATGATATTGTGAGGAAACCAATCTTATTAACCAAGAAGAATCTTTTCTTAGAAAGCATTTTTCATTGAAACAGTACAATATCATATTCTTTATCAGGTAGCTATTTCAACAACAATGAGGATTCCGTGTAGGGTTTTGGAGTGTACAAGAAAAAGTGGTGCCTATGCTGGTAGTGGTTAGTAAGGGTAAAAACAACAAGATAAGACCGGTGCAACACGGTCAGAGGAGACCCAAAAACCTCTGTTTGTGTTGGCAATGGCTCAACAAATTAGATAAAACACAAGTCCTGTGCACACGTTATAATGAGTTGATCATGCAGGTTTTTTTTATATACGAAGAATATGGAGCGCAAGTCTTTAGTAATGAGACAAGGTAAACACATGTAGATAGTTTGTTTTTTAGATGTATTAGTCCCTTCTGTTCTGGAGGGGTGACTTCAAAACAAAACAAATCAACCAGCCGACACGTGTTTCGTCAAGCGAGCCATTAGCTCGTGACTCTTCAGGGATGGGGGAAAATAAAAAAAAAACAGTATAGTATGGAACTAAAAACACTAGATGCTAGCAAACTTGGAGGTGACAAGCGCAGAAAAAACACCTCACTTCAGGTGAAAAAGGCACATAGTTATTGTGACAACACACAGGTCATAGGAAGAGCCCTAGTGTAACAAAGTCATGAAACTGAATAACAAGAAGTGCTATATCATTGGGTCAAGAAACAGCGAAATCAAGCAGTATCAATGTTTAAAAGTTATGTCCAATCGAAAAACCTGTAAAGGTAAAAACGACAATACACAGAAAATTGAGTGACGTGGTGCGTGGGTGAGGAATTTTTTTTTATCGGGCGACATAAAATAAAGATCGGTATTAGGAGAACCAATATTAGATGAAAATGCCAGCAATAGCTACATGCAAATAGATCATTACGTGCTCCATTCATCTTGGTTCATTGTATATTAACGGTCAAAACCAGTGGCATGTGAAAAATTATTAGCTAAGCGTTCCCATTATTTACCAATTAATTGTTGCCCTCAGAAACGTGATTTCGAGATCAAAAGAGACAAATTGAATAACCATCATCAGTCCGTGGAAGATTATATAAATGCCCAAATCAAAAAGCCTATTTTGCACTAACCACAATATTTGGCTAAATAAACAAAGAAGTCCGGCAGAAGTGCATTTTAAACAAAAAGTATCTAACTGGATTTCTTGGTCAAGTAAACATGTCATTAACATACACCCAGTATCAGCAAAATTAACATATGGTTTGGTCGGAGAAAAAACAACAATCATGCATATAGTAGTTATCAAAAAGTACTTAGAGAAGACCTCAAGAGTGAAGTCTAGACTGAAAAGGACATTTTTTTTGACAGAGTTGAAGAAAATTGAAACGCCGCACATAGTGAATCTTGGTAGAACACCTGTAGGCGGTGTAAGTGTAACAGGTTCTGTGGGGAAGGTGAAAAGGACGGTATTAAAGGAAATTAGGTCAGTCTAAACAAATAGAGGGCAACAGGGAAACTAGTCCTACATAACCATGGGCAGGGTTGTAAACAAACTTACTGGGTAGCCGGTGATAATTCCAACCCGGCGTTTAACGGGTACAAGGACCATGGGTTGTGGGTGAAAGTTCACTGGAAAGTGAAACAACGGGCGGGTACATCCGCCGTTTAGTTGGCGGTCTAAATGAAACAGAAGCAAAAAATTATGTAGCTTCTGAAAAGGTCCATTAATCAAAGAAAGAGTGTAAAGGACTGCGGGGGATCATGCTTACCTGAATGCAGATACCAACGTGAACAGAATCGTGGTGTTTCTCATCCATGTGGTAGAACACCTATGTTAATCAATAACGTATAGACATAGCCAAATCCGGCAGGAAAGTTCATGCGAGATGGATGGAGAACTAGAGCGGTAACTGCTCTTCCTGTGTAACCGGAAGTGAGTAAAATTCGCTCCATAGTAGTGGAAACAAACAAGGGGGTCTAAGGGAAACTATGGATTGGAAAGATTGGTGCCGATATGGAACCGAGGAAAGCACTATGAATGCTGTAATGTATGACGCTGCCAAAGTTTAATGTAAAATGAACTGGATCGCTATAAGAGCCATCCCGAAGTGTAAAGAAAAAGTAAAGCAGGAGTTTAGGAGTAAAAATATGTGGAAAGAATATATTTATAGATTTTTTGGTAAAGAAAAAACCTGAGAAAGATAGAAAGAGACTCAATAGATCCAGAGTGCAACAGATAAATATTAACTTATGAACAATCGCGCTGAAATACATTATTTCTGTTGTCCAATTAGTATGAAACCATATTGTAATTGCGTGCAAAATTGAGGCGAGGAAACAAGCCTGTTTCAGTAAGTTACTTCAGACTGCATGTTATCTCCTTACTTTTAGGAGGTATTCTTTGGCGAGTCTGTGTAAATACACAAAAACATCTATACACTATAATATTTGTATCTTGTCTTCATATTATAGAGAAAGAAGAGACCATAGGTTAGGATCAAAGACAGCTAGTGATGTAATAGATATACATAGGTTCTTTAACCGTTGTCTATCCGTTTCCCAAAAAGTATTGTAATTCATGATCCGAGTTTTGCCCATGGCGGACTGTCTGTATGCGCATAATCCAGCTTGCTTCCTGGCGTCTGAGCCTAAGTTCACAGTTGCCTCCACTTATGTTGGCCTCTGTAATGTCTATTCCAAAAAATTGACATTTTTTGTGAAGGCCTTGTGAGGGGCATGAAGCGATATGTAGAGCCATGGGGTAGCGTGCATCTTGTTGGTGGACTGCTCTTGCGTGCTCACTAATGCGTTCTTTAAGTGCTTGTATTGTGCTGCCCACATATTGGCTTTTGCAAGTACACTCTAGCACATAGGTTACAAACTAAGGGGTCGATTAGGATGGCGTACGGAAACGGGTAACATATGCCATGGTCGCGGACGCACTAGACCGCGTCAACAGGCCCAACCGCCGCCATACCTGCGGAGGGTCCGTCCGCACGATTAGGATAATGCCACTATTCCAACGGAACTCACCGCCGTCCTCCACCGCCGCGGAAACAATACCTCCGAAAACGGACCATGACTGCGGAAGGACCACACAAACACCATCCCAGCCGTCAAACCGATTACAAAATGGCCGACGGAAGTAAATAGAAATTACATCAAACAGAACACCGAACCACCTGAAACACCCACCCCCAGAAACTACACGCCCCAATGACACCCCCTCAAGCACCGAAAAATGCACCTAAATCACCATACCCACAGAACACCTGATTGGCAACTACCATTGGGACACCACCACCACACAGAGTATAAAATGAATCCCTCCCACTACCACAGTCCTTTGCATCACAGCATAGCTGCAAGCAAGAGCCACATTAGCACGACCAGCAGACACACACAAACACACATACAACCTGCTCACAAACACACACACCACACAACCCAACACAACACCATCCCTACACACCACACACCTGCACGTCCCACCACACCCCACCCACACCTAGCACATCACACACCATGGCACCCAAGAAAAATCCAAAATTCACTGACACTGAGTTGAAGGTCATGGTGGATGAAATCATCCGTGTTGAACCACAGCTCTTTGGCAACCTAGTCCAGCAGACAACCTTGGCAACCAAAAACCACATGTGGGACAGGATAGTGAGCAGAGTGAATGCGCCAGGGACCGTGCCACGCACCAAGCACGACATCCAGAGGCGGTGGCACGACCTCAAGGCAAGGGTGAAAGGCATCAGGGCGAAGAACCACCTGCGGGCACACCACACTGGCGGTGGCACTCCCCCGGAGCCCCTACCATTTACTGAATGGGAGGAGAAGGTGCTGGGCATACTGCACCCTGAGAGCCTGGAGGGAATCGAGGAGGGTTAAGAGGCTGGTAAGTACAAAGAAATGACCGCGAACACACTGATATGCTCTGCCATGCACAACTGACAAGACAAATCTCCCTGGCACCAATCCAAGCATGTGGACCACACAGTCACCCAAATGTGAAGTCCTCCACTCAAATCCACCCACCATAAGCAACCACAAATGTTGCCTCCTACGTTCCAATGCTTGCATGTTGTCGGAGCAACCAACACCACAACTCCCAATAGGCCCCCATGTCCACAGGGAGGGTGCCGGTGGGGGAGGGAGGGTGAGAGAGACCAGCACGACAACTCCCAACAGGCCCCCATGTCCACAGGGAGGGTGGCGGTGAGGGGGGGAGTACGAGAGGTGTGTGGGGTGTGAGAGAGACCAGCACCACAATTCTCAACAGGCCACCATGTCCACAGGGGGGGTGGTGGTGGGGGGGGGAGTACGAGAGGTGTGTGGGATGTGAGAGAGACCAGCACCACAACCCCCAACAGGCCCCCATGTCCACAGGGAGGGTGCCGGTGGGGGGGTGTGAGAGAGACCAGCACCACAACTCCCAACAGGCCCCCATGTCCACAGGGAGGGTGGCGGTGGGGGGGTGAGAGAGACCAGCACCACAACTCCCAACAGGCCCCCATGTCCACAGGGAGGGTGGCGGTGGGGGGGGGGGTGAGAGAGACCAGCACTACAACTCCCAACAGGCCACCATGTCCACAGGGAGGGTGGCGGTGGGGGGGGAGGGAGTACGAGAGGTGTGTGGAGTGTGAGAGAGACCAGCACCACAACTCCCAACAGGCCACCATGTCCACAGGGAGGTTGGTGGTGGGGGGGAGTACGAGAGGTGTGTGGGGTGTGAGAGAGACCAGCACTACAACTCCCAACAGGCCCCCATGTCTACAGGGAGGGTGCCGGTGGGGTGGGGGGTGTGAGAGAGACCAGCACCACAACTCCCAACAGACCCCCATGTCCACAGGGAGGGTGGCGGTGGGGGGGGTGAGAGAGACCAGCACCACAACGCCCAACAGGCCCCCATGTCCACAGGGAGGGTGGCGGTGGGGGGTGTGTGTGAGAGAGACCAGCACTACTACTCCCAACAGGCCCCCATGTCCACAGGGAGGGTGGTGGTGGGGGGGAGTACGAGAGGTGTGTGGGGTGTGAGAGAGACCAGCACCACAACTCCCAACAGGCCCCCATGTCCACAGGGAGGGTGGCGGTGGGGGGGAGTACGAGAGGTGTGTGGGGTGTGAGAGAGACCAGCGCCACAACTCCCAACAGGCCACCATGTCCACAGGGAGGGTGGCGTGGGGGGGGTATGAGAGGTGTGTTGGGTGTGAGAGAGAACAGCACCACAACTCCCAACAGGCCACCATGTCCACAGGGAGGGTGGCGGTGGGGGGGAGTACGAGAGGTGTGTGGGGTGTGAGAGAGACCAGCACTACAACTCCCAACAGGCCCCCATGTCTACAGGGAGGGTGCCGGTGGGGTGGGGGGTGTGAGAGAGACCAGCACCACAACTCCCAACAGGCCCCCATGTCCACAGGGAGGGTGGCGGTGGGGGGGGTGAGAGAGACCAGCACCACAACTCCCAACAGGCCCCCATGTCCACAGGGAGGGTGGCGGTGGGGGGTGTGTGTGAGAGAGACCAGCACAACTACTCCCAACAGGCCCCCATGTCCACAGGGAGGGTGGCGGTGGGGGGGAGTACGAGAGGTGTGTGGGGTGTGAGAGAGACCAGCACCACAACTCCCAACAGGCCCCCATGTCCACAGGGAGGGTGGGGGTGGGGGGGGAGTACGAGAGGTGTGTGGGGTGTGAGAGAGACCAGCGCCACAACTCCCAACAGGCCACCATGTCCACAGGGAGGGTGGCGGTAGGGGGGTATGAGAGGTGTGTTGGGTGTGAGAGAGACCAGCACCACAACTCCCAACAGGCCACCATGTCCACAGGGAGGGTGGCGGTGGGGGGGGAGTACGAGAGGTGTGTGGGGTGTGAGAGAGACCAGCATCACAACTCCCAACAGGCCACCATGTCCACAGGGAGGGTGGTGGTGGGGGAGAGTATGGGAGGTGTGTGGGGTGTGAGAGAGACCAGCACCACAACTCCCAACAGGCCCCCATGTCCACAGGGAGGGTGGCGGTGGGGGGGAGTGCGAGAGAGAGGTAACTGATTAATAATGTTGTTACCAAAACCATGTCATGGGAGTGCCCTAGGGATAATGAGAGAACAACAAACACAGGTTTGAAAGAGATTCACATCCATCACAACACACTGTACTGCAACATCCCACAAACCACACTCATCAACAATTAAGTTGATCCCAGGACACACATCAGGGAGCATACCATGTACCCCATGTAACACACACATTTGCAAACTGGACATACCAGAACAGGCAGCATAGACACACCACATCCACACTCCACCACCAAACATACATCACGCATTGTCTGGCTGTACAAGTGGTAGTTACTCACATTCAAGGGAAATAGCGATCAATGAGCTGACGCCTCTGGTCCACACCTTCTTCCTCACCACTATCCTCATCAGTCGACATGGGTGGGATGGGAGGTCGAGCAACCTGTTGGTCTTCTGGGTCCATGATCAGTTCTATGTTATTGCGCAATGCCAGGTTGTGGAGCATGCAGCAGGCAATCACGATTTTGCATACTTTGCCTGGTGAGTATGGCGGGCCCCTCCGGTTTTATCCAGGCAGCGAAACCTAGACTTCAGCAGTCCAAAAGTACGTTCTATCTCTTGACGCAACCTCCCATGGGCATCATTATAACGCAATTCACCAGGGGTAGTAGGATTCCTGATGGGGCTCAGCAGCCACGGCCTGTTTGGGTACGCCGAGTCGCCTAGATGGTATGATGACAGACACAAATGTCATTACCATGAATTGTGGAAACACTAAGCCACACATACAACACATTTGTGCTCACAACACACTGACAACACAATTGTCCTTTCAGCACACTCACCTACAAGCCACGCACGTTCTGGACGCAGATTAGCCATCAGTTGGGGGACAATGCTGCTCCCCATGATGTGGGAGTCATGGGCGGAACCAGGAAATCTGGCACACACATGCGAGATGATGTTGTCAGCCAGGCATACCACTTGCACGTTGAGGGAATGGTAGTGCTTCCGATTCCTATATACAGCTTCACGTGCCCGGGGTGGTATGAGACCAATATGTGTCCATTCAATTGAACCCCCACGTGTGGTAACTGGGATAGGGCATAGAAGTCCCCTTTGACTGCTGCCAACTCTGCCTGACGTGGAAAATGGATGTAATCATCCTTGTAAAGCATCATGGCATGCAGGACATCCCGCAGAACCATGCTGAACATGGATTGTGACATCCCTCCCGCATGGCCAATGGTGTACTGGAAAGTGCCAGTCGCAAAGAAATGTAGTGCTGCCATCACCTTTGCTGTGGGTGTGAAAGCCCGAGGATATGTCCGGCGTGGCTGCAGATGAGGTGTCAATTGTGTGACAAGCTCCTGCAATCTCAGTCGGTCAAGCCGGTATTTGCGGATCACCTCCTCGTCAACCATGTCCTCCAGCACAGTGTATGGTCGATGCACATTTGGAGACCTTCTGTGTGGGATTAAATGGCAGCAGATGTCAAATGACCAACAACAACACATAGCCGTGCAACACTATCACATTATGAGCACCACAATGCTAATAAGACATGTTGCAGAAAGTGATGATATGTGTGACCGGGACAATATATCATGAAATAGAGCTGACTACACACAATGTACAGCCACAAAGAACATCCTGTGGCCTAACATGTACAATGTAACATGCACACATGTTTGAACTTCTTGCAACAACACATGACTGAGGGCCCATATGTGGACAAGCGTCCACACAGACACACATGTACGTGCACAAACAACATGAAATTTGAAGACACCCTACTTGTGTTCATGCACCCATGAACACACAGACAATGCCCCCTCAGCTGACATGCATGGGCACACAACAACAGACACACATACACAGAATGCATGTACACACACATCATTGTTACTTGCACACACAAACAACACACTCACAACAGGTAATGAATGTTTGTTCACACCCTTGCGGTACTGTGTTGATGTGTAGAAAAATCACCCCCGCTCGCACCGCGGAGAATCCGCAGTTGCGATTAGGATATTCATATCAAGAAATTCCGACCGCGGCGGACGGATCACATCAAACACCGTCCGCGGCGGACAGAACCCATCTAACACCGTCCGCGGCGGACGGAACCAAAAGAACACCCACCGCCGCGGATGCACATGACCGCGTCAACAGGCCCAACCGCCGCCAAACCTGCGGAGGGTCCGTCCGTGCGATTAGGATAATGCCACCATTCCAACGGAACTCACCGCCGTCCTCCACCGCCGCAGAAACAATACCTCCGAAAACGGACCATGACTGCGGAAGGACCACACAAACACCAAGTTATCGCAACTTGACTGCCGCAAGCACCAACCGCCAGCACCAGTCGCCCCCCTCAGAGCACGGACTATCAGGGGACGAGCCCATTGCCAGCTCAGACGCAGAGGATGAAGCGGGACCAAGCAGACTTCCAAGGCCATCAGGCTCACAGGACATCACTGCCTCCACCACCACGGCCTGTGTCACCACACCATCACCTGCCATAGTGAGCTGTGCAGCCACCACCACCACCACCACTCCTGCCAGTGCCACCCTGCCTGACCCATCAGCCGATGATGGGCCATCTACATCCCAGGCAAGCAGGGAGAGTGGACATGAGAGGACACAGGTGAGGGCACAGCACACAAGCAGGATTGCAGTTGCCCGCCGAGGTGGGGAAGGACACCCACCCCATCCAGCCGCAGAAACCCTGGAAGCCATCGCAAGAGTCAATGCATCCTATCAGCGGGCGCGGGAACAGTCTGAACGGGCCCACCAAGACTCACAGGAGAGCAGCAATCTGTTGCGGTCCATAGATACGCGCATAGGGCAAATTGTGGACATCATGGCCCAAGCAACTGCTCTGTGGAGGGACTGGCTATACCGCGCCACACCACAACCCCCTCACCCTAGTGCCCAGCGGGACCGCACCCCAACACCACCGCCACCCACACCTGAGCCCACGGACAGGGAGGTGGCCCCTGACCAACCTGCCCCCACAGCTGTCTCCGCTCCTGCTACAAGACGGAGGGGCTGTCCGAGGCTGGATGCCGGTGAGAGCAGTGGTGTTGCTCCATGTACCCGCTCTAAGAGGGGTCGCCAATGACTTCACCCTTGTCCTAGCCTGCCATTCACCCTGCCAACTATCCTGCCCCACAATGCTAATCATTGCCACACGTCTGTTGGACTAGGTGGACATCACAGAATGTGGTGTCCCAACGGTATTTCCATCTGCCATGACCTTCAACTCTCACTCCCCCACCAACACTCCTTTGTAAATATGCACCAACAACAATCCTCAACCTGTAAATAAACATCACGTACACACTCAATGATGTGTTGCCTCCATGTTTTAATCACATGAATGTCTTAGAATGTTAAGTTACCAGGTGCAGGGATCAATGTTGTTGAGAATCATGGCTCTGTGGGAGTGCCCTAGGGATAATGAGAGAACAACAAACACAGGTCATGAAAGAGATTCACATCCATCACAACACACTGTACTGCAACATCCCACAAACCACAATCATTAACAATTAAGTTGATCACAGGACACACATCAGAGAGCATACCATGTACCCCATGTAACACACACATTTGCAAACTGAACATACCAGAAAAGGCAGCATTGACACACCACATCCACACTCCACCACCAAACATACATCACGCATTGTCTGGCTGTACAAGTGGTAGTTACTCACATTCAAGAGAAATAGCGATCAATGAGCTGACGCCTCTGGTCCACACCTTCTTCCTCACCACTATCCTCATCAGTCGACATGGGTGGGATGGGAGGCCGAGCAACCTGTTGGTCTTCAGGGTCCATGATCAGTTCTATGTTATTGCGCAATGCCAGGTTGTGGAGCATGCAGCAGACAATCACGATTTTGCATACTTTGCCTGGTGAGTATGGCGGGCCCCTCCGGTTTTATCCAGGCGGCGAAACCTAGACTTCAGCAGTCCAAAAGTACGTTCTATCACTTGACGTGTCCTCCCATGGGCATCATTATAACGCAATTCACCAGGGGTAGTAGGATTCCTGATGGGGCTCAGCAGCCACGGCCTGTTTGGGTATGCCGAGTCGCCTAAATGGTATGATGACAGACACAAATGTCATTACCATGAATTGTGGAAACACTAAGTCACATATACAACACATTTGTCCTCACAACACACTGACAACACAATTGTCCTTTCAGCACACTCTCCTACAAGCCACGCACGTTCTGGACGCAGATTAGCCATCAGTTGGGGGACAATGCTGCTCCGCATGATGTGGGAGTCATGGGCGGAACTAGGAAATCTGGCACACACATGCGAGATGATGTTGTCAGCCAGGCATACCACTTGCATGTTGAGGGAATGGTAGTGCTTCCGATTCCTATATACAGCTTCACGTGCCCGGGGTGGTATGAGACCAATATGTGTCCCATCAATTTAACCCACCACGTGTGGTAACTGGGATAGGGCATAGAAGTCCCCTTTCACTGCTGCCAACTCTGCCTGACGTGGAAAATGGATGTAATCATCCTTGTAAAGCATCATGGCATGCAGGACATCCCGCAGAACCATGCTGAACATGGATTGTGACATCCCTCCCGCATGGCCAACGGTGTACTGGAATGTGCCAGTCGCAAAGAAATGTAGTGCCGCCATCACCTTTGCTGTGGGTGTGAAAGCCCGAGGATATGTCCGGCGTGGCTGCAGATGAGGTGTCAATTGTGTGACAAGCTCCTGCAATCTCAGTCGGTCAGGCCGGTATTTGCGGATCACCTCCTCGTCAACCATGTCCTCCAGCACAGTGTAAGGTCGATGCACATTTGGAGCCCTCCTGTGTGGGAATAGATGTCAGCAGATTTCAAATGACCAACAACAACACATAGCCGTGCAACACTATCACATCATGAGCAACACAATGCTAATAAGACATGTTGCAGAAAGTGATGATATGTGTGACCGGGACAATATATCATGAAATAGAGCTGACTACACACAATGTACAGCAACAAAGAACATCCTGTGGCCTAACATGTACAATGTAACATGCACACATGTTTGAACTTCTTGCAACAACACATGACTGAGGGCCCATATGTGGACAAGCGTCCACACAGACACACATGTACGTGCACAAACAACATGAAATTTGAAGTCCCCCTACTTGTGTTCATGCACCCATGAACACACAGACAATGCCCCCCCAGCTGACATGCATGTGCACACAACAACAGACACGCATACACAGAATGCATGTACACGCACATCATTGTTACTTGCACACACAAACAACACACTCACAACAGGTAATGAATGTTTGTACACACCCTTGCGGTACTGTGTTGATGTGTAGAAATGAACACGTGTGTCCACAAGACCAAAACGTCAACACGTCAAAATGCACATCTGACGCTACTTTGGCCCACAACACTAGCCTAAGTTGACCACTGGCAAGGTCTACAGTCTGAGCACACATGTAAAAAATGGACATGAATGTCGCACGTGGACATGGTCCATAGACTACACATCAAAATATCTTACAGCATTCCAGACATGTCCTGACACACTCGTACAACTAAGAAGTTTACATGTGTGCGGAGACATGCAGTGTGTGTACATACGCCATCTGGGGAAGCCTTCCACCAGCACAGGAGATGACTGATTACACAGCAATTAAGCATGACATATGCTGTATGGTCACTGACCATCCCGTTTGCACCCCGCTAAATGCATGTGCGCACTACTGCGGCGGTGCATCATTTGAAAATATTCACTAACTGGCGCCGCTATGGCGGTGCACGCCTTCCGCGGTGGCGGTGCAGGCAAACACGTACATTTGATGATGCAATCTGAAATGGCAGTTGAAACAACCACTTACAGTGTTATTGCCTCACCCACCGCCAGTCCAGGCCGGTCACCCACCGCCAGTCCAGGCCGGTCACCCACCACCAGTCCAGGCCGGTCACCCACTGCCAGTCCAGGCCGGTCACCCACTGCCAGTCCAGGTCCGTCAGCCACCGCCAGGACTGGGTGGTCACCCACCACCAGTCCAGGCCGGTCACACACCGCCAGGACTGGGCGGTCACCCACCGCCAGTCCAGGCCAGTCACCCACCGCCAGGACTGGGCGGTCACCCACCACCAGTCCAGGCCGGTCACACAATGCCAGGACTGTGCGGTGCCTGGAATGGCGGTGTGTGACTGGCCTGGACTGGCGTTGGGTGACCGGCATGGACTGGCGATGGGTGACCGCCCAGTCCTGGCGGTGGGTGACCAGCCTGGACTGGTGGTGGGTGAGGCAATAACACTGTAAGTGGTTGTTTCAACTGCCATTTCAGATTGCATCATCAAATGTACGTGTTTGCCTGCACCGCCACCGCGGAAGGCGTGCACTGCCATTGGGTCGCCAGTTAGTGACTATTTTCAAATGTTGCACCGTCACGGTAGCGCGCACATGCGGTTGCCGTTGTGTGAACGTGACGGTCCGTGTACATGTAGCCAATGGGAACAGGTTACGTGTTGCACGTAAGCGCATTCAAATATTGCGGAAGACGTGATCCGCCACAACAATGTGAGTCATTGGCTCTTTTTGAATGAAGCATCCATGGAAAACCAATTGCTGCAGACGTATGCCACTGGTATGAGCTCAGGGCCCTATATATGTGTGAAGATTTCCTGCACACATTTACTGCTTCCAGCCACTGCTGCCTGTGACCGTCACCTCGACCTGCTGCTCCTGAGCTATCCAACTACTGCTGCCTGCGACCGTCACCTCGACCTGCTGCTCCTGAGCTATCCAACTACTGCTGCCTGCGACCGTCACCTCGACCTGCTGCTCCTGAGCTATCCAACAACTGCTGCTGTACTGCCACAGTCGTGAACCTTGCCATGCAGGGAGTGCGAGAGACCCGGGCTCGTCCCTTCACCGCAGCGGAGCTGGATGTCCTTGTGGACGGTGTGCTCAGCCACTATGAACGGCTCTACGGTGCCCCCAGACAGGTGGTAAGTGAAGTGGGTAACATGTTGGTGGGTATGAGGTGGTCACTGACTCCTTGCTACTGCAAGCTTGGCGGTGTGCAGTGGGACCTTCACATGTGTTGTACTGTGCATGGCTGCATGAAGATATGTGTTTCTGCAATGTATATGATTGTCAAACAGTCCACTGACGTTACCCTCTTGTCTCCCATCCTGGTAGGTGAAGCTGCACCTTCGCAAGGCCGTGTGGAAGACCATAGCACGTGATGTACGGGCAGTGGGGGTGTGCAATAGGTGACACACACACTGCCACAAGCGCTGGGACGACATATCCAGGCTCAGCAAGAACGTTGCGGAGATGACACTGGGGATAATTCCGAGAACAGGCCGCCTTGAACGACGCACCATGATCCCTCTAATGCACCGTATCATTGCTGTGACGCATCCTGACCTGTCCGCCTGGCTGAGAGGGGATCAACAGCAAACTAGCGGAAAGCAGACTGTATGTGTCTGTAACTTGTGAGTGAATGCATGTATCCGTGCTCAGACACAGTAGTGACATCCGTGGTGCGTATCTGATGCATATATTGCATGTTGGTGTCATTAGCGGAGTGAGCGGTAGCACCCATGTCCGCCAGGTGGACATGCCAGTTGATTAGTATTTGAGGGTTACAGGACATGCCGTTGAGGTCTGGTGTCCCATGGCATGACATGTGTGGTGGTCTGCATGCACTTGCCCTGTTTGTATGATATACAGGTTTCACAGACACCCACGGATCTATGATGTTTAGATGTGTGGTAGGGGTGGTTTGTGTACAGGATGTGTGCTACATGTCATTCGACTGTAAGGAACGGTGTGACTTAGAAACCTTCAGTACGTGAGTGTGTCACTTAGTTTAACATCTCTTCTCTCTCTCTTTCAGCTTTGGCCAAGGGCACTGAGACACAGACAACGGAGATGAGTGGTGGCAATGCATCCGATCCGAGATGACACACACGCAGACTGACACTGAAGATGGCAGCCACGGAGAGGGGGACAGAACCGTCCCAGAGGACTGACATGTGGAGACACCATCGCCCTCATCCTCAGAAAGTGTTGGTGAGTCCGCACTGTTGGCACAGACAGGGAGTGGGCAATCGACACCTTCAGTCGGGACACAGCACACAGGGCCCACACTGCCACCCACTGCAACATGTACTGCTCATGCTCGCCAGAGGAGGGGGAGCAGAGTTGCCTTTGGTGCAGGAACCGCTGCCCCTGCCCCTGTGACACAAAGTGCACTTTGTGCAGAGGCTGTTGATCTGCTGCGACAGCTGTGTGTAGGGCAGACCAACATGATCAATGCATTCCAAGACCACGATAGGAAGTTGGGGCAGGTGGTGGCATTCATGAAGGGGATGCATGGCGATGTTGCTGGTCTCCACAGAACAGTTCAGTCATTGGCAAACACTGTGTCCTCAGCCATTGTACAGTTGCATAGACAGGGTGCTACTTCTATACAACCATCCACACCACTTGATGTTACAGGGGAGAGTGAGTCATCAGACCAGGCCTCCTATTCAGTTTATTACACTAGGAGCAGCCACAGGCAGCAAGGCAGGGCACGGAGGGCACAGACACCATCCCCTAGGCCTGTGATATCTTTATCCGAAGACGACATGACCAACACTGGAGTTGACACACAGGATCATCTAGGGGTGTGTGTGGAAATGGATTTACATGCTACACAGCCATCCCCCACCAAAGTGACTCCCAAGCCAAGGCCACCTCCCAGGAGCAGGGACACTCCAAAGGACAAGGACACTACCAAGGAAAGGGCACCTCCCAAGAGCAGGGACACACCCAAGGACAAGGACACTACCAAGGAAAGGGCACCTCCCAAGAGCAGGGACACTCCCAAGGACAAGGACACTACCAAGGAAAGGGCACCTACCAAGAGCAGGGACACTCCCAAGGACAAGGACACTACCAAGGAAAGGGCACCTCCCAAGAGCAGGGACACTCCCAAGGACAAGGACACTACCAAGGAAAGGGCACCTCCCAAGAGCAGGGACACTCCCAAGGACAAGGACACTACCAAGGAAAGGGCACCTCCGAAGAGCAAGGTAGCTTCAAAGGAGAGCGACACTACAATGGACAAGTCTGCACCCAGGGACAGGGCACCGGCAAGGGATCAGGGCCATTCCAGGGACAGGACACCTCCGACGTCCAAGGCACATCCCATGGCCAAGGGTTCTCCCAAGGACACGAGCACCATCAAGGACAGGCATATATCACCCCTGGCTGCACTGAGGCTGATGTTTAAGGAACGTACAACACATGTGTCGGCGGAGGAGTCCCCCCATACCTCTACTCTCATCCACACCCCGCAGAAGCAGAGGAAGGAGTACACTGTTGTTGCATCCCCCATTACACATGATGCAGAGGGCAGAAGGCAGGCACAAAGCAAACGGCAGGCAGGGTCCAGCACGTCCCCAGAGAGCAGACCACCACAAGCACATGATACACCTTTGATGTCTGATGATGCCACTCCACTTACTAGTCCAGGCATGTCCGGGGTGCCCCTACGTTTCACAAAGAAACGGAGACACACACCACTGAGACCTGAACACCCCAATGTCGCTCCAGTACAGCTGTCCCCAGCTCCCAGAGCCACCCTGCCTCCTGGCCCATACAGTCCTGTGGCTTATCATTTCAGTGGTCCTAGTGGCTCAGCTGCAGTTCACTCACATGTGTCAGGTGCAGGCATGGTATTTGTTGGTCAGTGTACAGGGACATGTCCGGGCAGTGTGTCTGGGTCTATGGCTCATGTGTCAGTCAGTAGATCTGTGGCTGTGTCTCACACTCCTGTTTCTGGTGCTGGCGGTGTGTCTGGGTCTATGGGTCATGTGTCAGTCACTACAGCTGTGGCTGTGTCTCACACTCCTGTTTCTGGTGCTGGCGGTGTGTCTGGGTCTATGGCTCATGTGTCAGTCAGTAGATCGTGGCTGTGTCTCACACTCCTGTTGCTGGTGCTGGCGGTGTGTCTGGGTCTAGGACTCATGTGTCAGTCAGTAGATCGGTGGCTGTGTCTCACACTCCTGTTGCTGGTGCTGGCGGTGTGTCTGGGTCTATGGCTCATGTGTCAGTCAGTAGATCGGTGGCTGTGTCTCACACTCCTGTTGCTGGTGCTGGCGGTGTGTCTGGGTCTAGGGCTCATGTGTCAGTCAGTAGATCGGTGGCTGTGTCTCACACTCCTGTTGCAAGGCGAGTAGTTCAAGCAGTCCACCAGATTCTGTGGTGTGAGGTTTAGTTGCCATCAGTCACATGTCATTTAACTTTGTGTGTAGATTGACGAATGTAACCACCTAGGTATTATTATTGTCCTTGTGACGGGTCGCTTGACACACGTACTTGGGTAGCCAATGATGTACCTGCTGTGTTGTCCACAATGCCCTGTTGCTGTTCTGATACTGCATTCTGCCCTCTCAGTTGCTGCCAATGATGTACCTGCTGTGTTGTCCACAATGCCCTGTTGCTGTTCTGATACTGCATTCTGCCCTCTCATTTGCTGCCAATGATGTACCTGCTGTGTTGTCCACAATGCCCTGTTGCTGTTCTGATACTGCATTCTGCCCTCTCATTTGCTGCCAATGATGTAGCTATTCTGTGCAATGGACACTGATGCACTTACCCCCTCTAATATGCTGCCTGTGATGTTGCTGTTCTGTGCAATGGACTGTCGATGCACTTAGCCCCTCTCATGTGATGCCAATGATGTTGCTGTTCTGTGCAATGGACTGCTGATGCACTTACCCCCTCTCATATGCTGCCTGTGATGTAGCTGTGCTGTGCAATGGACAGTCGATGCACTTATCCCCTCTCATGTGCTGCCAATGATGTAGCTGTTCTTTGCAATGGACTGCTGATGCACTTAACCCCTCTCATATGCTGCCTGTGATGTTGCTGTTCTGTGCAATGGACTGTCGATGCACTTATCTCCTCTCATGTGATGCCAATGATGTCCATGATCTGTTGTACTCAATGCCCATGCTCTTGGATATTCTGATGTTATCCACCTATTATGTTGAATGAAGCTAATAAATCATGTTTTGTGGTATGTCGTTGTCATTCCTGGTTGTGTACTTCAATTGTGTATATTTTTGTGAGATCGGCAATGTATTTCCTATGACAAGCCACTCCCCCTTCCAACGTCACAGCCCTGGCAAGTACTCCCCTTCCGGCAGCAATAGGTGAGTTAGCGTACCTGCGTCGTCGTCGATGATGGTCCATGACTTGTTGGTGGTGGAGCACGAAGAGTATCGGAAAGGCGTGCAGCGCTGGGTCCATGACTGCGATCTGCTTGTGGTGTGTATCTCCGCTGTGGTGATTCCGCCGTGTTCAGGCAGGTTGTTTTTCCGCAGTGATTTTATGTGTGTTTTCTGCCATCGTGATTTGGGGGGCGGTCGGACACGTCCTTCCGTACGGCGATGTGTCTGGATTGGGTGCGTCCGCCGCGTGGTCGGGTGTACTACCGCGGTGGTGCGTGCTCTTCCGCCGCGTACGGAAATTTGACAGTGTTTCCCATCCTAATATGGCGGACGGAGTGTCCGCGGCAGGCGGACAGAAAAAAGGCTTTTTCCGCCTACTCAAGGACGGCGGTCTTCCTTCCGTCCGCCATCCTAATGAGCCCCTAAGTGTTACAAGTGATGTTGTGAATGATGTTATATCTCTTTTTGTTGTGACCATAGAAATTCCTAGTTCCATGGCATGCCCATTTACAGACACCGCAGCATCCGCACTTGAAAAAGCCCTTGGAATGTGGCATGAGCCATATGGTCATCTTAGTTGTTCGTGGTACCGTGGGGCTCAGTCTACTTTTCAAATTCTTGTCTCCCCTATAGGTGATTAGGGGTCTTGGGCTTATGGCTTCTTTTAGAGAATTGTCACCAAGGAGTATTTTCCAATGTTTGTTGAGACTTTTCTTCACAGTGTGACTGATTTAATTAAAATACATTATTAGTCTAACTGATTGATTGTTGTGGGTTGTTGGCTCTTTCTTTTTTAGTGTGACGGTCCTGTCGAGATTGTTTACTCTTCTGGATGCTCTATTTAAGATCATTGATTTGTAGCCTCTATTGGAGAATCTCATCTCCATGTCCTTTACACATTTCTGGAATTCTGAGTCCTCGCTGCAGTTACGTCTGGGGCGAACAAACTCTCCAAAGGGGATGTTTTCCATCTGATGTGGAGGATGAGAACTCTTGGTGTGCAAGACTGCTTTGCAAGAGGTTTCCTTGCGGAAGAGACGACTGTGCAGATGGTTGTCCTTAGTGTATAATTCTATGTCCAGGAATGTGACCCTGGTGGTACTGGACTCACATGTAAATTTCATGACCATGTCATTGCTATTCAGATGGTTGCAGAATTCCTCAAGACTCTCCTGAGTGCCAGACCAGAGGAGGAGGCAATCATCGATATACCTCCCCCAGTAGATAATCAAATCTGTCCATTGCGACCCTTTTCTTCCTCATATCCATTCGGATTCCAAGGAACCCATATACAGATACGCGAAAGAAGGGGAACATTTTGAACCCATTGCTACTCCCCTTGTTTGTCTATACCACTGTTTGTCGTACATGAAAATATTGTTGTTGAGGATGATGGTCATCATGGAGAGTAGCATGTTCGTGTGTTGCCATAGGGTAGGTGGTCTGGTGTGTAAGAATTTTGTCAGACCTTGTAAACCCATGTCTGGTTTAATAGATGTGTACAGTGACACAACGTCCATAGTAGCCATGATTCTGCCTTGTTGCCATTGAATGTCTGCCAAGATGCTAAGAATGTGCTTGGTATCTTGTATAAAAGAAGGGAGGTTCTGGACCATAGGGTTTAAAAATAGGGTTTAAAAATAAGTATACATACTGGGAAAGTTTCTCTCTGGGACCTCCCATCCCGGAAACTATTGGCGTGCCTGGGGGGAAGACTGATCTTTTATGAATTTTAGGCAGGGTGTATAGCCATGGAAGTTGGTCTAGAAACCTTCATGTACAGTGCCTCGTCATCATCAATAATGCCCAGAGTGTGCCATTCACTCAGATGTCTATTAATGAGGATAGTCAGTGGGCCCATGGGATTATAAGCGAGTAATTCATAGCAGGCAGTGTCTTGAAGCTGGGAGAGGATCTCATTGTGGTAGTCAGACCATTTCCGCCCTTGTCCGCCTCCCTGATTATAATTTCAGTGTCAGCGCTCAAGGTGTTTAGGGCCAGTCTTTCTTGTCGTGTTAAATTGTCTCTGCCTCTGTATTTGGTTACACTATATTCATTGTCATATGTCTCTATCCCCCAGATTCATCATTGTCCTGTTTTGCGAGTCCTTAATTGCGATTATTAAGGAATCGCTATTAAAGACATTGCAAAACGGGATTCATGTAGAAATCGCAATATTATTTGCGATTTCTAAAGCTTCCTTATATGCGATTAGCAAATTGCTAATCGCAAATTGCTATTTACCGAGAAATCTGACTTCGTGGTAAAAAGCGAAAACTTAGAAAAATGCACTAAAGGCCCATAGGAATGAATTGGGAGCCATTCCTTATTTGCGATTAGCAATTTGCTAATCGCAAATAAGGATGCGATTTCAAGGGTGCCAGGGGTGTCCAAAGGACACCCTGTAGCACCCCTGAAATGTAAATGTAGCCTGATGTTGCGCACACACATGTCCAAAGGACATGTGTGTGTGTAACATACAACTTAGAAAAATGCACTAAAGTGCATTTTTCTAAGTTTTCGCTATTTACCACGAAGTCAGACTTCGCGGTAAATAGCAGCCAAAAATAGCGATTTTGCAATTCTAAAATGGTTCATGAATTGCATTTCAGGAATCTCAAATAGAGATTCCGTAAATGCAATTCCTCGCAATTTAGCGTTTTCACAATTTGCGATGTTTGCATTTGGGGTGATGAATCCCAAATGCGAAAATTGCACTCGCAAAGGGCCAGATTCTCAGAATCTGGCCCTTTGCGAGCCGATTTTCCATTGATGAATCTGGCTGTATGTCCTGTAATACTAGGTTGTAAAAGGTATCAACAGGATTGCCACCTGGGAGAGTTGGCGTCCATTTGAACTTCATTTTGAGTCCACTGGCTATGGTTTGATTGGTGTCTATGTCCAAATTAGGGAACAGATCTTCTAAAGTGAAAGTAGGGTTGTCATAGTCGGCTATCGATTGGAGTAGATGTGTTTCTTTGAGGTCGTTGATACTTTGAAAGCTACAAGGATTTGCGTTTAGTGTAGTTATATTGGATCTATTAGTTGGTGGTGCCCCAGCAAAGTGCTTTTTTAGTTTGAGGCCTCTGATAAATCTGAATAGATCTATTTTGGCTCTGCACGAGTCTCCTTGTTCATGTGGATTGAAATTTAAGACTTTACTGAGGAGAGAAACCATATAGTTCGTTAAGGGTTTAGAGGATAGATTGACTACCTGGACATCCTGACTAGTTGTTATTGTTTCTTCCCGTCTCCGGATCTCAACTTCCTTTAGTACTCCTCCTTAGCCGTCTCTGTTCCCTCTGTGGGTTTTGCGTCTTGTGGAATCACTCTTTGTTGTGTGCAATTCTCGCGTCTTATGGATCGGATTGCGCGGAAAAAATTGGACATGCGGGGTGTTTGATCAGATGTTGCACCCCCCTCTGTTTCTACCTCACTTTCACTAGTGGCAATACTGTTTATTGATGTTGAACTTGAAGAGATGGAAATGTTATCTACTGGGCCAGTTTTGTCTGTACATTGGATGTTCTGCACAAGTTTGTCATACTTCCTCTCGAAAGTGAAGACTCGCCCTTCTCGATAGTCAGCCTCGTCACGTTTCAATTGTCTCGTTTATCTTTCTTTTATTTCATTTTGATGTTTTGTAAGTATTTCATTCAAAATACCATAGTTTTTTCTGTTGCCTCCTTAAGATGTAAGGCCTCAATTTCTTTCTCTAGATCGGAGATCTCTGTTTGCAATTTGGTGACCTTGTGTTCAGCGTTCTCTATTAGAATGTGTATCCGAGTGGTGGAATTGTTTGAGAGGGTTTCTTCCCATTTTCCTAGGAGGTCATCATCGAGGTCATCAAATGTTGGGAATATTTGTGAGCGAAGTCCTCTTGGGACACGATTTAGCCTTATATATTGCTTAAGTGTAGCACTGTCCCACCGTTGTGACTTCTCTATTTTTTGAGCCTTTCTAATTTAATGAATTTTTCTTTCAGACTTTCTTTGCGTTGGGGGTTTTCACTTGTGGAGGGTGTTGTGGTGCGGATACCTTTAGCAAGATTGTCGAAGAGTTCAAAAGCCACCTTATCCCTATCCATTCCTTTGTTGGTTCGAGATTTTACTAGTATAAGTTGTGATACTGCTGCGGCTGGCTTTCTTGGATCAAAGTGCTGAGGATTCCGTGTAGGGTTTTTGAGTGTACAAGAAAAAGTGGCGCTAATGCTGGTAGCGGTTGGTAAGGGTAAAGACAACAAGATAAGAACAGTGCAACATGGTCAGAGGAGACCCAAAAACCTCTGTATGAGTTGGCAAGGGCTCAACAAATTAGATAAAACACAAGTCCTGTGCACACATTGTAATGAGTTGATCATGCAGGTTTATTTTTTTATACAAAGAATATGGAGCGCAAGTCTTTAGTAATGAGACATGGTAGACACATGGAGATAGTTTATTTTTTAGATATATTACGCCCTCCTGTTCTGGAGGGGTGACTCCAAAACAAAACATATCAACCAGCCGACACGTGTTTCGTTAAACGAGCCGTTAGCTCGTGACTCTTCAGGGCTGGGGGAAAATAAAATAAAACAGTATAGTATGGAAATAAAAACACTATATGCTTGCAAACTTGAAAGTGACAAGCGCAGAAAAACACCTCACGTGTGTGTAAACCCCTATATAGGTGAAAAAGGTACATAGTTATTGTGACAACACGCATGTCATAGGAAGAGCCCTAGTGTAATAAAGTCATGAAACGGAATAACATGAAGTGCTATAACATTGGGTAAAGCAACGGCGAAATCAAGCAGTATCAATGTTTAGAAGTTATGTTGAATCGAAAAACCTGTAAAGGAAAATTGAGTGACGTAGCGTGTGGGTGGGTGAAGAATTTTTTTTTATCAGGCAACATAAAATTATGATCAGTATTAGTGGAACCAATATTGGAACAAAATGCCAGCAATAGCTACATGCAAATAGATCATAACGTGCTCCATTCATCTTGGTTCATTGTATATTAACGGTCAAAACCGGTGGCATGTGAACAATTATTAGCTAAGCGTTCCCATTATTTACCAATTAATTGTTGCCAACAGAAACGTGATTTCGAGATAAAGAGAGACAAATTGAACAACCATCATCAGTCCATGGAAGATTATATAAGTGCCCAAATCAAAAAGCCTATTTTGCACTAACCACAATATTTGGCTAAATGAACAAAGAAGTCCGGCAGAAGTGCATTTTAAACAAAAAAGATCTAACTTGTTATCTTGGTCGAGTAAACATGTCATTAACATACATCAAGTAAATGTAAATGTAAATGTGGGATTCTTGTAAAGCGCACTGTTACTCTACCCGAGTGTCCTGGTGCTGTAGACCGCTGGGGAACCCGTCCTGGTTTTCCCTGTGAGATGGACCCTTTCTGGGTATCTCCAGGGTGAAACCAGGCATCCCCGGCGTCAGTGGGGGGCCGTTGTAGAGATGAGGCAAGCTTAATGCCCAGAGTTACCGAGTGTGTTCCCTGGTTAGAGTAGGCACTGAGGCGAGAGTTATCGAGTCCGTTGACCATGGTCCAATACTCTGACGCGTCGGGAATTGAACCCTGGTACCGGGCCGTTCTCTGCTTACAGGTCTGCCGCCTCTAACCAGTGAGCCACACCACTCCACTATCAGCAAAATTAAACATATGGTTTGGTCGAAAAAAAAACCAACAATCATGCATCTGGTAGTTATCGAAAAGTACTTAGAGAAAACATCAAGAGTGAAGTCTAGACTGAAAAGGAAATGTTTTTTTTGACAGAGTTGAAGAAAATTGAAACGCCGCGCATAGTGAATCATGGTAGAAGACCTGTAGGCGGTGTAAGTGTAACGGGTTCTGTGGGGAAGATAAAAAGGACGGTATTAAAGGAAATTAGGTCGGTCTAAACAAATAGAGGGCAACAGGGACACTAGTCCAACATAACCACGGGCAGGGTTGTAAACAAACTTACTGGGTAGCCAGTGATAATTCCAAACCGGCGTTTAACGGGTACAAGGACCAAGGGTTGTGGGTGAAAGTTCAATATAACTACACTAAACGCCAATCCTTGTAGCTTTCAAAGTATCAACGATCTCAAAGAAACACATCTACTCCTATCGATAGCCAACTACGACGACCCTACTTTCACTTTAGAAGATCTGTTCCATAATTTGGACATAGACACCAATCAAACCATAGCCAGTGGACGCAAAATGAAGTCCAAATGGACGCCAACTCTCAGAGGTGACAATCCTGTTGATACCTTTTACAACCTAGTATTACAGGACATAGAGATATGACAATAAACATAGTGTAACGAAATACAGAGGCAGAGACAATTTAACATGACAAGAAAGACTGGCCCTACCTTGTCTCATTACCAAAGACTTGCGCTCCATATTCTTCGTATATAAAAAAAACCTGCATGATCAACTCATTATAACATGTGCACAGGACCTATGTTTTATTTCAACAACAATGCCACTTGATTGAAGAGTTCAAGCAATGGATTTTAAGGGTTATCAATATAAAAGCAGTCATTGGCATGACAAGGCCTTTGTCTAGCATCATCATTAAAATAGCGTATTGGTTTACCGAAGCAACTGGCTTTGGCTGAGAGGACATTCAAAAATGTAATTATGATCATGAGACTGTATTTGGGAAAAAGGGCTATGAGCCCTGGGTCGTGCTCCTGGGCAGCTCAAAATCTAAATGGCCACTCCATATTATCCTCCAAGGTGCTAGGATAAAAGCAAAGGCTGGAGGAAGGGCACACTCTCAGCTGTCTGGTTCAATGGCTGTGAGGCAGCAGTCAATTCAGCCAAAATACGTCTTCATGAAGCAACAAAGAACCACCCAAAAAAGAAGGTACACTAAGAAACTACGGCATGACTTCAGAATTTTTATAATCTTCCAGGGTTGTTGATTGACTCCCTGTCTCCATGTTTTTCTTCTGGCGTTGGGTATGAGGAGCTTCTTCCAAGCTTGGGATCTATTGCTTTGGTCTGGGTCACCAACTGCATTCAGAGGCAAACTGGTATTCCCGATATTTTGAGGGCCTCTTCACAGCAATAAGTGGCACAGTACTTCCCCTCAAAGTAAAAAGAATGCATTTTTTGTGTAGTACAGAGGTAATTTCGTTGAATGCTTTGCACCTTAGTAGGGTTACTGGCAACAAGTAACCCAGAAGGGGGTGGTACTGTCGTCTTTGAATGTGAGGGGGACCTGTGTTCTCACCTTCAGCACTATTCTAATATTCAGTTTATAAAAATTCCCACTGGCTAGTCATTTGGGGTAGTTTTGGCAGTTTCATACAAGGAGTAGGGGTGATGTGTGAGATCAAAAGTATGTCATCCCTTTCAGTATACAGGGAGAATTTGATGGAAGAGATCCTTGATGTCTTTTTGGCTCTCAGCATTAGGAGGCTTGAGATTAATACCGCTGGCCCGGATGTTATTTCCTCCACTTTGGTTTTCTCCATCCTTGTGTTCCTTTAAGATCAGGGCATTTTGAGTTTCTAATGCCTCCTCCTTCCTCAGAGTGTCTTGCTTGTGAGCGTGTTCAAGGGAAAAATGTTTGACTTGGTGAAGTCAAGTTGTGCCTCTACTCACTGTAAGCTTTTATCCAGATCTGATATTGATTTCACTAGATCCTGTCATAGGATTGACCTTTTAGACTTCAGTTCTTTTAGAAGGATTTGAATATAAGCTCTAGTGGCCAGCGCCTAGACTGCCAGCTCATCCATTGATGAGATTGTCACTAATCTGCTGAAAGAGGTAAGAGATCTGTTCCTTCATTTTGTTCTTCCTTTGGGGTTGTATAAGCCTATATGGACGGGGTTTTATACATTTTCAGTTTGGATACTGTAATAACTACAGGTGGGACTGCAAGAGAGCTGATGGAGGTACAAAGTAAATGTTGTGCTGTACAACCACCTTCCATCAAAAGTTTGGCTTCCATATAAAACATTGTTAAAAATCATTTAAGAATAATCCCAGAGACAGGTGCTCCGAAAGCAATCATGATCATTCTTCCATCTGCACTAGTTCCTATGTTCTTAATTAGTAATTTTTTCGTACACATATTCATTTTTATCAATCCTTCCATTCATTTAAAAATTTCGAAAGAAAGGGCATTTTTTGCTATAGGTTGCAGCAATTCATTCACTCAGGAATCCGGTCCCTTTGGGAACAAGTAATAACATCCCAAATCAAAATGTACACTAGCGTGGTGTGCAACTGAGGTAAATGGACAGCCTGGGATCTGCATTATCTGCCAAAACAACAACGGTGCAAAATCCAATTTCTAAAATAGGGACAAAACAAATGTAGGGGACTTCAAGGGAAGAGTAAAACATGTAAGAATGAGATACATGTTTAGTCATATGTAAACTTTCATACTTTCAAATGACCTTACATATTGTCTTCTGTGATCTTCATAAATAATTATAGCAGGAAAATTGATAACCTAAATGTAACCCTAGATAGACAAGTTATTAGTAATCCAATTTACACAAAATGGATCCCTAAGAGTTCAACTTTGGTGAGGGAAGAATTTGACTCTATAGTACTTTAAACTGCTATGAAGTGTATTTTTCAGCCTCTCAAGCCTAATTTATGGAGAATTGGCATGAGACAGCACCGCAAGTCTTCACGCTGTGCTGCCCTACGCCAATGTGAAAGGGCTTGAATATTTTGAAAATGGTGGATTCTTGTCCTTCCCGCCTGAACTGCTGCACAATTTGCTGCCTGGAATCAATGCAGGCACCCTTTCACCATTGTTCAAGGGTGTATGCGTTGCATGCAGGATTGTTTCTGTGCAGGAAGGGGCAACGTCCTGCACAAAAACAAACCTGAGAGGTGATTTTCCTCTAGAGGAAAAGCAGGGAGAAATAAAAATATTGCTCCTTGTTACGCCTCTTCTGGGGAGGAGTAAGGTATCGGCTCTGCCCCAGGTTTACATGATTAAGAAAATTGGGGGCAGTGTCAAAATCCATGGGTGTTGTGTGGTAAAACCCACTGCAACACCTATGGAACGGCTCCCTGGCACAGAGTAAGGTAACGCAGTAACTTGCGCTGCCATACCTTATTCCATATTGATGAGACCATGCAAAGTGGCTTTGTGTGATCTCATAGATATGGTTGAGAGGTTTGCGCCACTGGAGCGTCCGAAAAAGTGACGATCCGGCTTTGCAAGCCTCTCATACATAAGTCCCCTTTCGTGCACTACCTACCGAAATATAATAATAATAATCGACATTTGTAAAGCGCACAATCACCCGTAAGGGTCCCTAGGCGCTGGGGGCCGTCGGGAAGATTAAGCAAGCTATTGCCCAGAGTCACATGGTGCTGGGCAGACCCCTGCCGCTGGTGCCGGGGATCAAACCGTGAGCCCCATATACCAGCGTCAGTCGCCCTGGCCGCGGCGCCACACCTCTCCCCTATGAGATTCAGTGAAGTTCTTGAGTAAAATGACCAGATGAAACGCCTTTGGTTATATAACATATATATATATATATATATATATATATATATATATATATATATATATATATATATATATATATATATATATATATATATATATATATATATATATATATATATATATATATATATATATATATATATATATATATATATATATATATATCAAAACAAAACCCTTTCAGGCATAGAGTGACGCATAAATTATGCAAAAAAGAAGGAGAGAACTCTGGGTAGGTCTCAGTTTAGGTGGAAAGCAGCTCCTGTTAGAGCACTCTCAACACCAGCGACACTCTAGATCTGCTCACCTCAAATGTCTGTTTTTCTATCAAAGTTTTTAAGCATAGGATTAGACAGTGCTATCCATGCCGAGATAGAAAATGACTTACAGCCTGATTCATCAACGGGCCGTTTTGCGAGCCCCTAATAGCGGTTCATAGCGAATCGCTATTGAGGACTCGCAAAACGGTATTCATGTAGGAATTGCTAAATAAATAGCGATTCCTACACATTCCTTATTTGCGAGTAACAATTTGCTACTCGCAAATAAGGAATAACTCCCCATTCATTCCTATGGGCCAAAAGGCCCATAGGAATGAATGGGGAGTATCCCTTATTTGCGAGTAGCAATTTGCTACTCGCAAATAAGATAGCGATTTTAATGGTGCCAGGGGTGTCCAAAGGACACCCTGTAGCACCCCTTAAATGCACATTTGAACAGGTGTTGCGCACACACATGTCCAAAGGACATGTGTGTGTGTAACATGCAAAAGAAAAAAATGCACTAAAGTGCTTTTTACACTATTTTCGCAATTTACCACCAAGTCAGACTTGGTGGTAAATTGAGACCAAATATTGCGATTTCGCTATTTCTAATTGGTTGATGAATTGCATTCAAGGAATCTCTATTAGAGATTCCTTAAATCCAATTCCTCGCAAATATGCGATTTCGATAATAGTGATTTTTGCTTTTGGGATGATGAATCCCAAATGCAAAAATCGCACTCGCAAAGGGCCAGATTCTCAGAATCTGGCCCTTTGCGAGCGCTAATCAGCTTGATGAATCAGGCTGAAAGTCTTTCGCCATTTAAACAGCAAAGTCTTTAAGCATAGGACTAGTACAGTGCAGTCCTTGCCGAGCTGTCAAATAACAAAAGCCATTTATCACTCCAGGCACAATATTACAGCTTTGAATTGGTAAAATACCAACTCAAGCCAACCTGAAATGAATAAAAGCAACCCCTGACACAGTGTTTCACTCTAATTAGAGCTCTTCAGAGAGGTATAGCTTTGTCCAGACACAAGGGAGCACCCAGTATTAAGTCAAAACAAAACCCTTTCAGGCATAGAGTGACGCATAAATTATGCAAAAAAGAAGGAGAGAACTCTGGGTAGGTCTCAGTTTAGGTGGAAAGCAGCTCCTGTTAGAGCACTCTCAACACCAGCGACACTCTAGATCTGCTCACCTCAAATGTCTGTTTTTCTATCAAAGTTTTTAAGCATAGGATTAGACAGTGCTATCCATGACGAGATAGAAAACTGACAAAGTCTTTCGCCATTTAAACAGCAAAGTCTTTAAGCATAGGACTAGTACAGTGCAGTCCTTGCCGAGCTGTCAAATAACAGAAGCCATTTATCACTCCAGGCACAATATTACAGCTTTGAATTGGTAAAATACCAACTCAAGCCAACCTGAAATGAATAAAAGCAACCCCTGACACAGTGTTTCGCTCTAATTAGAGCTCTTCAGAGAGGTATAGCTTTGTCCAGACACAAGGGAGCACCCAGTATTAAGTCAAAACAAAACCCTTTCAGGCATAGGATTAGACAGTGCTATCCATGCCGAGATAGAAAATGACAAAGTCTTTCGCCATTTAAACAACTTTGAGTTGGTATTTTACCAATTGAAGGCTGTAATATTGTGCCTGGAGTGATAAATGGCTTTTGTTATTTGACAGCTCGGCAAGGACTGCACTGTACTAGTCCTATGCTTAAAGACTTTGCTGTTTAAATGGCGAAAGACTTTGTCATTTTCTATCTCGGCATGGATAGCACTGTCTAATCCTATGCTTAAAAACTTTGATAGAAAAACAGACATTTGAGGTGAGCAGATCTAGAGTGTCGCTGGTGTTGAGAGTGCTCTAACAGGAACTGTTTTCCACCTAAACTGAGACCTACCCAGAGTTCTCTCCTTCTTTTTTGCATAATTTATGCGTCACTCTATGCCTGAAAGGGTTTTGTTTTGACTTAATACTGGGTGCTCCCTTGTGTCTGGACAAAGCTATACCTCTCTGAAGAGCTCTAATTAGAGTGAAACACTGTGTCAGGGGTTGCTTTTATTCATTTCAGGTTGGCTTGAGTTGGTATTTTACCAATTCAAAGCTGTAATATTGTGCCTGGAGTGATAAATGGCTTTTGTTATTTGACAGCTCGGCAAGGACTGCACTGTACTAGTCCTATGCTTAAAGACTTTGCTGTTTAAATGGCGAAAGACTTTGTCATTTTCTATCTCGGCATGGATAGCACTGTCTAATCCTATGCATAAAAACTTTGATAGAAAAACAGACATTTGAGGTGAGCAGATCTAGAGTGTCGCTGGTGTTGAGAGTGCTCTAACAGGAGCTGCTTTCCACCTAAACTGAGACCTACCCAGAGTTCTCTCCTTCTTTTTTGCATAATTTATGCGTCCCTCTATGCCTGAAAGGGTTTTGTTTTGACTTAATACTGGGTGCTCCCTTGTGTCTGGACAAAGCTATACCTCTCTGAAGAGCTCTAATTAGAGCGAAACACTATGTCAGGGGTTGCTTTTATTCATTTCAGGTTGGCTTGAGTTGGTATTTTACCAATTCAAAGCTGTAATATTGTGCCTGGAGTGATAAATGGCTTTTGTTATTTGACAGCTCGGCAAGGACTGCACTGTACTAGTCCTATGCTTAAAGACTTTGCTGTTTAAATGGGGAAAGACTTTGTCATTTTCTATCTCGGCATGGATAGCACTGTCTAATCCTATGCTTAAAACCTTTGATAGAAAAACAGACATTTGAGGTGAGCAGATCTAGAGTGTCGCTGGTGTTGAGAGTGCTCTAACAGGAGCTGCTTTCCACCTAAACTGAGACCTACCCAGAGTTCTCTCCTTCTTTTTTGCATAATTTATGCGTCACTCTATGCCTGAAAGGGTTTTGTTTTGACTTAATACTGGGTGCTCCCTTGTGTCTGGACAAAGCTATACCTCTGTAAAGAGCTCTAATTAGAGCGAAACACTGTGTCAGGGGTTGCTTTTATTCATTTCAGGTTGGCTTGAGTTGGTATTTTACCAATTCAAAGCTGTAATATTGTGCCTGGAGTGATAAATGGCTTTTGTTATTTGACAGCTCAGCAAGGACTGCACTGTGCTAGTCCTATGCTTAAAGACTTTGCTGTTTAAATGGCGAAAGACTTTGTCATTTTCTATCTCGGCATGGATAGCACTGTCTAATCCTATGCTTAAAAACTTTGATAGAAAAACAGACATTTGAGGTGAGCAGATCTAGAGTGTCGCTGGTGTTGAGAGTGCTCTAACAGGAGCTGCTTTCCACCTAAACTGAGACCTACCCAGAGTTCTCTCCTTCTTTTTTGCATATATATATATATATATATATTTCCTTCACAAGGCAAATGATGCTCAGGTTTGCAGCAATGAAAAGCACACACGGAGTTCGTAATAAAGCTGAAGATGCTTTATTCGGTGCACAAGTCCTCTCCCCTGTAACCCCTTCGACAGACGCGTTTCGCCTCGCGGCTTTTTCAATGTCGATTAGCATATAGTGAATCAACCATTTTAAACCCTCCAAAACGTCATCATAACCATGAAGACAAAAGATGGACTTTTGACCAGAACCAAGAATAACAATTTATATGGCGGCCATCTTATAGAGGGTTAATAAAATGCAGTAACAATTTCAATTTGTAAAGTGCAAGTGCTGCAAACTAAAACAAATGTGTATAAACCAAAATTAGGTATTTAAAATACTTTCCAAAAAACAGGTATATTTTTATAAGCAGAACAATTTCGTTATCTGCATTATACATTCCCCATCACAAATCTTAATCACAGCAGGAAAAGAAGAGATCAAATAATATCTACCAAATAAGTAAAGATTAGATCAAATTCTTATGTTATTAATCCTCCTGCGTTAGCATAATTGTGCCCTGTATGGGCTTTTTCTTCCATTGATATGTCTAGCAAAGATTGGTGCCATAGGACATTCCTATCATTTGAGGCTACCATCTAGAAGATAAGGAATACGTTAAGTTAATAGAATATATGTATTTTTACATGCATTACATTAATTTACAGTTTAAAACAAAAAAAAAAAAAATATATATATATATATACACACACATACCCGACCGCCGATGACTGCGGTCAAAAGTCGGGCACGGACCTCCTTCTCCTTCTCCTTTACAACAACTTCTCTTACTTCCAAGTCAAGTAAGAGACGCCAAACACCATGGAGTGTAGCAGTGCAGAAAGTTTATTGCAAATCATTGAGCAAGTGCTCTCCCTGACGCGTTTCGCTCCGCGAACGGAGCTTGGTCACATGACGCGATCGGAGCAAATGGATACAATATGTACAAGATAAAAGCCAAAGCGCCCTAAAGAAACAGGTCGCAAAGGTGCACAACAATGTGGACATCATATATACAAACAGGAAGTATTAATACAGAACAATACCACAAAGGTAAAAAAGGAAAAAGAGGAATTACAGCATAGTGCTCTAAGTAAGTGATAAACTTCAAATCTAAGTTTAACACAATCACATCGTAATGGCAAATTAATCATTTCAATCAAATAAAAAAGGAAATCTTTTAGATTTGAAAAAACTTTAGCACAAATGGAGAGCATGGTGCTCCACCAACATAACAATCATGCCGCTAAGTTCAAAGAACTGTATAGCATTCAAAGTTGTGCTGAATACATTCTGCAATACTGCTTAGATTAGATTGAACTGAACACAGTAGTCTGAGAGACCAATACTCTGACAAGTCCCTTATAAGGATGCACATAGAAGACATGAGGTTAGAGCGAAAAGATGCTTTCTAGGAAATTCATAAAAGTGGAAGGGTGATGCAGCTAATCTCGAAGTAAAGATGTAACACTTACCACAATTGCCTTAAAAAGATTATTTTTAAATATCAGATTCAGGAATTCAAGGTACTTATGAAACATGCAAACGCTGTCTCAAGGAAAGCCGAGCATACATTTGTGCAGAACAATTTCCTAACAAATCAAGCCTAAAATCTCAATATGTTAGCTATTACTTTTCTTAACGGTGTTTCGGTTTTACGCTGATGAAACCATATGTTTCAAGGAAAAGCTCCTCAGTTTAGTTTGTATAAAGATGCTTCCAGGATTCAGTATTCAATGGCATTGCACTGCATTCAGCGAACATTACACCTTTTGTGAAAATAGCTCGCTGAATTATTTAAAAATAAACACTCCTAGTTGTCATTTCCCAGAAGTAATCTAGGAGCATATTATCAAGGGCCGGTGTTAAAATTATCGCCGTTTTATCGGCAGGAAACTGCCGATAAAACGGCGATAATGGCCTTGATAATACGCTCTTGTTAATTCCCATAGAAGCCCATGTTCTGATGTTAACATGGGCTTCTATGGGAATTAACAAGGGCGTATTATCAAGCCCATTATCGCAGTTTTATCAGCAGTTTCCTGCCGATAAAACGGCGATAATTTTAACACCGGTCCTTGATAATATGCCCCCTAGATTCTGATACATTGCTGAATCATAAACTTTGTATTTACCGAGTTTGGCTGTGGACACCTAAAACCTTTTGCTAACTTTATAAAAGGGATTACCAAAATATTTAAGATACATTTTTGAAATGCTTATTTGCTTCCATCACATTAATATCTCATTGAAGTCACAATCATTTCAGGAAACAAAATGCAGGAAGCATGTGAGGAATTACAACCATTTATCAAATATAAAAGGGAGGGGAAGCCAGCCTGGCGGTTGCTCCAGCAATGCAGGGACACCTTTAGGGTTCTTCCAGGCACTGAGCCACAGTGTTCACACAGCTTGGGGCCAGATATACGACCATTTGCTTTTGTGACTTGCAAGTTGCAAAAAATTGCGAGTCGCATTTTGCGAGTCACAAAAGCAAATGTACAACAATGTCAGAGACTCTGTTAGCGAATCCCAATGGGGTCGCAAAATGTGAGGCTCATAAATATTAATGAGCCACTCGCAATTTGCGACCCCATTAGGACTGGCTTGGCCCTCCGAGGGATGGTGGCCTGCTGGGCTCAGCAGACCTCCATGTCTGGGACTGCTTTTAAATAAAGCAGGTTTTTATTTTATATGCAGCCCATTTTCCTTAAAGGAAACTGGGATGCAGTTAAAAAAAATAAAGAAACGTTTTGGTTTCAATTTTTAGGGGCAGACAAAATATTTTCCCATGCATTCCCAAAAGGGAAGGGGTCCCCTTCCCGTTTGCGAATGATTTACTACCTACTTGAAGTAGGTGGTACATTGTGAATCTTTTGCGAGCGCTATTGCTGTCGCAAAACAGTCATACATAGGGCTCAGACTTGCTATTAGGAAGGGGTGCCCTTGAAATACCCATTTCTAATACCGAGTCACAAATCCTAATTAGGGTTTGTACATGGCCCTTAGGTATTTTTGCGTGCACAAAGGGGTTGCAAACCCATTTGTGCATGCAAAAATAAGTCGTACATCTGGCCCTTGGTTCCCATCATTCCCTAGCCTTCTGATTAAGCCCAAGCTCACACCACACTGACAGCAGTTACTTTAGGGAAATCCTCTTTGAGTTTCTTAGCTTCGGTCATGGACCATGGGAACACAGTGCTCCCGACATGGTGCAACTTCTACAGTGCCTTGAGTCCTGGCAGTGGGAGGAGGTAAGCAGACCCTGGAGAGTGCTCAGTGGATTTTCAAGGTGAGCATCAGTAAATCTTTGTGGTCCCTGACTCTTCGACAACAGGAGTCAAGCAGGCACAAGCCCTTGGAGAGCTTCTTACGCAGGATACCACAGCAGGGTAAAAAGGGTTGGTCCTTTTCCTCTGCCGACAGATAGAAGCAGCAACTGCAGGCCAACCCACCCCTCATACAACAGAAAGGGTAGCACTCCCCACACAACTCCTCAACTCTTTTTCTGGCAGGATCCTTTTGTTTCCAGAAGTGATCTAATATCTTGGAATTTTAGGTCCATTACTTATACCCCATTTTCTCTGTTCACTTTGTGGCAGGGGTCTTTGAGCTCAATCCAAACCATTTCTGTCTTCTCTTGTCCATCTTGACTGCAGGAGGTGCAGATAGCGTTGTGCACATGAGACACATCCTATTCAGATGCTAGTGAAACTCCTCCCACCACTATATTCAGCCTGACTATGAGTCACCTAAGAAAGGCAGTACAAACCTCAACCCCCCTTCTGACTGTCTAGAGTGAATCCACATCCTCAGCTCCTGTCACTCCAAAACTAGACTGTGATTACACAAACAGACAGAGGCACACAAGGTGGTTAAACCTGAAAGGCCTACTTTCTAAATGTATCAGGTAAAGATGCCTGGAAGGGATATATTTGAAACAATGTACAACTAACATCTCGTTATTTTTTAAATTACTGATAATGATGCAATGAAACCAATACAAAGACAAATTATCTTGATTACTATCTATTATATCCTTATATTTTTCAATTATAGAAAAAGTGATCATATTAGGGGTGCACACAAATGAAGATACTTCAGCAACATTGATAACAGAAAAAAATTCTAGGTAGTTAGACTTTTCTAGTTATCAATGTACAATAGCCCATTTTTAAGAATAAATAATATGGAGAATGTACTAGGTACAAAAGTCTCCCAGTTTTTAATCTTAGCAGAAACTAAATGGAAATGTGTTCAAGCATCATCGTTTTGGTCTCGTCCGAGATAAATCTATTAGACCATCACCAGGACATGATTTCTTCAAATGAAGACCTAATGCCCCTAAGGGCAAAGGTCAAAGTAAATTTAAGAAAAGTGGTTCTTGCATTAAACTGCTTGATATCTACGTCAAGTGAAAGGCGTCCCATAAGGTACTAAGGGCCATATGTATGAAGCAAATTCACATTCGGCCTTTGCGATTGCATATTTCAGGGGTGCAACAGGTTGTCCTTTGGACACCCCTGCACCCTTTAAATTATTCTCAATTTGCGATTTTCAAATTGCGAATCGCAAAATTGAGAATACCTTCCCATTCATTCCTATGGGCCTCCTGGCCCATAGAAATGAATAGGAAATTATTCCTTAATTGCGATTCGCAATTTGCTAATCGCAATTAAGGAATACTAAGAATTCGCTAAAAATACATACCAATTTGCGATTCTGAAATAGCAATTTCTTAAAAATCCCTATTTCAGAATCGTAAATCGGTACCTTCATACATATGGCCCTAAGTTACATCCAAAAATGTTATTAAGCAAAAAGATATCACAGTCACAGTCATCGTTCTCAGATTGCACTTTAAAGAGTGTTGGAACCAATGTAACTGAAGTATCTCCATATGTTTGAACCCCTGATGTATCCACTTTTTCTATGATTGAAAAATATAAGGACATAATAGATACAGACGGTTGTATTGATGTATTTCTTCACTTACGTAATCAGTATTATTATTCATAAGATGACTAATGCTGAGGGATTCGTTTTACTGTATTTTATCATCTAAATCCATCTTGGGTTACTTGAAGTTCCACAGGGTGTAAGGTATTGATAGATTACCACAGCACATGCCTTGTTCCTATCATCATATTGTTATAGTTTGTAACACCTAGGGGGCCATTAGGATAGTGGGCGGAAAACCACCCCGCCCGCCATGGAGGCGGAAAACAACCGCCCGCCATGACCGCGGATAAACCGGTGGTCAAATTAGGATCCACCGCCACTACAGACCGACCGCGGCGGAAGCGGTTGAAATGTAACCGCCCCACGTGTGCGGTGATGCCAAAACTCTGGCCGCGGCGGTCGGAAAAGCAGCGGAAAAGACAAAACCGTCCACAGGGAAAGTGGAGACACCGCACGGGAAATTACGATATCCCCGAGGGTGTCGCGGGCGGAACCGCCGACACTGACCGCCACGGTTGCAGCCAGGATAGAATGGGAAAAATGGCGGGCAAGCAGCAGCAAAGCCACCGCAGCGGACGAGCATGAAATACATGGCGGTCGATGTGAAAGCACCGCAGTGATGCCTAACATTGCATAAACAGAGTAGTCCTGCCCCCAAAATATACAACACACATATACAGAAACATAAATAACTAAAATAAATATACAAAACTATAGAACTACACCCAAAACACACCTGACAACCACAATCCAATTGGACACACCCACACAGCTGAGTACAAAGCCACCCCCTCCACTGACCACAATCCTCTGCATCTTTCCTGAACAGAAGGCCATACACCACATCTGACAGGAGAGGCAAAATAGTACACCACACGCACCCACCCACCACCACCATCAACACCACCATCACAGCATCACAAACAAACCCCCAGTACACAACACACCTCACACCTCATCACCACACCCCTGCACCCACACACCCCTGCACCCACAAACACCTCAACCCCCACATCACAAAAAATGCCAAAATTCACCGAGAGTGAGTTGACAGTCATGGTGAACGAGATTGTGAGAGTAGAGCCACAACTATTTGGTAACATGGTCCAACAGACACCATTAGCCACCAGGACACAAATGTGGGAAAGGATCGTCCAAAGGGTGAATGCGGTTGGGGCCACCCCAAGATCAAAGAAGGAGATTATGAAGCGGTGGCATGATCTCAAGAGGGTTGTCAAGGAGAGGAGGAGCAAGAACTGGACTCTGGCAAACGCGACTGGCAGTGGCGCTCCCATCCCACCAAAGACATTCACACCATGGAAGGAGAAGGTGCTTGCCATCCTGCTACCTGAGAGTCTCACAGGAGTAGCCGGGGGAGCGGAGGCTGGTAAGTACAGACAAATGTTTAACACTACATTGAGATTTACCTCCTTGCAATACCCAACCACCAATACACTGTCCATCCCTACCCAAAATGTAGCCAACCATTCTGCTGAGGAGGCCTGTATGGGGGAGGAAGGTCAGTACAACAACTCACACCATAGCCCCTGGCCCACAGCCCAGCAGCACGGAGGCCTCCCCCACCCAGGAGCATGGGTCAGCCATTGCACTGTTTAACAAACAGACCTGCAGGTTGGTAGCCATCTTACCTGGGAGGGTGTGTGATGCGAGGCGGGGAGGGAGGCCTGCACTAACTACGACCACCATTCCCCCTGGCCCACAGCCCAGCAGCATGGAGTCCTCCCCCACCCAGGAGCAAGTGTCAGCCATTGCACTGTTTAACATACAAACTTACAGGTAGGTAGCCATCTTCACTTGGAGGGTGTTTGTGGGTGGGAGGCCTGTACCACTACTCCCAGCATGCCCCCTGGCCCACACCCTAGCAGCATGGAGTCCTCCCCCACCCAGGAGCAAGTGTCAGCCATTGCACTGTTTAACAAACAAACTTACAGGTAGGTAGCCATCTTCACTTGGAGGGTGTTTGTGAGTGGGGGGCCTGTAACACTACTCCCAGCATGCCCCCTGGCCCACAGCCCAGCAGCATGGAGGCCTCCCCCACCCAGGAGCAAGTGTCAGCCATTGCACTGTTTAACAAACAAACTTACAGGTAGGTAGCCATCTTCACTTGGAGGGTGTTTGTGGGTGGGAGGCCTGTACCACTACTCCCAGCATGCCCCCTGGCCCACACCCCAGCAGCATGGAGTCCTCCCCAACCCTGGAGCAAGTGTCAGCCAATGCACTGTTTAACAAACAGACCTACAGGATGGTAGCCATCTTCACTGGGAGGGTGTGTGATAGGAGGCAGGGAGGGAGGCCTGCACTAACTACGACCACCATTCCCCCTGGCCCACAGCCCAGCAGCATGGAGTCCTCCCCCACCCAGGAGCATGTGTCAGCCATTGCACTGTTTAACAAACAAACTTACAGGTAGGTAGCCATCTTCACTTGGAGGGTGTTTGTGGGTGGGAGGCCTGTACTACTACTCCCAGCATGCCCCCTGGCCCACACCCCAGCAGCATGGAGTCCTCCCCCACCCAGGAGCAAGTGTCAGCCATTGCACTGTTTAACAAACAGACCTACAGGTTGATAGCCATCTTCACTGGGAGGGTGTGTGATGGGAGGCAGGGAGGGAGGCCTGCACTAACTACGACCACCAATCCCCCTGGCCCACAGCCCAGCAGCATGGAGTCCTCCCCCACCCAGGAGCAAGTGTCAGCCATTGCACTGTTTAACAAACAAACTTGCAGGTAGGTAGCCATCTTCACTTGGAGGGTGTTTGTGGGTGGGAGGCCTGTACCACTACTCCCAGCATGCCCCCTGGCCCACACCCCAGCAGCATGGAGTCCTCCCCCGCTCAGGAGCAAGTGTCAGCCATTGCACGGTTTAACAAACAAACTTACAGGTAGGTAGCCATCTTCACTTGGAGGGTGTTTGTGGGTGGGAGGCCTGTACCACTACTCCCAGCATGCCCCCTGGCCCACAGCCCAGCAGCATGGAGGCCTCCCCCACCAAGGAGCAAGTGTCAGCCTTTACACTGTTTAACAAACAAACCTACAGGTAGGTAGCCATCTTCACTTGGAGGGTGTTTGTGGGTGGGAGGCCTGTACCACTACTCCCAGCATGCCCCCTGGCCCACAGCCCAGCAGCATGGAGTCCTCCCCCACCCAGGAGCATGTTTCAGCCATTGCACTGTTTAACAAATAGACCTACAGGTTGGTAGCCATCTTCACTGGGAGGGTGTATGATGGGAGGCAGGGAGGGAGGCCTGCACTAACTACAACCACCATTCCCCCTGGCCCACAGCCCAGCAGCATGGAGTCCTCCCCCACCCAGGAGCAAGTGTCAGCCATTGCACTGTTTAACAAACAAACTTACAGGTAGGTAGCCATCTTCACTTGGAGGGTGTTTGTGGGTGGGAGGCCTGTACTACTACTCCCAGCATTCCCCCTGGCCCACAGCCCAGCAGCATGGAGTCCTCCCCCACCCAGGAGCAAGTATCAGCCATTGCACTGTTTAACAAACAAACTTACAGGTAGGTAGCCATCTTCACTTGGAGGGTGTTTGTGGGTGGGAGGCCTGTACCACTACTCCCAGCATGCCCCCTGGCCCACAGCCCAGCAGCATGGAGTCCTCCCCCACCCAGGAGCAAGTGTCAGCCATTGCACTGTTTAACAAACAAACTTACAGGTAGGTAGCCATCTTCACTTGGAGGGTGTTTGTGGGTGGGAGGCCTGTACTACTACTCCCAGCATTCCCCCTGGCCCACAGCCCAGCAGCATGGAGTCCTCCCCCACCCAGGAGCAAGTATCAGCCATTGCACTGTTTAACAAACAAACTTACAGGTAGGTAGCCATCTTCACTTGGAGGGTGTTTGTGGGTGGGAGGCCTGTACCACTACTCCCAGCATGCCCCCTGGCCCACAGCCCAGCAGCATGGAGTCCTCCCCCACCCAGGAGCAAGTGTCAGCCATTGCACTGTTTAACAAACAAACTTACAGTTAGGTAGCTATCTTCACTTGGAGGGTGTTTGTGGGTGGGAGGCCTGTACCACTACTCCCAGCATGCCCCCTAGCCCACAGCCCAGCAGCATGGAGGCCTCCCCCACCCAGGAGCATGTTTCAGCCATTGCACCCTGCACACTCACCTTACAGGTACGTACCAACCGTAATTCTTCATGAAGTGTGTGTGTAGAAAACAAATAACTATTGGACGCAATGCATTGACATTCAACATGTATGACTCCATGATTTCACTCTGCACTATGAAATGTTACACGGTGTTGCCATGAATTGTACAACTGATGACAGCATATATAACTAGTGTACAGACAGATGATGATACGCAGATGACGGAAACACTGACCACTCCCCATCTACTCCACAGGTGATGAAGAACTCACAGCTGAGGACCACACCAACGACCAGCAGAGCCAGTCTCCACCTCCGGCACATGGACTCACAGATGCGGACTCCCAGTACAGTTTGGATGATGAGCTCCAGCCCGGCCCATCTGGTGTGCCACAGACCCAGAGGTCCCAGGCCCCCATCCTCGCCAACACCATCTCTGCTGCAACAACAATGCAGCAGACGCCTGCTGTCCCGGCCTCTGCCTCCACCGCAACCACCACCGCCACCACCGCCACCACTGCCACTGCCACCAACACCACCAGTACCACCAGTACCACCTGCAGCACCCTCCCTGTCCCTAGGGATGACCATCCCACAGAAACACCTGTGGAGGGCAGGGAGGCAGTGCGTGGCGCACCAGTGACGAGGGAAGAGGTCCGTTGCAGCAAAGCAGGTGGGAGGGCCAGGGTAAACACCAGACCCCGGGAGGAGTGGACACCATCCCTGGACCACTTCACCAGAGTTGTGGAGGCCTACCAAGAGGTCCAGGGACAAAGTGGCCGGTCTGATGAACTATTAAGGGAGCTCATCCTGCTGATGAGGTCCATCGATAACCGCCTGGGACAGATGGTGGACCTCATGGGCCAGCAAGTGGCGTTGCAGAGGGACAGGCCTGTGTCCCAACCACCACCTCCGTCTCCTCCTGTTGTGCCGCAGGATGACAGTGCTCCATCCTCCCCTGCGCCAACAGAGAGGGGCGAGTCCTCTGACGCCGCTGGCCATACAGCAGGCCCCCCACCGCCAAAAAGATGTAGGGGGCGTCCAAAGAAGAGCCTGGGAGTCTCTGGAGGCAAAGCACCTGCCACACGCCAGTCACAGAGCCAGCCGTGAAGACAACCCTCTTCCCAACTGCATTCACTGTTAGGACTTTCTTTCCCCACATTGCCATGGCAATGGCACCTCTCTGTTGGACTGGGTCACCACATCCACGTGGTGTCTACTCTTGCATCTCATTGAACAGGACTGTCAACTCACTGCTCATTCCCCACCTTCATGTAAATATTCCAGCACAATTCACATGTCCACTCACAAAATAAAATACCTGACACTCCTGATTTGGTGTAGTGAATTCTTTAGTGCAGTATTAACATTGTCGATAATGTCCATGATGTGTAAACATGATGTACAGTATGCAGGGCAGGAACACTCTGTAGCACCTAGGGAGACACAACAGAACTACAGTCACTGGTCTCATTGTGGCAACACACACAGATCACTGCACAAAAAATATCCAAAACATCACAGGCATACTATACAATGTCCAGCAGATACGCACAAATACGGTCCAGCATACATCTCCGTACGTAGCGACAATTCCACCAATACCATACATAGGTGACAGAACATGTGCCTATCGGGAACATCTGCGCATATCCATTCACAACAAAAGCAACCACACCAGACTATGTACACGTTGTACCTCGTCACCCACCTTCAAGTGAAGTAGCGTTGGATTAGCTGCTGGCGTAGGTCAACTCCTTCCTCCTCTCCACTGTCCTCATCACTGGATTCTGGTCCCTGAGCAGGTTGTGGCCTTGGTTCCTCACCATCATCCAGGAGCAGGGGAACCCCCTTGTGGATGGCCAGGTTGTGCAGCATACAGCATGCCACAACGATCTTGCACACCTTCCCAGGCGATTATGCGAGTGCGCCTCCGGTCCTGTCAAGGCACCGGAACCTTGACTTCAGCAGGCCGAAAGTCCGCTCGATTACCCGTCGGGTCCTGCCATGGGCCTCATTGTAGCGGATGTCTGCTGGTGTCCGGGGATTCCGGAGTGGGCTCAACAGCCATGGCCTACTGGGATATGCAGAGTCACCTGTGAATGATAAACAGCCATTGCAATGTTATACGGCCACAGTAAAGCCAGTGACACACAGCTCGTGATAGCAGTAGTGATACTCACCCACAATCCAGGCACGTTCGGGATGCAGATTCTCCATCATCCGTGGCACCATGCTGTTCCTCATAATGTACGAATCATGGGCCGAACTGGGATACTTTGCACACACATGTGATATTGTCATGTCCGCTAGGCACACCACCTGCACATTCATGGAGTGGTAGTGATTGCGGTTCCAATAAATGTCCTCCGTCACCTGCGGTGCCACCAGACCTACATGGGTGTAATCTATGGCACCGACTACATGTGGGATGCGCCCAAGGGGATAGAAGCCACCCTTAATGGCAGCCAATTCACGTCACCTGGGGAAATGTATGTAGCGATTGCGATATATCATCATGGCCTCAAGTACATCCCTCAGCACCATGCTGAACATGGGCTGCGACATCCCCCCAGCGTTAGCCACAGTCTCTTGGAAGGAACCAGTCGCAAAGAAGTGGAGTGCTGCCATCACCTTGTAGGTGGGTGTGAATGCCGTAGGATAGTGACGGCGAGGCTGCAGGTGGGGCTCCAGTAGATCACACACGATCTTCAATGTTGATCTGTCCAGCCTGAATTTCCTGATGATTGCCTCATTCTCCATGTCCTCAAGCACAGTCAGGTGACGTAGGAGATTCGGCCTCCTCCTAGTTGAGGAGTAAAATGTATATGTCAGTGACAAGCATCATGAGATGGCCATAGCACAAAGCATCAATGATGTAATGGGAAAACAACAAGGGCCAGAGAGATGCATGGCACATCTGGTTACATGGCTGGCCAATAGCTACACACAGAGGGCAGGCATCTCCTGTGACAATACCCAAGTGACAGAAACACATCGGGGACTGTGAATGCGGATATAATGGCTGAACATTTGACATGTCCAGACATGGTGCAACAAGACCCGCCAATGTAATGTGACTTAACATGTCTGTCATACCCATCTGCTGTACCTGCCACACCTCAATGCATCATGTAAAGTCGGCACACATTCATTAACACAATGATCACAGTAGCAGGGACACTTCCGGTTGTGTGCATGATCAGTTGTGAATGCACAAGTCAGGTATGATACAATGCAGTGACACCAGCCAGGTCAAGGTCTGCACTGACCAACAACACATTAAATGTCACGACATCAATGTAGAGCACCTGAAGTCTGTCAATCATCATCAGCCATCAAAATTCTTACTAAAATGGCTGAAACACAGGCAAAAGTGGCTCACACTGAACGTGCGTCCTCCTGTGGATGACATGGCTGTGTGGCATCGTGTGTACAATGATGTGCCCTACACCATGTAGCTGCAGGGTGCTGATACAGTGTCCAGGATTGACATACACAGCAATGTGTACGAAAATGGCAGTACCTACCGCCGGTCCCCTGCGGTGTGACCCCAGCACCACCATCTACCCAGCCAAGGTAGCCATTGACATATGGACTTGTGTATATGGCGGTGGGTATGCTCCGCCGCATGAGTCGCGGTACCCACCGCCGGTCCCCTGCGGTGTGACCCCAGCACCACCATCTACCCAGCCAAGGTAGCCATTGGCATATGGACTTGTGTATATGGCGGTGGGTATGCTCCGCCGCATGAGTCGCGGTACCTTCCGCCGATCCCCTGCGGTGTGACCCCAGCACCACCATCAACCCAGCCAAGGTAGCCATTGGCATATGGACTTGTGTATATGGCGGTGGGCATGCTCCGCCGCATGAGTCGCGGGACCTACCGCCTGGCCCCGGCGGTGCATCACCGCCATGGGGCATTGCATACAGTCAATGGCATCGATGATCGCGGTGGCATGATGCAGATTTGAAAATCCGGAAGGTGTGCTCCGCTACCGCGGAGGCGGTCATTGGATGCTTTTGAATGATGCACCATCGCGGTAGCGCACCCCGGGCACCCGCGGTGCGTCACCGCCGTGGAGCATTGCATACAGGGAGGCGGTCATTGGATGCTTTTGAATGATGCACCATCCCGGTAGCGCACCCCGGGCACCCGCGGTGCGTCACCGCTGTGGAGCATTGCATACAGGGAGGCGGTCATTGGATGCTTTTGAATAAGGCAGACCCGGACAACCAATTGTTGCATCTTTTAAGCTTCTGGATGACCCCAGGGGGCTATAAATCTGTGGGAGTGAGCCTCACATTTCCACTGCTCACAGAGCCTGCTGCCTGAGACCCTGTTGTGCTGCTGCTTTAAGAGCCTGCTGCCTGGGACCCTGTCCTGCTGCTGCTTCAAGAGCCTGCTGCCTGGGACCCTGTCCTGCTGCTGCTTCAAGAGCCTGCTGCCTGGGACCCTGTCCTGCTGCTGCTGCAAGAGCCTGCTGCCTGGGACCCTGTCCTGCTGCTGCAAGAGCCTGCTGCCTGGGACCCTGTCCTGCTGCTGCTTCAAGAGCCTGCTGCCTGGGACCCTGTCCTGCTGCTGCTTCAAGAGTCTGCTGCCTGGGACCCCTCACAACTCACTTCAGCCACAGGTCTGCCATATCCACAGGGATGTCAAGAACAGATAAGATCCGTGCCAGTCCATTCACGAGTGAGGAGCTGGATGTCCTTGTGAACGAAGTGCTGGCACAGTACCCACGCCTGTTTGGTGGCCCCAATGTTGTGGTAAGTCACCATGAAGGGAGCAGTAGGGCAGGGTGGTGTATGACGTGTAGTCATGATGCTGCAGTATATGCTTTGGGATGTGGGGTACTGACAAACACTGACAGACAAGCTGTTTCCAGGTCGTGGGAGTGTGTGTGTTGCACTGTGACTCTTTCCTAGGCCTGTACTTGTATGTGTGAGTGGGTTGTGCTACATTTTCGGGCAGACATAACCAACGGTTGTTAGCCTTGTATATGCCAGGACAGTGTACGCTTGTGATGACATTTCAGGGTGCCCCTGTAGTCATAGTCAGTGTGACCCACAGAGTAGGTTTGTGGCTGCACAGCCAAACGGTGAACATCAGCCAACTTACATGCTACAGTTGCTTCACACTGATTAGTAGATATGCCCCATCAGTGCCCTGTACAATTTCTGAATTACACAGTGCTGTCGATGCATTTGTGTTGAAGCATCATGCTTTAGTGTGATTATCATGGAGACTAGGAACCTCAATGTGTGCATGCATTCACTAATGTTTATTCCATGCAGAGTGGCCTTGTGAGGGTACCCCCAGTTCTGGAGGGAGGGAGGTTACTGTGTGTCCCGAGTCAATGTCTGGCTGCTCTACTGATAGATGCTGACATATGACATTGTGTAATTGTTCATTTGGCCTTCTTTTCTCTCATACCTGCAGCTCAAGGTACACCAACATAAGGCTGTGTGGAGGGCCATAGCAGCAAAGGTGCGAGCCCTGGGGGTATCAAACAGACGACACACACACTGTCACAAGAGGTGGGACGACATCAGCCGGCTGGCTAAACAAGTGGCACAGATGACCTTGGGGATGGTACCACGCACAGGCCGTGTGGCACGGCGCACCATGACTCCGCTGATGGGACGCATACTGGCAGTGGCCAATCCAGACCTGGAGGCACGTCTGAAGGGGCATCAGCAGCAAGACAGAGATGGTGAGTATCCGGGGAGGGAGAGTTTGTCTGGGAGTGGATTCATGTGTACAGTGCCTGTGGCAGCGGTGACACATGTGATGTGCGTGTGCTGCCATGCTGTGATATGTGATGTGAGTGGCAACTGTGATGTGTGTCTGTATGAGGCACTGGGCCACCATGGCCTTACTGTGCTGCTCCTGCCTGCAGTTTTCAGTCCTTGACAGATTTTTGGTGTCCACATGGTCACTCTTCTTTGGGATTGTGTGGGGAGTCCATATTCTGCCGTACAGCAGTGTCCACTTAATGAGTGTGACACCATGTCTGTCTACTTTGCATGTACCATGATGGTAGAGGCCCACACATCTGACGACAATGTGAACCCTGATTGGCACATGGTGATTGGAATGGCCTATTTGGCAATGTGGCATGTGTAGTCAATACAGGTGTGTGTGGTCCCCTCTGGTTCCCTTTTGGGCTGTAAGTGGTGATGTGTGTTGTGGCTACCTCATGTCCATGGGGCAGGTCAATGTGGGCTGGGGGAACACCATCCATGGGCAGGGTGTAGTGCTGTGTGGCATCAACCTTGCTCCACTCCTGGCTGTTTGTCTGCATGACAGGCACTGTTGTTGTCTACATAGTGTGTAGCTGCACAGTGATTGGAGGGTGAGGTGGTTACCATGTAGTTCTAGGCCTCTCATGTGCTGCATTGATCTGATATCGTGTGACCAGACGATGACACTTACACAACCCTGTTTCTCTCACTAATGCAGATTCGCAAGACACCACGGCGGAACATGAGGCCAGCACGACAGCGGCAGCGGAGCAAAGTGAGACTGAGCCAAGTGACACTGACCACACCAACGCTACTGAGGGTGACAGGAGTATGCATGAGGAATCTGTGGCTGAGACACAGAGTACCACTTCATCTGATGGCAGGGGGGATGCGTTCCTGTTAGCAGCCACAGGGGATGGGGAGTCTGCTGCAGCATCTGACAACCAGCGGCCACTGCCCAGCCTCCCATCCACTTCCTCTGGGGCTGGCCGTATCCGTGTCACTAAGAGGGGATGTGTAACATTCACACATGGCACCGCTGCCCCTGATCCTGTCCCCCCTGCTGCCCTCAGTGCAGAGTGCGTAGAGCTCCTGCGCCAACTTTGCGTGGGCCAGACCGCCCTGCTCAATGCCTTCAGTGCCCATGAGAACAAATTAGGCCAGGTTCTAGCATTCATGGAGGGCATACACTCTGACGTGGGTGGGCTACATCGTACACTCCAGTCATTGTCAGCAACAGTCACGTCAGCCCTCCAACAGGCACATGCTCCCATTGCAGCTCAGGTGCCTGTGACGTCCACCCATTCAGTGGCCACATCAGATGACAGTTACCACTTGGGACCTACATCAACTAAACGATACAACACTAGGAGCACAGGTCAGACCCAAACCAAACAATCCCGTCCACAGACTCCATCCCCAAAGAAGAGCAGGGACCCCCCAATATGAACAGACAAGGTAAAGTCACAGAAGAGCAAGGCCAGAAGATCATAGTGGCAGACATCAGGCTCACATGCTGCAGAGGCATTACCAGAAATTGACTCAGCTATGCCCACAGAGGATGTGTGGCATGTCATGGCTATACCTGGGGAGAGCACAGGGACACAACCACCCACCACATCAACCCCAGAACAAAGTACATCGAGGCATGTGGAGGAGAGCCCTGTTCTGACCAGCCCTGTCATTGTGGCAGAGGAGAGCCCTGTTGTGACCAGCCCAGTGATTAAGGCAAGGGATGGCAGTGTTGTGTCCAGGCCACTGATTCAGGAAAAGGAGGGCAGTGTTGTGTCCAGGCCATTGATTCAGGAAAAGGAGGGCAGTGTTGTGTCCAGGCCAGTGACTCAGGTAAAGGTGGGCAGTGTTGTGAGCAGCCATGGCAAGAAGGGACAGGAGGGCACTGTACACACCACCCCTGGGGGAAGTGGGAAGGTGGTCACTGTAGGGGGGCCAGCCCAAGCAATCAGCAGGATCAAGCACTTCTCCAGACGGAGTGCCAGTGTCTGCCCCTGATGTGGGACAGTTGGTGTGTGTGCCTGTGTGCCAATTCCCATCAACCCCACGACAGGGAAGCAATTTCATATTCCTAAAAAGTGGAAGGGCACCCCTCTAACCTCTCCCACCCACACTGTGTCAAGGGTGAGCATGACTCCACCTCCACGTGCCACGGTGCCACCTGGTCCGCACAGCCCTCCACCTTGCAGGCCCTCTGTTATTACCACATCACATGGCCCTCTGTCACACCAGTCAAGGGGACCTGCTGTCCCTGACACACAGCCAGGTCCCAGTCCACATGACAGCCAGGAGTGAGTTGTCAACACCCTCATACGCCTGTGCCACACACAGGTGTGCTAATCAAGACCATTGTTTGCGACCTGGGTTTGTTGCTGGCCCTGTTGCTCTGATGTGCTGTACTCACCCCTGCCAAGGACTCTGGGCCTGTTGCCCTGATGTGCTGTACTCACCCCTGCCAAGGACTCTGGGCCTGTTGCTCTGATGTGCTGTACTCTCGCCTGCCAAGGACTCTGGGCCTGTTACTCTGATGTGCTGTAATCTCCCCTGTGCAGCCTCTCATGTACTTGCTTTCTCCCCTGCCAAGGACTCTGGGCCTGTTGCTCTGATGTGCTGTACTCTCTCCTGTGCAGCCTCTCATGTACTTGCTATCTCCCCTGCCAAGGACTATGGGCCTGTTGCTCTGGTGTACTGTACTCTGCCCTGCCAAGGACTTTGGGCCTGTTGCTCTGTTGTGCTGTACTCACCCCTGCCAAGGACTCTGGGCCTGTTGCTCTAATGTGCTGTACTCTCCCCTGCCAAGGACTCTGGGCCTGTTGCTCTGATGTGCTGTACTCACCCCTGCCAAGGACTCTGGGCCTGTTGCTCTGATGTGCTGTACTCTCCCCTGTGCAGCCTCTCATGTACTTGCTGTCTCCCCTGCCAAGGACTCTGGGTCTGTTGCTCTGATGTGCTGTACTCTCCCCTGTGCAGCCTCTCATGTACTTGCTATCTCCCCTGCCAAGGACTCTGGGCCTGTTGCTCTGATGTGCTGTACTCTCCCCTGCCAAGGACTCTGGGCCTGTTGCTCTGATGTGCTGTACTCACCCCTGACAAGGACTCTGGGCCTGTTGCTCTGATGTGCTGTACTCTCCCCTGTGCAGCCTCTCATGTACTTGCTATCTCCCCTGCCAAGGACTCTGGGCCTGTTGCTCTGATGTGCTGTACTCTCCCCTGCCAAGGACTCTGGGCCTGTTGCTCTGATGTGCTGTACTCACCCCTGACAAGGACTCTGGGCCTGTTGCCCTGATGTGCTGTACTCTCCCCTGCCAAGGACTCTGGGCCTGTTCCTGTGATGTGCTGTACTCAACCCTGCCAAGGACTCTGGGCCTGTTGCTCTGATGTGCTGTACTCTCCCCTGTGCAGCCTCTCATGTACTTGCTGTCTCCCCTGCCAAGGACTCTGGGCCTGTTGCTCTGATATGCTGTACTCTCCCCTGTGCAGCCTCTCATGTACTTGCTATCTTCCCTGCCAAGGACTCTGGGCCTGTTGCTCTGATGTGCTGTACTCTCCCCTGCCAAGGACTCTGGGCCTGTTGCTCTGATGTGCTGTACTCTCCCCTGCCAAGGACTCTGGGCCTGTTGCTCTGATGTGCTGTACTCACCCCTGCCAAGGACTCTGGGCATGTTGCTCTGATGTGCTGTACTCTCCCCTGTGCAGCCTCTCATGTACTTGCTATCTCCCCTGCCAAGGACTCTGGGCCTGTTGCTCTGATGTGCTGTACTCTACCCTGTGCAGCCTCTCATGCACTTGCTATCTCCCCTGCCATGGACTCTGGCCTTCCTGTTTGTGTTCCACCTGTGCATGGTCTCTGACATTTGTACATGATTTTGTGGCCTGCTGTGATCTAATGATGTTGTATTGCTACATCTGTGCACTATGTGAATAAATACAGTTACTTCTGGTGTGTGTTTTCTCTGTCTCCTTGCTGATTGAAGTCCTTTTCTTGTTTGCATTTGGTTGACTGTGTACCATGCTCTAATTTGAAGGTCAACATTGGAAGGCTCTTTGTAGCCATCTGATTGTTAGACAGGGGTGACAGGGTCTTCCGTCCATTCTTGCCCTGCTGATGTTGTACTCTGTGATGGCAATTTCACAGGCCATGCAGTTATGTTGTTGGTGATTTGCTATAGTTGCATACACCGTTCACAGGTCATGTTGGGTGACATTGGCAGCACAGGGTGTGCTGGTGTTCAGGGGTTTTGTAGCTGGTTGTGATGTCATGAGGTATGTGTGTGTTTTCCTTTATGTATGCCCAGGTGTGTATGTGTATGGTCATCTTGTGTTGACCCTTAGTCCTGGTGGCATGGCTTACATGACATGTGTGTTGTTGGGTGTAGCAGAGGTGTGCAGTGTGAAGGGTGTAAGTTTGTAGTGTATATATGTGCGCCCCTGTATAGTGTGAAACACACATGTGTCAGCCAGGAGTTGTATGTCTGTTGTTTGTTTTGTCTTGCCCTGTGTGGATGATTGTATGCAATTGTGTGGGCTGTGGGGAGTGCACTGGTGTTGTGTGTTCCATGTCAGCCAATCCTGCATTGCCTGTGTCCCTGGTTGTGTGTTGTGTGTTGCAGTATGTGTGTATTGTTCTTGTTGTTACAGTGCTTGTTGGTGTGCATGGGGGTGCACGGGATGAGCACCTGGCCTGTGACTAGGTTGGGTGGGGTGCAGTGTGGTTTGGGGTGGTGTGTCCCTGTGATGTGTTGTGCCCCCCAGCAGGATGCCTGTGTGGTGCTTGAGCCCTGTGTCGGCATGTGTGTTGTGTGGTGCATATGTGTAGTTGCGTACCTGCGGCGGCGTCCGCGGCGGCCCATCTGGCGATAGTGTTGCAGCAGGTACATGATCGGATGCATGTGGAGGGCTGGGTCCATGGGGATCATGTTGGGTCTCGGCGTTCGTGCTCCGCTGTCGACTTTCCGCCTGCTTCAGCTGTGCGGTGTCTCCGCTGCGGTGCGTCTGCTTGTTTGGGCCATCCTAATTTGTTGAGCGGGACGGACGTCATCGTGCGTGGCGGAGGGTCTCGATTGGCTCCCGCCGCCGCGGTGGCGGACGCACTTTGATGGCGGTGCGCGGCGCTCCGCGGCGGATGGGAAATGACCAGTGTTTACCTATCGTAATGTTGCAGTCGTGGGTTCCGCTGCTCGCGGGCGGTAAATGCTGTTTTTCCGCCACGCCACCACCGCGGTGGTGCCACCGCCCGACATCCTAATGGACCCCTTAGTGTGAGGCTATGACTTGGGAATTTTCCTAAAAAATTTAGTCACTTTGGTTAGATTTTCTTGATACATTCACAATCCGACACTGCTAATGTATTTTCTGTTTCACACATTGCATTTGTTGCTGGTTCATCACTTTGTTTCACAGTGTTCTGGAACTTTTTCTGATAGAATCATGTGAACATTGTGGTTTTTCTTTTCCTTTCAGCACATTAAACTTTTATAGTGTGTATGGTCTCATGACAAGTTTTAAATCTTGTTTGTAATTATTGCAGCTTGACAAATTTGCCTTGTAACAAAACATGTGTCAGCTGCATTTTGCTGTGTAGAAGCTAGCAATCAAGGCCCATGTGAAACTTTGAACACTTTCAAATGAAACTTCCGAAAACTATGAAGGGAATTTCTATAACTATTTTATATATTGGACTAAATGTCACACGTGCTTCAGTATGATTTGTTCTGAATTGTGAGATTGTCAGGCATATGGTTTATGATCAACATACACCCCATTGGTAGGGGGCGTGGGATACCATGTGAGCACCACCATTCCTGACTAGGATCAGTATTAGCACTTGACCCTGAGTGTGGTAGGTTTGCATTGCATCTGTGATTAACTAACAGGGCTTCCAAAAAGTTGTACTGAATTTGTTTGTGGTAATCAGCACTCCATTTTGTGAGGGTCTTTTTACATTAATCCTTATAAGATGTTTCGCATGGCTACTTTCTGTGAATAAAGGGACAAATTGGCACAATTACTATTCCAGGGCAAACCTGATAAGATGTCTAGTGAGAGTTTATTAGATTTTAATATCTCAGGAAACAGGAGTTCTGACTTTGGTGGGACGCCACTATTTTTATACCCCACTATTCCATTGTGCTGACATTGTCTTAGCGGTGTTATTCAGATGGAGTGAGTCTCTGGTGGAATGGAGACTGGGAAGTACTACTGATTTATGTCTCAATACACACATATGTTGTGTTTGCTTCTAAAATATGTAAGTGATGTGTTATGTCCATTTTCTTACATATTGCATAGTACACAGATAAAACACACACACACATTTGAATGCATTCCCATATGCACCACAAGCACCACACCCACAAGCACCACAACTACATAATTGTATTTTTTAAATGTCAATAAAGGTGTGTTCATTTTACCATGATAAGTTGTAAAATGTACACTAATGCATTGCACATAAAAGAAAATGCAAGCAAGAGCAATGTAAAAATATATAAGACTAAAGCAATTGTCAGCACACTATTCATAGTAAGACAAGTATGAAAGAAACTTACCTTAGATCCAGTGACAACGGAGTTGATTAATGTTGTGGTCATGTAGTAGCAGCAAAGGGAGGACCTGGACAATAGGGTTCAAGACAGAAACGGAAGTGGGAAACAGAAACAAAGGTGAATTTCTACCTCATTTCTTTCGATTCCACCAACTCACAGTAGGAGGTATCCTTTTACAGTTTCCTTGATGAAAAGGCATATCGTGATTTGCACGGCTGTAATCTTGGCTGCTGCCTATGATGTAGTTGATGCAGGTGAAAATTCCAGGCCAAGTCAGTAGAATTCGGGTGGTCTTTTGTCCATGGGCACGCAAAAGTCTACATAGAGTTTTGCAGCCCACTAAGTAGATGGACGTTGAAAGCGTCGAAAAAGTGACGGCGGACCAGATCTACTAAGAGCTAAATTAGGTCCAAAGTAAGTAGTACAGAGAATCTTTGTCCTGTTGCAAACTATTTCTTCGGGATCAAAGAACTTGTATGTAACATGCTGAATACAAGTCGCCAACTGTCAACAGGGTTACACTTTAATTCAAAGATTTATAATGTGTTTAATACCTCTACACAGCTAGGATGTATTAGGAGCACATATGTTTTCTGAAAACTTGCACTCATAGGCCGAACACATTCTGGCCAAATTTAGGTAGAGAAGTACTGTGGTAGATACCCGCCATTGTGCAATTTATAAAACAAACTAACACACTCATTGAATGCTATCATCAGTGATGTCATCAATGATGTCATTTGAAATATCACCTATGTTGTCATAATTGTAGTCATGGAAAAATTAATGAGTGATGTAATATCTGAGGTTGTAAGCAGTGCATGGCGGGTGTGCAAGGTATAGGTACCTCTGATAACCATACTTGCTGAATTTCTGTTTTTAGCTCAAAACGTTAAATGCTAGACTGACATATGCACTAAACTATATTGTTACATTAACCTTTGGTTTTTTAAGTGAAGATGAATAAATATATATATACTTATATATATATATATTTTATTTTTTCATATGCCTCTGCTGGTGAGCGTAATGCACTTTAACGAGGGTGTGTCGGAGATGTGAGCCAGCGCACTCGTTTATAAATCCACTTCCACTCCTGCTCCTATCCCAGGGTTTTCCGCAAGCAGTCACCGACACTGACACTGTTGAAGCTGGTTTCAATATGACTTCATCTCTTAGCAAAACACGAAACACAATTTTTTTTGGTGGTCACTGCCACCTTGCTCACGTGGTCATGCCTATGAAGCACTGTTAGGAGATGTGGGGTCTGCTTCCTGTCTCGAGAGAAAGCGAAATAAAAGTTCAAAATAAAGGTTGGTAGGAAAAGTGTTAGCCTGGACTGGGATGGTTAGAGACACTAGTAGGTTGGAGTCCAGAGTGCCACACCCTATTCAGCCCTATTTGTGTGGCATCTCATGCAATTTTGAGCTTATATTTTTGGTATTCTCTTTGAACTTGAGGTTCATTTCGTATATTTTCAGTCACTTCTTAAACTATTTCATTTATTTCCCAGGTTTAAGGAACATCCTGGGCTAAGTAGGCTACCAGGAAATAGGAAGGGAAGACAAGTTCTCTGCTTCTTATTAGCTCTTGACAACTAGGAGGATGCAGCTGTGGCCAGGATCTTTGAGAGAGCCTTTACCAATGTTGTATTGGTTAAGAGGGCTCCAATCGATACCCCTTGTAGTGGCAGAATGTAACCAGGACAGAAAACCCAAACCCTGTTGAAACATGCCCCAATGAGACTTGTGATATGGCCCACTATTCAGACTACTTGTGTGCAATGTTTCAAACCTTCTGCAGTGATATTCTAGGACACTGTGTGCAGGTATAACACTGGGAGAGATCTCTCTGTCACCCTAATGGAGATTCTGGACTTCTGAATATGCAATTTTGCCTACTTTCAAATACTCCCAAGGGTGGGGGAGCATGTACTGCAATTCCTTTCCTAGTGAGCTTGAAGACCTGTGAGATGTGGACATTAGGAGTATGGCGCTCCATGGCCTCCTGTGCATACAGCACACATCTCCTTCTGCTTTCCTACCCTAAGACACATGGAGAGAGAAGGAGAGTGAAGCAGTGTGCCTCTCTACCTATTTCTACACCCGAGTGCTGGACCATGGGACATTCTGGACAATAGTAGAGGCAGGAAAAAAGAATTCAGTCTCTCCCTCCAGGACTGGATCGAGTGGGATCCTGCACAGTCAACCTGAGACGGGGCAGGAGCACCCACCTTCAAAACTAGAGGCTGCGTTAGGGAACAAAAAACCCCAAACAAATCATGGCTTAGTGACTTCATCAAAGCTGCTATGTGTATCACCATAGTGCTCAGTAAAGTTTGAAATGTTCGGCATGTTGTGCCCCAAGAAGGCCAAGGCACCACACAATGGGTACCATTGTGTTTAGGGCTAACCAGGAGCAGTGATGGGTCTCCTATAAAGCACAGTGGAAGCACTAGCAGTTTTAAAACTATCACTCTCAGTCACAGAAAGAGCGACCACAGTCGAAGTGTTTCAAGATTGCATGCATTTTTAGAAGTTGGCATTTGCCTTCATTCTGCATTACCTTTTATTGGAGGGTCCCCTGTGATTGCAAGGCAACTTCTTTAATGTAGAATTGAGTTTGTGACTCTGAATTGTCCCCTGTTTTATTAATGTGTTATTGCAAAACGTATGCATTATGACTGAAAGTTTAAATCAATGGGTATTTTCAACAAGACCCGAAACATTTCTCCCATTGCTAAAAAAAGTTGTTATGAGAGAGGCTATGTTCTATATGTTCTATTGCTGAACAAAAATCCAGTCGCACTGGTCGTGGTTTAGAGGAAAGAGAGAGTATGTATTCCGTTTCTATATATGTATTACTTTGAGGCTGAATCCTGTTTTCAAAGGTTCAAAATTCCATTCAAATGACAGAGTTGCTCCAGTTTAGAAAAAAGGCTTTATTAGTGCAGATTCGAATATTGACAGCTGACACGTGTTTCGCCCTATATGGCGAGTGGCGCCAGGGCTTTCTCAAGGCTATTCCAAATTCATTTATATATTCTGTGTGTTATTCCAATTGTCATCCTTAATTAGAACACCCGTCATCAAAAGTTACTGAGGCTTAAATTTGGAGTTGAATCTCCTACGGTGTAAGAAAAGGATCCCGTGATGAGATTCTAGGTCCCCGATTCGTTTATTTAACCCGCACTGGTCGTCGTTCTCCGTCTGAATTGACAACACGTCTGCCAGGGCGGCACCTCTCAGCCCACCATGAGTCCTGCGCTGAGCGCAGCGGGGCCTGTGTCCCAGTGCGCCTGCTGCAACCCGGGCCGCTGGTCCCCAGACCTGTCATGCCTGCCCCAGCGCACCAACAAGGCTCCGCTCATCTGCCTACACAGGCGTGTGTCAAAGAGGGCCCACCACACCCCAGTGCAAGCTCCAAGCCCCAGTCCAGCGACCTCTGCAGCCTCTGCAGATCATCGCTGGCTCCCCCAACGCTGGCCGACATTACTCCTTTCTTATTGACATACTCCACCGGCGTCCTCTTCGACCTAGTAGGTCCCACATGTGGAACTGTGTCCTGAGTCCTGAATGGCAGTGACCCCAGGTCTTTGGCAGAGGCCACAACACCAGACTACCTGGGATCAGTGAGGCATACTTCCATATCGCAGGCCTGCGACATGTGGTGCAACTAACCCTGTTCAACGCAAGCCGGTGATACATGGTGCCACTAACCCTGTTCAACGCAAGCCGGTGACACGTGGATGAGGGCTCAGGCCTACTCTGTGGACCAGTAGGTGCCACATCCAGCACTTGGTCGTGAATCGTTTATGGCAGAGTCCACACCAGTGAACGCACGGAGAGGAGTAAGAGGAAGATGCGGCTCAGTCCGGATGAAACCCAGATCAGAGTCACGGAGGTGATTGAACACTATCAAAAACTGACATGGTACCATCAACCCTGTTCAACGCAAGTCCGCGTCCCATGGTGCCACTGAACCTGAACTATGCAGGCCTTTGGGGCCATCCAACCTAAGCCGGCGACACTCAGTGAATTGCCTGTGCTGACCGCTGCCTCAGGCCTACACTGCGGTCCAGTAGGTCGCACATGTGGAACTGTGCTTATGTAAGATGTGGAGGAGTCCACACCATTGAACACGCCTCATCGCAGGCGGCACCCTGAAACAGCACTTGTGCCACTAACTCTGTGCGCAATGAGTCATGGGCACTATCTGGTTGGACCTTGGTGGCGTCTGAGTCCATGGCCTGGTGGTGTTCTGCATCTTAATCTGGCTGGACCGGAACACCATAGTGACTTTTTAAGTGTGGTCCTGCCTTCTGCATCATGCCCTGGGGGTACACCTTCCACTGTCCACCGAGACACTCCGTGACAAGCCCCTTTGTCATCTACTGGAACTTGCTCTGCACTCGTGACCCTGCCTCAGTGCCCCGCAGTCAGCGGCCCTTGGCGGTAGGCCCATGCAGGAAGCTGTGCATCCGGGGCCACTAACTCTGTGCAGCGCATGTCATGGGGCCTTTATGGTTGAATGGTTGTGTCCTTTACGATGTACACTGTTTCTGACTGTACCAGGCAGCCCTTGCCGGCTGATATCCACACGCCCGACACACATCCAACACACATCCAACACAGGTGTCACTCTGTATGTGTGCCTGCTAATAATTTCCCTGATTTGCCTAACTGCAAGGGGTGATTATTAATTCTGCATAATCACCTGTACCCCCCACCACACGGGTCCTGACTTTTTACCATTTTCCCCAGGGTTCCTACCCCTACACTGTCCTATACACACCCAGGTGTTTCACCTGCATCAGCGCTGCACTATCCGTTGATTGCCAGCCTACACCCTCACCAGGGGTAAGTCTCCATTTTGCGCAACATCTGCAGTTTTCCTCATTGTGACCCTTCTGACGGGGGACATCTTTTGCTAAACATCTTTTAACCTCGCTTTTCTTCTCTTCTCTTTCTCTTTCTACCCTTCACATTACCAGAATCCGGCTGGGTTTTCCTATGAGTATTTTCTTCTTTAACTATGGTTAGCATACCTTCTTCACTCAGCTGCGCAATCGAAAATTCAGGTACCCCTTATAATATCCTTTTTTGCAAATGGCCCATATGCTGACTTCTTTTATTCTTCCTTTACCAGATGTCCATACATTCATAGGTCTCGTGGGACCCTACACTCTATAAAGGTTCAGCGTTGGCAGTGACCCTGGACATGAATCTGCGCTCTCAGGCTGCATTCACTTTATCCAAGATGGCCTGCCATGTTCAATGTTTTGTTGACAATGGGGCTTGTGGGGTTGTATACTGGCTCGGGTCGCCTCCATTGCGCTTGGCTGTTGTTTTCTGTTTGGTTTGTCTTTCTTGTTCAGGTTTTCGTTGTGCTTATTCCCGCTTGCCATATGTGTCGCAAGCCTGGTGGTGCTTATCCCTGCTTTCCCCATCGCAATTGGGCTCATCGCACTTTTTTTGTGTTGTGGTTTTTGTTTTTATCTCCGTCAAGGTGGTTGTATCGCGGACATTGGCCGCGGTTTTGGAAGACTATCACATGGTACCACCTTGTTGTGAATTCCACGTTGACACAGGGTTATTTTCCTGCATTCGGCTGCGATGTGTAAGGTTGCGTTAGTATTTTTGGGTGATGTTTAGCACACATTCTTGTGAAGATACCCATTAGTGTCATTTGCCCCAAGCATTCCAACATAAGGATAGCCAAGACAAGGACATCACCTGCTTGGATCTAAAGGACCTGGGGCCAAAATGTCTGCTGACAAGGAATAGCATTATCATCATCATATGTCTAGAAAGCAATGATACACACACTATGACCACCCTCACACCAACACCACATACACATACTCACCATACCAGCACATCTAATACCACCAACCTCACATGCCATTCACTAGAATGTACACACCAACCACATCACACCATCTTCAACTCATGCACAACATCATTATGCACAACAACCTAGATGTTTACACTTTCCTCAACATGCATTGTTTAAATATTCCTCCCCTCCAATTTCAGCATCCAATGCAAAGACCAAACATGCAAAAAATGGAGGAGGACTTGTAGTCATACAAAGGTCAATGTGGCCCTGCACTATCTTCTATATGGTCACATCTAAGTCAAATGGGCATGTTTCCTTACAGACACGGCCTGGTGCAAGGGTGCCTGCGTTGCAGGGATGATTATTATTGTATAGGAAGGGAAAACGTTCTGTAAAAAAAAATAATCACAAGAGGCTTTTACCTCTTTTGGCAACACACATCAAAAAAAGAAAAGCGAGGAGACATAAAGATATTACTCCTCATTGTGCCTCCTTTACACCTCCCCGGGGAGGCGTAAGCGTTTGGTGCTGCCTCAGGTTTACGATTTCTCGTAAATCTGAGGCAGTGGCAAAAGGCCATGGATGTTGCTGGGAGCGCCCCCAGCAACACCCATTGCACACCCCTTTAACACAGAACACTGCATTAAAGGGACTGATATTTATCAGGCAGCATTAATCCAAAAAAAGTGGCTTAGTGCTGCCTTAGTGCTGCCTGATAAATATCACGCAGGCTTCTGTACCTGGGAACGTCACAAAAAGTGACGTTCAGGAGGCACAAGGAGTCTCATACATGAGGCCCTGAGTTTTTGGGAAGAAGGTGTGAGAACCCTAGTCAACCAAAAAACACAATACTTTTCAGGATGAACAACGAAAAATCAGTATATTAAACTGTGCTTATTCCTCTCGTAGAAAAGCCCAAAAAGAGTCAGGCTTAACTTAGAGGCACTGTGTAAAGTGAAAACATAAAAGAAGAAAAAACCCACACCAATTTGGTAAAATGACATAAAAATTACTTATTTCCAAACAGTAGAACCTGAGTTATGAATTTTTAAAAGATTTATGGGAAAACAGCACCTAAAAGATCAAAATGTCATCCACAGGTTTCTGGTCACGCGAGACCATGGCAAAGTTAAAGGTTAAGGCTGACCACGATGGCGTGCAGCTCACATACATAAGAAGGATCTGGCCCAGTCTTGGCTTACCATTGGACTCAGAATGAATTTCAAAGAAAAGCTCCTGTGAATGTAGAATTCAGCGCAGACAAGGCAGCTAGCAGTGTCCGAGGAACAGACGTCATCATCAGGGAGATGCTGTACATAGTGGCAATGCAGATTTCTATCTGACTTTGTCACTTATTTGGAGGTTGAAGATATTCAGCGGTACAAAACTGCAGGCTGTAGTCGATAAGGGCTCCACAATTCCACAACCCTTTGCAAGAGATCCCGCTATACAGGATTTGCTGCTAAGGAGAACGTAGCCAAATGGCAATGCACTTCGGGGGATCGGCAAGCAGGTAGGTCCCATTCTTCTGTTGGTTTGTCAGGCCACTTTTTTGGGGTTAGGAGTTTTTCACTACCAGAATATGTGAACCTTCAAAAACATGTGTCCAACCTTTTAAATACAATGCACCCTGCCCAATTGGCTGTTTTGTGCCTCCTACCATGGGACTATCTTATATAGGAAAGTTTAGGCTTACCAACGATTTATTTTGCCAGTTCAAATTGGCAGTTTAAAACTACACACAGGGTGCAATAGCAGGTCTGCAATAAGCTTTGAATGGCTTCTTAAATGGGAGGCACAATTAGATCTGCAGGCCTATTTATAGCATTTATTTACTGTCACTAAGTACATGAAGCACTTTACTGAGGACTTATAAGTATATTAAATATTCCTATCAGGTGTAGGCAAATTCTACCATATTTTCAGTGAATGCCAGCACTTTAGCATTGGCTAACGATGGTATGTATTTGTATGTATGTATTTATTTATTTATTAAGCGCGTCTGCCACCCAAAGGGTATCCTGGCGCTGAGACTGCATCCGTGCTACAAACAGGTCTTCCAATTACATTTTCCTTGGGAACAGGAACGTTTTCAGGTCCTTTTTAAAAGAGGGGAGATCCTGTCTGCTCCTCAGTGTCAACGGGAGCGAGTTCCAAAGTGTGGCGGCCGTAAAGCCAAACGCCCGGCCGCCCATCCTCACTCTATTTATCCTTGGAACCGTCACTAAGAACGCAGAGGAGGATCTTAAGGATCTAGTGGCGCAGTACCAGGAGAAAAGGTTTCGGATCGGCGTCGGCCCCAGTCCATGCAGGGCCTTAAAAACAAGACAGGCTGCCTTGAACAATATTCTCTGCTGGACAGGTAGCCAGTGAAGGTCAGCCAATGCTCCAGTGGAGGAAACAGATCGAGGACGCGCTAGGGCCAGCTTAGCTGCCATATTTTGTATCCTCTGCAGTTTTAGGATTAGAGTTTTTGGGGCCCCCAGAAGTAATGCATTGCAGTAATCTAACCTGCTAAGAATAGAGCTGCGCACTACTTCTGTTCTAGCCTCTTCAGGGAGAAGTGGTAAAATCTTGCGTAGGGCCCGGAGTAGGCCCATACAGGTCGCTATGGTTCTGTTCACCGACGCGTCAAGCTGCAGGTTGAATTCAAACAGAACTCCCAGATTACGGACCGACTTTGCGGCCTCTACCGTGCCAGAGATAGATACAGGCCAGAAATCGTCCGGAAGCGGGCGCAGTGTGCGGTCTAAAGAGCAGTGGACCACTTCCGTTTTTAGGCTGTTAAATTGTAGCGAGTTCGCACACAGCCACTCGGCTGTAGCCGACATACAGCGGTGAAATGTGTCCATTGACACTGCCTTGGCGCCCTCGAATGAGAAGATCAACTGGGTGTCATCGGCATAATTGATGACCGATATGCCGAATGACTTTATCAAGGCGACCAGAGGTTGGAGATACAAATTGAATAAAATAGGACTGATCGCCAATCCCTGAGGGACGCCTTGTTCCACACGGTGAGTGGCAGATTGATAAGGTGGTAAAGCCACTGCCTGCTGTCTGTCACTAAGATAAGATGTAATCCAGCTCAGAGCCAGGCCAGTAACACCTGCCATCTGTAGACGGCTCAGCAATACTGCATGGTCCACCGTTTCGAACGCGGCCGACATGTCAAGCAGCACTAAAAATGCTGATTTGCCCATGTCGACTCGCGCCCTTAGATCGTCTAGCACGGCGACCAATGCAGTTTCCGTGCCGTGAGCCGGCCTAAAGCCGAACTGTGATGTGTCCAGGCAAGAGTTATTTTCCAAGAAACTGGATAGAGTTTTTGTGACCCACTTCTCCACAACCCTTACGGATCTTGCTAACTTTTTTACTAGCAAGATCAAACTCATACAGGACTCTTTTCCCCCGGGAGCACCTACGGGGCTGATTAATTCTGAGGCTGCTGGGCTCCCTCTGGCCTCCCCAGATGTGACGTTGGCTGTGTTTCCACCTATTTCAGCCCCTGCTTCCTTAGCGCTCATGGGCAATCTCAAATCTGGGTCGCCTTTGGACCCGTGCCCGGCAAAAATCGCGGAAGTGATCAATCCACTGGCGAACCCTCTCCTGAATCTCTCGTTGAATCAGGGAGTGGTTCCGCCGGCCTGGAAGCAGGCAATGGTCATCCCTTTGCTCAAGAAGCCCGGTCTGGATCCAAAGGCCCCCATCAACTTCAGGCCCATCTCTCTGTTGCCAGCCCTCACGAAAATTTTGGAGAAGCACGTTCAGACGGTGCTCTCCAATTTTTTAGAGACATATGAGATTCTGCACGCCACCCAGTCTGGCTTTCGCCCAAATCTCAGCACAGAGACCGCTCTCCTAGAGGTTTCAGAAACGATTAAAGGGGTTCTGGACTCTGGGGGCAAAGCCATGCTGGTGATGTTGGATTTGTCGGCGGCTTTCGACACCGTCCCCCTTGATGGCCTTCTCGCAAGACTCTATGAGATCGGCCTTCGGGGGACGGTGCTCAGCTGGTTTTCCTCCTTTCTAGCGGATGGCCGGCAAACGGTCTGGGCCTCCCCAGATTCCGCCGTGATGCCGCCTTTGGGAGTCGGGGTCCCACAGGGCTCTATATTGAGCCCGACCCTTTTTAACATCTTTATGGCCCCTCTGGCGGTGTTGGCGGAGTCATTTGGGGCCCAGATCGTATCCTATGCAGACGACACCCAGCTCCTCTTCTCCTGTAAGAGGGGAGGAGACTTTGATGGGGAGAGTATCCGGGATTGCCTTGGGGCTGTTTTTAATTGGTTCCATCTGAACAGCCTCAAGTGCAATTCCGATAAGTCCGAGGTACTCTTCTTTGGGTGCGATACGGAGCCGGACTGGCAAGCATGGTGGCCCATTAATATGTTCCCCCCGCCGTGCTCCTCTCAAACTGCTAAGAACTTGGGGGTTAAGATGGATAAGGGGCTAACGCTGAAAGCCCAGATCCTCGGGGTGACGGGTATGTGCTTCGGCCTCCTAAAGATGTTGCGGAGGTTTCTGCCACTGTTATCGGAGGAGCATAGGAAGCTGACTGTGCAGGCTTTGGTCGGCTCTAGGTTAGATTATTCTAACATTCTTTACCTGGGCCTACCAGAGTATCTGTTGCAGCGGCTCCAAGTCATGCAGAACGCTGCCGCAAGGGCGATTTTTGGCTTGAACAGACGAGCAAGTGCTGCGGGTTTGCTACAGACGCTGCACTGGCTTCCCATCCGCAAACGGATTGCTTTTAAGGCATTGACTTTGGCCTATAAAGCTCTCCATGCGGTGGGAGCAAAGTACCTCCAGAAGAGACTTGCCTTCTACCATCCGGCTCGTTCTCTGAGGTCAGAATCTCTGTTCCTGGCGGTTGTCCCGCGAGTGAAGAAAGCCCGCCTGGGTGGCCGCTCCTTTGGATTGCTGGCGCCACAGATGTGGAACACCTTGCCGCTCACACTCCGGGGGGCCACTAGTCTACTTGTTTTTAGGAAAGGCCTTAAAACCTGGCTGTTTAGCCAGTAGGCCGCCCCGCTGTTTTGCTCCTTCTATATTCTTTTGTGCTGCTGTTCTCCTTACTTAAAGCTCCAGGACACTCTTTTTGAGTAGCCGTGCGCTATACAAGAAAAATAATAACATAACATAACATAACATAAAAGGCAAGAGCGAGATGGGTCTATAGTTGGCCGGATTTGAAGGGTGCAGAGAAGCCTTCTTCAGCAAAGGTCTAATAATTGCCATTTTCCAGCTTTCTGGGACCACTGCTGTGCTTAGTGATTGACAACAGATAGTGTGGAGCGGCGGAAACATCTCGTTTTGGAACGCCTTCCAGATCTTGTGAGGCATAGGATCAAGTGGTGATCCTGAGGACACACCATTTGCCAGAAGGCAGAAATCTTCCAGGGAGGGGCACGGGAAACAGGACAGCTGATCCACCGTGACGACTGATTCTGTCGTGGGGGAAAACAAGGAAGATGTTAGCTGACCCGAGCTCTGAAGCCCACTCAGGATTTTCCTAATTTTCTCCTCAAATGCATCAGCCACAGAATCACACAGATCCTGGGAGATGGGGACATTCGAGGCAGCACAAGGCGGATGGGCTAAGTTGTTTACCAGTTTGAACAATGCCTGCGATTTATTAGCGGCCCTAGTCAAGGTATCCGCCAAAAACTGAGCCTTGGCTTTCCTCAGCTGGATCTTATATTCTTGCAAGGTCGCTTTATATGCCACCTTGTCTGCTTCCCTATATTCTCCTCTCCAGAGTCGTTCCGCCCGCTTACAGCGAAGTTTTTGCTGGCCCAGATCCTCCGTAAACCAGGCATTAGTTCTTTTAGGTCTGTCCCCTACTTTCCTTAGAGGGATCAGTTTATCCAGGGATGTTTCGATCTGCTGACAGAAGGTCTGATAACTTTTACCCACATTGTCCTCTGCCACAAAGGGTTTGGACAGCAAAGTAGGTCTGGTTGAAGATTTCAACAGACGAGACCACCTCCTGCCGGTCCTAGCAGCGCCAGGGCCACCCGTCCTCTGTGTACTAGGCAAGAGGACAGATAGCAGGACCAGTGAATGGTCGGTCCAACATTGAGCCATGACTTCTCCTACAGAGAAGTGGTAAAGGGGCATATTCACAAGGGAGGTGCAGAGCGTGGCATTAGCCTCCTTGGCTTAACACCACACTCCACCACTTCTGAAACACATGGTTGCACTGTATTGACAAGAATACAGTGCAGACTTGCGCTTCCCCCTGTGCTGACACTAATTTAGCTGCCTAGCGCCAACTATAGTGCAAGGGAGACTGCTTTGAGGGGAATCATTGTTTATTTTCTGGAAGGTGTCCCTTTGAGATGATAAAAATGCCAGGCGGACCGTACCCTATGGATAACTCTCAGCTCCAACTGTTGCATTGTCATTACCACAATTAAAGCCAGCTTCTCTAATCCACCAGCAACATAGCAATCAACAAGACTATGTCCCTCTCGAATGCCATCCAACAGTGTTCCAACCCATCCTAGAAGCCATTCCATCATCGCCCAACACATGCACTTGCAACAACCTTGTCTTCATGGAAAATATCCACAAAATCAGATCTAACATCACCACTTCATCATCATCACTATTTTAATTGCCTATACCCGGAGTCCATACCATTAGTATGTCATCCCTCAAGAATACCTCCCACAGAAACCGTTCCAACATTCTAAATTCAGCCAAAAAGCTATCTCCTACAAATATAATGTTTTCCTTCTCTATCAATAGGCCTCACCAAGTAGATCTTCTAAACATTGTCAACGTGTTGATTACCCATTGCAATTTCCAGGGCAACCTCAAGACAGGACAGAATATCACCCTGTTGAAAAAGCTACACTAGATCTAGCTGACCATGCCATCGTCTATCAAATAACTCTCCTCTCATTTGTTGGAAAAATTATTGAGAATTTAGCCACCACTCAACTAATAGCACATTAGCAAGAATAGTCAACTCTAGGGCCACTGCATTTAGACCAAGTATTAAACAACACTTTTTCCTCAACAATAAAAATAAACTTTGCTTGCTGGACCTGCTCAACCTCTCCACAACTATCAACACTGTCAACCATAAAATATTGTCCCTCATTCTGACATCTTGCATTGCCTTCACTTGCACAATCTTGTAATGATGAAATTTAACCACATCTCTCTCCGGCCAAATGATCTAAACTAGCTCCTTCTGCACGCTTGGATCATCTTCTAGATTAGCTGCATCACTTATAAGGCCCGGTACACCAATGCCCCTATCTACCTCATTAACAAGCAAACAATCTCAGGAGGTCATTAGGAGCTCTCACATCACCAGGGTAGAGACTAAAGATTGAAGGAATAAGAAAAAAGAAAACAAGCATGACCAGTCTGTTATCCCCAATGTCAGAAACAACATGTCCTCAGACACAAGAACAGTACCAGGCTTCCTACAATTCGGGAACAAATTGAAATCTCATTCTTCATGGAAAACTTCCTCAGATAGGCTTACTTCTCACCCCTTTTACTAGCTCTACCTCCTCCCTAATTTTCTGGCCTCTCTGTATCCTCCTTGTGTCCCCTTATTCTATTGTTAATTGGGCTTGCCCCTTGTACATTGGTTAATTGCTGGACAGATAGAATTGCACCAAACATACAGACATAAATATGGCACAATTTATTTTAAGGCTTTAGTCAGGAGTTATGATTTTTTCTGTCTTCCATCAAGTTACTTCTTCTCTGTGTATTTTCTGCTAGCTTTTCATTTATCTACATTTCTTTTTACTTTTATCCTACTATGATTTTTCTTGTTGTTTTCTCCTTCAAGTTCTTATCCATTTTTTTCCCTCCTCTGTTGCCATGTAAAAAACACTATGGGTAAGCCAATAGGTCCTACTTTAATGATGTAATACATTTATATGTCAACACTTTATTTAATAGTGCATCCTTAATGTTTCTTGATATTTCTGTTAAGAACTTAAGTGTGTTTTTTTGTTTTAGAGGTTAAGGCCTGCTGGTGCGTTAACTGTTAGAGGTGCTTCCAGCATAAGGAGGCCAAGGGTACATTTAGCTATTACTGACCTTGAGAGATTTATTACGTTTTGTTTTTTTGTGTTTGCTATCTTCTGAGCAACTAGTCCAAAGCACATCTCCGGAGTAAGCCTTTGACTGCTCTGTCTTGCTTCTTTGAGTCGAATGCTAAATCGAGTACTTTATTTCCAATCTGGAGGGCCACAGTATGATGGCCCTAGAACACCAGAAAAGAAACACCCAAATTACTGCTATTGCACCGGCACCTTCTGATTGCCCTGGAACCCTTTAACCCAGATTTCTAACAGAGGCAGTCTGTAATTTCACCATGAGCCAAAGAACAGTTGATCAACATTGTCCAATGTGTTGTTCTATTCCTGCATACCTATGGCTAAGGCAGTATTTGGATCATTGGTGTAAGGCAAAGCCCTAATATTTGATATTGTTATGATGAATCTATTTTAGGTGATGCTCTGAAAGTACTACTGGTGAACACTGTTTTTGATTCTCGGAAATACAGCGAGTTGTCACTTTTGCAGCTCTGGACAGGGAAGGTTTTTGAGAATTATTTAGGATTTTCTTTTGAGGTATCTCTATTCTGTGGTAGGGAAGACTTTTGTTGTATTTTACAAAGTCACATAGCTGTTTGGGCAGTTTCTTGACTCGTGAAACGGATTTCAGCCCAGGTGAATTAATCAGCCCAGCCCTTTTTCGAAACGAGACGACTCGAGTGCTGAGTGTCGGCTGAGCTCCGAGCGGCGTGCTCTGAGCGGCATTCTGCGAGCAAGGAGTACACCGCAAGACACACCACAGGACTCACCGGGATCCACCCCAGGAGACATCGTGGAGACATCGCCTCACATTGCAGAGAGCCCTGGGATTGAGGACAGAGGATTTGTGTGCAGGGTCTTGCGGTCTATGGACTACGGCTGCATCCGCAGTGGCAGGAGGCAGAGGGTAGGCGGGAGCACGGGACCGTGACGCCAGCAGCACGGTCGGTCTGCAGGTCTCCAACACACCAGCTTTCTGTTTCTCCACTCTGTCCTCTCCCCCTCTGCACCTCTGCCATGGTGCAAGCCAGCGCGGCCGGTGTGGCTACCAGCGGCCCTGAGGGGCCGAGCACTTCTGAGAATTGCAGGCTGGTGGCTGCATGTGTGCAGGGAGTTTGTGAGGCACTCCCGGACCGAGCCCCACTGCGGGAAGCAAGATACAACTCTGCCCTCTCAACCCTCGCTCCCAGCCTGTTTTGCAGCTTGTCTAGCTTCATCCCAAGGAAACAGCCGGATACATGTGGAGGCTGGGAGGTGGGGGCAGCCTTGGGCCTTGGGCTGGGGCCAGGTCTCTGGGTTTTGGGCTCTGGAAAAACACAGGATTGAAATCCCATTGGGCCTATAGAACATTGTGACTGGTAGCCCAAAGGACGGTCCAAAGGCTGTCTAAAAGGTTGTATGAAAGCTGAAAACACACTTTAACTTTACACTTCACTTATTAGTGACTAACAGTGACGAGAAACAACAGAGAGTCAAACCCCAAGTCCAAAGGAGACTGGCAACCGGGTCCAAATCATAAGCTCTTTAATCGACAAAAAAGATAAAAGAGGATAGTTGCATAGCATGGGAGTCTTCGATTTGGCGGTGGCGCTAGAGAGCAATTGCGAGCCGAAGGTGAGGGAGCAGAGAGAAGCCAGGAGACACCGAGATGACGAGAGAGAAGGCTGGAGAATCAGGGAGACACCCGCGGAGACGACCGAGGAGCCCAGCCCCAGTTAGGCAGGACAGCGGCAGCCGGGCACCTGAACTCTCGAACCGTGCATCCTGCAAACCCACGGCTAGTGCAGCAGCGGCGGAGGAGAGCAGTGGTAAGAGTAGCGGTAAGAGGTGGAGGCGGGCGGGCGGAAAGGGGAAAGAGAGCCCATAGCCCTGCCTCGCCTCAGTTTTGCCTCGCTTTTGCCTCACTTTTGCCTCAACTCACCTCACACTTGCCCCACCAAATTGCCGTAATTGCCACAAAGGAGCTTGGGGCACAGCGGGAACAAGAGGACTTTAGATTTTAGTGGGACCTGGAGGTGGGGTAATCTAGCAGACCACTCATATTCTGCTTACAGCACTGGTTGTCTGGCACATTAACACAGGCCAGCAGCATAAAATCCAAAGCGCATGAATGCCAAAGCGCTAGTGCAAGAGCAAAGGCAAGAGCAAATGCAAAGTTTTAAAGCAGCACAATAACTAAAAGTTAAAAAGGTAAAGGAAGAGCAGGAGAGGAGGAAAACAACAGGGCTGACCTTTTAGCAAAGGGAAAGGAAGGAGTGATCTTGAGGCCAAGAAGTGAAGGCCCGGAGGAGGAGGAGGAGGACTGGCTAGTCCAGGCTCAGCTGTTAGCTCTCCATAGTGTTGGCTGGAGCCAGGCACGACTCTACTCTTACTTTCGTCTGAGTAATAGCTAGTAAAGGCTACTTTGCACTATGACGGAATAATAACAAAAGTCCTGTCGGACTGCCAATCTTGAGCTGAGTAAAGGCTGCCTGGATGCGTTAGGAGAAGGGGGGGTGAGTAGCTTTTTAGAAAATTCAGCACGACACTGCACTCTCTAAAGAGAAACTTGCGTAACTTACGCTAAAAGAGCGCACAGGTGTGGCATAAGGAAAAGCAAACAAAGAAATCAAAAAGAAAGTAAAGACAACCTAGTAAAAGCACATGACACAACAGATTAAGCCAAAACAGAGGACATGAGGTCAGGATTAAATTCAACAAGCACCTACTCGCAAACGCAGGAGAAAGGTGCTCACAAAAGACCCAAAGCTGATTGCAAACAAAATAAAAATAAAAGAGGAGCCTATACTTCAAAAAAGGAGATTGGTTCTGCTTTTAACTCCAGAACCATTTAAGCTTGGGGGGAAGAACGAGAAGCAGAAATTTCATTTTTTGAAGGATCCAATGGCTGCAATTTAAGCGCCCACAGAAGCGGCTTCTGGCTTACAAAGTCCAATAAAACCGATAAACTTGATAACTCAAAAAAAATCAGGAGAAATGAGCCCTTTTCACTTAGAACTACAAATAAATCAACAACAACAACAACAGCAACAACAAACCAGTAAAAATGGACAGGAAAAAAGCGCAGGAGTAGTTGTTCAAGAAAAGAACTCAATTAAAAAATGGCTGATAAAAACAACAGCGCAGGTACATCAATCATCGACTACGCAAAAAAAAGGGAGGAGAAAAAAACGGAGAAAGTGGTAAAAAGGCAAAAGAAAAAAGGTGATTTAGACCAAACTGTAAATCAAGATAACACACAAAAATCTGAGTGGTTAAGATCCTTTTCAATCTCAGAGGAAAAAGAACTTATTGAAGCTCTAGAATGTAATACACAAATGGAAGAGGTTTTACAGGGAAACAGGCAACGAAATATGATAGAACCCGACCCGTTTCAAAAAGGAAGGAAGGGGGGGCAGCCTCAACACCTATTAAATTCTCATTTAACCCGGACCAACGGGAGGAACAAAATAATAAGAATAACGTTGATCCCAAGAAAGAGTAAAAATACAGTCGCCAATTACGATCTCATCAGTCAGCGGAATTGACTCAATATCGGGAGTTTTAACGCAACCCAATAATAAAACAACAACTACCTGGAGTGAATCATTGCTAAGGACCCTACAGCAAGCAATTGATGTTTTAAACTTTCAATCGGATAAATTGCAGTGCACATTGCAGGGATAACCACAAAATTGGATATAATCACCGCACAAATCACAGAAGGAAACAATAATGATGCCCAAACTGAATATAAATCGTCGGATCAAAGTTGCAGTTGTGGAAAAATATTAGATAAACTGGAGTCCCTTCCTGAAATATTGTCGGAAATTTTACATGTTACACAATCCTCAGGACAGACAGGAGAAGTACTCTCAATAAATCAAAATGGAGAGAAAATTAGAACTGCAGGACAAGGAAAGACGAGGCCCGTCCCTCCGCATGACGATAGCATAAAATTGATGGAAGGCAAGAAGACAAATGAGGAAAGTAATGCTCAAAGTGGAAATAAAACAATAGACACACACAGTTTATTAATTATCCAAACAAAAAGACAACGTAAAAGAGCACGGAAAGCCAGGAACAACGCCGGCAAAAAAGCTATACAGGAAAGAAGTCAAACCTATGCAATATTCACCCAAAAGTCTAGTAAAACAAGCAATGACCAGGGTGGAAATACCACAAAGGCAGAGGTATACAGCCCAGGAATAAAAACAACAGATAGTACGGGGAGCCCCAGTACTTCAATGCAAAGCAAACACAAGACACCAGAAACAGTCTACAGGGAAACATTTACTGATCCAAATGTAGAAGCAAAAAAGACATATAACACAAAGGCAATAGAGGAGATGGAGGAAAAAGGTTGGAGCTTAAATTAGCAATAAAAAAACAAGAAAACGAAACAAAACTGGTGGAATCACATTTTTTTCCAAAAATAGAAATAAACAACAGGGAGCAAGTAAAAATTAGTACAAGGAAATTAGATGCTGAGATGCTAGACCAGGCAAAAAGAGCATTTATAACATTAGAACAAACAGGACTGCAAAAAGAAAATACAAAAAGTATTAGTAACAAAATAAAAATTACCTTGAACAAAGAAAGAAGGACATGTAATCTACCAACTGAAAGGGAAACCACAACGGAAAATGCTTGGCTGGAAATAAGCCAGAAAACATCAAAGATAGAGCAAGAAAAAAACAACGGGGCAGTCTCAACACCAAACATACTCCCACAAGAAAGGGCTATGGTAGAGATCACGAACCAACAATCAAATAATTTTAAAGATTCTAGTCAGGAAGAATTTGAATTACATCTAGCCCGAAACCAACAAAGCGACCCAGTAGAGTACGGCTATAAATTGATCTTTATGCCAAAATATTAATCCAAAGGTAGACTGGATACTTTAAACAGGGGAAACCTAATTAGACTTTTTAAGGAGATTCCAAAATTAAAGAAAATTACAACAGCAGACCTCTTGGCAGTAGAATTCATACGAATGGATAACAAATCAAAAAGTGATAACTTCTGTGTTCGGGCAAGAAGCACAAACGTAATACATCAAGCAAGCCAGGGTACACATAACAGCCTAAATATCAGACAGTCAGATTATGGGACTGAAGAACAGCGAGATTGGTTCTGGGTTCCACATATCCTGAACCGACATCGATCCTGATGAAAATAAAAAGGCTAGAAGGGAGCAGCGTGGAACAACTCAATCGATCATTGGAAACGGGGAGATAATAAAAATTTGCTCCTGGAACACGCACGGGTTTAGGGAAATGGAACAAGATCAAGAAACTGTTGCCTTCTTGGGAAATTTCGCCATAATCCTATTACAACAAACTTGGAATTTAACACCAAGACATATATCAGGATATGAAGAACATCCCGTTATGCCAGAAAAAGTTTCAAACTACGGACATTCTAGGGGGGGGCCTATCAATTTACATAACGGTAAAACATAACTAGAAAGTAGAGGAACTGGACTCGGGCGTAAACTGGATACAAGTTTTGAAACTGGAAAATAAGCGCCCCGCTTATAAAGCTTTGTGGAAATGACTGATTTTAAATATTTACATTCTTTTTTTCAAGATTGCTAAATTTGAAAAACTTAATAAAAACTCTGCTAGTAATCAACAAAATTACAGGATGGTAGTATCTGGCGATTTTAATTGCAATTTAATAGGGGTCACCTTAATAAGATTGGATGCCAAAGCGGGCCTGATTTAAACAGATGGAAGCAAGACTTGGAATCTCTAGGGCCTGTCATTTTGAACGGGAATACAAAGGGAGACCAACCAGTGGGAGCTACCTTCTTAGGTGGAAAGAAACAATTCACAATAGATTATACAATAATAAGTAAGGACATATTGAACTTAGTGGAGTATTTTTCCATAAAAATTCGGCCAGCGAGTGATCATTTTCCCCAAGAAACAGCAGTAAACGTGAATTTTCTGCACAGAAAGAGCACAGCATCCCTAGCCGTAATGCCTGAAGTACATAACCAAAGGAGACTTAACTGGAGAGGATCAAATATGGAAGAAATAATGGACACAGTGAAAATATATGTAGAGAATAATGAGACATTAGGCGCTCATTTATTAGTACAAGATTGGGAGAACCTGTGCATGTTTTTGTTAGACAAATTCCCAGCAAGCCCAGCAGGTAAAGCCTTGTACGGATCTAGAAAAGTACAATGGTATAATATAAAGCTGAGAGATCAGAAGAGAAAAATCGCACGGGAGGCATGAGCAATGGCCTCAGCAGCCAGAATGGGAAAAGAAGCAGATAACAGCAAGATCATAAAAATGAGAAAGGCATATAAGGAAATGTGCAGAGAGGTAAAATGGGTACATACTGAAAAGCTCTGGGAGAAATTGCTGTGGGCAAGCAAACTACCGAACAGCAGAGAATTTTGGGTATTAATAAATAAACTAACAAATTAAGTGAGTCAGTTTGGATACAACACATAGACAGATTGTATAATAATATACAAACAAGTACTCACAGGTGGGTAGACACAAGCCCAGATGAACCAGAGGAATTGAATTTGAAATCAACCTCAATAGGTAGTCCAATGTTTGAAAAAGAGCAATCTGTAACACAAGACCTAACACCTTTTACAACAACTAAACAATTAAAGGTAGTGATAAAAAAAATTGAAGTCCGCTGGCGCAGCAGGGCCAAACGGCCTTCCGAATGCCCTTTTTAAGCAAGATCCGGAATTTTGGGCCAATTACTTTGCTCCACTTTTTAAGCAGCTACATTCTGAGAATAAGATGCCACTTTCCTGGAGAGAAAGTTTACTTCATCCAATTTATAAAAACGGCAGCCAAACAGAACCTGGGAACTATAGACTCATTGCCCTTATTGATGTAGAGGCAAAATTGTTTGCATCTTGCATTTTACAATATTTACAGGAGTTGACAGAGAAAAAAAGAATAATCCCAAAATTTCAAACAGGTTTCAGGCAGGCCATGGGCACCATTACAAATCTGGCAGCATTGGCGATGTTAATTGAAAAAGCAGCAAGTAAAAAAACAGGTCTACTAGCATGTTATATTGATTCGAAATCTGCTTTTGACAGAGTGCCGCGAGACCGTCTTTGGCTGAAATTTAAAGAATAGGGATTACCCCAGAATTTGATAAACACAATAATAACTCTATGCAGCAAAACATGGGCCAGGGTGAAGCTTGGAGACGGCAGCAGAATATCATCAAAGATAAAAATAACTAATGGATTAAAACAAGGCTGCGTCCTTTCACCATGCCTATTTAATCTATACTTAGCAGATTTAAACAACTACTTTCTAAAGACAAATGGCCAGCCACCCAAACTGGCAAATGAGTCAATTCAGTTCCTGCAATATGCGGATGACATCGTGGTTGTGAGTCAAACCCCAATAGGGCTGCAAAGAGTCATAAACAAACTGACTGATTACTTTGATTTTTTAAGCTTGGAATTAAATAAGAAAAAAACCAAGGTGGTTCGACTAGTAGGCTCCAGATCAGGAAAATACAAATGGTATGCAAAGGGAACGCAAATTGAGGAAATTAGCTCATATAATTACGTGGGCATCAAATTGGGCCGAAGGATGACCTTTATGGAGCAAAAAATGGATATAAAAGCGAAAGCCCAATCATTAATTTTTGCCTACAAACAGCTCTATAATAAATTGCAATGCCCCTCCCACGGCCATCTTTTGAAAATAATGGCAGCGCAATTGCTTCCAACTTTGTCCTACGGCCTGGAAATTGGCATGGTCAAGATATTGCCATTTTAAATGAACTGCAGACAAAAGTATATAAAGCAGTTTTTAATCTTCCTAAAGGAGCATCCCCAGCACAGGTACGCCTAGAATTTGGCCTCCAGAACCAGGAATATCAAAGCAACATTTGCAAAATTGTGCTGGAAATTTGGAGCTTCAGAACCTGGATCGTTGAATAACTTATGCTGGACCGAAATATGATTTCAATTCGATAAAAAAAAAAAAATACACATGGGGCGTTTTTTTGCGAACAGCACTGGAAGTACTATAGATGGACGAAGCCTGGAATCAAATGTTGGAATGAACAACATTTACTAGAGCGTGCAATACCACGGCCAAGAAACTATAATTCATGGAAGACAAAAGAAGATTGACTAAACGAAGCCATGCCTTGGCGGCAATAAACTTATATACTACATTAAAACCGCAACCCTACTTAGTGGCGCATTTCCGACTACCTTTAAAAAACAGGTTCACAGCATACAGATTAGGTGACCATAACTCAAAGGAGATGGTCCCTACCTGGAAAAGAAAACAATAAGCTGAAAATTGCCATCTGTGCAGATATCGCATCGAGTCAATATGCCATTTGATATGTGTTTGCAGCTCCCTAAAAGTCGAAAGTAGGAAGCTGCTGAAGGCATCTTTTAAGGACTTGCAAATCCGTACTTGTAAACAGGCGGTAACAATCTGGATGCGGGGCTCTGCAAACATTTTAATTTGTCGTGGTGTAAAATTCATGGCCCAAGTGGACAACCTCTTATTGAAAGCGGATAAAGAATAAATGCTAGGGGCGGAACAGTATAGGGATTTTATAGAATTTGTAAATATTTTAAAGTTTTACTGAAAATGCGACGTTTTTTTAAAACTGTGACTGTTATACATTTTATTGTGTGCTATATGGTTGTGATAAACCAAATAAAGTTGTCTTTGACGGACTGACTGACTGATTTCAAAACAACAAAAGCAGAAGACTTTTCTGTTGCATTGAAGAGATTTTTTTTAATAGTTCCACTCAAAACGAAAAGAGTATATTTGTGCTGTAAATTGATTTCCGTGCCAAGATCCCATCTTACCTTAGGTTTTTTTTTGTATTCATTGAGGTCTTTAGAATACCATGTTAAAACTAACATCCCCTTAGTTACTATAATGCATCCCAGCAGGTTGTAGACCAGAACACCTGCTTCCTCGGGCACAAGACAGCAGTGTATTTGCTGCCCATCTGAGACATGCAAATGCAAATTGCATGTAGGCTCAAGGTGACTTTCACAATCAAACCGATGATTGAGGAACACACCAGTGATCATGAATGAAGGAAGGATGATGTGAAGACTGACGCCAAGAGGGCGTGTGGATAGCTGTGAAAAAGGCAAGTTTAAAAACTGGAAGAGAAGATAATGTCCCTTAGTGAAATGTAGTATTCTCATCTGCCAGTGAGAACCTACAAGGTAGAAGCAAGTCCAGAGTGATTTATGACTGATCCATCCATCGACCCGAATGAATAAGAGAGAACCACCCTTTCCATCTGCGTATATACAGTCTGGCAGCATACCCTAACCACCCCAGAGTAGTTGTTGGTAAGTTAATAGGGTGCCGAACACAACCTGTGCAAGCAGCTACTATAGAGCCAGCTTAAATTATGACTTGAAATCAAAGTTACCCGTTTAGGGTCACCTGGGTCACACTAAAACAACTTCACTGGCTGCCCATGCGCCAAAGAGCATGCTTCAGGCTCTCCACGACACAGGCCCCAAGATCCTTCAGAATAAAATTCGATTCAACACTCCCACCAGACAACTAAGATCATAACACCAAGTACTCACTGAAACGAAAAGGATTAAAATCCAGGGCAGGAGGTCGCACCTTTTCGCATCTTGCAGTACTGCACTGGAATGAGCTTCCATTCGAACTCAGGCAGATAAAAGAATACAGCACCTTCAGGAAAAAACTTAAAACACACCTATTCCCTTAAGACTGATATCATAGCCATATCCATTACCCTACTTACCACTAGTCCGCCCTCAGTGCCGTGATATCTCAAGGGATGAATGTTGCGCTTTACAAACAAATTAATAAATAAATTAGACCACCTCTCAGCCTTCCATACCAAATGAAGAGTCGGTCATACAGTAGAGAATACAAGCCAACATTTGTTTATTTCAGGTACACTCAGAGTGGAGCCCAGTCTGCCCAGTCGCTATGAGTGCTGCTGAGGGACTGACATCAGCAAGCATAAAGATACATTATGTACATTTCAGAACCAATGAAGGCACGCCCACAATGAAATTTTCCAATCAGATGCAGCTGAACAGCAAAGTACAAAGTATAAGTTTCGATTCTGAGGCTGGGCACACATTATCTACTACTCATGGTCGGGCTGCCCATACCTGCCACTAGACAAGGGGGAGAAGGCCTCCATCTAGCTATAGAGGTATGGGCTAATAAGGACAGTCTATTAATTAATGAAGCAGAAAGCAACCTCTGGGATTCGAAACCTAACAGAGGCCTTTTCTCAGAATCCATGAGGAGTTAGTTTCGATTATGACGCAAAATGGCATCTACATGGAAAATGGCGCTGCAAATGCTAACTTACATAGAACAATACATTGGCATGATTTTTTTTCTATTCTAACACCTGAAGACACTTGTAACCATTGTGGCAGTTTCCTTTAACTGTAATCAAAAAACCTTACTGGTCTAAAAGGCTGACATATGAAGGAAATTTGAAATATTGCACAAAGGTATACTGAAATAAAATCACTTTACAAAAATAGGAACATATTTGCAAAAACATATGACTCAGTGATCTAGATGCAAATGAAACTTTGTAAATGTTTACTATTTGATTTTATTTCATAGGGTTGTTTCATAGCTTCGGTACTGTAATGACTAAAGATCAAACAGACTCCTTTATAAATAGCTTCTACATGAGTTAAAGATAGGTTGCACAACATTTATGAAAACATATGATTTTTTTTTCTTGCCAAATCACATCACTTGTGTAGTACATGTAATTTAATAGTTAAGGTATACTAAAAGTCATAATGGAGGTCGCTTCGCACTGAAGCACATATACAGTACCCTGTTGATCAGGAAGTGAAGCCTCAACAACTAGCTCCAGAGGTAGTAGCCATATTCTATACCCTATTCTTATATTTATTCATTAAATAATTTTTTTTAGCTAAACATAACCATTAAAACTTGACACACAAAATTGATCATATCGTACAACATGCACTATTGTAAAAAATTCTTACCGGATTAACAATGTATAAAAATCAACATTCAGCAATTACACCATCAATTTTACTCTCGTGAAGTGAAGTGATTTTAATGTAATGTACATTTTGTTGCCATGTAATCTTATCTTATCTACTGTGGAACTGACCCATGTTGCTATTTTAATATGTTTATTATGCAATATTTGTGTGTAGACTTTAAGTGGACATCATTAGAGATCCAAATACCTAATAAATATGTTGAATTGAATTGAATTGGTTATAATAGCACCAGGTAAAAAACAACCAACTGGTAAACATATTATTTCATTAGAAAGCAGCTGTAAATAATGAAAACATTATATACATCTTTTGAGTAAGAGATCAAGTAATTTGCGCACTTTAGTTTGAATAAAGTCGACAAAAAACGTTCAATGCTCAAAAGTCTGCATTTTGCAATTGTTACATGGACATACATTTAAAGGATGTATTACTGACTACGTCTTGGGAAAGAATTAAAAGTGATGGATAATCTTTTTAAGGAAAAAACGACTTTTGAAACCTAACTAAATATGATTCCATGCATGATGATTATAAAAGGCAGTGAGATCTGTCTGAAGACTTGGGTAGTTCTAAAACCTCCTTTAAAGACTGTTCATTTGCCAACCATGTCACTTCAAACAGAGACCTGTCATATGAAAAGCAATCTTGGCCTTGCTCTAAAAGGAATAGTCCACGCCAAACTCCCAGGCCAGATATCCTCTGCAAGGAAGGAAACGAAACCCAGAAATGTTTTAGCCTAGTTGAACCTTATTAGTGAGCTGCAGTTTGAGTCCCATGCCACTGTGAGGAAGGGACCCACATTTAGACATACCTATCACTCTACTAGCAAGTGCTAAAAAAAAAGTGATGAAAGGAATGCCTAAATTAATCTCAGCCACATGCAACAGCTCTGGCACATTCCAGTCTATCAGTTGTTTACCAAAGGTACTACTCCAAACAGAGGCCTGTCATATGCAAACCAGTCTAGACCCCAGTCTAGACCCTGTTCCATTAGAAACACTCCAGAATTATCTGTCAAGCCATGGGCTCTCTGAATGTGAACACAAAATCCCAGACTGGTTTCCGCCTATTTTGGCTTCATTAGTCAGGTGTAGCTTGAGTCCAATGGGACTGTATTTGGGTTAACCAGTCTAAAAACAAAAGTGGAGGCGTCAAAAAATGTACTGGAAAAAGGCCCAAGGGACTTCCAGCCCTTGATACTATTTCAGAACGTTTCAATTAACACCTCATGCGGTTTTTATTTAAAACTAATACAAGGCAACAAAGAACTGGTCTGATGTGTAATATGTCCCCTGCGCCCCTGGGACAGCAGTAGCATGAGAGGCACCCTCTGTTTGTGCCGAGGGAGTCAATCCTGGAGGAAGGGAGATGGAAGTATGTACCCTTCTGTTAGAAATGGGGGTCTCTAGTTGGCAGAGGTAGGTGCCTTTGGCCAAGTAGGGAAGGGACCCTTCTTCCTAGTCAGGGTAAGGGGGATACACTTCTAAAATGACCCCTGCTCTTTCCCTTGGTAGCTTGGCATGAACAGGCAGGCTTATCTCAGAGACAATGTGTAACGCATTTGTGAACAGATACAGTAATACAGTTTCTCCCGCTCTTCTCCTTGGCAAAGGTTCCTCTTGATGCAAAGAAGTGTGAGGTCTGGGTACCGGTTTTTATAACACATACTCCTTTGTTCTCTGTGGTAGAGAAGCTCTTTGCCCAGCCAAAACCAGTTATTTCCTCTCTTGTGCAGGTGCCTGGGAGGAGGTGGAGACAGCATGGTCCTTGGCAGACCAGGCTCATTCAGTTATGAAAGAAATCTCTTCCCTCTACTCTGAATGTAGTCCAGGTCTATTCAGCCCGGCCCTGATTCACCCTGGAAAGGCAGGACACACCTCAACCCCCCACGTGGCTGTCTGACAGAATGCACATCCCCAGGTCCTGTCACTCCAAGGCCAGACAGTCAATACACAACCCTAGCAGAGGCACAGTGGATGGTTAGGGAAGAAAATATGTACATCCTGAAAGTGGTATTTTTAAATCTAGAATGTAAAAATCGCCCTCACTAAAAGATGCATTTTAACATGCTGAGTTCAGGCATATACATTTTTTATTTCCCATCTTGTTCCCATGGGCAGTTATGCGTATAAGGTGTTATAAGCAGACTCCCCATTCTATATAATGGGGACAGATAGTCTTAAAATAGTAAAAAAGGAAATTGGCAGTATTTACCTATAAGGAAATGCCACAAACATCAGGACAAGTCCTACCTTTCACATATATTGCACCCTGCCCACAGGGATGCCTTGGGTCAAACTTAGGGGTGACTAACATGTAAGAAAAGGGAGGTTTAGGGCCTGGCAAGCGGGTTCACTTGCCAGGTCAACATGGCAGTACTAAACTGTACACAGGCACCGCAAAGGCAGGCCTGAGACCTTGTTGCAAGGCTGCTTGTGTAGGTGGCACAAACCGTGCTGCAAGCTACCAGCAGCATTTGATTTACAGGCCCTGGACACACACAGTGCACTGTACTAAGGACTGACTAGTAAATCAAATATGCCAATCGTGGAATCGCCAATCCATAACAACTATTTGCAAAGGGAGCACTTGCACTTTGGCACTGAACAGCAGTGGCAAATTGCCAAAAGCATCTAGACCAGCAAAAACTAAGTCCACACATAACAAAAACACAGGAGGCAAAGGCAAAAATACAGGGGCAACCCACTCCAATGATGCCAGGTCTAATCATTTCCAATACTCTAGACCTAAAGGCAGAGAGGCAATAGTTGGTATGAGTGTGGCGAATGAAAAAAGGTTAACTAGTTCTCTGAACTGGCAGACTTGTTAAAAACTGCTTTGTTTGGAGCATGCGCTATCGTAAAGACAAGCAGAAGTTCAAGTAAAAGATGAAACCTAATGTGAACAGGAATATTTAGAATTCAAGGGCTAAAGCAAAATTTGTGAAAAATGACTGTTGCGATATAGTATTCTCATATTTTCTTAGTTAAATAAAAATTCGAATCATTTGGCAAATACTGAATTTCATTAAAATGCATTTGTTCTATACCATAATTGCAACAGTGTTCTCCTACCCTCTTTACTGTTTTTCAGTCTATAAGGAATTCAGTCTCCTTGCTTTCAGTAATGTAAGAATGTAAAATAGATGCAGGCTGCATTGCATCAGGAATCTACAATTAGCATTTAAATAACACATCTGACTATGTATGATTCACATTGAAATCATTCTCTTTTTGACAGCTGCAAGAAATAGAATGAAAAGCAGATGGTGGAGGCCAAGCTTGTGATGAGACTTTTACAATAATGATAGCAACAGCTCCACTACTTCATAAGAGTTTTTTCACGCACAATGACAGACATGGGAATGCAGTACTAAAAAAGATACCAAGAACATGCAAGCTGTCTTCTCTCTGGGCCCCACTCCAAAACATGTTTGTGCTTTAAGTGACATGTTGGCGCATACAAACGTGATTATTAATAGGATGTTCCAGGATTTGGGGAAAATTCCCATGATAAAGTGCAATTTTGAAGGTAGAAATTCCACCTGAATGGTAGATTTTTACAATCATAAATTTGTGTTTGGTGCCAGGAAGGGGCTGTGCCATGCTGGAACCTACAGAAGAAATGATCACACACAAATTCATATGTTTCCATGTATATACATACGTATTTATAATCTGAAAATGACATTCAGATACTTTGGTAGGGATATGAACCCATTACTCTATTAGGAGACAGGAACAAGGAAAACATATACTATTTGCTAGTTATGGATTTAGGACCTAATTTATAGGGAATTGGCATAGGGCAGGACCGAAAGTCTTCTTGGAACACTGTCCAATGTCAATGTGAAAGGGCAGGAATGCACTGTATTTATGCAATTCTGCGCATTCCTGTTGTTTAGTCCTGCACTGGTGCACAATTTGCTGCCTACCCCAATGCAAGCACCCTTGCACATGGTGCAAGGGGGTCTGCGGTGCATGTTGGATTGTTTTTGTGAGGAAGGGAACACCTTCCTGCACAAAAACAGTCCCAAGATACATTTTCTTCTTTGTGTGCTGCAGAACACATGGAAAAAGGAAAAAACAGGCAGAAATCAAAATATTTTTTCTCGTTACTGCTGCTCTGGGAGGCATAAGATTTTGGCACTGTGCCAGGTTTAAGTGAATAGGTCAATCTAGGGCTGCGTCAAAATCCGTGGGCATTGCGTGGGTAAACCCACACCAATGCCCATGGAAAACCACCCTGCTAAAGAGTAAGGTAATGCAGTGACGTAAGCTGCCATGCCCTACTCCATAGGCCACATTAAGGAACCTGCCCCAGGAGTTCAACGAGCATGTGCACCTGCTTTGAGTGCCCCCAAGGCACTTTGATATTACAGAAAGGGCAACCGATACTAGTGCAGTCCTTTCTATAATACCAATATCAATTGCCCATAGTGCCAGTGCTGTCACCAGAGGGTGTTCCCTGATTTGCTTGGGGGCAGGACCACATGCAAATGATTGAATCCCTTTGCCTCTGTGCCTGCACTGTATTATAGATGCCACTGGATTCAAGCTAGCGTGGCTAATGACGCTGAAATGCCAGAAACCGGTCCCAGGATGCTTGTTTCCGGTCCAGGGAAGACATGGCTTTGGTAGTTTGGGCTGGACTGTTCCCATAAGGCACAGGGTCGGACTGATTTGCATATGGCCATGTCTGAACTGGGGTGGTGGAGTGAGTTAAAGAATGGTGATGGATTAAACCCAGGTCAGTTGACTGGGGGTGAGTGTTTGATTTGCTCAAGCGCTCCGTCCATCATCCCCTTTTGTATTGCTTTGTTCGCCCTAAGTTGGCAGGCTATGCTCAGAGGTGAGTCCCTTGCTCACTTTGCCACTGGATTCAAGCTAGCCTGGCTGATGACGGCTGAAATGCCAGAAACCGGTCCCAGGATGCTTGTTTCCGGTCCAGGGAAGACATGGCTTTGGCAGTTTGGGCTGGACTGTTCCCATGAGGCACAGGGTCAGACTGATTTGCATATGGCCATGGCTGAACTGGGGTGGCGGAGTGAGTTAAAGAATGGTGATGGATTAAACCCAGATCAGTTGACTGGGGGTGAGTGTTTGATTTGCTCAAGCGCTCCGTCCATCATCCCCATTTGTATTGCTTTGTTCGCCCTAAGTTGGCAGGGTATGGTCAGACGTGAGTCCCTTGCTCACTTTGCCACTGGATTCAAACTAGCCTGACTGATGACGGCTGAAATGCCAGAAACCAGTCCCAGGATGCTTGTTTCCGGTCCAGGGAAGACATGGCTTTGGCAGTTCGGGCTGGACTGTTCCCATGAGTCACAGGGTCAGACTGATTTGGATATGGCCATGTCTGAACTGGCGTGGCGGAGTGAGCTAAAGAATGGTGATGGATTAAACCCAGATCAGTTGACTGGGGGTGAGTGTTTGATTTGCTCAAGCGCTCCGTCCATCATCCACTTTTGTATCGCTTTGTTCGCCCTAAGTTGGCAGGGTATGCTCAGACGTGAGTCCCTTGCTCACTTTGCCACTGGATTCAAGCTAGCCTGGCTGATGACGGCTGAAATGCCAGAAACCGGTCCCAGGATGCTTGTTTCCAGTCCAGGGAAGACACGGCTTTGGCAGTTCGGGCTGGACTGTTCCCATGAGGCACAGGGTCAGACTGATTTGCATATGGCCATGTCTGAACTGGGGTGGTGGAGTGAGCTAAAGAATGGTGATAGATTAAGCCCAGATCAGTTGACTGGGGGTGAGTGTTTCATTTGCTCAAACGCTCCGTCCATCATCCCCTTTTGTATTGCTTTGTTTGCCACAAATTGGCAGGGTATGCTCAGACGTGAGTCCCTTGCTCACTTTGCCACTGGATTCAAGCTAGCCTGGCTGATGACGGCTGAAATGCCAGAAACCGGTCCCAGGATGCTTGTTTCCGGTCCAGGGAAGACATGGCTTTGGCAGTTCGGGCTAGACTGTTTCCATGAGGCACACGGTTAGACTGATTTGCATATGGCCATGTCTGACCTGGGGTGGCGGAGTGAGCTAAAGAATGGTGATGGATTAAACCCAGATCAGTTGACTGGGGGTGAGTGTTCGATTCGCTCAAGCGCTCCATCCATCATCCCCCTTTGTATCGATTTGTTCGCCCTAAGTTGGCAGGGTATGGTCAGACGTGAATCCCTTGCTCACTTTGCCACTGGATTCAAACTAGCCTGACTGATGACGGCTGAAATGCCAGAAACCGGTCCCAGGATGCTTGTTTCCGGTCCAGGGAAGACATGGCTTTGGCAGTTCGGGCTAGACTGTTTCCATGAGGCACACGGTTAGACTGATTTGAGCTAAGAATGGTGATGGATTAAAGCCAGATCAGTTGACTGGGGGTGAGTGCTTGATTTGCTCAAGCGCTCCGTCCATCATCCCCTTTTGTATCGCTGTATTATAGATGCAGGCGCAGAGGCAAAGAAGCTGTTGGGAGGCACACTGACAATGTGTCCCGTGATTGCAGCCGTCTGGAGGGAGAAAGGGGGTCTTATGAACTCCCAAGACATCCGCTTGCAGGTGGGTGCAGTCACGCCCTTGAAATAGACAAAGAAGGAGTGTCCTCCAATAGCATAATGACAAAAAAATGTGTTTTTTTGTCCAGCAGTGCTGTCAATCTATGATTGAAAGTGTAGGATTTAGAACCACCCTTAATCTGGTCACCTCTGTGAAGTCCAGTATTCACATTGTACCTCTGCACTTGAGCATTCACATTATTTGGCATGGGAGCTTGTAACTGTGAAGTAACTATCTGCTGCTGCTGCTGTTGATTTACACCCACCTCATTTTGCATCCGTGGAATTCAATTTTAATTTACCCCATTACTCTTTTTAGCAGATCTATAGTCCTTTCTCCAATGTCCATGCTTTCTGCACACATGACAAAGACATTTCCTCACAGCTTCCTCTCTACTCAGTTTACCTCTACCTCCACTAGTTACCTGACCATTCTGATTCTGAACATTCATCTGGTAATTTGCTTGAGTATTGTTGTTTTCCTGCTGTTCTGCTACAATCACTTGTGCCTACATCATTTTCTCTTTGAACTTTTTATGTCTGGTATCAATTGCATCATCATAATACTTGGCATAACTTAGTATGTCGTCACCTGTTTTACTCTGTCAACAAATATAATGTTGCTGTATCATATTGCTAATCTCTGGTCTCAATCCAAACACAAAATGATACACTCAATGTCCCATATGTTTGGCTCCAATATTTTCAAACCCACTGTACTACTTGAATACCTGTAATAACTTTGTATAATAGGCACATACAGATTCTTTTAGTTCTTGGGTCATCCTGTCAATTTGAACCCAATCTGTCTCTTTCAGGGATATCTTCCCTTTCAAATAAGTGATTACTTGATAACACTTTTTTCATTACTTCATCAGATGGTGCACCTGTTTTAGGGTCTCTAGGACATATATGTTTTGGCCAATTGACAGTGATCTTAAACACTGTCCATAAATCAGCTGGAACGAAAATCTCCAACAATCCATCTAGACAAAACCTTTGAAACTTTCACAAACCTCTCTACCAGTTTGTACCATTCAACGGGTTTTTGTCATAATCAGAGAAAATCTTTCCTAAAAGACAATACATCCTGTCCGGTCCAAGGTACATGAGCATATCCATCACCTGGAACTTCTCTCATCGGTCATGCCCTTTCAACCTGCTCTGTCTCTTTTAACAGAAACATAGACATTCCTTATCTAGCTGCTTCTTCCTTCTATTTCGTTCACTTTTTTTCCATTGATCTATATCTCCCCATTTCTTCAAACTGTTCATCAATTCTTTTATTTGCAATCTTTTTCCAGATGCATTCAAATCTCCATATCATTGTCAGTGAAAGCCAATCTGTATGATTTCTGCAACACTTTCGACTTCTCTATGTCTATTTCATGCTCATTAGCAGCTTTTGATATTTTTTCATGAAGATTCTTCGCTCTCAAAGTAATGCTTTTACACAAAAACAAAAGCTCTTCATCCCGGTAAGTCCCTAATCTGTCTGAATTTATTGTACCAATAATCATCTCTTCCAAATCCACTTTCAACTAACTCACATTTATACTGCGTTGTTGAGGTTTTGACTTTGTCATTTTCTTTATCCAATTATTCAATTCTTCTGGTGACGGACCGTCTGAGCTCCCAGCTTCTGGAGTAACATTCAGTCCTATCTTTCTTGGATCTATTTTTATGCTTCTTCTAGGGGTCTCAGTTATTAACTCACAAACCGGAAGATCTAACAAAGTATTATTTACATTAGCTTGTCCATCCTCATTCACTGTCATTCTACTCCTTGTACTACTTCCTGGAACAGCCAATGTATGTACTTTGGATACATTCTGTCTTACTCCATACAGGACCGATAAGTACGGGTACCATCAATGCTTCTGCATTCAGACTCAACTGATTCAATTTGTGGACCTGCTCTAACTTTGCCATATTCAGCAGATTCAATTCATTTTCCTGAACTACCTTTGCTATATCTGAAAATTGTGGAGTTAAGGGGGTTCCCATTTGTGGTGCACTTGGAGTTACCACCCCTAAATTCTCTTCATATGGCAGAGGTCTTTTATTCTTAATATCCTCTAACAATTCATCACCCTCAATATCATTCATATCATCTCTCAAACCTGGATTCTCTATATTTTTCTTCTTCTCCTTACATTTGCTTCCAGTATGCTCATCAATGGTCAAAACTGGGTACAACACTTCCGTTACCACAGCTCCCCTCATCTTTTCAGATTTTCCTCCCTACTCTCAAATGGATATCTAAACATCATACTCCTGTGACCTCTGTTACCACTTCTGTATCTCTCTCTCTCATATTCCTAATCTTCCCATTCTTCCAATGCTTCGTACTGCGTCAATCTAGTATTTGGTTCTAACAAAGTCATCCTATTTTCTCAAATTCTACAATATTCTTACATTAAATGTACCATGCTGTGGAAAAGCTATAACACCACCATCCTTTGTATACTCCATCCAATTCTCCAACCACATAGATGTATGATATCCTCGCTCTAACATCATAAAGGAAGCAGGCGTTTCTAGAGGTGGAATCAGAATTCCCTCTCTAGTCACAATCGGTTTATCCTTGTTAAAGAAATTCTTTATTTTCTTAAGCAACTTCATCTTTATGACTCCTTATGCATATATATTTCAGCAAACAAACAAAATAACCATAAACTACTTGTTCTATTGGTCAACTCTTGTCCTATACCAGCGAGACACACACCAACTGTCCAATCACGGCTCTCTGCGCATTTACTATCTCAACCATTACTAGCACAGCTCACACCAACCAACCAATCAGAGCTCAGTATGCGCCCACTGCCTGGCCAATGCCAGCGTGGCTTTTTCTGACATCAGTATTAATCCTTCTACTGACCCTCTCTTCACAAATATTACAGTAATATTTTTCAGCGTTTTTCCTAAACAAATGTTTGTTAGTAACAACACAAAATAATGCTACCTTGTCTGCTCGGCTAAATAAAGAGATAGATTTAACTTTTCAAAGACATTTTCTTACACAGCAATTAACAATAATGACTAGCATTATCTCACTTTTCTAACAAGCTCCGGGAGGACCTGATACTCCTCTAGAGATAAGGCCAAAGTTTCATAAGAGGACTTTTTGGTGGGAAAATAGGTCTTGCTACTCCCCTGGGAATAAGGCTAGAGTTTTGGAAGTGGACTCTTCACTATTTCAAACACTTTACTTGTATACGAAAATTCCCTAATATAACACCTACAGCCCTCCGTAGCTTTGGTATTAGTACAACAGACAAAGTACTTCTGCAGTGTGATTTCTTTACCACACTCTTCTTCTGCCTACTTCAGGCTAAATTCCATTCCCGGGATTCCTCAGGTATCTCCGTACCTGTACTTCTAGGCAACATAGAACAGGACACTAAATTTTCATGTTAAGAACATATACTCAGTAATCATTACCAAACTAATCAATATTTAACCATCCTGTGCTACCAAGGAACTGATCCAGTGCGCAGCTAATACATGATCATGGATCAATACTCAAGAATCTTACAGGACAGTGGCCTATACTCATTCAACCAAATCCCTGATGTGCTGTGGTCAATTTATATACTTTCAATTCTTTTATACTTAAAATCCCTGTGTAACATTGGAATACTACCTATCTAACTTATACATCAGCTTTCCTTCCCCTTGGTCGATGAACAAATTAGTTGAATAGTTTATGTTAATGATAATACTAACTAACCATCTGTTCAGGTTTTAAATGAACACAGACTCTCGATAAGGTTAATAAAGTGTATCTCAAATTATTGCAAATGCTAAGTACATTCAGTCACAATGCAAACAATGGAATTCATCGAAGGGTGAGAAATATAAATGCAATCAGAGTAACAGTTTGTCATTCAACACTCGGTTACACATGAAGGAGTGGCTAGATTAAGAGACACCAGTTTCAGCAAAAAATGAAATGCAAAACAAATAAACATCTAACTAAGAGAATAGATGAAGAGACAATCGATTCATCTAAATATTACATGTCAAATTTGCAATAATGGAGTGGATAGGTGAAGAAACAAAAGTTTCAGTGACAAAATACATTTGCAAATATTGTATGCAAAATACCAGTCTGAATGCTAATACCAACCTAAGGAATCATGTAGAAAACCACCCCTCTGGCCAAAGTGATGCTGGGGGTTCCCTGAAAGAGAATCAGGAAACAAAGATTAAAGGGACAGGAACGGGACAGGACAGGAACAGCTAGGCCTCTCTGCAAACTGACGATCAGCGACACATTCACCCGTCTTCTCTTCCTCCCCGCAAGTTAAAACTACCCCCCTAAAGGCACCCCACTTATACCCCAAAACTTACAAGTCTGTCCCACATTATCTAAAACATTTTTTGAAACCCAACAGGGGATTGGTGGGTTTGGGAGGGGGTGTTGTCCCACCACTGTGACTTCACTTACAATTTAGTCATTTTATTGTTCTGTTTCCTTTCCCACAGACTTGTCCTCATGACTTCTACACAAGATACATTTAGACAATTTCAATTCATAATATTAGCATCATCCGTGAAAGGAGTCTCTGGTCCCATGGTTGGTCACATTCACTTGGCAGCCAATCATCATATTGGCCTTCAACTCGCGCATCTCTTCTGCTGAGAACCGCACAATTGACTTGCGTCAGACAGATTACGTTCACTCCTTTATTCACAGTCCCTTTTTCGGCCAATTTAAGGAAAATGTCATTTCATCCAGTTCACCATAGCAAATAGAATATGAACATTCATTAATTATATGTTAATGCACTTTTTACTGTTACCAACCACCTTACATTACTCCTCATTAGAGTTACCTAGCTTAAGCTTTAAGCAAAAAGAAGCATTATTTGTTAGTCCAAAGGAAGATGCAACATGCAAACTACGTAATGCACAGGCAGCCTAATTGCGCATTCTTTTTCGTTTCTACCAAAGCAAACTGCTAACACGTTTAGTGCTTTCATATATTTTTTCATAATAATGAATACATGTGCAAAGCTACTTCCCTCATGTTTGTGTAAGGTGCACATTATTTTCTATTACTACTTATTGTTAGTATGTATTATGGGGGTATAAATTCGAGCAGGTTTCTTCTTATGAACCCCTGCTCCATCAATACCATGCGTGGGTTTGGATACGCTTGGCTCATTTTTGCTGGGATACAGCAATCAAATGTGTTATTGATCCATCCGCGGAAGGCGGCATCAGCTGCCTCTATATCTGCTGGCCATTCTGGGCGATGAGAGTTTAGAGTGGCTGTAAAGATGGTCGGGTCTAGTTTGTACCACGGGTGCTTCATTGAAGGCCGGCGGGAGGATTGCAATGGGGGTCCATTTAAACAGAGTTGTAAGGAGATGAGGGAGTGATCCTTCCAGAGCAAAGGGAGAGGGGGGCTAAGCCTCAATAGTCTAGAGATTTGAAAATACGGGGTCAAGGCGATGGCTCGCTATATGTGTCGGTTCCCCAACCAGCTGCGTTAGCTGGCATGCAGCCATGTCTCTCAGAAAATTGATGATCTCTTGGTATTCTAGGCGTTCCAGATGAAAGTTAAGGTCCCCTATAATGCTAAAGTTGGCAGCTTCTAATTTTAGTGCAGAAGCAGTGTTAGCTAGGGCTTCTTGAAAGGTTTTTAAGGGGCACAGTGTGTGATAAATAAGCAGCCCATATAGTGTAAAATTGTGTTTTAAAGAGGGCACTTTCACAGTCAGGAACATTCTGCGGAGTGAAGCTGCAGGAGTATACTTATTTGAATATAATTGCTAGCCCCCCATCCCAACTGTCTTGTCCTGGGTGCACATCGTGTAGCCAACAGGTAGGGCCAAGGCCGGAATGGCCACAGAATCAGTGGTGAGCCAAGTTTCCGTGAGGAATAGAATGTCAGGTGCGATCTCTTGCAAGATGTCTAATACCTCTGCATGACGTTTGACCAGGGACCTACAGTTGAGGCTGCAAATGGCAAACTCTTCTGACCCAGAGGCAGGGGGCGGCAGCCGAGAACATGTACACAACCTGAAATCGCATATGTTACACTGCTTGGGGAGGGAATCAAAAAGGCCAGTTGTGTTGTTCACAGGAGGCTGTAGATTGTAGTGAAAGCAAAGATTCATGTGTGTAGACCAGCCTGTGGGGTGGACCGGAACCAGGGGTCCTGGCGTCTGGCAATGTCCAGGCACGGACGGGCGCAAACGAACTTGCCTTTGGTGCCCCTTTTGCATGCCAGCAACGCGCCCGCTTTGTGCGTCCTTTGCGTGTCGGCTCCATCCCTAGTTAAAATCCCAGAAGGGAGGTGCCCAGGGAAAATACAAGACCGTCTCCTACCCAAAATGGCTACCAGTGCTGGCCGCCCGGAAGTGAGGACGTTAGGAAACAGAGGTTCAAGTCCTCCCTCCACTTAAACAGCACGGAATGCTGCAGTGGACTGGGGAAGACACAGAGGGAGCATTAACTAATCAGGTAGCGCTTTCAACAATTAGGAGCAGATAGCAGCGATTATTTAAAACACACACACATTCAGAAAGAATCACAATATCAATATCAACAGTTAAAATCATATAATCAAATAATATAGGTGGAAAGTGAATATGTGTTATTTTGATGATTTTTACTTATAAATTCAAATGACAAAATTAATTAAAATTTGTTTTAATTAGTATTACTAGTGTATTTATTACAGGTATGCAACCTATTGTGCAAAGGTGCAAGGCTGCTGATATTAACAGCGGATATACAACAGACACAGTAATTTATTTTGAAATAAAAAACAACACACCTAAACCTGGAGTAAGTCAAATTTACACGCAAAAAAGCTTTATTTATCCGGCCATTAACTTTCAGCTTCCCAGAATCCAGATCGATAGCCAGCAACAAAAGTCGCGTGTTTGGTCACAAGCTATAGGGTATGCCTCTTGGATATTTATTGTTTTATAACATAATTATTTATAATGAAATTAACTGCAATAAATTGTGGTGAAAGACAAATCTATCATTATATATGGAAATAAATATATAATAACTATATTTTCTGATTAGAAAAGCATTTTTTGAAACCATGTACTTGTTATTTTGATAGCGAAATTATTAAGGGGAAGGCAATAGTATAGTTTGAAGTGGAGATACCCCTGACTACAACGTTAGGTCTTTGTTACATTTGGTTTTAAACGTCTACCTGTACCGCACCGACAGGGCTCGTGGTCACGTCTTTGCAAACAGGTGTTGTTTTGACATAATAGCTTCAAACTGTGCATATGTCCCGGTAAAGAAATCTTGTACAGGCGTATGGGGAGGGGAGCATTCTGATGTCTATATTGACAGGTGGCCTAAAGTTCCTGTTCGACAAAACACGTGTGTTCAAAAATACCATTACAGTAAATAGTCATCTCCAATTGCAATAATTTCCAGATTCAATTAAAAAAATCCAGGTGGAATAATGAGCCGGCCACCCACAGCCAGACTGCAAAAGCCGGGTTCCTCCATTACCTCTGAAGGAGAGAGTCCCTCACAGTAACAGCATGTGTCTGTGAAATGTGCTTTGTACGCTTCATTTTCTGCTCTCCACAGATTGTTTCTAATTAAAGGCTGTGGCAGCTGCAAGATGGGCGCGCAACCTGTATCTGAGATCTGTCTATTTATATTCAGTCTTTTCTCACTTCTGCTGTTTGGAATTGTTGTCTTTTCATTACTGATTGCAAGCGTTTACCATTCCATGATGGTTTTCTCAGAATACTGATCATTAGGGTTTCTGAAGATGCATTCTGCTCGAACAAACTCTCTTCCTCAGTGGTCTCCGCTCGCCAGGCCCATGCCATAAACAGATTTAGGTACATAAATTGCTCTCAGCGGAAGTATGTAACGTTATCAAATAATGGTCACACCTGCATTATATTTTGTAATTCTGAACATTGTTTGGTTTTGCCAAATAATGTTCTCTTCTGTGTAGGTACCTTATTAGACGGATCAAAGTAATTGCATAATACAAGCTTTGATTACATATAGGAACGCCATGCAATGAATGTACTGGTACCTCGTTTCTCTTTCATACTATATTCTTAAATATTGAGGTGAATAGTTACCTCAGAACTTACTTGACACTAAAAAAGCTAAACATCCTGTTTGGTTTGTTCCCCCACTGGCGAACTTACTGGACACTTCCTCCATTGTGCTGCAGGTAAGGATGCATAATGGAATCACTCTTTATTTGCAATCAGCAATACAAATTGGCATACAGAAAAATTTATCATGACCGAAAATTCTAAAAGAGGCCTTGCATGTTTATAAACTCCTTCTTGTTTTGAATTAGTAGTAATACGTCTACTTACTGTGAACATGTCCTGTGTCCCCCAGTTTTCAGAGAAAGGATTGAAAGGAAGTGTGTCTTACCAGACCTTTCGATTCATACATGCAGGAAGACGCCCCTGACCTTCAAGCACTTGACATGACCTCTTATTTAGGAAAACATTGCTAATTCCACATGTTTCGCTTTTGAGTTTGAACAAACTACTCACAGAGGTTTCTCATGTAGCCTTTAAAACCCACTTTATTTGGCCATATGCCAGATTTATATCATCAACTCCTTCGACACTGTAATAAATTGCTATTTTCAGTTTACTAAATGTGTCACTTACCGATAGTCCAAATGTATTTTCTTATTGTTACAGGAGGTGCTCATACTTTCCTATCCCTCGCCAATCATTGATAAGCTCCTTTAGGGAAAGGACACTATAAAGGCTCACATTTGGAGGATGAGGACTCCAATCATAGACGATTTCTACCTTCATTGAAGGCTAACGAGCTGACAAGGGAATCAGTTGTATAAAGGAAATATCCTGAATATTCTGCTACAATTGCTTGGGTCAAAAGGGACAACATGGAAAGAAAAATAGCTCAATCATAACGCAATAGAATTCTCAAACATGAGGAAAGAAGAGGAGCATACTAGTGAAAGAATAGAGAAAACTTCATTACTTCGATAGATATGGTTTAAAAGGTTACAAATCATAAGGTTTCAAAACGATTAACCTAGCTAATCATGTTTAAATACTAAATAAATCAGAGATTAATGTCCACAACGTCCACTCTGAATGATATCATTCCACCACAAAATATGAATCAATACCAAGGTGAAGATCCAATATTTGTACTTGGAGGGAGTAGAACCTAGTGTTGAGTTTTTGGTCTCTATTATGCAAAAGTTCCCGAGATCATCCTCAGGACAACCAGATTTTTAGCAAATATAACGAAGACCCCATCGTGGGGACTACTCTAGAAACACCCAGGTGTGGATTCTTTCTGTTTATAAATTGAATTTACTGATAACCTTCTCTCACATGAGATGAATAAGCGGCATCACACTACTCACAATACTGTCACAACAGTCGCAAAGTCTCCGTCATATACTGTCAACAACACTCTCGTACCGATCAAAGACTGGCACTCTAAGAACTCCTTCAACTTCAAATATTAGCATTGCAGACAATAGGACTGAATTATAACTCAAGATGCCTCATTAGGTGACTGTATGGTGTATATGTGGATGGAGTTTTAAGGATGAGTGAGTTGGTGAATGCCACAATGGGTCAATATGTGGATGAATAGATGCATGAGTAAACTAATGAGTGATTCAGTGCATCAGTGATGAGTGATTGAGTATATAGACTGATGAATGAGTATGTATATAAATGGACGCATCCAGAATTTTGAGCTATAAGCCCGACCTGTGGCAATTTCCAATGCATCTTCATATGTATTTTGATGGGGACATAAGAATTGCACTTGAAATAATACTGTAGTGCCTGAAAGAGCATACAGGACCCACATTTCAACAAAGACAATAATAGTGTTCTGGGTGCTATATCGAGCACAGGTTTGTTATATGCAGCTGATGACTAAAATATTAGACATATCCAATGACATAGCTACAGTGTTTAACTTCTCTGTCATACCAGAAACCGCATAGTTTGGTTATGTGAAAAATGCCTCTAATGTAAAATAACATAATATTCAATATTCCCCTGGAAGGTACAAGTTCATTGTCATGCTAGAATCAACATGCAGAGTGCCACATGACTCTTACAAGACTTACAATTGTGGTCAGAAGTAGAAAGTATATTTCCTCATGTTTCAGTGCTTTCCTTGCTAGGTAATGAAGATACAATGAAGTGGTGGAGCTTGTCATTAGCCTCCTGGGCTTACCGACACGCTCCACCCCTTTGGAAAGGCAAGGCTGCACCATATTTACAAAGATGTGGTGCAGCCGTGCGTTTCCCCCTGCGATGGTGCTAAGTTTCACAACTTAGCGCCAACGCAGGCACCCTTACACCAGAGTGCAAGGGTGTCTGTGTGCAGGGAAGGATTGGTTATGTGTAGGAAGGTGTCCCATCCTGCACATAAACACACCTATAGTGCCATTTTGTAACTTTCATGTGTTCTTTGGAAAACTGGGATTTGTTGTTTTCGGCTTTAGAAACTTGCTGATGCTTGTGCATGCTGAGTAACAGATCAATGTATGCCCATGGAGAGGTATGTATCCAATTATGTATAAAGTATGATATCTAGACAAGGATAGATACACAAACACAGATGTTTGATACTGACAGAAGCACTTAAAAAACGAGTTACAGATATAGTCACAACTGTTATGTATTTAACAGCAATTGAGATACTTTACAGTCACCCAGGCACTACTCGGGCACTCATCCAATCACTCAGCCACTGCTCATGCAGGTATCCAATCACTCATGCAACATCTATGCACTTATTCCATGACCCAGGCACTGCACATGCACTCTTCCAATCATGTAGGCACTATGTTCTCATTGAACTACGCAGGCAACACCCATGCAATAATCCAATCAACAGGTACTAACCATTCACATATACAGTCACCAAAGCTGTTCCAGTGCAGTTATTCAAACACCCAGGCACAACCAATACACTAATCCAAACACCCCTTATATTCCACTCACTCATCAGAATACTGAGGTACAACACATGCACTCATCCAAACACTCAGGCACTAGTCATGCACTCATCCAATTACGCAGGAAGTATCATTGCAGTGAACCAATCACCTATCCAGTATCTATGCTCTCATCCAATTACTGAGGCAATACGCTTGCACTAATATAATCACCACGCAGCAGACTTGCTTTCATACAATCACACAAGCTTTATCAATGGACTTCCACAATTACTCAAACATTAGTTATGCACTCATGTAATCAGCCAGTCGTGACTGAAGCACTCATTGAATTATCCAGGCAATACCCATGCAGTAATGTAATGATTCAGGCACTACCTGTTCAATTAACCAAAAACACATGGGCAGTAGTCATGTACATATTCAGTCACTGAAATTCTACTCATGCACTCATTCAATCTGCCAGGTGCTATGTATGCACTTAAACAATCATGTACACTCTATCTATGCACTCAATATATCACGTATATACTACGCATGTAGTCTTCTTATCACTGAGATACTCATGTAACTATATCCATGCATGTTTTGAATCCATGAAACATAAGTATAGTACTCAACTTATCATTCAGGCACTACTCATGCACTCATCCAAACACCCGGATAGTAGCAATATAGTCATGCAAACACAAAGGCAGTAACTATGCAGATAGGAAACCACCAAGGTACTTCCTAAATACTCAGGGAATCATCCAGGCACTACATATATCGTCTGTGGATCACCTAGACACTACCTATGCACTGATCCAGGGATTATCTTTTTACTCAACCACAAACACATGTATTTACAAGCTTTAGTGAGGAAAACTTACTTTTTTAGGACCATCTGATGGATTATATATGTAACCTGTCACTCACTGTTTGCATGTACTTAGAAGAATTAGTGAACCATATGCTGTGATACAGATTAATGTGCAGATTTGTATGTGCAGTGTTTACCAACATTTGTATTTCATGCATCTAAGTAGAAAAGCTCTCAAAAACTAAACCTATCAATGAAACAGTGGTAGAGAGGTGCAGAAATCGTTATCGGATTTACAGCATTGAGACACTGTATGTACCTTTACACTTTGATATTTATTTAAAAATGTACTACAAACAGGATAAAGCAGTCTTTTAAAATGTATAAGGGAGAGCTGAGATATGGTGCAGATGAATTGTAGGAGAGAGTGCTATAATATTAAAAGGTAACTAATAAATTAAGTTTATGTTTTTGGTTTGGGTTTGGTACATTGAAGTAAGTGATTGTAGTTGTGTAGGTAGCTTAATCTGTAGACTTAAAACTGCAACATAACATAACACTGTCTTGGCATTATGTGTAAGCAAGTAGTAAAGTGGTTGGTTCATTGGTTAGGATAAACATTAAAATACACTTTTTTTACAGTACAAAATCTACATAACTACAGACAGTTAGAATGCCTACAAAAGCTCGGATGAAAAAGCAACAAAAGCAACTACAGTATCTATGCAGAACTGAGACAGAAAAAGGGCAAGAGTAGTGAAAGAAAAAAGTGATACTGGTAAGAAGACAAAGTCATTTCTTAAAAATATATGTAAAAAATTGTAAAGATTACAAATTAATGAAAATAAAATTCAAATCATGAGAAAGAATAAGAGTGGACGAAGTGTATATTGCAAGAACAGGAAAGAATGTTACAAAGATGGACACACCTTAACAGGAGATAGAAGCAGTTTACAGATATCAGAGCAAGGATGTTCCGTAGTAGAGTAGTTATAAATCTACAGAGAACTATGAAGAAGTATAGAAGAGAGAGAGAGGAACTGAACCAGAAAGAACAGGTTGAGAGAGTGGGTGATAAGGCCTTTGCTTTGAATACGAAGCTTTTTATATTGATCAGAAATAGAATTAAGACTCTTGATAAAATGGTGTTGTGCATGAGGAGACAAAACCTGAAAAAAAGATTAGTGAATAGAAGTAACTTTAGTACAGTTTTTAGTGGAGAATGGATAAATACTTTTAGTAGCGAGTCTGTCTTTAATGAAGAAAGCTATGTCCAGGATAACAGATTAGTTCATGTTATTGATGACAGAGGACGATGTTGTGAAATGAAGAATGGCACTCCTGTAGAAAAAGAGGTGTAGAACAAATTATTGCCCAAGAGGTACAAGGAAGGCGTAGTCAGGCGCGTGCATACAAATGGAATTTTAGTAGTGTTTGTAGCATTCGACAGCAATCCATTGATATATTATGGAAATTCCTATGTATCTTTCCAAGCCAACGTTTAAAACACAAATAAGTACTTTACAAGGATTAGGATATAAAGCTTACAATTTGCATGGACACTCACTATCTTGTTTATCAAAGAAAGAGTGCCAGAGCACCTTTCATCATTTCAGGATGTTAGCTGTACACAACTCAGTAATGTAAACTTTAGTTAGGAGACGGTACTATGCGAAAACCCCTGCTTTATATTGAGGAGAAATGAATAAAGCACTTTTGCTTGTTATTGTGGCAGACATAGAAAAGGTTTGTTATGATGTGCAGTTTTGTTTCTGTGGTCCTGAAGAGTTGTTGACAGGAGGAGTTGCAGAGTAGGACACAAGTATTACAGTTGATAGTTTTGAAGACAAGATTACAAAATGTAACACAGTGCATTCTAAAAAAAACAGAGTATGTTTGTAAATGTTGTTGACGCACTCACTGCAATATTCAAACGAAGACTGTTGACTTGTATTTGAAAAGTGAAAAAAAAGAAAATAATGATAGCTGGCAAGCGTTAGCTGTGTACTTATTTGTAGAGGAACGCTTTGACTTATCTATACAGCAAAGTTATATGTAAGTACTGTTACAATTAATTGGAAGATAATAAAATGATTGCTAGAGCTGTGTATACCAAGTTAGACCTGGTTTCTTTTCCAGAGGCACTTCAAGGTTTCAATATTTGTGAGTCCAATCTTATCCAGAGTATATATCCATTTCAAGCTAGCGTCCTATTAGAGCTAAATTACAAAGCTGCAGAAAGGTGTAAAGGTAAAGTAGTGTATTTGCCATTAGAATTCAAGAAAATATTGAAACTGTGGGGGTAGATAGGGATTTAGAAGAAGGACTTGTACATCTTGTAAATGGTGTGCCTACTAAGAACAAAACGATATGGCAGGCGTTAGTTAAAAAAGCAACTTTATGTCTGGTACAAAATAATGTTTATTGTAGAAATGTAGAAAGCCTGCAAGATATCACACCTATGTGGGATCAGACATTTCTATCAGCAGGTCAGAGATGGTAGATCAGTCAAGAACAGATGAAATTCATGAACATTTTAGCATTCAACCATTGCATTTTAAAGAGGTTATTGTTGATGCCATTAGCCTGTTTAAATGAAGGAGGTGAAAGGAGCTCAATCAAATGTGTAGGTTAAAGATTTAGAAGCTCGGTGTTTTCCACATCTTTTCCTACTGGAGTTGGTGGCAAACATGACAACCGGCATCTACAAATACCTGCAGCTGAATATAGATCTACTAGACTTTATTCAGAAGACCCCAGTTGTGTCCGTGTATTCCATATATATTTAATCTACTATTTGAGAGAGAATTTCTGAATAAAGTTCAAGAAAAAGATAATCATTAGAAACACAAATTAATAAACCTAACGGTATGTCAACATGAGAGTAATGAATATTGGTATCAGCATCATGGGGAACTCAAGTGCATGTTGAGGAACCTCTGAGTATGCAGGGGATGACCTGCTAGAATTCTTGCAGGAGGCAAATTCAAATATAAAAGGCATTCATATGAAGAGGCCAGGAGAAATGTGCTCACTAGACCATGCAAATGTTTGCATATATTTTAATCACCGATTTCAAGCAATGGTGGATTTCATCTTGAACAAAACAGAACCTCCTCTTGCTGAAGTAACTGATTTCTTTTGGAGCAAAGAGTATCAAGTTAGAGGTACTCCCATATTCACATGCTGTTGTGGGTAAAAGATACCCCAAAGTTTCAAACAGACAGTGATGAGTCTGTGTTGCCTTTTATTGAACAGTATGTAACTTGCTCTAATCCAAAGGAGAGTGGTGACAAAATATTTAGACTACAAATTCTACAAGTCTAAAATTCTAGATGCAGAAAATACTGTCAGTGGAAATACAGACCAAAAGGGAATTGTTATACAAGTTGTTGTTTTGGATTTCCATTACCTGTCATCTCACAAGGTAGAGTCAACAGTTTCTTGTCTGCAGTCAGACATACACTTACAAGGAAATCCTTGGAAAATAAAAACAAAATAAGAAGAACAGAGGCCTCTAAGTACCTTAACAACTACAAAACGGTGATTCTAAAGATGTGGAATGCAAACATTGATGTACAGTTTTTTGTAGACAGCTCAATTGCTGCTACTCGGTATTTTTCATATTATATAAAAACGTCAGAGAAAACTGAGAAGAAGGAGATGTGGGAAAATATTTCAGCATGAAAGAGTCTTACAGAGAACTTGTACAATTTGAAAATGCTTTCTCACAGAGAGATAGGCTGTTATGAATGCGTAGACCGGTTAAGCTCAGCTAGTTTGTTCTCAAAATCTACAGGAGTTCTATGGGTGAGTTTAGGGCAGAAGAAGTCCTCAAGTAGTGGTGCTGTAAGTGCACAACAGAGTCAAATTCCACCACGCCCATCCTCTACTTCATCTGGCATTAAAAGTGGCCCCTCCACCACCACCAGAAACCTCAACTCCCCAGGGACTTCAGTAGTATTAGCAAAAAGGCGGAAAACCAAGTTATTTGCTCGATTTGTAAACAAGTAGTTAGTCGGGGTAAGTTTGGTACCAACTATGGTACCGGAAGCCAGAGAGGTCATCTCCAAAAACACCACAGCATCCAGTGGGAGGCGCACCTAAGTAACATCTGGAAAGCCAAAAGTACAAATTCAAATGTAGCCATTGATATTGCATCTGATGACGAGGAGCTAATCATGCAGGGGGTAGGTGAAGAAGCGAGATACATTTTTTCTGGTACACACAGTACCCCTGGCAGCAGCACTGCAGTGGTAGCACCCACACCCTCTACCCAAGCAACATCTAGGTGGCACAGTTATTATGTCTGACCAAACATCTGTTACATCTAACCACAGCAATTTTTCCTTCTTCTATTTTTTACTGGCCTTATATTTTGAATGTATAATGTTGAAGAATTCATAGAGACAAACAACTCAACTCCAACAAGGCCTAATGGAAAAACTCTTTTTGTCTGGGGTTTGGCAACTTAGCTTTCGATGGTTGATTTAATTCCCTTTGTTATGTCTGACCAAACATCTGTTACATCTAACCACAGCAATTTTTCTTTCTTCTATTTTTTGCTGGCCTTATATTCTGAATGTATAATGTTGAAGAATTCATAGAGACACACTCTTTCCAGATGAGGACTTCTTCTGCCCTAAGCTCACCCATAGAACTCCTGTAGATTTTGAGAACAAACTAGCTGAGCTTAACCGGTCTACGCATTCAAAGCAGCCTATCTCTCTCTTCATCAGCAGCAGAATACACCACTTCTTCTTCTTCTTCGTCATCACCCATAACTGAAAGCCTTGCGGGAACCTTCCTTTTACCTAGCTTTGTCGGCTTATGGCGTGCCTCCCTCTCAGACTGAATTGGTGGGTGCCAATCAAGATCTAGATCATCAGAAGGAAGGGGCTTGAAGAAAATGTTGTATTAGCCCTCCTTTCCGTTGCTGGGGATCTGGAAGACAATGGAACATCAGGAGTGGCTTGCTCGGCTGATACATCCGCATGAATCTTGATTTTCTGATGTGCCGCTACTTCTGGAGGAACAAGTATTGTGGGAAATTGTGCCTCTCCTTGTGCCTCTCCTTGCACCTCTCCTTGTTGCACCTGTGGTTGTTGTTGCGGCTGTGCTTGAACACTCATCAGATGAGTTACATCATGCGTTGATTGGATGCTAGTTTGCGATGAGTCAACGCCAACATCCCTGGTCGATGGTGAAAGAGCAATTAAAGTGGCTGCCTCTGCGGCACACATGGGCTTGGGGGCCTAACTTGGCGTGGTGGCACTGAGACCAATGAAGCGGAGGTGCTGCTCCCAACTTGGTCCCCGGCGGACACCGCTGCTGCAGGCGTAGTTTTTTGTTTCCCAAAAAAAGTGGCGGTCGGCACACCAGTCTCCTTGGTAAGTGGCGTCATTTGCTTCTTCTGCTCCTTCTTACTGGCAGTGGCACTGGAAACATTCTTGGGAGAGGAGCTACGGCTACCTTTCTTTGGGCCCATCTTCTTCAGATGTCAGAACAGCAGGACGCAGATGCACGAGTTGCAGAGTTGTCTGTGGCCACACGTGACGTCACGTGATGTTGTGCACACACCGCAGCAGGACTTCTTCCTGGCAGTACAACAAGTGATGATGATGAGGATGATTCCTGGTTCTCAGTCTTTGTGCACCTAAAAGCAAAAAAGCCAGAGGAACATCAGTTAAATAAATGTTGCATATGTCGAGCTTCAATTAATCCTATTGCAACTAGGCACTTATTATTATTAACACAACACACCCAAAAACGAAAAGGCCCAAAATAAAAATTGCAATTCTAATCAAAAATGGATGTTTAAATTATTAGAAGAGAGACCACACAGAGAGAGTTGTTTCATGCACCCATTGATAACCCTAGGCCTACTGGCCCGCAAGCTTGCCGGCCTATGGCAAAAACTGCCTGGCCTCAATATGCCCCCCCACCCACATGGCCTGTACCAGGCCCCAACAACACCCAAAAAATCATAAAACACACCAAAATCACCTCAATCCAATGCCATTCATGCCCTAAATAATGTTTAAATTCAAGAGACCCCACAGAAAGACTTGGTCCATGTACCACTGACTACCCCTCGGCATAATGGATGAAAGCAAGGCAGACTGGGTGCAGGCCTATGGCGCAAAGCACACTGCCTGGCTTAAAAATGGCCCCTAGACCCCAACCTACATGGCCGGGACCTGGACCAGGCCTCAAAATGGTCCCAAACCGCATGGCCAGGCCCTGGACCAGGCCCCAACAACACCGAAAAATATCGAAATACACACAAAAATCACCTCAATCCAATGCCATCCATGCCCTAAATGATGTTTAAATTAAAGAGACCTCACAGAAAGTCTAGGTCCATGCACCACTGACTACCCCTCGGCATAATGGATGAAAGCAAGGCAGACTGGTTGCAGGCCTATGGCACAAAGCACACTGCCTGGCTTCAAAATGGCACCTAGGCCCCCACCCACGTGGCCAGGCCCTTGACCAGGCCTCAAAATGGCCCCCACCCACATGGCCAGGCCCTGGAACACCCAAAAAATCCAAATACACACAAACATCACCTCAATCCAATGCCATCCATTCCCTAAATGATGTTTAAATTCAAGAGACCCCACAGAAAGACTTGGTCCATGCACCACTGACTACCCCTGGGCCTACTGCATAGTGTGGCTTTACACGCACCCCAAAATTAAAAACAAATTCCACATATAACAGTGAGCTATTCAATTCCATGACATAAATGATATTTAAGTTCAACAAAACTCACAGAAACAGTTGTATCATGCACCCATGACTAACCCTGGGCCTACAGGATACTGTGGCTACCCACAATATATATTTTTTTAAAGTTGTGATAAAGTTTAAAATCACTTGCCTGCACTACATGATACTGGATGTCATCTCACCATACCACTGCTGCTGTCTCTGCATCCTCTGAATTCTACAATGGCACATACTGTGGAGAGGGCCCCAGACTTCACTGAAGATGAAAACAAGGCCCTGCTGTACAGCCTCCTTCCACAGTGCAGCAAGCTGTATGGAAAACCAGAGGAGCAGGTGATTGTTGAATACACTGCAATTTTGATAGGAGAGGCAAAAAAAATAAACAGTACTAGCATTGTGATCCCAAGGGCAAGCATGTAAACATAGGAAATGTAAGTCTTAAGCTGTGTAGATTTGTGTACTGGACAGCTTAAGTGATGTAGGAGTGTGTATAGTGGCTTAGACCTTTCTGAAATGTTCTCATGTTTCTGAGGGAGTTGTTCACACAGGACAACTGGCCATAATGATACTTGACTACCCTTTAGACATCATATGCCAGTATGACTTTGACTCATATGGCTGTGTGTGAAGGATAAACATGTAACATATGGAGTAATGGTGTGTCACCATGTCATCCTTACAGGTCGACGCCCATTAGAAGCATGAAATTTGGATGACCATCTTCCGGGCCGTACGATCTGTGGGGGAATACAGACATCGTGTCATGCAGCACTCATGCAATCACCCATGCACCACTCATGCACTCATTCAATACTCCTTGCAGGTGGTAGAGCATTGTACAATTTTAGCCAGAGTTTGGATTCTCCAGAAGGAATCATGAAGAACTCCCAAGCAATTCTACCTTTTTTCTGTGGAGGCCCCTCATCTGCAGAGTACTCAGAATATACTTCTTGCACTTGAAGATATCTCACACTGAAGTACTTTAAGAAAGTTAACAAGAAAGGTGTATGGGTGTGCTCTTCCCAATCTTATAGTTGAAAAGTGAATCATCCAATCATATTCCTTTCTTTCCAGTCACATGTAACTCACACCCCCACAATGCACTGGTTTTGACCTCACATATTAAATCACTTATGACATGGTCGTGAGTGATGATTAAATGCTAACTGGAGTGGGCATAGTAAATTAATTATGTTAGTGACCAGCACATAGCCTCATGTAAAAGTAACTGTAGTAGGAATAGTAAATACATTTCGAGTCCAGCACATCCCTTCATGTAAAAGTAACTGTAGTAGGAATAGTAAATAAATTAAGGTTAGTTTCCAGCACCTACCTTGATTAAGTGCTAACTGGAGAGGGAATAGTAAAATAATTAAGTTTAGTGTCCAGCACATCCCCTCATTTAATAGTAACTGGAGTGGGAATAGTACATGAATTAATTTTAGTGTCCAGCACCTACTCTGAATTAATGCTAACTGGAGTGGAAATATTAAAATAATTAAGTTTAGTGACCAGCACTTACCCTGATTAAATGCTAACTTGAGTGGGAATAGTAAATTAATTAAGTTTAGTGTCTAGCACATCCCCTCATTTAATAGTAACTGGAGTGGGAAAAGTAAATAATTTAAGTTTAGTGTCCAGCTGATAACTGGAGTCGGAATAGTAATTTAATTAATTGTAGTGTCCAGCACCTACCCTGAATTAATGCAAACTGTAGTGGGAATAGTAAATTGATTACATTTAGTTTCCAGCACCTACTCTAATTTAATGCTAACTGGAGTGGGAATAGTAAAATCATTAAGTTTAGTGTCCAATACCTACCCTGATTAAATGCTAACTGGAGTGGGAATAGTACATTAATTAAATTTAGTGTCCAGCACATCCCCTCATTTAGAAGTAACTGGAATTGGAATAGTAAATAAATTATGTTTAGTGTCCAGCACCTACCCTGAATTAATATTAACTGGAGTGGGAATAGGAAATTATTTAAGTTTAGTGTCTAGCACCTACCCTGAATTAATATTAACTGTAGTGGGAATAGTAATTTAGATATGTATGCATTAATTTGTAACCTTAAACAATTAATATAGTACTAATGTATTTTAATTATGACATAGTTAGAAATGAAAGAAAATAACGTTATATACATATAGTTAATTACAAATAATATTTAATACAGTATATGTTATTAAAACATTATTTTTAACATTAAATACAATATTAATAAAATGTTATACAAAAAATAGACATTTAATTTTTTTATTGATGTTTATTTATTGTAAATGATTTTGTAAACAACTAAAACTTTCCTTTTATTAAGTTCATATAATATAAATCAAGACATATAGATAAAAGATCATATTTATTTTACAGACACAAAATATTTTGTACATATGTATAGTTTTACATTTCATAATTTTGTACACACATTTTTAACATTGGTGCATTTTTTAATACAGTTATGTAAACTTTGTAATATCAAATAATGTAGTTTTACATTTGTGCAGAAGCATTTGAGAAAATATAATTAATAATAACAGTTGTTAATTTCAATATTATATTCTGAACATTTGTTATCTAGTTACATATAGGGGTCGATTCGGTAAACGAATCCATACGCGGATTCGTATTCGTAGTCGTTTCTGTACGAATCGTACGAATCCGTCCGAATCGCGTAGTACGATCCATTCCGAGAAAATACGTCCGAATCATTGCGAACCATAAAAAAACTGAAGGGTAAATCCGAACAACATCGACCTGCACAGTGTACCGTACGTTCGTAAAAATGCTGTATGACCCGCCAAGTACGATCCGGACCGGGGAATGAGAACGCGATTTGTACGGTAAACGTTGCGTATGAGCAATTCGTATGGAGAGCAACACTATCACATACGCACCGTACCCCTAAAATCAAGGGGTGTACGCACGGGGTGTACGCACCGTACACCTACGACACTGGGGTATACAAACCGTACCCCTACGGTCCGTACACCTACGATCATGGGGTGTACGCACGGGGACATACGTACCGTACCCCAGAAATCCAGGGGTGTACGCACCGTACCCCGATGCACCGTACCCCTGCAACCATGGGGTGTACGCACCGTACCCGGGGGGTCCGTTTCGTATGCATTTCGAGGCAAAATCTGCTTTTACGGATGTTTTAAGCTCCCGTAGAAAAAGAGTCATACGGAGTGTTGTCGATACGATTCATACTTGCTGGGTCGGAAAATGCAGCTTCGATCCGTATGAACATCGCGTACTGCGAGTTCCGAATGCAATTCGTATGGACTGGTAAGTTGAACAGTCTTCGGTACGATTCGTATGGAGAACTGCTTTGGGTACACATCGTACTACATCGTACGTACAGGTATGGTTCTGTATATGATTCGTATGGGAAAAACGCTCCATACGGCTATTCGGAGGGCATTTTAGCGAATCGGAATCGGCCCCATACTGGTAACCTTTTAATAATATAACAGTTTTCACATATTTTGTATACATTTTTAATTTTATACTTTGTAAAACTTTTTAAACAAATTGTAATACATTTTAATTAATATTATTAATAGATAAGATATTACTATTATTAAGTATGACATGATTTGATTTTTTTACTTTTTTTATAAGGTTGACAGTTTTTAAACCTTAAATAAAAATATGACATGTTTTTAGTCAACGTTGTATATATCTTGTAGATATATGGAATTATAACAATAAATATTATATGTTTAATAATATTTTTATTCTAATTTTACAATGCTGTAAAAATGTTAAATACATTTAAACATATTAGTTATACATTGTAGTATTTTAATTACATATTTTAGTAATTGATATATAAAGTAGTATTTTTTTTAAACAAAACACATTTATTAGCTAAGATTACGCTTCTTTATTTTAACTATGTTTTTTTATTAAATTTGAAGGTAGTTATGTTGTAGTTATTGTGTGTTGTGTTAGGTTTTTGGAGTTGTGGTGTTTTTGTGTGTACGTTCGGTTTTAGCGATTTATGTATCGTGATTTTTTTAGGCCTAGTTTAGAAAACGTAAAATATGTTAAAATATGTTTGAATAAAGTGTGTATAATGTTTGTAATAGTGTTATATTGTGTATTATGTGTTCATTTGTGTGGGTGGGAATGTTAATGTTTGATTGATAGAATTAGCGGATACAAGAGGATTGCACTTTTTATATTAAGGAAGTGTATATTAGTTTAAGTAACTAATAATTGTTCTGCACTTCCTTAATTTTTGGGGTAGTCATGGAGTGTTTCTTTTTTTAAAACACTTTTTTGGTATTGTTATGGTTTTTGTTGGTGGATTTACGAACGGAGGATTACTTTTGGAACAGTTGCATTTTAAAAAAAATGTGGGTACTTTTTCATCCTATTTGAGATACCTGTTTTTTTTACAATATTTGGGATTTTCTGTCTATAGCTACGGAAATGGTAAGTTAATTTGATGATTTATTGTGGGACCGAAATGCTAAGAGAGTCAGTGTTATTGTTGTTTATATTTTCATATGTTCAATTAATATGCCTATACATATTTATCTATTCATTTAATAAAAATCTATTAGACACATTAATTAATTTTGTGAAAATATAAAAATTATTTGTATGCATTTTATTTATTTTAATAGAAAAGTATTATATATTTTAAACTGGATTGATAATTTAGAGTAGGCTTTTGGCAATTATTTCTAGGTATTCTAGGCCTCTTGTTGTTGGGTATAGTCTGACTTGATGTTGTAGGTATTCAAACATTTGTTTAGTTTGTTTGAATAGTTTAGGCCTGATTTGTGTTACAGCTTGCTCGATTCTTAGCTGTTGGTAGCTCTGACCTTTTTCGAGGGAGAGTAGGAGTTTATGTAGTGTAGGTGGATCTCGTCCTGTTGTTGCTTGGAAGGCATTATGCCAACCTTAATCAGCATTGTTTGTTTTTGCCTCTTGGTTTATTGTGCTAAGGTATACATTCCACCATGGAATTTGGTATTTTGGTTGTCTCCTATGTCCTGATCTATGGAGTCTTCCCACCCAGGTATCTTCTAATTAGTCTAGGAGGGGACTTAATTTTTGTTCGTGTTGCTGGTAGTAAGGACTTTCTATTAATAGGTTGTAATACTCAGCCAGGTCAGTTACTGGGACGTAGACCAATGCAACATGTTTTTTTACTCGGTATGCGAATTAACTGTTTGTTGCATATACCATATTTAGGGCACGATTCCGAACTCACTCGGAAATCGGGCTGACCGTCACGGATCCAGACCGACTTCCGACTGACTCGTACACGCGCTGGCCCAATGGCCTAGTACAATGCAGTGTGTGTCAAATACAAAGACACTCACGGAGTGCAATACGGATGACTGACTCGTTTGGAAAACAATCCGTCTGTGCAAAACGTCCGGAAAAGAGCCCAACGTGACTGACTCGTATGTGAACTATGCTACATAGCCTAGCATCAGCCCAATGTAACAGACTCGTATGTGAACAATGCTGCATAGCCTAGCATCAGCGCAATGCGACAGACTCGTACGTGAACAATCCTACGTAGCCTAGCATGAATGGAACAGACTCAGACAACCCCAATAATACATGAACAAGCATCCATTTTGGTCAACACAACGTTCATCAAATCTTCAAAGATAATACAAAATAAACAGACAAAAAAGTGCAAACAAACACTGGCATATCTAAATGGAAAAATGATCTTGTTCATGTTATGTTAAGACACACCCACAACTCCACCTATATAAAGGGACAAAAGATTTACAATGATCCTTTGCAAATTCAACATAAAAGCCAGCAGACCACAACACCAGACAGCACTGATACATGCACACGCAACTCATCCACCACACAACCTCTACACAACTAGTACCTGTTAAATAATACATTCACCAAAAATACAACTTTACTCACACTCACTCACCATGACATTCACTCACACATACATCTTCACCACCACCCATCACCATGCCTCCAAAGAAGAATCCAAAGTCCACAGACAGTCAGTTGGAAGTAATGATAGATGAAATTCTCAGAGTTGAGCCAGAGTTATTTGATAACTCAGTCCAACAGATTTCCCAGTCCCAGAAAACCAAGATGTGGGAGAGGATTGTCAACAAAGTGAATGCTCAAGCACCTTGTCTGCACACAATGGAGGATATCAGGAACAGGTATTATGATGTATGCATGAGGGTCAAGAAGCTCATTGGAAAATAGCATGTACTGAGCCAGGGTACTGGTGGTGGCACTCCTATCAAACCTGTGCATTTCACTTCCTGGAAGGAGAAGGTGGGGACCATCCTATCACCGGAGGGCATACATGGAATATCAGGAGTACCAGAGCCTGGTGAGTCCATACTCAAATAGCCTATATTATCCAGCAAATACACAGCCACAGACATCACTGTCAAGGACATAGTCATATAATTCACTGTTAGCAAATATAGAACTACATGAACCAAATGAGCATGTGAGGTATATGCCTCTTAGTCAAACAAATTAACATGCAATCTCACAGTAATCTTTAACTATTTCATTACCTGTATCAACTTTACAACAAACACAGAAATGCTTTTTGCTCAATACAGCATCCACCACTGTCAGCCATCTTGTCAGCATGGCTAGATTCACTAACAGGGAAGATGAGTCACAGGAAGGAAGTGTGGGATGGCTAGGAAGATGGGTGCATGATAGGAGTTCATACACATTGAACACGGAGTGGAAAACTACTGGAAAGATGGCTGACACAGTGCCCTGGTATGGGGAGCAGAATACCCTGTTTTGAGTTGTACTCAAACTAACTCCAGGCATCACTGTCCAACATCTTGAATGTAACTTTTTACTCAATGTCATGTAACCATGCCTTACATTGGCATAAATGTTCATGGTGGGAGGAGGAGTGATAGCTTTGACTACAGCTTCCAGCAGGCCCTTGTCACACACACCCCCTCTCACAAACATCACACTGGTGAAAATGCTGTCCCTGAGAGGGAATGAATACGTACTGTCAATATGGGCTCTGGTGTGGGGTGGACATGTTCATGATTGGATTCCACTTTTGAAATAGAGATTTTCTACTAACAACATACCTGCAATGTACGTTTCAATATCCACATGTTGAAAGTTTGCCAACATTTGCACTTGCTCTAAGCAAAGACATGTGATCTAAACACCAGTCTCCTTCATCAGACTTTTTCTTTGTACACATTCACTTACTGCAAAGCTGACTCACAGGAAGGCAGTGTGGGATGGCTGGGAAGGTGGGTGTTGCTAAAAGCATGATGGGAGTTGTAGTCACAGCTAACACTTCTCCACCGACATGGACCAGCAAGCCCAATTCAGCCATACACATTGCACAGGGAGTAGAAAACTACTGGCAACATGGCTGACATAGTGCCCTTGTGTGGGGAGCACAGGGTCCTGTTGGGAGTTGTGCTCACACAAACAACAAGCACCACTGTCAGACATCTCAGCAAGTACCTTTCAATTCACTGTATAGAACACAGAGTACCAGGTGGACTAGTTGTGCTATGTGTGACGATGAATATTATCAGTGAATGCTACTGCCATCATGCCCTGCTCTACACACACCTTCTCAGGCATAACAAATAGCACTCTTGTGACTAGGTAGTTACTGAGTGTGAAAGGAAATGTACTGGTAAGATGGCTACACAAGGGCTTATTGTAGAAATTTGAAAAAAGTCACATACACTCCTTGGGTTTCTCATACAACTTCACACTCTCATCCCCTTTCACAGTACATTTCCACTCACTGTCATTGAAAGCATAGGCCCAGGTATGCTCATTGTGCTTGCTGTGAAGGTGTGTGGAGGACAGGACATCATGTAAGTTGCAGTCATAGAACATTTCTATACAAACACACACTGAAAATGGTCATCAGTGACAATGGCTACATGACAGTGAATGAATGGTCCACAGCAAGATGGATGACACTGTTGTATGGTATCATGTGCCCAAGGGCTTGTCGTGATTAGCACTCAATTCCAACATCATGCCGCGATGTTAGCATCCTTGCCACTACACTCCCCTCACAGTCATTTTCCTTTGTCTACGAGGAGTAAGCTGGTCTGGTTGGGAAGAGGGGTAAAAGTCCTAGCTGCATAACTCAAGCCCAAGACCCACTGTAACTCACTGCTCCAACCATGAAAACGTCAAATCATAATGCGGTTGTTGTACCAACTGCGTTGCAATTGCATGAGTTGTAACGCATGTGATGTTATTGCTGCTACCGAATAACACATTCATCTAAGTACAATATAGTAAAAGCTGACATAGATTCAGGATTGTGAGTGTGTAGGGTGCCACAGCAATATGACTGCTTCAAAGATGCGCAAACATGCATAAAAATCCTAATAGGAAGAGAAGTATGTCATTGTTAAAGCACATATGTGGGAAATATCAATACACCTGTGTAATGCACAGGGTGTCACATGACAGTCAATGCCTATGTACAGTCAAGGAAACATGACATGCAAATTAATGCACCAAGCTAAACATGTGCAGAAAAGCACACTGTACAAATTAATATGTTCTCACGACGAATAGGCCTGTTTCTGTGATGACTGATGAATATATATTGTTCAAGAATCTATATAACGTGCAAATTTTTTTCTTATGTGTATGATACATTAACCTGTGCACATACACAACAAAAATTGTTCCTCACTTCTACCCACATGGTCTGATGATGACACTGCAAGAACAGACCAAGAATTTCAGGCCCAGACTCCAGTTGAACCTGAGCTCTCCAGTGTGGATGTCTCTCAGGCTTCCTCAGATGAAGACGACCTACCTGGCCCCTCCAGGGTGGGTCAGCATGCAGCACCCTCAGCAGTAATATCAGAACCCCCAGTGACCACTCCTGCAACATCTGTGACCACCCAGATGACCAGTACCCACACGGACACACCCATCCACACAAACCCTGGGAGCACAGCAACACAGGGCCCCCCGGAGTCGGCAGATAACATCCCCACTGTCAAAAATAAAGGAGGCCCGTCCTGTCTGTGCATTATACAACAGGACCTGCTCATGTGGGTTGGCGTGGTGGGAGTGGGCATGGTGTGAGGTCACGTCATGCAGCTGGTGCTGAGGATCAAGCAGACCCACAGATGTGCCGCATTCGTGATGCTTATCAAGAATGCACCAGCGACTTTGGCCAGGTAGTTGCCCATTTCGTCCGCCCATTTTGATCAAATGGATAGACATATGGACTGTAAGGAAGCAAACTGGTCAAAAATCATTAAGAAAGCCTTGGACCATTTGTCCCAACAGGCTGAAACATGTCGACCAACTTTACAAACAGCTAATATTGAAACTGCTTTGTTTGCACTGTTTTTAAGCGAGGTCTACAAGAGATACCCCAATAAAGTTTTTTTTCTCTTGTATATCCTTTTTTAAGTTTCTCTTCCATATTTGCACTGCTACTTATCACTCTCACCTTAATCTTATATGGTGACTTTCTGGTGGATTCCAGTGTGACCTTTCACTCTTTCTATATGACCCTATTTAAGGATACTATCCACCTTATTTCCCTCTATGATCAAGAGGGTTAGTGGAAGGTAGGATGGATACCCAAATAATGAGAATGATCACAGTGGTGAGTGATGGGAGTCCAACCGGTCTCAAGGGTCTTCTTACTCTTTAGCTCTATATACTCTTTTGTGGTGACTCATGATAACATTGGTGTCCAGTGATCTTCCTCCTTTATAGGCTTCTGGTAGATCAGACCCCGGACTATTTCATTGTTTTTAGATGATCATGTCAGTCAGACATACCACCATGGTATTTATGGGGTGGTAATGTTTGCGTATGTCTGTTCATTGGCTTGGGGTGGGATCAAAGCCACATGTGTACCATCATTGGAGCCAATGACATTTGGCATGTGTCCTAAAGAATAACACTTAGTCTTGATAGCACAAAACTGTTGTAATGTTGGGAACCTGATGTAGAGGTTCAGATATTTCAACATTGCCTCGCACACATCACGTAGCACATAACTGAACATTGTCTGTGACATCCCACCAGCAGTGGCCACAGTATACTGGAAGCTACCTGTGGCAAAGAAATGTAGTGCCGCCATCACCTTCAATTTGGGAGTCAGCGCAAAGGGATATGTGTGTCCAGGTTGCAAATGGGGGGCCAACTGGACTGCCAACTTCGCAATGAGTGCGCTGGTAAAGCGGTATCGTCTGATGCTGTCACGTTCTACCATGGTCTCTAGGTCGGGGAAGGGTCTGTGCACAGCTGGCCTCCTGCAGTACAACATTTTTAAATTATTAACATATACAATACACTTTCCAATCTCACAAGGAACATTGTTAAACACAACAACCACATTAAAGCAAGATACTAAAAAGTCAGATGTGTGAAATCAAGCAAATACACAAAGGACAGCAATGTCAGCCTGAACATATATTCAATTCTGTCAACAAATACAGTGCTGTACTTTAAATAATTAATGGTGTCTGTCACTGTCCATGTGATCAACATCACATACTCAACACACACCTATCAAATATAGATGTTTAAAACAACTAACACATGTTTGAAAGGTACAATGACATGTTTCATGTAATTCAACCTAGCTGGTAAGCTAGATACAGACAGATTGTCACCATGTACACAACTGTCATAGTGTGCACTTTGTCTTGTTGTAATGTCTGTCAAAAATTGTACTACACATAGACAAAACATCCATGATGTGTGGCACATCTGTATTTGACATGCATACATGTAATTTTTGACACAAACACTCAACAGCAACTCACATGACAAATACAAGATGATGGCTATGATTAAAACAATATTTACTTCAACAATACATTGTCTGCTTTGTACACGATTCACATACTGTGGACACACATTAACTGACTTCACACTATGTCCTTTTCGACACAAAGTCAGGAAAAGCACTGATTATGCGTTTATGTAACCTGGGTTAACACAATGATCCCCTGGGACTGTGTCCAAGCTTAGGAGATTGATCGGTAAAATGGTAACTCGCAGTTGTGATGTTCCTCTGAAACAATATATTTGGTACACATGAAGCTTGGTTCATCATAGAAGTCTTATTTGTAATGTTACATGTACATTATAACATGTGCCTCACTCCATCCACACATGAGATGCAGCATTACATGAAAATGTGTTTTACTGTCTGGCATGCTGATGTATTATTGTTGTACACTTGAGCCCTATCAGAAACGTGTTGTTAGCATGCTTTGCCTGTTCACTACAATGAGGAACGAGGTGGGTAAGTATTGTATGGATGCGTGAGCCACATCCTGACCGAGCCTGAGGCACAGATTGCCTGTTTACTACAATGAGGAACGAGGCAGGTAAGTATTATAAGGATGCGTGAGCCGCATCCTGCCCGAGCCTAATGCACAGATTGCCTGTTTACTACAAACAAAAAACCGTATTCACTATAGTGAGATCTTTTACACATCCAAAAGTGCTTCAAACAGAAATTCCCCCCTCTCAGGTTCTCTGCGACCAGATCGCGGATTACTTTGAGGAGAAAATTAGTCTCATCCAGAAGGACTTTCCTCAAATAACCTTGTCTAATTTAAAGGATATTAAAGATAAACCGACCATGACATATGAACCCCATGAGGATGTTTAGGCCTGTCACTCTTGCCCTCACAAGGGATGCCATCATATCCTGTAAATCGGGATCACCTTCAGACGCCTGTCCTCCGTTTATTCTCTATCAAATTGTGGACATAGTAAATCTTTACTTCAACAGATTAGTTAACGCTTCATTGAGTTCAGGTACTGTACCCAGAGATTGGAAAAAAGCTACAGTTAAACCTTTAATGAAAAAATCAAATATAAATCCGACGGAACTCTCCAATTTACGTCCCATTTCCCTCCTTCCAAAACTTGGTAAGATAACTGAAGCCATGGTGCAGCAAGAACTTTCAAATTTCGTGGAAACTCATAACATCCTTCATTATCAACAATCTGGTCTCGGCCTAAGCATTCCACGGAAACTGCTCTCATGGAATTAACCGATTCCATAAAATTCATTCAAGATGAGAGAAAGAAAGCCGTCTTGATACTGCTTGACTTATCGGCGGCGTTTGATACCATCTCCCACGACATACTTATTGACAGATTGAGAGTAAATGGTATAACTGACAAAGCTCTTGATTGGATCGGCTCTTTCCTCTCGGAGAGAACCCAAATCATATCTTTAGGATCTTTTTCCTCAAAGGTGAAAGAAATTACTGCAGGTGTCCCTCAGGGCTCTATTTTGAGTCCCCTACTTTTTAATATATATATGTCGCCTCTCATTACCCTCATTGAATCACATGGTATAGGTGTCACGTCATATGCAGATGACACGCAAGTGATTGTTTCCCTTGAAAAAAATTCAACCAGAGCCAAACAAAATTTCCAAATTTGCTTGACGGAGATTTTCCAGTGGATGGAAAATAACCATCTAAAATGTAATTCAAGCAAAACAGAAATCCTGCCTATTGGAAAAACCATTGAGTTCTGCCCCAGCAAATGGTGGCCTGATGGCACCACTCCGCCTCCTGTCGCGGTGGAGTCGGCACGGAATCTGGGTATCTTCTATGATTCCTCACTTTCTTTTGACCTCCATGTAAGAAATATGGCAGGCTGCTACTAAAATCCTTGAAGAAATGTTTTGATTTTCTCCCTATCGAAGCTAGAAAGTCTGTCGCAGTCTCTCATATACTCTCTTGCCTCGATTATTGTAACGGGCTGATGGCAGGGGTAAAGAAACAAACACTAAAGAAGTTACAGAGCGTCCAGCATGCAGCAGCGCAGCTGGTCCTCAAACTTCCTAGGAAATCTTCAGCGCCTGCAGCTCTCAGAACTCTGCATTGGCTGCCGATCCACAAAAGAATTCTTTTTAAGATTCTACTGACCATTTTTAGATCTCTAAATGATGTCGGACCAAGGTATCTAATAAATAGGTTTACCCGTTATAATCCCACCAGAGCTTTGAGGTCAGCAGGGCATAATCTTGCTAACATCCCGAAATTTCTTCGCAAAACACTAGGGGCCAGATGTAGGTAAAAAATATTTACCGATCCTTAATTACCGAATTTTACCGATTCGGTAAATAAGAATCGGTAAATAAGAAGGGGGGGGTATGTAGGAACATCCAGATGTTCCAATTACCGATTCGGTAAGAATCGGTAAATAAGAATCGGTAAATTTTGAATCGGTAATTACCGATCGGTATTTACCGATCGGTATGGCCAATGCATTCCTATGGGGCAAAAGTCCCATAGGAAAGCATTGGAAATACCGATCGGTAAATACCGATCGGTAAATACCGATCGGTATTTACCGATCGGTAAATACCGATCAGTATTTCCCGCGTCGGCCAGCAACCAAAAGTGAAACTCAACACAACAGCCAATCAGCTGCAACCACCCTCCCCCTTCCTGGCAGGAAGTGTGCACACAGGCAGCTGCAACTAATTAGAAGGTTCTGGAAAGGCAGTTGGAGCAGAGAGACTGGGAGCAGCAGCAGCAGCAGGCAGAGCTTGTGAACTGAGAACACTTCAAAATGGAAAGCAGCAGGGAAAGTGAGCAGGCAGAAAGGAAAAGGAAACTTAAGTTCAGTAGTACTGAATTACAGGTGCTTGTTGAGGAGGTGGTCAAGGTACACCACAGACTTTTTGGAAAACTGTCCCTCACTGTGGCAGAATCCACAAAAAGGAAAATATGGCTGGACATCCTAGATAAAGTGAATGCTGTGGGAGTGACCACCAGAGTGACAGAAGACTTAAAGAAGAGGTTCTATGACCTAAGGAGCCTCACAAAGAAAAAATTGGCTGATCGCCACAAACAGTCACAGAAAACAGGTGGAGGAAAGAACACAGCACCCCCACTCACCGAGCTTGAGGAGCTGGTAGCCACAACCCTGGAGTCTGAAAGTGTCCATGGACTGGGAGAAGTGGACAGCTCGGCTAAATCTGCAAAAACAAAAGGTAAGATGCATGCACAGCAATCCCCCTCCCACCCCCATCCATCCCTCACCCCTTGCAGCTCAGTTACCCCAGTCCCATGGTGTGTGTGCAAAACTGTAGCAATGCATCATGGTACATGTAGTCAGTCTTTGACAGAACATGTGACATAGCACTGTAACCAACAAGTAATTTAAATGTTTGCAGACAAAATGAAGGGCAAGCAGCATGTTCAAAGTGCAAATTGATATGTTTAATTGTAGTGGCTGTGACACATTAGCACCTAGCTGATATGTGCCCATATGTCCACAGGTCACACATCCAGAAGGCAGTCCGAGGAGGCAGAAGGCACGGCACCCCAGAGGGATGACAGTCAGGATCCAGGGCCCAGTGCATCCCAGGACACAGGGGTTCCGAGTGGGCAGCCACCCTCCCAAGCAACAGACATCAGTGAGGAAATGCATGGATCCCCAATTCCCTCACAGTCACCACTATTGGTGTCATCACCAGAAATGCCTGCATCCCTTGAATTGGTAACACCTGTTGCACACCCTAGCAGGAGGCATGTTGTTTCCCCACTGCTGCAAATGGAGATAGGTGCTGAGGAAATGGTGGGTGTAGAGTCACATGACTTGTCTGGTCTGAGGCTGACATCACTGCCACACTGCAGCCCGGCACAGAGCCTGTACCACCTACCACTAGAAGGCGCACAGTCCAAGTAAGGGGTGCAGGTGCACGTGGGGAGGGGTCCAGTGTCTTCCAAGGCCTGGAGGGATCGATGGTCAGGATACAGAGGATGCAGGGCAAGGGCATCATGGCCTGTCAGAGACAAATGAGAAACATGAACATTAACATTCAGGACATTGGCAAGGGCATACAAGAGCTTGTGGAGGTGAACAAGTGCATGGCAACAGGCATACAGCAACTGTGCACTAAACTTGACTCTGAAATTGCTGCAAGGCGCAGGGACAAGCAGCGAGCACAGAGAGCAGAGAAATCCTTACACCGCCTGGCAACAGCCACATCCCTGCTATGCAGGCGTAGCATCAATAGCCAGGAAGTCCTGACTAATAATACCAACCAGTTAACAAGGGGCATAGCTGGAATGACTGGTGCGCTGGAGGCCCTACTCAATGCACAAAGTGCACGAAGTTCTGCTCTTGACGTGCCGGACAGTGAACCTAGCACCAGTAGGAGCAGCACAGCTAGCCCACATGGTGTTGAGCCAAGGAGGAGCAGCAGGCGACAGGGTGAGGCTACAGGCCAAACGCCCAGTGTACAGGCTGAGCCACAAACACCTGGCAGTGCAAAGCGTGGCCGAAAATGAATTTTTTTTACTATGGCCTACTGCCTGTGGACATTTGTTTATTTAGTTGTTAAAGTTACATTTGCACATTTGTGCCATTTAAACAAGCCTAGTGACAATATGCAACTATGGTGGGTGGGTTCAAGACCTGTCTGAGTGTGTTTGCTCACTGTGAGCATTGATGTCAAATGCTTACTGTTGCTCTTTTTTTCTTTACCATCTGTTTATGAAACCTAAATAAACAGAAGCTTGTGCTTTGACTATAGCTCAGTGTCTTCACTTACTGAGAAATAGTTGCGTGTAATCTCCTCACGTCTGTATCTGCCATCACTTGGTGTTGACACTCCTGCAGGATGTCTTTCAGGCACAGCATTGTCGTCGTCGTGATCCTCATAGTCACTTAACTCCACCTCAGTCCCCTTCTTAACAGCCAGATTGTGCAACATGGCACAGGCAGCAATGATCTTACAGCATGTGATGGGGGTATACTGCCTTGCACCTCCACTCTTGTGCAGGCATCTAAACCTGCTCTTCCAAATTCCAAATGTTCTCTCAACAACATTGCGTGTGCGCTTGTGTGCCCGGTTGTACCTCCTTTGGCTGGGTGTTGAGGGGTTGAGGTAGGGGGTTAGTATGAATGAGCGAAGGGCATATGCACTGTCTCCTGGAAAGAAAAGGGAATAACTTACTCACATGCATACATGTACTGCTAATTGCAATAGGTCTAATATGTGTTGCACACTGTGTCTTACCTAGGAGGTAGCCTTCACCAAATTCCCCTGCAGTCAGCCGTTCATAGATGCCACTGTTCTGAAATATATATGAATCATGGGTACTTCCCGGGAATTTTGCTACAAGGTCTGTGATGTAGTGCTTAGCATTGCAAATCACCTGCACGTTGATGGTGTGGGTTGATTTCCTATTGCGGTAAATGTATTCTGTGGCAGCAGGGGGACAAATGGGGATGTGTGTGCCATCAATGCATCCGATGATATGGGGAAATCCTGCCATCTGGTAGAAGTCCGATTTGGTTTGAACCAGTTCAGCATGGGTGGATGGAAAAGAAATGTAATGGTCCATCCTGTGCAACATGGCGTCTAGGAATCTGTGAAAAAACCTTGAGAGGCTGCTCTGGGTCACCCCTCCCACCACAGCAACCACGCTCTGGTAGCTCCCTGACGCCAGCAGGTGGATGCTGCACGGCACCTGTACATGTGCTGGTATTGCATGTGCCCTTGGGGTGGGGTGCTCCAACAGAGGTTTGAGGTCCCTGATGAGCTCCATGATGGTGTCTGGAGCCAACCTGTACCTTTGCACAATCTCTTCCTCTGTGAGCATGAACAGGGTCACCCTCTGCCTGTAGACCTGCTCCTGTCTCAGCCATTCCCTCTCTCCTTCCTCCTGTAGCCGTAGCCGTCTTGCAATTACATAGAATGCCGCCATTTTGCAAACAGAATTGCATTTTGGGTCCTTTTTTATAGGCTGTACCTGGTTAACACCTGATTTGAATCCATGGTAAATACCGACTCTTAAATACCGATTTGGGCCCATAATCGGTATTTCAGAGCCTCCCTACATCTCAAACTTCAATTTTACCTATTCTTAATTACCGAATCGGTATTTTACCGATCGGTAAAGTTACCGATCGGTAACTTTGCCGATCGGTAACTTTACCGATCGGTAACTTTACCGATCGGTAACTTTACCGATCGGTAACTTTACCGATCGGTAACTTTACCGAATCGGGAAATTTACCGATTCGGCCTATTTTCTGTCACCTACATGCCGATCTCCAAATACCGGTCGGTAACGGCCGAATTTGGCCGTTTCCGACCGGGTATTTGGCTACCTACATCTGGCCCTAGGTGTTTTGGCCTCCAAGGCCTGGAATTTGATGTCAAATGATCTTAGAATGCAACCTACGGAGGACGTTTTCAGGAAAAGGCTTAAAACTTGGATATACAATCTGACAGACACCTATGTACTGACCATCATCTAGTGCCTCCTCGCAGTTCTTCTCTACCTCTCCATAGCACCAGAATGCTCCTTTCGGTTTTGCTCTTTATAAATACCACATAACATTAACCTTAACATTAACAATGAGGAATGAGGAGGGTAAGTATTGTATGGATGCCTGAGCCACATCCTGACGGAGCCTGATGCACAGATTGCCTGTTTACTACAATTAGGAACGAGGCAGGTAAGTATTGTATGGACGCTTGAGCGGCATCCTGACCGAACCTGATGCACAGATTGCCAGTTTAATACAATGAGGAATGAGGAGGCTGCGTATTCAAAAGACACATGTGCTACATCCTGACAAAGCCAGATTGGCTGTTGGTCGTCATGGTGATTGAGCAATTAAGGTGACTGCCTCTGCAGCACCCATGGCCTTAGGCCTAACTTGGAGTGGTGGCACTGAGACCAATGAAGCTGAGGTGCTGCTCCCAGCTTGGTCTCCGGCGGACACCGCTGCTGCAGGTGTAGTTTTTTTATTTACCCATAAAAGTGTCTGTGGGCACACCAGTCTCCTTGGTAAGTGCCGGCACCACTTGCTTCTTCTGCTCCTTCTTACTGGCAGTGGCACTGGAAACTTAATTTGGTAGAGGAGCTAAGGCCACCTTTCTTTGGGCCCATTTTCTTCAGATGTCAGAACATCCGGCTGCAGTTGCACGAGTTGCAGAGTTGTCTGTGGCCACACGTGATGTGACGTGACGTTGTGCTGCACACACCGCAGCAGGTATTCTTCCTGGCACTTATGATGAACGATGAGGATGATTCGTGGTTCTCTTCACTTAAAAGCAAAGGAAGCCAAAGGAACATTAGTTAAATAAATGTTGCATATGTCGTGCTTCAATTAATATTTGCAACTAGGCATTTATTATTATTACAACACACCCAAAAATGGAAAGACCAAAAATAAAAATTGCAATTATTTCTAAGCAAAAATGGATGATTATATTAATAGAAGAGAGACCTCACAGAAAGACTTGGTCCATGCACCACTGAGTACCCCTGGGCATGATGGATGAAATCAGTGCAGACTGGGTGCAGGCCTATGGCACAAAGCACACTGCCTGGCTTCAAAATGGCCCCTTGACCCCCACCCACATGGCCAGGCCCCAACACCACCCCAAAAATCGATAAACACACACAAATCACCACAATCCAATGCCATCCATGCCCTAAATGATGTTTAAATTCAAGACACCCCACAGAAAGACTTGGTCCATGCACCACTGACTACCCCTGGGCCTACCGGCTAGTGTGGCTTTACACGCACCCCAAAATTAAAAACAAATTCCACATATAACAGTGAGCTATTCAATTCCATGACATAAATGATATTTAAGTTCAACAGAACTCACAGAAACAGTTGTATCATGCACCCATGACTAATCCTGGGCCTACTGGATACTGTGCATACCCACAATATATTTTTTTTAAAGTTGTGATAAAGTTTAAAAATTGTAGTTGCAGCAACTGCAATGCCCCAAACAAACAACACCAACTTACTTGTAAAATCTCAAATCCAAAAGTAATCCAAAAGTGATCCTAACAAAAGTCCTCAAATACAAATATAAAGCAGCAGCCACAAAGAGTAATCCTTCCAGCTCCAGATCCAAATGAAAAGTGACCAGGACATGGACAAAGCACTGGGAGGAGAATGCTGGACAGGAACATGAAGTTGGAGACTCTGGGGCACTTCCTTCTCCCCCCCCAAAAATGGACTACTTGCACAAAAAAGTGCAGCCAAATGTCAATCTGAGGAGTTATTCTGATCCAAATCATCGTTTTCAGAAGGTTGATGCTTTCCTGCGGGAAAGCGAGCTGTTCAAATCTCCCGCCGGAAGTCAGCTGCGCATCGCATCTACGTGTTCGCAATTGTTTACTCCCGCGATGCGTGATCGCGGGCCCTTATGACGTAGTCGGTTTCTCAAACTCTCGCAGTGCAAGATGGCGTGCCGCGATGACATACTCGGGATCGAAAAGTCTCGCGTAATCATGCAGCCAGATCCAAAATGGTGCAGCGCATGCAAACCGGGAGGAAAAACAACTCGGCAAACTCAGAATCACGGTAAGTCAACGCCGCGTGCGCAAGATTGTATTTTTGAAGCGCGACCAAGCAAAAAAGCAGCTTGCGAATTGTGAATTTTTTGACAATTTCGCGCAATTCGCGGACCACAAATTTGTCAAAAATTCGCAAATTCCGCGAGCGAAACGGATTTTCAGCCAACACTTAATGTCAGATGCATGCATTCTTATGGATTGGACTAAATCATATAATGCAAACACAACTCAAACCTATCAATCATAAGCATGGAACAGAGTCTGCCTCTGCTGCACAGATATAAGTTTCTCTGTTCCCAAGGGAAATCACTTGCCTGCACTACATGATACTGGATGTCATCTCACCATACCACTGCTGCTGTCTCTGCATCCTCTGAATTCTACAATGGCACGTACTGTGGAGCGGGCCCCAGACTTCACTGAAGATGAAAACAAGGCCCTGCTGTACAGCCTCCTTCCACAGTGCAGCAAACTGTATGGAAAACCAGAGGAGCAGGTGATTGTTGAATACACTGCAATTTTTAAAGGAGAGGCAAAAAAATAAACAGTACTAGCATTGTGATCCCAAGGACAAGCATGTAAACATAGGAAATGTAAGTCTTAAGCTGTGTAGATTTGTGTACTGGACAGCTTAAGTGATGTAGGAGTGTGAATAGTGGCTTAGACCTTTCTGAAATGTTCTCATGTTTCTGAGGGAGTTGTTCACACAGGACAACTGGCCATAATGATACTTGACTACCCTTTAGACATCATATGCCAGTCTGACTTTGACTCATATGGCTGTGTGTGAATAATAAACATATGGTCAGGATACTGACGGTGGTCTTCCCTTACCTGGATGGGCAGTTAAAGGCCAGACAGCAGCAAGGAAGGGGTAAGTTTCTGCCATGTTGATGAACAATGTATGACATGCTTGTTGCACTCCCTCATCCTGTTTACCCTCTCACAAGTCGTATGTCTGCTAAGACAACACTTCAGCTACAGATTGTGACAATAATCCATTATCATTCGATGTCAAGGTGTGTCCCTTTCCGTCCGAGACATGTGTCACTTAGGTGCTGTGTATTAGTTGTAGTCCAATTACCTGTGATCAGCATCATATACAACTAGTGCATTGATTTGTCCATCAAGAGTGAACTAATTGTCTGACCTGTGTCAGCACATTGATTGACATATGACCTGTAGTCTGTGTGGTGCCCACATTTAGGTTAAATATGTGTATGTAGGTGCACATTTGTTAACAAAAACAATGTTACCCATACGTGCAGCAGGTGAGACCAATGTGGAGACCTCAGACAATTGTGTTTTATATTTGTTCAAAATCTCTAGTTACCTACAGAGGGGCCAATTCCAATCTCGCTCGGAATGGCTCCGAATGCGATCCGGCCGGGAAAAGTACAAGCCGGACATGTGTTTTCCGACCGACTCGTACCACTGTACGAGCGAGCAAGTACGATGTGGGAAACGTGAAATCACCGACCGATACATATCCGGGTCCGGATCACTCCGTGGGTGTCAGCCGTAAGCGAACCGTGCCGTGCAATGGAGGCGAATTCTGACTGAGTCAGTACGATGCAGGCATCGGACAGCCGGATTGAGCCGAAGTTTACGGCTCACAAAAGCTGCCTTTGGGGATCCACGTCAGACCCCCCGTCACCCGCAGCCTTACGACTCGGACACAGGGGGAGACCCAAGGGTCTCCCCAACACAGGCATGCAAGGAGCAGATGCCACTGACGTTTACCCACTGTAGGGGGCACACTTGTGCGAGACTTACCCATTCAGTCAATGGGAGCCCATGTACGTGTCGTACGATCGGCTCGCATTGACTTCAATGGGAGTCCGACCGAGCCGAGTCAGGCAGCATGCAGTCGCATCATATTCGCTCTGTCGGACTGCAGTAGTCTGGCTCAGTCAAAAAATATTCCAGATCCGGCTCGGTCGGTGAGCATTCCGACCCAGATCGGAATCCGGCCCATAGTGCTCTATGTAATCATATGTATCACATGTACCAATGTCATGTATGCCTAGTAAGGCCATGCAAGACACTGGAAAATCAGAAGTTTGTGTGTCAAATACAAAAACAACAGGTGATGGACAGAATGCAGAACAATGTCATACATTCATCCCAGTACAGGGATCTGGGCCTAAATCCATCGTTTTTTTGCTCACCATGCCATTCCAGTTTAGACCCAGCCATATGCAAATCAGTCTTGACCCTGTGCCCCATGGGAACAGTTCAGCTCGAACTGCCAAGCCAGGTCCTCCCTGGACTGGAAACAAGCATCCAAGGCCCGGTTTCGGGCTTTCAGCCCTCATCAGCCTGGATAGCTTGATTCCAGTGGCATGGAGAGCAAGGGACTCACGTCTGAGCATACCCGTCCCACTCGGGGTGACAAATGCAAAAACAACAGGTGATGGACAGAATGCAGAACCATGTCATACATTCACCCCAGTACAGTGATTGGAGCCTAAATCCATCGTTTTTTTGCTCACAATGCCATTCCAATTTAGACCCACCCATATGCAAATCAGTCTTGACCCAGTGCCCCATGGGAACAGTCCAGCCCAAACTGCCAAGCCAGGTCCTCCCCGGACTGGAAACAAGCATCCTAGGACCGGTTTATAGCCATCAGCCATCATCAGCCAGGATAGCTTGACTCCAGTGGTGTGGAGAGCACAGGACTCACGTCTGAGCATACCCGTCTCACCATTTTTATCAAGGAAGCTACCTCTTTCATTAATTAATTTTTTATTATCAATAACCCATTGGACACCTCTGTTTCTAATAATTGGGATGCTTTTAAAGCTGCATTTCGTGCCTTCACTATCTCTTATTTCTCGAAAAAGAAGAAATCCAACAGGAAGAAATACGAGGATCAGCTACATAAACTTAAAGGCTTGGAACATGTGTATTTTAATTCTAAATCACCCTCTACCCTTCATGATTTGATCAAAGCAAAATCTCAGCTTAATAAATTAGCAACATCTGAAGCATGTAATATCTTGCTCAAAATCAAATCTAAATACCATGGAGGCCAGAATAAAGCAGGTATGATGTTAGCTCACTATTTATGAATTAAAACGGAATGTAAAAATATTTGTCCTATCCACAATGAATATACTAACAAATTAGTCTCATCTGATGAGGACATCGCTGATTTATTCCATGAGTATTATAAATCTCTTTACTCTGAGGATACTTTTCCCTCCTCTCCAAATTTAAACAAATTTTTTTTCAGGCCTCCCTTCCCCACCATCTCTTCCTGATTCCTGGGAAGACATGGCTTGGCAGTTCGGGCTGGACTGTTCCCATGAGGCACAGCGTCAAGGCTGATTTGCATATGGCCATGTCTGCACTTGGGTGGTGTGGAGTGCAAAAAAACGATGGATTTAGGCCCAGATCTCTGTACCGGGGTGAATGTATGACATTGTTGTGCATTTTGTCCATCAATTGTTGTTTTTTTGTGTGTGTTTCAGGCAACACTTTCACCATTTTAATTTGATAAATACATGTATCAGACCTCTTGGTAGAAGTACATGTAGAAATGTTTGAAATACACATGTGTCATTTCTAGGAAATATTTACATACATCTAATGTACGGAATGTGTCTCAGATACGCAGGACTAAACCTGTGTGTATCATCTCTTGACTGTGTATATTTGTATCAACATATATGTGTATGCTGTATAACTTCCTTCTTGAGGGCTCAAAAGACTTCTTGAAGACAAATGTTATAACTTGACATACTCCAATGTCTGAGTTGGGAAAACGTAAGCTTGTCAAAGTGTCAGTATTGTGTGTAGCACATACGGGACATGCTTACTTGCCACAACCGATGTTGCTTTGATCTGTCATTACATGTTTTTTACACTCTGATGACAACACTTGAGCTTTACTGGTCCTGTTACAAGAGACAGTACAGACTATTCAGATAGGCAGGCTATTGACATAGTTTTACTAAGCTCATTTTGTGAGGATGCAGTATTTAAACTTGTCTGTTGTTCTGCATGCAGAGTATTAGAGCACTGACGTTCAATACATAGGTGCCCATCTTGATAACTGCAGATGGAAATATGTTCATCATATGAACTCAATTGACTTGTCCATCCCAAATACTGTGTCACTTCAGAGGACAGTAGTTCAGAGTCTGCCACCACCACTACCTCCACCCTCCCAGACACTCCCATTCCAAAGGTCCGTGGAACCTCCCCTGTTAGGGAGCATGTCCCCTTCATGCCAGGCACTGCATCCCCTGAATCTGTCCCCCCTGCTACCCCGAGTGTGGAGGCCGAGGATTTACTGAAACAGTTACATGTGGGGCAACATCCATGCTGAGTGTCCTCCATTCACACACCAGTCCTTCGACACAATTGGTGTCATACATGGAGGGCATCTCATCAAACATGTCTGCCCTACAGTGATCCACAGGTACCCTGCATTCCTCAGCTACCTCTACCTCCAAAACACCTCCCCCTCACTCAAAGATTCATCTGACCAGACTCTTAAGGGGAAGAGAAAATCCTCCAGGACAGAGAGCAGATCCATCCCTTCAGGTACTCCCTCCCCTAAGAGTAGCCACACTGAGCCCCCCCTCCGTACTTGACCCAGGACCGAAAAATCTGCTTCCCCAACATCATTCAAAACTTTCACCACAAAATCAACTTCCTCAAGGTCCAAGCCAACCCCTCCCTAGGTTCAGACAGACACCACTCATATTTCCTATACACACCACTACACCATCCCCAAGATTCTCAGGCCTTCTCCCCTACCACAGCCACTTCCCCATACACAACACCACACGTTCTGTCTGTTCCTGACATTGCAGTGGACCCACCACCCCCTCAGTCCGACCTGTCCACTGTAGCGGAGCCCCCCTCCATCCGATCTGTCCACTGCAGTACACCCACCACCCCCTCCATCTGACCTTTCCACTGCAGTGGATACCGACACTCGAGTAGGCACCATCCCTCCCACAGCCCACATTGGTACACCCCAGTCCTGTCCCTGTGGTACCTGGCAAGGTCATATAGATGCCCCTCCAAGGCGAGATGTCACAGATTTGTTTCAGTGCAGGTATGCGAGGGGTTATTTGCATCCCCTCAAGGGCTCTAAAATATGGGATTGGACATTGGCCTTATTGTTCTATTTAGACATTTCTCCTTATGAAAATACTGAATAAAACAGGTATTTATTTTGAACAATTTATTTGGTTGTGACAAGCTTTGATAATAAGTGAACTATCATTGATGGGCTAGTGATGCAGTGTGTGTACAATGATATGGTGAAGTGATGGGCTGCATGTGCTCCATGGCATATGGTTCCTATCACAGTTTTTATCTGAGTCCTCATTGAATAGATTAGCAGGCTGTCATGGGCTACAACATTTTTGAGCATGATGTTAACATTCTCATATGAAAATCAATAAGAATGAATTCACTTTTGGACATAGGTCCTGCTCACATTTTTAGACAGTGTGCAATTCTTTAAAAGAGCAAACATCTGGGATGGACATGCAGAATAGTGCTGTGATAAGCTACGAGTCACTTGTCTCATATTTGAAATTGTGTATACCTGAACTGTTACTAAGTGCAGATGAGTTCAGACACACATATAAGCACATACAGATATAAACTAAGTCTTCAGTGACTTGTAAGTGTTGTAGCCATGACTGAGTTTCATCATAACATACTAAACCACTGCCAAGGACAAGCTTTGCGAAGATGAACTTCCACAGTGGGAAATTCAAGTCATGGCAGTGTGTTAATCAGTGACATATCCTGTTACCATGATGTGTTTGAGGTGAGCAGTAATTTCTGTCTTCCACACAACTTTCATTACAAGACTACAGTCCCTGCATAGTTCCCTGTTTAGTAGCTTTCTGTGTGCTGACAAATCCAGTGTTTTCTCAACCTATTTTACTTTAAGTGGCCAAGATTTGAGTGCAGAATTAGAATATATCACTCGCGCCGCCACTCTTTGCTTCACTAACACCTAGTGCACAAAGCCCCCTTGTGTTGCCACCGCATTTTATGCCTACAGTGCTGCCTTAACTGTCCTGTATGAAATGTGTTCTTAAAATATATGATGTTAAGTGCACTTTCTAAAAAATGAATTCCAGAGTCTCTCTTCCTTTGCCCACATTCTTGTGATGTTTTTTGCCTTTATTTTTACTTGCCCCTTTTACTGAACCCGATTGAGATATTGATGTTGATAATACATGTACACCCAGAACTCAATTCGGTCTATGGGTTATACTCCTGTTGCTTTACCCTAGGTAGTGATAGGCACCCAGCTCCCTATAGGTAGAGTATGCTGGTAGTGACAGGCATCCACCCCCCAACGGGGTGGGCAATGCTGGTAGTGATAGGCATTCACCCCCTACCTTTGGGTTCTGCAATGCTGGTAGTGATAGGCATCCACCCCCTATGGGGTCTGCAATGCTGGTAGTGATAGGCATCCACCCCCCAATGGGGTGGGCAATGCGGGTACTGATAGGTATTCACCCCCATATAGGTAGAGTATGGTAGTGATAGGCATCCACCCACCTATAGGTAGAGTATGGTAGTGATAGGCATCCATCCCCTATAGGTAGAGTGTGCTGCTTTTGATAGGCATCCACTTCCCTATAGCGTCTGAAAAGCTGGCAGTGATAGGCATCCATCCCCTAAGGGTTGGGCAATGCTGGTAGTGATAGGCATCAACCCCCTATAGGTAGAGTATGCTGGTAGTGATAGGCATCCACCCCCCTATGGGGTCTCAAAAGCTGGCAGTGATAGGCATCCACCCCCTATGGGTTGGGCAATGTTTGTACTGATAGGCATCCACCCCCTATAGGTAGAGTTTGCTGGTAGTGATAGGTATCCACACCCCTATGGGGTGGGCAATGCTGGTAGTGATAGGCATCCACCCCTCTATGGGGTCTACAATGCTGGTAGTGATAGGCATCCACCCCTATGGAGTCTGCAATGCTGGCAGTGATAGGTATCCACCCCCTATGGGGTGGGCAATGCTGGTAGTGATAGGCATTCACCCCCCTATGGGGTCTGCAATGCTGGTAGTGATAGGCATCTACCCCCCTACGGTTGGGGCAATGCTGGTAGTGATAGGAATCCACCCCCTTATAGGCAGAGTATGTTGGTGGTGAAAGGCATCCTCCCACCTATTGGGTGGGCAATGCTGGTAGTAATAGGCATCCACCCCATATAGGTAAAGTATGCTGGTAGTGCTAGGCATCGACCCCCCTATGGGTTTGGCAATGCTGGTAGTGATAGGCATCTATCCCCCAATGGGGACTGCAATGCTAGTAGTGGTAGGCATTCACCACCTTATGGGGTCTGCAATGCTGGAAGTGATAGGCATCCACCCCCCTATAGGTAGAGTATGCTGTAGTGATAGGCATCCACCTCCTTATGGGGTGGGCAATGCTGGTAGTTATATGCACCTACCCCCTATGGGGTGAGCAATGCTGCCAGTGATAGGGATCCACCCCCCTATGGTTAGAGTAGGCTGGTAGTGCCCTATGGGGTCTGCAATGCTGGTAGCGATAGGCATCGTTACCCTATGGTGGTGTTTCCTTTCGCAGGTGGTAGGTGTCTGACTGGTGTGTGACAACTGTGTCGGTTAAGGTTGTAGGCGCACAGTTTAGGGATGACATGTGTGATTGGATACATGGCTGGTCTGTCAGTACGCATTATACATGTTTTGGCGCGAATCTAAGTAGTAATACGTCTCGTCCAGATTCTCTGACGTGGCAGAGTTGACGACCTGTAAGGTGCGTAGGAAGTACGCATCATACTTGACTGGTCGGAAACTCATTGAGAAATGCTTCCGGGCAACTGAATTCAGCGTTGACAGAGCCTGTTTGTCCGTAAAATGTTGCTGGATTCGGAGAGTACGAGTTGTCCGGGATGTGGAGACATCTGCGCATCGTACTACGTCGTTTGGATGGACCGGCTCCCGCAACGTGTCGGTTGGAAGGTGTTTCTACAAATGGCATTGGGAGGCCCTTCCGTCCGAGATCGCTCAGTGTTGATTTCTGAAGGTGTCTCCATATACACTGATTGAAATGATAGTCGCAACCCTGAATTGATGTGTGTGGGTAGGATTTTAGAATTGCATTTATCATTGCCTGTTTAAAATCAATAATAATTTTCAGTGGAACATAAATATTTGTTTCTTGTTTAATTTTATTTAGTATTTCCATATATGTGGAATGTTGTTTATTAGGTAGTAAGGCACAGATAAAAGGAATATGATTGTTTTGATAGTGCGAATGGATAGTATATAATTGATAGAATGGTTTGGGATAAATTTTAAAAGTCCCATCCATCATCCATGTTTCTGGCTGTTGTAGTTTGATTAAATTATTTGTGGTTTCAAACATAATTATTCTTTTTTCTTTAGATTTGTTGTCATAAAGAACAAAGGGTTCTTCGTTATGAGTTATAGAGAGTTCTGGGGGAATTTCTACCCCTTCAAATGTTTTTGGGGCAGGTGTGGTGGTCGTTGTGGCTTTTTTTGTTTGAGCTATAGTTCTTTATTATGAAGAAATAGAGGGCATTTGGCCAGTAGCATATTTGGGTACTTTGCTCAGCAAATCTTTACGTATTTGAGTGGTAGGTTTCTGTGAGCTTGTGCTAGGTTCTCTAATGTTGTCTAGGGCATTCCTAGCTTCTATTTCAGTATCATTTGGCGGGCGGTTATGCTCCCTTGTATACAAAACAGTTGTTTCTCTAGTTGCTGCTCTTCCACTTATTTAAATAGTACTTGCTACATTTCCAATTTACTTTAGGTCCACTTTGCTTTTCCTGGGTATAGACATACCCCATGTAATATAGCAAAAACTTTCCTTTCTGGGAACTCATAAATTGGGAGCCTTTGGTCATTGTGATGTTTTACATGCTACGAATTAATACATACACATTGTTATTAATATACTTACGTTGTCGATTTTGAGCTTGTTTTCAAAGTAGATGTCCTTTCTTTGTTAGTAGAATTCTGTTTTGTTGTTGATGTTTCTGTTGGTAGAATAAAACATATTTTTAATTATTTTGTTCAATTGTATATGGTATGGGGTGGCGGTTTGGGATGAAGTTGGGGTTTGGTTGAGTGTTTTAGATAATTTTTAGGTTGCTTTTTGATAAATACATAATTTATTTAGAAGCTGCTCTGTAATTGTTCGAATGCTTTGAGAATTATCTGTAGAGGAGGCATAGATTAAAAAAAGATATGTATTAATTATTTGTGCATGGTGGGAAGATTAGCATTACAGTAATAGTATAAATGGTATTTTACTTACTTTTTGAAGTATAAAATAGATTTTTCTTTAATGAAGTCATTGCTTTGGGCAGAGATCTGGCAGAGTTTGTTTCTTCTTTATTCTTTTTGGTTTAGGGTGTACAATAAGAATATTTTTTTGGTTTATTTTAATATTGTGTGTATTTGATTGGTTGATCTTTATTGTTTTAATTGTTTTGGTAGTTGTTTTCCATATATGGAAAACACTAGTTAAGAGTCAGTTACAGTTTTTTTTTCTTAAACAGGTTTAATTATTTAAATGTGTATTATATTATATGTGATGTAAAATTGTGTGTGTATATTACTTAAATATAATATTTAAGTGGATGTTATTAGTGTATTTATGATTTCTTGTTTTATAATATGTTTTACTATTTTCTAAATTGATTGTATTTTATTTATTTTTTATGCAGTGTTTGTTTATTTATATAAATATATTTTTGGTGTCAAGTTTTGTTTCTTTAATATGTTTTTAAATTGTCGATATATCATGAATATTTTTTATTCGTTATATATAAAAAAGAGAAATAACAATTACAATTATAATTATAGTTATATGTAAATAAGAGAAATAACGATATTTATGTGTTCGATAATACCGTTATCGATGTTAATGTTTGACGATATCTTGGTGTCGATATAAGTGGGTTTTTAAAATTCAGTATAGGGTAACGATATTAGTGAAGTCGATATTTTTGTGTCAATAAAAATGTAGGTCGATATTGTGTCTGTCGATATGATATCAACGATTCAGACTCAATATACACCATTTCAATTACAACTTATATTGAATGAATGAAGGAAGCTGCATTTCTATAGCGCATGGCTACCACAAGGCCTCCTAGCGCTAGGAGGAGAGTCAACAAAAGAAGTACAGCTAATCTTCAAGGAAACAGAAAGGTTTTAAAAATATTTCAAAAGTACAAGTAATTACCCTGAAGACGGATATGATTAGGATTCCTGGTTTCCACAGTTTTGCAGCATTGTATGAGAAAAGGCGTCCACCACTTTAGGACCTTTTATCATGGGAACGACTGAAAGATGCTTATTCCCAAGAATGCAGGGACCTATTGGGACGGTAAGAAGAGATGATAGACTGGAAAATAGGTGGACCCTTGGAAGACATGGTGTTATGGACGATACACAATGCTTTAAACTGAACTCTTTCTGCGACCGGAAGTCAATGGAGGGTGGCGATAGACGGCCTGGCAGATTACCGAATAGGGGCCTGCATGAGGAGGTGTGCTGCACAATTTTGTACAGTCTGCAATGTTTTAATCATTGAGCACGGAGATCCTAGATAAAGAGCCTTGGCGTAATCAAGTCGTGAAATAATCAGCGCTTGAACCAACAATCTCCTGGCATTGAAAGGCAGCAGGGGAAGGATTTTCCTTATCGATCTTCAAAATCTCATAACAGGTACCTGCCACCTTCTGTGCTCCTTAAAGTTTAGATTGTGATCCAGCCAAACATCAAGGCTTTTGATTTGATCTTTAGGAGGGGGCATTGCACCCAGACACCTGGGCCAGAGTGAGCTGGTATTCAGGGGGGAGGCTTTACCCAAGAACGTCAGCTCAATGTTAACCCCACTGAGTTTCAAATATGAGCCTTCCATCCAGGCAGACACCCTCTCAATTCAGCCGGCCAGATTTGTTTCCGTTTTATCAAATTGGCTTGGGGAGACAATCAACTGAGTGTGGTCAGCATAAGTGAAAATCTGAATGCCAAAGGGCTTAAGCACCTCAGTCAGGGGCCTCATGTAAACATTAAAATGTGTGAGGTTCAGGGATGAACCCTGAGGAACCCCACATGTCTTAGGCATAATTTCAAATACTTTAAATGATCTGTCATCCAGAAAGGACTCTAGCTACCTAAGTGTCGTTCCTGTCACTCCTAACTCTGTGAGTCTCAAAATAAAAAGTTGATGGTTAACCGTGTTGAAGGCCGCGCTGAGGTCTAGGAGAACAACTGTAGCAGAGCTGCAGACATCCAGAATTTTTCTGGCTTCTTCAACTACTACCAGCAGGACGGTCTCCATGCTCTGTTGGTGTCTAAAGCTGGTTTGTGAGGGCTGAAAACCTCAGAATGGAGGTGACATGCTTTTCAGCAATTTTTGCAATCCCTGGCAGAAGTGAGATTGGACCATAGTTCGCGAACACTTCTGGATCCAAATTCATTTTTTCAGGAGGGCTTTGACTATGGCCTGTTTCCAGAGCGAGGAATGAGCCCAGAAGAGAGTGAGATATTGATACAGTCTAATATGATTGTGGAGACTGTACCAAAGGCCTGATTTAAAATAATGGGGGCCACATCTCTAGGGGAACCAGATTTCAATTGGTTGAAATAGTTTTTTAGGAGCTTCAAGTCCATGGGAGTAATTTCCGCTAGGGAGAAATCATGCGTTAGGGGGTGGTTTCCGGAGGAGAAGCATTTTGATATGCTGGGGTGGGGGAAAATGCCAAATAAATATCTTGAACAAAAAAAAGAATACTGCCAGGTTGTTGCAGCGCCCTAAAGTGTCATCCAAAGGACAGGAGGGAAGAGGGGGATTAATTAGGGATTCCGCAACCTGACAGATTTTACGAGGAGAGTTGGAGGCTGATACAATTCATTTTTCATAGTACAGTGTTTGAGCCCTTCTAATTTCTACCTAGTATGCTTTGGTAGCCTCTCTATATTTGATTTTCTTAAAGGTGGAAACGTCTTTCCTCCAACTTGTCTCCAAACATTTACATGTTTGCTTCTTCTCTCTAAGCTTAGGAGTGTACCATGCTACTCTATTGGAACCTTTCTTATTGGTCATCCATTTTTTGAGGGCCACCAAGTCTTGAGAAGATTAAAGCCAATTATTGAACTTATTGTTGGCAGTAACTGGGTTGGCCTAGAGCACGGGTCTGGTGTTACTATTAACAGGACTCATTGAAGTGCCCAGGACTCATTGGAGAGTTTAGAGCAATTGCGGCTCAGCTTTTTAACTGTTTCCTCTGGTGAACTATTGACCAGAGGGTTCCATGAAAAGGAGATCATATGATAGTCTGACCAGGGTATACGGATTAGCTTTTCAACAAAAAGGTTGTTAATGTTAGAAAATATAGGGATTTTGAGTAGAGGGGCACCCAAACTGGCAGTCAATTCCTCGGCAACAGGTGAAAAAGTATTATCAAAATGAATATGGAAGTTACCTAGTACGGAGAAATTGATTCACAATTGAGCTTCCACGCTAGATGCTTACAACAAACACTTGTTTGGAAAAATAGCAGTCAACTCGTTTTTAACCCTATAATGCCTATTATGTATCTTACAGGGTTCTCCTGAGGGCTCAGAACACACAATGAGCTGAATAAAATAATAAAAAATACTTATATTAACAAACATTCCCATGCTTGTGCACCATATTAATTTATTTGTTTTATTAGTGAAGAATAAAGACAATTATAACAGTTGACTGTACGTAGCACACTAGTCCGTTAAGTATCAGTAGTACTTCTTACAATTTCCTCTCTTTACATAGTGATACATAATCCATGCTGTACTTTGTGATCTAATGCACTGCATGCACATATTTACACCCACTTATACAGTATCAACTTATGTTTCTGTGCGCAGAGTGGTGCCTCAGGTGTCTCAGGCGTCCATGCCTAAGTGGGAAATATCTAGGACTCAACATTTGCCCTATTGTGTATGTTCGGTGAGCAATTTCTCACCCTGCATCTGCAACATCCCGTTTTGAGTCCCTTGTGCATTAGCTTCCTGCGTCTCTCTTCCTCTTAAGTATGTGTGGTAGCTATTCCATAGGGTTTTTTTTTCGACTGCATAGAGGGAGCAGGTCATTGTATGCCATGGATTGTTTATTGCAATAAGTCATGCCTCTATGCCACATTTCAGTCATGGGGACCGGGCCTTTGATCCAGCAAATTGCTACCCAAATCCTGGCCAACAACAGCCCCATCGCTATTAGTTTGTGGTGTGGTTTCTCAATTTCTCTTGTATATCCCAGCAGCAGGGCCATGAACAGATCTGCCTCTAACGTAATCCCCGTTATATGCCCCAGTTTTTGAAAAATGGCCTCCCAAAAAGACAACACTTTGGGGCCATTCCAGACCACATGTATGATATTGGCTAGTGGGTCTGCACATCTAGGGCACTCTAGGGCTCTCTGCCGAACCCAGGAGCCTGAACTTGTGTAACCGCTCTGGAGTGTAGTAAATCCTGCTAATGTATTTGAATTGTATTAGCCTGTGCCAGACATTTTGTAACACAGCTTTTGTCATTTCTCAGCAGTATTTCCAGCTTTTGGCATCAATGATTCAGCCTAGCTCTCTTTGCCAGTCTTGCCTGACTTTTGTCATAAGCAGTGCTTCCTGAGCCGCTGAGTAGAGCCTGGTAATTAGTTTGTGAGGCTCACTCTCTTTTAGAATAGTAGTTAATGCAGGCATGTCTATGGGCTCTAGCATGTCTTCTCCTAGCCTGGACCTCAGAGCTAGACTGAGTCTGTGGAAATGAAAACATGTCATATTCATTGTGACCTCAATGTCAGTTACTATCTCCTCCCAACTTTTCACCGTACCCTCCTTGAATAAATCTCCCATGTTTGTAACATTTAGCATCTTCAATGCCCAACCTTAAATCACAAACACTAATCTATCAAAATAAGGGGGGAGTACAGAAAAGCACCCACCTGTTTTTCAAGGAGGCTCCACCAAGTGTATGTGGTGGTGCTCAGAGTGTCGAAACAACCATAGTGCTTCTTCGGTGGGGAGAATAGTGTTTGGGGAAGAGGCCCAGGCACAGCCGCAACTCTTCTATGTCGAGGTATGGGAGATCAGAAGGTCCATGGGACCATTAGTGTGCAAATGAACTTTGTGCCGCTTTATAATAAATCTCAAAGTCTGGGGCGCCTAGTCCTCCCATGTCATAAGGCAAGGTGAGTGTCTCCCATTTCGCTCGCAGCTGCGTACCAGCCCATGGCAGTTTGATTAAGGTAGAGCACAATGCTGCAAAAAATTATTTCATCAACTGAATAGGGATGTTTTGAAATAAAAACATGTATCTAGGTATAACAACCATTTTAATGATGGCTATACGTTCCACCTGTGTTTTTTTTACATATTTTGCATTGCCTCCCCATAATTATCTCTGATTACTGGGTCCGTATGCATTCGTATACCCAGATACCTAACTGAATCTGTTGACCAATTGAATGGAAACTCCAGGGGATCTGCCGCATAGCTAGGGTGATGGGAAAGATAATGGATTTTCCCCAGGTGACGCAGGGGCCAGGTAGCACCCATACTGTTCCACCTCCCTGAGAAACAGAGCAAGGTTCTTATCCGGGTCACAAATATATAGAAGCGTGTCATCCGCATATTCAGAGGCAATGAGATTATATCCAGGGTAGCAAATAAACTCTGTGACTATTGTATTCCTGTATAGTACTCACCAGAGGTTCAGCCACCAGGGCATATTGTAAAGGCGAAAGAGGGCATGCCTGACTTGTACCTCTTGTTATCAGTAATTGCGAAGATACTGCATCACTAACTCACACTCTGGCAACGGGGCTATTATACACGATATTAACTAACGTCAAGAATGTATTGCCCACTCCGACGTGGCAAAGCATGGCGCACATAAAGGCCCATTCAACGGAGTTGAAGGCCTTCTCCGCATCTAGAAAGACCACGGCGGCCTTTACTTCTGGGTTGTTCTGCTGTAAAGTTGCAAGGAGAGTGCAGAGGTTAGAGGTGATGTTTTGCCCTGGGACAAGCCCAAACTGCTCCTGCGACGAGAGCTTCCTCCTGTATCGTCTCCCCTTGCTCGTCCACTAGTGTAATGTTATGACTTAGGTCCTGCCATCACCACATTAATGCTGCTAAAGTTGCTCCAGCCCTCTCCCCCACCCGGTAGACCCTGGCTGTAGCGTACTTCCCCATATGAAGCACCTCACTGTCAGCAGTCTTATGGAAGTCAATTGGTTTGGTTTGAGCTCACCTAGTATCTGTATTGAGAGCCAAAGGACTTCTGAGTGCTTGGTCACCATTATAACTCTAATGTAGACCTTAAAAGTCTCCCAGACCATGGCAAAGCTTTCCACTGAACCAACATTGTGTGCAGAAAAATCTGTTATTTATGACTCTAGTTTGGCTTGAAGCACCTGATCCTGTAATGAGTATGGCCAAACTCACCATGTAAATGAGGCTGGTTTTTGCCCTCGTATTTCTAGATCAAGTATTATTGGGGAGTGATCTGAGAAGGTTCGCAGGATTGGCGTGCATCTCCTAACACGAGGCTCTAAGTCTCTTGATAGGAACCAGTAAACCATTCTGGTGTGTATTTAGTGTGCTGAGTGTAACCTGTTACCCTCGGGTTCCTCTGCCTCCAAATGTCTACCAGATCTAGTGCATCTAACATGTTGCCTATGCACGGGCAACATCAGATGGGGAATGGGAAGGGTCTTTAGATCTATCCAGTGCTGGATCTAAAGTGAAATTGAAATTCCCTCCCCAAATCTGTGGAAGCGAGCCCCAATGCGCTAAGTGCGATCCTAATGCCTCATAGAACTGTGGTTCATCAAAGTTCGGCCCGTATTCTCCAACCAAGACCGCCTCCCATTTCAATGTTCTGTAGAGCGCTATTACAAATCTGCCCCCTGAGTCTGTTTACACTTCTTGTAGCTGGATTTTTGATATGCTACAAATGCGACGTTAAACTTGCAGCACAGTACTGGCCATTCAGTTTCTGTGGGGATAACTTATCGCTATTGCTTTCCAAATGTGCCTACTGCAAAAGCGTGACTTGCACCGAATGCCTCTTGAGGTATGCAATCACTTTACTGATCCCTAATGTTCCATGTGAGAAACCGTACCTGCATGCAGTTCTCTTGGGTCTCTATGTTATGTGCCATACATCAGTGTGTGATGTGTCTTTAACTGAGTGCCAGTCACAGTTAATTCAATTGGTTCACGTTTTTTGAATAACATTCAACTAAATAAACCTATTCATTGTGCTTTATCTTAGCACAGTGACAGGGCTATAGGTTAAGCAGGAACAGTCTTACCATATGTCTGGCATCAAGTTCAGAGACCCCCCATAGATGCCCATGACTTATAGCATCACGATCTGCACTCTTACCACATTCTCTGCTTTTAGGTAGTCCATTATTACATGTGGCACCCAAGCTCCACAGGGAACCCACTCTCTGCCACACCTACGAATCACTGCTCCTCTTCAGCCTTCACTTGCTTTGGGTCCTTGAAATAGTGGGGTTTTCCATCTGCTAGAACACGTATCTTGGCAGGGTATAACATGCTGTATTCCAACTGTAGTTCTCACAATTGTCTTTTAGCTGCTAGAAAGAGTCAACTGGCGTCCTGGACTTGTTGTGTAAAGTCTGGGTATTGTGAGATTTCAGAGACTTCATATTGGAGGGATTCAGTTTGCACACCTTGCACAATGCAGCATCACGGTCCCTGTAGTTCAACAGGTGTGCAAATATTGATCTTGGGGTAGCTCCAGGGACCAGGCATGGAGCCAGGGACCTGTGCACAATCTCAGCTATGAATATTTCAGAGAAAGTGTCCCTACACAATGTGGCAAAGAGCAGGGTCTCTACAATTCTCTCCATGTTGTCCATGTTTAAGGTCACGGCTACTCCTATGATTTGGATGTTGTTCCTCGATCGGGATTCTAAATCCTCAGTTTTGAGCTACAATGCTTGAATTCATTTCTCTGGCTTTTTACACTCATTGCTTCAGTCAATACTGTGTTTTCCACATTGGAGGCCCTTTGCTCTATTGTGTCGAGCCTTTCCTTATGCTTGTCTAAGCGCTGTACCATAGAGTCCATTCGGAAATTTAATGCGTTGATCTTCCCATCAATTTGAGTTAAGATTTCTGCATGGAGGAGAGGATTTGTTTCAGGTTGGGATCTAGTGCAGTGTCTGCGCTTTCCGGCTGTGAATCCACCGACTGCTCCTCCAGGTCCTTCTCCTCAGAGTCTTGTCAGAACCAAATTGCAATTTGGTTTGTACCTTGTCTGCTTTGAGGTTGACCTCCGTTTAGTCAAGTTGTGTTCACTCCGCCTGTCTCCACGAGCAACACAACTCAGCGGGAGGAGCCGAAACTGTGGAGAGTCAATGCCCCTGGTGAACTCCCCACGTCAGCTCTTTTTTAGGTCCCAGCACGCAATCATGGGGGAGTATGCCTATGTAGAGGCCTTAATAGGGCACTTGCAATGAGGGGCACTCTCACAGGGGAGTTAGTTCAGTTGCACACAGCCCCAGCTGCAGCTATCATCCAAGCCCCACAGCTCTGCGGCGGAGTCAGCATGCACCATCCAAGGGCAAGCCACAGAGCACATCCAATACAAGCAGAGGCCCAGCCATCCCACTCGTCTGCGGCAGCCTCACTGCTTCCTCCCGGGACACTCCCCAGAGGCACTCTTCATTGTTGGTGGGGCCACACCTACAACCAGGCCACACGTCCCCAGCTGCAGTTGACCCACTCCAGGATGGGGGCAGTCAGCCTGACACACACCACAGTGTACTGCAGTCCAAGAGGGAGTGGCGGCTTGGCACAAGTTGCACCCCAGCTGAGAGAGGGGTGATTTGGTGACCCCCAGTTGGTGGCATGGGCCGACAGGCAGCCGGAGAGCACACAAGGCTCAGGAGCAGACCCGATGTGCCCCCCACCACTGGGGTCTCAAAGCGGGCACACAGAGCAGCCGGTGCTGAATGAGGGCAGAGATCCCAATCTCAAGCACACAGCTGCTCTCTGTCGCAATGGTCCACCTTCCTCGACCAGGCCCACAAACGCAGATGAAAAGCAAGCGTGTACCTCTGGCTCCGGACTTTTGATTTTGCTGTGTATATGTGGACAGCAGTAAGTGGTAACCTCACAACATTGGCAGTGGTTATACTAATAAGATATCAAAGTATATGTAGGATTATGGTGCATTGCTGGCTGAGTTGACCAGAGCCATGGTGCTATGCGGCCATCTTGGAGTCAGGCAAGCTCTGCCCCCCTGCCCCACATCATTTTCCCTACAATTTTGTTGTGATGCCAAGAAACTCTTTAAAGGAGTAGCTCACGAGTTTCATGGAGTTAACCTTCTTGCATGGACACATGTGATCTTATGAGAGGCTCGCAAGACCCCGGGGAAAAATTGCTGAGCCTGCCATGAGGTGTTTTATGATCTTGCAAGCATCTAACCAGACTTGCATGGGAAATTACTGGGCCAGGCAAGAGATATTTTATAATCTCAGGAGAGTCTTGCAAGATCGTTTGGGATAAGTATAACTAAAGGGCCAAGATTCAACCAGTAGCTACAATTCTTATTGCATAGTTGAAACAATGCTGTGATGTTATTGTGTATTATTAAAAAAAATGTTTTTTGTTTCACATTATACGTATAATTTATAGACTAAAGTACAATGGCGTAATTAAGCCATAGTAGGAAGTTTTCTGTAATTTGTACTTGTAAAGTAATTGTAATTTGTACTTGTAAAGCACACTAATACCGCAACTGGGGTGTCCTGGCGCTGTAACGCATACCGCTGTCGAACCCTTCCTGGCTTTTCCCTGTGAAATGTCCACTCCTGAGCACCCCCAAGGTGAAGCCAGGCATCCCAGCACTGTTGAAGCCATTGTGGAGATTAAGCAAGCTATTGCCCAGAGTTGCAGAGTGGGACCCATGATTAGAATAGGCACCGAGGCGAAAATTATCAGGTCAGAGGAAATTGAGCCCATGACCCGTCGAGACGGGAATTGAATCCTGGTCCCGGGCCAGACCTCTGCATCAGGATCTGCCGCTCTAACCATTGAGCCACACTTCTTGTAGCAAACATGTTGCATTTTTTAACAATTTATCCCTCCTCAAACTACAGGAGGCTAGCAGACACTTGCACTCCTACCTGTTGTGGTGTGCTATCATGATTTTCAAAAATGAGTTACATGAATGCGAGACTATGTTATCAAAATTGTTGTCAAACATCATAATGAATCATGCGCTAAAGGATTATATTGTTACAATGCTTTAAACAGGCATACTCCTGCCCCATCGTTGCCTAATATCATATTGTTTTATGCAACATAAATACAAGGCTATGAGGAAGCTGCCTTCGCTCACTGCTCCCATTATCCTATTACCGCAGGTTTCCCTGCCTCTTGATGTAGGTGCTTCATATGACAGCCAGCTCACTTGACCCTGCTAGCAGCATGATTGCTTAGCAACCATTAGCCATGTCCCTCCTTTGCAATGGCACCTCCGTGCACATCTTTCCGTGTCTATATCCGCGGCCACCAGAAAAGCAGCAATTATCTGGTTAATTCACCACAGAGAGGGTGACTAGTGTAATCCATCCACTACTATCCATGAACGTATATCCATCTTCGATCTCCGTGATATAATTCATAGAGTGCTACTGACCTGAGTGCCCTGCACTGCACACCAACGGTGAGCAGAGCACTGTCACCTGCTACCTTCCAGCCATATTCCTTTTCTCTGTGGGGTAAGTTTCAACCTCAGGATCGTTCTATTGACACATTTACATGCTGTGTGTATGTGGTTTGTTATCACCTGTTCATTACTTTGTTTTACCTGGATTGCTTCTCCACCCCTCTACCAGCTCAAAGATGGGTCCCATGTGAGTAAACACATATTATTCACTGGTTTAGTGCACACACTTTATTCTTCACATCCTTCCCAATTTCATCAGGTATGTGCCCTATTTGCCAATGTCCTACTTGCAAAAGGTCACTTTTACTCTCCCTAAAAACATTGCACTGTTTTAATTACAGATGTCTCATATTATATGGTCCTGATGGGACCCTCCATTGTTTAAGGAGTTGAAACATTGTCTACTTATACTAAACAAACCATGCTCAACCCATGTTACTGTAGGGCTCGAGCTCAACATTATCTATTTGTAATTGTGGTTGTTTTTTTTAATATTGGAAATAACTTCCTTTGTTTTATTTTTAGTTTTCTCACTGTATTGCCACTTTTGTAGATTGTGTGTTCCATTCACCTGGGACACCTTGCACTGTCTCTTTCTATACATTGCCTTCTACAACTAAATTTGGAACTATGACAGACTGGTGTCTTCAGCTGTATATAAGAAATTGCTCTAAATTCAAGTAATTTAAAATATACTTTGTGAACTGTGTTGAGAACTGTCAGTAAGTGAGCTACTGTTGCGAAACTTATTCTATACAAGGTTTAGGGAGTCAAAAGCTTTTTGGAGAGGTGGATGTTTATTATAGGTTTTGAAAAGTAGATGTAGAGAGATATCAGTATTGGACGTTGCATTAAAAATGAAAATGTTCAATCTGTGGGTAGCTGTAAGTAAAAGAGGCAGCATTTCTGAAATTATCAAACAAAGCATCTTCAATCTGTTAATAGAAGGCCTGGTGTTTTGTGAACTTTATTATGCACATAAATCACACCTATGAGATGTATGAGTGGAGATATTGCCATTTCTAGAGTAAAACGCTGTACTTACTGTTATGAAAGGTGAGTGAAGAGATATATGTTATTTACAAATTGTTATGGAACCAGGTATGATACCATGTTATAACTTAATTGTGAAAAGCATGCACTGGTTGAGGGTGTTGCATTTTTCAAGAGAAAGGAATAATAATATAGTGGCACAGTACATTTAACTGTGATTGTGGTTGAAAAATGTAAAGATACTTTTGAGTATACAGTGATGTATTTCTGTTAGCAATTATTGATCAGTTTGTAACTTTAAATTTTTTGGTTTTCTTGGAAGAAGTATCATGCCACAAAATATATGGAGGAGAAAAACAAAAATCTTTCACTTTGGAAGAAAGAAAGAACATAAACTTTGGAAAGCCAGAAAAATAATGACACAACCGATGTTGTTGTTAATTCTTCTGTGACATTTGTATCCTTGAAGAAGTTTGTTCTATGTACCTCTACACATTTATGAAGAAACAATGATCTGCTTACTTTAACAGCAAAGAAGTGCCTCATTTTGAAAAGGAGGGTTGTTATCTGCTTAATCCTTTGTAGATTCCTGTAATGGTGTAACTCACTGGTTGCTTCTAATTTCCAGGTTGAGCTCCTTTTTGCTAATTTTATTTTATTTTAAGTTATTCTTTTGCAACTTACCCTGCCAGAAAAAGTATATTAAAACAGATATTGTTTGTTAGACTAAGGTGGCTAAGCAAAGGAAAAGAAGATCTGCATATATCAAAATCTAGTAGGCAAATGAATAAAAAAAGAGGAAGATGCTGATGCCGGATTGAGGAATATATTTTATACATTGGGTAAGTTTGTTGCTTTGTTTGATTTACAGTTGTTTTTGTTGTAGTTTGTTTATGTAGTTGTTGTTATTAAATTGTTATTTTGTAATAAAAGGTTTAAAGTTACTACTGATTTCTTTCCTTAATAGCTTTGAAATATTTTAATTCTAGTACAGTCTGGCAATGTTTATTGAAAGTGGCAGTTGCATCTTCAATAACTTTAACTGTGCTGTTTTGATATATATGCATCAATAAGTTACTATAGCAAGGTTAGTGCTTCTTGCCAATGTAGTATAAAAAGTTTTACACAAGAGAGAGGTTTTGGCACAAAGCACATGCATCCTCATACTATACTAAGCTCTGTTGTGAACTGGTGGAGATGGCTTTTGTTTTGCACATCTAAGGATATATGTCGGTCACTCTGGTGAGAAGTTTCAGCACAGATATCTGTCTCTGTGTACACTTTAATACACATGCCTGTCCCCATAAGAAGGTGTCAGAGAGAGAGGTGAGTGTGTTCTTACATTCAATTATGCATACTGGTTGTCCAAACCACAGTTGTCAATGGAGAGGATACTCCATTGTATACTCTACTAATGACATTCATTATCATAAACAGAGGTATGAGCAGAGAGAGTAGTCTCTACCCACAACCTATTTTGCACAAGTGTCAATCTGGGGAGATGTCTGAGCAGACTCAGCAGTCTATCTATACCTTAGCCTATATACTTGTCATTCAAAACAAACTTCGCTATAAAGAGCACAATTTCTCTCTGCAACATAACGGTACATCTGTCATTCATCAGAGATGTCTCAGCAGAGATGTCTCAGCTGATAGGCCAGGCCATACCATCACACTGCTAAGCATACTTGCAATCCAAGAAAGAGATCTCAGGATAGGGGCCAGTCCCTTCCCACACCCTTCTACATGCACCCGTCATCCCAGATATACAGGTCTCAATGGCGAGACCAGCATTTCCTCACACCCTACTATGCAAATCTGTGATCTGAGAGAAGTCTCAGTGTAGAGGCCAGTTTCTTCCTATGTGTTAGTTGACCCACTTTTTATTCAAAAGAGAGTACTCGTTGTTGAGGTCAATCCTTCCCCACACTGTATTGCACATTCTTATTGTCCTGGGGAGAGGTCTTAGTGTAATGGCCAGTCCCTATTACAACCTACTGCATAGAGTGGTTATCCTGTTGTGAGGTGTTTTTACATAGTCCAGTGTCTCCTCACTCCCTACTATATACTGCTGCCATACTGTAAAAAGATGGGACTGGTTGTTACTTTTTCGAAAAACACCTAGGGGAAGGAAGTAAACGTTGTAAGTATTGTAATGAAGGAGAGTGTACATTATGTGACTTAAAGAAACTTTACGATCTTGCAAGAGTCTCGAGAGATGCTCACAAACGCAAATGCCTGACTCTTGCAAGAAGCACATGAGAATCACCCATACTATACATGGAAGTCTCATGGCTATCATGAATGTCTTGTGAGAGCCATCAAAATGGAAAAAAGGGGGTAGATAATGGAAACAACAAGTATAATGAAAGTATAGGGTATCTCAGAAAAGAGATTTTTCGACTAAAATTTGAACAACTGTATTTTTCTTGTGTTTTTTACCATTTTAACTTGCTTGTATTTTTTGGGGGGTAGAACAACAACAAGAAACTGAAAGTAACACAAATAACACACTTCTTTAAAACAAAGATGAGAAAAATATAGAAAAACAAATGTTTAAAAACGTTTCTGCCTAGGTGGACATATATGATCCTGGAAAGCCTGTCCTGTGCATTCCTGCTTGTCTCAAACGAGTACAAATTTTGCTGGCATAAGCAGCAGAACTCTTTTAGATCAGATAAGCAGAGTTGTTATCTGCTTTAGGGGTGAGTACCTGGTCAGGTACAGTGTCAAAAGTTTGAAAAGTTTGAAAAGATGTTGATGTCCCTGATGAGTTATCATGCTCACCAGCATGGGGCTTACTTAGCCCAAGCAAGACATTCAGGTTGCATAGCTCTCAAATATCACCACATCCCAGTGGTACTCACAGAATATTGCTTGTTCTGGCTGCCCCTGCTGAAGCAAGATACTTTCTTCCCACCAGGCCTCATCTGAACAAATTGCTGCCAGACGAAGGACTCACTTGGTGGCTGAGGTGGCTGACTTGTAGGAACAGGAGGAGGGTTCTCATCTGATGATGACATTTGGATCACAGAAAATCAGCAAACTCAGGAATGTAGCCAAAAATGTGTAATCACAGAAACATCCAATAGGCAAATGATGCAACAAGGAAGGAATCTTTCTTTGCTAAATAAAGACATTCATATGAACCTATCACAATCCTTCCTTCGAAGGTCTCTCCTTTTTCTGGAATCTCTGGGTGTTTCGTAAGAGGTCCACGAGATAAAAAAAAAAAACAGAGAACTTTCTTAATATCTCAAATGCAACAAAACATCACATTTTTTCTACTTTAAACAACACTTCTCAAGTCTTACTTTCTATGGAACTAAAAGAATAAAGTGTTGCAAACTTAATTCCAAAGTTAGGATCTCACAAGCGGATCGAGAGAGCTGGACAGGATGTATAGCCCCCACATAGTCCATGTGTTTGCCTCCTACGATCATCTCACAAAAGCAGTAAGCTTGTAAATGAAAAAATTCATATAATTTGCACACTATAATGACTTCATTATTAAAGATTCATTATTAAATGACCAGGTGAAAAAAATCTCTCTACAACAGATTAGAACGAAATGTATAATATAATATGAAGTTTATGTAAAGATACATACAAATACTATGAAAACTATGTGTATATGTCAGCTACACATATTAGAAGTTGAATATTCTCAGTACAAACATTGTTGGAGTAGTTAATGTCCATGTATTTTTGAATTTATTGCTATTTATAGAAAACCCAAGAAATTCACTGAAAAAAGGTTACAGTAACACTGTAGTTAGGTCCAATAATAACATGGGTTTTTGCTTAAAAAAACATTGAAATTCATTGGAAAAAAACAAAAGTTAAAGTAAAATTATAGTGAGGTGAATTTCTCAGTGACAACTTTAATGTTTTGAACTAAACAGAACCACAGAAATTCAGCAGTAATAGTTAGTAGCAATATCTATAACTTGTGCCCCAGGCATGCACTGCTTTTCTTATGCCAAGCTCAATGTACATGAAATATAACAATTATATGCTGCAGTATGCACTTTACTAGTTTGTTAATATCATATAAGTACTCTGCAGTACTATTTAAATTCACCATATTTTCAAATTTAGCACACTAGGTTAAAAACGCAAATAGCTGGTGTGGTTGAATTTTGCAAAATATTAGCTTATCCTATCTACTATACCTTTCAAACATTTTTCAATAAGCAATCAGAAAGATGCTTGTTCAGGAAAGTAACATGCATCCTATTTTTTAAGTACACAATGTATATGTACAACCAAAGAGTTATCTGTTTTGTCTAAAACACCACCTTCTCCACCATTTTAGATACCGCTCATTCTAGCAAATGACTTACTCAGCTACAGACGTCTTTTGTTTCCTTCCACTCATCACTTCAAAATGCTTACAGTATGGATTGTAGGCAACAACTATGTTTTCTGGTGCAAAAGGTATGCTGAAATATGAAATGCCAACTTATATATGAGTGATATGCTACTAAAGTAAGTCTCCCCAAATCAGTACTATGTTTAGAAATGGTGTGTTGTTAAAAAGTAACACTAGTATTATTAGAAATACGTTTTGAGCTCCCGTAAGGGTTCGCGGCTCCATCTCAATTCTACACTGTGGCACCATGATGGAGTTGCGACTCCTGTAAATTAAAGAACCAGATTGGGTACGTTTGGAAGAGAGTAATGTAGGGTTGGTTTTTAGAATTTAAAAAACTGAAGGAAGCGTTTTGATTTGTTACTTCATTCAGGAAACGTGTGGCATTACTGGTTTTACCTTGTTGAGAGTGGTGCACCACATTTATTGTGTTGGAAAGAAAATCTTTTAGGAATTTCTGACATTTTCTTATTCTGCAATAGTGTTTCAGAGGTGATTAGCAAATGTGTTAGGTGTGTTATGTATTGCTTAGGAGTGCTTCAGTCTTTGTAGTGATATTATTAAGTTTGTAAATCATTATTTATAAAGCTTGCAAAGCATTAGAGAAGTGTGATTTTTTAAATATGTTAACAAATGTACGATTGTGTATTGTAGTTTGTTTTATTGTACTGAAATGAAGATTGAAATACATTGTGCATATTAGTGTGTGTGCTTCCTGAGTTTCTAATGAAAGTAGTATAGAAAACTGATGTTTAATTCATGTTGACAGATGCATTAAACTATATCCTAGTCTATATAACTCTGTACCCATGGTCCCTGTATTATGATCAGAAAGGAATACATACACTTTCTTCTACACAAAAATAGAGAGTATGCGGTCTGAAATGAAGATATTCAAGTATTTCTGTTTCTTTTTTATATATCATGTCACTAGCAAACAACACAGACACATGCATGCATACCTTCCGAAACATGATTAGACTTACAACAGTGACGGGGAAGGATTGCTTTTTTAAATTTGGAAGGTCTAACATTCTGAGCAGTCAGTGAAAAGTGAAGCTGCAGCAGAAAAGTGACGTTTAAAACATGTTGAGAGAGGGATTAGTGATTAGGCTACGTTGTATGAGTCTGTCGAAAGGTATACTCGAAGTAGGCTGTATAAATGTAGGTGTCTATTTGAAATGGGAAGTGCACTGTGTCAAGTGTAAAGGTCTGCGTGTACTCATGACTGAGGTATGTGTCTATTTGTACATGTAATCTCACATGTGTAATGCATCTGAAGAAGATAGCATAAAAAGCTGGTAGCTTCTCCTTCAGGTGGACAAATGTTCTCAATTCTGCTCTGTCATTTGCTCTCATAGGCAGACATGTCTTATTTATGTAGGTATTACAGAGCCCCCCAAATAGACTATTCAATTCCCATGAACCCTGTATTATGAGCAGAAAGGAATACACACACCTTCTTGTACACAAATTTAGAGAGCATGCAGTCTGAAATAGTGGTATTCTACTATGTTTCTTTTTATGTATCATGCCACTAGCAAAAGGCACAGACACTCAAATATTCATGCCTTCAGAAACATTGTCATACTTACAACAGTGACATGGAATAGGTTGCTGTTTTAAATTTAGCTAGGTCCAACATTCTGAGTAGTTGGTGAATAGTGTACTCATACAAAGACTGAGGCACTACCTATGCAGTCATGCAATCACCCAGGCACTATCATTGTACTCATCCTTTCAATATGGAAGTATGCATATACTCTAGCATTCTCTCATGTACTATCAATGTACTTATGCAATGATACAGATACTACTCTTTCACTCATCCATCCTCCGGCACTGCCCATAAATTAATACAATCATTCAAGCTCTATCCTTGCACTCAACCATAGATTCGTGTTCTACCCATGTACTTTTTCATTCTCTCTGGCAATACCCATGCACTGATGCAGTCATGTAAGGATTAACCATGCACTCATACAATCACTAAACCACTACCCATGTACTCATTTAATAACTCATGCACCTTTATTCCTTGTTCTGTATCTTTCTTTCTCTTTCTGGAGTTCTCTTGCTTCTTTCTGTTCTTGTCTTTCCCCTTTCTGCACCTCTTTTGCTTTTTTGCTGCAACCTCTTGACTTTTTCTGCACCTCTCTAGCCTCTTTCTGTACTGCTCTTGCATTTTTCTATATGTCTCCTGCATATTTCTGCACTTCTCTTGCCTCTTTCTGCACCACTCTTGCCTCTTTCTGTACCACTCTAGCTACTTTCTGCACTCCTCTTGCCTCATTCTCCACCTCTGTTGCTTCTTTCTGTACCCCTATTGCCTCTTTCTCGACCCTCTTTCTGCAACTCTTTTGCCTGTTTCTGCACCTCTCTAGCCTCTTTGTGTACCTCTCTTGTCTCTTTCTGCACTTCTCTTGTCTGTTTCTGTACCTCTCTTGCCTTTTTCTGTACCTATCTTGCCTCTCTCTGCGCCTAACTTGCCTCTTTCTGCACCTCTCCTGTCTCTTTCATCACTTCTCTTGTTTTTTTTCACATCTGTTTTCACATCTGTTGTTTCTTTCTGCAGTTCTCTTGGTTCTTTCTGTACTTTTCTTGCTTCTTTCCGTACCTCTCTTGCTTCTTTATGTACTTCTCTTGCTTTTTTTGTACTTCTCTTGTCTCTTTCTGCACCTATTTTGCCTCTTTCTGCACCTGTTTCCCTCTTTCTGTACCTCTATTCCATTTCATTTTTCTGCACCTCTGTTGCTTCTTTCTGCACTCTTCTGCCTTTTTCTGCTCCCCTTCCTCCCTCTTTCTGCACTTCTGTTGTCTGTTTCTGCACCTCTCTTGTCTCTTTTTGCAGCCCTTTTGCTTTTTTCTGCACCTGTTTGCCTCTTTCTCCACCTCTGTAGCTTCTTTTTGCACTTCTCTTTTTTCTTTCTGCACCTTTCTTGCTTCTTTCTGTAGCCCTTTTCACTCATTCTGCACTTCTGATGCCTGTTTCTGTAGCCTCTTTCTTTACCCCTCTTGCCTCTTTCTGTACCCCCATGCCCCTTTCTGCAATTCTCTTGCATCCTTCTGAACATATCTTGCTTCTTTCTGCACTTCTCGAGCCTCTTTCTCCAACTCTGTTGTTTCTTTTTGTACTTAACTTTCTTTCTCTCTGTACCTCCCTTCCTTCTTTCTGTACCCCTCCTGCCTATTTTTTCTGCATCTCTCTTAGCTCTTTCTGCACCTCTATTGTGTCTTTCTGCACCTGTATTGCCACTTTCTGCACCTCTCTAGCCTCTTTCTGGTCCTTGCTTGCCTCTTTCTGTACCTCTCTTGCCTCTTTGTGCACCCCTCATGTTCTATTCTGTACTTCTCTTGCCTCTTGCCTATCCAAAAATCAATTAGCGACCTAACTTATCGCCCTTTCCTAAAGGTGATAGCAGCTAAATTGCTACCCTCTCTAACATACTGCAGTGAGGCCTTAAATGCAAAAGAGGCAGTTATTATCAACAATGCTATTTCAAACACCTTCAAAACCCTTAATCAACTTCCTAATAGTGCATAATAATCACAAGTTAGGCTGAAATTCAGTCTAAATAATCAGCTGTATGCACGAAAAGGACAAGCAATTAAAGTCTGGAACAGAATAAAAAACATCCAGGACAATCTAATGTCCCAGTTACTTTGGAAAGAAATTAGTGGAAATAGTAAATCAACTGCCTGGAAATATCTGGACGCGGCACTGGAAGAATTTGAGGTTAGGTCGAATTGGGATTCTACCATAACTCAGGAATCATTTAAGAAAACTATTAATAAAATAACAGATCACTTATCGTTGAAAAGAGACAAAGACACTTTTGTAAAAAGAAAACATGCATGGCTCATAATAAATGGACTCTCAAAAAAGAGGATAAAGCAATACTTGGATACGTCATGGTTGCTGAAAAACAAACACATTTTTATTAAAGCACGATTTGGTGTATTGCAAGGATTAGGCCATTTACCACCTTGGAAAAATATTGAAAAGGACACATATGTAGGCTGTGTAAATCTGGGGATGAAAACATTATCCACCTATTGCGTCTCTGTCCTGAATTGAAAAATGAAAAAGTAACTATACTAAAGAGACTATTTAATGAAAGAGGGGTAAGAACACGTTGACAGGCATTGATACTATGTTTTTCTTCAGACAATATACTTATGAAATCTACTTTGGTAAAAATCTTAACGAAAGTATGGAAAAAAATTAGATGAGCATAATACAGGAAACTAATAATTATTATATTGTTTAAATCTTCATTGTAATGCATTTTATCGTAAACATTTTATTCAAAAGATGCATAGAATTTTAAAGATTTGTTGTTTTATAAATTTTATATAATGGATTATTGTATGAATTTGTTTTATAGTAAGATTTTAATTAATCAAACAATAAAGGATACTTATTTACTTACTTACCTAAAAGATGTTACAAGGACTAGATCCAAGTAAAATAAGAAAATATAGTAAGTTGCGAGGCCAGTGTCTGGCTTGTCTTTCAAGAAAAGTGTGTCAAAGTACATTTCATCATTTAAAAAAATGTTAGCTGAACACCACTCTGAAAGGCAGAAGTTAGTAAGGAGACTCTACTATGTAAAAACTCCGGCATTATGTTTAAGTGAAATGAACACCGTTCTTTTGCATGGTTCAGTAGCGGATGTACCAAAAGTTTGTGATGATATACAGTTTAGTTTTTTGGGTTCAGAAGAGGACGCAGACCAAGTAAAAGTTTGTTAAGTGTAGGTGTTGAAGAAATTTGTATTGATGAGTTTGCAGCACAAATTGCAAAGTTTAAGACAGTTTCGTCTGAAAAACCAAACTATGGGGCCGATTAGGATGGCGGACGGACTTGCGTCCGTCCGCCACCCTTGAGGAGGAGGGAACGTCCGCAGGGGCTGCGGCGTTCCCTCCGTGCTGATTAGGATGTGACCGCCAGGGTGGCGGTCACATCCTCTATATTTAACATTGCGGCGGGTGCAGCTTCAAGCTGCACCCGCCGCAATGTTAAAAAAGCATGTTTTACATTTACATGCACAAAGCGGCCGGCACCGCACGGTGCCTGCTGCTTTGTGCACGCAAATGCAGGGGGGTACCATAGGTACCCCCCATGTGCACCCCCCACCCCCCATTCACCCAGGGGGCCCGCAACGGGCCCCCAAAGTGAATGTCCGTATGCTTTTCCATGGCGGAAAAGCCGCCGTGGAAAAGCATGTATTTACGAACATCCTAATATGGCGGACGGTGTCTCATAGACACCGCCTGCCATGTTATAGCTTTTCCGCCGCGGTCGGAAGCCGACCGCGGCGGAAAAGCGGCGGACGGAATTCCAGACCCACCAGCCATCCTAATTTGGCGGTGGGTCTTTGGAGGCTCCGCAGCGGTTTTTCCGCATCCTCCAGGCCGGCGGACACTTCCGCCGGCCCGGAGGATGCGGAAAAACCGCCATCCTAATCGGCCCCTATGTTTGTATTTGTTGTCGACGTACTTACTATAGAAGTCAAACTAGGAAGGGTGACTTATATTTAAAAAGTGGAAAGGAAAACAATGACATGTGGCATCAATGTGGCGTTTTTTTGTTAGTAGAAGGTCAGTTTTAGTTGTCTACTGATCAAGTTATTTATAAATACTCTTACAACAAATTAGAAGGAAACAAAGTGCCAGCTAGAGCAGTACATAACAGCTTACAGCTTGTACCTATTATTCAGGAACTGGCAGATTTAAATGCATATGAGCTTATTCTAATTAAATCTGTACACCCATTCCAGGCCTTAGTTGCTATAGAGACTAAAATGGGTAAGCTGTCACAAACAGATTTAAAAAGAGGTTTGAAAGGAAGAGTTGTGTACTTACTTTTGGATCTTAGGAAAACCTTTGAAGCTGTTGGTGTAGAAGGGAGGAAAAATAGCCAGTAGTTATTCTCGAAAATGCTGTACCAACAAAGAGTCTAAAAATCTGGCAAGAATTTGTAGATGATACTAAAGGAGATACTAAAGGAGAAGTGTGGCTCAATGGTTTTGAGCAGCAGACCCTGATGCAGAGGTCTAGCCTGGGACGGTCTTGGGCTCAAAAATTCCACGGACCTGATAATTCTTGCCTCGGTGCCTATTCCAATCATTGAGTCCCACTCTGCAACTCTGGGCAATAGCTTGCTTAATCTCCACAACGGCCCCCACAACGCTAAGGATGCCTGGCCTTCACCTTGGGGGTGCCCAGGAGTGGACACCTCACAGGGAAAGCCAGGATGGGTTCCACAGCGGTATTTGTACAAGCGCCTTGAGACCCTTGCGGGTGAGTAGTGCGCTATACAAGTATCAATTTACATTTTACATTTTAACTTCAGAAGGCTGCATTGTACCTGGTACAGAGTAATATTTGTCATAAGAATGTAAATGGTGATGAAGAAGTAATATGCTTAGAAGATTGTATTGTATTTTATTGTAATTGCATTCATATAGCGCTTACTAGCCCAGACGTGCTTTTTCGATGAGTAGCACGCTATTTTGGAACTCATGAAGGATTAGTGTTGAGTTAGTTTAGTGAAAAATTAATGTAATTTGAGTGGTGGATAGGTTAGTCAGTTATTGGGATTCAGAAAGCTAGCGGAGGGATAGAAGAGGGAAAAAGATTTGCATTTATATAGCGCTTGTTACCTCTGATGGGGTGTTAAGTGCTTTTTCCGGCGAGTAGCACCCTACTCGGAAACCCATAAGTATTAGTGGTGAATTAGTATAGTGAAATATGAAAGTAATTTGAGTGGTGGATAATAGTCAGGCATTTGGATTGAGATGAATAGCAGAGGGATAGAAGAGGAACAAAGGTTTGAATATATATATATATATATATATATATATATATATATATATATATATATATATATATATATATATTCACTGAAAAAACCATAGGTTTTACACATGTTATAGTTAGGAAGTGGCATTTACAAAACCTATGAAATTCACTGAAAAAACCATAGGTTTGACACCAGTTATAGTTAGCTGGAAATTTTACTGATATAAAACCAATGAAATTCCACGTTATAGTTAGTTGGACTCACTATAACTTGTGCGTGTAATGCACTGCTGATGAAGTCACATATTACATCACTCATTACATCACTGATGACATCATCCAGTGAATGTGTGTCTTTCTGAAAAATAAATATGCGTTATATATGTATATATTATTGAATATCTTAGTGAATACATATATTACTGAGTAATGCTTAAATATTTAAATATATGTATTAGTGTTTCACTTTGTGTATAAGTGGCTGCATGGGTTGATGAGTAGGTACATGTGTATGTATATAGGTTATTAGATGTTTTTCTTAGTATCAGTATGAGTGTTTGCATGGTTTGGTGGGGGTATTACTTACTACATAGATGCAAGAATGACTGAGGCTCTGTTTGTATGTGTTTTGAAGACAGCATATGTGCAGGACTGTATGGGTGGATTAGTGTGCATATGTCTGTGTTAGTGAGTGAATGACTGTCTTATTAGTGTCTTTATCAGTAACTACATATGTTTTAATGTAGTATATGTGAATATTGATGTATATAAGTGACTATATGTGAGAGTGAGAGATTGTAAGAGTTCCTGTTTAAATTAGTATGTGTTTCTATAAGTGATTTTTTAAGAGAGTAAGTATGTGTAAGTTTCCTTAGAAGTAAAGTGGTAGTGTGTGTATAGCTGTTTATGCAAATAAATGGATGTTCAATAGTTTATTTGCATGTGTGAGTATGTGTGTGAATAACTTTTGGATGACTGTCGGTGTGTAACAGGATGTGTAGGTGTATCACTACATATGATTAGTGAATATATGTATGAGTGACTATATAGAACTGTTGGTGAATTAGTGCATGTGTATATAGATGGTGGAATTATTGAATTGGTTGTTGTAACTGGTATGGGTATCTCCATTTTTTTGAAAATTTTAGTTTCTATTTTTGAATATGCGTTTCAAGGGTTAGATTACAGTGAAAGGAGGTCTGTCACTGTGTCACAAGGATGGTGTCATCAGTGATGTCATGAGTGATGTAATATGTGACGTCATCAGCAGTGCATTACACGCGCAAGTTATAGTGAGTCCAACTAACTATAACGTGGAATTTCATTGGTTTTATATCAGTAAAATTTCCAGCTAACTATAACTGGTGTCAAACCTATGGTTTTTTCAGTGAATTTCATAGGTTTTGTAAATGCTACTTCCTAACTATAACGTGTGTAAAACCTATGGTTTTTTCAGTGAATTTCATTGGTTTTTAAAATGCTAATTCAGAAATATCTCGTGTATACAACCTATACTTTTGTCAATAAAGTTCTGGCAATATTTTTTTCGGAAACAAGCCGTTTTCTTCACTGTTCAAGTTGCATAGAGACTCCTTGTAAAGCGATACAGAATTAGAAAGTCTGTACCTTGCCTTTTTTCAACGCATTAAAATTTGTCTGTAAATAAAAATAGCCTTTCTAAACTTTCGTGCACGACCCGGTGTGTGCACTCTCGGCAACAGTTCTCAATAAAATGGATAGCGCATTTCCAGGCTTTCGTGCGCGACCGACTGCGCGCACCCGCCTATATATTTCGTGAAAACTTTGCAATCTGAACTTATTGAATTTCTTCATAGACCCATCAAAGAACTTATAATACGTCAAAGAGACTAAACCTAGGCTTCTTTTTTAATATTATGAAAATTTTCATTAAATGGAGCCGAATGTCTTTTTAAACGTTCGTGTGTGACCGAATGTACACACCTTGGTATTTTAAAAAAAATATAAAAGGTTTTATACTTTAACAATTATATGCTTGAATCGAGCTCAGAAGATATATTAAATCCGGATATGTTTGGATTTACTCCTTTTCACGTTTTGAAACTTCGCTGAATTAGACCGCTACTTCCAAATGGCGTACGTGACCAGATACTATCACCGCGTACACGTCCTGAGACGCGCATGTGAAGTCATGTGACTTGAAAACAACACTTCCAATTGGTTCTTAGTAGTTTCTATTCTGCAATTTACACGGAGCACTCCACCCACTTCTCTCACTATCTTTTCTACTCTCAAAAGAGAACAACGTTCAACACCCTTCGGAAGACTTTGCTGAAATGGATGCCGCCCCGCATTCATCTTCCGAATCTGAAGGAAATGAGCGACTACCTTTAAAAAGAAAAAAGGAATCTTTTATTTGGCAATTTTTCACTTATCCTGAAGAACAAAAGAAAGTAAATGCGCCAAAAGTTACCTGCACGATATGCAATTCGGTTCTCTCAAGAGGAAATCCAAGAAAAAAATATTCCTTTTCCATACATACCATGGTGCGGCATGTCAAACAAGTGCACCCTGTGGAATTTACACAGGCATCGACAAGAGCCCTGGCCACGCTATTACCATCAGAGGTGGCCAGCACATCTTCTGGTGGACGACCTGTATCTCCATCGAGTGCTGTGATGGACTTGAGACCATATCTTGCAAAGGTGCACATGAAATGCAACGAGTGTGGAGAAATTCTTCTGTACGGAGAGCAGAGCCTCATTCTTACTAAACTAAAAATTGAGAGTCATAAATGCCCAGAGAAAAGATACATTTCTTCATTTCATTTTGATCCTGTGTCACACATGAAAATGTTGTTGCAAGTTTAAAAAATCAAAAACAACATAACACTTGTTTTAAAAAAAAAAAAAAAAGTTATTTTCAGAACTAACTCATTCTACCAAAAAGAGCTCCAGGAGCATATTATAAAGGGGGTTTATCTCCGCTTTTTTGGCTTTCGTTCGTGCGCGACCGTGTGCGCGCACCCGCCTATATATTTCGTGAAAACTTTGCAATTGCAACTTATTAAATTTCTTCATAGACCCATCAAAGAACTTATACTACGTCAAAGACACTAAACCTAGGCTTCTTTTTTATTATTATGAAAATTTTCATTAAATGGAGCCGAATGTCTTTTTAAACTTTCGTGCGTGACCGAATGTACACACCTTGGTATTTTAAAAAAAATATATAAAAGGTTTTATACTTTAACAATTGTATGCTTGAATCGAGCTCAGAAGATATATTAAATCCGGATGTGTTTGGATTTACTCCTTTTCACGTTTTGAAACTTCGCTGAATTAGACCGCTACTTCCAAATGGCGTACGTGACCAGATACTATCACCGCGTACACGTCCTGAGACGCGCATGTGAAGTCATGTGACTTGAAAACAACACTTCCAATTGGTTCTTAGTAGTTTCTATTCTGCAATTTACACGGAGCACTCCACCCACTTCTCTCACTATCTTTTCTACTCTCAAAAGAGAACAACGTTCAACATCTTTCGAAAGACTTTCTTTTTACACGATAATGTGAAATACTGAGATTGTTACAGGATTTTCTATCAGATATGTGTTCCCATTTCTGTTGAAGCACTAACACCGTGGAAAATTCCACCGATAGCAGTGATATTTTTAACGCCGAGCACCGGCGATTTTTATCACTTAGAAGCCTTCCTATTATGAAGGTTTATCTCCTAAGTCTCTGATTCTCAAACTGTGCAACGCGGCTCCCCTGTGTGCCGTAATAAGGTGCTAGGGGCGCCGCGCACACTCTAGTGTGACTAACCATCTATAAATTCCACGGACATCTCTACCCTGTTATCTGCAATTGTGAACATCAAAAGGAGCTGCGCTACGCCCCTGTAAGAGGCCTCACTCCCACTGCTGCAACGGCTTGGCAGTCCTCCAGATGCACAGGAACAGCCCCTCCGATCCATTGAAGTTCTGTGTCGGTCTCAATACCACTTACGAAATGAAAATAAGCTCTGAAGAATATTTATGCTGTAGCAGGAGGAGTACTACATGCTTGCAGAATGCATTCTATTACCTATAAAAAAGTGAAACACCCACGCTACAATCATATAGAATACTTCCTCTAAAGAAGCCTGTGAATAACTTTAAAACATCAGGTTAACCTTTTTTTACTCTCTCATCATTGTTAAAGATAAGTATTTACAATACTATATTAAACAATGCCATGGTTGTTGCTTTTTAATTTTAAAAATCTTGCAATCTTTCACAAACCCAATACTCATGGCTTCTTTTTCGTGACAAAAATATTGCAATATTACATACCTACATAGAATAACAGAAAAAACATAAAACTACAAAGGCCAAACAGTCTACTAAACGCGGATTTGTAACCTATGGGGCAGATTTATGTTAACTACTTCATACCCATATATGCACCAGTTAATGTGCACCACAGTATGCTAGTGCTCCGTTACCCATGGTGTGCCACATTTGAAATGTGGCGCACCATGGTACAAATACACCATACATGCGTAACACATCTGTGCTGAAAAAGTAATACATTGCTAGAGTTGCATCGCAACTGTGATGCAGCTCCAGCAAGGCTCACCAATGCACTATATTCACAATGCTGCGTCAATACCTACGCATGCTTCAAGCACATGCACAGTTTTGAAACAGCATGGGCCTGAAAGTCACTGAGTGAAATATCATACATTACAGTCAGCCACTTTCAAGACGCATTCCTTCAGAGGAACACTTACCGTTTATTAGAGGTAGATCGTCCGACTCCACCGGAGGACACCCCTAATAAAAAAGACATATATATAAAATGCGGACTAGCCGCTGTATCGTGCTAGCAAACATTAACTTAAAAATCGTTAGAAAAAACTAAAGGAATCGAGCAAAATCAGTAGGCCACTGATAGGATCTCTTTTTGACCTCGCTAAAATAGAAACATTAGGAACAACCCCTCATGAGAAATATGAAACTAGTGAGAGAAACCGAGCTCGACGTCATGATGGCTGCAAGATAGCTCGGCTCCGCCCCCCACCCCGCCCACAATAACGACAAACCCTATGCAAATATTATAAATAAATACAACACACCAGCAAAGTAACAGGGTAAAACGTTTTATTAAATAACTATTTACATGGCAGCCTGCTGCAACATGAAAACAACACTTCCAATTGGTTCTTACTAGTTTCTATTCTGGAATTTACACGCAGCACTCCACCCACTTCTCTCACTATCTTTTCTACTCTCAAGAGAGAACAACGTCCTACATTTATCGGAAGACTTTGGTGAAATGGCTACCGTATCTCATTCATCTTCCGAATCTGAACAAAATGATCGACTACCTTTAAGAAGAAAAAAAGAATCTTTCATCTGGCAATTTTTCACTTATCCTGAAGATCAAAAGAAAGTAAATGCACCAAAAGTAACCTGCACGATATGTGACTCGTTTCTCTCAAGAGGAAATCCAACAAAAAAATATTCCTTTTCCATACATACCATGGTGCGGCATGTCAAACAGGTGCACCCTGTGCAATTTGCAGAGGCATCGACAAAAGCCCTGGCCACGCTATTACCATTAGAGGTGGCCAGCACATTTTCTGATCGACGACCTGTATCTCCATCGAGTGCAGAGATGGACTTGAGATATTTAACTATATATGGTCTATAACCTATGGTTTTTTCAGTGAATTTGCTCCGCCGCTCACCCCGCCCAAAATAACGACAAACCCTATGCAAATATTATAAATATATACAACACACCAACAAAGTAACAGGGTAAAATGTTTCATTAAATAACTATTTACATGGCAGCCTGCTGCAACATTGATCCAAATGCATGACACTGTTCCTGTCAAGGTAGCATAGCTGGCGGCCTAAGGGTGGAGGACCGTTGTGCAAATACCCCGGGGAGGACTCTGGACATGCTTGGTCCCTGAGATTCTTCGATGTCACTGCCTTCCACAAATGGCATAAGTCCTGGATGTTCGGTGCCATACTTGAGGGTTTGACCTAAAGACACGTCCTGCAGTGCCCTGGTCCAACCATCACATATACCTCCTCCAGGAGACGGCGTGGGGTGCACTGGAAGGGAGAGGCGGCGCGAACGAGCCTCCCCCACCTCCCCAGGTGGAGGTTTCTCAGCTACACCCCTAAAGACACGTCCTGCGGTGCCCTGGTCCAACCATCACATTTACCTGCGCCAGGAGACGGCGTGGGGTGCACTGGAAGGGAGAGGCGGCGCGAACGAGCCTCCTCCACCTCCCCAGGTGGAGGTTTCTCAGCTACACCCCAGCGCTTCACTGATCTCCTTGTCCTCAGTCAAGCATCAATAGTAAGATTTTCATAGGTGAGTGTAGGTTCATAGTTTGCCATCCACAGACTAAAAGCCTGGAGTGGGAGTGAAAAAACCATAACTAGGTAAGAAGGAACGCAGAGGCTGTAGGAAGGACTCTGGATATGCTTGGTCCCTGAGATGCTTCGATGTCACTGCCTTCCACAAATGGCATAAGTCCTGGATGTTGGGTGCCATAGTTGAGGGTTTGACCTAAAGACACGTCCTGCGGTGCCCTGGTCCAACCATCACATATACCAGCGCCAGGAGACGGCGTGGGGTGCACTGGAAGGGAGAGGCGGCACGAACGAGCCTCCCCCACCTCCCCAGGTGGAGGTTTCTCAGCTGCACCCCAGCACTTCACTCGACATAGGCGGCCGGCTCCCGGGGTCCGGCGGAACTTTTAGCCTTTTGGTGACTCTTCCATTCTGGACCTTGTCCCACAATCCGTTTGACCTGAAGACAAGTCCAGCGGTGCCCTGGTCCAACCATCACATATACCTGCGCCAGGAGACGGCGTGGGGTGCACTGGAAGGGAGAGGCGGCGCGAACGAGCCTCCCCCACCTCCCCAGGTGGAGGTTTCTCAGCTGCACCCCAGCGCTTCACTCGACAAGATGAGTTGCGCCCGCTCCTGCGGCACATTGCCTCGCTCGGCCAGCTGAATTACGCCTGCTCTTGCTATTACAGCGTCTCACCCGCCATCCGGCTGAATTGCACCCACTCTTGCGGTACAGCGACAGGCGGCTGCCACGGAGCTCAGGAAATGGCGGTCGGCTCCACAGACTTGGCCCTGGCCTGCAAGGATGGCTCTGGACAATCCTGGAACTCGGACGCTTGACTGCTACGGCATGGGCCCCATTCCCAAAAGCGTCCCATCAGCCTTGAAGATTCTACAAGAGTCACCGGGGCCCCCGACTCCCGCAGAGTTCCGGTGGGGAGCTTCTGCCATGATTGCTCGCAGAATGGCCACGACGTAGCCACGGGGTGCTCTCATGCTGACGCCAGCTTCAGTCTGAAACTTCCAGAAACACTGTAGACTACCAATTCAATCAGTTCCGGTGCAGCCCCAACGACGTATCGCGTTGTTGCATAATTCGTCATATGACACGCCGCGTTAGCGCACCCGGAAGTGCTCCGGTGCACGAGGCGCGAAGCGCAGCTTCCCGGAAGCAATCCGGGGCGCGGCGCGGAGCGCGTAACGTAAGCATAACAGGTCATGTGACTTGTTAATAAAACTTTTCATTGGTTTAGAAATATTTTTTGTCCCAAATGATGAAAACCCTTCCTTGTTTCCTCTTGGCTCCTGCCCCCTCCCCAAGTCTTGCTCGGCCAGCTGAGTTTCGCCCACTCTTGCGGCCTGCGACATGGATACGCCGGGGCGTTATGGATCAGTATGAGCAAATATACACTTGGGGATTCACAAGCAACAACAAGCCTTTGTATTTGGGGCTCTAAATCAACAACAGTGACAGAGAACAGAACCGAACTAAGCACTCAGGGACTACTTTTAAACGTAACATCATCTCCCCAGAGGTACATCACCTTACACACACATGCACTCTGATCTCCTTGGCCTCAGTCAAGCATCAATAGTATGATTTTCATAAGTGAGTCTAGGTTCATGGATTTCGATCCACAGACTAAAAGCCTGGAGTGGGAGTGAAAAAACCATAACTAAGTAAGAAGGAAGGCAGAAACAGAATCTTCCTCTGCAACATCCGGCTCTGCATCGCTACTTACTTATAAATGCAGAAAAAACTCAATTAACACAAGGGCTCTTTTCAGAGCCACCTTATATCAAAGCACTCAAACTTCTGATTTATCTCCATTTTCACACTCTTGTAAATAGGTGTGCGCGCCCGAGTGCGCGCACCCCGCAACTTTAAAAAAAAATATATATATATATTTTCGCCTTTAAGGACCTTACTGCACACCCTGAGAAAACCTACGCAGCAAAACAATCTCTACCTTCTCCCCTTTCCTTGTTCCAACGCTTTGAAATGAACAATATATTTACTCGCAGTGACAAAATGGCGGTCAACACTTCCTGATTTCCTTCGAATCGAACGTTAACAGACGTCACGCAGCAAAAAAAATTCCGCTCGCGCGCAGCCGCTTGAGTGCGCGCATCCGTGCGCGCGTATAGATATATAATTGACTTTAACTTTAATTTTCTCAGCAACTACTGAACGGATTTACACCATTCCAAAAAAAGCGTGATCTGCGAGCCGGACTCAACAGTTTTGCAAAATTTCTTATAAATCCATTCAGCCGTTCGACCTGTAGCCGTGTCTAAACGTCCTATGGAAAATAACATGGAGAAAACACGTTTTGGGACCCCCCTTTTATCTCAGCCCCCACTTCACCAATCCACCCAAACTTTCAGGGAAGGAGCGCAGCGGACCGAGCCATCTTCTTTGAGAAATTCGCAAAGATTCATCCACCAGGGCCAAAGTTAATCCAAATAGAATGTTGAGGATTTCCTATGGAAACTAGGTCCTAACTATAACTACCTACTGGCGACCGCCAGTAGGTAATATATATATATATATATATATATATATATATATATATATATATATATATATATATATATATCTTTTTTCCCCCAATGGGGTGTTGAAGTGCTTTTTTTAGGTGAGTAGCACACTACTCCGGAACCCTTAAAGGATTAGTGTTGAATTAGTATAAAGAAATATGAAAGTAATTTAAGTGGTGGATTTTAGGCAGTTATTTGGATTGAGAAGGGTAGAAGGGGGATAGAATAGGGACAAAGGTTTTCATATATATATAGCTCTTGTTACCCCTAATGGGGTGTTGAAGCACTTTTTTTTTAGGCAAGTAGCACATTACTCCGGAACCCATGAAGGATTAGTGGTGAATTATTATAGTGAAATATGAAATTTGAGAAGTGGAAATGTTATTCTGTTATTTCGATTGAAAAGGATAGTGGAGGGAAAGAAGAGTGAAGGAGTTAGACTTTTTTTGTGTTTCGTTGGTAGTAGTGGGAGGGTTGGGATGTGTAAAAGGTAACAAGACAAAATATCGAAGTCAAAATATAGAATGGACAAAAATTGAATGGACAGAACATAGTGGTGAAAAATATCGAATTGAAGGTAAGTAATATAATATCGATTTTTTTAAATATAGATAGTCAAAATATTGAAGTATATAATATAGGCATTAAAATATATTGACCGGAGTTATAGTTTGAAAGGTAACTACTTCATTAGTAGCAAAAATGACATCTAGGATATGTTCAGTGATGTGTCTGGGTTTGTGGACAATCAATGCGTCTAGGCCAGTGATTATTGTTTTTGGATGGGTCATATTGAGTTTGTCAAACCAAATGTTGAGGTCAACCAGAACTCATTGGTTGGAGTACATTGTTATCAGATTTGAAACTGTGTCTGGAAGTGCATCTGGAAATGTCGCCTAGGTAGGTGGAGGTCTGTAAAGGAGCAAAAAGTTACGGGAGGAAGACGGTGAAAGTTTGCATTTTGTTAGAAGAGCCTCACAATTCTTTATTGAGATGTCATCAACTTTAGTGATATGTAATGTTTGCTTGAACACAACAGCTGGACCACCTTCTTTTTTGCCTGTACAATGTTGGCTGCTTGTTTGCTAGCCCAGAGAAATGTCTTCATGCAGGACTGGAGCCATATCATCACCTAACCATGATTGAGTTATGAATAGTATGTCTGGTATTGCATCGGTGCGAAGGTCGTAGATGTGATGTTTGTTTAGAGAGATATCGAGCATTAATCAGTAGACAGTTTAGAGAATGTGTTTTGCTGACAGCGAGACTTTGTTTTGTAGAAGAGTGAGCAGTATTGTATGGGTTAGTAGCAGGTGTATTTTTAGTGCTGGTATTAGTTGTATGAGGATAGCAATCATGTAGCTGTTCTGTAATGTGATTCTCGTCCAGCAGGCTAAGAAGGCATTTTGATGGGACTGCATGCATGGGGGGACAGTGTTTGAGAGTGAGTTAATGTGTTGTGCTGTTTTAGTGATGTAACCTTGTTGTGCAGTAGACAATGAGAAGCAACGTTGTGATGTGTATCACTTTGTTTATATTGTTTATGTATGTTCAGGGCGGAAGGTGTATGAGTCAGTGGTGAATCACTATTGTCAAGTGGCCAAATAGTAAAAGTGCACAAGTCCAGGATTTATGATCATTATACTATACAGCCTCAATATTCGAAAGAAATCATAGGAAACAGTATTGAATTGTTTCGAAATATTATTATTATTATTATTATGCATCTTATAGAACGCACGGCTACCCCCGACGGGAGTGTCCCGGCGCTGAGCAGAGAAAAGGAGAATGTAGGTCAATATGGTAGAACCCGTCAGAACTATGGTAGACCGAAGAGCGACCTCTTCACTAATTTGCGGAAATTAGGTTTGGATAGGGCCAATTTGATATGTCGAGGTAGAGAATTCCACAGGGAGGCTGCTTTTGCTGAAAAAGACCGTCCACCCAGTCTGGCCTTGGAGAAGCGGGGGATGACAAGAAGTTCTTGGCAGTTTGATCTTAGGTTTCTCGTATGTCTTAGTATTTGAATGCGTTTTCTTAGATAGTGGGGGCCAGTGTCATTTATTGCTCTGTAAGTGGGAATGAGTGCCTTAAATTCTGTGCGTTTTCTTACTGGAAGCCAGTGAAGGGTACGTAGATGTGGCGAGATGTGATGTCCTAAGGGAATGCTTTTAGTAAGCCTTGCGGCTGCATTCTGTATTGTCTGAAGCTTTCTATAGATATAGGCTGGCAGGCACAAATATAGACTATTAGCATAGTCTAATTGGGATGTCACTAGTGCGTGAACAATCGTTTTCCTACATTTGACCGGATGCAGATGAAGGAATTTACGCAAGGCTTTTAGTTTCCAAAAACATGTGTATTAAACCTGACTGATCTGGGTTTTGCATGACAGGGTCTCGTTGATTTTAAAACATAGATTTCTCGCTGATGAAACAGGGTAGGGAGCTGGATTGAGTACCAAGGGCCACCAGAGGTCTGATCTAGGGGGTGACGGTTGATTAAAGAAAAGAACTTGACACTGACATCGTATTGTTAAATGAGTGGGGCCAGTGGCGCGATGTAAACATTAAAAAGAGTAGGGCTAAAGGCCGAGCCCTGGGGGACTCCACATATTAGGGGTGGGATGATGAGACAAATGGTTGTAGTCGTATTTTCTGCACTCGTACTACAAGGAAGTATTGGAACCAAGCCAGCACATTCCCGGAAATCACTAAATGCCTGAGCCTGTCAAGCAGAATCTTGTGTGACACCGTGTCAAATGCTGCTGACAAATGAAGGAAGCAAAGGGAACTCCCATGAATGTATGGGAAAAAAGTTTAGAAGCTGTTGTTTTCCACAGCTATTCCCCACTGGAGAAGGTGGACGATTTGATGAGCGAGCTGTATGGATTCCAGCTTCAGAATACCGGTCAACAAGATTGTACTTTGAAGATCCAAGATGTCAACATTGCATTCCATATATATTTCATCTTCTGTTTGAAAATGATTTGTCTGCACTTTCATATGCAGTAAACCACATATTAAAAACAGGAGTTCATCTACAACATGTTTCTGCAAAAGCGTTAATTGACAAAGTTCAACAAAGGGATGTAAATTTACAATCTCAGTTAATTTGATGGCGCGTCATCAGCTGAGCTGCTGATGGACTCGGGGTAAAGCTGCTGAGCTACTGACCCCTACCAGTCTGAAAGTGCTGGGTACGGAAATTAAGTAAGGGATTGCCTAGAGTGTCATGCTGCTAAATTGAGCTGCTGCTAGACTCGGAATGAAACCGTGAGCCCAAACTGTGTGTGCTACGCTGCGAAGTCATGTGCTCTGGGCGCTGTGCCAAACCTGTCCAAATTTTAAATGGTGCTTAGCTGGTGTTGTACAGGGAGTGCGAAGGTAAATCAATACGGTATTTGTAAAGCGCAAACTACTCACCCCTATGGGTGAGTAGAGCCAGAGATCAAAACGAAAGCTCTGTGCTGCAAAGTCAGATGGTCTGACCGCTGTGCCACAGCTGTGTGGAGAATACATTTTGGCGAGGGTCATGGAGTTGCAGTTACCTGGCCCCAAAATAGCGGGTATAAAATGTCAGTTATAGGGTGGCTCTAAAAAGAGCCCTTGCGCTCATTAGTTGGAGCTACATATAAGTGCGGATGCACAGCTTCAAGTTATTCAGGAAAAATGGAATTCCCTGATCTGTGAAGTGTACTCCATCACTTCTGTAGATATCAACCATATCAAAATGTATGTTGATGTTGTAGATGGACCCCATTTTGTGGCCTCTGAGGTATGCAGGCACAGCTTTGTTGACTTTCTTCATAGATTTTTCAATCTGAGGACAACATAGTTTTAACCATTTCCACTTCTGTCTTTGGCATATATTGGAACATACAAAGACAGTTTGAGGTAAATGTAACATCAATTGTCCAAAGGTATCCTTCATAAGCATTTCCAATCCTACCCCAGTCAATGCGCCTATGTCGTTTCCACCACAGTGCACAATCATGAGGTCAGGGTGTTGGAGATGCAAACAGGTTTTAACCAAAGGCAGCAATTGGTGCCTCTTCAATCCTCTCTGTGTAAACCATTTAATGTCCACATTTTGTAAACCTAGGTCTAAGTCAATACTTCTCTGTTCTACATACCTTTTGCACCAGAAAATATGGCTATGCCCTACGATCCACACTAGCAATTTGAAGGTATGACCGAAAGGTATGGAAAGATGTCTGTAACTCATGCAGTTCCTTCGTAGAATAAGAGATATGTTTAAAGATGCGGAAATACTTTTTTTTGCCATACAAAATTATACCTGATTCGGGAGATGAAAAGCGTTGTTTTTTAAAAGTAGGGTGCACATTTGTTTTGTGGAAAAGCATCTTTGTAATTGGTTAAGAAAAAGCAGTTTCAATGTGGAGTACATATCATAGGATAAAATTTGCTCAACTCAACCACACCTGCTACTTGCATTTGAAAGGCACTGTTCGAACTTAAAACAATCGTGAACTTTTAACCTGCACGTGCCGTTAAATGTTCGAGAAAGTGTGTTGCTAGAATACGTTGCACTGCTGACTTCTATGTGTCGTTAAATATGAACAAAACTGTTTATATGGAAAATTAAAAAGAAACCAATAGAGAGAAGTTGTGAAATGTAAAAGAATCAAGAAAGTATTCTAATTTGTTCTTTACATGTATTTATGTGTGGAGGAACACAATTATAGAAACAACAGCACCAGGAAGAGGAAGAAGCAGGGAGTGGGGGTACGGGGGGAGATGGGCACAATGGCACACATGCACAAGTCACACAACCCACCAACATCACACCACTGAACGAGCATAGAAGTGAAAACCACGCTGCATTCATACAGGATGTGTACAAAGGCCTGTTTGGGAGTTGTGGGATGTCTGCGACCTTGGTCATCATGGATGAGATGCCCAGCACGTGGCACATGGGCAGGTTCACTGCGTGTTACGTTGCCAAACCGCTGCTCCTCCCTCCCACGAGCCCCCTTACTTTTGTACGGTGCGCTGTTGCATCCTGTGCACTTGTACAGCACAGCATTGTAATGCCTATTCGGGCATGTCCTGTGGCATTATAACTACACCATGAGAGTGCCGTTTGGTGGTGGTGCATGCCACTTTACAAAATCGTCTGCGCGGCCCTTGTGGCAGGCCACACCAGAACACAGAGACATACTTACCGCACTTCCTGCAAACAGACATGTCCGAGACACCCCGTTTCCCTTGCTGGATAGGCACACCCCTGCACTGGCCTGTGTACCCAGGACCAACAAATGCCTGTTGTCCATGCAGGAGGATGCGTGCGTAGCTACATGTCCAGGGTCACTGCCAACGCTGAGGTGACGTCTGCTGAAGACAGAAACTGTGATGTTGCAAGGCCCGTGCCTATCATGCTAACACAAAGACCATACAGACACACTTGCTCAGATGCAGGTTTGGGGGTGTTGGCGGTCCTGGGGTTGTTCCGATGAGTCTTGTGGCCCGCATGGGTATCCCTGTATCATGCTCATTGACTCTATGGCACCTGTGAGTGTTCTGGTGTGGCTCTTGGCTGTGTTTCATTTCATGCTGCAGGTAGTCGTCCTGCTTAGCACCAGCAGAAATCAGGTATAAAGTCCCTGGCGCTAACGTGGCTTATCGCCGGAATTAGTTTCACATTGCAGTTGTTGTGAAAGTTGTGATGTGATGTTTTCGTGTGCAGAACAATATACGAACTGGGCAGTGTATCCCGTCAAGATCCAGCACCTGATGCACTATTCCCAATCAATATAAATACAATGAGATTTCTTCATTGATTTTGTGTGTACACTGTAAGTACAGCCACTACCTCAGTGCAATTCAATACAGGATTTTAGTATTTAGAATAAATCGCAAAGGTGCACCTCACGTCCTTTTGCATGGGAACGGGTACTCTACATTTCATTATAAGCACTTTAATGCAACTTAAGTTGACATAAATTTAACACAGTATTCAGAAGTTGGTGCAAACTGCAGACATCAACAGTATTCCAGCAATAAGTGCCCCAAAATTAACACTATGGTGGATACCACTAAATAATAGTAAAAAGAACAAGAAAGAGTCACACAGCAGTTAAGAAAACAACCAAAAAGGTTAATATTTTTTTTGTCAAACTTTATTTTTTTATAAACATCGATAAACGATAAACTATTTTTTAATTTTATTTTTTTAACATATATGTATACAAAATAAACTAATAAACAAAATTTAAACAACATGTAATAAAAATAATAGAAAACAACAAGGCGGAAGACTTCTGTGGGGACCATGGATGCCAATGACAGAGCCTTTAAATTAAAGCTCAAAATAAGGATGTATGTTAATGCGCATATCAAATGACTGAGAGTGAGAAACAGAGAAGGAAAAACAAGTCAGAGAGAAAAAGGAAAGGAAAGAAAAGAGTTAAAGAGAGGGAATGGCGGAGACCACATCAGCTTCTCCGCAGACCGGCAGATCTCACACATGTCGCTGAGTCCTGAGTCATCAATGGCGGAGTCCACCTCAGGGTTTGTTGCCACCAAGCCTGTGGAACTCAAGTCCGTGCCACGTGGTGGTAGGACCCTGATGGCCACATGAGTTTTGGGTGGCATGAACCCTATGCATATGAAGTCCGCGCCTGACGGCCATACAGCCGAGGGTGCGTCTAAACTTCTGCGAAACTTTTCATGGACTCTTCATGGTGAGACCGATTGCAGATTTGGCTGATCGTTGAAAATATGGGGAAGTGGTGTTTTAGTTTTTAGTTTCCACAGGAACGCTTACTTTGCATATTATTAGCAATAATTGTGGGTCTCGTTTGTGGCAATTTTTTGGGGCGGAAGGTATAGATGGAAAACTGGTGAGATTTGCAGTTTTCACCAGGTTGAGAATGGAATGATAATTTAAAAACACACAAAAAAATAGGTTTAATGAACATTATAATTAGAAATTAGCATTTAAAAAACCTTTGAAATTCACTGAAAAAAACAAAGGTTTCAGGTATGTTATAGTTAGAAATTAGCATTTAAAAAACCTTTGAAATTCACTGAAAAAACCATAGGTTTGGGGCATGTTATAGTTGGTAATTAGCATTTAAAAAACCATTGAAATTCACTGAAAAAATTATAGGTTTCAGGGACGTTATAGTTAGAAATTATGCATTTAAAAAACCTTAGAAATTCACTGAAAAAACATAGGTTTCAGGGACGTTATAGTTAGTTGAACATTTCACTCCTACAAAACAATAGTAATTCCCCTGTTATAGTTAGTTGAGCTAACTATAACTTGCGCCCCCGCAATGCACTGCTGATGAGGTCACATATTACATCATTCATGACATGGTCAGTGACATCACTGATGACATCATCCACGTGACAATCTGATGCACCTAATCAGACCCTAATATAACACTTTAAAATTCAGACTATAATTTTCAACACCATTAACACACTAATACCAGTTAGTACATATTAAGCATGGGCGGATCTAGCGGATCTCGCGTACGCGAATTTGCGTATTTACGGATTCGCAATCCGCAAAAATACACGAACTCTCGCGGATTTGCGGATTTTTACGTTTTTTGTCTTGGCGCGCGTTCGCGAGGATTTGTGGACCATTTCGCAATTGCGAACTTACTTTTCGGCTCGCAACGGCCGCGACTATGTTGTTTCTACGTCTGGTTTATCATCACAGGTTCACAGCACCCTCTGTTTCACCACTGCCACCCTCTGGTACACCCATGCCACCCTCTGGTACATCCTCACTGCCACCCATTAGGTTTGTTTATCACTGTATATTATGGGGGTGAAAAAAAGCAACCACACCTGCCCTGCTTCAACTGCCATGAATTAATTTGGTGTTGAATAATGTGTCAGTAATTTTGAAACTTCCAGTCTGGCTGGCACCTGCTTCCTTCCTTATCTGTAATTTGCTTTCTGTTGCAGTGAAAGCAAGCACACCTGCCCTTCTTCAACTGCCATGAATTAATTTGGGGGTGATTAATGTGTCAGTAATTTTGAAACTTTCAGTCTGGCTGGCACCTGCTTCCTTCCTTATCTGTAATTTGCTTTCTGTTGCGGTGCTATTTTTTTTCACAGGACCTTTATGGTCTACTTGTAGCTATTCAATGAGCCTGCTGTTTGGGTCATAGCAGGGTCATAGAATAGTTGCAAATAGGCAACTGAACTCTGGAGGGGCCCCTCAGGAAGCACTAGAGTGAATGGTTACTAATGTTAAGTTTGAACTTTTGCACCTGGTGATTGCTTTCAGTTTAGCAAAAATCGTTTTTCTGCAATTTCGCACTATTCGCGGGGCGCGAATCCGTGCGAGATCGATTTTGGAAGCCGCGAATGTGTGCGAATACATTAATTTTTTGTTTGCGGCGTGTATGTTCGTGTGATTTTTTGCATGTTCGCAAGGCGCTTGTAGTGATACGTTTGCGAACTTACCCACGCGGTCGTACACGGGCGCGGCCATCTTGTTTGCGTGACGTAATTCCGTTTCCGGCCGCTATGTGTAATCTCGCAAAGTGTGCTGCTCGCTAGTACAATTTCGCACGTGATCGCGAGGAAAATCTCGCGCGAACTTACCCACGCGGTCGTGAATGGGCGCGGCCATCTTGTTTCTCATTCATTGCTATGGTTCTGGGCATGCTTTCTGTATCCTCACTGAATCTCTGCCATCCTTTGCTTGTTTGAAGTTTATTTGATCTATTTTACTTATTATCTATCCCTCTATTTTTCTATTCTATTTTTCTAGCTCTATATTTTTGTGTTTTCTGCTACTTTTAGTTAATTTTAAACTACTTTTTTAAACTCTTTTCTTTTCTTCTTCACTATTCTATTTCTTCTTTATCATTTAACTTTATTTCTGCCCAGACCATGGTAAAGGGAGCCGGGAAGCATCCTGAGAAGGGGAAGGGTCCCGCACCCCGTGCCCGGCTCCCGTGCGGGCGTTTGAGGGGGGAGCAAGTGGTGCCACGGGAGATCTTTAGCGCGGAGGAGGCGGCCGCACTAATCTTCTACGTCCAGCGCCGCCTCCCCAAGACCATCCTGGGAGGCGGCAAGATCGCAACCGGCTATGGCATCCGGGAGCGCCGGAAGCGGTGGGAGAAGGTGTGCCGGGCCATGTTTAAGCTCTCTGGGGTCCGGCGCACCTATAACCAGGCCACCCACCGCTGGACGGATGTCATGGACCGGGAACGGGACTTGCTGGACGCGCTCGGCATAGAGGTCCCCGGGCTTGGTGAGTAGTAGTAGCTATTCATCACTACTCTGTTTTATCCGGCTCTGTTATTTGCAAATCTTTGTTCTTTACCAAGAGCAATAATGCTGCCGATTACATTGTAGGTAAATTATATTTCAAAATCTTCTATGCATTTCAGGTGCACTGCTCTCCTTCTCAGTAGCCTTGCTTGCTACTATGCTTATTTGTTTTGTATTTTGTGTTCATTTCATTGGCCTGAGAAATTATGTATGAGTGTAGTGTAAAGATAAGAACTGCGTAATGCTAGACACTAAGGGTCATATTTTCAATTACCGGCGCATCCCTGCAAAGTAGCAGGGATGCAGCAGTAATTGTGCACCATGCCACCACCACCCATTGGCCCAAAACGTCACAGAAGCCTTACGCATCTGTGCCGTAAAGGCGGCGCATTGCTGGAGTTGCGTGCCAACGATGGCGCAGCTCCAGCAATGCTCTGGGGTGCCCTATCTCCCCAATGCTGCATCAAGCCGTACGTCGGCTTCCAGCAGGCGCAGGGTTTGAGTCACGCATCATTGTCCTAAAAGTGACTGATTGACATCTTGTAGATTTCCCTCACCCACTTTTAGGATTCGTTCCTGCGCAGGAACGCCCTCCCTTGCGCCGGAACGCCCCCTGATGGCGCAGGGCTTTACAACGTGATGCATCTCCCGTATGCGTTTTTTTTTAATATATACGTCGCACCATGGCGACTCTTTTGTTCTGCCGCTGCGTCACAAAAGTCACGCAACAATGGAGGAAAATGAGCCGCAAGGGACTTCTAAATCAGCCCCAACAGACTGAAGCCCAGTCCTTCCTTTAGACACATGGCTATAAGAAGAAATAGTGGTGGTGGTCGGTGGATTGATAGTTTGAGTATTCACTGATCTGCAAGCAGGATGGACTTTGTCTGTCACTTTGCGTGCTGCGGACTGCTGCCTGCCAGGCCTAGGCAAACCTTTTTAGTAGTCTGTTTATTGAGTTACATAGGAACTTTGAAAGTCAACGGCCCGCAAATCAGGCAATACGAATAACGTCGTATACCACATGAGATAGGTCAATATATCCCGTGGAATAGTTGTCTATCTATTTGCTATTTCTCAAAAATATTTTGTTATAGTTCTTTTGAAATGTTTGATTTGGTTGACAAATCTCATCCATGTTTTCTGGTCTTTCTTTCTTTCATGTTGTACATCAGCTCCCCCCAAGGGCAAGAGGACACAGGAGGAGGGTGCTGTTCAGGAGGATGCAGGCCAGGATCGGGCAGGCGAGGGCTCCTTTGCTGGCCCCAGTAAGTTTTAATTTTAATAAAGAGTACCTATTTTTTCCTAGCGTTCCTCATTCGATTTTTTCTAAATCGTCTTTGATCTTCTTGTAGACTGGATCTAAATTCTTTTCCTGCCTCGACTATGACTCCCTGTGGTATTACTAGATTATTCTTATTAGTCTGTGTGTGTAGCTAACTAAGATTGCACATTTGGCAATTCCATTGGACTCCCATTCTAGTCAGCAATTGCTCTATGTACTGAGTGCAGTCCTCTGGGATTGTCCATAATGTCTTTTCAAGTCTTCTAAATGTTTATGCTTTGACAATTGCCAACAATAAAAAGGTGAATGACCACCAAGAAAGAATAAGATACTACTTTACTTTTGGTTTGGATAGGAGGACAATCCATTCTACTACTGCTGCAGGGACAAATCTGCACAAACCGAACTATGAACACTAAATAGTGCATTGTTTATCAATTATAATAGGCGCAGGTAGACTTTCTTTCCACATACCTCAGTGATATCAGACTTTGAAGAACCCCCAATCTCCTTACTGACTAGATAGTGTGGCAGAGTCATTTAGCTCCCTAAGGGCCAGATGTAGGTCGGTCGGTAACGGCCGAAAATCGGTATTTTCGGCCGTTACCGACCGGTAAATAAGATTTGGTATGTAGGGCCCAGAATTTTACAGATTCGGTAAATTTACCGATCGGTAAATTTACCGAATCTGTAAAATACCGAATCGGTATTCATACCTATTCGGTATTTTTGCTATGTAGGTGGGACTCTTCTGAGTCCCACAACCCTTACCGATTCGGTATTTTACCATCAAATATATTTGATGGTAAAATACCGATTCAGGTGTGCATGCACATGTGTGCATGCACACCTGTGCCATATGACAGGCAGACCTGCCCTTAGGGCAGGTATGCCTGCCACATGGCCCCCGAATCTTTTTTGGGGGTGCTAGAGGGTGTCAAAGTGACACCCCCTGCACCCTTGTCAAAATCTGTATTTACCGATTCGGTAAATACCAACCGGTAATGCCCCATTCATTCCCATGGGCTTCAAAGCCCATAGGAATGAATGGGGCATTACCGGTGGGTATTTACCGAATCGGTAAATACAGATATTTACCGATTCGGTAAAAGGAACATCTGGATGTTCCTACATCTCCACCCCTTAGATTTACCGATTTTTAAATACCGAATCGGTATGATTCGGTAATTAAAAATCGGTAAATCTATTTTACCTACATCGGGCCCTAAGTCACCGATGATTGATCCCCAATGATCATTAGATTATCCTACGCAGGGCAAGAGTACGGAGTCACAGTCAAGAAGTGTCAGAGGCACTCATGCTTGCAAAAATTCCAAAACCTTTAGCTCATCCACTCTAGTCTGGAGGACCAAAAACCACAGAGTCTATTTAAGTTTAAAAGCTTTATTAAAACTAAACACATTTATTAAAATCAACTTTGTCATAAAAGTAACCGTTTAACTGAAAATGGAAAAGTGCTTAGTGCTAACGATTAATTGGACACATTTCTTGTGGTCGAGCTGAGCTCTCACCTGGTTTGAACTTGAGCTTGACCCTTATCGTGTTCTTAGAAGTCAAGCTTCTGTTAGGAGAAAAAGTGTTGTGTGTTAAAAATAAAAAGCAAGCATTCATCAGTTGTGCCAAAAAGTGCAGCAAGACAACAGCCTTCCCTGGAAAAAGGGACATTTTTACTGTAGAGTATACAGTTACAAATTATTACATTGTATTTTGTTTTTTTTTACTTTCTTTATTCCTCCTAGACCAAATATTATATAGTAGTGAGTGGTGTATTCTAACATTCTTAAATGTACTTTGTAGGTGGAACATCTGGTGGCGGGGCCAGCGCGGAGCTGGTGGATGAGGAGGACAACACTTCTGGGGAGGAGGCGGTGCGAGTGCCGGACGACACCAATGTGCCTGTGAGGGTTGACACGGTGGTGGCGGGCACAGGTAAGCTATATATTCGAAAAGCGAAAGAAGGGTGTAAGTAAGTGTGGAAGGACGAGAAATTTTATGATGGCTGGCAAAGAAGAATGATATGTGTTTGCTTGGCCCCCGAGGTGGCTGGGAAGGAAAGAATATGGTATGGTGCATGGCTGGGTCAATGATGAAGCAAGGATGGGTGGAAGGACAACAGCCTGGGTGGGTGAAACATAAACTGTATGTGTGCATATACTTTGAATGGATGGATGCCTGGAGCATGGTATTATCTGACTCTTAGATAGCACATGTGTATCTAGAAAGAGTAGATGGTCACTGGATGAACTAAGTGTTACCTTGAAGAGCATGTAACACCGCACCCGCACGTCCGTTCCAGTGTAGGGAAGGCAAGGAAAAGAAATTATAAATTTGTCCAATACTACCATGAATAGTAGCAATAGTTTGTATTGCAACTGCAAGCACAGCATATATCCGGTTATTACGGTGGACACTCCGTACCTCTCTTAATAACTTTAGTTTAGTAGTAGTACGTCATTCATGTGTGGGTGTATCACTGTTCACTCAATAATAAGCAAAGCACCTAAAGTCATCCCATATGTCATCAAATACATCCCATGTGAAGTGATAGATAATCTAATTATTTAGCTTCTTCATTTTCCTTTTCTAGTACTCATTTGCACTGTAGGGTGAAAGGTAAATTAATTAAGCAGTAGCCCTTGTAACAGAGTATTCTCAGTGCCACCCGTAATAGAAAAGTAATAGCTTCACCACCTGCATGTACTGGACCGGTACAGTAACGCAAGTCTGTCTCACTCATCATGGTGTGCGTCTGTTTTTCTCGGGTGCAAGTTCACTGCGCTGCCATTCTGCCGGCTTGCATAAGATAACGTACCAATTTTCCTAAACAAGAGAGAAGAAGAAGAATAAGACTGGTGTACTGTCATAGTCGACTGTAATGGAAGTCCATAGTGGTCGTAGAATTTGTTCATTAAACTACCACTAATGTTAGAGCAAGGATGCAGAAGTGGGAGGTTAGATAGATACTGTCCTCAATAGTTATGTACTGTGCTTTCAATTTGCTACTTGTACTGTGACACAACTTTCGGCTCAATCACTTTGTGTTATTAATGTGAAGGAGCATTGGTTACAGGCTATGTCTTTCTTTCTTCATATAGTTGCTCCTTCCAAATCGACATCACGGAGGGAGCAGGCTCGAATTGCCCGGCAACGGAGGCTGGATGCCACTGTCGCCGAATATCGGCGGCTGGTGGCCCTGGAGGAGGAGGAGGACACACAGTCGACCGGTGCAACCACAACATCCTCGACTGGGACAGCTGCATCCTCCTCCGTGACCCCACGGGCTGCCAGCCAGCGCAGTGCTCCAGCGGTACGGAGCCGGGCTAACAAAGCCAACCGCCACCGCCAAGCAGCAAAAAGACCAGCTGCCCCCCACAGGAGCTGCAAAGCACGCCAGCGCTGCCTAGGAGTCCGAATGTCCTACCTGGAGCAGGAGGTCCTTAGGTACAAGAACTTGGTGGAGGGCCTCCGCTTCAAACTTGCCACCCTCCGCAAGGAGTATGATGCCCTGGCCGCAAAATTCACCAGCGCCCTCCAGTAGTGGAGTGTCCCTTGCCCTTTTTTTAGAGACTTTTGGGGGGTGGGATTTGGGAGTTGGGTTCTTTTTGGGACTTTTCAAAGACAATCGTTGGGGTTAGGGAGGGTCTTGAGGGAGATTATTTTGTTAGGGCTACATAAATATACTTTTTTGAACTTTATCTGACCATACCTGTTTTTTACTGCTTTTCAGTCTGGTGGGTGGGGGTGTAACAGTAAGTTTGTTTTCCTGAAGAGTCCTAGGACTTTAGTAGTACTACCGTCAATCTCTCGTCTAGTCCTAATACTCCATTATACTACCTCCCACCAAACGCTTATCTTACCTGTAATTTGTGTTAGAAATTAGGGCTAGGCCCAGGGCTGGCTCCACGTGAAATGGGGATTAAGGTTGGCAATCCTGGGCGGATGAAATTTCCTCATTGCGGTGGTACTAGTGGTGTGACACAGTGGCAGTTGCATGCCTATGGGAAAAAAGAAAACGAAACCTGGTTTGTCCTTACTGTAGCATTACAACGGTTACGGTACGATCGAGAATATAGCAGGTGACAGTAAACTAGAACAGTGCCACAATGTAGCCTAACAAATGGTAAAGTATTGCAAGTATAACTAGTACTTGCGTTGAATTTAGTTGACATTGGCTCCTACTACTACAAGAAATAGTACTGAAGCTGAGTAAGTCTAGAAGATATCCTCGTATTCCTTCACCAGCCTGTTGCTATGACCTTATCCTCCCCAGCAAGTGTGTGGAATTATTGATGTCATTTAGTCAGACATCAAGCAAAACTACACAGCCCGGGGGAAGAGGGTTAGGGTTTGGAAAATGGATGGGAATGGGGGTTTCTTTTTGGGTAGGTTTTGTTGAGAGAAGAAAAAAAAAGCACAGCATGGACAAACAATAATTGAAGATAAAGAAATCTTTGGGTACAAAGCTAACCACATGCAGTCACACTCATAGAAGAAAACAATGGATACTGTATCTGTATTCTGTATGTTGTTGGAGTTGTCCTGTTGAATTTGGTAAGTAAGTTGCATGCAGCAAACAATTCCTCTTATTAGCGGCACTCCTCCATTCCAGCTGACTCTTCGTCCATCAATGTTGGTGACCTGACAGAAGGCACCCTGTCCACTGCCTGCCTGGCGGATGTCGACTGAAACCCGGCCTGTAATTATTGAACGGAAAACAGGAAGTGCTATTACAATACCACTGATAAATAAATATAAGGTATGTAAGCTGTGTGGTGCAAAAAGTCACACTTTGATTTCCCTAATAGACAGTACAATATTTTTTAAATTGCGTACTCTGTCTGAGTCACCTTTTTAATGATAAATAAGTATGGCCAAAATATTATAGCGGATCTTTCCCCTCAAGTTAGGTGTACTGTAAACTGTGTTTTAGAACAAAATTTGACCTCCCCAGCAACGCTCCCACCAAGACCCTTACTAACACCTTAGGAGCTCGTAAACAAACCTCCCCAGTGCTGCGCTGTCCATTATCCAGTGCTGAACTGGACGTCCAGCGGTCGCACGCAGCACTGGGGAGGTAGTGCCCGTGACGACCGTTGGCCGACGGCAGCACCTAAAGGGCTAAAGCCAGTCGCAAATGTAGAAGACCCCCAATCAGATCTCTAAAAACGAGGCCTAGCAGAAAAATGGTGACAAAACGTACTTTAAATGTAAAAGTAGGCCCAAATACACCCTTACCCACCGTGGATTGTATTCAAACCAATTGCAAGCAAGCAAAAGTATCAATAGCCAGCATCGCTCCAAGAGTGCTCTAAAACCCCAGAACTGAGTTGCAAATAGAACACCCCGAAACACATGCAATCCTGCTGCTAGGGCTAACCCTAACGAACCCTAAGTTACAAAAAGTGGCAAAAGGTTTTGCCTTATGGATTTTGTCCAAAACACTTCTATCCTTTATTAGACCTTCCCAGGAATGCCCCAAGATCCGCCAACCAACTTGCAAAAAAGCACGCGACCACACCCCCAAACAGCAAAAAAGCAAAATCTCATACTTACAATATCTCTTGGCCTTCGGTCCAAACGCGCTGTGCAGCTAGGTCTCATCATCATAACTCCTGTTTTACAGCACGGATTTCCTGAAAAGCAAATGCAATCAAGATTAGACTGTCGCAGCAGTGCTACGACAGAGACCCCGCAACCCACCCACAAACACCAGGAAGCCCCCCAAAACGCTACATTGAGCAAGATGTCAGAAGAAATAGCAAAAAAAGAAGGTTTTCCTTATGTATTTTGTCCAAAACACTTCTATCCGGTATTAGACCTTCCCAGGAATGCCCCAAGACCGGCCAACCCACCTGCAAAAAAACACACGACCACACCCCCAAACAGCAAAAAAGCTAATTCTCATACTTACAATATCTCTCGGCCTTCGGTCCAAACGCGCTGTGCAGCTAGGTCATCATCATAACTCCTGTTTTCCACCATGGATTTCCTGAAAAGCAAATGCAATCAACATTAGACTGTTGCAGCAGTGCTCCCAGAACCCAAAACTCACCCACAAACACCCGGAACCCCGCCAAAGAGCACCTCAAAGGCAAGCAAGTCAGCAAAAACGGCAAGAAATTTCCGCCTCATATTTGGTCCAAAACACTTTTATCCGTTATTAGAGCTTCACAGCAATGGGCCCAGAGCCGTCAACTCACCCGCAAAGAAGTAGAACACCCCCACAAGTGCTGAGTCTTTCTTCATTGGGCATAATCCAGCCCTCTGCTTTGAGGGAAATCGGAGTCTGGAGGAGGAGGATAGAGGAGCATGTTCTTCAGAACTTGTGAACCTGAGGAATGTAGACTGCGGCACCTTCAAATCAATAAGCAAACAAGTGAAGACAGTTCTGCTGATGGGCTTGTTTTTGGGATTAGGTGATTAAAGTTTGAATTAAATTAACTGTGCAAAACAAAGAAAGACAGACACACAGGAATAAAAGTGAATAAGGACGAAAAAGAAAGTTATTGATTCATTGTCTCATTTTCAGGGCTCGGTGTCAGGGAATAAGAAGAAGATTTCGTCATCATACTCTGCGAATTCAGGCAGGATGAGGTCAGTGTCACCGAACAGAGAACAAATCCCCTCATCTACGTTGCCGTCCTCCTCGTCTTCATGCGGCGTGCTTTCTCGTACTTTGTAATCTGGTGGTATGAGGTGCTGATTCATCTTGATCATTGTCAGCCGCTCCACATTTTTGGGCGAGAGGCGGCTCCGTTTGGGAGTTACAATGCCACCAGCAGCACTGAAAACACGTTCAGAAGACACACTTGCGAGTGGGCAAGACAAATAGTTTATAGCCAGGTTGGAGAGCTGTGGCCACAATTGTTTTTTCCCATGCCAATACTGCAATGACTCATCATTAAGAAAGACATCTGTTGAGTCATCCAGATAGTCCTGCACCATCGACTCAAGGTCCCCAACGGTTCCTCCACTTTGCTTACTTTTTGCTGTGCCTGTGACATTTTTTCGAGAACCATACCCAAGCAAAGTTAGCCAATCCTCTACAGCAGCCACTGTTACTGTTGTGTGTGGTGCAGATGATCCGGTTGCCGGTGTCTTTAACGGCAGAGAGGTCACTTGTGCCACAGCCACAGGTGCAGAAGTGGATTCTTTTGACTGCGGATGGCCTGCTGAAGCTGATGCTGATGTACTGCCTTCTCCTTCAATATCCTGCCGTTCTTTTTCAAACCTCTTGGCTGACCAGGCTAGCCAACGTTTGTACTTTTTAACATCTTCATCAGCAAAAGGAAAGAATGCTTGGCCTGCCAGCGCCTTTTTGTAGCGTGGATCCAGAATAGTAGCACAAATGTAATGCTGTTCTGAGTTGATCTTTTTAAGACGTTCATCACCACGTAGGCGCTCTAATAATTTCTCCGACAAAAGAAAAGGGTCTTTGTTTTTTTCATCTTTTTCTAACTCAGAAGACACCGCCTTCAGTTGGTGCTCCAGCATGCACAACAATGGGATAGCTTGTCCCAAATTACAGTCCTCCTGGCTGACTGCACGCGTGAAGAACTCAAAAGGACGAAGCATGTCTGTCAGGCTTTTAACTATGTCCCATTGCGCCGCAACCATCCGCAGGTCCTTCTGAGCTGTACCCTCTGTTAAGAAATAGTGATCGAGTACCGTATACTGCTCATACAGACGCTCAAGCATGTAGAAGGTTGAGTTCCAACGTGTTGCCACCTCATGGATGAGTGCTTTCACTGGCATTCGACGTTCAAGTAGCAGCCTCCTCAGATGCTTCCGGGCCTTAAAAGAATGGCTGAAATGGTTGCACATTTTGCGGCAGGTGGCCATTACCTCGAACGCTGTACTGTCTCTATCACTCAAGAATTTTTGAACTACCAGGTTGATACAGTGCGCCAAACACGGCACTCTGAAATATGCACCCATTGCCATGGCCTTAACTACATTGGTGCCATTATCCGTGGAAACATAACCAATCTGGCGTTTTTTTGGGGACAGCCAGTGAAAGACCTTTTTGTTAAACTCGTCCAAAATGTTTTCTGCTGTGTGACTTTTCTCCAAGCCAAACATGGCTAGTGTTGCATGTTTCCGAGCAGCTTTAAAAACTTGGTCCGGGTCAACAACTGCGTTTAGCTTTGCTTTAACACCTGAAAAAGAGACCCAGTGTGCAGTGATGCACATGTAATCAGCGCCTGCGCCACTGGTCCACATGTCTGTTGTCAGATGTATAGTGTGAACAGCACTCTTCTGCAAAGCTGCCCCAATCGCCTCCAGCACATCTTCATGTAGTGCTGGAACCGCAACTCTGGCAAAATAGAACCGGCTAGGAACCTTCCATTTAGGGCAGAGCGTTACCACTAATCCTAGAAAACCTACCGCTTCTACAAAAGAAAAAGGGAGAAGGTCCACAGCTAGCATTTTAGCCAGCTTAGTGTTATACAGACGCGTCAGTGGGTGGTTGCGTTCATATGGCGCGTCTGAAGAAAACATGGTTCTAATGTTGCCCTGGACCAAGCATTTACGGGATGATAATGACTTCGTTGACGCAATTATGCTCGCTGGTGAACTTTTGCGCGTTGGTGTCTCACTCGCTCCAACACTCTTAGTGTGCCTCTCATGGGGTGTGCTGCTGACAGGGGTACTGGGTGTAAGTGAAGTGTTTGACACGTCTTCTTCCTCCTCGTCATCATCAGATGAAACATCAACGTTTTCTTGACTTCCAATTCGGGCTTCCTTGATCGCCTTTAGGTGCACAAACCATTGGACAGTGTGCTGTCTCTTAAGATGACCTCTCTGTCCTCCGGTACCATAGTTGGTACCTGACTTACCACGACTAACTGCAACCTTACAAAGGGTACAAATGGCGAACTTTTCCCTTTTTGGGCAAACAGTAAAGAAGTCCCAAACTGGTGACTTGAAGTGTCTGTGGGGCCTGGAGGAGGCGGCGATACTGGTGGTGGTGGTCATGCTGCTAATGCCAGATGAAGTGGAGGATCTGGATTGCCCAACTTTTGTACGTTGTGCACTTTCACCGCCACTAATTAAGGTCGAGGTGGATGGAGGTCCCTTCTTGCCAGAAAGAAATATGGAAGCGGTACGAGTTGGTGTACTACTTAACTCCAATGATTGTGGTGGTGTTTCCACTGCCTCCTCGTCGACAACATCATCATCATCACGCTCAGCAGCTTTTCGGGCTAGGGTCAAAATGTCTGGTTGCTGCATGCCCGCTGGGGCTGCAGTTACCTGTATGATGACTGGGTCGTCGTTGTCAGAGTCTTCATCAGCAGCAGTATCCGCCACTTCTTGCTGAGCCTCATCATCACACTCCATAACTCTGAGACTTTGGACGAGCTTCCTTTTACGCTTAACTACCTTTGTCAGATCATGGTGTGGCTCACTCTCAGACGGCAGTGGTGCTGGTTCCCAATTTTGATCCGTATCATCAGAAGGAGGTGTGCTTGAAGAAGATGTAGACACCACCCTTGATCTCTTCCTTGCTAGGGGTGTGGAAGACAATGAATGATCATCAGGAGGAGTGTCTTCCTCAAATGATACCTCGCCTTCATTGTCGATTTCCTGATGTGCCCCTACTTCGGGAGGAACAACTATTGTGGGCACTTGTGACCCTCCATGCACCTCTGCTTGTGCATCTCCTTGCGCTGCCTCTCCTTCCACATGTACTTGGGCTTGTACTTGCACATGTGATAGTTGTTGCAGCTGTGGTTGTTCAACACTCGTCAGATGAGCTACAACAACCTGTGTTGATTGAGGGACATTGCTGCTGCTTTCTTGCGATGAGCCAACATCACTGGTCGATGGTGATTGAACAACTATACTGGCTGCCTCTGCAGCACTCAAGGGCTTGGACTTAAGTTGGCGTGGTGGTGGTGGTGGCACTGAGCCCAATGGAGCGGGGGTGCTGCTCCCAGCTTGGTCCCCAGCAGATCCCGCTGCTGCTGCAGGCATACTTTTTTTTTTACTCCCAAAAAAAGGGGCGGCCGGCACACCAGTCTCCTTGGTAACTTGCTTCTTCTGCTCCTTACTGGCACCTTTCTTGCTAGAGGAGCTACGGGTAACTTTTTTTGGGGCCATCTTCTTCAGAGCAGGTCGGAACAGCAGGCAGCAGTTGCACGAGTTGCAAAGTTGTCTGTGTCCAGACGTGACGTCGCGTGACGTTATGCTGCACACACACACCGCTGCAGGACTTCTTCCTGGCACTGGTGGTTCTCTTGAGTCTTGTGCACCTAAAAGCAATGGAAGACAGAGGAACATCAGTTCAGTTATACACCCCAAAAAATCGACAAAACACAGAAAAATCAGCACAATCCCATGCCATCCATGATGTTTACATTGAAGACACCCCACAGAAAGACTAGGGCCATGCAAGTATGCAACACTCACTACCCCTGGGCATAATGGATGAAAAGTAGGCAAAATAAGTGCAGGCCTCAGACACTGCCTCTCTTCAAAATGGCCCCTTACACCCCAAGCCAGTCCACATCAACAGTACACCCCAAAAAACAGAAAAACAGCCAAAAATCACCACAATCCAATGCCATCCAGGATGTTTACATTAAAGAGAGTGAGACCCCACAGGCACACTCAGTCCATGCATCACTGCAAAAGGCCACACCAGCAGCCCCAAAAAAACGACAAAAAACTGCACAATCCCAGCCCATCCATGGCCTCAATGGTGTTTAACTTTAAGAGGACACCCCACAGAAAGACTAGGCCCATGCAACACTCACCACCCCTGGTCAAAGGGCCCCACCAGCAGCCCCAAAAAACGACAAAAACGACAAAATTCAGCACAATCCCAGCCCATCCATGGCCTCAATGGTGTTTAAATTCAAGAAGACACCCCACAGAAAGACTAGGCCCATGCAACACTCACTACCCCTGGGCATAATGGATGAAAAGTAGGCAAAATAAGTGCAGGCCTCAGACACTGCCTCTCTTCAAAATGGCCCCATACACCCCAAGCCAGTCCACATCAACAGTACACCCCAAAAAAACAGAAAAACAGCCAAAAATCACCACAATCCAATGCCATCCAGGATGTTTGCATTAAAGAGAGTGAGACCCCACAGGCACACTCAGTCCATGCATCACTACCCCTTGGCAAAAGGCCACACCAGCAGCCCCAAAAAAACGACAAAAAACACAAAAAACAGCACAATCCCAGCCCATCCATGGCCTCAATGGTGTTTAACTTCAAGAGGACACCCCACAGAAAGACTAGGCCCATGCAACACTCACCACCCCTGGTCAAAGGGCCCCACCAGCAGCCCCAAAAAACGACAAAAACGACAAAATTCAGCACAATCCCAGCCCATCCATGGCCTCAATGGTGTTTAAATTCAAGAAGACACCCCTCAGAAACACTAGGCCCATGCAACACTCACTACCCCTGGGCATAATGGATGAAAAGTAGGCAAAATAAGTGCAGGCCTCAGACACTGCCTCTCTTCAAAATGGCCCCTTGCACCCCAAGCACATGTTGCCTGTACCAGCCAGCACTCAAGATTGCCACCACCACCACCCACATGGCCAGTCCACATCAACAGTACACCCCCAAAAAACAGAAAAACAGCCAGAAATCACCACAATCCAATGCCATCCATGATGTTTACATTAAAGAGAGTGAGACCACACCACAGGCACACTCAGTCCATGCACCACCACCCCTGGGCAAAAGGCCACACCAGCAGCCCCCAAAAAACGACAAAAAACAATAAAATAAGCACAATCCCAGCCCATCCATGGCCTCAATGATGTTTAAATTCAAGAAGACACCGCACAGAAAGACTAGGCCCATGCAACACTCACCACCCCTGGGCAAAGGGCCCCACCAGCAGCCCCAAAAAAACGACAAAAACAACAAAAATCAGCACAATCCCAGCCCATCCATGGCCTCAATGGTGTTTAAATTCAACAAAACAGTTGTATCATGCACCCATAACCAACCCTGGTCCTACTGGATACTGTGGCTACCCACAATATAATTTATTTAATGTTCTGAAAAAGTTCAAAAATTGTAGTTGCAGCAACTGTAATGCCCCAAACAAACTTACTTGTGAAAGTTGATTTCTAATCCAAAAGTGATCCAAAGAAAGTCAAAAAGGCCTCAAATCCAAATATCCAGCAGCACCCACAAAAAGTAATCCTTCCAGCTCCAGATCCAAATGAAAGTGACCAGGAGATGGACAAAGCACTGGGAGGAGCCTGCTGGACAGGAACAGGAAGTTGGAGACTGTGGGGCACTTCCTTCCCTCCCCCCCAAAAAAATGGACTCCTTGCAAAAAAAAAGGCCATGCAAATGTCAACCTGAGGAGTGATTCTGATAAAAATCATCATTTTCTGAAGGTTTATCCTGTTTGCTGGTGGATTTCTTGTGCAGAATTGCAAAATCTCTATTTCGCGAGTGCGAGATTGTTCCTTTCCGCCGCAACTACGTGTTCGCAATTGCGAACTCTCACGAGGTGTGCTGTGCAAGGTGGCAACGATTCAGAAAAGGGGGGTGGTGATGAACAGAGTGTCTGAATTAAGCAGACCACTCTTACCCAGTCCAAAGATCAGGGCTTGATCCATCACCGTTATTTATCTCAGTGCCCCATCCCAGCTCAGAACCTGGCTATATGCAAATTAGTCTGTCCCTGGCCCTGTGCATCATGGGAACAGGGCAGACCAAACTACCAAGCCAATTCTTCACCAGAAAGGAGACAAGCTACCGGGGACCGGTTTCTGGCATTTCAGCCTCTTCGGCCCGGCTTGCTTGAATCCTGATGGAGCAGTGAGAAAGGGACTCATGTCTGAGTATACCCTGCCACACCTATAGTGGCCAAAAACGATTCAGAAAAGGGGGTGGTGATGAACAGAGTGTCTGAATTAAGCAGACCACTCTTACCCAGTCCAAAGATCAGGGCTTGATCCATCACCGTTATTTATCTCACTGCCCCATCCCAGCTCAGAACCTGGCTATATGCAAATTAGTCTGTCCCTGGCCCAGTGCATCATGGGAACAGGGCAGACCAAACTACCAAGCCAATTCTTCACCAGAAAGGAGACAAGCTACCGGGGACCGGTTTCTGCAAGGTGGCAAGCCGCGATTACGTATTCGTGGGCGCCAAACTCCCGCGGGATCACGCAGCAAGATCCAAAATGGCGCGGCACTCGCAAAATATGATCGAGAAAAACAACTCAGCAAACGCTTAATGACGGAAAGTGAACGCCGTGCACCACGCCGCACGCCGCAACCAAGCAAAAAATCAGCCGCGAGCGGATTCACGGATTTTCGACAAATTCGCGAGAGTTCACGGATTGCGAATTTGCCGAAAATCTGAAAAATCCGCGAGCGGAGCGGATTTTATGCCCATGCTTAGTACATATCCACTCAATAATTTGTAGGTCTACACACACATCCACTCATTCACCCATACAGTCACTCATACATACAGTCAGCCATCAATACAGCATTATCATATCCAGTCATATATCTATACAGACACTTACACACCGCCTCTCATTGATAGAGTTATTCATACACCTAGTCAGTCATGGAAATAATTTATCACACTTTCATGTACTCACTTGTACAGTTTTACACATACCACCCCACTTATTTAAACATATAATAACACATACTTACACCCTAATACAATAACTAATACAAGCACAGACTGATCCATACAGGCGCTCTCACAATCACTCAGTCTCTCTTATAGTCATTTATACACTCCAACACTCATATATACTGCCTTGTACATATGCAGTTACTCTCACATGTACTACTGAGGCATCCATTCACTCACCAATACACTCATACACATACTCCTCCAGCCATAGAGCCCCTCACAGAGACAGACTTGAATAGATATACCCAGTGAATTATCCATTCACACTTCTATGCACAGAGTCACACCCCTCACCCACCCTAAGGCACCCCTACAGATACTCAGACAAGCAATCAATAGCTCATATAGATCCTCATTTAGCTGCTAACCAAACGATGCAACCGCTGACACACTAACTGACCACCTAAACTGTGTGAATGTCTGCATCAGTTGGTAACACATGTATTAAGCAAGACATAAGTAATCACTCAGTTATACAGTCAGTCACACACCTACTTAATCATCCATCCTGACTCTTATACACCCATTCATTCTGCAATACACCTTGGCATATATATATATTTATATATATATATATATATATATATATATATATATATATATATATATATATATATATATGTATATATATATATATATATATATATATATATATATTACCTACTGGCGGTCGCCAGTAGGTATATATAGTTAGGATTTTTTCTCTATGGGTTTTTTGAAAATTCTATGTCTAATAACTTTGGCGTTTGTGGACGGAATTGGCTGAAATTTTCAGGAAAATGGCACATTTTGTTTCTGAGCAGCCCTTGAAAATTTGGGGGGGGTTCGTCCAGTGGGGGCCGAGAAAAAAGGGGGGTCCCAAAACGTGTTTTTAACATTGAGTTTTCCATAGGGCGGTTGGCCTCACTTTTAGCCCGAACGGCTGAATGGATTTGCACGAAACTTGGCAAAATTGTAGGGACTGGTAGCCCGATGTGCCTTTTGTAGGTCTCAATATATGTGCTCCAGTGGATTTTGAGAAATTAACGTTTAAAAAAAGATATATATCTGTAACAGCGGACCGGGCAGCGGCCCAGGACGCGTACTTTTCGCGCAACGGAGCTTTGTGAAGCGAAGCTGATTGGTTCTCTGGCGTCTGTCAACATTCCAAACAGTCCGTAGCGGCCGCCATCTTGTCTCTCGGTAGGATCGAGAGACAAGAGGAGGCCAAAGCGAAGGGGCAAATGACCATAAGGGGGAATAGTAGATCCTCGCTGACCCCCTAGGTTTGATGTGGAGGTTTTAAAAGGGCCCCGCGGGGCAAAAAAAAATAATAATAATAATAATCGAACGGCTGAATGGATTTGCACGAAACTTGGCAAAATTGTAGGGACTGGTAGCCTGATGTGCCTTTGCTAGGTCTCAATATATGTGCTCCAGTGGATTTTGAGAAATTAACGTTCAAAAAAAGATATATATCTGTAACAGCGCTCCGCTTCGCGTAACGGAGGTTTGCGAAGCTGATTGGTCATTCTGTCACTGGGCTATAGTTGGGCTACATCTGGCTGATATTTGGGCTAAATTTGTTTTTTTGTGTGTCTGGCGGCCATCTTTGGGCTACATTGGGCTACATTGGGCTTCATTGGGCTACATTCGGCTAATTAGCAAATAGCTCATCGCAAACTAGGAATGGTAAAGAATCGCTATTTATTCCTTAAAGTTCGCTATTTAGGAAATGCAAAAAACTTTGATGATATATATGGCGGTTCATCTCTAACAAGATAAGAAGCATAGGGATACATTTATGATGACTGGCGCATCACCAGGGATGTGTTAGTCATTCTGTGCCGCTGTTCCGTCACCTATGGTGTGCTGCATTTACAATGCGGCGCATCATGGGGCAAAAACAGCACAGATGCGTGATGTATCTGTGCCGTAAAGGTGGCGCATTGCTGGAGTTGTATCGCAAGTGTGATGAAGCTCCAGCAAGGGTCGGGGGTGCCCCTGTCGCAGGGTTTCTGTTCTCACACAGAACTGTGGACAGAGGATTGGAACCTCGGCGAATGCATTGCTGGAGTTGTATCGCAAGTGTGATGAAGCTCCAGCAAGGGTCGGGGGTGCCCCTGTCGCAGGGTTTCTGTTCTCACACAGAACTGTGGACAGAGGATTGGAACCTCGGCGAATTAGGGTGTCCCAAAACTCACGTTAGTAATCAAAAACTCCTTAGCAAGCTAGGTACAGTGTCACATTGGATATAACAAACTCTCAATGTTTAGACAATCCAGAATATGAACTTATAGTACCTCAGGATACGTGGAACTCATGAACAGTCGGTCGTTATAGATTTCTTAGAAACCAGAAAATGGAGTTAAGAAGAACAGATGTGTATTTGAAATGTTTATTTACTAATGCCGTCTTCTCAGGCGTAGTACCTTAGATAATAAAAGTACACATATTATCAGTAGCAAAATTACCAGCATAGTTACTAGTACATAAAAAGTGAATGGTGATAGTATGTTAACATGCTGTAAATGAATAAGAGTTAGCAACACTTATAAGCAGCCGCGGGCCGTGGAGGGAGTTACGGTGAGGCAGGGAGGCGGGGAGGGGGAGAAGCAGGGTGGAGAATACAAGTACACATATTATCAGTAGCAAAATTACCAGCATAGTTACTAGTACATAAAAAGCGAATGGTGACAGTATGTTAACATGCTGTAAATGAATAAGAGTTAGCAACACTTATAAGCAGCCGCGGGCCGTGGAGGGAGTTACGGTGGGGCAGGGAGGCGGGGAGGGGGAGGGGCAAGGTAGAGAGGGCTCCACCCTGCTTCTCCCCCTCCCCGCCTCCCTGCCTCACCGTAACTCCCTCCACGGCCCGCGGCTGCTTATATCTCACCCTCCCTAATACACATATTATATTATTTGCTAAGAAGGTCTCTTTGTGTTGGTTTAGGGCGTGCCCATACTTTAGTGTCTTAGATTTGAAGGAATCACATCAGCATACACCAGCTCTCTCTTCATGTGAACCGCATCAACTGTTGTGTATGTGTGTTCGGCAAAGCAATATAAAACCCGCCTCATGCCCAGAATTGGCAGAAGTTGCACTTATGTTATGAGTATGAAGTCGTGGAGATCAGACCTCATAACAATTCTGTATCGTGTTGTTCTTGAAACTTTAGCACTCGCTGTACAGATATAGTTTAACAAGTAAAGCAGATAGTAGACCAATAACATATTATTCTCATGTAAACCACGATGAACTACTAGGTGGAAAGCTAAAGCAACAACTAAGTGTCGTGTGCAGAAGTTGCAAAAAAGGAAAAATGGCGTTTAAACCGGTAATGAGCCCATGCTAACTTAACACGGTGTAAAGATATCCAGGACCTAGATGACACCTCCTCATGATCCGGAAACGAACTGAATAAGATAATAGAAGTGCCATCTCATGAGAGCAGATTGCAAGTTTATATGTGGACGGTCCGCAAGGTAAAGCATTAAAAACTAGGAAAATTTAATGCTAAAGAAAAATAAAACAGCCAAGTACTTTATCGAGTCTTAAGCCAATAGGCAAGGTAAATAATAAAAACTTGACAAATAAGTTAATGAATTGTCAATGAAATGCTAGTACTCAGCATATCAAACATGAAAAAGGTCTATGACATAACTGTGTATGCAAAATAAGCTGCAACAGCCTCCAATAGGAAGTCACCGTCTTCATCCGAAAACAGTTCAGCCATCCAATTTAAAAGCGGAAAAGAACATACGTGCTCTCCCAGCACCGGATCCTCTATCACCATCAGAGGACAGCTCGGTGGGTTTTCAAGAAAGCTCTGTTCCAAGAAAGACTGTGCTGCCGCCAGTAAATTCCAGGGACCAAGTAGTCCATGCATCAATGCCACAGCCATAATCCTTTCGCCAGGACAAACCAACTCGTGAGTAATGATAGGAGTCATCAGCTGATTAAAGTCGACGTCAGGAGAAACCGGTCCGCAGAGACACAAATCAATGGCCCAATCGAAATCACAGGTCAGGCAGTGAAATACAGGCTGGATACAGGTGAAGTAGGAGAACCGAAAAGATAATCCATATGCCGTGCTTAATATCGCCAACGGCATTGTGCCATAATATTCTAGCATGCGATTGCGGAACAGTGTCAGCAGCTGCAGGGTCGGAGGTTGCATAGGAGGGACATCCATATTTAAAAATGTAAAAAAGCACAAGAGCGTCCGCTGGTAATGCAAGTAAAAATGCCAATCCACGAACCAGAGTGCAGAAAATACAATGAAAGGAAGCAGGGATGACTCCAAAGATTTTCTCAAATTAAGTCACGAGGCCACTGGTAACAACTTTAAAAAAGTGTGTCAGGGACTTTGTGGAGGATGCGTTAAAGATAGTCGGAAACATGTTGCTGAAATTGAAAGGCAAATCTTAATTGAAAAGGGTGTGCACCTCTGTACGGGTGTTCGCTATGTGAAGTACGAAAGTTTCACGGGCCGAACTCAAGGCCACCTCTCTCTGAGACAAAAGAGCTCTTATTCTTGCCATGCCGTTGAAACGTGTCCCAAGGTTGGTATTTGTGGCCAGATTGAAAACTCCCTATGTTCATGTGTGGGAGGAAATAGAACATTTCTGCAGCAAATAACCCGTTCACTTACTGTTACGATAAAAGGAATACTTTTAATTAACTCAGAACAATCTTCATTATTGAGCATCAAATAACTACCATTTTCCAACAACTTGAACGTGGGGATGATAGCAGGAACTGGCGTGCCTTGCAACACGCAAGCCATATTTGGTCGGTGTTTGTTGCATGAACCGTGTAACTGTATGTGCCTACACATTAGTGAATGATCTGGCGTCTCAGTGCATTCCTCTCCATTCAGATAAACTTCTTGATCATCTTTGAAACATCTGTATGTGTATGGAAGCGACCAGACCTCATGAAGAAAAGCACTACCTAAAGGTTCATAACGACCTATTGGTATATATTTCATACAATTTGAAAACTTATATAAAGCAAAAGGCAGCGTTATTAAACCGTGGATAAGGCATGTTGTCAAAAAACCCGCAATCCTCTGCTGATGATGTCACTGAGCATGTCATGAATGATGTAATATGTGACATCATCAGCAGTGGATTACGGGTAATAGTATCTCTAGTTTACTCCCCTATAGCTGTCTTTATTTTAACATAAGTGTGTGTTTCCCTCCCTTATACTTACTGTTTTTGGTTCGCTTCCAGTTCGCGTACCGGCGAGCGAACTAGGAAGCGAACTAAGAGAAATAGAGGTTGGCACAGTTCCAAATATTGTACCAATTTTTTAATAACGGGGAGGTAGTTCTGAAAAGAACTTTTTTTTTTATTTTTCTGAACATTTTTTTACTGTTTTTGAATTTTTCGGAACAGTTTTATATTTTTTTGGGTTTTTCTTGGAGGGGGCAATGAAAACGATTCATTGTAAAGGGCTCAACAGGAGCAACAAAACAAAAAAAAGAAGTATTTATTATTTTGGGCGTTTCGGACAAAGTTGCATATGATAGTCAATAGCTCTGTTGATCAGAGTGATGCTTCTTTCTCCGTAGGAAATGAATCCCTCGCAAAATACGCAGGTGTGTTTTACTTCACCAAATCTCATTTGTATATTTGGCACCATCTCCCTGCCCTCTGGTCCCGTTACTTCCGGTACAACAGATCTTCTGGCCATAATAGGGAGATTATCTAGGTCGTTCCGAAACTGTGCAGCACTGTAGTTGTTAGGATGCCACCTAGTCATATGGCGATGCATTGTGTAGTTTCCGAAACTGTATTTTTTGTCGGTCCCTCTGGACAGTCTATCTTGACATATAAGGCAAGTTACGTATCTTGCATTTACTTTTTTCTGACCTTTGGGAATTTTAAAAAATTGCCAAATGAAGTTTTCTTTCCGGTGAGACGTCCTGGGCTGCTCAGGCAAAAACTGCCTCTCTTCGTGCTCGTCCTCCTGTTCCTCTTCTTCTTCTTCTTGTTGAATTATAACTTGAGCAGGTGGTCCACTCTTCCTTGGATGTGGTGGAGGTGGTGGGGAAGCACCAGCTGAAGCTACTAAAGAAGCCATTGCTCAGTGATCACAAAGGGTCTTTCTCTCACAATGATGAAAGTCAGAGTGAGGAAAGAAGGAGGGATTTTCATCATTTGGGAAAAACAAGAGTTCTCAACCAATCAAAAGTGTTCATTTTAGATTATATGACCTAGTCTTACATCATTAGGAAACCAAAAGTGAAATGAACCAATGAAAAGTGTTATTACCAAGTCACATGACTTGCTGTGTTTACGTTAAGCGCTTTGCAGGGCCTCCCGGTTTGCTTCCAGAAACCTGCGCTTTGCGACTCGCTTCGCGTACCAGTTCGCTAACGTAGTACGTCATATGACGTATCACGCGACAACGTGAAACGTCATGCGGACGGGAGGCGTCACGATGTTGTTTTGTAACGCGGCACTTGCGGTAAAGAAACGTTTACCGGCTCGCGGTCTATTTCGCGGCATCAAGGTCAGCTAACGGGAAGCTTCCCGATTTGCGAAGCGGGAACGAAGAAAAAAAATATTTAAAAAAAAAATTATTCATAAACATATAAAATATATTTTTGGATTTAAAGAAGAATACATTTTACAGCTACAGATATTAGCTGTTAAAAAACCAATGAAATTCACAGAAAAAACCATAGGTTATGGACCATATATAGTTAGGAATTAGCATTTACAAAACCTTGAAAATTCACTGAAAAAACCATAGGTTATAGACCATATATAGTTAGGAATTAGCATTTACAAAACCTTGAAAATTCACTGAAAAAACCATAGGTTATAGACCATATATAGTTAGGAATTAGCATTTAAAAAACCTTATTTTACTCACACAAAACCATTGAAATTCCATATATAGTTAGTTGCACTAACTATATATCGTGCACCCGCAATCCACTGCTGATCATGTCACATATTACATCATTCATGACATGGTCAGTGACATCACTGATGACATCACTGATGACATCTCAAATGACATCACTGATGACATCACTGATGACATCTCATTTGACATCATTCTTGTGCTAATACGATAAACCTCTTCAGACTCTAATATAACCTTAGATACACTCAGTGTATACAGACACTCACACACTGCCACTCATCCATGGAGTTACTCACACACCCAGACAGTCATGCAAAGAAACAATCTCACCTCCATTTCTTCAACTATACAGTTAAACACACCTTACTTATTGAAACATATACTAACACATATTTACTCTCTTATACAATCCCTGATACAAGTTCACAATGATCGATACAACCACTCACTCATTCAGTGGCTCTCATGCACAGTTATTTATATATGCCAACTCTCACATGTACTGTGTTTTACATATGTACTTACTATGACATGTAGCATTGAGATATCCATTCACTCATCAATACACTCATGCACACAGTCAACTGCCCATGTAGCTGTTTCCACATGCACTCTTGAACTCATACACCTAGTGAATAAACTGCTCACACATCTATGCATAGAGTCTCACACCTTCCAGCCACCCCCACACAAACTCAATCTCCCATAGAAATACTTGGGCAACCAATTAATAACACATATAGCCTCTCGTATAGCTAATGATCAACACATGCAGCAGTTTACAGAACAACAGACATAATGATGCACAAATTAAGACAGTTTAGTCACTAACCCATGCATTCAGTGAGACACATTTAATCACTCACTCATACAGTCAGTCATGCACCTACTAAATCCTTCATCCAGACACTTATACATCCACTCAAGACATATTTTAACTTTACAGAAAAATACAGTCACTGGATGTTGTCATCAGTGATGTCATTTGAGATGTCATCAGTGATGTCATCAGTGATGTCACTGACCATGTCATGAATGATGTAATATGTGACATGATCAGCAGTGGATTGCGGGTGCACGATATATAGTTAGTGCAACTAACTATATATGGAATTTCAATGGTTTTGTGTGAGTAAAATAAGGTTTTTTAAATGCTAATTCCTAACTATATATGGTCTATAACCTATGGTTTTTTCAGTGAATATATATATATATACACCTACTGGCGGTCGCCAGTAGGTAGTTATAGTTAGGACCTAGTTTCCATAGGAAATTCAAAACATTCTATTTGGAATAACTTTGGCAATGGTAGAGGAATCTTCGTGAATTTGTCCAAGAAATGGCCTGCTCGGTTCCACTCCTTCCCTGAAAGTTTGGGGGTGATTCGTCAAGTGGGGGCTGAGAAAAAGGGGGGTCCCAAAACGTGTTTTCCCCATGCATTTTTCCATTGGGACATTTAGCCAGGGCTACAGCCCGAACGGCTGAACGGAATTACACGAAATTTGGCAGAGAGGTAGAGTTCTGTTCACAGATTGTGCTTTTTGTCAAATGGTATAAATCCGTTCAGTAGTTTCTGAGAAAATTGCAAGTAAAATCATAGCAATATCTAGAGACGGAGTTCAGCACGCGTACGGAAATCTGTTCAATTACGAGCGCGAGCTGCATGCTGATTGGCTGTGAACTGTCTATCAACACTCGAAACCAGGAAGTGTTGGTGGCCATATTGTGCCTCGCTAGAACCGAGTCACAAGAAAACAGTAAAACAAAGTTGAGAAATAAGGGAAGGGGGTAGGCTAGAAACATTCTGACCTTCTAGGCTTGCTCAGGGGGTCGAACATGGATGTTTAGGCTCTATTTTTAATTTTTATTTTTTTAAAGGAAAATCGCGGCGTACGCATATGGAAATACGTACAATTACGAGCAAGAGCTGCATGCTGATTGGTTGTCAATACTCCAAAACAGGAAATGTTGGCAGCCATCTTGTTTGTCGCGAGAGCCGAGTTACAAGAAAACAGTAAAACAAAGTTGAGAAATAAGGAAAGGGGCCAGGGTAGAAACATTCTGACCCTATAGTCTTGGTCAGGGGGGTGGTACATTGATCTTTAGGCTCAATTTTTATTTAAAAAAAAATAAAAAAATGGCGGGGTACTCGTGCAGTACTTGTACACGGTGGAAAAGGTGAAAAAAAACTAGAAGTCTGTTTTGTTCATTAGGTCCCGGGGGCAAATTACGAGGGAAATTTTTAGAGCTATATTTCTATGACAGTATGTAAAACTTTCCTTTTTTTTCCTGCATCAGTTGTACTCTCTACGCATGCACAGCCTTGTTTGCAAGTGCACTTTTTTTTCTTCTTCTTCAAGTTCGCCAAGCAAACCTCTCCTGATTTTAAGTATTAAATTTGCCGCTTTCTTTTCCTGGGTCATGTGTGTCATCCGGTGCTATACTTTTGTAATATATTAATAAACATATTGTATGTATATTTATTTGAAATGAGTGTCGAGGCACCAAACGTTGATTACATACTCCGTCCAACCGCTACTTTAGTAGTTTTCCTCCGTTATTTTTATTATACCTGTTACTTTCATTTTACCCTGCGCATATTTTCTCTGTGATCGATGAGATTTCGTGCCACAGATACCACGGTGTTTGTCCTTGGCTCCGATCTTATCAGACTTGGTCACACGTATACCTAGAAACTAATTTGAAGGACGTAAGGCACAGGATTACAACACGTGTTGGTCAACAAAAAAACATTATTAAGATTATGCATTTATCATGTGTAATCACTTTCTCTCTGTCAAATCAGAGCACATGGCGCGCTACGAGAATGGTTAGAAGTGGTCACTCATTGGAGATCCAATTCAGGTGTGTGACTTATCCACAGTATCATAACGTTATTTTTTAACCTGGTTAAGTTTGAGGTTTGCATGAAAATTCTATGCTATGGGCAGATATGGATGTTTAGGGAGAGCTTATCTGCATGAAGCTTGTTTATTACCATTTAAATATAGGTGTCTGAGGGAGGGAAAAGAAGTCTATGTGAATGGCGACGATTGCACATTAGTACCAGATCGCTCCTTAATTTGTAGACACATACAATTGCATGGCTCTTGTATACAAGATGCGCCTAATTTAGACTGAGTTTTGAAAGGTAGTCCAACACCTGCTATCATAACAACATTCAGTTTACTGGAAACAGGAGTTATTTACTTTGAAATAATGGAAATTGTTGTGCAATGTTAGCAGGCATCGCTTACATGATTACGGTAACTGAGCGTGTGGTTTGATTAAAAAAAGTTGTGTTAACTCCTCTGCATGGGTATACAACCTTTACAACGAAACTTTTACAACGAACTACCATTACAACGCAACTTTTACAACGCAAACTATTACAACGCATTGCTCTGGGGGGCCCTCTAGGATAGGGAATAGGTTAATTTACTATCCAATAACCTTCCCTAGTGTCCACGGGGACTGGAGTTGGAATAGTAAATTAAACTATTCACTATCCAACACCCAAAAGCGCTATGCGTTGTAATGGTATGCGATGTAAAAACCGCGTTGTAAAGGTATGCGTGGTAAAAGTATGCGTTGTAACGTCATACATCCCTCTGCATGGGAAGCTGGATGCTTCCATCTGGCTGTCGATTTCGACCTTGAAAGCAGAGCAACCAAATGAGTCGTATAAGAGCGCTATTGTCTCAAAAAGAGGTCGCTCTTATATCTGGTACAGAAACATTTGTCCTTCATGTAGCAAACACCCACACAGAAGTGCATGATTTATTAAATACAGACGTGCTCTTGAATTTTGGGGAGTTAATTTAGAGTATCTTTAATGTGTCCTTGACTACGGGGTTACCTTTTTAAAGTTAGGAGCAGTGGTCTTGTGACTTCTGTAGAAAGTGTATTTGGTGTCTTTTTGGGATTTTTTCATTCGATTTTTTTTAGCATCTTTGGTGGATTGCACTTAATACTCGCATTAGTTGCCGGTGTGCTTTTATTAATTTGTTTACATAAATATGGATGCACATCCTGCAGCAGATGATAATATGTCCCGGCTGTTGCTGCTTCGCAAACGAATGATTAGTTATTACAGAGCGCTGCCTTTGGCTACATTAAGTGCAGCTTATGGATTATCGTTTCGATTTTCCTTTTTCACATGCGTTCAACCTGTGTTCCATTGATTTCGACTGGGCCCTGGATTTGTGTCTCTGCAGTACGGTGTCTCCCAACGCGGATTATGACCAGTTGATGAGCCCCTTAGTGGTTCATGACGTGCTCTGTTCTGGCGGCGGTATTATGGCCTTAGCAGCGACACATGGAATAATGGGACGTTGGAATGTTTTTGCAGCGGCGCTTGAGTTCTTGGCACGCAGTTACATTGAAGATGACCCGAGTTTTCCTTCGATGGTGATAGAGGCCCCGGTCGTTGAGGTACATGTACGTTCATTCCCACTATTGAATTGGATGGCTGAAATGTTTTCAGTTGAGAACAATGACTTCCTGTTGGAGGCTTTTGCTACATACTGTGCTTACACGCTGTTGGATTAAGACTCTTTGATTTTTCTACGTATTCTTTCTTATTTAGTTACTGCTTTCTATCAAAGACCGAATAACTTTTTTGGAGAAATGTGAACTTGACTCTGCTTTTTAGGCTTGGACTCTGCGTTCCTAATTTGCCCACATTTATATCACGTGCTTTGATCAAGAAAGGGTGCCGTGGGGCTGAGCCTTGCACTCACACCCTGTTAAGTTAGCATGGGTTTATTAGATGCTTACACGCTATTTTTGCTTTCCTGCTCTGCTTTGCACACGACACGTACTTGTGATATTGTTTAGAGAAGGCTGAGTATTTTGCTTTATATGAGAATAATTTGGTATGCTAGATTTGTAAACTGCCTCGCTAGTTTTGTGTGTATAGTTAGAGCATGGAACATCAAGGTTATCTTGAATACTGTGTCTGTTATTCAGAATGATCCTCGCACGTTCGAGCCATAATACATATGCAGCTGTGGCCACCTCTGATACTTGCGCGTTTCATAATGCATTGTGGAGGCAAAGTAACACACAGTTGGAGAACATTCGTATCTTGACAGTTTGTGGAGCACTGAATGTGATCCACTACTGCTGAGTACCAGAGGTATGGGTCTGCCCATGTAATCATATGAGACTTTCTGTAGTTATAAACTAATCTGCTAGGTAGGGAGGGTGAAATGTAGGTATATTTTAAATTTGTTTACCTTTAGCATTATAGGATGCTTTTTCCGTTTGTATTTCGTAGAATAGTAACAATGCTGACAACCTTGTTTCTGATAATATGTTTGGTTGTATTTTCTAAGGTTCTGTGCATGAGATTATGGCGTTAGAAATAAACATTTCAAAGTTGCACGTGTCTTGATTTACATCTTGTTTTGGACTGGTGTACGACTATATTGAAAGAGTGTTCTTGTTATCCACTTTACTTCATGTTTTCTAAGTCGCATGTTCTGGGTTGACTAGTCATTGGTGTTTTTGCTCTGGGGCGAAGAACCAATGAGTCACTAATTGCTAGTCTGGTAGGGGGTTTCTGTAGAAAGGTGGGTTTTTGTACACCGTAATTCACTGAGGTCCTAAGTCGTTATGAACAGTTCTGTGTATAGGCAGAATTCCTGGAACAGTAGTTACAACAAAAAGGCTCGATAAAGGGCTTGCACTTTGAATATGAATATAAAATAGAAGAATAGTTGATAATCACAGCTAAGGAATTCAGCAATTAGATGTGTGTATGTGTGGATGATGTGTAGATTGAGTGGAAGATGAAAAACGTGAAAAATAAGAAAGGTTGGAGAGACTCAAACTACCCACTGCATTGTCAGTGAAGTGGATCTTTGGATTTCCAGGTCATTACACAGATAGGGTGTTTGATTCCGTAGTGGAAGCAAGAGAAACTAGTACCACATCTAAGGAAGAAAGCTAGTGCATAAAGTACACACAGTTGGGCAGATCGTGGGAAAAATTATGCAAAAGTGGCGCAAGGGGCTTGTAAACCTGCCGCGGTGTGTGGTAGAAAAGACACAAGAAAGGACGGAAGTGTGCAAATTACCCACTGCTATTCGAAGGTAGTAGTTACCAAGAAGGCTGAATAAAGGGCCTGCACTTTGAATTTGAATTAAAGAAGAAGAATTGATAAGCTCAGGCAAGAATGGTAGCAAGTAGGTGTGTGTATTTGTGGTTGTTGTGTTGTGTTGATTGAGTGGTAGATGACTAAGGTGAAAAATTAGAGAGGTTGCAGAGATGCATGCTTTCCATTTCCTTGTATAGGAAGTGGGTGTTTAGTTTTCCAGTGCATATATATATTCACTGAAAAAACCATTGGTTTCAGGCACGTTATAGTTAGGAATTAGCATTTAAAAAACCTAAGAAATTCACAGAAAAAAACATAGGTTTCACCCATGTTATAGTTAGGAATTAGCATTTAAAAAACCTTAGAAATTCACTGGAAAAACCATAGGTTTCCCACATGTTATAGTTAGCTGGACATTTCATTCATACAAAACCATTGAAATTCCCCCGTTATAGTTAATTAAGCTAACTATAACTCGCGCGCCCTCAATGCACTGCTGATGACGTCACATAGGGAAGGAAGTGTTGGCAGCCATCTTGTTCATCGTTAGAACCGAGTCACAAGAAAACAGTCAAACAAAGTTGAGAAATAAGGAAAGGGGGTAGGGTAGAAACATCCTGACCCTCTAGGCTTGCTCAGGGGGGTCGTTTATGAATTGTTAGGCAATTTTATTTTTTTGAATAGAAAAATCGCGGTGTACCCGTACGGAAATCCGTACAATTACAAGCAGGAGCAGCATGCTGATTGGCTGTCAACTGTCTGTCAACACTCCAAACCAGGAAGTGTTGGCAGCCGTGTTGTTGGTCGCTTGCTCAGGGGGTCGTTGATGAATTTTTAGGCTATATCTATATATATATATATTGATTTTTTAAATAGAAAAATCGCGGCCTACGCGTACGGAAATCCATAGAATTATGAGCACGAGCTGCATGCTGATTGTCTGTCAACACACCAAACCAGGAAGTGTTGGCAGCCGTGTTGTTGGTTGCTAGAACCGAGTCACAAGAAAACAGTAAAACAAAGTTGCGAAATAAGGAAAAGGGGGCAGGGTAGAAACATCCTGACCCTATAGGCTTGCTCAGGGGGGTCGTTTATGAATTTTTAGGCATTTTTTTTTTTTAAATAGAAAAATCGCGGTGTACGCGTAGGGAAATCCATACAATTACAAGCACGAGCTGCATGCTGATTGGCTGTCAACGTGTTTGCAGCTCTCCAAACTAGGAAGTGTTGGAAGCCATCTTTTATTTTGAAGTATGCGGGGGGGCTCATGGCCCTTGTACATGCCCCAGGGACCGCCACCTTCCTGGAGCAGTAATATTTAAAATAGGGGGTAGTCGGTGACGGTACGGACCTCTCAGCCCCGGGGATTACCACTTTTCGGGGCTTTTTAATGTTGGGAGGGGGTCGCCCGACCTCCGTCCTGGAGCTTTTGATTGTTCTGGGGACCACCATTTCTCAGGGCCAACTCCCGCAGTGTCCCGGGGTGTCTACCCCCGGGACACTGCTGTTTGGTATGGTAGGGCGGGAGCGTCTCGGCTCCAACTTTAGCACAGCAAACCGGTTTCCTATTTGAAAGAGAGAGCAAGTTAAGCTGCTGTGTCTTTCAAGTAGGAAAGCAGATTGCTTTTCGTTAGAGAGAGCAGCATATGAACTGCTCTCTCTGACAAAGCAATGCCGGCTCTCGAAGGACGCGGGATGCCTGGGAACATGGGGGCATTGGTGTTCCCCACACGGTCCCTAATGATATTTTTTGAATCCCAGGGAATGGCTTCCTTTGCAGCTCCTTAAACATTCGTACATATAATTTTTGCAAAATCCTTTTTTGTGTTGGGGAACAGAGTATTACTACAGTGACTTTGTCATCCATGTATGTTTTTTTCTTTTTCTTTACTTGAATTCCGTTTTATTTACAGTATGTTTCTACCTCTCTTCAGAATGAGTTCCACAGCGTAGCGTCCGTTGCAGTGTTGTTAGCTTTTTTGTTCTTTTGCCTACTTTCCCGTTTGTTTCAAGATTCGGTGTCCTATTTGTGTAGCTTTCCTTTGTGTATCTTTTGTGCAGCCTTCTTTTGTGTATGTTTTTTTGAATCTGACTTTGTTTATTCAGTGCTTCATCCAGTGTTCTGAATATAGCAGTACATCTGTAAACATGTACTTTACTCCTTTTCTTTGCCTCCCTCCACCCTAATTGACAACGTAATGGGGTGAGCCAAACTAAGGCACTGCTGTCGTCACTGTTTTAAGTTTACAACACAGTAGGTAGGATAAATAAATAAAGCACTTGACACAATGCACAATGACACTATTTATTATATTTAATTTTCCAATGTTTTTAAAATAAAATACACTCATGTACAAAATATTGTTTTATTTGAACAATAAATATTTAATATAATTCATATGAATCACCACATATGCTGATATTACAGTAAAGATAAAATTAAGTGTTTATGTTTTTGTACAAGGACCTACAACATAAGAAATACAGTATGGAAAATCAACAAAACAATTTGGAAGACACTTTCGAAATTAGTAACAATGTCATAGAAGAGCTGAACATACTTTTTACAAGTAGCGAGAATGAAGAGGAAGATATAAATGCTGCAGATATTAGCTGTAATATCCTTGACTAAACCTTAGATGTTGATTTTCTGGAAGCATTAGATGACATCGAGTATGATCATATGACTTTTGAAATTGATAATCAGGCATATGAAATACATGATGAAATTATTTTAGAAGCTCTATTAAGTTATGAGATGTTATAAGAATACATTTATTAAAATAGTTTGAGAGATTCTTCTTTCAGAATTGTAATCATTCAGGTAGTACTGAAGTACTCATGTTGCAAAGTGGGCCTTAGGGCATGGATTGCTTCAAACCTCTATAGACTATGTATGCACTCTTCCATGCACCGGCAAATTTGTCTTTTATACCTTTAATTGTCTAGTCTGTATCCTTAAAGTTCCAGGAAACACTAACACACTTCTAGAAAGGCAACAAGTGTGCAAATGTCTTACTGCCTTCAGCTGGGGTAGTTGTTACAACAAAAAGGCTTGATAAAGGGCCTGCACTTTGAATACGAATATGAAATAGAATAGTTGATAACCATAGCCAAGACAGGCAGCAAGTAGCTGTATGTACGTGTAGATGTTGTGTTGATTGAGTTGAAGATGAATAATGTAAAAAATAAGAAAGCCTGCAAGTGTGCAAATTACCCACTGCCATTCATGGGTAGTAGTTACGAAGAAGGCTCAATAAAAGACCTGTACTTTGAATTAGAATAACAAACAGAAGATTTGATAACCATTGACTATACTGGCTCTTTTTTAATAATGGTAGACTTTTATTAAGCTTTTTATTATACATCAACGGCAGGAAGTGTGCAAATTACCTACTGCCATTCACAAGTAATAGTTACCAAGAAGGCTCAATAAAGGGCCTGTAGTTTGAATTTGTATTCCAAGAAGAATAATTGATAACCCCAGCCAAGAAAGGCAGCAAGTGTGCAAATTTCTCACTGCCTTTGGCCTGGTTAGTAGCTACAACAAAAAGGCTCGATAAAGGGCCTGCACTTTCAATAGGAATATGAAATTGAACAATAATTGATAACCCCTGACAAAAAAGGCAGCAAGTAGGTGTGTGTATGTGTGGATCATGTGTTGATTGAGTGGAAGATGAATAAGGTGGAAAAAAAAGGCAGCAGACCCGCACAATACCCACTGACTTGTCAGGGAAGTGCATGTTTGGATTTCCAGTCCATTACATAGAGTGGGAGTTTCATTCCACAGTGAGAGTCTTGAGAAACTGCTTCCACATTTAAATAAGCAAGCAAGCGCATAAAGTACACGTTCCCGGCACTGGGTGGTAGGGTTGAAAAATAACAATATTGACCCCTTTCTGGGGTTTGTCATTAGAATTTCAAAATTACTCGGCAACCGCAGTAAGTCTTGAGTGACTGACACAGATCCGGCAACACGAGACTGTACAAAGTGCTCTAACTCTTGGAGTGGGTGACACGCACCCGGCAACCGAGGTGGCAGATGGCGCACTAACTCTAGGAGTGACTGACATGCTGCACGCATCCGGCAACTCAGGTGGCAAACTGTCCACTAACTTTAGGAGTGACTGATGCACTCTGCAACCCAGGTAGCACTCAGTGTACCAATTTAAGGCTTGAGTGTCACACACCTGGCAAACTAGGCTGTACTCGGTGGGGGGCCTGTGTTACACCCCTGCTCGCCCCTGCTGCAGTGTCTACCGGCAGATGCTGGGCGGGAGAGCATTGTCGGGGTAGGTGTGTATAAAGGGTCTGCACTTTGAATTACAATATAAAATATTACAATAATTGATAACCCCAGCAAAAAAGGCAGCAAGTAGGTGTGTGTAAGTGTAGATGATGTGTTGATTGAGTGGAAGACAAAAAAAGTGAAAAATAAGAAAGTCTGCAGATGCGCAAAGTACCCACTGCCTTGTCAGGGAAGTGGATGTATGGATTTCCAGTTCATTACACGGACTGTGCGTCGGATTCTGCAGTAGGAGGCTGAGAAATGGGTACCACATCTAAGCAAGCAATGGAAGTGCACAAAGTACACACACAGTGCGGTAGAAAGGATGCAAGAAAGGACGCAAGTGTGCAAATTACCCACTGCTATTCATGCGTAGTACTTACCAAGAAGGCTCAATAAAGGATCTGCACTTTGAATTTGATTACTTGAAGAATAATCGATAACGCCACCGAAAAAAGACAGCAAATAAGTGTGTGTATCTGTGGATGATGTGTTCATTGAATGGAAGACGAATAAGGTAAAAAGTAAGAAAGGCTGCAGACGCGCAAAGTAACCACTGCCTTATCAGTGAAGTAGATCTTTGGATACGCAGCTCATTACACAGACTATGCATTGCAAGAAAGGATGCAAGTGTGGAAATTACGCACTGCAATTTACTGGAAGTTGTTAACAAGAAGGCTGAATAAAGGGTGTGCACTTTGAATTTGTATTAGAAGAAGAAGAATGTATAAACCCAGTTAAGAAAGGCAGCAAGTGTGCATATTTCCAACTGCCTTCGGTTGGAGTAGTTACAACAAAAAAGGTTGATAAATGTCTAATGAGTAATGTTGAGGACAGATATGTTCCTGTATTTTATGAAGTTGATAGACTGTTTCACGTAACAGAAAAGTTCATCGCAATAAATGTATAGAAATTTAAGTTTAATAAAATGAAGATTAATATGTGAGTATGGACTGCTTGTTGAAGATGCCGTTGCAGCAGTTTATGTGTTTGGTGCAGCAGCAGCTTGTGGGTTGCCCTGCAATTTATGTGTTGCAGCTCAAGCAAAGTTGTTGTGCTGCAAGTTCTTCACGTGTCGCACTATATTTGCTGTGTCAAAGAAGTCTTTTTTGGATGGATTACCCTTTGAAAGAGTTGTTTGGTAAAGTTTACAGATTACTTTTGGAGCATTAACCTTCGGCTGGAGTAGTAGCTATGACAAAAAGGTTCGATAAAGGGCCTTGACTTTCAATCAGAATATGAAATTGAAGAATAATTGATAATCCCAGTCAAGAATGGCAGAAAGTGTGCAAATTAGGCACTGCTTTCGGCTGAGGTAGTTCATACCAATTACAAGATAATGTCAAAAAAAGTAATGTTGAGCATAGTGATGCACCTGCTCCCTGCATTTTATTAGGTCGATAGACTGTTCCCCGTAAGACAAAAGTTCATCACAATAAATGCATAGAATGTTAATTTCACCGAAATGAGGATCAATTTGTGGGTGTGGATTGGTTGCTGAATATGCTGCAGCAGCAATCGATGTGCTTGGTGCAGCAGCAGGTGGGTTTTCCTGTAACGTCTGTGTTGGAGCTCGAGCAAAGTTATTGGGGTGCAAGTTCTTGATATGTCGCATCATACTTGGTGTGCCAAAGGAGTATTTTTTGGATGCATCAGTCCTTTAAAGAGTTGTTTGGCAAACTTTACAGGTTACTAACAGAGCATTAACCTTTGTTTGCTGTTCAGGGATAGTAAATAGGTTCCCAATTAAAGCTTTTTTGATCTTCTTTGGAGGGTCTTCAGGAATGAAATCTCTTTTTGAAGAAAAGCTGGAAGATGAGTCCATTGCTGTTATTATGGTCATCTTCTTACTATTTGACAGGATTCTCGGAAGAGATGGTCCTTTTTAGGAACTCAAAGTAGAATGAATAAAAAGGGAGGGATCTTTAAACAGTTGGAATAGGAAGTGTTATGAACTAATACACTATAATATGTATACTTTCTGGCTTTTTTTAGTTAAATATTCAATTTCTTGTACAGATTTAAGTACTCGATTTTGTGTTGCAGGAAGACTTAGACTCACCCAAATGATTCTTCTAGATTTGGAGTAAAAACTTGCAGATGATAAGCGATCTGAACATTCATAAGCTGCAATTTCTCTATGAGATAACATCTTTAAACTGTAACTATATAATTTTTTACTTAGACTCTTCTCGTGGAAAATCTCTTTCCACATCTCCTTCAATTCCGTCTTTTCTGATTTTGTTATGTAGGATGTTACATATCGAGCAACAGCAATGGAATTGTCTGCAACATATTGAATGTCCATGTTAGCATTCCAAATGGATAAAATGACTGGGTTGTAGTCATTTATGTATTTTGACCCTTCATTTCTTTTTAAGTTGTAGGCATTTTTTGGAGACTTTCTTGTGATGGTATGTCGCAAAGATTACATAAAACTATTCACTCTTCCTTTCAATATTACAGGAAGTGGAAATCCAAAACGACATTTGGTGTAGAACTTGTCCTTAGATTTGTATTTTTGACGACAGTATTTCCCACAACGATGGCTTTGGAATCTTAAGACTTGTTGTGTTAAGTCCTTATCTTGTGTACTTTTGGGTATATCACATGTAGTATATTCTTCAATGAAAGACAGTACAGTATCATCTGACTCAGTTCCAAATTTGGGAGCATATTTGATCTATACTAGCATATGTATGTGAGGAGCACCTTTCGCTTGATACTCCTCCACCCTAATTGCCAAAGGAATGGGGTGAGTCAAACTAAGGCACTGCTGTTGTCACTGTTTTAAGTTTACAACACAGTAGTTAGGATAAATAAATAAAGCACTTGACACAATGCAGAATGACACTATTTATTATATTTAATTTTCCAATGTTTTTAAAATAAAATACACTCATGTACAAAATATTGTTTTATTTGAAAAATAAATATTTAATATAATTCATATGAATCACCACATATGCTGATATTACGGTAAAGATAATATGAAGTGTTTATGTTTTTGTACAAGGACCTACAACTTAAGAAATACAGTATGGAAAATCAACAAAACAATTTGGAAGACACTTTCAAAATTAGTAAGAGTGTCATAGAAGAGCTGAACATACTTTTTACAAGTAGCGAGAATGAAGAGGAAGATATAAATGCTACAGATATTAGCTGTAATATCCTAGACTAAACCTTAGATGTTGATTTTCCGGAAGCATTAGATGACATCGAGTATGATCATATGACTTTTGAAATTGATAATCAGGCATATGAAATACATGATGAAATTATTTTAGAAGCTCTATTAAGTTATGAGATGTTATAAGAATACATTGATTAAAATGGTTTGAGAGATTCTTCTTTCAGAATTGTAATCATTCAGGTAGTACTGAAGTACTCATGTTGCAAAGTGGGCCTTAGGGCATGGATTGCTTCAAACCCGTATAGACTATGTGTGCACTCTTCCATGCACCGGCAAATTTGTCTTTTATACCTTTAATTGTCCAGTCTGTATCCTTAAAGTTCCAGGAAACACTAACACACTTCTAGAAAGGCAGCAAGTGTGCACATTTCTTACTGCCTTCGGCTGGGGTAGTTGTTACAACAAAAAGGCTTGATAAAGGGCCTGCACTTTGAATACGAATATGAAATAGAATAGTTGATAACCATAGCCAAAACAGGCAGCAAGTAGCTGTATGTACGTGTAGATGTTGTGTTGATTGAGTTGAAGATGAATAATGTAAAAAATAGGAAAGCCTGCAAGTGTGCAAATTACCCACTGCCATTCATGGGTAGTAGTTACGAAGAAGGCTCAATAAAAGACCTGTACTTTGAATTAGAATAACAAACAGAAGATTTGATAACCATTGACTATACTGGCTCTTTTTTAATAATGGTAGACTTTTATTAAGCTTTTTATTATACATCAACGGCAGGAAGTGTGCAAATTACCTACTGCCATTCACAAGTAATAGTTACCAAGAAGGCTCAATACAGGGCCTGTAGTTTGAATTTGTATTCCAAGAAGAATAATTGATAACCCCAGCCAAGAAAGGCAGCAAGTGTGCAAATTTCTCACTGCCTTTGGCCTGGTTAGTAGTTACAACAAAAAGGCTCGATAAAGGGCCTGCACTTTCAATAGGAATATGAAATTGAACAATAATTGATAACCCCTGACAAAAAAGGCAGCAAGTAGGTGTGTGTATGTGTGGATCATGTGTTGATTGAGTGGAAGATGAATAAGGTGGAAAAAAAAGGCAGCAGACCCGCACAATACCCACTGACTTGTCAGGGAAGTGCATGTTTGGATTTCCAGTCCATTACATAGAGTGGGAGTTTCATTCCACAGTGAGAGTCTTGAGAAACTGCTTCCACATTTAAATAAGCAAGCAAGCGCATAAAGTACACGTTCCCGGCACTGGGTGGTAGGGTTGAAAAATAACAATATTGACCCCTTTCTGGGGTTTGTCATTAGAATTTCAAAATTACTCGGCAACCGCAGTAAGTCTTGAGTGACTGACACAGATCCGGCAACACGAGACTGTACAAAGTGCTCTAACTCTTGGAGTGGGTGACGCGCACCCGGCAACCGAGGTGGCAGATGGCGCACTAACTCTAGGAGTGACTGACATGCTGCACGCATCCGGCAACTCAGGTGGCAAACTGTCCACTAACTTTAGGAGTGACTGATGCACTCTGCAACCCAGGTAGCACTCAGTGTACCAATTTAAGGCTTGAGTGTCACACACCTGGCAAACTAGGCTGTACTCGGTGGGGGGCCTGTGTTACACCCCTGCTCGCCCCTGCTGCAGTGTCTACCGGCAGATGCTGGGCGGGAGAGCATTGTCGGGGTAGGTGTGTATAAAGGGTCTGCACTTTGAATTACAATATAAAATATTACAATAATTGATAACCCCAGCAAAAAAGGCAGCAAGTAGGTGTGTGTAAGTGTAGATGATGTGTTGATTGAGTGGAAGACAAAAAAAGTGAAAAATAAGAAAGTCTGCAGATGCGCAAAGTACCCACTGCCTTGTCAGGGAAGTGGATGTATGGATTTCCAGTTCATTACACGGACTGTGCGTCGGATTCTGCAGTAGGAGGCTGAGAAATGGGTACCACATCTAAGCAAGCAATGGAAGTGCACAAAGTACACACACAGTGCGGTAGAAAGGATGCAAGAAAGGACGCAAGTGTGCAAATTACCCACTGCTATTCATGCGTAGTACTTACCAAGAAGGCTCAATAAAGGATCTGCACTTTGAATTTGATTACTTGAAGAATAATCGATAACGCCACCGAAAAAAGACAGCAAATAAGTGTGTGTATCTGTGGATGATGTGTTCATTGAATGGAAGACGAATAAGGTAAAAAGTAAGAAAGGCTGCAGACGCGCAAAGTAACCACTGCCTTATCAGTGAAGTAGATCTTTGGATACGCAGCTCATTACACAGACTATGCATTGCAAGAAAGGATGCAAGTGTGGAAATTACGCACTGCAATTTACTGGAAGTAGTTAACAAGAAGGCTGAATAAAGGGTGTGCACTTTGAATTTGTATTAGAAGAAGAAGAATGTATAAACCCAGTTAAGAAAGGCAGCAAGTGTGCATATTTCCAACTGCCTTCGGTTGGAGTAGTTACAACAAAAAAGGCTGATAAATGTCTAATGAGTAATGTTGAGGACAGATATGTTCCTTTATTTTATGAAGTTGATAGACTGTTTCACGTAACAGAAAAGTTCATCGCAATAAATGTATAGAAATTTAAGTTTAATAAAATGAAGATTAATATGTGAGTATGGACTGCTTGTTGAAGATGCCGTTGCAGCAGTTTATGTGTTTGGTGCAGCAGCAGCTTGTGGGTTGCCCTGCAATTTATGTGTTGCAGCTCAAGCAAAGTTGTTGTGCTGCAAGTTCTTCACGTGTCGCACTATATTTGCTGTGTCAAAGAAGTCTTTTTTGGATGGATTACCCTTTGAAAGAGTTGTTTGGTAAAGTTTACAGATTACTTTTGGAGCATTAACCTTCGGCTGGAGTAGTAGCTATGACAAAAAGGTTCGATAAAGGACCTTGACTTTCAATCAGAATATGAAATTGAAGAATAATTGATAATCCCAGTCAAGAATGGCAGAAAGTGTGCAAATTAGGCACTGCTTTCGGCTGAGGTAGTTCATACCAATTACAAGATAATGTCAAAAAAAGTAATGTTGAGCATAGTGATGCACCTGCTCCCTGCATTTTATTAGGTCGATAGACTGTTCCCCGTAAGACAAAAGTTCATCACAATAAATGCATAGAATGTTAATTTCACCGAAATGAGGATCAATTTGTGGGTGTGGATTGGTTGCTGAATATGCTGCAGCAGCAATCGATGTGCTTGGTGCAGCAGCAGGTGGGTTTTCCTGTAACGTCTGTGTTGGAGCTCGAGCAAAGTTATTGGGGTGCAAGTTCTTGATATGTCGCATCATACTTGGTGTGCCAAAGGAGTATTTTTTGGATGCATCAGTCCTTTAAAGAGTTGTTTGGCAAACTTTACAGGTTACTAACAGAGCATTAACCTTTGTTTGCTGTTCAGGGATAGTAAATAGGTTCCCAATTAAAGCTTTTTTGATCTTCTTTGGAGGGTCTTCAGGAATGAAATCTCTTTTTGAAGAAAAGCTGGAAGATGAGTCCATTGCTGTTATTATGGTCATCTTCTTACTATTTGACAGGATTCTCGGAAGAGATGGTCCTTTTTAGGAACTCAAAGTAGAATGAATAAAAAGGGAGGGATCTTTAAACAGTTGGAATAGGAAGTGTTATGAACTAATACACTATAATATATATACTTTCTGGCTTTTTTTCAGTTAAATATTCAATTTCTTGTACAGATTTAAGTACTCGATTTTGTGTTGCAGGAAGACTTAGACTCACCCAAATGATTCTTCTAGATTTGGAGTAAAAACTTGCAGATGATAAGCGATCTGAACATTCATAAGCTGCAATTTCTCTATGAGATAACATCTTTAAACTGTAACTATATAATTTTTTACTTAGACTCTTCTCGTGGAAAATCTCTTTCCACATCTCCTTCAATTCTGTCTTTTCTGATTTTGTTATGTAGGATGTTACATATCGAGCAACAGCAATGGAATTGTCTGCAACATATTGAATGTCCATGTTAGCATTCCAAATGGATAAAATGACTGGGTTGTAGTCATTTATGTATTTTGACCCTTCATTTCTTTTTAAGTTGTAGGCATTTTTTGGAGACTTTCTTGTGATGGTATGTCGCAAAGATTACATAAAACTATTCACTCTTCCTTTCAATATTACAGGAAGTGGAAATCCAAAACGACATTTGGTGTAGAACTTGTCCTTAGATTTGTATTTTTGACGACAGTATTTCCCACAACGATGGCTTTGGAATCTTAAGACTTGTTGTGTTAAGTCCTTATCTTGTGTACTTTTGGGTATATCACATGTAGTATATTCTTCAATGAAAGACAGTACAGTATCATCTGACTCAGTTCCAAATTTGGGAGCATATTTGATCTATACTAGCATATGTATGTGAGGAGCACCTTTCGCTTGATACTCCTCCACCCTAATTGCCAAAGGAATGGGGTGAGTCAAACTAAGGCACTGCTGTTGTCACTGTTTTAAGTTTACAACACAGTAGTTAGGATAAATAAATAAAGCACTTGACACAATGCAGAATGACACTATTTATTATATTTAATTTTCCAATGTTTTTAAAATAAAATACACTCATGTACAAAATATTGTTTTATTTGAAAAATAAATATTTAATATAATTCATATGAATCACCACATATGCTGATATTACGGTAAAGATAATATGAAGTGTTTATGTTTTTGTACAAGGACCTACAACATAAGAAATACAGTATGGAAAATCAACAAAACAATTTGGAAGACACTTTCAAAATTAGTAAGAGTGTCATAGAAGAGCTGAACATACTTTTTACAAGTAGCGAGAATGAAGAGGAAGATATAAATGCTACAGATATTAGCTGTAATATCCTAGACTAAACCTTAGATGTTGATTTTCCGGAAGCATTAGATGACATCGAGTATGATCATATGACTTTTGAAATTGATAATCAGGCATATGAAATACATGATGAAATTATTTTAGAAGCTCTATTAAGTTATGAGATGTTATAAGAATACATTTATTAAAATGGTTTGAGAGATTCTTCTTTCAGAATTGTAATCATTCAGGTAGTACTGAAGTACTCATGTTGCAAAGTGGGCCATAGGGCATGGATTGCTTCAAACCCGTATAGACTATGTGTGCACTCTTCCATGCACCGGCAAATTTGTCTTTTATACCTTTAATTGTCCAGTCTGTATCCTTAAAGTTCCAGGAAACACTAACACACTTCTAGAAAGGCAGCAAGTGTGCACATTTCTTACTGCCTTCGGCTGGGGTAGTTGTTACAACAAAAAGGCTTGATAAAGGGCCTGCACTTTGAATACGAATATGAAATAGAATAGTTGATAACCATAGCCAAGACAGGCAGCAAGTAGCTGTATGTACGTGTAGATGTTGTGTTGATTGAGTTGAAGATGAATAATGTAAAAAATAAGAAAGCCTGCAAGTGTGCAAATTACCCACTGCCATTCATGGGTAGTAGTTACGAAGAAGGCTCAATAAAAGACCTGTACTTTGAATTAGAATAACAAACAGAAGATTTGATAACCATTGACTATACTGGCTCTTTTTTAATAATGGTAGACTTTTATTAAGCTTTTTATTATACATCAACGGCAGGAAGTGTGCAAATTACCTACTGCCATTCACAAGTAATAGTTACCAAGAAGGCTCAATACAGGGCCTGTAGTTTGAATTTGTATTCCAAGAAGAATAATTGATAACCCCAGCCAAGAAAGGCAGCAAGTGTGCAAATTTCTCACTGCCTTTGGCCTGGTTAGTAGTTACAACAAAAAGGCTCGATAAAGGGCCTGCACTTTCAATAGGAATATGAAATTGAACAATAATTGATAACCCCTGACAAAAAAGGCAGCAAGTAGGTGTGTGTATGTGTGGATCATGTGTTGATTGAGTGGAAGATGAATAAGGTGGAAAAAAAGGCAGCAGACCCGCACAATACCCACTGACTTGTCAGGGAAGTGCATGTTTGGATTTTCAGTCCATTACATAGAGTGGGAGTTGCATTCCACAGTGAGAGTCTTGAGAAACTGCTTCCACATTTAAATAAGCAAGCAAGCGCATAAAGTACACGTTCCCGGCACTGGGTGGTAGGGTTGAAAAATAACAATATTGACCCCTTTCTGGGGTTTGTCATTAGAATTTCAAAATTACTCGGCAACCGCAGTAAGTCTTGAGTGACTGACACAGATCCGGCAACACGAGACTGTACAAAGTGCTCTAACTCTTGGAGTGGGTGACGCGCACCCGGCAACCGAGGTGGCAGATGGTGCACTAACTCTAGGAGTGACTGACATGCTGCACGCATCCGGCAACTCAGGTGGCAAACTGTCCACTAACTTTAGGAGTGACTGATGCACTCTGCAACCCAGGTAGCACTCAGTGTACCAATTTAAGGCTTGAGTGTCACACACCTGGCAAACTAGGCTGTACTCGGTGGGGGGCCTGTGTTACACCCCTGCTCGCCCCTGCTGCAGTGTCTACCGGCAGATGCTGGGCGGGAGAGCATTGTTGGGGTAGGTGTGTATAAAGGGTCTGCACTTTGAATCACAATATAAAATATTACAATAATTGATAACCCCAGCAAAAAAGGCAGCAAGTAGGTGTGTGTAAGTGTAGATGATGTGTTGATTGAGTGGAAGACAAAAAAAGTGAAAAATAAGAAAGTCTGCAGATGCGCAAAGTACCCACTGCCTTGTCAGGGAAGTGGATGTATGGATTTCCAGTTCATTACACGGACTGTGCGTCGGATTCTGCAGTAGGAGGCTGAGAAATGGGTACCACATCTAAGCAAGCAATGGAAGTGCACAAAGTACACACACAGTGCGGTAGAAAGGATGCAAGAAAGGACGCAAGTGTGCAAATTACCCACTGCTATTCATGCGTAGTACTTACCAAGAAGGCTCAATAAAGGATCTGCACTTTGAATTTGATTACTTGAAGAATAATCGATAACGCCACCGAAAAAAGACAGCAAATAAGTGTGTGTATCTGTGGATGATGTGTTCATTGAATGGAAGACGAATAAGGTAAAAAGTAAGAAAGGCTGCAGACGCGCAAAGTAACCACTGCCTTATCAGTGAAGTAGATCTTTGGATACGCAGCTCATTACACAGACTCTGCATTGCAAGAAAGGATGCAAGTGTGGAAATTACGCACTGCAATTTACTGGAAGTAGTTAACAAGAAGGCTGAATAAAGGGTGTGCACTTTGAATTTGTATTAGAAGAAGAAGAATGTATAAACCCAGTTAAGAAAGGCAGCAAGTGTGCATATTTCCAACTGCCTTCGGTTGGAGTAGTTACAACAAAAAAGGTTGATAAATGTCTAATGAGTAATGTTGAGGACAGATATGTTCCTGTATTTTATGAAGTTGATAGACTGTTTCACGTAACAGAAAAGTTCATCGCAATAAATGTATAGAAATTTAAGTTTAATAAAATGAAGATTAATATGTGAGTATGGACTGCTTGTCGAAGATGCCGTTGCAGCAGTTTATGTGTTTGGTGCAGCAGCAGCTTGTGGGTTGCCCTGCAATTTATGTGTTGCAGCTCAAGCAAAGTTGTTGTGCTGCAAGTTCTTCACGTGTCGCACTATATTTGCTGTGTCAAAGAAGTCTTTTTTGGATGGATTACCCTTTGAAAGAGTTGTTTGGTAAAGTTTACAGATTACTTTTGGAGCATTAACCTTCGGCTGGAGTAGTAGCTATGACAAAAAGGTTCGATAAAGGGCCTTGACTTTCAATCAGAATATGAAATTGAAGAATAATTGATAATCCCAGTCTAGAATGGCAGAAAGTGTGCAAATTAGGCACTGCTTTCGGCTGAGGTAGTTCATACCAATTACAAGATAATGTCAAAAAAAGTAATGTTGAGCATAGTGATGCACCTGCTCCCTGCATTTTATTAGGTCGATAGACTGTTCCCCGTAAGACAAAAGTTCATCACAATAAATGCATAGAATGTTAATTTCACCGAAATGAGGATCAATTTGTGGGTGTGGATTGGTTGCTGAATATGCTGCAGCAGCAATCGATGTGCTTGGTGCAGCAGCAGGTGGGTTTTCCTGTAACGTCTGTGTTGGAGCTCGAGCAAAGTTATTGGGGTGCAAGTTCTTGATATGTCGCATCATACTTGGTGTGCCAAAGGAGTATTTTTTGGATGCATCAGTCCTTTAAAGAGTTGTTTGGCAAACTTTACAGGTTACTAACAGAGCATTAACCTTTGTTTGCTGTTCAGGGATAGTAAATAGGTTCCCAATTAAAGCTTTTTTGATCTTCTTTGGAGGGTCTTCAGGAATGAAATCTCTTTTTGAAGAAAAGCTGGAAGATGAGTCCATTGCTGTTATTATGGTCATCTTCTTACTATTTGACAGGATTCTCGGAAGAGATGGTCCTTTTTAGGAACTCAAAGTAGAATGAATAAAAAGGGAGGGATCTTTAAACAGTTGGAATAGGAAGTGTTATGAACTAATACACTATATTATGTATACTTTCTGGCTTTTTTTCAGTTAAATATTCAATTTCTTGTACAGATTTAAGTACTCGATTTTGTGTTGCAGGAAGACTTAGACTCACCCAAATGATTCTTCTAGATTTGGAGTAAAAACTTGCAGATGATAAGCGATCTGAACATTCATAAGCTGCAATTTCTCTATGAGATAACATCTTTAAACTGTAACTATATAATTTTTTACTTAGACTCTTCTCGTGGAAAATCTCTTTCCACATCTCCTTCAATTCTGTCTTTTCTGATTTTGTTATGTAGGATGTTACATATCGAGCAACAGCAATGGAATTGTCTGCAACATATTGAATGTCCATGTTAGCATTCCAAATGGATAAAATGACTGGGTTGTAGTCATTTATGTATTTTGACCCTTCATTTCTTTTTAAGTTGTAGGCATTTTTTGGAGACTTTCTTGTGATGGTATGTCGCAAAGATTACATAAAACTATTCACTCTTCCTTTCAATATTACAGGAAGTGGAAATCCAAAACGACATTTGGTGTAGAACTTGTCCTTAGATTTGTATTTTTGACGACAGTATTTCCCACAACGATGACTTTGGAATCTTAAGACTTGTTGTGTTAAGTCCTTATCTTGTGTACTTTTGGGTATATCACATGTAGTATATTCTTCAATGAAAGACAGTACAGTATCATCTGACTCAGTTCCAAATTTGGGAGCATATTTGATCTATACTAGCATATGAATGTGAGGAGCACCTTTCGCTTGATACTCATCCACCCTAATTGCCAACGGAATGGGGTGAGTCAAACTAAGGCACTGCTGTTGTCACTGTTTTAAGTTTACAACACAGTAGTTAGGATAAATAAATAAAGCACTTGACACAATGCAGAATGAAACTATTTATTATATTTAATTTTCCAATGTTTTTAAAATAAAATACACTCATGTACAAAATATTGTTTTATTTGAAAAATAAATATTTAGTATAATTCATATGAATCACCACATATGCTGATATTACGGTAAAGATAAAATGAAGTGTTTATGTTTTTGTACAAGGACCTACAACATAAGAAATACAGTATGGAAAATCAACAAAACAATTTGGAAGACACTTTCAAAATTAGTAAGAGTGTCATAGAAGAGCTGAACATACTTTTTACAAGTAGCGAGAATGAAGAGGAAGATATAAATGCTACAGATATTAGCTGTAATATCCTAGACTAAACCTTAGATGTTGATTTTCTGGAAGTATTAGATGACATCGAGTATGATCATATGACTTTTGAAATTGATATTCAGGCATATGAAATACATGATGAAATTATTTTAGAAGCTCTATTAAGTTATGAGATGTTATAAGAATACATTTATTAAAATGGTTTGAGAGATTCTTCTTTCAGAATTGTAATCATTCAGGTAGTACTGAAGTACTCATGTTGCAAAGTGGGCCTTAGGGCATGGATTGCTTCAAACCCCTATAGACTATGTGTGCACTCTTCCATGCACCGGCAAATTTGTCTTTTCTACCTTTAATTGTCCAGTCTGTATCCTTAAAGTTCCAGGAAACACTAACACACTTCTAGAAAGGCAGCAAGTGTGCAAATTTCTTACTGCCTTCGGCTGGGGTAGTTGCTACAACAAAAAGGCTTGATAAAGGGCCTGCACTTTGAATACGAATATGAAATAGAATAGTTGATAACCATAGCCAAGACAGGCAGCAAGTAGCTGTATGTACGTGTAGATGTTGTGTTGATTGAGTTGAAGATGAATAATGTAAAAAATAAGAAAGGCTGCATGTGTGCAAATTACCCACTGCCATTCACGGGTAGTATTTACGAAGAAGGTTCAATAAAAGGCCTGTACTTTGAATTAGAATAACAAATAGAAGATTTGATAACCATTGACTATACTTGCTCTTTTTTAATAATGGTAGACTTTTATTAAGCTTTTTATTATACATCAACAGCAGGAAGTGTGCAAATTACCCACTGCCATTCACGAGTATTAGTTACCAAGAAGGCTCAATAAAGGGCCCGTAGTTTGAATTTGTATTACAAGAAGAATAATTGATAACCCCATCCAAGAAAGGGAGCAAGTGTGCACATTTCTCACTGTCTTTGGCCTGGGTAGTAGCTACAACAAAAAGGCTCAATAAAGGGCCTGCACTTTGAATAGGAATATGAAATTGAACAATAATTGATAACCCCTGTCAAAAAAGGCAGCAAGTAGGTGTGTATGTGTGTGGATCATGTGTTGATTGAGTGGAAGATGAATAAGGTGGAAAAAAAAGGCAGCAGACCCGCACAATACCCACTGCCTTGTCAGGGAAGTGCATGTTTGGATTTCCAGTCCATTACATAAAGTGGGAGTTGCATTCCGCAGTTTAGAGTCTTGAGAAACTGCTTCCACATTTAAATAAGCAAGCAAGCGCATAAAGTACACACTCCCGACTCTGGGTGGTATGGTTGAAAAATAACAATATTGACCCCTTTCTGGGGCTTGTCATTAGAATTTCAAAATTCCTCGGCAACCGCAGTAACTCTTGAGTGACTGACACAGATCAGGCAACACAAGACCGTAAAAAGTGCTCTAACTCTTGGAGTGGGTGACGCGCACCTGCCAACCGAGGGTGAAAGATGGTGCACTAACTCTAGGAGTGATTGACATGCTGGACGCATCCGGCAACTCAGGTGGCACACTGTCCACTAACTTTAGGAGTGACTGATGCACTCTGCAACCCAGGTAGCACTCAATGTACCAATTTCAGGCTTGAGTGTCACACACCTGGCAAACTAGGCTGTACTCGGTGGGGGGCCTGTGTTACACCCCTGCTCGCCCCTGCTGCAGTGTCTACCGGCAGATGCTGGGCTGTAGAGCACGGTCGGGGTAGTTGTGTATAAAGGGTCTGCACTTTGAATTACAATATAAAATATTTAAATAATTGATAACCCCAGCAAAAAAGGCAGCAAGTAGGTGTTTGTATGTGTAGATGATGTGTTGACTGAGTGGAAGACAAAAAAAGGTGAAAAATAAGAAAGGCTGCAGATGCGCAAAGTACCCACTGCCTTGTCAGGGAAGTGGATGTTTGGATTTCCAGTCCATTACACGGACTGTGCATCGGATTCTGCCGTGGGAGGCTGAGAAATGGGTACCACATCTAAGCAAGCAATGGAAGTGCACAAAGTACACACAGTGCGGTAGAAAGGATGCAAGAAAGGACACAAGTGTGCAAATTACCCTTTGCTATTTATTCGTAGTACTTACCAAGAAGGCTCAATAAAGGGCCTGCACTTTGAATTTGAATTACTTGAAGAATAATTGATAACCCCAGCGAAAAAAGACAGCAAGTAAGTGTGTGTATGTGTGGATGATGTGTTCATTTAATGGAAGGTGAATAAGGTAAAAAGTAAGAAAGGCTGCAGGCACGCAAAGTAACCACTGCCTTATCAGGGAAGTAGATCTTTAGATACACAGCTCATTACACAGACTCTGCATTACAAGAAAGGATGCAAGTGAGGAAATTACACACTGCAATTTACTGGAAGTAGTTAAGAAGAAGGATAAATAAAGGGTGTGCACTTTGAATTCTTCCTCTCAATATTACAGGAAGTGGAAATTCAAAACGACATTTGGTGTAGAACTTGTCCTTAGATTTGTATTTTTGACGACAGTATTTCCCACAACGATGGCTTTGGAATCTTAAGACTTGTTGTGTTAAGTCTTTATCTTGTGTACTTTTGGGTATATCACATGTAGCATATTCATCAATGAAAGACAGTACAGTATCATCTGTCTCAGTTTCAAATTGGGAGCATATTTGATCTATACTAGCATATGTATGTGAGGAGCACCTTTCGCTTGAGATTCCTTTCTCCAAAAGAAATCCAAAACCTCTCCAAGAGGAGGATTTTTTTTTATTTGTGATAAAACACATCATAGCTTCAAATCTAAGACTGAAATACCTGCATACATTAACTGGATCCAAAGAGCACTATTCTCCAGGTATCTTGTATTCAAAATTTAGTATATTTGGATTTGCTTTTCGAAGAAATTGAAGTAAATCATCCAAAGCATATTCAGCACAGCTTAGAGTAAGGAACCATGTAAGAGTTCCTAAGTTCCTTAGCATACATTTAAGTTATCCATGACAACGGTACCAGTACTCGTTAGTACCACGTTGACATGCCATGAGATTAATTAGGTGAGAATGCAAAACATCTTTCTGCGGTACTTTAATCCTCTCTGTATATCTGAAGGAGGCAATTTTCCTGTCTTACGCTCCATACGAAAAATAGCCTGAAATGGATGCACACATTGAATAAGGATAGACTCATAGGTAATTATATCCATCAGTTCAGAAGGAATATTTACCAACTCAAAATTAGTATGCACAGCTCTAGCAGGCATTTTGTTCTCATCTAATTTGTTATAACAATATTTACAATTACGCTGATCAGAACCTAAATCAAAAGAATTCTCTATCAACAAATAATTTGCAAAATGCTTCCATTCATTATTATTTTCCTTTTTACTTTTTAAATACAGATGAACAGTCCTGGTTTGATTTTTATAATGAATTTGTTGAAAACAAATAGAAGAATAATTTGGTGTTTCAAGTGAAATCACCTTAAACTTTGTAATATCTTGCTCAAAATTTTCTACAGTACAACGTTGTACATTCTGTTCCACATTTTCTTCTATTAATATCTCAGTTTCTGCACTGTCTTCCTGAGGACCAAAGTAACTAAGCTGAATTTCATCAGAGACATGTGTTACATCTGATACAGATGCACGGAAAAGAGTACTGTTCAATGTTTCTTAACATTAGTGCTGGAATTTTTGCGTAATACAATGTTCCGACTAATTTCCTGATTTGAGTATGATGAACTGGTAACATTCTGAATTGGCAAAAAACACTTTGCCATACTTTTTTAGAAAGACAAGCCAGAGAATGACCTTGCAAGAGTCTACTAGAGTCTAGTCCTTGCCACATCCTAATCTTTTGTTTAACACTTTTCTTAATATAGTTATGTAAGAAATTGCATGAAAAAATTAATAGATTCTTGACTTACAGTATAAATACTACTACAATTACAAGTGTTCACTGGAGTTTTAAGACGTCTCCGTAAAACTTCCTCAGCTAACACTTCTTTTGCATTTCTAGGAACAATTTTCTCTTTCGCAATAGCACAACCATTTCTAACCTCATAGGCACGAACACTAGTGTCACTGCATGTAACAAATTATTACTCTGAAGATAACTCTCATCATTAAAAAAAGGCTCAGAACTTGAACTATGGTTCCATTCACCCAATAAAACCTCTGAAAAATCACTTCTGTTAGTTACTCTTTTCCACTTACTTTTGCCCTTCATTAAAGGGATTGGTTTATCTAGTGATCGAATTGTATTGATTACTTTAACAAATAAAAAAAATCAATTTGAAAGCCTTCTGAAGTAGATTTTCTATAGTTTTCTTATATTTAAAAAATGTGTTTAAAAAATAAAAATCTTCACTATCTTAATTAAATTTGTCACAACTGTTTTATAAAATACAAGAATAATTGATAACCCTGGCCAAGAGAGGTAGCAAGTGTACAAATTTCTTACTTCGTTCGGCTGGGGTAGTTGTTACAATAAAAAAGGCTTGATAAAGGGCCTGTGCTTTGAATACGGATATGAAATAGTAGAATAGTTGATAATCGTAGCCAAGAAAGGTAGCAAGTAGGTGTGTGTACGTGTAGATGATGTGTTGATTGAGTGGAAGATGATTTATGTCTAAAATAGGAAAGGCTGCAAGTGTGCAAATTATTCAGTACCGTTAGCTGGGGAAGAAGTTAGAACAAAAAGGCTTGATAAAGGGCCTTGACTTTGAATCAGAATATCAAATTGAACAATAGTTCATAACCTCTGCAAAGAAAGGCAGTAAATGCGCAAATTTTGCACTGCCGGAGTAGTATGTATATGAAAAATGCTTGATAAAGGGCCTTGACTTTGAATCAGAATAACAAATTGAACAATAATTGATCTTTAACTTTTTAACTATTTTTAACTTTTTAACTTGCGGAGCATTTCTGTGTTCTCTGAACTCTGGGGGGCTTTTCTGAAGATTAGGGGAAATAATAATTGCCAGGCACACTAACACGCTATCCACCTCTTCTTTACTTTGCCCAGCCGCCTTGGACCGATAATCGGCGGCGGTGGGCGCCATCTTGGGTCAGGCAGGAGAAGCGCTCTAGTCGCGCCTTCCTCCCGCCCTCCCAGGGTATTTAGGCTTCATTTCTTAGATGCGCGACGCCTAATGAGCTCTCCCTAGAGGGAGTACCTAGGGCTGCGAGCCTTTCGAACAACTTAAACTGCTTTTACCTGTTCCGAATTATTGCTGTGTACTATTTTTAACTTTTTAACTTGCGGAGCATTTCTGTGTTCTCTGAACTCTGGGGGGCTTTTCTGAAGATTAGGGGAAATAATAATTGCCAGGCACACTAACACGCTATCCACCTCTTCTTTACTTTGCCCAGCCGCCTTGGACCGATAATCGGCGGCGGTGGGCGCCATCTTGGGTCAGGCAGGAGGAGCGCTCTAGTTGCGCCTTCCTCCCGCCCTCCTCGCACCTATATAATGTGCCTAGGGACCAGACGGCGCAGCGGGCTGGCGCAGCGGGCGCGCCGGTTGCGCGCCGAAGCCGCGCCTAAGCCAAGCCCGTCTGCGCCCGTCCGCACACGTCCGGAGCCAGGGGCCAGGCACCATGCCCAAAAATATGCTTATTCGAGCTTGCAACTTCAGGCTCTCAGACCACCCGACCATCTATGCCCTATCGTTGTCCCTTATGTACGTAAACGCATTAGCACTTACGGCATTGCCTCGCACACATTTGTAGTGCCTGAGCTACCCCCGAGACCCCCCGGCATGTCGGCAAAACTCCACCTACGCCCCTCACCAAGACCCTTAATTGTATGTACCTTAATACGCGCTCTATGGTACAACATCAAACAGATTTGTTTCTATTACTCACGGAGGAAAAACCGGATGTATTGTACCTGACGGAGACCTGGCTAACCCAGGACTCCCTACCTGATATTCTGGCCACTCTCCCTGGCGACTACTATATTTTTGCTGTGAACCGCCCCTCAGGCAAGAGAGGTGGCGGAGTTGCCGCCATTTTCAAGAACTCCCTTAAACCCCTACTGTTACCCTCACTTGAATTGCCAGGCATTGAAAACCTTGTCTTCAAAATTGATACGGACTGTGGCGCTATTTTAACTGTTTTAATTTACCGTCCCCCCTCTTCCATGCCTGCTTTTCCCTCAGCCCTAGCGGAGCAACTTGCCCCACTGGTTACAACTTATTCTAAAACCCTTCTCTTAGGGGATTTTAACCTTTGGTTCGACGCAGTAGAAGTAGATGCTCAAGCAGGAGAACTAAAAGACCTCCTGGTCGACCTTAACCTATGCCAGCACATTGAGTCTTCCACTCACCGGAAGGGTCACAGCCTTGACCAGGTATGGTCCTATGACCTTAATATATCCACGTTGGTCGCCGAACCATGTATCTGGTCAGACCACTACCTCATCCAATTCACCGTTTTGGCGAGCTGTGACAAGGCCTTGAGACCCCAGAAACTGGGGAAAATTAGGAAATGGAAGAGTATCAGTACTCCTGATTTTCTACACTCGCTAACTACAACCTTACCTTCTATTGTAGGTAGTCCTGACGAGATGGAGGAATCTATTTTCCATTGGATTGGAGGTGCTGCAGATCTGCACGCCCCATGGACTCTCCCTCCCCGCTCCCGCCCGAATAACACACACAGATGGTTTACCCCACAATTGCAGGCGGAAAAACTTGCAGTCCGTAAAAAAGAACGGATCTGGAGATCTAACTATTCTAAGCAGGATAGGCAGAACTACCGCGCTGCTCGCAAAGAGTATCAAAAATCCATCTCGTCACAGAAAACCACTTATTTCTCTGAGCTTATTGCAAATTCGCAAAACAAAAGCAAAGATATCTTTAAGATGGTGAACGAGCTGTGTGACAGCGATAGAACTGTTCCTCCTGTTGTCCCCACTCAAGATATGTGTGATTCTTTAAACACATTCTTTATCAATAAAATTCTGGATATAAAACAAGGCATTATCAACTCCCGGGTCCCTCCTTCATTGGAGGACGCTTTTTTCAATCCTCACACACTTGAAGTTTTCCCATCAATTGACAACAAATTGCTGTCCCAACTGCTTACCCGAGTTAAATCAGGCTCCCCTGAGGATGTTTGTCCTCCATATATATATAGAGAAATAGGACAAACCTTGCCTCAAACAATTCTATCTGTACTGAATTCCTCACTGGTGAGTGGCATGGTCCCCCCCGATTCAAACAGGCCCTCCTTATTCCTCTATTAAAAAAACCTGGGGCTGATCCTCAAGCCTTGGTCAACTATAGACCAATCTCTCTACTTCCATATTTGTCGAAGATATTGGAAGCGCACATCTCCACATCTTTTTCCAAATTTATAGAGGATAGTGACTATCTTGAAACTAACCAAGCAGGTTTCCGTCCCTGTCACTCGACGGAATCTGTCATTTTGGCCGTTCAAAACACATTAAGATCAAATGCGGATAAAGGCATCCACCAGGCACTGGTTCTCCTTGATTTGTCGGCCGCGTTCGACACGGTTGATTTTTCTATTCTAATTAGCCGTGTCCAGCAGGCCGGCCTCAGGGGCGCTGCCCTTGAGTGGATCACTTCCTTTATCTTGAACCGCACTCAAGCGGTTCGCTTAGGGCCTTTCACTGCTTCAAGAACCACCTCCACTTGTGGGGTCCCACAGGGATCCTCACTTTCCCCTTTGCTTTTCAATTTGTATCTGCGCCCCCTCCTTCACCTTTTAAAACAATTAAATGTCACAATCTTTAATTATGCTGACGATTTACAGCTAATTTTCCCTCTGAATACTCCTGATTCAGTCGCCCACTTTCACCAAACTATGCTTATGATACAACGCTGGATGAGCTTAAACCACCTCAAGCTCAACCCGGGTAAAACCGAGTTAATTCTTCCCGGGGACAGCAGTATCAGCTGGGGCCCTCATTATTGGCCTTTGAGCCTTGGTCCTGCCCCAGTCCCTGCTTCTTCAGTGAAGAGCTTGGGTGTTACACTTGCATCGGATCTTTCATTAAAAGCTCAAGTCGGAGCAGTTGTTTCTGCTAGTTTTTACCAGATTAGGAAAATAAAAAAGATTGCACAATTTCTGACATACTCAGCCCTTATCCAGGTCACCATCGCACTGGTACTCTCCAGGCTGGACTTTTCTAATAGTCTGTACCTGGGCCTTCCATCTGGCCTTTTAAAAAGACTCCAACTAGTGCAGAACCAGGCAGCCAGACTTGTTCTTAAACAACCTAGGCGGTGTTCCATCAGGCCTGGCCTAGAACAATTACACTGGCTGCCTGTATCTCAAAGAATCATGTTTAAGTCCGGCTGTATCATATACAAGAGTCTACAAAACATAGGGCCTCAGTTCATCAATCAGTTGGTCTCCAAATACAAGCCCACTCGCAATCTTAGATCCATCAATAAAGACTTGCTGGTTGTTCCCTCTTACAGGAGAAAGCGTCAGGGCGGCAGCTGTTTCCATTACTTAGCTGCTGTCCTATGGAACTCCCTACCACTTTCCCTTAGGCTCAGCCCAGACTTTCTAACTTTTAGACGTTCTTATAAAACTTGGCTGTTCAGACAGGCTTATTTTCAGTAAGTTGTTGTGTTAGGTTCCTACTTCTACAGCGCCATGAAGCCCATGGGCGTACGTGCGCTTTACAAAAAAAAACCTAACATAACATAACTCCAGCCAATAAAGGCAGGAAGTGTGCAAATTTCACACTTCCTTCGGACGGGGTATTTCTTACAACAAAAAAGCTTGATAAATGTGTAGTGACTGATGTTGAGGACAGCGATGCTCTGGTTTATTATTTTTGATGAGGTTGATAGACTATTTCATGTAACACAAAAGTTCATTGCAATAAATGCATAGAAATTTAAGTTTACTACAATCAAGATTAATATGCGAGTTTGGACTGGTTGCCAAATATGCTGTTGCAGCAATTGATGTGCTTGGTGGAGCAGCAGGTGGGTTGCCCTTCAATTTTTGTTTTGCAGCTCAAGCAAAGTTGTTGGAGTGCAAGTTCTTCAATTGTTGCACTATATTTGCTGTGCTAAAGAAGTATTTTTTCTATGGATCACCTCTTGAAAGAGTTGTTTGGCAAATTTTACAGATTACTTTTGGAGTATTAACCTTCGGCTGAGGTAGTAGCTATGACAAACAGGTTCGATAAAGGGCCTTGACGTTCAATCAGAATACGAAATTGAGGAGTAATTGATAATCCCAGCCAAGAAAGGCAGCAAGTGTGCATCTGAGGCAACAAAGTTCTGTGGGGTGTTTGATGTTGCGTGGTCCAAGCTGGACGCATTGGTAGCAAAGTCTTTAAAATCAAGTTTTCTAATAAATATTGGTTGTCCATTCACAGAAGTTGAAGTTTGTCTTCAAAAAGTATGATATATTTGTTTCTAAATAAGTCATCTCATTCAATATGGTCACGTGGTGATGATTTGTGGTGCACTGAGTTGGTTATACCTTTGGCGCTGAGCTTGAATGTACCCTGTGATGATGTGTGGTCGGGGGGGAGGTACCGTAATTGAAGTACTGTCTTTTGTTGATTGAATTCTGCATCAATTCCATTTAAAAAGACAGTATGTCTCACTGTGACATAAAACTGTTCACTCTTCTTTGTGATGATTTATGGTGCATTGAGTAAGTAGTATCTTTGGCGTTGAGTTTGTACGTTTCCTGTGCAGTATAGATTGAAGGCAGTTGTTAACAGACATAGATGAATGGTTTTTGTCACTTATTTAAACAAAATGTGAACACATAGCAGAATTGTGTCTGCATTAAATAAATGAAGGCTGAATTTTCTAGTGTTCAAAGTTTAAGAAAATCTGAGGACATTGTGCAATTGTCTCTGTTTTAAGTAAATCAAGATTGTATTGAATGTTTTCTGTAGTGCTGGCGGTCTTGGTATCTAGTTATGAACTCTACTGAGCGCAGAACTGATTGAAGGCTTTTCTCAGCACACATAATGAAGAGAAATTTACATGCAAAACTGAATTGTAGTTGTGAACCCTGCTGTCCGTAATGTACATCGAAGGTACTAATTGACACAAACATCGATGAATACTATTTTGTACAGTTAACAGATTGTGAGGACACAGTATAATTGTCTCTGCCTTAAGGAAAGCAAGGCTGAATACAATGCTGTCCTTAATGTAGAAGGAAAGCTGAATTCAATTTCTGACAGAGCTGTCCGCAATGTAGATTGAAGGCAGTTGTTGACACAAAGATTGATGAATGCTATTTTGTCAAAGTTAACAGTATCTGAGGACACAGTATAATTGTCTCTGCCTTAAGGAAAACAAGGCTGAATACAATGCTGTCCTTAATGTAGAAGCAAAGCTGAGTTCAAGTTGGGAACCCAGCTGTCCGCAGTGTAGATTGAAGGCAGCTGTTGACACAAAGATCGATGAATGCTGTTTTGTCACAGTTAACAGAATCTGTGAAAACAGTACAATTGTCTGTCTTAAATAAAGCAAGGCTAGATTCAATGTTGTCCTTAGTGTAGATGGAAAGGTAAATTGAAGTTGTGAACTCTGCTGTCCACAGTGTAGATTGAAGGCTCTAGTGAGCACAGTTATAGATGAATACTATTTGTGACATTCTTTTACAAAATCGGAAGACATAAAATCCATTAGTCTCTACCTTAAATAAAGCAAGGCTGAGTTGAATGTTTTCTGTAGTAGTGGAGCTCTTGCTATGAAGTTTAGATTTGTACTGACTGCAGAATATATTGCAGGCAGTTGTCAGCACAGATATTGAAGACAAATTTAGTTCCAAAGCTGAATTCAAGTTGTGAACCCTTCTGTCCACAGGGTAGATTGAAGGCAGTTGTTGCACAAAGATCGATGAATGCTATTTTGTCACAGTTAACAGAATCTGTGGACACAGTACAATTGTCTGTCTTAACCCCTTCCACGCTCATGACGAGCTTGTCATGCAGTAGCCTCCTGCTACGCTGATGACGAGCCCAGCTCGTCATGAATAATGGGGTTCATGGAGTTCCAGCACAGGAGAAAAATCCCCATAGCATTCAAGGTGTTAAATAAAGCAAGGCTAGATTCAATGTTGTCCTTAGTGTAGATGGAAAGGTGAATTCAAGTTGTGAACTCTGCTGTCCGCAGTGTAGATTGAAGGCTCTAGTGAGCACAGTTATAGATGAATGCTATTTGTGACATTCTTTTACAAAATCAGAAGACATAAAATCCATTAGTCTCTACCTTAAATAAGGCAAGGCTGAATTCAATGTTTTCTGTAGTAGTGGAGCTCTTGGTATCTAGTTGTGAAATCTACTGAGCGCAAAATTTATTGAAGGCACTTCTCAGCACACACAGTGAAGGGAAATTTACATGGAAAACGGAATTGAAGTTGTGATACCTGCTGTCAGTAATGAAGATCAAAGGTAGTAATCAACAGAAACATGGATGAATGGTATTTTGCACAGTTAAGAGAATCTGAGGACAGAGTAGAATTGTATCTGCGTTAAGGAAAGTAAGGTTTAATGTAATGCTGTCCTTAATGTAGAAAGAAAGCTGAATTGAAGTTGTGAACCCTGCTGTCCGCAGTGTAGATTGAAGGCTCTAGTGAGCACAGTTATAGATGAATGCTATTTGTGACATTGTTTTACAAAATCGGAAGAGATAGGATCCATTAGTTTCTACCTTAAATAAAGCAAGGCTATATTGAATGTTTTCTGTAGTAGTGGAGCTCCTGCTATCAAGTTTTGAACTCTACTGACCGCAGAGTACATTGAAGGCAGTTGTCAGCACAGATATAGAAGACAAATTTAGTTCCAAAGCTGAATTCAAGTCATGAACCCTGCTGTCCGCATTGTAGATTGAAGGCAGTTGTTGACACAAAGATCGATGAATGCTATTTTGTCACAGTTAACAGAATCTGAGGATACAGTACAATTGTCTCTGCCGTAAGCAAAGCAAGGCTGAATACAATGCTGTCCTTTATGTAAAAGTATAGCTGAATTCAAGTTGTGAATGCAGCTGTCCGCAGTGTAGATTGAAGGCTCTAGTGAGCACAGTTATAGATGAATGCTTTTTGTGACATTGTTTTACAAAATCGGAAGAGATAGAATCCATTAGTCTCTACCTGAAATAAAGCAAGGCTGTATTGAATGTGTTCTGTAGTAGTGGAGCTCCTGCTATCAAGTTTTGAATTCAACTGACCGCTGAATAGATTGAAGGCAATTTTCAGCACAGATATCGACGACAAATTTAGTTCCAAAGCTGAATTCAAGTTGTGAACCCTGCTGTACGCAGTGTAGATTGAAGGCAGTTGTTGACACAAAGATCGATGAATGCTATTTTGTCACAGTTAACAGAATTTGAGGACACAGTAAAATTGTCTCTGCCTTAAATAAAGCAAGGCCGGATTCAATGTTGTGCTTAGTGTAGAAGGAAAGCTGAATTGAAGTTGTGAATCCTGCTGTTCATAGTGTAGATCGAAGGCAGCAGTTGACGCAGACATGGTGGAATGATTTTTGTCACTTATTTAAACAAAATCTGAAGACATTCAGTAGAAACATCTCTAAATTAAAGAAATGAAGGCTAAATTTCCTACTGTTCAAACTTTAAGAAATAGTGAGGACATTGTGAAATTGTCTCTGTTTTAAATAAATCAAGATTGTATTGAATGTTTTCTGTAGTGCTGGCGCTGTTGGTATCTAGTTGTCAACTCTACTGAGCGCAGAATTGGTAACCTCAGCCAAGAAATGCAGCAAGTGTGCACATTTTCCACTGCCTTTGGCCGGGGTAGTAGCTACAACAAAAAGGCTCGATAAAGTGCCTGCACTTTGAATATGAAATTGAAGAATAGTTAATAACCATAGCCAAGGAAGGCAGCTCGTAGGTGGGTAGTAGCTACAACAAAAAGACTTGTTAAAGGGCCTTAACTTTGAATCAGATTATGCAATTGAAGAATAATTGATAACCCCAGGCAAAAAAAGCAGCAAGTAGGTGTGTGTATGTGTAGATGATGTGATGATTGAGTGGAAGATAAAAAAGGTGAAAAATAAGAAAGGCTGCAGACGTGCAAAGTACCCAATGCCTTGTAAGGGAAGTGGGTGTTTGGTTTTCCTGTTCATTATACAGACCGGGCGACGGATTCCGCAGTGGGAGATTGAGAAACGGGTATCTCATCTAAGGAGTGCAAGTGCACAAAGTACACACAATGTATGGTAGAAAGGACGCAAGAAAGCACACAAGTGTGCAAATTATCCACTGCCATTGAATGGGTAGTAGTTACCAAGAATTTTCAATAAAGGGCTTGGACTTTGAAGTTGAATTACTTGTAGAATAATTGATAACCCCAGCTAAACAAGGCTGCAAGTGTGCAAATTTCACACTGCCTTCGGCCGGGGTAGTTGATAGAACCAAAAGGGCTCAATAAAGGGCCTGCATTTTGAATAGGAATATGAAATTGATCAATAGCTCATAACCCCTGTGAAGAAGAGAGGAGGTGGCCTAACGGCTAGGGCGCTCGACCTCGGACCTGGGGATCTGGGTTCGAGTCTCGGTAACGACGCCAAAAACCTCCTGTGATTCTGGGCAAATCACTTAATCTCCCCGTGCCTAAAAAAAAAATAAAAAAAAATGAAAGTGTGTCCTCATGTAACGTAACTGGAAAATATGTAAAGCGCTCTGATACCTGATTCGGTTCGGGTCTAGTTCGCGCTATATAAAACTCTGCAAATAAAATAAGAAACTCAGCAAGTGCGCACATTTCCCACTGCCTTCTGCCAGTGCAGTATCTACATGAAAAAGGCTTGATAAAGGGACCTGAGTTTGAATTTGAATATGAAATTCAAGAGTAATTGATAACCACAGAGAAGAAAGGCAGGAAGTGTGCAAATTTCCCATTGCCTTCGGCCGGGATAGTAGCTACAACAAAAAGGCTCTATAAATGGTCTTGAGTTTGAATCAGGATATGAAATAGGTGTTATACTTAGTTTAGTTTCCACTGACTTAGTGGTATGTGAAACAACAAGGTTTGTGGAGCTTGTGACGATGTGTGGTCCTGGCAGGACGTACTGATAGTAATTTTTTTGATCTTGTGCATTGTGGCTTAGTAAGGGCAATTGGGGATTTTGTGTAGGTTTGAGGGAGATTACTTTATTTGGTACTGTACTTCGTACGTAATGAATGAAGAATCAGTTCAATTGTGGCTGAATACGGACATGTGGTGATGGTAGGAAGTAGCGGTTAAAAAGACTTCATGACTACGTGGCATTGATTACAGCTGCACGATATTGGTAATTTAGTATGTGTGAATGCAGTTATGATAAGTGGTGGAATGAGTTAGTGGCACCTGAAGGAACAAAGTTCTGTGGAGTCTGCGATTATGCGTGGTCCAAGCAGGACTCATTGGAAGCAAAGTCTTTAAAATCACGTTTTTTTTTATAAATATTGGTTGTCCATTCACAGAAGTTGAACTATATCTCCAAAAAGTAGGATATTTCATTTTTCTAAATAAGTCATGTTATTCAATAAGGTCATGTGGTGATGATTTCTGGTGCACTGAGTTAGTAATACCTTTGGTGCTGAGTTGAACGTACCCTGTGATGATACATGATCGGGGAGGAGGAACAGTAATATGTTATACTCTGTTTTAAGAATTTGCTGCATTCTTAAATGCACAAAGGCAAGAATTAAGTTTGATACCATGCTTAGGTCATCAATAATGAGAAGTTTAATTTTCGTCAAGATTCTTAAAACTTCACAACAAGCTTCTCCAGATAGCTTGTGGAATTCTAATTTGTTGTCATGCTCCGCAGGTAGTATAAGTAAACGATGTAATGTAGGATTGGATATGTTAACATTTGGTCATATTTTGAATATAAGGAACTTATTACAAATATGCAACCCGCAAATGATGCTGATTATGGAACTATTCTACAAGATATAAGAATTGGAGAAATGACTGAACATGGCAAAGAAGTTTTACAGAGACGATTACTTTGAAATTTGTTTCTAAATAAAAATATTGTTCCTAAGGTTGTAGGTAATTTAAAAAAAATTGACAACCCCAGTGAAGAAAAGCAGCAACTGTGAAAATATCCTCCAGCCTTCGGCCGGGTTATTAGCTACAACAAAAAGGCTTGGTAAAGGGCCTTGACTTTGAATCAGAAAATGAAATTGAACAATAATTGATAACCCCAGCCAAGAAAGGCAGCAAGTGTGCACATTTTCCACTGCTTTCGGCCAAGGTATTAGCTACAACAAAAAATAAAGGGCCACAAGTTTGAATCAGAATATGAAATTCAAGGATAATTGATAACCCCAGCCAAAAAAAGGCAGCAAGTCGGTGTGTGTTATGTGTAGATGTTGTGCTGATTGAGAAGAAGATAATAAAGGTGAAAAATTCGAAAGGCTACAGACGCGCATAGTACCCACTGCCTTGTTAGGGAAGTGGATCTTTGGATTTCCATCTCATTATACAGATAGGGCGTCGAATTTCATAATGGGAGCCTGAGAAATGGCTACCACATCAAATGAAGCAATGTAAGTGCACTAAGTTACCACTGTGGGCGGTAGGGCAGAACAATTACAACATCGTGCCCATTTCAGGGACTCTACTTTGAATTAGATTAATACTTGGCAAAGGCAGCAAGAAAGGTAGCAGGTAGGTGTGTTTGAGGTAGTAGATGTAGAATAAGGTGAAAAGGAAGAATGGTAGCAGATGCAGAAATAACCCACTGCCTTGTAAATGAAATGGGTGTTTGGTTTTCCAGTCCATTACAGACTGTTAGTCGGATTCTGCAGTGGGAGCCTGAGAAACGGGTATCTCATCTAAGGAGTTAAGCAAGTGCACAAAGTACACACACTGTGCGGTAGAAAGGATGCAAGAAAGGACACAAGTGTGCAAATTACCATCTTACCCTTTTGTCACAGTTAACAGAATCTGTGGACACAGTACAATTGTCTGTCTTAAATAAAGCAAGGCTAGATTCAATGTTGTCCTTAGTGTAGATGGAAAGGTGAATTCAAGTTGTGAATTCTGCTGTCCGCAGTGTAGATTGAAGGCTCTAGTGAGCACAGTTATAGATGAATGCTATTTGTGACATTCTTTTACAAAATCGGAAGACTTAAAATCCATTAGTCTCTACCTTAAATAAAGCAAGGCTGAATTCAATGTTTTCTGTAGTAGTGGAGCTCTTGGTATCTAGTTGTGAAATCTACTGAGCGCAGAATTTATTGAAGGCACTTCTCAGCACACATAGTGAAGTGAAATTTACATTGAAAACTGAAATGAAGTTGTGAACCCTGCTGTCCGTAATGTAGATCAAAGGTAGTAATCAACAGAAACATTGATGAATGGTATTTTATACAGTTAACAGAATCTGAGGACAGAGTAGAATTGTATCTGCATTTAGGAAAGCAAGGTTGAATGTAATGCTGTCCTTAATGTAGAAAGAAAGCTGAATTGAAGTTGTGATCCCTGCTGCCCGCAGTGTAGATTGAAGGCTCTAGTGAGCACAGTTAAAGATGAATGCTATTTGTGACATTGTTTTACAAAATTGGAAGAGACAGAATCCATTAGTCTCTACCTTAAATAAAGCAAGGCTACATTAAATGTTTTCTGTAGTAGTGGAGCTCCTGCTATCAAGTTTTGAACTCTACTGACCGCAGAGTACATTGAGGGCAGTTGTCAGCACAGATATAGAAGACAAATTTAGTTCCAAAGCTGAATTCAAGTTGTGAACCCTGCTGTCCGCATTGTAGATTGCAGCCAGTTGTTGACACAAAGATCGATGAATGCAATTTTGTCACAGTTAACAGAATCTGAGGACACAGTACCATTGTCTCTGCCTTAAGTAAAGCAAGGCTGAATACAATGCATTCCTTAATGTAGAAGTATAGCTGAATTCAAGTTGTGAACGCAGCTGTCCGCAGTGTAGATTGAAGGCTCTAGTGAGCACAGTTATAGATGAATGCTTTTTGTGACATTGTTTTACAAAATCGGAAGAGATAGAATCCATTAGCCTCTACCTTAAATAAAGCAAGGTTGTATTGAATGTGTTCTGTAGTAGTGGAGCTCCTGCTGTCAAGTTTTGAATTCTGCTGACCGCTGAATAGATTGAAGGCAATTGTCAGCACAGATATAGAAGACAAATTTAGTTCCAAAGCTGAATTCAAGTTGTGAACCCTGCTGTCCGCAGTGTAGATTGAAGGCAGTTATTGACACAAAGATCGATGAATGCTGTTTTGTCACAGTTAACAGAATTTGAGGACACAGTAAAATTGTCTCTGCCTTAAATAAAGCAAAGCTGGATTCAATGCTGTGCTTATTGTAGAAGGAAGGTTGAATTGAAGTTGTGAATCCTGCTGTTCATAGTGTAGATCGAAGGCAGTAGTTGACACAGACATGGAGGAATGCTTTTTGTCACTTATTTAAAGAAAATCTGAAGACATACAGTAGAAACATCTCTAAATTAAAGAAATGAAGGCTGCATTTCCTGCTGTTCAAACTTTAAAAAATAGTGAGGACATTGCGAAATTGTCTCTGTTTTAAATAAATCAAGATTGTATTGAATGTTTTCTGTAGTGCTGGCGCTGTTGGTATCTAGTTGTCAACTGTACTGAGCGCAGAATTGGTAACCTCAGCCAAGGAATGCAGCAAGTGTGCAAATTTTCCACTGCCTTTAGCCGGGGTAATAGCTACAACAAAAAGGCTCGATGAAGGGCCTGCACTTTGAATATATAATAGAAGAATAGTTGATAACCATAGCCAAGAAAGGCAGCAAGTAGGTGGGTAGTAGCTACAACAAAAAGGCTTGTTAAAGGGCCTTAACTTTGAATCAGATTATGAAATTGAAGAATAATTGATAGCCCCAGGCAAAAAAGCAGCAAGTAGGTGTGTATATGTGTAGATGATGTGTTGATTGAGTGGAAGATAAAAAAGGTGAAAAATAAGAAAGGCTGCAGACGTGCAAAGTACCCACTGCCTTGTAAGGGAAGTGGGTGTTTGGTTTTCCTGTTCATTATACAGACAGGGCGTCGGATTCCACAGTGGGAGATTGAGAAACGGGTATCTCATCTAAGGAGTTGAGCAAGTGCACAAAGTACACACAAGGGGGCCGATTAGGATGGCGGTTTTTCCGCATCCTCCGGGCCGGCGGAAGTGTCCGCCGGCCTGGAGGATGCGGAAAAACCGCGGCGGAGACTACAAAGACCCACCGCCAAATTAGGATGGCTGGTGGGTCTGATAATCTGTCCGCCGCTTTTCCGCCGCGGTCGGAAGGCGACCGCGGCGGAAAAGCACTAACATGTCTGGCGGTGTCTATCAGACACCGCCAGGCATATTAGGATGTCTGAAAATATATGCTTTTCCGCGGCGGCTTTACCGCCGTGGAAAAGCATACGGACCTTCACTTCGGGGGCCCGTTGCGGGCCCCCTGGGTGAAGGTGGGGTGGGGGGTGCACATGGGGGGTACCTATGGTACCCCCCTGCATTTGCGTGCACAATGCAGCAGTGCACATTGTGCATTTGCGTGCACAATGCAGCAGGCACCGCGCGGTGCCTGCCGCTTTGTGCACGAGTGAAGTAGTGTGGCTCACTGGTTAGAGGCGGCAGACCCGAGAGCAGAGGACGGCCCGGGACCAGGGTTCGATTCCTGGCGTGGCAGGTTTCTGGACCAGGGTCAGCGGACTCGATAATTCTCTCGCCTCGGCGCCCACTCTGATCAGCGATCACACTCGGCAACTCTGGGCATTAGCTTGCCTCATCTTCACTTACGGCCCCACCAGACCGCCGGGGATGCCTGGTCTCACCCTGGAGATACCCATTAAGGGACCATCTCTCAGGGAAGCCAGGAAGGGTTTCGCAGCGGTCGAAGCGCCTTGGGACCCTACGGGTAAGTAGTGCGCTATATAAATGCCTGTACATTTACATTTACATTTACACGCAAATGCTGTGCATGGATTTTTTACATTGCGGCGGATGCAGCTTGAAGCTGCACCCGCCACAATGTTAGTGATAGAGGATGTGACCGCCACCCTGGCGGTCACATCCTAATTTGATCGGAGGGAACGCCGCAGCCCATGCGGACGTTCCCTCCTCCTCAGGGGTCGCGGACGGACTCAAGTCCGTCCGCGATCCTAATCGACCCCAATGTGTGGTAGAAAGGACGCAAAAAAGGACGCAAGTGTGCATATTATCCACTGCCATTGAATGGGTAGTAGTTACCAAGAAGTTTCAATAAAGGGCTTGGACTTTGAAGTTGAATTACTTGAAGAATAATTGATAACCCCAGCTAAACAAGGCTGCAATGGTGCAAATTTCCCACTGCCTTCGGCCGGGGTAGTTGATAGAACAAAAAGGGCTCGATAAAGGGCCTGCATTTTGAATAGGAATATGAAATTGATCAATAGTTCATATCCCCTGTGAAGAAATGCAGCAAGTGCGCAAATTTCCCACTGCCTTCTGCCAGTGCAGTATCTACATGAAAAAGGCTTGATAAAGGGACATGAGTTGGAATTCGAATATGAAATTCAAGAGTAATTGATAACCACAGCGAAGAAAGGCAGGAAGTGTGCAAATTTCCCATTGCCTTCGGCCGGGGTAGTAGCTACAACAAAAAGGCTCTATAAATGGTCTTAAGTTTGAATCAGGATATGAAATAGGTGTTATACTTAGTTTAGTTTCCACTGAGTTAGTGGTACGTGAAACATCAAGGTTTGTGGAGCTTGTGAAGATGTGTGGTCCTGGCAGGACGTACTGATAGTAATGTTTTTGATCTTGTGCATTGTGGCTTAGTAAGGGCAATTGGCGATTCTGTGTAGGTTTGAGGGAGATTACTTTATTTGGTACTGTACTTTATACGTAATGAATGAAGAATCAGTTTAATTGTGGCTGAATACGGGCATGTGGTGATGGTAGGAAGTAGCGGTTAAAAAGACTTCATGACTACGTGGCATTGCTTACATCTGCACAATATTGGTAATTTTGTATGTTTTAATGCAGTGATGATAAGTGGTGGAATGAGTTAGTGGCACCTGAAGGAACAAAGTTCTGTGGAGTCTGCGATTATGCGTGGTCCAAGCAGGACGCATTGGTAGCAAAGTCTTTAAAATCACGTTTTTTTAATAAATATTGGTTTTCCATTCCAGAAGTTGAACTATATCTCCAAAAAGTAGGATATTTCTTTTTTCTAAATAAGTCTGTTATTCAATACGGTCATGTGGTGATGATTTCTGGTGCACTGAGTTAGTAATACCTTTGGCGCTGAGGTTGAACCTACCCTGTGATGATACATGATCGGGGGGAGGAACAGTAATATGTTATACTCTGTTTTAAGATTTTGCTGCATTCTTAAATGCACAAAGGCAAGAATTAAGTTTGATACCATGCTTAGGTCATCAATAATGAGAAGTTTCATTTTCGTCAAGATTCTTAAAACTTCAAAACAAGCTTCTCCAGATAGCTTGTGGTATTCTAATTTGTTGTCATGCTCCGCAGGTAGTATAAGTAAACGATGTAATCTAGGATTAGATATGTAAACATTTGGTCATATTTTGAATATAAGGAACTTATTACAAATATGCAACCCACAAATGATGCTGATTATGGAACTATTCTACAAGATATAAGAATTGGAGAAATGATTGAACATGGCAAAGAAGTTTTACAGAGACGATTACTTTGAAATTTGTTTCTAAATGAAAATATTGTTCCTAAGGTTGTACGTATTTTTTTAAAAAATTGACAACCCCAGTGAAGAAAAGCAGCAAGTGTGAAAATATCCTACTGCCTTCGGCCGGGTTATTAGCTATAACAAAAAGGCTTGGTAAAGGGCCTTGACTTTGAATCAGAAAATGAAATTGAACAATAATGTATAACCCCAGCCAAGAAAGGCAGCAAGTGTGCAAATTTTCCACTGCTTTCGGCCGGGGTAGTAGCTTCAACAAAAAAATAAAGGGCCACGAGTTTGAATCAGAATATGAAATTCAAAGATAATTGATAACACCAGCCAAAAAAAGGCAGCAAGTTGGTCTGTGTTATGTGTAGATGATGTGTTGATTGAGAAGAAGATAAAAAAGGTTAAAAATTAGAAAGGCTGCAGATGCGCAGAGTACCCACTGCCTTGCTAGGGAAGTGGATCTTTGGATTTCCATCTCATTATACAGATAGGGCGTCGAATTTCATAGTGGGAGCCTGAGAAATGGCTACCACATCAAATGAAGCAATGTAAGTGCACTAAGTTACCACTGTGGGCGGTAGGGCAGAACAATTACAACACCGTGCCTATTTCAGGGACTCTACTTTGAATTAGAATAATACTTGGCAAAGGCAGCAAGAAAGGTAGCAGGTAGGTGTGTTCGAGGTAGTGGATGTAGAATAAGGTGAAAAGGAAGAATGGTAGCAGATGCGGAAATACCCACTGCCTTGTAAAGGAAATGGGTGTTTGGTTTTCCAGTTCATTACAGACTGTTAGTCGGATTCTGCAGAGGGAGCCTGAGAAACGGGTATCTCATCTAAGGAGTTAAGAAAGTGCACAAAGTACACACACTGTGCGGTAGAAAGGACGCAAGTGTGCAAATTACCCTCTGCCATTCATGGGTATTAGTTACCAAGAAGGTTCAATAAAGAGCCTGAACTTTCAATTACTTGAAGAATAATTGATAACCCCAGCCAAAAAAGGCTGCAAGTCTGCAAATTTCCCACTGCCTTCGGCCGAGGTAGAAGCTAGAACAAAAACGCTCCATAAAGGGACTTGACTTTGAATCACAGTATGAAATTCAAGAATAATTGATAACCCCAGCCAAGAAAGGAAGCAAGTCTGCAAATTTCCCACTGCCTTTGGCTGGGGTAGTAGCTACAACAAAAAGGCTCGATAAAGGGCATGCACTTTGAATACGAAATAGAAGAATAGTTGATAACCATAGCCAAGAAAGGCAGCACGTAGGTGTGTGTATGTGTAGATGATGTGTTGATTGAGCGGAAGATGAATAATGTAAAAAATAAGTAAGGCTGCAAGTGAGCAAATTAACCACTGCCTTTAGCGGGGAAGTGGTTACAAGAAAAAGGCTCAATAAAGGGCCATGACTTTGAATTAGAATATGAAATTCAAGAAATAGTTGATAACCCCAGCCAAGAAATGGAGCAAGTACGTTTGTGTATGTGTAGATGATGTGTTGATTGAGTGGAAAATAAAGAAGGTGAAAAATAACAAAGGCTACAGATGCCTTGGGAGGGAAGTGGATGTTTGGATTTCCAGTCCATTACACAGACTGTGCGTCGGATTCCGCAGTGGGAACCTGAGAAATGGGTAGCACATCTAAGCAACCAATGCAAGTGCACAAAGTACACACACTGTGTGATAGAAAGGTCGCAAGAAAGGTAGCAAGTGTGTAAATTTCTTACTGCCTTCTGCCGGGGTAGTTGTTACAACAAAAAAGCTTGATAAATGTCTAATGACTAAAGTTGAGGACAGCGATGCTCCCGTTTCTTGTTTTTGATGAGGTTGATAAACTGTTTCACGTAACACAAAAGTTGATTGCAATAAATGCATGGAAATTTAAGTTTACCAAATTTAATATCAATATGTGAGTATGGACTGTTTGCTGAAGATGCTGCTGCAGCAGTTGATGTGCTTGGTGCAGCAGCAAGTGTGTTGTCATGCAATCTCTCTGTTGTACCTCAAGCATAGTTGTTGGGGTGCAAGTTGTTTATGTGTTGCACTATATTTTCTGTGCCAAAGGAGTATTTTTTGGATTGATCACACCTTGAAAGAGTTGTTTGGCAAATGTTACAGGTTACTAATGGTTGGTGTGTTTCAGTTAGTATGTGTCTGGATTTCGCTGGAATCTTTAAGGGACACATTAGGGCTTACATAATACAGAAATACTTTGTACTTAGTGACATCCAACTCTATTTTATGATGAACGGTTGAATTCTACATCCGCCTTTAGGACTAGTGGGAGGGTAGCATTTTACAGTATTTGACAGGTTACACTACATGTGTCCATGCAGCTAAAGAAAACTTAGCATGGTTATACATGGGCACCCTCTCACACAAAACGTAGCACTCAGTATTCAGGATTGTAAAAGCTTGCCATAGGAGGGACTGATGAGTTTATATATGTCAGTGAGACAAGAAAAGAAAAACAAGTATGTTTGTTTTACATTAGAGATATACAGACCTGAAAGACTATGCATGTAAATGCATGAAATCTTTTTTGAAGGTATGGAAGAAAGCAGTGAAAGGGTGTTTAGAAGCAACACTGTCAAGCATAAATAGTGCACGATTGTTCTTTTTGTTGCGTGTAAACACACCTTTTTGATTATGACCATGGAATAATATATATTTATATTTATAATATATATATATATATATATATATATTAATAATAATAATAATAATGAACACACTTGGCGCCACTAAAAACAACACTACATGCGGCAGCAAGAATGATCACAGGATGCAAAAAATTCGACCACATCTCGCCAGCACTTAAAGAACTCGAATGGCTCCCGGTGGAAATGCGTAGCACCTTCAGAACGGCCTGCCTAACCCACAAGGCCCTCCACACCGGTAAACCAGAATACCTGGCAACCAAGCTCAAAAAAGCAGGCCAAAGCAGATATCTGAGAAGCTCCAACTCCCTGCTGCTCATCCTTCCAAAAACCAGAAAGAAGAAAACTGCGGACTGCTCCTTCACTGGAAATGCCCCCAAAATATGGAACTCTATCCCTCCGCATATCAGAACTCTACCGTCCTATGCGGAATTCAAGAACCAACTCAAATCCTTGTTCCTCATCCGCTCCCTAGGTCCCAGATAACTAAGATCTCCTACTGAACTATGTGTTATCTATGTATCCTTCTACCAAAAGTCCCACTTTACGAACTTTCCCTCCCCCAATATTGCCTTTCGAGGACTGCCTCTACCTATTACATGTATTTTTGTTCACCCTGTCACACCTGTTACTGTAAAGCGCTCTGCTACCTTCGGGTCTTGTTAGCGCTATAGAAAACTTCTAAATAAAAAAAAATAGTGGTGTAACTATATCATAGATTCTATTGTCAGATATCTACCATAGTGATAGTGGAATTACCACTACTTTTTAAACTACCATTGAACAATCATGTGTAGAGGAGCGGTATTGCTTCTTGACCTTCAAAGAGGAGGAAGAGATAAATTTATATTTCAACACCTAAACAAAATAATTGCTGAATTTCAAAAAGAAAATTAGGTAGGAATGTTAGAGAAAGTCTGGTCCAACTCAAAGGATTGTGCAAATCGTGACAGCTGAAAGAAGTTTGTCTCAACATTAGTTTTTAAAATAATTCAGACACAACACTAGATTGTAGGAGTGTGCAAATGTCTACTTAGATATGTTGTATGCGATCATATGTTAGTTAAAAATATTTTTTTTTCCATATCTAAGCAGTAAAAGATAAGTAAGATTTACATTTGGTTTTAGAAGGTGAAGGTGGAGTCATCTGCTGCATTCGAAACATTGGGCCTGTTGGGAAAATAGTGAAAAGTAACTTGTTATTAACATTGTATTGTTTAAAGGTCAATAGCTGTTTGAAAAGAAAACTTTATATGTATTTACATGGTAAACATAGTTATCTCCCATCACTTAGTGGAAACGTGGTAATGACTCCATGAGTTGAAAGGGTGCGTAGGCAGCTTTCCAACATGGTGGACTTAACTTTAAAAAGACCCTTGCAAATGTCTCAGTTATCTGAGTGAGAGTTACATACTTCCTGTATTAGACAAATGTGAACTGGAGAGTTAATGCGTTCTAAAGACTCCAAGGACTTATATCACTTAATTATGATATTGTGTATTTACACTCATTGAGGGTACTTACCATTAACTTTTGCACGTATGTTGTTGAAGTACCTTGGTTGCAGACAACAATTATTTTCAACAGACTCTAAATGTAAAACCAGATGTGCATTAGGACATCGTAGCAGCAATGCTAACAATTAAAAACTTAGTTTGCAATATATTATGCATGAGTCTAGGTGTTTTTAGATCCAGGATTAGAGACAGTTACAACTAGCTTTACTACAAACAATATTGAAAATTCACAACTATAATGACAATATCTTAATATACTTTATTAAAAAGTAATGATATGTCTTTATCTATGAAAGATCTTGTATGAAAAAACAAAATAAAGAAGACTCCAATGTTCCGGACAACACTAGAGTGTGAGACCTTATTTATCATTGAAATGTTAAAGTCAAATGTATTCATTACAGCTACACTAGAGGACACTATCATTATATATGTAATCCTAAACACAACCCAGGTCTGTCCACAGAACAGAGATCACTGTGGGGCAGTCTCCCACCAGTATACTTCTGGTGGGAGACTGCACCACAGTGATGTCTGTTCTCTCGACTGACCTGGGTTGTGTTTAGGATTACGGATATAATGATAGAGTGCGCTCTGGTGTAGCTGTAATATTTTTGTGTTCTGGGCCCTCTTTGGTCTTGAATATTGTCGTTACCTTGGTGGGTGGGTACATAAACACCATCTTTTGAGCACCTCCAACCAATAGGATTATACACTGGATATATAGACTTAGATTGTCCCAAGATGTGGAGACTTGTGCCATATTATTGTTTAAAGTCAAATGTGATGACTCCATTAGGTTCATTGCAATTTTCAGTCCATAATCCTTCAGAAATATTACATTAGTAAAAATCTGGGCTACTGGCTGCTGAGTTGGATAGCAATCTGCAAACTGAAAACATAATACCAAATGTATATGTTGAGCACAAGTCGAACCTGAATGTTAAACGAATCATAGGTTTCAGAGTAGAGAATTTCAGTACACACATTTATGGGAAATTATTACTTAAAGATAAGTAACTGTAATAGGAATGAAAATATACATATATTTGGTGTTGAGAAACATATGTTTGAGAGGAAGGCATCAATTACTTGTAAAAATATATGAAAGCACACGAGCTTCTAAAGAGGAACCAATATGTACATCATACGCTATTAGCTATAGTATACCCAATTTACATGTAGCAGAACGTGGTGTACCTGGTACAGGTTGTAAAGATTGATCGAGTTGTGAAGATGGATGACGTTATGAAGATTGATCAGTTGCTGGTGAATTATCACTGGTTATGCTTCCTGCAAATGAATTTTGAAAAAGTAACATTTGTTAAAAAAGAAATTAGTTTAATAACCTAACACAACCGTTTCTTAAACACAAAAAGTTAATGCAAAATAACTTTCTTATATGAATGTAGTTTGAAAAATATGTTGTGTGCAGAAAGTTTAAGCGAGGGATATAGAGTAGAGTCTACACAAATACAGAGGTAAGGCCTGTCAAATGGATGCAGTTTGAAAACATGACAGTTTAACAAAGGGCGCTCAGGCCGTGCAGTGATAGGCATGATTTTTATATTTAGAGTTTCTTGTGTGGGTAGCACAATTACTGCTGTAGGCCCAGTAGTAGCATTTACATTTACATGAGCAGCCTTGGTATACGTAACTATCAAGATTAACATTTTAATCATAGAGAAACAATTACCATTACACTTTCAAAAAAGGGAGCAATTGCACTTAAAGACTGATCATGAAGTGTCGAAAACATGTATTTTGGCGAAAGCATGTCATTAAAAGATGTTCGACAGAGGGAAAAATGGGTTGGTAACCTAAGCCAAATAAAGGGCTAGTTCAACACAGTAGTGTCAAAGTTATAAATCCAACAATTATTATGAATTAAATGTATGCTAGTCTGAGGAGGCAAAACTTTCGTAGGCCAACTAGAGCACAGAAAAAAACAACTATAGGTCACGTGAGGAAGCAAAACATTTTAGGTCTGGGAAGGTTTAAAAGGAAGCAAATATGATGATTAAGAGAGAGTACGTATGTTGAAACACAAAGCACGTGGCGTAGCACAAAAATGCAACGTACATATTTATGAAAGCACAATATGTAAGAAAACTGGCTTGGGAAGGCCATGTGAGGCAGTAATGAATATTAAAATTCATGGGAGAAAAAAAAAAGAAAATAGAGCTGGGAGGGCCACGTGACGCAGTAAAAAACATAATACTAATATGAATGCACAAATTGTAGCAATACAGCTAAAGCACGGGGCACAGTTCAAAAATACAACACAGAAATTCATGCACGCTCAATTTATTTAACCATTGATGCTGCCGTCGGCCGCTGAACGTTCGGAGCACTACCTGGCTGGTGCTGCAAACGTTCAACGTCTGACCGGCCCCGCCCACTCTTCAGAACGCCCGCACTGCGCCAAAAGAGTGGTCGCAGTAAACGGGTTAATTATGATAAACGATATATGATCAATAAGAATAGAGGCCTGGGAAGGCCATGTGAGGTACCAATTAAATGTACAGTAACGAGTAGGAGGGAGCAAATACGATGAAGCACAGAGCATGTGCCGCACAAAAGTAAAGGTCCACAACGGAGAGGTCCCTAAAGAATGGAAAAGAGCCCTGGTCCGACCTATTAGGAAAAACACCGCGCTCCCCTGGACAGACCCTTCTTGGGCAAACTTATTGAGAAATATGTCAACCGCCACCTATCTAATTACATCGAATTAGCTGGAGGATTGGACTATTCTCAGTCAGGGTTCAGGCCTAAGCACAGTACCGAGACCATGCTGATGTCAGTCGCAGACGATCTACATATGTATCAGGACAAGGGTTTCTCCGTGGTCCTGGTACTATTGGACCTGTTTGCGGCATTTGACACTGTGTCTCACAACATCCTGACAACTCGGCTGGCCAATATTGGCGTGGAAAACAAGGCCTTAGATTGGCTTAAGAGTTTTCTGTCAAATCGGACCCAACGTTTGTCCATGGGGGCATACTGCTCAGAGGAGGTTGAGATCTCAAAAGGGGTGCCACAGGGCTCCTGTCTGAGCCCTACCCTCTTTAATATCTATGTGGCACCCCTGGCTAACATCATGAGAACTTATGGGTTCATTCCGGTGTCTTACGCCGACGATACCCAGCTCCTCTACCCCTTTAAACATCTTACCACCGAGAGTAAGAACTCGTTTTCCCAGGGCATGAAGGCGGTGGCAAATTGGATGTCTTCCAATTACCTTTAATGTAATGTTGGGAAGACTGAGATTATGCTGTTTGGAGAAGCTAAACTCCTATGGACCCCGGATTGGTGGCCACAAGATCTTGGCCCAGTCCCAGAACCAAAGCAGGTTGTAAAAAATCTAGGAGTCCGATTAGATCAGGAGCTTTCTCTAAAGCAGCATAGCAATTACGTGGTGGGCTCATGTTTTCATGTAATTGGGCTCCTGCGGAAAGTCTTCCCTCTGCTCCCTGACGCAGTCAGAAAAACACTGGTACAGGCCCTTGTCTTAAGCCGTATGGATTACTGCAATGGCCTGTTTTTAAACGCCAATGAAGGAGTTGTAGCAAAACTCCAAGTAGTCCAGAACACGGCAGCCCGGTTAGTCCTAAATGCCTCTACAAGAACCCCCTCCAAACCTCTGCTGGCAAGACTTCATTGGTAGCCTATCAAACAGAGAATTAAATTTAAAACTTGCTGCCTGATTTATAAATGCCTTAATGACCACGGCCCTGAATATCTAAAAAACAAATTGATCCCTTATATCCCTATACGATCCCTCAGATCCAGTGATCAAGGTTTACTGTGTGTCACTCAGATTAAAAAGGCCAGACACAGTGGCAAGGCACTGTCTGTGGCTGGACCATATTTATGGAACAGTCTTCCCAGAGCTCTTAGACAATGCTCAGAACCTTTACGCTTTAGGAAACTTCTTAAAACTTTTTTGTTTCCACTTTAACTTTCCATTTTAGCTATTCCCTTTTTGTTCTGCTGTTTTGTGGCTGCCATAAGCGCAGAGATACTCCTTCAGGAGTTGAATCAAGCGCTATACAAACCCGCAAATAAAGCAAAACGGCTGGGAGGGGCACGTGACGCAGTAAAAAAATAATACTAATATGAATGCACAAATTGGACCAATACAGGCTAAAACACGGGGCACAGTTCAAACACGACAGAGAAATTTGTGCAAACACAATTCATTTCAAAAAGGCGTAGGACGGCCCTGTCATTCAGAAGGAAATATTATGATCAACCATATATGATAAATAAGAATTGAGACCTGGGAAGGCCACGTGAGGTAGCAATAAATATAAAAAGTTACAGGACGATTAGGAGGGAACAAATACGATGAAGCACAGAGACTGTGCTGTACAAAAGTAAAGCAAAACGGCTGGGAGGGGCACGTGACGCAGTAAAAAAATAATACTAATATGAATGCACAAATTGGACCAATACAGTCTAAAGCACGGGGCACAATTCAAAAATACGACACAGAAATTCATGCATGCACAATTTATTTAACCATTGATGCTGCCGTTGGCCGCTGAACGGTTGGTGCAGTACCTGGTTGGTGCTGCAAACGTTCAACATCCGACGTGGCCCCACCCACTTTTCAGAACACCCGCACTGCGCTGAAAGAACGGACGCAGTAAACGGGTTAATTATGATAAACGATATATGATCAATAGGAATAGAGGCCTGGGAAGGCCACGTGAGGTAGCAGTAAACATTAAAAGTCATGGGACGAGTAGGAGGGAGCAAATACGATGAAGCCCAGAGCATGTGCCGCACAAAAGTAAAGCAAAATGGCTGCGAGGGGCACGTGACGCAGTAAAAAAATAATACTAATATGAATGTACAAATTGGACCAATACAGGCTAAAGCACGTGACACTTGAAAAATACGACACAGAAATTCATGCACGCACAATTTCGTTAGAAAAGGCCTAGGACGCCTCCGTGACGCAGAAGAAAATATAATCAATCATATATGATGAATAATAATAGAGGCCTGGGAAGGCCACGTGAGGCACTAATAAATATTAAAAGAAATGGGAGGATTAGGAGGGAACAAATACAATGAAGTACAAAGTATGTGTCGCATAAAAATAAAGCAAAACAGAGCTTGGAGGGCCACGTGACAGCAAAAAAATAAAAATACTATGATGCAGGTACAATTTACAGCAGAGACTGATGTTATGACGGCTTCTCCTACCTTTCTTTCTGTTCTCTCTTGTCTTGTCTTCAAAGGCTGGGGCTTTGGCTGGGCCAGGGTGGGTGGGCGCGGGCGACGCCACCACTGCAGCTATGGTGGCCTGGCTAGACGACAGCAGCAGTGACACCACGTCGAGTGTCATGAGTCCGCCTGCTCTCGAGCAAACAGTTTGTAGTACAATCGACGACGATGAGAGTCTGTCTGTCACCGCAGCGCAGGCAAAAGTGAGCGTGCTTATGTCAGTATCCGCTTTACATGGGAACTGCGGGGGCTGACCAAACTAAGTCCAGGGCCGTCATTGATGGTGTTTTCGCGGTCTAGAAGAATGACGGCCCTGGGGGACTTCCTATTGACTAATGTATTGGCTTCCAGGCTTAGTAATAGCAAGAAAGCTGCGTGGTGATATCTGGGAAAGTGTGGGCAGGCGTGCACCGCGCATGTGCAAGTGTGAGTGTGTGCACCAATAATTAACAACAGAGAGAGACATGGGCGGGGTTTTCATGTGCGCAGAGGCAGGCCCAGTATCGGATCTCCAATGAGTGACCACTTGTAACCATTCTCGTAGCGCGCCCTGTGCTCTGATTTGACAGTGAGAGAGTGATCGCACCATTGTTTGTACTGGTAATCATTCTCAGCGCGTACCCGCGCATACGCTACGAATAGGCTTGGACATTACGCGTCCCATCAAAGTTTCTGTGTGACGTCATGTACGGCGCCCCGAACCTGAAAGGCGCGAATGTTTTTGATTGTTTAAAAACATATATTTATGTATTTAATGAACATACTAATAGAATACATTATCTAGAGTAGTTATGAAAATAGTTTTTTAAACTTTGAACAATCGTATATTACTTTTAAAAGCAATTATACAAATTGCGGTGGAACGTTATGCGTACTCGCATTGTAAGAGCACAGTAAGCTCAGCGTAAGCGTACGGAAAGCCATGTGACTTTAAAAGAAGAGATTTGATTGGTTCATAATAGTTCCTATTGCAAATGTTGAAAGTTCTGTCCCATTTTAATCATTTTACTTTGACTTTCTAAGAAGAAGCATTTCTTCTGAGAATCCTGTAAAATAGAAGGAAGATCACCATAATATCAGCAATGGACTCATATTCCAGCCATTCTTCAGATGGAGATTTCATTCCTGAAGAACCTCCAAAGAAGAGGAAAGAAGCTGTAATATGGAAGTTCTTTTCTTTTCCAGAAGGGAAAAAAAGGTTAATGCTCCAAAAGAACCTGTAAAATTTTTCAAACTACTCTTTCAAAGGGTGATCCGTCTAAAAAATACTCCTTTGGCACAGCAAATATGGTGCGACACGTGAAGAACTTGCATCCGAACAACTTTGCTCGAGCTGTAAGACGGAGCTTACAGGACAACCCAGCTGCTACTGCACCAAGCACAACAACTACTGCAGCAGCATTTTCAGCAAGCAGTCCACACCAACAAATTGATCCTGATGTTGCTGATGTCAAAATTGTGTGCATTTATTGCAATAAACTTTTGTGTTATGGGGAACAGTCTATTGACTTGATGAAACGCAGGATGCAGGAGCATCCCTGTCCTCAACATTAGTTGTTTTTTTTCATTCTTTTGTTCCTGTTGGATACTTTTTGAGTTCCAGTTCCATTTTTTTGGTTTAAAAAAAACTTGTTGAGAAAACACAAAAATATTGAAAACTAAAAACAGAAAAAAAACAGTTCTTTTTAGAACTACCTTCACTGGTCAAAGAAAGAACTATATTTCTATGTTAGTGTATAAAAGTTTCTCAGAATGAATTTGAAGTTTATAAATGAATAAAAGAATACACTACTAGTGTATGGTGAATGTAAAAGTGCAGAACTATAAGGAAGTGCTACAGCATAAATCTATAAACTGTTTACCTATAGTATACTGTAGTACCTCCGAAGCACTTGAATGTAACATATGCACATAAATATGTTACAAGTCTATGCTTCAATTTGCACTGCTGGTGAAACTGCCTGTATGAATTTGTATGTGTTAGGGGTGGATTTACAACCCCCTTGTGTCTCTTTTACACAGCTGTTGCATCACTTTTGTGATGCACTGGTGGTGTAAAAGATGTGCCATGATATGTGGTATTTACAATGTGACACATCTGGAAGGTGCATCACATTATAAAGCCCTGCGCTACAGGGAGGTGATGTCACAGTACACAATAACTGGCATATCTCTGGGGATGTAGCACGTATTGTACATCTGCTGATTAGTGTTTTAATGTAGTAAAAGGATTCTTTTAGAACAGTGTATAGAAAAACACACAGTGCTGTATGGTCACTACAATACTGAAACAGAAGTATGATAGTGTTTACTTGAAGTGTAAGAATACAGATTGGGGAATTGAAGGTATAAAAGACAGGTTTGTCGGTGCATAGAACACTGCATGCGTAGTCTATAGGTGTTTGAAGCAGTTCATGCCCTAAGGCACACTTTCACCATGAGTACTTGGGTAGTGGCTGAATGATTACACTTCTGCAAGGATAGTATAACGTCAAAGCGTATCCGTAACGTGTGCGTGCGTACGCGCAGAGGACGATTTACTGTACAATGGCCGGTGCGATCACTGTACGCGTATGGTATAAATACTGAAAAAAAACAATGAAAAAAGGAATTATATAGAATTTAATTTTAGTATATTGAACAAAAAATGTTTTATTAATAAAAACATTTTTTTGAATTTAGTTGTGTCATTATTTTACATTAAGAATATGAAATATAATTAAAAAAATAAAATAAGTATCAATATTTATAATAAAAATGTAGGAAATTAGTATAAAGGGAAAGCTATATAATAATTAATGCATTTAAGAATTATCATTTACAAAACCTTTGAAATTCACTGAAAAAACATAGGTTTCACACACGTTATATTTAGGAATTAGCATTTAAAAAAAACTTGCAAATTTATTGAAAAAACCATAGGTTTCACACATGTTATAGTTAGCTGGACATTTCACTCATACAAAACTTTTGAAATTCCCCCGTTATAGTTAGTTCAGCTAACTATAACTCGCGCACCTGCAATGCACTGCTGATGACGTCACATACTACATCACTCATGACATGGTCAGTGACATCACTCATGACATCACTGATGAGATCTCAAATGACATCAGTGATGTCACTGACTATGTCATGAATGATGTAGTATGTGACGTAATCAGCAGTGCATTGTGGGGGCACTAGTTATGGTTAGCTCAACTAACTTTAACAGGGGAATTTCTATCGTTTTGTATGATTGAAATGTCAAACTAACTATAACATCAGTTTTTAAAAAGCATAATTTCTAACTATAACGTCCCTGAAACCTATGATTTTTTCAGTGAATTACCTACTGGCGGTCGCCAGTAGGTATATATAGTTAGGATTTTTTCTCTATGGGATTTTTGAAAATTCTATGTCTAATAACTTTGGCGTTTGTGGACGGAATTGGCTGAAATTTTCAGGAAAATGCCACATTTTGTTTCTGAGCACTACTTGAAAATTTGGGGGGGGTTCGTCAAGGGGGGGCCGAGAAAAAAGGGGGGTCCCAAAACGTGTTTTTAACATTGAGTTTTCCATAGGGCGGTTGGCCTCACTTTTAGCCCGAACGGCTGAATGGATTTGCACGAAACTTGGCAAAATTGTAGGGACTGGTAGCCCGATGTGCCTTTTGTAGGTCTCAATATATGTGCTCCAGTGGATTTTGAGAAATTAACGTTTAAAAAAAGATATATATCTGTAACAGCGGACCTGGCAGCGTCCCAGGACGCGTACTTTTCGCGCAACGGAGCTTTGTGAAGCGAAGCTGATTGGTTCTCCGGCGTCTGTCAACATTCCAAAAAGTCCGTAGCGGCCGCCATCTTGTCTCTCGGTAGGATCGAGAGACAAGAGGAGGTCAAAACAAAGGGGGAAATAACTATAAGGGGGCATAGTAGATCCTCGCTGACCCCCTAGGTTTGATGTGGAGGTTTTAAAAGGGCCCCGCGGGGCAAAAAAAAATAATAATAATAATAATCGAACGGCTGAATGGATTTGCACGAAACTTGGCAAAATATTAGGGACTGGTAGCCCGATGTGCCTTTGCTAGGTCTCAATATATGTGCTCCAGTGGATTTTGAGAAATTAACGTTCAAAAAAAGATATATATCTGTAACAGCGCTCCGCTTCGCGTAACGGAGGTTTGCGAAGCTGATTGGTCATTCTGTCACTGGGCTATAGTTGGGCTACATCTGGCTGATATTTGGGCTACATTTGTTTTTTTGTGTGTCTGGCGGCCATCTTTGGGCTACATTGGGCTACATTGGGCTTCATTGGGCTACATTGGGCTACATTTGGGCTCCAACATATATATAGGCCAATGTAGCCCAATATATATTTTTCAAAGTTAATTTTCGTAAAAACCACTGGAGCATATATCTTGAGACATAGCAAAGGCACATCGGGCTACCAGTCCCTACAATTTTGCCAAGTTTCGTGGAAATCCATTCAGCCGTTCGAGCTAAAAGTGAGTCCAACCGCCCTATGGAAATGAAGGAAATGAATGGGTAATTTGTAATTAGCAAATAGCTAATCGCAAACTAGGAATGGTAAAGAATCGCTATTTATTCCTTAAAGTTCGCTATTTAGGAAATGCAAAAAACTTTGATGATACATATGGCGGTTCATCTCTAACAAGATAAGAAGCATAGGGATACATTTATGATGACTGGCGCATCACCAGGGATGTGTTAGTCATTCTGTGCCGCTGTTCCGTCACCTATGGTGTGCTGCATTTACAATGCGGCGCATCATGGGGCAAAAACAGCACAGATGCGTGATGTATCTGTGCCGTAAAGGTGGCGCATTGCTGGAGTTGTATCGCAAGTGTGATGAAGCTCCAGCAAGGGTCGGGGGTGCCCCTGTCGCAGGGTTTCTGTTCTCACACAGAACTGTGGACAGAGGATTGGAACCTCGGCGAATTAGGGTGTCCCAAAACTCACGTTAGTAATCAAAAACTCCTTAGCAAGCTAGGTACAGTGTCACATTGGATATAACAAACTCTCAATGTTTAGACAATCCAGAATATGAACTTATAGTACCTCAGGATACGTGGAACTCATGAACAGTCGGTCGTTATATATTTCTTAGAAACCAGAACATGGAGTTAAGAAGAACACATGTGTATTTGAAATGTTTATTTACTAATGCCGTCTTCTCAGGCGTAGTATCTTAGATAATACAAGTACACATATTATCAGTAGCAAAATTACCAGCATAGTTACTAGTACATAAAAAGCGAATGGTGATAGTATGTTAACATGCTGTAAATGAATAAGAGTTAGCAACACTTATAAGCAGCCGCGGGCCGTGGAGGGAGTTACGGTGATGCAGGGAGGCGGGGAGGGGGAGAAGCAGGGTGGAGAATACAAGTACACATATTATCAGTAGCAAAATTACCAGCATAGTTACTAGTACATAAAAAGCGAATGGTGACAGTATGTTAACATGCTGTAAATGAATAAGAGTTAGCAACACTTATAAGCAGCCGCGGGCCGTGGAGGGAGTTACGGTGGGGCAGGGAGGCGGGGAGGGGGAGGGGCAAGGTAGAGAGGGCTCCACCCTGCTTCTCCCCCTCCCCGCCTCCCTGCCTCACCGTAACTCCCTCCCCGGCCCGCGGCTGCTTATATCTCACCCTCCCTAATACACATATTATATTATTTGCTAAGAAGGTCTCTTTGTGTTGGTTTAGGGCGTGCCCATACTTTAGTGTCTTAGATTTGAAGGAATCACATCAGCATACACCAGCTCTCTCTTCATGTGAACCGCATCAACTGTTGTGTATGTGTGTTCGGCAAAGCAATATAAAACCCGCCTCATGCCCAGAATTGGCAGAAGTTGCACTTATGTTATGAGTATGAAGTCGTGGAGATCAGACCTCATAACAATTCTGTATCGTGTTGTTCTTGAAACTTTAGCACTCGCTGTACAGATATAGTTTAACAAGCAAAGCAGATAGTAGAGCAATAACATATTATTCTCATGTAAACCACGATGAACTACTAGGTGGAAAGCTAAAGCAACAACTAAGTGTCGTGTGCAGAAGTTGCAAAAAAGGAAAAATGGCGTTTAAACCGGTAATGAGCCCATGCTAACTTAACACGGTGTAAAGATATCCAGGACCTAGATGACACCTCCCCATGATCCGGAAACGAACTGAATAAGATAATAGAAGTGCCATCTCATGAGAGCAGATTGCAAGTTTATATGTGGACGGTCCGCAAGGTAAAGCATTAAAAACTAGGAAAATTTAATGCTATAGAAAAATAAAACAGCCAAGTACTTTATCGAGTCTTAAGCCAATAGGCAAGGTAAATAATAAAAACTTGACAAATAAGTCAATGAATTGTCAATGAAATGCTAGTACTCAGCATATCAAACATGAAAAAGGTCTATGACATAACTGTGTATGCAAAATAAGCTGCAACAGCCTCCAATAGGAAGTCACCGTCTTCATCCGAAAACAGTTCAGCCATCCAATTTAAAAGCGGAAAAGAACATACGTGCTCTCCCAGCACCGGATCCTCTATCACCATCAGAGGACAGCTCGGTGGGTTTTCAAGAAAGCTCTGTTCCAAGAAAGACTGTGCTGCCGCCAGTAAATTCCAGGGACCAAGTAGTCCATGCATCAATGCCACAGCCATAATCCTTTCGCCAGGACAAACCAACTCGTGAGTAATGATAGGAGTCATCAGCTGATTAAAGTCGACGTCAGGAGAAACCGGTCCGCAGAGACACAAATCAATGGCCCAATCGAAATCACAGGTCAGGCAGTGAAATACAGGCTGGACACAGGTGAAGTAGGAGAATCGAAAAGATAATCCATATGCCGTGCTTAATATCGCCAACGGCATTGTGCCATAATATTCTAGCATGCGATTGCGGAACAGTGTCAGCAGCTGCAGGGTGGGAGGTTGCATAGGAGGGACATCCATATTTAAAAATGTAAAAAAGCACAAGAGCGTCCGCTGGTAATGCAAGTAAAAATGCCAATCCACGAACCAGAGTGGAGAAAATAGAATGAAAGGAAGCAGGGATGACTCCAAAGATTTTCTCAAATGAAGTCACGAGACCACTGGTAACAACTTTAAAAAAGTGCGCCAGGGCCTTTGTGGAGGATGCGTTAAAGATAGTCGGAACCATCTTGCTGAAATTGAAAGGCAAATCTGAATTGAAAAGGGTTGCACCTCTGTACGGGTGTTCGCTATGTGAAGCACGAAAGTTTCACGGGCCGAACTCAAGGCCACCTCTCTCTGAGACAAAAGAGCTCTTATTCTTGCCATGCCGTTGAAATCTGTCCCAAGGTTGGTATTTGTGGCCAGATTGAAAACTCCCTATGTTCATGTGTGGGAGGAAATAGAACATTTCTGCAGCAAATAACCCGTTCACTTACTGTTACGATAAAAGGAATACTTTTAATTAACTCAGAACAATCTTCATTATTGAGCATCAAATAACTACCATTTTCCAACAACTTGAACGTGGGGATGATAGCAGGAACTGGCGTGCCTTGCAACACGCAAGCCATATTTGGTCGGTGTTTGTTGCATGAACCGTGTAACTGTATGTGCCTACACATTAGTGAATAATCTGGCGTCTCAGTGCATTCCTCTCCATTCAGATAAACTTCTTGATCATCTTTGAAACATCTGTATGTGTATGGAAGCGACCAGACCTCATGAAGAAAAGCACTACCTAAAGGTTCATAACGACCTATTGGTATATATTTCATACAATTTGAAAACTTATATAAAGCAAAAGGCAGCGTTATTAAACCGTGGATAAGGCACGTTGCCAAAAAACCCGCAATCCTCTGCTGATGATGTCACTGAGCATGTCATTAATGATGTAATATGTGACATCATCAGCAGTGGATTACGGGTAATAGTATCTCTAGTTTACTCCCCTATAGCTGTCTTTCTTTTAACATAAGTGTCTGTTTCCTTCCCTTATACTTACTGTTTTTGGTTCGCTTCCGGTTCGCGTACCGGCGAGCGAACTGGGAAGCGAACTAAGAGAAATAGAGGTTGGCACAGTTTCAAATATTGTACCAATTTTTTAATAACGGGGAGGTAGTTCTGAAAAGAACTTTTTTTTTAATTGTTTTTGTTGTTTTATATTTTTTTTATTATTTTTCGGAACATTTTTTTACTTTTTTTGAATTTTTCTGAACAGTTTTATATTTTTTTGGGTTTTTCTTGAAGGGGGCAATGAAAACGATTCATTGTAAAGGGCTCAACAGGAGCAACAAAACAAAAAAAGAAGTATTTATTATTTTGGGCGTTTCGTACAAACTTGCATATGATAGTCAATAGCTCTGTTGATCAGAGTGATGCTTCTTTCTCCGTAGGAAATGAATCCATCGCAAAATACGCAGATGTGTTTTACTTCACCAAATTTCATTTGTATATTTGGCACCATCTCCCTGCCCTCTGGTCCCGTTACTTCCGGTACAACAGATCTTCTGGCCATAATAGGGAGATTATCTAGGTCGTTCCAAACTGTGCAGCACTGTAGTTGTTAGGATGCCACCTAGTCATATGGCGATGCATTGTGTAGTTTCCGAAACTGTATTTTTTCTCTGTTCCTCTGGACAGTCTATCTTGACATATAAGGCAAGTTACGTATCTTGCATTTACTTTTTTCTGACCTTTGGGAATTTTAAAAAATTGCCAAATGAAGTTTTCTTTCCGGTGAGACGTCCTGGGCTGCTCAGGCAAAAACTGCCTCTCTTCGTGCTCGTCGTCCTGTTCCTCTTCTTCCTCTTCTTGTTGAATTATAACTTGAGCAGGTGGTCCACTCTTCCTTGGATGTGGTGGAGGTGGTGGGGAAGCACCAGCTGAAGCTACTAAAGAAGCCATTGCTCAGTGATCACAAAGGGTCTTTCTCTCACAATGATGAAAGTCAGAGTGAGGAAAGAAGGAGGGATTTTCATCATTTGGGAAAAACAAGAGTTCTCAACCAATCAAAAGTGTTCATTTTAGATTATATGACCTAGTCTTACATCATTAGGAAACCAAAAGTGAAATGAACCAATGAAAAGTGTTATTACCAAGTCACATGACTTGCTGTGTTTACGTTAAGCGCTTTGCAGGGCCTCCCGGTTTGCTTCCAGAAACCTGCACTTTGCGACTCGCTTCGCGTACCAGTTCGCTAACGTAGCACGTCATATGACGTATCACGCGAGAACGTGAAACGTCATGCGGACGGGAGGCGTCACGATGTTGTTTTCTAACGCGGCACTTGCGGTAAAGAAACGTTTACCGGCTCGCGGTCTATTTCGCGGCATCAAGGTCAGCTAACGGGAAGCTTCCCGATTCGCGAAGCGGGAACGAAGAAAAAAAAATATTTAAAAAAAAAATTATTCATAAACATATAAAATATATTTTTGGATTTAAAGAAGAATACATTTTACAGCTACAGATATTAGCTGTTAAAAAACCAATGAAATTCACAGAAAAAACCATAGGTTATAGACCATATATAGTTAGGAATTAGCATTTACAAAACCTTGAAAATTCACTGAAAAAACCATAGGTTATAGACCATATATAGTTAGGAATTAGCATTTAGAAAACCTTATTTTACTCACACAAAACCATTGAAATTCCATATATAGTTAGTTGCACTAACTATATATCGCGCACCCGCAATCCACTGCTGATGATGTCACATATTACATCATTCATGACATGGTCAGTGACATCACTGATGACATCACTGATGACATCTCAAATGACAGTGCAACTAACTATATATGGAATTTCAATGGTTTTGTGTGAGTAAAATAAGGTTTTCTAAATGCTAATTCCTAACTATATATGGTCTATAACCTATGGTTTTTTCAGTGAATATATATATGTATATAAACAAAATACAAACAGTGATGAACTCCTCATCCTCATACACTCATCCACTGGTTGAGAAAAATGTGCACTCAGGTGTGCAGTGTGAAGAGGTTTATTACAAAGGTCAAATGTTTGGGGTAATAAACACATTGACACTGCACACCAGACTGCACATTTTTCTCAATCTGTGGATGAGAAAATGTGATATATTATTGGCAGCTCCGCCGACGAAAAGTGCCACCTTCGTTCGGACTCAGAACAAGGGAGCAAGCAGCAAGCTGTTTTGGTTATACATACATATATGTGCATAGATCTCTGATTGCACTAAGTCCCTTTTTGGAATGAGGTCACTGAGCTCTTACTAGGATTTATGCGTTTGTTTTTAATAGCGGCGTTGTGTTTGGCTCAGTTTGACCCAACTACTACGAGTTCGAAATTGCCCACCGCATATATTTGCTGACATTAATAGGAATAAAAAGAACATTGTAGCACTTTACATTGATAGCAAAATAAACGTTAAATGTGGGTTCACAACGAGACTTTTTATTAAATGGCACCTTGTAACTGCTTCCTTGCACTTCATTGCTGGGATTCATTTAAAGAAAGCCATTTGCATTCGTTCTGGCAGTGACGAATGTAACTATCTTCAACAGTTGTCTTTGATGTTTGCAGTAGCCAATTTATTCCATGTAGACATTTACATTTGCAGCTAACTAATAGTTGCAATATGCTGTTTATCTGCTTTATTGAATTCTAGTGATCTTAGAATGTAGCCACTTTACAAGGTATTTTTTTAAAAAGAACATGTTTTAATGGAAAAAGCTGATAACAAGAATAACTTGAAACAGAAATGTAACTTAATATTTCAAGCTCCTGAGGCTTTTGATTAGACCATTACTCTCAGCTCCTAATCTCTTACTAAACTAAATTGATTCTTGTTCAATGTAGAAATAGAACTGACTGTTTGAATTCGCCACATCCAAGACTGCAAGCTGTTCAGATAGCACACAAGAAAATAACGGGTTCTTATTTAATTAACAAAAGAATGAAACACAGAGGAAAACATGATGTTAAGACACACTATGAATCGATTGAAGTTGAAGATTCAGTTGTAAACCGTGCAAGAAAAATGGGTTTGTAAGTCAGGAAAATATTAATTAAAATGTTGGTCTGCCATGCCCTCTTAGGAAAATAGACTGGAATGAAAAATGAGTGTCTCTGGTTTTGCTAATAACATCGTGTTTGAGGCTGCGCTTGGAAGCCATACATTTGTTTAGAAAAGAATAACTACCCTTCTTAGATGTGGCTAATAAAGACACATTTAGGGCTATTAACAAAAAACAAAATTCAGCAGATTAAGATTCAATGTGCTTTCGCCCCAAGGAGTGCTAGCTAACTCCTCATTTTACACTTTGGGCTGAGCATGCCAAAAATGGAAGCTTAGCAAAAGCCAGAAAGCAACCTTTTGTTTTCAAGCTTCCAAAGCTAATTCTGTTGGGAAGAATCGAATATTCCCTGTAATGGTACACACAGAGAAATGGGAACTGCTTGGGGAACTATTAAATAATTCAGTAATGTATTCTGCGGTTCAGAGTACCTCCTTATGCAAACACACACCACTATGAACTCCAGCTAGAGGAAGATGCTCGGCCATTTTAGAAAATGAACATGCAGCACAAAAAAGCAGCATTCTTGATGGCTTTCAGGAATTGCTTTTCTATTTCTTTTTTGTTTTAGACATCGGAGGGAGATTGCTCGCCTCTCTCTCTCTTTGTTCATGAAATTACATTTTTGATAAAGGAGGAAAAGGGTCGTATTGAAGAATGCTAATGCAATGCATGGAAAATACTGTCTTGTGTTTTGTGGGTAGAACATACAGTGGGAGGCGTCATTATTCTCTTTTGCTTGCTCTGTCTGAATGGAAAAGCAAGAGCTTCTAAAGCTTCATTCAAAATACATTTGTGAATATGGTATCAGAGGATGTCAGCCGTGACCCAGTTTTAGTTTTTAACCCAGATTTAAAGATGAATTCAGATATTTAATTTAAAAGTAGCTGACATTCAGCGCTCCGTACGAACAGAAATAGCTGAAAACTGAAAGCACAATTCCTGCATCTTAAGAGGCAACATATGTGCATTGCATTCATGAGTAAAGATCGCCAAGATGGAGACAATCCATGTTACTCTCTGGGGAAAAGTGATGGCAGTGTTTCTCCGAAAGTGTTGTATCATAACATTTTATCGCACTCTCCATCGTTAAGATTTAGAGTTCTTTATTAAAACCCTTCTCATTTCCGTTGTCACACCACATTGAAACCGTTTGCTCTGATAACTTGCTGTTCACATGTTTTCCAAGCAATAGCTCCAATATGTGCAGACCAGATCTGAAGCTTTTCAAAGCTGTTTGGGCCAGATTTACTAAGTCCTTGAGTTGCCCTTGCGTATCACTAGGCAACACAAGGGCTTAAGTGAGATTCACTAAACCACGCTAAGTCACCTTGCGTGGCTTAGTAAACCCAGAGTAACGCAAGGTAGCTCAAATCACTGCCTTGCATTATTCTGCATTGGGAAGGTGTTCATGGATGGAGCATGGGCGTTTCCATGCAGACACCCATGGATTTAAACGTAATCCCAGATTTACTGAGCGTAGTAACCTGAGAGTTGCATCAAAATGGTATGCCTTCCTAAAAGAGGTGTAACAAGGAGAAATATCTTATATTTTTATCATTTTTTCACTTTCTATGAGCGGCATTCTTCAGCACACATAGAAAGTGGAAATGCTTCTAAGGATTAGTTTTGTGCCGGAAGGTGTCACTTCCTAATTTTCCATATTCATTGGCACTGCTACTGTAAATAGAAGAGCCAGTCATAGTTTCCTATCCAGTCAGGCTTAGTGACCTGAATTCTTGTCTTTAAGAACACACAGCTCATTGGGCTTAATTACGATGTCGGGCAGACTTAAGTCCGCCCGACATGTCTCAGTCCTAGATCTGACCGACCTACGGCCGGCAGTCCTCACTGCCTAATTAAGATGCGAGCGAACACTGTTCGGTCTCATTCCTACATTTCCCTATGGTAGCATGGATTATGGCCCTAAACCAGCTTAAATACATGCTCCCATGTGGAAATGGGAGGTGCTGTTCATCCCTGCACCCCTTTGGCAGGCACCTTTAGGATCAATAGGGAGCACCTATGGGCCCCCAACCGGAGACTACACACACAAGGTGGCCCTACCGGGGGCCCCCAAACATGCTTTCCAACATGGTTTCCATGTTGGACAGGCCGGCATGGAAACCATGCCAGAGACCATGAATCATAATACCAAGGGCGGAAAGGACTGTTCTTTAGGAGTAGGAGCCGGTTCTGACCAGCCGAAGGGCTCCTTGAACCCATCGAATCCCAGCAAGAATAACCAGACAGTTTCAATTCGAACCGGCTGATACATATTCAGCCGGTCAAAATTGAAATCGATGATGGGGTTTGGGAAGCCTTCAACCAAAGGTCAGAGGATTTCCGACCTCCATCATAATCGGCCCCAAAGTGTTAAATTGATTGAACACTGGAGATAACCAATACATGTGTTTGTGATGATTAGTACACTTGGACCATTTAGATGACTTACATTGGCATTCCTAACGTTTAATTACAACAAAATGCCTCAACTCAGTGTAATTTATTATGGATTTAGGTAGGTGTTTCTTAATCATATCATTGCATTTCATAGTTCAGAAAAAACAATGTGTACTCATGTCTTTGTTTTTACACTAGTCTATTTTTATTTAATTGAACTACAACATTTTAAGTATATTTCTTTTTCTTCACCTTTCTTGAGACGGAACATAATTTGAATCAGGTGCTCTTCAATAGTCATGACGCCTTCCTCACAAAGGAACCGGAAAGAAGGTATCTTCACTCCATGCTACCCTTCATATAGGATGCTTTATAATTATAATGCATTGGAAGTTACATGTTGTGGCTTAGTTTCCATGCTTTACTCATCTCTCTGACTCCCTTTGTGCAGACCTAGCCATCAAAAGGTCGTCCCAACACTGGGGGGTTTGCTTACTAGATTATCACGCACCCAGCAGCCAAATATTTTGTGCTGCATTGAGGGAGGAAAGATCAGAACAGCACTGCATTTACAGAGATATGGCTATCTCCTCCTCTCTGCCTAGCACAGGCCCCCAATCAAGCTGCTGAGCACCATGCATGTTTGCACTATACTGATAAGGTGTCTGTTTGAGTCTAGTATAGGTTTTGTAACTGGAAGGGTACTCATTTTAAAACGTTTCCTACTTTGTATCAGTGCTGTAGAGAACAGCACACGTGCAAATTCAGAAAAAAGGAGAAATAAAAAACAATTATCCTCCTTAGCACCTTTTTCAAAAGGACGTTATTTTGTTAATACAAAACCCTATGTATTTTTTTTTACTAGATAAGGTTTTCCCTCAAAAACCATTGGGCGGATGATTGGGATCACAAATGGAACACCCTCTTGGAATCAGTAATTGTGCTACTTAGCATAAGACAAGGTTTGCACTGGAAAGTAAATTTGAAAAAAGATTTTGTGGCAAGTGATGCAAACACAGTGCAAAGTTGTAATAAATATACCCATGATTATCTACATTAAGATGCTGTTGTTAATGCCTCACCTTCATCTCTTTGTGCTATACTGTATCGTGTACTTCCTTTGGAAATTCCTCCTTTAAGTTAGGCTTTGCAACTTTGTCGAGGTATTTCAAAGGTCATGGAGGCTTGGAAGGCAAACTATTTATTAGCCTAGGTACTCAGAGGCATAATATCAAGGACGGCGTTAAAAATTATCGCCGGTTTAGGAACATAAAACTGCAGCTAAAGCGGCGATAATGGGCTTGGTAATATGCCCTTGAGAATTCCAATAAAAGTCCATGTTCTGGTATGAACATGGGCTTCTATTGGAATTCTCAGGGCATATTATCAAGCCCATTATCACCGGTTTAGCGGCAGTTTCCTGCCCCCAAACCGGCGATAAGTTTAACGCCGTCCTTGATAATATGCCCCTTGGTTCTCAGGCTCATAACGAACACTTTCAAACTTCTCTTCCATATTACTAGGAGTTCCAGGTATCCTAAAAAATGGGAAATAAATTACTTGGAATATTGATTATTGAAGTGCAAATGTGGTACTTACTGAATCTCAAGAGTGCATTCACTCACTTAAATGTCATAATTCAGGAAGTAAAAGAGAATGTTTCAGTAACATCCACTCCTGTAAGTGACTGACGCACAATGAGTCTCCTGGAAAAAACATTGAGGGGCACATTTATCAAGATTTTGCAAAACACTTGTGCCGCAGAGGAAAACGCAAGGGCTCCACGAAACCTAAACGATATCTCTCAAGCCACGCAATGCCACATTTCATGGCCCTGAGTGACTTGATAATTGTAGGATAACATAAAGCAGAACAAAATGGTGTTTTGAGCTAGTGCACGGCAGGGAGGCATGCCATGGGTAGACACATTCCCAGATTTACCAACTTTGGAAGACCTGGGAATGCGTCTGAATGGTATGCCTCCCCACCAGAGACACAATAAGGAGAAATATCTTTATTTCTCCTCTGTGGTTCCTCATTCTAAGTGTGCTGCATTCTGCAACACACTTAGAAAGAGGAACACATCTCTAATATTTTGTTTTTGTATTGGAAATTGTCCCTTCCCACACAAAACAAGCCTGGATGCAACACAGACACCTTTACCACATGATGCAAGTGTACCTGCATTAGCGCTAGTCAGCCAAAAGTGTGCCAGTGCTAGGACAGGACAAGAATAAGCCATATTATTGTAAATACATTGCATTCCTACCCTTTCCATTTCATGTAGCGCAGCAAGGTGGGTTGCTGAATTGCAAGAATTTTTTATAAATATGGCTCTGAATTCCCACCATCCTGAATTAACCTGTCACTAGGGTTCCTTGAGAGGTTCATGGATTTAGGGAGAGACTTTCAATCCTCAGGCCCCTTCTGTGTGGGTCTCACCTTGCATATTGAAGTACAAAGATTTCAGTTCACCCAGATCTGTTAAAGAGTCTTCTCCAAAACTATACACACCCTGCCCTTTACATATTGGATTTAGGATCTCCACAAAAGAGGCTACAGTCTATGATTGTGTCAATGCTTCTTGGGAAAAAAGCCTTCTCTAATATTTTATGCAGTCTCTAACATAGACTCACAGTCAGCCACTCATAGGAGAAAGTGATCAAGGCTCCAGTTTACACACTTCTTTAAGACATGCACCAAACCAAGTCATGCATTCTTTATTACATAGCATGACCATGAGACATTTTTAGAAATAGGGTCATACGTCGATAGTGAAAGTTATATGAGGTGCCACATTGCTCTCTTTTTGAATATTGCACGTTTCTGGCATAATGATGCTTGTTAATGAAAGTATCTCATGATAGAATGTAGTAGATGCATAATGATACGCAAATGAAGGCAAATATGTAAAGATGTGCAGGTTCTATCGAGAAATGTTTTTCGATCATCTCCAGGATGGGCTAGTTTGTGTTGTAACAGTGCCCATTATACATAACAATACATACCATAACACACTGTAACATAAAACAACATAACAGAACACAACATAACATCATTGTTTGTAGTAAGTAGATGTTTTATTGAGTATCTGTACTTTTCCAGCTCTAACCTCTAAAATGTCGTCATAATTTCGTCCTTCTATGCTGGTAGAATAAAGCTTGGTCTTTGTAAAAGACGAGGGTGGTGTTCTTGTCTCCCCAGATACATAAAATACGATTTTAAATTGGGGTACAAGCTCTTCTGAATTCAAATTATAGGTCTCAGTTGGAGGTTTATGCTCACCAAGAGTTTTTCTAGATACAAGAGATTTTTTCACTCTAGAAATATGCCCATACTGATCGATGTTATCAGAGATTTCCATTATACTGCTGTTAAGAAATTCAAACCTGCATGCATCAGAATCTCACCAGTATCTTTTACAGAGGCAACGAGATTTCAATTCAGTGATTGAGTAGAACTTGAGGAAAACCTTGGCAATCTGCTCAAAGCCTTACTCAACCTGACCGGTCTCAGAATCATGAATCTATTTGATTTGATTTGATTTGATTTAGTATGGATCTTATTCTAATTTTCCAGGATAATTATCAAGTTATTTTATTATCTTACTTCAAACATAAATCGATGCATTTCTCTGTTTTGAAATGTATTTCTTACTTACTGCACCCCTAAAATATCTTCCCAGTTTTTGCCAACCTCAACTTGGGCTATGGCAAGAGCCATCTCCCTCTCAAACAATACCATAGGCCATAATTTGTATTAGGGCGCACTTTCCCTGTTTTCACTTGGTGCACTTTAAAACAGGGTCAACGGGTGCAAACAGAGAAAGTGCGTCTTATGATATAGAATGCGCTGCCACCAGGGCAGCTGCAAACTCGTGCTTCCCTGGTGGCAGCGCATTCATGTGAAACATAGAGCAGCTTTAAAGAAGCCGCTCCATGCTTCACTGTGCAGGCTGCAGCCATCCTGCACATTTAAAGGGTATTAGAGATCCCCTTGCAGGAGTGTGAACTGAGTGACTGCACCCACCTGCAAAGGGATGTCTTGTGGGTCCATAGAAACCACTTTCCCCCCCTCCAGTGGGCTGCTCTCGGGGGAGCACTGAGCGCCACCTTTTAGGTGGGGTACTGTCAGTGAGCCTCCTGAGAGTGTTTTTGTGTCTGCGCCCACGTTTGTAATTCGGTACAGGTGCAGAGACAAAGGGATTCCCTCATTTGCCTGGGGCACGCCCCATTGCAAAAGAGGGAACTCTCTCTGAAGGTAGCGGTATCGGCATTACAGTGGGGGCCGCACAAGCATCTGTGTCCCCTTCTGTAATATCAAAGTGTCCAGGGGGCGTGCAAAGTGGGCGCAAACACCCATTGCATTCCCGGGGCACTTTCATAATACGCCCCCTGATTTTCTTTTTTACCGTTTAGTTCTTCCTTTATTAACCAGTACCCCATAAATGCATCCTAAAGCAATCCCAAATAATAGATATGCTTGTCTAATTTTTTCTCAAAATACTCTTTAACCCCTTGGCCGCGGCGGTAATTCTGCTGCGGCGCTAGGGGGAGGGGGGCCGCGCGGCGCCGCCATGCTCGTGACGTAACCACTCCATCACGAGCCGCGGTGGCGCTGTGCTTGTGACGGAATGGTTCCGTCAGTGCCCCACCCTCCTAATAGAACTGTCAGCGTGGGCGCAAAATCAGGGCGGCGCAGGCGCGGCTACTGGGCTGTGACGGAGCCATTCTGTCACCAGCACAGCACCACCGTGGCTCGTGACGGAATGGTTCCGCCACAAGCATGCAAGGGGTTAATTAGCAACTGGCATTACTGTCAAACTTCCTGGTCAGCTAAAAGTGTTAGCTTTCCTTAGTCTCATATGTGTAGAATTCTGGAGAACTGCCTCACAACAGTCATTCTATATTTACCAGAGTTTGGTTTGAAAACAAAAGGGTGATCTCTAAAGACATATATTTAAGAGTAGTGGATATGAACAGATAATCTATTCAAATTTGCTTCTTATATTTCCACTAAACAACTACAGCCCTACTATTCGGTAAGCATTGAAATCAGATATCCACTAAACCACAACATCTTTTCAGAATCCTGATGCTCTCGCTCATTTTACTACTACTTACATCAGAACGGGTTGATTGTACTGAGGATTTTCTTGTGAGTTATTGAAACGTGACATTGAAATATCCTGCTACAATTATTGGTACTTGAAGAAGAGCTAACTCTATAATGATCTTTTCGAAGGGCAGAGGGTTATTTGATAATGGGTCATAGTAGGCCCCAACTGTGACAATGGTGTTCTGTCCCCGGAATTGTGACATTAAAAGTCACCTCCCCAACTTTTCCTAGGTCAAGTTTATAACTTTCCAGCTTCGATGTTCCTTTATTATGACTTCCATCCAGCAGCTTCAGAAGTATTAGAGTATTTCATTTTCTGAATCCATGATCATGAGGCCAATATATCTTGGTGCCATATACAAGGCAAGTCTCTTGGAGGAGCAAAATCGTTGTTTAACTTGCACTAGCATTCACATCAACACATATCTTTTTCTAGTCCCACAAAGGCAATGTCAGTTTACTGTTTTGATTATAACCTTTTCCCTTCTGCTCATTTTCTATTTGTTCTAGGTATCTACCACCCCCTAAGTAACAACTGGGTTTCGCCTATTTCATTCCCCTAGATTTGTTGCTTATGGACTGCCTGGTTTTGGATTTTTACTGTGAGTGAGTTCCAGTACTTTAGGATGCAGTACTGGAGTCTCACTGACTTTACATTCTGTGAAAATGCATTGAGAGTACTCAACACCAGTGTCCACCATTTCAGACAATGGCAACTGTTGTGAAGTTAGGGTAAGAGGCTCCGGGCTGGTGAACACATGGAGCACACATTTATGCACAGCTAGGTGTGTGTGAGCATGAAGTCTGACTCAGCCTGGAATCTGCGAACAGGTAGACTGTTGGTGCTGACCATGCGAAAGGCTTATAATGTGTAAGGGCATTCATAGTGTAGGTCTGTGGTGCTCAACTGAAAAATGTGGGTGCTTCTAGAACTTTCCATCCCCACTTGAAAATATCTACACAAGGAGAGGATGAGACTGCTGAGAACTTTCTGGACCTGGGAGCGACTGGAAGAATGACAAGCTGTCACATGACTCCACTACAAGGATATACTCAAGGACTTTTGCACTCCAACTCACACCCAGGGGATATGAGGGTTTCTCCAGGGCCAGTGGTGCTCTGAGACAGTAGAGGGATACATTGGCTTGGTTGAACCCTGGACGTTTCTTGTGGAACTTCTGTGGACTGGTACTGTAAATGGATTACCTCCATTTGGAGGGGGGCATAGATTACGCTGCTCACACACAGGTGCCCTGCAAGGTTCCCATGGCCATGGGGCCCGAGGAGTGTGGTAAGGAGGGTGTATTGCTGGTGCACTGCAGAGTGGCATCTGTAGAGGCCCTGGGTGATGACAGGTGTCAGAAGCCGAGACACAAAACATGTTCAATATCAGAATTAGTAAAAATAAAGATTCACAAAGAAGGATGAATTTAGAGCCAAGGAGGCCTGAAGAATCCTCTCCTTGTGGCTCGAGCATGCCAACAGGAGTCACACGACACCTGAATTGAGAAAATCAGCTCAACAGGCTAAAAGAAAACCACACGGGAAGCCTTCTCCTCCAGAAGGACTGGGCAGAAAAATGGAGGCCATTTTATCAAGAAAAGGTGATACATTTTCGCCACTTTTATCGGCAGGAAACTGCCGCTAAAGCGGAGATAATGGGCTTGATAATATGCTCTTGTGAATTCCCATTGAAGCCCAGGTTAACCCCAGAACCTACCAGGAGTAAGCATGGACTTCTGTAAGGAAAGCAGGAATGGAGACAGAGGGGTTGGAGACAAATAACAGAATGTCATCTGCATAAGCAGCTAGTTTGATGTGGGAATCTGATAGTTGGTAACCATGGATGGAGGAGTTTTGACGAAGCTTGGAGAGGAAGGGTTCTAAAGCCAAGTTAAAAAGAAAAGGGGATAGGGGACATCCTTGACGATCACCTCTTTTTAAATCAAAAAATGAAGAAATTTGACCATTGGCACAAACCGATGTTTTATTTCTGACCGAGACCTGGCTCACGCCGGACTCCGTGGCAGAGCCATGGCTGGCCCTTCCTCCTGGATATGGGTTGTATAGCATTTGCAGAAGGGCATCGTAATCATTGCTAAGGATGTTTACAACTGTTCCCTTAGCAAGGAGAATATTATTGGCTGCGAAAGTGTTTTGTTCAAAATCACATTGAATTTCAATCTCACTATGACTGGCCTCCTTATTTACAGCCCTCCGGGCCCTTCTAGTCCTTTCAGAGAAGACCTGTTGAATAAAGTCGCACAATATGCGTGCAGGGCAGCAAATTTCACTATTCTAGGGGACCTCAACCTCCACCTTGAAAATTGTGGGAAGGTTGAGTTCTTCAGTTTCCTGGAGCCCAAAAAGGGCTGCAAACAGTTGAAACGGCTTTGGAGACGCTCCTATGAACAGGCAGCTAAAAGTGAATATCGAGCCGCCATTAAACAGTATCATAAGCTTATTCAGCGAGCTCGAGTGGAGTTTGTGGCCAATAAAATCCTGGCCACCACCAACCCCGCCTAGACAATCTTCTCTGTGCTGAAGAGCATGAAGAGCGGAGGCACTACGGGGACGTCATTGATCTCCTCTGATCAGCAGTGCAACGAGTTGGCCCGGTACTTTGTGAACAAAGTTGATAAGATTTACCTGGGTTTACCCACCCCGATCCTGCCCCCGGTGTGGGGGTCTTGGGGGCCGCGTGTTCTATGGGGTAAATATCCTGTCTTCTTTTCCCCCGTTGTCGCAGATGGAGTTCGAGGCCCTCTGTTCGAAGATCAAATTGGGTTCGCCAGTGGATCCGTTGACTCCTGCTCACTTTCACCAGTTCCACACTCTCCTCTCCCCGCTGAATATCAACCTGGTCAATCTTTCTTTGGCTTCAGCGTCCGTATCGAGGGCCTGGAAACATGCTAAGGTCATTCCACTGCTCAAAAAAAAAAACATGGACCCCGCGGAGCCAGCCAATTTTCAACCTATTTCCCAATGGCCGTTTTTGTCAAAGGTGGCAGAATCGTATTTAACTTCCATCCTCTCCAAGTTTTCCGAGCAGAATGCTATTTTTGACCCTTCTCAGCATGGTTTCCGTGCCCGCCATAGTACTGAGTCTGCTTTGCTGGTAGTTACAGAAGCCATTCGGGCAAACTTGGATGTCGGAGACTCAGCGGCCTTGATCCTTCTGGACCTAAGTGCTGCTTTCGACACCGTCTCCCATGCGATACTATTAAGACGCCTGCAGGAAATAGGCATTAGGGACGCGGCCCTGAAGTGGCTCCGGTCTTTTCTGGAGGGGAGGTCCTTTCAAGTTCATATGCCTCCTTTCCACTCCCAAAAGATTGCCTTGCACCAGGGTGTACCGCAGGGTTTAGTGTTAAGCCCCCTACTATTCAAAATCTACGTCCAGCCTTTGGCCGTGTTGGCGAAGGGAAGGGGCTTGTCACTGGTGTCGTACGCTGATGATACCCAGTTGGTGATCGCGTTTTCCAAAATAAGGTGCACCAATTTGACCAAGTTTAAAGAGGACCTTTCAGCGATTGCGGACTGGATGGCGTCGAACTGTTTGCTACTCAACGCCAGCAAGTCTGAGATCCTACTGTTTGGGAAGGATCGGGGGTTGTGGTCCGAGCATTGTTGGCCGGACCGCCTGAAACCTGCCCCCTTGACCAAGGAGACAGTGAACAACCTAGGCATTTGGTTTGATAGTGGCTTGACATTTGACGCCCAATCTAAGGCAGTGGCGGGGGCTTGTTTTGGGCTTCTGCGTGGCCTGAAGCCACTGCTGTTTTTTTTTCCTCCAAATGTTTGCCAAATCATTCTTCAGTCTACAATTTTTTCTAGACTGGATTATGGGAACTGCCTATACCTGGGCGCGAATAAGGCCAGTATTAAGCATCTCCAAAGGGCACAGAATGCAGCCGCCCGCATGCTGGTGGCTCTTCCTAAATCTTGCTCTGTTTCCCACGTACTTCGGAAACTCCACTGCTTGCCGGTGGAGAAGCGCATTCAATTTAAGGCGCTTTGTTTGGTGCATAAGATCTTGTCGCTTCAGGCACCCGTGGGGTTGGCGGGGCTGCTAGAGTCCTACGTGCCACGGCATCCTTTGAGACCCGCCGCTTCAGCTCTGGTTTGCACTCCGCGTGTCTTGAAAGCCAGAGCGGGTGGCCGCTCTTTTCGCAGTCTGGCCTCGCAACTTTGGAACTCGCGTCCTGTTTCAATCAGAGTGATCCAGAACCACCTTGCGTACCGGAAGGCCATAAAGACCTGGCTTTTTCCTGTATAATTCTTCTGCTCTCTGGTTCTTGTCTTGGAGTCTGTGGTTTGCGCTGGGATGCCCCGTCGCTGGGACAGCTATGCATGTAATAAATTAGACAAATACATAAATAAATAAATGGTGGTTGCCGAAGGGACAGGAGCTGGAACTGGGAGCCTGTGACAGCTGAATGGCTGTTGTCACTGTGGAGGACAGAGACTGGACAGTTCTGTGTAGCCCACCCACATCAGAATGAATGCCCTCCATGAAGGCAACTATCTGTGCCAACTTCTTGTCATGATCCTGGAAGGCATTCAGGAGAGCAGCGCAACCCACACACAGCTAGTGCAAAAGGTCCACTGCATCCACACTGAGGGCAGCAGGGGAGACAGGGGCAGGGGAGCCTGGGGGAAGGACACGGTACCCTTCCTAGAGCTGCGGGCATGGGCAGAACTTGTGTTGTAGTATCCGGGAGGGTGGGCACTGGACGATGTGTGGCGGAAGAAGAGGCAGATTGTGAACTCCCTGTGGCCGCCAAAATTGAGGAGGCACCGCTGGAGTCAGATGATGTTGAGGTTGGTGTTTCCGGGTGTGATTCATCCAGGGCACTCCTGTCTCCCTCTGAGGCGCTGGTCACATCAATGTCAGTGATCTCATGTGTAGCAGTCGTGCCAGGAGCTTCACCACTGGTGTCAGACCCCTGTTCTTCCGTGCCCTTGGTAAACGCTGCAATAGACAGAGATTTAGGTTCATTATAGTGCTACTCACAAACATAATCTGCAAACAAAGCACAAAACTAGAAAATTATCCCCCCATGTTGCCCACCACCATGTGCAGTCTGCATGTGAAACCTTTATGCAATTATTAGAAGGTGAATGGAAACATGCATAGTTGACATTAATGACCCATGTGAGTTTGACATAGCCAAATAGCTGGTCCGTGCCTCCTTGTAGCCTAACATATTAATCTCTGTAAGCATACCTATGTGCCTGTAGGTGAGATAGATATACATCTCAACATGTTGTCTCTGTCACATATGGAGTCACTTTAAGGGACCAACACAGATACTGCCCCCAAAATGTCCTTTTCCAATGGCCTTAAGCTCTTGATATGCACCATGTTGTGATTTGAAGCACAACTACAGTTGCACATTGGTGTCAGATATGTAGTTCTCACAAATTGTAAGTTGTGCAGAGCACATATCTACAAAAGTACACTAAGATGATGCTCACTGCTGTTCACTGCCAGGTCATGTCTATGACACCCATAATGTAGCATATGTCACAAGGCCACATCTCATCTTGCAATGTCAAGGGTCATTGTATTAAACACATGAGAAACTACATATTGTGAAAATGCATGACAGCTGCACTCAACACGGGGGCCACTTAGAAGCCATTGCATCACACTAGAAACATCACAGAGCTCTGCACTGGCTCAGGGTTGGGATTCATGCAGTCACTCACACCCAAAGTCACCCTTCACAGAATACTCACCCCCAACTTGCTGCTGATGGGCCCTCAAATGTCCATCCAGCTCTGGATGTGTCACTGCCAAATGCCGGCCATTAGTTGTGTCATGCTCCTGCGTGCCAACCTGCCAGTCCAAGGAAGCACCACCAGCGTCATCTCTGCCACGTTTTTGCTCAACCGGCAGATGTCAACCCACCTCTTGTGACAGTGTGTGTGCCGTCGGTTGGAGACACCCAGAGCCCGCACCTTGTGTGCAATGGCCCTCCATATGGCCTTACGTTGGTGTACCTTCAGCTGCAGGCTTGGGAGACAAGAAGCAGAAGTTTTAGTGACACTGTTTCATGTACCACTGTGTGTCAGTACAGGAGCATGAGAAAACAGCACACCAAGATAGCTCATTGAGAAATAGGGTGGCAAACAACACATATGTTTCACTCTGTCCATTTACTGATGGGTCATTGTCAAATTGGACAGTTTCTGTGCAGGCGGACTCACACTGAGGTTTAACGTGGGCCCTCAGAACATTCACATGCATGTACAATATGAGAGGGCAAACAGTGCCTACACATGCAAGTCGGTACACATAATTAAAACAATGGAAGGCTGATATCTCCAAATTATATTTATCTGATGTGTCATAGGTGAATTATCACCAAAAGTGTTAAGGGGCGTGGTTAGCAGTCGAGCATGAAAGACTTGAGCTGAGCTAGCTCCATCTGAAACCCCTAAATTTTGGCTAAATATCCTGTAGAACCTGGAACCAGAACTCTACCCCTGCACTTGTAAGAAACGGGACGACTGCTGGAAGCGCCTGGAGAACTTTAAAGACCCTAGGAACTAATCGCCAAAAAGTTTGCTCCGGAGCAGCGGTGAGGCCTAGAGGGAAAGGGAAATCCTCGACTCACAGTGGCAGAGAAGGCGGGCCGGAAGTAGACCAACGGCGGGCGGAGCGGAGACACACGCGCTCATCCATAAACCAAAAGCAGGAGCTACTGCCGGGACACTGAGGGCGAACACACAAGGGCCCCACGTAACATACCACTTGAAGGGCTGCGATTGTAACGCAGGAGCGCAGCGGCACGGGGGGCAGTCGCCAGCCCCCGCGGGACAGGGCGAATTGTCATCGGAGGCACCGCGGAGGGCGGAGCGGGCCTAGAGGGGTGATAAGTTCCGGCCCCTGCCCGCGACAGGGGATACTGCGCCCCACCACGTGCAGAATTGCAAGGCCCTGAGAAAGCAAAGCGAGAACTCCGGGAACACCCGCTCGCGATACTCCTGCGGTCGAGGACGGCGGCCATTTGCTCCCTGGTGGAGGAGGACCGTGTGCAGATACGGGCACAGAGGGCACGCAGCGAAGCATTGACAGCGGCTGGCAGAACTGTACCCCCGTGACTGAACCCGCTGAGGCACTCGCTGACCGATACATGCGAGCTCGGTATATGCGACCCGCTCCCCCTTCCCCCCTTTTTTTTATGAATAACGGCGAGGTCTCTAAACAACGTGATCAGGCGAAGGAACTGAGCCCATACTGTGGCGCACACAGGTCAGAGAGCAGAGAACCCTGAATACTGGGCAGTGCTGGATGTGGAACAAGGAGATTGGGACAAGTAAAACTCCGGTGGCCCGAGCATTGCTAGGCAGAAGAAGAGGGGCAGAGCTTAATATAGCGCATGCAAGAGAGTGGCACACTACGACTTCAGCGGCTCACTTTTGAAGTAATAAGGGTGGCACACAGGTACTGCTGCATTAATAACTGCAGGTGCCCCGGTGAGTGCTACGTGAGAACACGGAAGACTGACATGCACAGCGGGTGACCTGCTAGAGTGTACAGTGGCAATATCTTGTTGCAAGGCAAGTGAGAGAGTGCACACAGTAAAGAAACCAGCCAGACGGGTAGGAGGAGTACGCACCCCAGAGATTATACTTAGGGTAAGAGAACGAGGTGGACGATGGGACGAAACAGGCTCCGACAACCGGACCCGGTGACGCACACTGTGGTGCACTCCTCTGGATCAGAGGACCCCCTGGCCTCCTCCAATGATGACATGATCCCTCCGACAGGCATGAACGCGCAGGAGGCCAAGCTAGACCTTATTCTGACTGAAATCAGGGCCTCTAGAGAAGCACTTGAAGCACGAATGGACTCAATGTCAACGGGCTTCTCTCTTTGAAGGATGACCACAAAAAACTGGCAGAAAAAGTGAGCAAACACAAACTCGCCCTAGCTGATCTGATTCCCCAGCAGACGGAACACTCCACACGACTTGAGGATTTGGAGCGACAGATCAGAGGCTTGAGAGATAGAGTGGACGATGCGGAAGGGCACCCGCGTCGCAACAATATACGCATCTAGGGCATGCCGGAACGCAGTGAGGGTGTAAACCCAACCCAATTTGTGGAGGAGTGGTTGAAGACAATCATGGATCCTGCGGCACTCACCCAGATGTACAGTGTCAAGAGAGCGCACAGGGTACCCCCAAGACCGCCGAAACCAGGGCCCCCCCCACATCCCCTGATAGCACGCCTCCTACATTTCAAAGACAGGGACGCGATACTAAACACTGAGCGTTAGAACGCCTCAATAAAATATGAAGACAGAACAGTATCCATCTACCCGGATTTCACTCAAGCAGTCCAGAAAGCCAGGGTATCCTTCTGGGGAGGAAAAACGTGCCCTACGAGACCGTAACATGAAGTATGCACTCTTCTTCCCAGCATGCCTAAAAATGATCCATGATCGCAAGACCTATTTTTTTTATACCCCCGAAGAGGCCTCAGAGTGGATGGAGGTAACACTTACACCGCCCCCGTCTCAAGGAAATCGACCGGAAGCCCTGAATGTGCAATCACCGGACAACCCGGGAACACACCTGGACCAACAAAGAACCGCAGAGGTGGAGGCCCCACAGAATGAAAGGCATGAGGCGATGGGAGGGGGGAAGTCAATAGAAGTAGCGCTTCTGACGACCAATGCACTGTCGGCGCATGATGCCAATATTGGCATGGGCACGAATAGTCAAGCCAGCTCACGCACGGCAGCTTCAGACACGGACACTAGTTTGCAATTGTTCCCACGCATCACGGCTCAGATGGCAGAGGACCTATGAACACTGGTGCAGCAGATGCAGTTTGGTAACGTAACCACACAACTCATTGACTGATTGGAGGGAGGGAAAGGGAACCAGGACTCATGTTGATAACAGGGGGTTAAGTAAGTGAGACTTTTGGTGGATAACTGCTAGAAGCGAACGACTGGGCTCACCCCCCCAGGCGAAGGCACGATTGCATTCCGTTCATACCCCAGTTGGGTATTATGGTTTGGTCCTCCACGGTTTTGGGGTGGGGATCTTAAGGTTGGGGAGTTGAGCACTAATGTAGCACTTACACTGTACAGCAAGATGACGCATATGATGGGAACACGGGCAATGTCTCACGGGAGAGATACTCAATGTCATGTCGCCTCTTAACAAATATAAGATCTGCACCCGGAATGTGAGAGGTCTGGGCTCGGTACATAAAAGACATAGAGTACTGGCACAACTGAATAGACGGCAAATATCCATAGCGTACCTTCAAGAGACACACTTGAATAGAGCGGAGGTAACTAAATTGATACGGAAGTGGAGGGGCCAATTATACGCCACAGAATACTCAGCATTCTCCCGGGGGGCCGCTATCTGGATTAAAAACACCGTCCCATTTAAATTATTAGAGCAAAGGGTGGACAAGGACGGACGATTTGTGTTCATACGAGGGATACTTGATGGCTCATGCATAGTAATGGGCTGTATATAACCACCCAACTCAGAACAATCGAAGTTCTTTGATAATATTAGTGGGGTTTTATCGGAATAGGCAGAACACGACTGGGTGGTAGGAGGGGACTGCAATGCGGTCCTGGACCTTGCCCTAGACAGGTCACACCCCCCACTGCATGCGACAGATAGCAGGAGACAGGCTGAGGCGTTAGCGCACTGGGCGAATGGCTGGGAACTAGATGATACGTGGAGGGTCCTGAACACAACTAATAGGGAGTACACGTTCTATTCCCCGCCCCACAAGTTACACACCAGAATCGACCGCATATTTTGCTCTAGGAAGCTAACTGGGTCAATTACATCAGTGATGCATATGGGTAAGACAATGTCGGACCACAATCCAGTAGAACTGACGTTGCAATGGGGGAGACTTCCAACTCCAATACCGACGTGGCGTTTATCGCCAGGTTTGTTGGAAGACTTGGTTTTCAGATCCACATTATTAGATGCAAGCACAAAGTACTTTGAGGAAAATGAACACACAGCCAGCTCCAGACAAATTGAATGGGACGCCTTTAAGGTGACCGTGTGCGGGGTAGCGATGGGTACAAAAGTGGACGTAAAACATATGGTAATGGAGAAGATCGGGGCAGTGGAGGGCAGCCTGGCAATGCTTGAAAGCGAAGCTGCGAGTACGGACGACAACCTCACACAACTCCAAGAAGCCCATATACAACATGCGGAACTATTAGAGGAACTAAGGGTGATAGATTACAGTTAATACACAAACAGGCAACACGTGCAGGCTGACAGGGTGGGCCCACTACTGGCACGGCTAACACGCAACGCCCCAGAGAGCGCTCCTATAACGGAGGTGAAAGACCAAAATGGGGCGATAATACGGACTCAATTGGATATAAATAACACGTTCAAAAATTACTACACTGACCTGTATAGCCCACACACCCCGCTTTCAGAACAGGACTTAGAGTCCTTCTTATCGGACATATGCATCCCACAACTAACCCCTACACAACAAAATGATCTATCAAAGCCCATAACGTTAGCGGAAATCAGGCAGGCCATAAAGGCCCTACCACGCACCGTTGGACGGCCTACCGGCTGAGTTTTATCTGACGTATATTGACATTCTAGCTCCCCGTTTACATACACTCTACTGGGAAGTTCTAGGAGGCAACGCCTTACCGGAAACGACACTGCAAGCGCTGATAGTATCCCTATTAAAACCAGGCAGGGACGGTTTACAGCTAGAGAACTACAGGCCCCTGTCCCTGCTAAATACAGATTATAAAATCCTCTGTAAAATATTGGCAACCCGTCTCTCACAATGCATCACAGACCTGATACACCCGGACCAATGCGGCTTTGTACCGGGTAGGAGTACTGCACTGAATCTGAGGAGATTGAGTCAGCTGATGACACAAGATGACATGGGGGAGAGCACTGAGGGGTGTATATCCCTGGACCTCAGACAGGCCTTCGACTCCCTGAGGTGGGACTACATGTTCGCGGTAATGGGCAAATTCGGCATACCGCCAGAATACATAGCATGGGTGAACTTACTGTACCACAAACCCACAGCACGTGTCCGAACCAACAAATGTATATCTGAACAGTTTACAATAGCAAAGGGTACACAGTAGGGCTGCCCACTATCGCCCTTGCTCTTTATACTTGCCCTAGAGCCTCTATTAATAAAAGTGCGAACTCTAGCAGTTACAACAGGGATAACCAGACTCACTGCCCATCATGTCATCTCAGCTTACGCGGATGACATATTATTATTTCTCAAAGACATAACAGGCCAACTAACTCCACTGCCGGAGATTTTCAGCAATTTCCGAGGACTATCGGGCCTCACAATCAATGAAGCCAAATCATACGGGTACTGTTTTCATAGGTCTCTAGAAGACTCGCACATACAGTTTACACCATACAGATTCCAAGTAGCATCCATGACCTTCAAATATCTAGGTATACAGATATACAGACGCACGCAGGATCTACTGGAGGGCAATTTAGGTAAAGCCCTCAACACACTGAGGACGCAAGTACACTTCTGGAACACACTACCACTATCGGTGGCGGGTAGGGTAACGATCTCAAAGATGGTGGTACTGCCCAGACTGATATACTATTTTACAAACCTACCGATACTGGTAACCATGCCCCTTTTTAAAAATCTGAACACGTTACTGACAGAACAGCTATGGGGTACGGGCAGACGACGCATAAGCCTAGCTAAGTTACAACTACCGACGGACAGAGGCGGTAAGGGGGTACCGGACCTGATTGCCTATGGATATGCATGCCAGCTCCAATGGCTGGCCTACTGGCTAGCAGGCCGTAACCTCCATGAACTGAATATGACGGAGGCTGACAGGAATAAAGGAAATATACACCGGTTTTTACTTCCGAACGCCAGGGTACCAGACTCTGCCCCACCTCTGCTTAGGCTAGCAATTAAACAATGGAGGACAGCGGTCAAATATACTAATAGACATTCATCATGCGCACCCACAATACCATTTTTGGGAATCCCCCTGGGGTCCAGAACGCTAACAGAACAAAAACTGCGGCCATGGCACAATGCAGGAGTTATGCACATAGGGGATTTTTTTGCAGAGGGCAGCCTTCTAACGAATGCGGACTTTACCCGCTTACACCAGACCCAGCGGACGTTGTTTGTAATACACGCGCAGATAACACATTACATAACCGCGCACTGGGCACGAGATGGCGTAGAACCGGTCACGAACACACAACTCACTATGCAATATCTGATGGGGACGGGTAGTCACTTGACGAAGTGGCTTACCAACGTAGGTAAAGGTCTCAGCGACAAGGAATGGGAAAAGGTACTGAAGTTCCCGAAAAAGGTGTCGCGCAACCCTAAGTTCAAATTTATCCAGCTAATGATAGTCCATAGAGCATATTTAACTCCCCACAGGCTACATGCAATGTTCCCAGAAGCAGCAGGCAAGTGCCCCAGATGTCACTTGGATGACGCAGGACTCTTACATATGTTCTGGAACTGCCCCAAGATAGGTTATTACTGGGTAACGATCCATGAGATTTTAGCTGTAATTGCCCCGGGCAGGCCTTATACGTCAGTATTGCACGGTGTCTTGGGACTAGGTCACAAGGAAAAGAAAAGGAGTGTAGCTACTAGATTTGTGGATCTAGCACTGTTGTTGGCAAAAAGATCGATAGCAATGAAATGGAAATCAGCCAGACCACCAGTTATCGAGACATGGTACGGAGAGGTGATGAGGTGGGGGAAAGTGGAAGGGTTGTGTTGGACCTGGCCCTTTTGGCAGGTTCACCCCGAAACTTTTTTCTTTATCCTAGCCTGTTTCTGGAACCTGGTGTTGGTGATTTTAGGCCTTTGTGCACTTTTTCACTGTGGTACAGTGTAAAGTGCGTGAGCTCTCTGTGTATGTGTGGTGAGTGACCTGCCCTCCCATAGGAATGAATGGGAAATATGTATGCCCATGGTAGTTCCTGATGTGTGGGGAGTGCAGGGTCGAGTTTGATATGTGCGAACTCGTGAGATTGAATGCTGCGTAATGGTGTATGCGGCATGGTTGTGTCTAGTCTAGAAGTGCCACTTTTAAGAAGTTGGCATATTTGTGTAGTCTGTGGCTGGCGTGTGATTGGCTGGTGAGCCTGGCCCAGAGTGCCTGGGCCTGCTTGTGGATTGACTGTCTGGTTTGAGGGTTGCAGGGGCTGGAGAGCACCCAGGAGGTTGTCTGAGTCAGCCCGTGGATGAAAGGCTGCATCTGCTGCCAGGGAAGTGGGAGGAGATAGCACCTGGGAGTGAATGAGGCTGTGCCTGCCTGCCACAATGCTGGCTCCACCTCCCCGCTGGGCGACTGTCACCTCTGTCCCTGATACTGAAAGAAAGAAGGAAGCCAGGAAGCCCAAGGGCTCCAGCAACACCCAAGAACTGGTTTAGACCGGGTTCAGGGCCCACTTGCACAAAGACTTCAAAGACTTTTCTCTGTATAAGAAGGGGCTGTGTCACCTTCCAAAAGGTTCTTGTTTTCTAACTTGAATCCTGCCAGGGGCGTGCTGCTGCTTGGGCCCAGGGGAATCCCTGGGCCCTGCCCAGCCCCTGGACACCTGATGGACTTTCCTGGATACTTGGAGGACTTCTGGCGGACCCCTCTGCCTTGCCTGGGCTGATTGGGGGGGACTTCGCTTTGCCCCTTGGAATCTCTGGGACCTTTGGCAGCATGGAGAAGCTGCATTTCCCTTCAGAGAACTTTTTCTTGCTTTTGCCTGGGCTTATTATAGCCTAAAGCGCCTGGAAGCGCTTTGTTTGCCTATAGCGCTTTGGAGCGCTTTATTTTGACCATTGCAGCATGGAGCTGCTCTCTGACCTGCTTGTGGTTTTAGGCAGGAGCCCACCTTGTAGTTAGCCCGAGTTTCGATATTTTTATTGATGGGTGCCACCCCATTTATTTAATTAAATAACGGGTGCTCACCCCGTTTCTACTTTTATTTCTACAACCGAGGGTGCCCACCCCTCGGTTTGCCCCGTTGTTTCACCGCCGCGGCCCTCGCTCGAAAAACAGGAAGGCAGGCACCAAAGCACCTGACTCGGGCGGGACTTCCGGTTTTGCGTGGAAGTCCCGCCCGCTGCCGCGTGGGGATTGGCAGGTGCCCCCGGTAGAGGAGAGAGGAGAGCCCCGGTCTGGCTGGTGGAACCTGCACGGCCGAGAGATGAGACGGGCTGCCTTGGAGTCACGAAAGCTCCACATCGAGTCCCGGTCCCGAGATGGGGGACCGGGTTCACAGCAAAGCGGGCGCATTGTCAAGGCGGGGCTCCCATGAGGAGGGAGAGCCCCGCCATGCGCTACCGCCGGCGAGAAGGAGAAGCAGCCCCAGCCGGTGAGTGCCTGCGTGATGCGAGAGGGGGTGTCGGGGCACATTGCCGGTGCCCGCCCCCCCTCCGGTGGTACAAGCTTCCTTGTGGGGGGGCGATGAGTGGCCCCAGCGAGACCTCAGTGTCTAGAGCCCCCGAGGCTCCGGGGGCATATTTGTTTTGAGAGCCCCGAGAGGCTCAGGGGCATGGCTTCATGTGGAACCCTGAGAAGCCCCAAGCGGCACAATTGTTTAGCGAGCCATGAGAGGCTCTTGCCTGGGATTTAGTTTATTTTGAGTCCCCTGGGAGGGACTCCAACGATGGCAGCCTTGTAATTACGAGCCTGCGAGGCTCCGAGGGGCATTTCTTTAATCACAAGTCTCCAGAGGGGGGACTCCAACATTTGGGACATGTGTGATGTCCAGAGCCTGTGTGGCTCCAACGTTTTGCGCAGGGTTGCCCAGAGCCTGTGTGGCTCCTACATGTTGGCGCAGTGCTGTACCTAGGGCCAGTGAGGGCCCTGCCACAGTTTTGCTGATGTCCCAGCTGCCCAGCAATTAGTGGGCAGCTGCACTGTTTAGGACTTGGGATGTTCACAGGTGCCCAGCAAGTAGTGGGCACCTGCACCGTTTAGGCCCCTGACTTTTGGACTACAGGGCGTCCTAGCCCCAACAAGGCCAGTTGGCCTAGGGACTGCCAAAGGTGGTGGCTTATGTAAGGTTTTGCGCAATTGTGTGTTTTTCCCTTGCACCTCTGAATGTTTTAGGCATCATGTGTTTTTGCGCTATTGAGTTGTGTTTTCTTTCCTGGCACCTCTGAATGTTTTTAACGCATCATGTGTCTTCCTGGATTTTACACCTCTGAATGTTTTATGCATCATGTGTTTTCTTTCCTTACACCTCTGAATGTTTTATGCATAATGTGTTTTCTTTCCTTGCACCTCTGAATGTATTTTTATGCTTAATGTGTTTTCTTTCCTTGCAACTCTGAATGTGTTTTTATGCATCATGTGTTCTTCCTATGTTGCACCTCTGAATGTTTTGAAGCATCATGTGTAATGTGTTCTTGCTTCTACCCCTAAATGTATTTTATTCTTAGGTGGTTGTTCTTTCTAGTACAGGTGGTCCTAGTGAGGTCCTGGTCCCCTGCGCGACATTCTCCTAAGGTGGTAAGGGTTGCGTAGGTGGTACTTACCTGTTCCCAGTAGTTACTGGATGTGATTTACAACTGTTAGTTTGTGCTGTACTTACTCTAAGTTCTAGAAGTGCTATTTCTAAAAGTGTTGATTCGGACAGTGGCCCATGTGGCCCTCTCTTGTAAATAAACCCTTATGAATTTTGCCCGTGCCAGTTGGCACAATGTACATGTGTGATTCCTATCTGATGTGATTTTGACAATACAGAAGTTATTTTTATATAACCTTGTGTGGAATTCCTTTTGTGGTGTGCCTAGTATGTTGTTGCTGTTGTGTGCTGGCGCAAATGCTTTACACATTGCCTCCGAGTTTAGCCTTACTGCTCGTGGCAAGCTACCAAGGGGGTGAGCAGGGGTTATCTTGGCGTGTGACTCCCTCGCCCTGACTAGAATGGTGGTTTCTGCCTGGCTTTGGCGTCAGCCTTAGCCTACCAGAAATAGCCAGTTTTAACATTGTTGGTCAGCGGTGCGGATTTGGACTTGTGTTTGCGCAGTGCCACAGCGACAGCTGGCTACATTACAAAACTCTGCATTTTTCAGATAGTCATATGTTTGGGATTATTGTTTATGATTTTGTTTTTCCTCAAGAGTGTCATTTTCAAATTGTGTTCCTGCGCTTTATGTTTAGTGGCAGATGAGAGAAAGTGACAGAGCGGGACGCCAGTAGAGGGGGTGGTTCCCATAGATTAGCAATCCCTTGCTGGGTCCAATGTCCAATCCCTGTTCCTGTGTGGGTAGATGGAAGAGAGGGAGTGTGGGGGAGAAATGGCTAGCTCGGGAGGGTGGTTATCCCCTAAGTGTAGTGTGTGTGTGTCTGGATTCCCCAGTATGGTAGGATCCAGTGGTGGCAGCTAAAAGGTGTCCAGTGAGTGTATTCCCATTCCCAGTTCCCAGAGTATGGTGCCTGGTGCTCAGTAAGAGGGGTACAGGTTGAGAGTCAGGGGCAGTGAGGAACTTTCTCACCAGTCTGGAGGGGGAGTGTGTGGCTGAGTGGTTGTGTTGAACTGGAGGAGTTGGTGTGAGTTTTTTTTTAATATGGAGCTTGCACAGGAGGTGTACCTCTGGTGGTGTGCAGGAGGTCCTGCAGAGGCACTGGACAAGAGGATGGATGTCTGGAAGTGTGCTAGGTGTCTTGCAGAGGCATTAGGGAGTGATTCTAAAAGTAGTGGATTGTGTATCTGATGATCCTGTGTAGGTGAAGAGGTTCATGTGTAACCCAGCTACGTCCCAGTAGGATGGTAGGGGTGTAGGGGCTCACGTCCTGTCTCAGTGGAGGCGGAGTGAGTGTGGGACGGGGTGTCCCCGGTTGGCCCGAAACCCTGTCTCAGGGCCTGGAGGGTTCCCTAAGGGAGCGCCAGGTCAGGGGCCTAGGCTGTACTTACAGGTCATTTGAGGAGGATCTTCCTGTGTCTAGAGGACAGGGAGTGTCTGTAACCAGAACTCCGGCGGTCCTGGTGTTGGGTAGTACCGCTCCTAAGTGGAGGGTGCAGAACTCTGGAAGGGGATGCAGAGGGTTGGTGTACTTTTGACCCCGGTGCAACATGAGGGGTTAGATCCTAGGTTGGGAGATGAGGAAGCTTCCAGGTCAAGAGGAAAGGGGACTTTGCTGTGTGCTGTGTCCCCCCACCTGCTTGAAGAGGAACTGTGCTGTGTGCTTTGTACCTCAGAAGTGAAATAGTTTCCAGGTGGTAGACCAGAGATGGAGTGAGGTCCTGATCTGGTAGGAGAATTGTGTTCTGGTGAGTGCTTCCCTGTGAGGGTGCGGAAACCCCAGAAGTAGAGGTAGGGTGGGGCATTCTTGCCCGTGACCTCTGGTCAGCCTGAGGGTGTGGTCCCTAGGTTGAAGGATCAGTGGTAGTTGTAGCTACACTGAAAGGGAGAGTGGAGAAGGGCTATTGTGTGCCTGGGGTTACTGCCCCCCACTCTGTGGATTGGTTAGGACCTGTGATATTTGGATGGCATAGGGCCTGGTCCTGGCCATGGATGACTAGGGAGTACCAGTGGGGTACCCTAGTTGGGTCAGAGAGTTCTGGTTTGGAGGTAACCAGGTGGGTTCAGAATGGCGAAAAACCGGAAGGTGTCCCTGCCGTGCGGGTCCGTGTCCGTGTTTTGTCGCCCAAAGCAAGGAAGCCCATCAGTGGAGTGATTGGTCTACCCTGCGTTTTGGCGGGAAGGGGGTTGTGTTGGACCTGGACCTTTTGGCAGGTTCACCCCGAAACTTTTTGCTTTTTCCTAGCCTGTTTCTGGAACCTGGTGTTGGTGATTTTAGGCCTTTGCGCACTTTTTCACTGTGGTACAGTGTAAAGTGCGTGATCTCTCTGTGTATGTGTGGTGAGTGACCTGCCCTCCCATAGGAATGAATAGGGAATATGTATGCCCATGGTAGTTCCTGATGTGTGGGGAGTGCAGGGTCGAGTTTGATATGTGCGACCTCGTGAGATTGAATGCTGCGTAATGGTGTATGGGGCATGGTTGTGTCTAGTCTAGAAGTGCCACTTTTAAGAAGTTGGCATATTTGTGTAGTCTGTGGCTGACGTGTGATTGGCTGGTGAGCCTGGCCCAGAGTGCCTGGGCCTGCTTGTGGATTGACTGTCTGGTTTGAGGGTGACAGGGGCTGCAGAGCACCCAGGAGGTTGTCTGAGTCAGCCCGTGGATGAAAGGCTGCATCTGCTGCCAGAGAAGTGGGAGGAGATAGCACCTGGGAGTGAATGAGGCTGTGCCTGCCTGCCACAATGCTGGCTCCACCTCCCCGCTGGGCGACTGTCACCTTTGTCCCTGATACTGAAAGAAAGAAGGAAGCCAGGAAGCCCAAGGGCTCCAGCAACACCCAAGAACTGGTTTAGACCGGGTTCAGGGCCCACTTGCACAAAGACTTCAAAGACTTTTCACTGTATAAAAAGGGGCTGTGTCCACTTCCAAAAGGTTCTTGTTTTCTAACTTGAATCCTGCCAGGGGCGTGCTGCTGCTTGGGCCCAGGGGAATCCGTGGGCCCTGCCCAGCCCCTGGACACCTGATGGACTTTCCTGGATACCTGGAGGACTTCTGGCGGACCCCTCTGCCTTGCCTGGGCTGATTGGGGGGGGACTTTGCTTTGCCCCTTGGAATCTCTGGGACCTTTGGCAGCATGGAGAAGCTGCATTTCCCTTCATAGAACTTTTTCTTGCTTTTGCCTGGGCTTATTATAGCCTAAAGCACCTGGAAGCGCTTTGTTTGCTTGTAGTGCTTTGGAGCGCTTTATTTTGACCATTGCAGCATGGAGCTGCTCTCTGACCTGCTTGTGGTTTTAGGCAGGAGCCCACCCTGCATTTAGCCCGAGTTTTGATATTTTTATTGATGGGTGCCACCCCATTTATTTAATTAAATAACGGGTGCTCACCCCGTTTCTACTTTTATTTCTACAACCGAGGGTGCCCACCCCTCGGTTTGCCCCGTTGTTTCACCGCCGCGGCCCTCACTCGAAAAACAGGAAGGCAGGCACCAAAGCACCTGACTCGGGGCGGGACTTCCGGTTTTGCGTGGAAGTCCCGCCCGCTGCCGCGTGGGGATTTCCTGGTGCCCCCGGTAGAGGAGAGAGGAGAGCCCCAGTCTGGCTGGTGGAGCCTGCGCGGCCGAGAGATGAGACGGGCTGCCTTGGAGTCACGAAAGCTCCACATCGAGTCCCGGTCCCGAGATGGGGGACCGGGTTCACAGCGAAGCGGGCGCATTGTGAAGGTGGGCCTCCCATGAGGAGGGAGAGCCCCGCCATGCGCTACCGCCAACGAGAAGGAGAAGCAGCCCCAGCCGGTGAGTGCCTGCGTGATGCGAGAGGGGGTGTCGGGGCACATTGCCGGTGCCCGCCCCCCCTCCGGTGGTACAAGCTTCCTTGTGGGGGGGCGCTGAGTGGCCCCAGCGAGACCTCAGTGTCTAGAGCCCCCGAGGCTCCGGGGGCATATTTGTTTTGAGAGCCCCGAGAGGCTCAGGGGCATGGCTTCATGTGGAGCCCTGAGAAGCCCCAAGCGGCACAATTGTTTAGCGAGCCATGAGAGGCTCTTGCCTAGCATTTAGTTTATTTTGAGTCCCCCGGGAGGGACTCCAACGACGGCAGCCTTGTAATTACGAGCCTGCGAGGCTCTGAGGGGCATTTCTTTAATCACGAGTCTCCAGAGGGGGGAATCCAACGTTTGGGACATGTGTGATGTCCAGAGCCTGTGTGGCTCCAACGTTCTGCGCAGGGTTGCCCAGAGCCTGGTGGCTCCTAGATGTTGGCGCAGTGCTGTACCTAGGGCCAGTGAGGGCCCTGCCACAGTTTTGCTGATGTCCCAGCTGCCCAGCAATTAGTGGGCAGCTGCACTGTTTAGGACTTGGGATGTTCACAGGTGCCCAGCAAGTAGTGGGCACCTGCACCGTTTAGGCCCCTGACTTTTGGACTACAGGGCGTCCTAGCCCCAACAAGGCCAGTTGGCCTAGGGACTGCCACAGGTGGTGGCTTATGTAAGGTTTTGCGTGAGTGTGTGTTTTTTCCTTGCACCTCTGAATGTTTTAGGCATCATGTGTTTTTGCGCTATTGAGTTGTGTTTTCTTTCCTGGCACCTCCGAATGTTTTTAACGCATCATGTATTTTCCTGGATTTTACTCCTCTGAATGTTTTATGCATCATGTGTTTTCTTTCCTTACACGTCTAAATGTTTTATGCATCATGTGTTTTCTTTCCTTGCACCTCTGAATGTATTTTTATGCAGCATGTGTTCTCTTTCCTTGCACCTCTGAATGTGTTTTTATGCATCATGTGTTCTTCCTATGTTGCACCTCTGAATGTTTTGATGCATCATGTGTAATGTGTTCTTGCTTCTACCCCTAAATGTATTTTATTCTTAGGTGGTTGTTCTTTTTAGTACAGGTGGTCCTAGTGAGGTCCTGGTCCCCTGCGCGACATTCTCCTAAGGTGGTTAGGGTTGCGTAGGTGGTACTTACCTGTTCCCAGTAGTTACTGGATGTGATTTACAACTGTTAGTTTGTGCTATACTTACTCTAAGTTCTAGAAGTGCTATTTCTAAAAGTGTTGATTCTGACAGTGGCCCATGTGGCCCTGTCTTGTAAATAATCCCTTATGAATATTGCCCGTGCCAGTTGGCACAATGTACATGTGTGATTCCTATCTGATGTGATTTTGACAATACAGAAGTTATTTTTATATAACCTTGTGTGGAATTCCTTTTGTGGTGTGCCTAGTATGTTGTTGCTGTTGTGTGCTGGCGCAAATGCTTTACACATTGCCTCCGAGTTTAGCCTTACTGCTCGTGCCAAGCTACCAAGGGGGTGAGCAGGGGTTATCTTGGCGTGTGACTCCCTCGCCCTGACTAGAATGGTGGTTTCTGCCTGGCTTTGGCGTCAGCCTTTGCCTACCAGAAATAGCCAGTTCTAACAGGTTGGAATTACATAGGGAGGAACGCAGGGGCCTCAGAAAAACGTACAATTCACTGGATTGGAACTCGATACTAGTGGAGTTCGAAACATGCGCCAAGACGCACTTTGAATAGGCTTCCACAGTGACAGGCATTCCAGTTGAGGTACACCCGAGCTAAGTATTGCATATCACATTTGTTTTTGAACACGATACGACACTGATCACGTACTCACAGGGTGGGATGCGGAACTTGACTTCATAATACACTGCACACGCACTCAAGAGGGAGGAATGACGACTGATGGAGAAATCACAATGGATTACGACACTGAGACATTGCCAGAACGAGAATAATTTGTATGATCTGTAAGTACTAGGGGGGGAGTTCGAAAAAGTTATACTACTTAAAAAGACAAAAAGGAAAACTGCAATGTTTGATATTTACTGTAAATGCCGCCGTACAAATATATTGTAATAATGATAACATGCTGAATAAGACTATGTAATGGTGAATTTGATGCAACAATAAAAATATTTTTTTTTAAAAAGTCACCAAAAGTGTTAAACTCAGGCATTTTACTATTGTGCATAATGCACACATATCCATGGGGGCAATATAAAAACTGTACACCCATTCTTCATTACCCTCTCGAAGACATACATTTGCAATGTCACAAATGAGCATGTGAAAACCTCGTGGACTATGCCATCACATAGCTCAGGCAATGTTTTTTCAGACTTCGACTGTGCAAACCAGCAGTGTGACAGTATAGCTGCAAAAACACTGCATGTCCCTCCCATCCTTCAATGCAGCCATGGTTCTGTGGAAATCAGGCTACACACCCCATCAACATGAAGTCAGCATGCCATGCAGTATGTCACTCATTTACATCACCCAGTCTCACACCTAAGTTTGAATTTAACTTGCTGGAGAAGGGCTGTAGAAATGTCCATGTTGCCATCCTCCACAAATAGTCAAGTGCAATATTTACTAGGCCATGTATGGGGCATGGTACATCAAAAATGAGGATGCATGCACATTAACTTGCACACACAGGCATATACTACTGCAGAGCAATATCATGTGAGCACTGTGAGCACTCTCAAACTGTCACTCTGAAACACTTACTAGTACATCTGGAGCACCATATAGCCTCCCAGACTGTAAAAGCACCTCGTCCACCAGGACCTCCAGCTCCTCTGTGGTGAAGGGACGGGCCCTGATGTTCTCAGTTCCCGCCATCACTGGGTCCAGTAGACAGGAACAGCAGCAAGTTGGGGTTCAAGCATGGCAGGCAGCAGTGTCTAGATGCAGTGGAAAATGTGTGGTTTCTCACAGACATATATAGCCCCCTGTGGTTGTTTCAGTGGTACCCAGCTGTTGCAATTGGTGTTCCTGGTCAGCTTTTTTCAAATTTAACTAATGACTAGGCCCACTGTGGCGGTGCAAGCCTTCCCTAATTTTCAAATGTGTAGTTCACTACTGGGATCGCGGTTCCCATTGGCTGGTAGTGCATGGGCATTGAAGGTGTCACACCGCAGGGACCAGGCGGTCGCTACTGCAATTGTGACTCTTTTGATAGTACCCAATGGCCAGGCCCACAGTAGCAGAGCATGCCTACCTCAGGTTTCAAGTGTGTAATTCACTACCGTGATATCAGTTCCCATTGACTGAAAGGGCATGAGCATTGGCGGTGTCACACCACGGGGCTCAGGCGGTCGCTCCCGCAATCATGCAATTTTTGCTTGTACCCAATGTCCGGGCCCATGGTAGCGGAGCACGCCTACTGCGGTTTAACATGTGTAATTCACTACCGCAATTGCAGTTCCCATTGACTGGTAGGGCATGGGCATTGGTGGTGTCACCCCGCAGGGGCCAGGCGGTCATTACCGCAATTGTGCATCTTTTGATAGTACCCAATGACTAGGCCCGTGGTAGCATAGCACTCCTACCGTGGGTTTCAAATGTGTAATTCACTACCAAGATCGAAGTTCCCATTGGCTGCTAGGGCATGGGCATTGACGGAGTCGCACCACGGGGCCCAGGCAGTCGCTACCGCGAATTGGCATTTTTCAATTGGTGCCACTGACCGTGATTGTGGTGACTTTGCAGGCATACGGCAACTATGGACACATCATGCTGTAGCATTGGCAATGGCTACTTCTCATCATTGAACACTAGACACTTACAATGAATCATGCCACCTGATTGGTGCGTTCAATGCTAGTGTGTCATTGAACTCACTGATGACTACGATCTATTCAAAAAAGAAATTGGAACAATCTGACTGAAGATTTATAAAGACCTATTCTGCAGGATAACTATCCACGCCTATCCTCTGACCCCAATGCAGATGCTGATGCCATACATCTATGGATCGCCACTGCTGTGGAGTCTGTTGCGCTGGTCAGAGTAGTGAAATCCATTAGACTGCCCCTCCTTAGCTCCCCGGTTCTCTAATGCACTAAAAGAAGCAAAAAGTAGGTGCAAAAGATTGGAACGCCAGTGGAGGCTGTGCTACTACACTTTAGCCAAGGGAACTTACAAAAAAACAATAAAAGATTTTCATAAGGCTTTAGAAGCAGTTAGGCGGAATTATATTGTTTTGTGCATCAATAACGCAGCCCACTCTAGTAGAGAGGTTTGTAAAGTAGTTCAATAATTTTTTAAACCCAATGTGATAGAGACTGAAGTGATACCGTCCCTAAATTTGTGTGAAAAAATTTCTAGTTATTTTGATAATAAAATTTTAAAGCTTTAAGACTCCTTCTCAACTTTTGAGGCAACTGAGAAAGTTGATATTTCTGGGGGTGTGGTGGAGGTACCTCCACTCACTAATTTCACACCGATTTCGCCTCAAGATGCATTAGCAGAAATTCAAAAATGCTGCACAGGCGCCCCAGATGACCCATGCCCTCCCAAATTGTGGAAAATGTTATCCCTTTCCCTAGCGGGTGGGCTACTTCATATATGGAACAACCCTCTGGACACAGGCATCTTTCCAGATAAATGGAAACACTTGACGCTCCTCCCCTGAGAAAGAAACCAAATGGTGACCCAGAAGACCTTAGCAACCATAGACCTATCTCTCTGCTCCCCGCCCCAGGAAAAATGTTGGAGAAGCTGGTTCAGCGCCAACTGACCAATTTTATTGTGCAGAATGGCACCCTGCACGATACACAATCTGGCTTCCGGGCAGGGTTCAGCACGGAGACCGCTCTCCTTGAGGTGGCAGAGTCGGTGAGATGGTCGTTGGATTCAGGGGCATCAGCACTGCCGGTGCTCCTGGATCTATCCACTGCATTTCACACTGTCGAGCACACCATACTGGTCCAGAGACTACAAGGTGTGAGCTTTGGGGGGAAAGTGCTGACCTTGTTGACATCTTATCTGAGTGGTCGTACTCAGAGAGTTGCCCTACAACCATTTGAATCTAAACCAAAACAGCTCTGGTGCGGTGTCCCCCAGGGCTCAGCATTGCGCCCTCTACTTTTTAACCTCTACCTAGCTCCACTGTTCTCTCTGATTGCCAACTGGGGAGTGAAATCGATTTCCTACACTGAGGACACCCAGTTGGTTTTTCCGTTTAAGGAGCGGATGGTAGATGCCTTCATGAACTTTAAAGGCTGTCTGCGAGACATAGTACCATGGATGAACTCAAACAAATTAAAACTTAATGCTGGGAATTCAGAAGTTCTGTTCTTCGGCAAGGGCACCGTGCCAGATTCAGATCTATGGCGGTCTTCAGAAATGGGTCCACCACCATCCCCTGTCACACGTATCTGAAATCTAGGGGTGAGATGGGAGGCAGACCTCTCTTTTTCAGCCCAAATACAGCAGGTCTCTGCAACTTGCTTTAGTAAATTAAAAAGTCTCTGGAAAGTTTTACCTTTCCTACTTGAAGATTACCGCAAATCAGTAGTACCTACCACTGTTACATCCAGGCTAAACTACACTAATGGCTTATATCTCAGCCACCCCAAATACGCCATTGGTCCCCTTCAGATGATACATAATGCGACTTCGAGACTGGTTCATTGCATACCGTTTCGACACCATGTCTCTCCACATCTACAGGAGCTCCACTGGCTTCCAGTGGAGAAAATAATTACATGCAAGACCATGATGCTGGCCTACCGGGCCCTTAACGGAAAATGCCCTGGTTATCTGAAGGAAAGACTGTTTCCTTACAAACAAAGCCGTGCGTTGAGATCCAATTCCCTTCACTTGATGCGCACCTCACCCTTTGCTAAAACTCGCCTGGGTGGCAGAGCTTTCACAGTCAGAACGGCTTCTTTGTGGAATGCCCTCCCAGGGGTCCTGCGGCAGGCTAATTCAGAAACTTGTTTTAGAAAGGCCTTGAAGACGTGGATCTTTAGGGCAGATTAATATGGGCTGTTAACTCCGGAGCTCTCTCTGGATGCAATTACCTGCTGCTTCAGCGACGGGACACCCCTGTTTGGGGTAGCTGTTGTGCTTTATAAGCTCCAGTATCATTATTATTATTATTATGCCATGTCAGTGCACAGGATTACATGCATTGGCATGTACTTTCTCACATGTCACATATGACATTTGTGTGCATGTACACAGATCTGTTTTGTAATGTACTCTCAAATTTGTGAACATGTCAATGTGTGAATCAACCCACAGTCATGATGGAATGACTACATAATGTGTTTATTTAACTGTGTAGATTGCTGAAATCATTTTGATAGTTAATCTGCTTAGACACACTGTGCTCATTGCGTTGAAAATGTGTGCTTTATTATTATTATTATTATTCTGAGTTTTGTATAGCGCCTGGTTACCAAATAGGCATCCCAGCGCTCACCAGATAATAACACTACCAAAGAATAGTGCAGGGGTTAAGCAGAAAACAGAAAAGTCTTTAAAAGTTTGCGGAACCGAAGAAGACTAACTTCTGAACGTAGTTGTAGGGGCAGTGAGTTCCACAAAGTGGCCACATTTACCGAAAACCTTCTGCCACCCGTTCTAGCCCTCTTCACCCTACCGACCTGGAGAAGATGTTGATGGTCGGAGCGAAGAGAGCGGGGAGCCTTGTAGGGCTGGACCATCTCCCCCAAAATAGGTGGGCCTACCCCATGCAGAACTTTATGGGCAATGCAGAGTGATTTGAATTTCACCCTGTCCCTAACAGGGAGCCAATGCAGAGCCCTCAACGCCGGGCGAGCAGACTGACGCCTAGGGAGACCCGTCAAGAGCCTGGCGGCCGCATTCTGCACTTGCTGCAGTTTGTTCAGGGTAGATTCAGGTGCACCCAGGAATAGCGCGTTGCTGAAGTCCAGCCGCGAGATGATCAATCCCTGGATGAGAAGCCTCCTAGTGGACGCTGGAAGCAAAGGTAAAATCTTCCGGGCTGAACGGAGCAGGCCAAAACACACGCCAGCAGTCTTTTTAGCATGAGTTTTAAACGAGAGGCCCTGCTCCATCCACACTCCCAAACTCTTGATCTCCTGCTTGGGGGTGGGTACAGGTCCCAGACAGTCAGGCCAGCTGCTGGGGGACAGAGATGGAGAAGAGTTCCCCAGCAGCATGAGTTCCGTCTTGGAGCCGTTTAGCTTTAGTGCTGAACTGCACATCCACGTGTAGATCTTCTCCAGACACGAGTGCAGCCGGTCGGGATGATGCGCCGACTGGGGAAGGCCAACCACCAGCTGGGTATCATCAGCATAACTGATGATTTTAATACCCAGCGGCAGTACCACACTCTCCAGGGGGGCCATATAAATGTTGAATAAGGTAGGGCTCAATGAAGAGCCCTGTGGCACACCACACTGGAGAGGGATTGAAGATGATTTTTCATGGCCTTCCCACACCTCGAATGTACGACCTTCCAAGAAGGAAGCAAACCATTTGAGAGCCACCCCAGTGACCCCAACCCCCGACAGCCGTTGGAGAAGCACCTGATGGTCCACGGTGTCAAAAGCAGCACTGAGGTCCAAGAGGATCACTGCCACTGATCCCCCCGAATCCAAAATGCTCCTTGCATTCTCCACGACCGCCAGCAGGGCAGTGTCAGTCCCCTGACCGGGACGAAAACCCGTTTGGGAATCTCCCAGGAGAGAGTTAACTTCCAAGAAGTCCGACAGGCGACTGTTCACCAGCTTCTCAGCCACCTTACTAATACCCGGCAGCAAGGAGATCGGCCTAAAGTTGGCGAGGTTGGCGGGATCCAGATTAGGCTTTTTCAAAAGAGCCTTAACCACCGCCCCTTTCCAACTAGGGGGGACTACCCCTTGAGTGAGGGACAGGTTTATAAGGTCCGTCACTGGGCCGCCAATGGTAGAAGCCACCTTTTTAAGATATTTAATAGGTGCTGGGTCTTTCGGGGAGCCACTCTTCATGGACCTCAAGACCGAAAGAGCTTCCTCCATAGTAACCGGACCGAGAGAGGCCAGTTCCACTGATCGCATCCTAAGTTGGGAACTGGAGTTATCATCCAGGGAGGAAACCTCGCCTTGCCGGGGAAGGGAAGCCAGTATGTTGTCGATTTTGGTTTTAAAAAAGGAAGCCAATTCTGTGCATTTTTTACGTGGATCCTCATGAATGACCTGAGGTTCAGGGATGTTCAGTAGTTCCTTAATGACCCTGAACGACTCCTTAGAAGAGTTGACCGCAGAGCCTATTCTCTCTTCAAAGAATCCCGATTTTGCCACCCGAATAGCCGATTTATACCTGCTCAGAGCCGCGCGATATTCTTTCCGGCTCGTTTCACTCCAGTCTCTCCTCCAGGACCGCTCTAGCCTCTTGCATCCCTTCCTCAGGGTTCTCAATTCAGGCGAATACCAGGGCGCCGAACCCACTCTCTTCCCCCTCGTGAGTTGTTTCTTTTTTGGTAGGAGGGTATCCAGTGAGTCCGAAAGCCAGATGTAAAAATTCGCATCAGCGATTATCGGGTTCACTCCCCGAGGGGGTTGCGTAACCTCCAGGTGTGCCGCCCAGGTATCAACTGGGAGCCTCGACCAGGCTCTTTCCAAGATGTGAACCCTTGGGGCCACCGCCGCTGGACTGTCAAATTGCCACATTGCGGACACCAAAAAATGGTCTGTCCAAGGCAGGGCGAGAGCAGGAGATGAATTAAGATAGTCCAGATTTGAGAGTATAGGATCAAGCAAGTGGCCCTTCACATGGGTCGCACCTGAATTGACCAAATTGATTCCAAAAGATTTGAGATCATCGAGTAGATCTACTCCCACGGCATTGGTGGGGTCCTCAAGATGGATATTAAAATCCCCAAGAAGAACAAAGTTGGCAATTGAGGAAGCAAGAAGTGCGGTAGTTTCTAGGAGAGAGTTAGGGAAATTTCCCAAGGGTCCAGGAGGACGATAAATCAACAGGCCTGCCAGGGACACTGTAGGTGAAAGACGAAGGGAAAACTGACAGCTCTCACAATCAGTCACCCCTCCGTTCTGAATCTTACAAGCAATCGTGTCTCTGAAAAGGACAGCAATTCCTCCTCCCCTCCCTATAGGTCTGTCAAGGTGGGATATAAGAAAACCTGGAGGGAGTGCTCTGACCATATCAGGACCGGAGCTGGTTGAGAGCCAGGTCTCGGTAAGAAACAACACATCAAGCTCGTGATCCAAGATGAGTGAATTAATTTCAATGGCGTGACTCGGCAAGGACCGGCAATTCAGTAAAGCCATGGAAAGAGCGGATTTCACAGCCACTGAGTTCTGGCTGGACAAACAGGCTCTACACGGTAAAAAAGGAATGGTTCCCTCCTGTGCAAAACAACAGATGGTAGGGTGGGGCGGGCGATAGGAAATAAGAACATCCCTCCCATATCGAAACCTATTGGTAGGCGGCGCCAGAGAGACGGGCATGATGACAGGCCCTAGGCCCGTCTGGGCCCGGACGGGCACAGACGGGCTGAACTCTGGCGTAACTCCGGCGTCATTTCGGCGTCCCCGCAGCGCGTAACCGCTGCGCGTTGGCATGGCTACCTATATACTGAACCAGCAAGGTAGAGAAAGGACTGATGCACGCTGCTCCCACTCACCAAAGATGGCCGCCTCGAGACAGGGCGAAGGACCCGCAAAGAGCGGTGAGTTGTACCAATTAGGGTGCAAGTTGGGATGACAGAGATGGGGGTATGCGGGCCAGTTTAAAATCAGGGAATAAGTGCCCAAAATACAATAAACTAAAATACAAAACGGGAGAGTTAAAACAAACGGACTGCCACTGCACACGCACTACTATAAAATAGCGCCACACGCTGGTCAAGGAACGCGCTGACCGAGGTTGCCTACCTATATACTCAACCAGCAAGGTAGAGAAAGGACTGATGCACGCTGCTCCCACTCACCAAAGATGGCCGCCTCGAGACAGGGCGAAGGACCCGCAAAGAGCGGTGAGTTGTACCAATTAGGGTGCAAGTTGGGATGACAGAGATGGGGGTATGCGGGCCAGTTTAAAATCAGGGAATAAGTGCCCAAAATACAATAAACTAAAATACAAAACGGGAGAGTTAAAACAAACGGACTGCCACTGCACACGCACTACTATAAAATAGCGCCACACGCTGGTCAAGGAACGCGATGACCGAGGTTGCCTACCTATATACTCAACCAGCAAGGTAGAGAAAGGACTGATGCACGCTGCTCCCACTCACCAAAGATGGCCGCCTCGAGACAGGGCGAAGGACCCGCAAAGAGCGGTGAGTTGTACCAATTAGGGTGCAAGTTGGGATGACAGAGATGGGGGTATGCGGGCCAGTTTAAAATCAGGGAATAAGTGCCCAAAATACAATAAACTAAAATACAAAACGGGAGAGTTAAAACAAACGGACTGCCACTGCACACGCACTACTATAAAATAGCGCCACACGCTGGTCAAACGCTTTGACCAGCTTTGTCCGACTTACGCAAGAAGGTGCGGCAGGTACAGCAGCTACTTAGAAGCCAGTAGTGTTCTTGTTTCAAACGTGTGCTGTGTCAACTACTCTCAGGGCTGGTGACACAAAATGTCGGAATGTACCATTTTACATTCACATAGTCAGAATCTGGTTTGGGGGTACTCAGTATGTACATAATGAACACATGTACAAACACTTGAGATCAAGGTGTCTCTTCATGTGACTTGTGCTTTAAGCTGTTGTTTCAGTCCAGTCATTATTGGTGCTGTGTCAGTCAAGACGTACAATGTTGGGTGCATCTCATAGGGGAATTCAATTGATATGTGTCCACTTTCATTTTATGTAGGAGACGACCAAATGTGCATCATCCGTTCACATTGCCAGCGGACATGGAGGATGAGGACATCATATGGAAATTCAGTTTAGATCCACTTACCCTTCAAGACCTATATGGTCAGTTGGAGCCCCATCTGAGGCCTCGCAGAACATATCTGACTGCTTTGACACCAACAGTTAAGGTGATGGCGGCCCTGCATTTCTTTGCAACTGGTTTGTTCCAGGATACGGTGGCCATTGCAGGTGGGATGTCTCAACCAATGTTCAGCATAGTGCTACTTGATGTCCTGTCCGCAATGATGACATACAAGGACCGCTACTTCCCTTTTCCCAAGAGATATGAATTGGCAGCTGTGAAGGGTGATTTTTATGACCTTGCCCACATCCCTATTGTTGTTAGCGCCATTGACTGCACACATGTTGGCCTGGTTCTACCACAGGCACGTGAGCACATGTACAGGAACAGGAAGCATTTCCATTTCATTAATGTGCAAGTGGTATGCCAAGCGGATATGATAATCTCCCATGTCTGTGCCAGATTTCTAGGATCAGCACATGACTCCTACCTACTGTGTAACAACATCATGCCACAGCTGATGGCAAATCTGCATCCAGAGCGTACGTGGCTTGTTGGTGAGTACGTAGAGTCAAGTAGTGTGCTGTATGTGTGACATGCTGTCCTCAGCTACTGTTTATATTACAAAATTGGTCTCTGTATCTCACAACTAGGTGACTCTACATCACCTAATGGGCCTTGGTTGCTGAGCCCACTGAGGAATACCAGGACCGCGGGTGAAGTCCGCTACAATGATGCACATAGGAGGACACGTCGTGTGGTGGAGCATACTTTTGGTGTTCTGAAGTCTAGATTGCGTTGTCTGGACAAAAGCAGGGGTGCACTACTCTACTCTCCCTAAAAAGGTGTGTCAGATCGATGTTGCATGCAGCATGCGCCACAACCTGGCCTTCCACAAAGAGGTCCCCCTGCTCCTAGACAATGATGACCAGCAGATGCCCCCCTGCAAACACACACATGTCCAGTGACGACAATAGTGGAGAGAAGAAAGGTGTCAACCTGCGTTAACAGCTCATCAACAACTACTTCCCTTGAGTGTGAGTGACATTTTACAACAGTGACATTGTCGGCTGTCTTTCATTTTAGTGACAAGGCCTAGAAGAGCTATGTGACTGCTGGCTGTTGATGGCTCTGTGCTAATGGCTGATATGTGTGACACAGGGTAGTTATGACCAGCTACATGATGTCTATGCTGATATTGTTGCTCATTGTAATGTGTGCTGGTTCGTGTACCTTGATAACTAGTGGTGTGTACTAGTTGTGATGCTATCAACTGACAAGTAAACGTCATTATCTTGCGTCCTTGTAGGTCCCTCAACCCTCTCAATGCCTCGTCACAATCAGAGCTTGTGGTACATTGGAATCTGAGTAGACATTGTACATAGTGTGTACTCTCAAATTTGTCTCCCAGTTGCCCTCCCACCTGTCCTGCTGTCCCGGAGCCGGTGGGTTTGGCACTCGACGCACCCGCAGACTCTCTCTGCCCATCTCTGGTGTGTGGTGGTGTTGGTTATCACTGAGGCAGGGAGAGTGTTGGAGGCAGCAGTGGTGGTTGAAGCCTCACAGGTCATTGCACCAGGGGTCAGCGCTGTTGTTGTTGCTGTGGTGGTGGGGACAATGGGGGCATGGGACGTGGGGCACCATGGCAGTCCGGATGGGCCAGGTTCTTGCTCCTCATCCGAGAAACATAGGGAGTCTGCATCAGAGAGTTCATGTTCCAGGGGGGGGAGACATGCTCTGCAGGTCGGTGTTGAATTCTGAAGCAGTTGCTTGTGGATCTCCTGTTGAACAGAGGTGTAATGGTCATTGAAGTGCACTCCACAAGCTTGGTGTTAGACGTTTGGATGTTACATGTGATACATCACACAGTTTACATTGAACTCACTTTATATGTTGCAAGGTACTGAGCATCATGACATGGTGTAGAGGTACATATATTACTTGTCCATGGCATGACATGTAAAGAGAAACCATGTGCCACTTACAGATTGTGTGATTACAAGGACATGTCATCATCTAACGACTTGCGGCACATCAACTTTATGAGATGCGTCGTTTTGGTTTGCTCTGCATGGAAGACATTTCATCTGAGCAAGAACAAGCCATTGTAATGTTATGCATACCTTTTTCATATCATGTACTTTATTTTGTTTGTCCGATTGACTATGCATGTTTTGTGTTCATATGAGCCTTCCTGATCGGACACCATGGCACTTACTCATAGCATTCAGTGCTGTGCATGATTGGGCCCTGAGTTTCTTCAACATGTGACTTGGTGAGTCAAAGTTTAATTTCAGTGACAGTTATGTACATTTAGTTGGCTGCACACTGGATGTGGCTTTTAGATCTATGCCAAGTTGGATGACATGTGAGGGATGGTGTGGTCATATGGCTCCATGCTTTATCAGAAGAATTGCAAGGTGCATGCACTGTCTACCTACCTGTTCTGTGACACAGTGGAGGGAAATTGCTGCCACATGGTTATGAGTAAGGGTGAGTGGAATTTGCGTAGTCACGCTACTCAAAGGTCCACAAAACAGGGATGTATCGCGCAAACTTATCCATGCGATCGCAATGGGCGCGGCCATCTTATTTTTCCCTCTATTGCTATGGTTCTGGGCCTGCTTTTCTATCCTCCCTCTAGCTTTGCAAGCCTTTGTTTCTGTACACTTTTTAAAATCTTTTTTATTTATTGTCTATCTCTCTATTTTCCTGATTCTGTGTTTTGACTTTTTTTTCTACTTTTTGTGACCTTTTTACTACTTTTTCACTCTTTTTCTATAACTTGCTTTTTTCATTTCTTTTACTTACTTTTCGAATTCCTCGCTTTTATTTTCTGCCCCCCGAGTACCAGAACCATGGCCAAGGGTGTGAGCTAGTCCAAATGCAAGGGCAAGGACGCTCGTGCTCGCAGCCGCGACCGCTTTCGCTGCGGAAGATGGCACCCACACGGGGTGGAGGTGGCTGCGCTTGTTTTTTTTGTACAAAAAACACAGTTGATGGACAGAATGTAGAACAATGTCATACATTCACCCCAGTACAAGGATCTGGGCCTAAATCCTTCGTTTTTTTGCACTCCACACCACCCTGGGTTAGACACTGGCTATATGCAAATCAGCTCTGACCCTGTGCCTCATGGGAACAGTCCAGTCCGAACTACCAAGCCATGTCTTTCCCAGACCGGAATCAAGCATCCAAGGACCGGTTTCTGGCTATCAGCCTTCATCAGCCTGGATAGCTTGACTCCAGTGGTGTGGAGAGCCTGGGACTCACGTCTGAGCATACCCAGCCCACTCGGGGTGAGAATTGCAAAAAACACAGTTGATGCCAGAAACCGGTCCTCGGAAGCTTGTTTCCGGTCCAGGGAAGGCATGGCTTGGCAGTTCGGGCTGGACTGTTCCCATGAGGCACAGGGTCAGACTGATTTGCATATGGCCATGTCTCAACTGGGGTGGCAGAGTGGGCTAAAGAACGGTGATGGATTAAACCCAGATCTTTTGAGTGGGTGTGAGTGTTTGATTGGTTCAGATGCTCCGTCCATCACCACCCCCTTTTGTACCACTTTTGGCCACCATAAGTGTGGCAGGGTATGCTCAGACGTGAGTCCCTTGCTCACTTTGCCACTGGAATCAAGCAAGCCGGGCTGAAGACGGCTGTAAAGCCAGAAACTGGTCCACGGAAGTTTGTTTCCGGTCCAGGGAAGGCATGGCTTGGCAGTTCGGGCTGGACTGTTCCCATGAGGCACAGGGTCAGACTGATTTGCATATGGCCATGTCTGAAATGGGGTGACAGAGTGGGCTAAAGAACGGTGATGGATTAAACCCAGATCTTTTGACTGGGTGTGAGTGTTTGATTGGTTCAGATGCTCCGTCCATCACCACCCCCTTTTGTACCACTTTTGGCCGCCATAAGTGTGGCAGGGTATGCTCAGACGTGAGTCCCTTGCTCACTTTGCCACTGGATTCAAGCAAGCCGGGCTGCAGACGGCTGTAATGCCAGAAACCGGTCCTCGGAAGATTGTTTCCGGTCCAGGGAAGGCATGGCTTGGCAGTTCGGGCTGGACTGTTCCCATGAGGCACAGGGTCAGACTGATTTGCATATGGCCATGTCTGAACTGGGGTGGCAGAGTGGGCTAAAGAACGGTGATGGATTAAACCCAGATCTTTTGACTGGGTGTGAGTGTTTGATTGGATCAGATGCTCCGTCCATCACCACCCCCTTTTGTACCACTTTTGGCCGCCATAAGTGTGGCAGGGTATGCTCAGACGTGAGTCCCTTGCTCACTTTGCCACTGGATTCAAGCAAGCAGGGCTGAAGACGGCTGTAATGCCAGAAACCGGTCCTCGGAAGCTTGTTTCCGGTCCAGGGAAGGCATGGCTTGGCAGTTCGGGCTGGACTGTTCCCATGAGGCACAGGGTCAGACTGATTTGCATATGGCCATGTCTGAACTGGGGTGGCAGAGTGGGCTAAAGAACGGTGATGGATTAAACCCAGATCTTTTGACTGGGTGTGAGTGTTTGATTGGTTCAGATGCTCCGTCCATCACCACCCCCTTTTGTACCACAAGTTTTTTTTGTACAGCGCCACCTCCCCTTAACCCTGGCAGCAGGCGGTCGGCATGGGTCCAGGTACAGGCTACGGGAGCATATCCAGTGGTGGGGAAAGGTGTGCTGGGTAGTGTTTTGCTGCTCTGGGGTCCGGAGCCACCCCATATCAGCTGATCACAGGTGGTCTGATATCCTGGACCGGGAGCAGGACCTGCTGGACCTGCTAGGAGTGGAGGTTCCAGGCTTGGTGAGTAGCTATTTAATATTACTACTTTGTGTTCTTCTGCTCTGTGTTATATATTGCGAATATTTTTTTTTTCCCCGAACAGCAAGAATGCTGCTATTTACATTATAGGTAAATTACGTTTAAAAATCTTCTGTGATTGTTATGACACTGGTGCTCAGCGCTACTAATCTTACTTGTTTGCAACTTTGCGATTGCTTGGCATGATTATTCAAGAGTTTACCTTAGAGAACTTAAGTTAGATAAAACTAGAGAGACTCTAGTCCTTCCTTTGTCCTCTTGCCACTAAGAAGAGATAGGGGTGGATTGATAGGGTTAGTTGCCTAATAGTAGGTAATTTGTTTGTGGTCTGTGTGACGCATCTCTGTCACGTCACATGTTGCTGAGTGCTGCTTACCCCAGTCCCTAGCAGAACTTTTTGTAGTTTGTTTAGTGAGTGGTAATAGGCTTATCACTAGCAGAACATCAGCAGCAACCAACCAACAATTTAGTGTATGCTAAAATGTATGCATGTGTCCTCCATATATGCATTTTTGAGGACTAAAATAAATGGAAACGCAGACTTAGTGAACAATTGGCCCGACTGGAATAGGTGGGCTAGTTCAGGTGGTAATTAGGCTTAGTTAGTATTCTGGAATCAGAATGGCACACTGGATTAGTGTTCATAAATAACGAACAGCGAATCCCGCAATATTAGTCAACCAGATTAGATAGGTCAATTTTATTGTTATTGTTGTTTCCATAAATGTTTTTTTGAGTGTTTTTTAAAATATTTTTTTAGTTTCACTTTCACACCAATCATCTATGTTTGTCTCTTTATTACATCTAAACCGGTCCTAGGAAGCTTGTTTCCGGTCCAGGGAAGGCATTGCTTGGCAGTTCGGGCTGGACTGTTCCGATGAGGCACAGGGTCAGACTGATTTGCATATGGCCATGTCTGAACTGGGGTGGCAGAGTGGACTAAAGAACGGTGATGGATTAAACCCAGATCTGGGTATGCTCTAACGTGAGTCCCTTCCTCACGTTGCCACCTGATTCAAGCAAGCCTGGCTGAAGACGGCTCAAATGCCAGAATCTGGTCCTAGGAAGCTTGTTTCCAGTCCAGGGAAGGCACGGCTTGGCAGTTCGGGCTGGACTGTTCCCATGAGGCACAGGGTCAGATTGATTTGCATATGGCCATGTCTGAACTGGGGTGGCAGAGTGGGCTAAAGAACAGTGATGGATTAAACCCAGATCTTTTGACTGGGTGTGAGTGTTTGATTGGTTCAGATGCTCCGTCCATCACCACCCCCTTTTGTAGCGCTTTGTTCCCCATAAATTGGCAGGGTATTCTCAGACGTGAGTCCCTTGCTCACTTTGCCACTGGATTCAAACAAGCCTGGCTGAAGACAGCTGGAATGCCAGAAACCAGACCTACGAAGCTTGTTTTCGGTCCAGGGAAGGCATGGCTTGACAGTTCGGGCTGGACTGTTCCCATGAGGCACAGGGTCAAACTGACTTGCATATGGCCATGTCTGAATTGGGGTGGCAGAGTGGGCTAAAGAACGATGATGGATTAAACCCAGATCTTTGAACTGGGTGTGAGTGTTTGATTGGCTCAGATGCTCCATCCATCACCACCCACTTTTGTACTGTGATGTTTAACTTAGGCACAGCAAAGGCTGCATGGTGATGAAAATGGTTTGGTTTCACTTGCCATGGTTGTGGTGGTAGTAGTAGACACTACTAGTAGCATTTGCAAAAAAGAAAATGAAACAGTCAGTCGCCTGAGAGAGACTGTGGGAGGAGTAGTAGAACAAAGTACTGTACAGAAATTACTGCCAAACAATAATATGGCAAAATAAAATAAAACATAATGGTGGTGGGGATAGCCTAGTACAGCAAGTTACAAATTGTAGTTGTGTAGAGTCACTCGACTAAGCCTACACTCCACACAAGCGTAATCTTTAGTGCTGTGTAGGAGGATGACAAATCCAATCGATGCCGGCAATTAATGATGATGGATTAGGTTCCTTTAAAAGAAGAAAATGACCTGGCAAATATACTGATCATGGGTGGGCAAGCAGAAGAAGACCCTCACCCTGCCTTTAAATTGAATTAGTGTTGTTTGAGCCACATGCGCCCCAGAAAGCGTGTGATCAATTATTGGTGTACATTTAATGTAGTCACACCTCAATAAATCACACAGCCAGGGAGAAAAGGGTTAGGGTTTGATGAATGGTTGGGAAGGGGGATTTATCGAAAGGTTTGACAAAGCAAAACACTACGCATGGACAAACAACAAAACACAATCTTGGCAGATGCCCATATCCATAAATCTGTTAAGGGAAAAAAAGGAAATGCATGCATGATGATGATATTGATACCTTGATGGTTAATGATAAGTAGTACTTACTAACTACTTCTAGACAATTATACAGTACACTGCAGCAGTATATTATGCAATGTGGCAGTGCCTTGCATCTATGTCCTCAGAGAGACCCAATTTATATACAGTTTCTGTTTTGTGATACCAGGCTAACTTTTAAATATAGCAAAGAAAATTCAAAAATAGCTGTAGGGTTGAATTATAATAAGCAGAGAGTAAACATATTAACAACAACACACGGTCGTAATGATTGAAGATCAACTTATTTAAAAGATAATGAATGTTGATACTGTTACTGTATGTTGTTATCCAGGACAAATCGTGGAGCTACATCTCGGCATGCCTCTTGGTCCTCCCTTCCATGGATGCTCTGTCCATAAATCTTGGGTGACTCCATGGCCTGCCTGGCGGATGTGGATTGATAAGGTAAGTGTGAGTTCTTTTCCAGTATAGCACAGGGTAAAGGCCGGCCTGTAGTTGTAGATGTAAAAACAAAATGGGTATTGCAAAATCAAGGAGAAAAAAATGCATTAATTATGGTGGAGTGCAACAAGAACACTTTCAGCGGTGGCATGGATACATCATGTCTACTCTGTTTCCAGCATTAACCTACAACAACAGGACAAAGCAGGCCCATGGCACCAGTGACCCATCCTCCATGTAGCGTACATTTTTTGACAGAAGCAGACAAAGCAAATATACATCAACATAGCATTTTACAAATTAAGTGACTAAATCAATGCACCGTAGTCAGTCATACCACTACACCCGACTCAACTCCACCACTACACAGCCATGTAGGTCTGGTGTGGTTGTTGTTGACTTGTTTACCTTTTATACCACTCATGAAATGCCCTGACTTATCCATCAATCATCTCCAATCCTACTGAGTGACTGCGAAGATATATTATGTCACTGTGGTCATCATCATGGTGTTGTCCAACTCAGTGTGCAGTGTACAGAGAGAGTCCATATTCTGTATGCAAAATGCAATGGATCGGCCTGCAGTAGAAATACAATTTTGTTATTAAAAAACAAGAAGGGGAACATTGACTTGAGTTACTTTTAGTGTGTAGATCAAATAATACTGCACAATGTATTCATTTCATGCACAACAAACGACAACACAAATCAATCAGTCAGCGTCCAATGCATGCCATCATTCATTACCTGTTCCTTCTCATCTTAAGTTAAGAGGCAGTCTCTCTCGGCTCGGAAAGGAGGATAGCTATAGTAGTCCTCATGTTCCACTTATTTTGGAGGTACTCAACGAGGCAGCATTTTCTCTTTTCTTCTATTCTACATCCAATCATCATCTGGCTTGAGGGAAATGGATTTAGGGCGAGTCAGGAGGATGGAGAAGCAGGACTCGGAGGAGTGGACTTCAGTGAAATGCAGACAGCTGCAACTGCAATATGGCAATAAAAAGATTAGAAGACGGTGGTGATGGATTTGTTGTGATTCAAAGTTTTGAACCAGAAATACAGACACACACGAATAACAGTAAATATGGGAGGAAGAAAGTAAGAAGTTCAAACCTAGTTGTCAGGGAAGTATAGCTCATCCTCAAACTCTGAGATTCAACCAGAAGTAGGTAATCATCATCTAACACACGATTTCCATCACCTAAGTTGCTGTCCTCATCTTCCAGCATTGATTCATGTATTGTGTAATTCTGTGATATAAGTGACTGATTCATTTTGATCATGGTGAACATCTCCACATTTTTGTGCGAGAGACTGGTTCTTTTCACTGTTACAATGGCACCAGCAGGACTGAAAACACGTTCAGAAGAGACACTTGTGATAGGGCAATCCAGATAGTTTATCGCCAGCATGCTCAGCACTGCCCATTGGTTCCTTTTCCCATACCAATACCGCAATGGGTTTTGATCAATGTAGACCTCTGTAGGGTCATCTAGATAGGCCTGGACCATCCGCTCATGGTGCAGGGGTGCTACAGTTTACTTGGCCGCTTTTGTCTTTGCATCAGCCTTGGATCTAACAATCCCTTGCTGTAAATACCAATTCTGTGCCGATTTTACAGGGGCTGATGATCTGGTTTTGGCATTGTTGTCGATAGTGTTGGTGACCGCTCTGCGCCAAACGCACTGCCCTCAAGTGTTAAGTGGAACTTGATACCGGATGACCTGGAGCAGTACTTGTTGTGGGTTTGAGTAGCAGGCCTTTAATTGCCAGCCATTCATTTTCAAAGTGAGTGGCTACCTCAGATATCCCACTTTTGTACAGGGCAACATCCACTTCTGAAAAAGGATTTAATGTCTTACTGTTCAGTGCCGATTTGTACCGTGGATCCAGAATTGTGGCAAAAATGTAATGTTTTCTGATACAATCTTAGTCTGCACCCTTGTATTTCCAGCTAAGCGATGGGATAAGCTCTCCACCAATTCATTCGCTTCATTTTTTTCCTCCACACCTTTGTACGCTTCAGACACCTCCTTCAGCTGTTGGTGTAGCATGTGCAACAATGGGATAGCTTGGACCACATTACAGTCATTCTTGCTGACTTCACGTGTGAAGACCTCAAAAGGAAGAAGCATCTCTGTCAGGCATTTAACTAGGCACCATTGGTCCATCGAAGGGTCATGCCTTTCACCGTCGCATCCCCTCTTTGCATGACATATTCGTTGATTGATCTGTACATCTCAAACAGACGGTCAAGCATGTCATAAGTTGAGTTCCAACATGTTGCCATCTCCTGGATGAGTGCTTTAACTCGCATTCTATATTCACGTTGAATGGTCCTCAGCTGCTTCCGGGCTTTAAAAGAATGGCTGAAATGTGTGCATATTCTTCAGCAGGTGGTCAGTAAGTTGTTGACAATGGCTTCTTTTTTCAGAAAGTTTTACAATATTGTTAATGCAGTGTGCCAAACACGGGACCCTGAAATAAGCACCATCCTCCATGGCCTTAAGTACATTACTGCCATTATTCATGGCAGCCATGTTAAGCCCTCTTGGGTGCAGCCATTCAAAGACCTTACTATTAAACTCTTCCTAAATGTTTGCAGCAGTATGAGAATTCTCCATGGCAAACATGGCTACAGTTGCATGTTTCCGAGTAGCATTAAAAATCTCAGCAGTGTCAACAGCACCTTTTTCAGATATCTTTTCTCTAACTCCCACAAAAGAGATCCAATGTGCAGTGATGCACATGTAATCAGTGACTTGGCAACTGGTCCAAATGTCTGTTGTCAGGTGGATATTGTGAACAGCACTCTGCTGCAAAGCTTGTCCAAGCAATTCCCGCACATCATGATATAGTGCTGTAACAGCAACTCTGGCAAAATAGGACCGGCTGGAAACCTTCCATTTAGGGCAGATGACTGACACAAATTTAAGAAAACCCACCGCGTCCACAAAATAAAAAGGGGGACAGTCCAGCACTAATATTTTAGCCAGCTTCACATGGTACAAATGTGCAGTTGGGTGGTTGCGTTCGTACTGCCCCTCTGACCTAAGCAACCTCTCAGTGGTTGGATGGATTATTTTCCTTTGTGGTGCAGCTGTCTTCTTGAACCCAGTTAGGCTCAACAACTTACTTTTTTTCATTGTGGTAGTCAGTTGCCTTGATGTCTCAGTTTGACTCTGCGTATGACTCTTCTTATTACAGACCTGGTGCCAATGAGATGTTGCTGAGGATGTGGGCTGTACCACTACACTGCTGGGGACAGGGCTAGAAATGTCTCCCTCTTGTTCACCTTCCACCACAATCATATCTTCTTCTACTTCTTCATCCCCACCAACAGCAATGGGTGCAGTTTTACTTTTTTGTAAGTTAAGTAGGTGAGCCTCCCACTGTATCATGTGGTGTTTTTTTAGATGACTTGTTTGGCCTCCGGTACCATAGTTTGTACCAAAGTTACCCCGCCTAACAGTGTCTTGACAAATTGAGCATATAGCAGTGTTCTCCTCCGTATTGCTAACCAAAAAGAAGCCCCAAACTGGGGAGGTGTACTTTCTGGTGCTGCTGGAGCTGCCACTTTCAATGCCAGATGAACTGGGGGGTGGGCATGGAAATTTGACTCGGTGCACTTACAATACCACTACCTACTGAGGGGGTGGTTGAGCTGGATGTAGATGTAGGTCCCTGCCGGGCCTTAGCAAAATCAAATATGGAAGCTGTAGGTAGTGTTACCTGTCTTGATGGTATCCGTGCTACATCCCTCGCAGCGATTTTGGATAGGGTAGATAGAAGTTGGTCTCCATCTGCTCTGGGAGTGATGTCCATGATGACTGGCTCGTCATCATCACCATCCCCTCTTCTACATCTACCTCCATAATTCTAAGGCTTTCTGGAACCTTCCTTTTCACCAGCCTTGTCTTGTGGCATGCATCACTGTCAGACTGAGCTGGTGGTTTCTAGATCATCAGAAGTGGGGCTTAAAGAAGAAGTTGATGGACTAACCCTCCTTTTCCTTGCTGGGGATCTGGAAGACAATGGATCTTCTGAAAGAGTGGCTTGCTCCTCCTCTTCTGCAGGAAGCTCGATTTCCTGAACTGACCCTACTTCAGGAGGAGAAACTACTATTGTGGGCTATTGTTGCGGCTGTCGTTGCGGCTGTTATTGCGGCTGTTGTTGCGGCTGTTGTTGTCCACTTAGCTGCTGAGTTTCAGCCTGCATTGCTTGGGTACTACTTTGTGATAATGACATTTCAACATCACTGCTCGTTAGTGGACTAGCTACCTCTGCGACACTCATGGGCTTTGGCCTAGGTTGGTGGGGTGGGCCCGCTGATGAGGAGTTGCTGCTCCTAGCTTGGTCCCCACCGGACACCACTATTGCAGACGTAAGTTTTTTTTCCCAAAAAACAACGAGGGCAGCACACCAGTATTGGCAAGTGCCACTTCTTTCTTCTGTTCCTTCTTCTCACTGGCAACTTTCTAGGTACAGGAGTACCTGGTAACTTTCTTTAGGGCCATCTTCTTCAGATGTAAGCAAAATGCTGTTGCACAAGTTGCAGAGATGTCTGTGGCCACACGTCACTTGATGTTGTGCGCAGCAGGACTTCTATCTGGCAGTACAACGGGTGATGATGACACCTCCTCCTCCGTCTTTTTGTGTACCTAAAAGCAAAGAAGCCTGGAGAAGAACATCAGTGAAATGTTGCTTTTGTGTTGTGGTTCACTTACTACTTGTACAAATAAACAAATATAATACATAAGTTAGTGTGTGGTGGTCACTCTTGTTAGTGTTATCTATATATCTAAAAACGAATGTATGTCTGTCTGTTTGTCCTTTATGCATTACTACACCATTCATCCGATCGCCATGAAACTTTAGGAAGGTTTTGAGTACACTCCCGCAAAGGTTTCTGGCATATTTTTTTTTTAGATATCCGCCCCCCCAGGGCCCTCATAATCTTTCAAATACTGATGTACGCACCAGACGGAAAAACAACAAATCGTGTATCCACAAGCACTCGAATAAATAAATAGAATTAAAACACCATTCATCTGTTCGCCATGAAACTTTGGGAAGTAGTTGAGTACACTCCCGCAAAGGTTTCTGGCATAAAATTTGGTTAAATATCAGCCCCCCAGGGCCCTCATAATCTTTGGAATACTGATGTACGCACAAGACGGAAAAACAAAAAATCGCATGAAACTTTGGGAAGTTGTTGAGCACACTCCTGCGAAGGTTTCTGGCATAAACATTTTTTAAATATTGGCCCCCCAGGGCCCTCATAATCTTTTAAATACTGATGTACGCACCAGACAGAAAAACAACAATTCATGTATCCACGAGCACTCGAATAAATAAATAGAATTAAAACACTATTCATCCGATTGCCATGAAACTTTGGGAAGTTGTTGAGTACACTCCCGCGAAGGTTTCTGGCAAAACATTTTTTAAATATCGACCCCCCAGGGCCCTCATAATCTTTTGAATACTGATGTACGCACCAAACGGAAAAACAAAAAATCGTGTATCCACAAGCACTCGAATAAATAAATAGAATTAAAACGACACTTTGAAATGTTTTCCATATTAAAATGAATACGTTTCAATAAAAATGACACAATGTAAATTGAATGTTATCATAACGAGTTTCCTTGAATTTCCTTTCTAAGGAGATCGAAGCAATGCGCGACGGGTACGCTAGTATTTAATAAATAAAAATATATGTTTTAAATACTTAACAAAATAATTAAGAAATGTTTGTAATAAGGTAAAATTGTTAAAAATTATTTTAATTCTAACAAATTGTAATTTAATATTAAATCACATATATAACAATAATATTAAATGTAAACAATTGTTTTGTAAATATAAAAAGTATTCATTATTAACCCCTCGGGCGCGGCCGGAATTTCCCTGCGGTGAGACGAAATTCCATGCGTGCGCAGATCGGACGGCTAACGGCCGTCCGACACACATGCCCACTGTTGCGTCGGATTGGCGGGGGCCATCCGATGCATGCAAGGGGTTAAAGAAATTTTAGATATTTAAAAATACATATTTAAAAATAGTAAAATTATTGGAAACTATTTGTATATACATATTTAAATGTCTATCATTTAAAAAAATTATTATAATTATAGAAATAATTTATATTTATTTTATTTTAAAGCAATTATTTTATTTTGAATTCATATATATATATATTTTTTTTTTAAATTGGCTTAAATTATATTTTCATTCTATAATTATTAATTTTGGATTAGACTGTTTCTTTTTTATGATATAAAGGTTAAAAATGAGAGAGCATTTTATAATATTTTTTATATTTTGATATTTAAAAATGTATTCATAGGTTTGTGTTTTTAGATTAAATGTTATTTTATTTTATAATTAAGAAATTGTGTGTGCGTATGGAGTATTTATTGTGTATATAAAATGTTTTCTTTGTATTGGCCTTCTTTAAAATGTTTTAAATTAAATTGTATATAGAAGCCTTTAGCTCTTTAGTGTCTAACATATGAGTATATTGGAGTGAGAATAGTGAATGCCACCCCTTTAGTGTTCAACAATTTCCACCAGTATGGTTAGACTGGAGTGGTAATAGTAAATGTCTTCCCTTTAGTGTCCAGCACCTTTCCCCAAATGTTTAGATTGGAGTGGGAATAGTAAATATCACCCCTTTAGTGTCCAGCACCTTCCACTGTTATACTTAGACTGGAGTGGGAATAGTAAATATCACTCGTTTAGTATCTAACACCTTCCGCCTATATGGTTAGATTGCAATGGGAATGGTAACTCTCACCACTTTAGTGTCCAAGGCCTTACCACAATGTGGTTAGATTGGAGTCGGAATTGCAAATGTTAAACCCTTAAGGGCCTAATTATGAGTCTGGTGGGCCGAGGACCACCAGACTCACGGGGTGGTGGTCCAGCCATTGCCACACTGGAGGTCCAACTGCCATATAACAATGTTGGTGGTTGGACAATCATTATACTGCGGCAGCTGCCAGTGTCGCAGCAGTCAGGGCCACAGTAATATGCTGGTGGTATTGTTGTGGCACCGCCATGCATATTGCAAGTTTCAGGACTACCAGTGGTGTTGTGGAGGTCTTTACTCCATGAAAAGGCTGGCCTAAAATTAGGACCCCTTGTTGCCCATTTGCATGGGGATGCATGCAGAGGGGAACAACATATGCCACCCGTGAGCATGCATCCCAGTTCCTACACAGCATGGACTTCACAGTCCATGCTGTGCAGAAACTTTTTGGGCGTTCTCATTGTGGTGCCGATTCTCAGAGACACCACTGTGAAACCGCCAAGAAAAGCCAAGCAGACACAAGGAAACTCGTAATCTTGTGGGCGGTGCATACATGGGTTTGTTGATGCCCCAGCGGTCCATCGCCATGCCATGGCGGTTTGCACCCTCATCGTCAAACTCATAATCAGGTTCTTAGTTCCTACAACTTCCTCAAATCGATTTAGTTTGGAGTAGGATTAGGAAATGTCACCCTTTCAGTGTCTAACACTTTTTAAAAAATGGATTGTGTTGGAGTGTGATTATTTAAATTTCAAAATTTATTTTAAAATCCTTTATTTCAATTGTAATTATATGTAGTAGGAATAGTTTAAATCATTTTATTAGTATTGTTGGTGCTCAGAAATATAATAAAATAATTGGTATTTTTATGGTAGTAAACAGTAACAATCATTAAATTTCCTCTATAATAAAGATATTAAACACATTTTTCAAATTTTATTTAAGTTTTCAAAGTTTATTTACCATACAATCCTACCTTTTCAAACACACTCACACACATGTATATATCAACTAAAATACACATTTATATAAAGTAAATTAAATAGCTATTTTTTTGTAGATTTTTCATTGCAACAATATAAAGACAATTAATACATGGCATGACAATTCTTTGCGCAATATATTGACAGAAAAGGAGGAAAAATGGAGAACGTTTAAATCTCTGAACCTCAATTTGGTTAAATATATAAAAGATAAATCCATACCAATCTCAAGCAGCATTGGTCACCTCAAGTGCAAGTGCAATAAATAAAAAGATCAAGTAGGCAATTCCTTAATATACATAGTTGAGAGGGACTGAATGGGTGAATAAACAATATAGTCCATACCTCCTTCCGTAACCTATTGCTCCAAGGTGAGCAGCCCAAGAAGCAGACAATAGGTTCTTAAGGTTTATCCTCACTATCCCTTGTTTAATTTACCAATCTAGAAATCGGTGCCCACATTCGTTGTCTTAACTCCCTTTGCCTTTGTCCTTTTAGCTTATAAGTAGAGGATTATATGTTATATATAGCTAACATCTTAGCCCACCAATTGGTAAAGGCAGGAGGATCAACATGTAACCACAGAGAAGTGACACATAGACGGGCAATAGTCAGTGCTATAAACAGGAACCCTGTCTCTGCCCTTAACCTCTTATTTGCGTCTGTGCTATCTATTAACCCCAAAATTAAAAAAGCGGGAGTAGTAGACACAGGTGCACCTAAAACCATAGGTAAAAAATCCACAAGGTCCTGCAAAAAGATAACCAGTTTAGGGGAAGTGTATAACATATGTAGGGTGTCAGCTCATTGTAGTCTGCATCTGTTACACTTTCCCCCCACTTTTGCCCCATTTAGTTATATTCGCTGGTGTATAATAAAGATCAAAGATACACATAAAATGTTGATTCTTAAGACTCCCTGTTATTTTACCTGATTTGCTAGTTCCAGCGAGTGTTCAATAAGCTGGGAAACTTCCCTTCCCTGCTAGTTTCCCATCTTGCATTCTGAGCCTCTATATCAACTGGGGATGCTTGAATCAGTATCTGGTAGATTTACCCAATCCGGGACTTAATCCTCACTGCCTCCACCACTGCTATTTTTTTGGTAACAAAGCTGCCATATTCCCGCTTCCTCCAAGAAATCTCTGTACTTTCAGATATTTAAATAAATCTCGCTTATCTACCCCATACATCTGCTGCAAGTTAAAAAATGATAAGGACTGACCCTCTCTATACATATCACCCAGAAATTTGATCCCTTCCCTCCCCCATCTAAAGGTGACTTGATTCTGAAAGAATGACAGGAAGATGCCCGGAGCTGAAAATGGTGTATATACATTTCGTTTTGGGATATTCAATTTCCGCCGTACCAGTCTCCATACTTTGCAAGCAGCTTTTAGTATTTTAATTTTTGTCTTTTTAGAGTAGCTGGGTTCAAGTATCTTGAGCAGACAGCCCTTGATGCAGCTCCCCTACCCTAATTTATAAAATTCGGCTTCTCCTCCAAGGGGACTTCTGCTTCATCCCCCACTTATGAAATACCCAGATGCTGATGAAGGCAAGCTCAATGATAACAGTGAAAGCTGGGGATAGCCCAGTCCCCCCGCAGTCTTGGAAGTGTCATCCATTGGACGCCCTCCTTGGTTGGCGATACCTCAATAGAAACCTGTAGCATACCCTTTCTAGACTCTCCAGACATGATGAGGAGAACTCTAAAGGGCTATATTCAAATCGACAATTTTATCTATGGCAGCTGTAATTTTGACACCAGATAAATTGCATCATGAACCACTAATAAATCTACACACTGCATATTTCCTGAACAAAGGATCTGCGTTTTATCTATGTTTAAATTATATCATAAGAAGGCACCAAAGTGCTCAGTTAAGGTCTTTAGCTCCAGAAGTGCAGAGACAACATCCGTAGTAAGCACTGCAATATCATCTGCATACGCCAATGCTCTATAGTCGGCGCTGTTGACCATCACCGATTTGATGTTAGTATCTAGCTATAAGTACTTTAAGAAAGGGTCAATATAGAGAGCAAAGAGTAGAGGAGAGCATGGACATCCTTGCCTAGTGCCCCTGCTAATATCAAACAGACTTGAATTCTGCCATGTAATGAGGATTGTAGCCTTCGGTAGCAGATATAATGCCCTGATTGCCAGGAAAAACTCTCCGCAAATCCTTTTCCACTGAAGAACAGTCCACAGAAAGCACCTGGAGACCCGATAAAATGCTTTCTTAGCGTCTAGCAGGACTATTCCCAGTGATGAATCTGTAGCCTTAGTCCAGTCTTGAAGGGCTATGACTCGGCTGACATTGTCTGCCGTGTCTCTGTCAGGGATAAACCCATGCTGTTGCATTGAGACCAAAGGGGTGATAATCTTACCTAACCTAGTTGAGAGTATTTTAGAGTATATTTTACTTTCACAATTTATGAGAGATATTGGTCTGTATGACGTTGGGGTGAAATCGGTCTTCCCCTTTGTTTTAAACACAACTGTAGTATTCCTCTGCCACAAAGAGGGTATATATCCCGTTTGAGCCTGCTGAAATATTTACAACATTTCCTGTTGTTACAATTGAGAACATTTCCTATAAACCTTTAAATGGATGCCATCAGGCCCGTTGGCTTTAACCAGTGCTAGAGAGATTAGAGCCTCCTCCAACTCTTCACAGGCAATCGGAGCTGCAATGGTATCCTTTTGTTCAGGTGTGGCCTTCTTCGTCACTAGATCTTCAATTATATGTTCCAAAGACTCAGTCCCTAACAAGGCTACTTCCTCAGCATATAGCTGTTCATATTAGTTCATAAACACGGTCAGCACTTCCACTGGTGATTCATGAACTAAACCTAGGTGGTCTCTGATCTTAGAGACTCAATTGGTTACTTCTCGCTGCCGCAAGCGTTTCGCTAATACTCTCCCAGTACAATCCTCCAACTCATGAGATTCAGCCCTACATTGCAAATATTTGACAGCCACTTCCGTCCCAATATGTTGATGCATTTTAGACTTAATAATAGCTATTGTCTGTTGACGGCCCTTAGTTACTTTATCCATAAGTTCATATTCAGCTGCTCTTAATTGTGAAAACCAATCCTGAATTTCTGCTTGTAGCTTCTTTTGATGAGAGGGAGAGAAGCTCAGAGTTTCCCCTTCGGGTCCCTGCCTTGAAAATATCCCAGACCATAGTACCTGGGGCTGTGCCTCAATTTGATTATACATCAAACCTCCATGAGAAAAGAAGGAGAGTGAGTTAAATGCTCAATTTGCCACGGGCTGCACAATAAATGAGTAAATTAGGATTAAAACAACAGTGAGTTGCGAAGTCCCACTCTAATGTATATTTACAGTGTGCACAAAGAATGCAGTTAAGTCAAAGCTGGTCTGCATTTGTTAATCTGTAATTTCTAAATAATTCGAATCAGTAAGCCCTTTGTCAAATGTTTATGAACGTTACAAAAGAATACAAAATGCAGCAAGGTTTGGGATGTTTTTCATCACATGGGCGTTAGAAAACACTGGTGCCATAATATTGTCCGAGAGAGAAACATAATTTCCATCTAACTGAGCCTAGGTGAAATATGGTGAGCATGGATCTTTCCAAAGGATGGGTAACCCATTCCAGATATAGCTCCATCTGGTACATGTCTGTATCGTTCCATAGTTCTTAAGACTGAATGAAAGGGAAGATACCAAATGCCCGTCCTTTGCCCTCTTCATCAAATAGTTTCCTTTACCCATGGCTTGCCCTTCTTTTTGATGGAGATTGGGTCAGAAAAAGATTTGGTACCCCAGGTTTGAAAAGTTTGACTGGATATATTGATCTATGGTATTATGGATCCAGAGGCACACACCAAACAATACTCTATTATGTCTCAGTTGAGAGTGTCCGTAACGTTGCACCAAACAGAGCACCAGAGTAGCACAGATGGCAATTTTATATGGTCCTCCATGTAATCCAGGCCAAGTTCTTTGTCACCATGAAATGTGGCTACTAGTTGGGTTCCCTATTTTCTTTGAGCTGTAGATTTTCAGTATTGCAATAACCCAACATGCCTTCTTTATACTTTAGAACAAGGACTCACTTACGTTTGTAAATCTCAATGAGCAGACGAGGGGCTTGTTTCCTATACAAGCAGGGGTATTACAAATTGCCCCAGTCATTCTTGAGTAGCTAACATTACTATTCACCAAGCAAGTGGTCCAGGTGTTAACCCACTTGCAAGTGATACCCAAATAGGGAAAAGAATGCACTATCTCTAAACTCTTCCCCTTGATGGTCGGAATTCATATTTTAATATTTTATTTTTTGATGAGAGGGAGAAAAGCTCAGAGTTTCCCCTTCGGATCCCTGCCTTGAAAGTATCCCAGACTGTAGTACCTGGGGCTGTGCCTCAATTGATGTCCAAAATTCTGAAATGTATTCAGCCATATGATCGTGATATGTTTAATAATACAAAAGATTTCTTTCAAAGGTCCAGGGCCCCTGAGCTCTAGTAGCACCAGTCAACAGAAATTCCACTACTAAAGGATTATGAGCTGAGCCAACCCTCTGACACCTCTCAATTTTGATTATTTCAGCTAGCTCATTTGAGACAAAAAAATGATCAGGACTAGTTTATTATGAGTGGGCTGAATAAAAGTACATCCTGGATCAGATGGCCTGTTTATACCAATTATACACCAAACCATTTTCGATCACCAGATCTCGCAGAGCCTTAAAGACCTTCACTTTCCTACCCTGGTATGGTAGATCAGCATTTAAATTGAAGTGACTGTCCATGTGAATATTAAATCACCACAAAGAATCAAGGGGTGTGGCATGCTCAATACTTAAAGATTCCAATATCTCAGTATCATCTACATAGGACCCGTAAATGGAGCAAATCGTAAAAGAGGCATTATCAGCTACTGATTTATATTCTACAATAGCCCACCGCCCAAGCTTATCTCCTTTGGCTCATTTACAAATGCCTATGCCATTTCTTGCTAGGAAAGCCACCCCTCTAGTAGTTGTCCCCTGACGAGAACATGCAAACATAGTGTAGCTCAAATCCCTCAGCCACCACTGTTTACTTCAGGGTATATGGTATCTTGAAGGCTCACTAGATAAGCCTGAATACATCGAAGGCTCTAGGCCATTGCACTCCTTTTTTGGGGTTATTGAGGCCCCAGATATTCACTGAGCACATCCACATTTTACCTCCCATCCTTATGTTTAAGAGTCTGGAAGCCAGGTCTTTCCTTACCATACAATAATTTACAGCTTTCTGCAACTATCATTCCATTTCTCCGTACAAAATTAAAAACACTATGACACATATCAAAGGAAAAATCAATGATTACTTCCACCTGAAGCATATCTATTTGTGACAACCTCAAAGTAATGTATGTGTTGATTTGATATAGCATCACAGTGATTTTTAAGACTATGTACATATATATATTTTGTATCTTAATAAATGAGACATCTTTACATATAATTAAGTTCAGTGTATAGATATTGGATGGAATGCAATGTGGGTGCAAGAGTGAAAACATTTATTCTATTGAGTAAATTAAGTGACACGAGGGGGACCTTCTTTTTTTTAATTGTAATTTCATAGTAACTGCATGTCTGCAATTTTCTGTAATATTTAAAGTTACTGCTTGTTCTTCAATGTCCTCAGCTTGTTCGACCATTGTTAATGAAAGGCAATGAATTAACGGAGATAGGGTTAGCACAATGTGGGATAAATGTGTCTCCTACTAGCTTGAATAACCTACAGCCAATACATAGGGGGTACCTACTCAGCTGAGGAAGATTTCCCTTTCCTACCACAGACATCTCTGGTTTGGAGGTGAGTAGGGTTCTCTGAGAAAGCACAACTGAACTACTCAGATAGACTGTTAAAAAAGAACGAGCCAAAGTTGGTGGCGTCAAGTTGTGTAGATCTCACTAATCTGTAGGACCTGCATGTTTGTTGAACAACATAAACTTTGGGTGAGGTGCCTGGACTGATTCTCTGCACCCCCGCATGATATGTTGGCCTGGAGACCAGCTAGCTCACAGTGCCACCATAAACCCCCCCTTATCTAACCAGGGAGCGAATCGTTTCTGGCAATCACTGATCATGACAACCCTGTCCCCTCAGGGATTGTGGAAACAGATCAGTACCTTTCACTCAGTCACTCATGCTTACTTGTGCTCAGAGAAATATACAGAGAATACACAGTGGGTCGTATTCAATATATTTATTGAACCAACGTTATTCTTGTATAGAATACATGTGCTGTGATAATCAGTAGCAGAAGAAAGTGATTATAAGCACCTAAAGAGTAAATAGTAGATACAGCTCCCCATGGTGCTAAAACCGTGGATATATGCAAGCATATATATAAGGCAGTAATCAGACATACTCCTACTATGCAAAATATACTCTGGGTGTACCTAGAGTATTTGTAGGTGTGAAGCCACGAATCCCCCAAAGGATGATCCAACCCCATTACCTGGTCAGGGAGAATGTACCACCATGTCTTGGTCACAAATTAGACACCCCTCACGGAGATGTCAGAATGCAGCTCTGGTGAAGTCTAAACATGCAGGGACACTCGGTGTTAGTTAAAGTGCCTACTCTACGAATCTCTTGGAATGCTTTATTTATAATAGAAAGCAGTCTTGCGATGTGTGTATAGATTAGTGATGTAATGGATATGTAGATAGCCCTGTTGCCCCAAGGATGAAGATAGTACAACATTTGTACATAGTGCATAGAAGGGCCTTGTACATGAAGCTTGTAGCATCGGGATAATGTTGTGCGTTCTCGAAGTGTAAACACGCTAGTTTCTGAGAAACTAATCCACCATTGTCATGCACACAAATATGAGCAAAAGGTGACAGCGGAAAGTTATTGTCGAAAATAGTACAACATAAGAAATGAGCTGCTTCGCTACATGGGACTAAGCTGGGTACATGACACCAGGACATCCCGGTTTCCCAGCCAGCATTTTTGCGGGCAGGAACACCTATGCTTGCTCTTGCTAGCAGGGAGCATTTTAAAGCTTGTGTCAAGCAAGATCAAACAGTAAGTCTACTCCCAGTGGTTGGGAGCAGGAAAAATGCTCCTACCCGATGGAAGATGACTCTCCATGTTTACCTCTTGCTATGAAAAGGGCAGAGAAACAGATGAAAACAGTGCCTCGTGGGATGGGTCCCAGGTGCCGAATTTGGCCCAGGGAGGGAGGCAGTGCAGACCCCCTCCACTTTCAGTGATTGCCCAGGCCCTAGAAGATGCGGTCGATGGGGCTGACATCTGCATAAAGAGGGAGGCGCTCATCCCGCCTCCCCATATTTTCGATTAGTCAGTTCCCAGTGGATGAGATCCCCGTTACTGATATTGGCCAAAGGAGGAGGGCTATGTTTGATGGCATACATAGGGCTGGGTGCTTGCAGGGGTTGGCCACCATGTGGGTTTGATTAAAGTAATGTAATTAAATATTACTTCATGTTAAGAAAATAACCTAGACATTCACTGAAATCCAAAGGTTACAAAGACGGTATAGTTAGTTCAGATTTTACATGCACAAAGGATAGGATTTCAACAGGTATAGTTAAAAATACATATAATCCGTGGTCTGTAGTATTAGCTGCTTAACTGGATGCATAATTTTCTAGGACAAAGTGCGCAACAATTTTTTCAAACTAAGTGCAACCAAAGAGGATCAAGAAGGAATACAAAAGAAAGAAAAATGTGGGAAAATTAGTGGAAATGAAGAACCCGTTCAGGATTATTGGAATCCCATCATTTCACCAGCGTGACCATTTTCAGAGGAGACAAGCATATCACCTCTGAAAAGACCCAGTAGAGGATACAATTCACCCAATATTCCTGTAAGAATAGTGAGGATAAATGAGAGGTTGGTTGGAACCCCAAATGATGACAATGCTCATCATCAGCATTTGTAGTCATCCCCAGCCCCAATTGGGTATTGGATATTTCGGGGGGGGGGGGGGGGGGGGGTGCCGGCATCAACTCCCAGACAACAGTCAGTTACAACTGGCAGTATGCTGCATCTTTGAGCCAATCAGCTGCTTGCAGCATCATGCACTGAACCCAATGCATTACCACCTGGTGCAAGCAGGAGGGGGAGGGGTGTCAACTTGTGCCCATCTGGTGGCACATTCTTCACATATCATAGGAGCAGAGCACATGGGGGCACTCCTTCGTGTGTGAAGTTGTTTTTCTGTGCCCCAGAATCACTGCACAATAGGGCAATCCTTTGCAAAATGCCGGAAGGAAGCACCTATACAGTGCAGACCACAGTGACTATCTGCACCTTCAGCACCTGGGGGCCAGGTATAGTGCCATCTGAAGGGGACACAATGCTGCTTGAACATATTTAGGGCCTGTGTGGCCTGAAGCAGTGACAGAAAGAGCCAGTGATATGCAACCTGTGCCTTGGCACTACAATAGTATAGATCCATATCCGGAGACCCCAGTCTCCCCATTCGAAAGGGTGCATCATTATTTGTCGTGCGATTGAGGGCTGCTCACCTGTCCATGCAAGGGACAGCAGACACGATGGGAGTTGTCAGCGGAAGTAGGGCAGCAAAGGAAATGGCAGGTTAATAAATAGATTAAGACATTTTAGAAGGATCACCATTGTTGCAATGGCCAGCCTTCCAGTTAGGAAGAATGAGAGTATCTGCCAGCTCTCCACATGCTCGTTCAGACATGTCACCAAGCGTCCATACTTCAATCAATCAATCAATCAATCAGGGAATTTTAAAGCACACTACTCACCCGTGAGGGTCTCAAGGCACTCAGGGGAAGCAGCTCCGGTCAGTCAAAGAGCCAGGTCTTGAGGGTCTTCCTGAAGATGTGCAGAGTGGGGGGGCATCTGATATCTATCAGCAGATCAATCCAGGTATTCGCCGTGATGTGGGAGAAGGTTCTTCCACCCATTCTTGCTCAGCGGATGAGCGGGGGTTCCTGCGAGGGCATGGTCGGTGGATCGGATTTTTCTCTTGGGTACGTATAAGGACATTCTTTCGTTGAGATATTGGGGTCAGTTGTTGTTGAGGCATTTGTAGGGTTAGGTGATTATTTTAAAAGTTACTCTCTTCTAGATAGGGAGCCAGTGAAGGTTTCGCAGGTGTTGAGTGATGTGTTCATGTTGAGGGATGCTTACAACGAGTCTGGCTGCAGTGTTCTGTGTGGGCTGGAGTTTGCAGAACAGAGACTTGTTTATCTCGGTGTATAGGGCATTTCCGTTGTCCATTCTGCTAGTTATAAGTGTGTGGGTGACGGTCTTTCTTGATTTTGGGGGATCCATTTGAAGGGCTTCTGAAGGATGCATAGGGTGTTGAAACAGGTGGAGGCGACGGCGTTGAACTGTCAGGTTATGGAGAGGTAGGAGTCAAATATGATGCAAGGTTCTGGGCATGGTGCATGGGGGAAGTGGGGCTGCCAAGGATAGTGGGCCACCAGTTGTTGTCCCATGCAGAGGGGGAGGGTCAGATGATGAGGACCTCTGTCTTTTCCGAGTTGAGCTTCAGGCAGCTGCTGCTCATACATGCTGTGACGTGCTTCATTCTTTCCTGGAAGCTGAGTCTGGTGGTGATGGGCCCTTGGTGATGGAGAGGATGAGCTGGGCATCATCGGTGTAGGAAACTATGCTGAGTCTGTGCTGTCTGACGATGGCAGTAAGGTAGCCATGTAGATGTTGAAGACAGTAGGGCTGAGCGATGATCCTTGGGGAACTCCACAGTTGATCTCTGTGGATTTAGAGACGAAGGGTGGAAGTCTGATTCTTTGGGTTCTGCCGATGAGGAAGGATCAGAGCGAGTCGAGGGTGGTTCCCTGCATGCCGGCGTTGTGGAGTTTGTCGGTGAGTGTGCCGTGAGAGACAGTGTTGAAGGCTGCAGAGAGGTCGTGTAGGATCAGGGCCGCAGTGTGGTCTAGGTCGAGGAGGGAGCAGATGTTATCTGCAGCAGCAAGTAGAGCGGTCTCATGGCTGTGGATGCAGCAGAATCCAAATTGGGAAGAGTCAAGGATGGAGTTCCCTTCAATGAATTTTGTTAGTTGGATGTTGACAGTCTTCTTAGTGACTTTGGCTGTGAAGGGGAGGAGGGAGATGGGTCGGTAGTTCTTGAGGTCCATAAGATCTGTTTAGGGCTTCTTAGGTAGGGGCTTGACTTCTGCACCTTTTCAGTCAATGGGGAATGTGACGGTCAAAGGTGGCATTGATGGTGTGTCGTAGTTCTGGTGTGATGGCAGCGGCGGCTCTTTGGAAGATGTGCAGAGGGCAGGGTCCATGTGGTCTCGTGAGTGAATGCCTTTCATAGTCAATGCAATGTCTTTGTGGTGACTTGTGTCCAGGATGAGATGGTGGGCTGGTTGGCGTTGCTGGAGGAGGGAGTCAGATGTCTGTTCATTGAAGTTGTCATAGTGGGACTTTATTTCAGATGGAAGTAGAAGCCAAGCTGGTTGCAGAGGTCCTGGGAGTGGGTGAAGTCTGTGATTTCACTGGGGGGTTTTGTGAATTCCTGGATGATGCTGAAAAGTTCCTTTGAGTTGCTGCAGTTGATGAGGATCTTGTTCTAAGTGAAGGTCCTTTTGGTGGATCTGATGAGTTGGTGGTGTTCTGTCATGGCGTTCTTGTATGTGATGCGGTCTTCTGAGGTTTTGCTGTTTCTCCAATTATTCTCGAGGCATCTGCAGGTGCCTCTGTATTCTTGGAGGCCGGCAGCAAACCAGGTGGCCTTCAAGGGGCGCTGTCTGTTGGGGTTGAGGAGGAGTGCAAGCTCGTCTGCGCAGTTGGTGATCCAGCTTTGAAGTTCTTTGGCTGCGAGGTTGGCGTTGCTCTTGGGAAGGGGGCATCGCAGTTGAGCTGCTCCTCGGTGACCTTCCTCCAGCTACTTCATGGGGCAGGGTGTTGGTTAGGGGGCAGTGGGTTTGACGACTTAGAAGTGTAATCAGTGGTGGTCCGTCCAGGAGGGTTGCATGGTGTGGCTGAAGTGAATGTTGGTACCTCCTGTGAAGATGGAGTCAAGGGTGTGTCTTGTCTTGTGGGTGGGGTTGGTGACAGGTTGTTTCAGTCAAAGATTGGCAAGGTTGTCCAGGAGGGTGGTGAAGTAGGGATCGCTGAGATTTTCTAGGTGCAAGTTGAGTTCTTTGATGAGTATGTAGTCCAGGGAGGCGACGGTGTGCGGCATGTTGAGGTCTGCGAAGGTAATGGTGAACACGGTTTGAGGTCCGGGAGGGTGCCTTCTGGGGCTGCTCTGGATCTGGAACTGGAGGTGCGCGTGCTGGATGTGGTGAGTCGGAGGGAGTTCTTGTGTGCGATGGCAAGTCCTCCTCCTGGGCAGTTGAGGCTGTCCTTCCTCTGGATCTTGTGTCCTTCTAGGATGGTGGTGGCGATGTCGGGGGCGGAGATGGGGTTCGTCATAGATTCTGTGAAGAAGGTGCCATCTGGCAAGAGGGTGTTGAGGAGGTCCTAGATATCTAGCACGTGTCTGTACAGGGAGTGCACGTTGAGGATGCACCTCAGGGCTTCGGGGGTGCTAACATCCAGCGTGGGGGCGGCAGCCATAGGGGTATGTATGGTCGTGAAGGCTTGGCAGCAGCGTTGACCGGACAAGTGGCCGTGGGTTGTGTTCGACAGCTGTCAGTTGTTGTTCCTTTTGGGGTTAAGTGAGAGGAATGCAGCTGAGTCGTAGCTGTGGCTGGTCGGAGATCCAGGGTCCCTGGCAGTGGTTGCAGACAGGCGCAGACAGGCTTCCCTTTGGCGTCTCAGCAGCGCGGCTGATGTTTATATTGAAAAGAAAATCCCATCTAAACTTATTTTATTATGCATTAATAACTGTTAAAGGTAAGTATATAGAATTAATTTAAGATAATTTAATTGTATTAATTACAATGTAATATTACAATGTTTTAAATTAAAAGGATGCTAAAGTCTTTTATGGTTAAATAATATATATATTGTTTAGATATTTTGCTAGCATTATATTATCATTATTTAAACTTGTAAATATCTGAAATAATGTGATTTAATTTAACATTATTTATTGGGCGGTTTTATTTTAAGGTCCTACCTGCATTCTTTTTTATGGGAGAGTGTGGCAGTACCAGTGGTTGCCCAGGTGTATTGCTACACTCACTTCACCTCTTAGCTGGAGAAATATACTAAAGTTTTGGGTCCCTATCTAGCTGTAGTAGCTTTAGAAGTGCAGTTTGTGAAGAGCAGCGGGCTTACTCTTTTGAGGGTAGTTGGACATCCCTCGCTAAATACCTCCTTACTTACCTTAATCCCTCCTTAATCCACTAAACCCCTCCCATTTAGTAGTAAGTATGCTCCCTTGTTGAGACACTCCCACTGGACTCTCCCACACTTACTGCAAAGTTGTTAACTTGTGAGGATTTCTCCATAGAAAAGATAGGAGAGGGTGAGGTGGAGATTTACCTGTGTAGGGTTGTGAATTGCATTTTGTAGTTAGTAAGTAGTACTATTACAGTACTATGGTTGCATTGGCCTATCGGGCAATCAGGCTGTGCTCGATGGGCTGGTCTGACAGATCAGTGTGTGGGACAGTGCTTTAGCAGCGTGTGAGTGACTTTATGGCAAGGTAGACAGTTTTTACTGTTGATTTTTCTCATATAGCCACTGTCATTCCTGGCAGCACAGACAAATGCAAGCAGTCACCCATACCTTCCACAATACTCTTACAGCATGACTTTACTAGTTTAAAACTGGTCTGATTTGCAAATGTGGGCAATATTTTAGCTATCTGGTCTGCTATTTGGTTCCTCTGTATTTTAGAAACTAAGGGCCAGATGTACGACCGTTTTTTGTGGTCTCAAAGAGGTTTTAGGTCCATTTGCGACCTCAAAAAGTGTTTAGCCCATGTACCAACCCTATTTTGTCAGTCGCTAATCAATTAGCAACTCTCAAAATAGGGTTAGCGACTCGGTATTAGGATGGGGCATTCCAAGGGCATCCCTTCCTAATAGCGACTCGAAAACCAATGTATGAATGTTTTACTACCGCAATTACTGTCGCAAAACATTTACATTTTACCACCCTTCTCAGAAGGGTGTTAAGGCATTCGCAAAAGGGAAGGGGTCCCCAGGGAACCACTTCCCCTTTGGGAATGAATGCATCCTTTTTTTTTAAGGGCAGGCAGTGGTCCTAGGAAACACAGCCTGCCCTTAAAAATCAAACTTAAAAGTTTCATTTTTATTTTTTAAATGGATCCCAGGCAGCATTTAATAAAAACTGCTTTATTTAAAAGCAGTCCCAGACATGGTGTTCGGCTGACCCCAGAAGGCCACCATCCCTGGGAGTGCCGGCCATTCCCAATGGGGGTCACAAATTGCGACATGCCTCATTAATATTCATGAGGCATGCAATTTGCGACCCCAATGGGATTCGAAAACAGTGTCTCAGACACTGTTATACATAGCATTTTGAGACTTGCAAATTTTGACTCCCAATTTGTCACAATTTGGGAGTCGCAATATGCTATGGTCGTTTATCTAGCCCCACATCTGTCTAAATGGACCATAAAAGCACAAGTAATATACAACCAAATACAAACTACATTAAAAGTGCCATGTGCAAGACAATTTTTAAAAACCAGACATTCACTATTAAAATGTTCAGGATCGTGTCAAAAGGACAATTATACATCAAACCTCCATGCAAAAAAAAGGATAGGGAGTTAAATGCTCAATTCCCCACGGGCTACACAATAAATTAGTAAATTAGGATTAAAACAACAGTGAGTTGTGAAGTCTAATTGCAGATTTAAAGAATTGTCTCACTCTAATGTACATTTACAGTGTGCACAAAGAATGCAGTTAAGTCAAAGCTGGTCTGCATTTGTTAATCTGTAATTTCTAAATAATTCGAATCAGTAAGCCCTTTGTCAAATCTTTATGAACGTTACAAAAGAATACAAAACGCAGCAATTTTTGGTCTGACATTTCGTCACATGGGCATTAGATAACACTGGTGCCATCATATTGGCCGAGAGGAAAACATAATTTCCCTCTAACTGAGCCCAGGTAAAATCTGGTGAGCAGGGATCTTTCCAAAGGATGGGTAACCCATTCCAGATATAGCTCCATCTGGTACATGTGTGAATCATTCTATAGTTCTTAAGACTGAATGAAAGGGACGATACCAAATGCCCGTCCTTTGCCCTCTTCATCAAATAGTTTCCTTTACCCATGGCTTGCCCTTCTTTTTGATGGAGATTGGGTTAGAAAAAGATTTGGTCCCCCAGGTTTGAAAAGTTTGACTGGATATAGTGATCTATGGTATTATGGATCCAGAGGCACACACCAAACAATACTCTATTATGTCTCCGTTGAGGGTGGCCTTAACGTTGCACCAAACAGAGCACCAGAGTAGCACAGGTGGCAATTGTATATGGTCCTCCATGTAATCCAGGCCAAGTTCTTTGTCACCATGAAATGTGGCTACTAGTTGGGTTCCCTATTTTCTTTGAGCTGTAGATTTTCAGTATTGCAATAACCCAACACGCCTTCTTTATATGTTAGAACAAGGACACACCTACGTTTGTAAATCTCAATGAGCAGGCGAGGGGCTTGTTTCCAATACAAGCAGGGTCATTGCGAATTGTCCCAGTCATTCTTTAGAAGCTAACATTACTATTCACCAAGCAAGTGGTCCAGGTGTTATCCCGCTTGCAAGTGATACCCAAATAGGGAAAAGAATGCACTATCTCTAAACTCTTCCCCTAGATAGTCGGAGTTCAAATTTTCATTATTTGGGACAGAAGCCATGACATAGGTTTTTGCCCAATTGGTTTCCAAATTACGATTCTCCATGAAGGACACACAGCTTTCAACAAGGGCCTTAAGTCCATTGCGAGTCCTGGTTAAAAGGACCAAGTCATCAGCATAGAGAAGAGGCAGCATTAATATGTTCTTAATTAATGTCACATCTATTTCAACTCCCGGAAAGGTGGACTCTAGCTTGATGATATATATTAGGAAAAGAATATGAGCCAAATCATAACCCTGAAAATCTCCTCCTGAAAGACTTAAGGAGTCTCTGCATCCTCCATTGTTCCCATATCTCACTGAGGCAGAGATCAGAATGCAATGCCTGGGGAAACTGCACCAACCGCTTCTCAATTCCCTAAAACCGAGATGGATCGCACTGCCTTGACTAGTTTATATTTACTAATGATGAGGTACAAGTTAAGACATTGCTCAATTGTGCCAAACCCTGGGTGAAAACCTTACTGCACCCCAGAAAGGACATTGGGCCTTATTTATGAGCCTTGCTTTTGCGCCGCAGGTGCGTCACTTTTTTTAATGCACCAGCGGCGTAAAAAATGTGCCTTGTTGCACCATATTTACAAAGTGACGCATCTAGATGGATGCGTCACTTTGTAAACCCCTGCGCCACATTATACCTGCGCCAGGTATAATGTATGCAGACGGGCATTCCAACAGAAGAAAGGGTCATAGAAGTGACGCATTGAAATCTATAAGATTTCACTGCTCCACCTCTAGGACACAAATGCTTAAGACTGACACAGGCACATTTCACAAGAAACTTCCCCATGTGTAATGACCCATTGCTATAGTTGCGTCACTGACGTAGCTGTAACTCCTTGCGACTTGATGCGTCATACTGTAAATAAGATGCACCATTGGTGTCGCAAAGAGGGCACAATGAAAAGTGACGCATCGCTGTTTTCTCGCAGTAATTTTTGATAAATAAGGCCCATTGTTTTGAATGATCCAAGGCTCTAGCCTGTCTACAATTATACGACCCACTATTTTAACAGAGGAATCTAGAAGGGAGATGGGGCATTACAAGCCCAGGTCCTGCCCATTCCCTTTTTTTAAAGACCAACACTATAATCACAGTCTTCCAGGAAGTGTTAAATAGGTTTGTAAGAAGGGATGCCCAAAAGTTGATGTTACCCTTAGTCAGGTCCATAGGGACACCATCAGGCCCTGGTGCTTTGTTCGCTGGACTTTGGAATATGGCCATTGTTACCTCACAGGGAGAAGCAGATATTAATCGGGAACCAAGGTTGAAAAGATTCGGACCTTACTAACTTCCTCTCCTTCAGACCGTATATATGGCGAAAATGGGTCATCCATGCTTCTGTTGCGATATTACAATTAAGCGCCTGATTAAGCGAATCCGACAAAGAATAGCTATTAACTATAACTGAGCCATATGCCTGGGCCAGATGATCCCAGTGCTCACACCTCACCTCAGCTTTCCTCTCTCTGTACTCATTTCTACGATTTACAATTTCCTCTATGTCCTTTGGGGATTTTCTGAGGGCAAGGAGAAGCTTCCCATTGGTCATCCTAAACTTTTATTTCAGTGCGTATATTTTGTCCCAGTTTGACCCAGTATAGTACTATTTTCGTACTAAAAAAGCAGTTTGTGAAGACACTTCATGGTTCAGTACAAAGGTTAGGCAGCTGAGTGACTAGAGAAAGTGGCCTTTGTTTAAAAACGTGCATACAGTCCCGAAGCTTGACCTGCCCATAATGGCTTCAGCAAAAAATGCTTGTGAGAGATTGAGTCAAATAGAATTATAATATGCATTTAATAAATATGGTAACTTGATTTTTTCTCCTGTGTTCATATCAGGCCTCATTTTACTTTTTCTTCAGAACAGAACTTAAATAATAGGGCACAACCTGCTATTCTGTAGTGTATTATAAATCATACTTAACAGCTCTCAAATCTCTTAAACAGTCCATGATTTCCCTTAAGCTGTTTGAACAAGGAATTCATTGTCGCTAATTTAATATGAACTTGAGTAAGAAGCAGGTCACACCTGTTTCTCTGATGTTAAAGGACTAGGCAATTCCCTGTTAAATGAAATCAAAGCACCTCATTTATAATACATAAAAAGTTCATGACGAAGTAAAGGCATGTAGGGCAATATTTCTGCAAATCTTCAGGGGTCAGAGGATACATTTGTGCCTCAGTGGGGAGATTTGAATAAGAAGTCGCAGTCATTAAACGAGTCAGGTCAGTGCATTAATTATGACTGCTCATGCGTGTATTCATTTATCATGACACATTAGAGGGGGCTTTCAGAGCTAACCTGCCTTTTTCAATATTTCAGCACTGGTTGTAATGCTTTTCCATGGATAGCTTTCCTTGTGCACTGTGGCGCTCGAAATGTTGCATTATTGTAAATGATAGTGGGAAGTGGGAAGCTGCCACAGGGAAAACTTTGAGAGAAAAAGATGTGTCATGTATAAATACATACGTGTTTAACCTCATCCCAACAATGATCATATATACATCATTAAGCACACCTTGTTTGATGTTAAGTTAATTTTGATGTTTTGCTTTTTTCTGATTTTTCTCGAACACTGGCAGAATTCAGTATCGATGCGATTTAAATTACCTATTAATTGGTTCAGTTAGCTTCAGCATTGTTTGTTCAATGGTACCAAGCAACTCATGCCCAGTGAGTAACTGGAGGTAGACCATAGTGGTGAAGCACAGATTGGCAACTTTACCCCAATACCAAACTCTACACACAACGATGGGGAAACTTACTAGTACCTTTTCTATAAATACATGTTATGTATTTATTTCATTTATAAAACATTCAATTTAATAAGTTGATTTGCTTTATCATTGTATTTATTTAGTTTGGGTTAATAATAAGTAACATGTAAACTATTTTTTTATTTAAAAAATAAATCACTTTTATACATATTTTTTAACAATTAATAAAATGTTTTTCCTTATACTTTTATATAGAGAGCTTCTGCCTCAGGTATACTGTTAACGCGGCATTTCTGGTCTCTAGTTACCTTACCAGCTCCCAAACCACGTCGACTGGATCGTTGGTACCTGTCATTGAGTAAAAGGCAATCTACTACTAAGTCAATCAGTTAAGAACTTACACCACTCTAAATGACCACTGACCAGTGATAAAGTTTAAGGATTTAATATAAAGTCAAAGATAATTGAAGATACAAACTTCTCAAGATAAGATTTAAAAGGTACACTGGTATCACTACAAACATATATTCTTTGAATAATCTGAGTCTACAAAACAGAATAATGAGCACAAGTTCAAAAATCATTAGGGTTGCAAGAATCGATATAAGTTGCAACCTAAGAGTCATTACAGAAAGAAAATTCAGGTTAGTCTGTCCCTACACTAAACTAAGTGACATCCCTACTTAACAAGATCTTTACCCAAAAAGGTGTCAGCCGTGGTGACTTCCTAAGAAGATCACGCACTTCTCTTTGTCTCTTCTGTAAATCGGTCTCTTGTGATCAGCCTATCTGCCTACCCAACCGCTCTCTTAGGCTTCCAAAATCATCTGCTCTGCACTCCCCCCGGGTCGCTTTCCCTAATACAAAATCACATTTCCAATAGGAACGCCCCTCGGGACGCCCCATCACATGGTATCGAATTTGGCGGCAGACTCCATGATGGTACTCTTCGGGACCCTCGTTAAAGTTGACCTTGGTTCCCAGGCTTCTTCTCCAGTTCGCTGGTACCCCCTGAAATTCCTGGATACTCCTACAGGCCTGCGCCAGGCGCCACTGAACAAAGCTCCAATCATTACGACTGATTAGGACCCCTCGCACCTGCTTTCAGACCATCCTACAGTGGGCCTCAAATTCCAAACTCCACCATATCTATAGGCCATAAAACATGTATATAGCTCTGTACTTGGTGCCTCTCGACTCTTCTCTAACGAGCACATTGCAGATCAAAGAAACAACATTATCTGTTCGGGCCTACTTGATTTACATGAAGCGGGTCCCTGCATTCTGAAAACATTTAACTTGATTTAAACAGTATTCTTAACTAACACACGTTTCTATAATGCAACACATCTATAAAACATATATTTCAATACTAAATTCGATAATACATTTTGGAAGAACCATGTTAATCCCACCTCACATTATTTTAGCAGCACTTTTATATTTACTTGTGAATTGCCATGAGGCCTACACAATTTAACTGGTTTGCAAGGTTTCACCTTACTCTTACATGATCACTTAACATGAGAACGTGAGGTTTTCATATTCATTCCAACATTTCTACATTAGTCTTCACTAGTCTTCACATTGCTATGATTATTGTTACCCTACTTGAACACTCTATACATTTCACTACTGGGTATAAGACACTCTGGTGCAAGGTATATGTTAACTAACTACGTGCTTGTAAATATGGTGCACTTATACATTTTTTTTCAGATTTGTGCTCTCTCAGTCCCCCCTTTGATGACTTTCAGGAGTCATCACCATCAAAACACCATCTCTAAAATGTAGGACCCTTCAAAGTGAAGTCATGGCAGTACCACTTCTTTTCATTGCCTCCAATGCCTTCAGACTCTTATATTGTGTATCTTGCATCGCTGTCAACCTTCTCTCCTGTTCTCTCATAGATCTCTGCAACCTGTTTGCTTTATACCATTGATACAAACGCACCAATCCCCACAAAGTGATTACACAAATCACAATTATGATGATGGGTTTCAGAATGTACCAAACGATACCCTTTCCTAGGTTGGCAAACCAACCTCCAACTTTACCCATTCCATGACCTACTTTTTCCCACACGTTTACTTTTGTCAGATCCTCAATTTCGTGGTGAATTGCAGTGATGTTTCGTATGTACTTCTCTAGAGGTTTTGAATTGTCCGGAATGTAAGTGCAGCATTCCTGGACCTTCAAAGCCTTGCAAACTCCTCCCTCTTTGGCTAACAGAACGTCTAGAGCAAGTCGGTTCTGAAGAACCATTGCCCTTATCGATTGCATCTCGCCCTCCACCAGCATTAATGATCTAGCAGTACTGGCAGATAGCCTATCTACGACTGTAGCCAATCTCCTAAGCTTGATGTAATTCAATATCAATCCCAAAAAGGGAAATATCACACCAAATACATCCCCAACCACTTCTTCAGCGCCTAGATCTCATTTCTCTCTAGCTTGTTTTCCTCTCTTTGTTGACTCTAAATTCTCGGCATGGTATATTTTGGGAAAAACAATCGCTAAATAGCATGATCCGTACCAATTATCTGGTAACTTCACATAAGCATTTCTTCCACATACAAAATATACATTTGGTATTGCTTGCATTTCTTTCAAGAAATCCTTGGAGTAATACTCCAATTGGAAAGCATGTTCACAACTGACTTCTCCTACAAACAAATTCTCATAATAGGAGTGACTTCTATGAATACATAGTTTCCCCCTTTTCTCTTTATCTAAGGCAATTGGACCCTTGCTACCCTTCCTTTGGTGTTCCCTTTCTTCCTTGGTCCAATCTGTTTCCTATTGTCCTGAAGCTTTTTGAATCTTTTGCCTTCTGTATCGAGTATCCACCTGCCCTATAAACTTTTTCTCAATCTCTGACACCTGACAAGTCAAATTGTTTCTTCGGGCATGTGATGTATCTAGAGTTTTCCATGGGATGAAAATTTCTGTAACCTGTCTTCGCTCTTGTAATAGTCCCATGTATTCAGATGCTTGTAATTTGGGACCTCGGGTAACACCGAGTCAAAATTCGAGAAGTAATACTCGAACCCATCCCGTCCATAAAATATGCTCAACAGCAAACTGCATGTGATTCCATATGTCAATGGAAGATGATGGTATCTGATACCCTCATCCACAGAAGCTGGTAATTGCATACAAACGTAGCAATTCTTTGCCTCCATGACATCAATGTACTCATAAAGTAATTTGGCATAAGCATTTGACCTGATGTTCCCCTGTGATTCATCTGTATGTAACCTTTTAATTTCCGCATCTAACAAAGCTTTGTCTTTATCATTGATGTTTCCCTTATGATTAACAGTAGTTGTTCTCTGTGTTGACACTCCCTTGACTTCCTTGACTGCAGTTGCATCTCTCTCGTGTCCCACTATGTATGAGACAGTAACCACTAAAACTATAAATCACCACCCCTAAAAGTGTGCCAACTATACATTTTGCCCTGCGGTTCGGGTTGCCGGCCTCCATGTTCTCAAACAGGGTAGTTTTGGCGTTCTTCTATCTCCAACGTCTCCTTCTCTCCAAACAAAGTCTCTCTTTTGAACAATGTCTCTCTTTTGAACACCTGGAAGCTGACAATTTACTCCGCAAAACAGTTCTAGAGTCCTGTAGAAATAGACAACCCTAGCCCTTCTCCATCCTCTAAAAGGAAGCCCCTACCATTTTTCTTCTTCCACTCGGCGCTAGGTTATCTTGCAGCAATATTTACAAAGTTCTTTTCAAAGTCTTTTATCAACCTGAAACTATGAGTGTTCCAAGAAGTGACGCCACGTCCTCATAAATGTCCATATGAAGAAGTATTCCCTCGAATAATGGGCAATTCGTACAACAACATGGAAATTCGACTGTCTCCAGGAATATTCTTCTTATTTCACTCAAGACAAGAGGACGAACAAAATGAAGAGTTAATGTTTTTTCAATCTCCACTCCTGGTACTATCAACTCTACATCCACAGTTACAAAGGGGTCTGTTCTGACCAAGATCACTTTCTTCACCTTCCCAGTTCTGCGCCCCTTCGAAGACATTCACAACAAGGTATTAGTCCAAGACAATGAGCGTTCCAAGAACTTCCACTACTCGCTCAAGCATTTCCAAACGAAGAAGAGTTCCCTCCAATATTGGATATTGTGAACAACAAACCGGAAAATCAACTGTCTCTAAAATCAATTTTCTGATTCCGCTCAGGAGAGGAGGATAGACGATGTTGAGTGTCAGCAACCTTTCGGCCTCCACTCCTGGTAGCAGGAACCTTAATTGCACTGTGATGATAGGTTCAATTCTGATCAGGTTCACTTCCCTGACCCTCCCGGTTCTGTGACCCACGGACATCTGCAACGAGGTAGGTCCAATCAGGAGTAGAGTACCTTCTGCTAGGCACTCGCACCCTCCTTGATCTTCTGGGACCCTCCTGGGCTTGATCCTGGGTATTTTCTTCCAGATCCGAGTCTTCGGATATAGGAGCAAGCGTTTCTTCCCGAGCAGACCTCAAGCTCAGCCTCCTCCTTCTTTCTGGCCAGGTGGCTGCTTCACGCCTTATTCTCCTATTTCTCGTCCTCACACTCGGTTCTTGATCGCTCTGGTACTGATCTGTGTCTGAGTCGTATTCACTGCAGCTCTCTCCTTCAGTTGCGTCTTCGGTCTCACTGCTGTCCTGCCTTCCTTCCTCTTCTGGATCAGATGCGTTCCCAACTTCTTCCGACACCCCCACAGCTTGACTGGTCCCCCCTTGGGATTCTTCTTCCACTATTGGACTTTCGTCTGGGAGAGGAGCTGTTTCTTCTAGAGGTGCTGGAACTCTTCGAGTATGGGATGCATGGATCCAATTTGGCAGCCCTCCGCACTTCACCGCGGTATTCGTGATCAGGATTACCTGAAAGGGCCCACGCCAACGTACATCTAGGCAGTTCTTCCGGACGTGCTTCTTGATCAGCACCCAGTCCCCTGGGCACAGATCATGACACAGGTTCCTTGATGATGGAACTTCAGCCGCCTGCACCTGAAGGGACACAGAATGGATGGCGTCAGATAGTCCCTTACAATAATCCAAGATCAGATCATCTGTAATATTCAATAGGGCAGCAGTTGGAACCGTAGGAAGTCTCATGGCCCTCCCCATCAGAATCTCGTGTGGAGAGAGACCTGCCCTCCTGTCAGGTGTGCTGCGCATGCTCATGAGTACTAAAGGAAGAGCATCTGGCCAACTCAAAGATGTGGATGAACAGACTTTAGCTAGTCGACTCTTTAGAGTGCCATTTACTTGTTCCACAATCCCTGAGGCTTCTGGTCGATAACTACAATGCAGTTTTTGATCGATCTTTAATGCAGAGCACAACATCTTCACAATTTTGCTGTTAAAATGTTTTCCTCTGTCCGATTCCAGAGAGGCAGGCACCCCGAAGCGTGGTATCAACTCTCTGAGCAACAGTTTGGCTACTGTGAGTGTATCGCACCTGCGTGTAGGGTATGCTTTAACCCACCTGGAAAATATGCATACAACCACCAAAACATACCTAAGGCGGTTGATTTTTGGCATTTCAATAAAGTCTAATTGCATTCTATTGAAAGGCCCCCCAGACCTCCCAATGTGACTCAGTGTAACTGGTGTTCTTTTCCCTATGTTTAATTGTTGGCAGGTAACACATGGCTTACACACTGATTCTGCTGCTATCCTAAATTTAGGGCAATACCAAGTCTGCCTAAACACTCTCAGCATAGCGTCTCTTCCTAGGTGTACTGGACCATGTATTTGTCTTGCCATGGGATTCGCTAGTTCCTCAGGTAACACAGCCCTCCCATCTGCTGAAATCCAAAAATCCATCTTGCTTCTCACGCAACCTGCTATTTCCCATGCCTTTTTCTCTGTTTCGGGTGCGTTCTCCTGCATCACTCTTAAATCCTCCCAAGTGTCTACAGTTTCCAACATCATACTCAATTCTGTCTTCTCTTCCGCCCCATCTATTTCTACCTTTGTGAAGGAATAGTCCTGCTCCGCACAATAGCGGGCGACTTCATCAGCATATCGGTTACCTTGTGACACAAAATCTGTATTCTTAGTATGAGCTACACACTTTACAATCGCAATGGCGGCTGGACCTTGCAATGCTTCCAACAACAGCCCCACAAATTCTCCATTTCGAATGGGCGAACCAGAAGAGGTCATGTAACCTCTCTGAGACCACAATTGCCCGAAATCGTGAACCACACCGAAACCATATTGGCTGTCAGTGTATATGGTGACTCTCTTTCCGTTTCCTGCTATGCAGGCACGAGTTAGGGCAATGATTTCTGCTACCTGTGCGGAATGTACTCCTTCCAGGCAAGCGGCTTCCACAACTCCAGTAATGGTACAAACAGCATAAGCTGCTCTCAACCGACCAGTATCGTCTCTTAAACATGAGCCATCGACAAAGTAAATTTCATCAGGGTCAGTCAACGGCTCATCTACTATATCTGGTCTGGGCTTCGTGCATAATTCAGTCACATCAAGGCAATCGTGGTCTTCACATTCTTCGCCTTCTATTACAGTAGGTAGTGGCATCAATGTAGCAGGATTCAAAACAGAGCATCTCTTAAGGGTCACGTTCTCCGCAGCAAGGATAACTTGCTCGTAGCGCGTGAGCCTGCTATTGGTCAGATGCTGCGTCTTCGTCCTGGTCATTAACAATTCTACAGAATGTGGTACATACACCACTAACTGGTGTCCCATAACAATACTCTCACACCTCTCAATGCTGACACCCGTTGTAGCAACGGATTTGAGACATCCGGGCAACGCTGCGGCTACTGGATCTAATGTAGCCGAAAAGTAGGCAACTGGTCTACGGGCATTTCCATGGGTCTGTGCCAAGACTGACAAAGCACATCCCTCTCTCTCACAGCAATAAAGTGAAAAAGACTTCTCGTAATCGGGCATCCCCAGAGCCGGAGCACGACACAAATCGTCTCTCAGCTGCAGGAAAGCCACTAGGTATTCATCGTCCCATGGTACCGGATCACTCACCTCCTTGTGCGTCAGTTTCTGTAAGGGTTTTGCTTTCAGTGAAAAGTTAACTATCCACTGTCGACAATACCCAACCATTCCTAGAAACATCCTAACTTCTCTCTGAGTCGTAGGCGCATTCATTTTCATTATCGCCTCAATCCTATCTGGAGACACCTTACGTTTTCCCTTTTCTAACCGGTGTCCCAAATACTGCACTTCGGTCAGACAGTACTGTAACTTGCTCGGAGATACCTTATGTCCATTTTCAGCTAAATGGTTCAATAAAGAAATGGAATCTGTTTTACAAGCTTCCTCAGTCTCTGACGCAACAAGTAGGTCATCTATGTACTGGACCAGAACCGAATTCTGCGGCAGTACTAGATTTTCGAGATTCTTCTTCAACAACTGGTTGAAGATGGATGGACTGTCTGTGAATCCTTGTGGGATTCGACACCATGTTAAAACGCGATCTTCCATTTTAAAAGCGAAAAGGTACCTGCTCTCTTCATCCAATGGGATTGAAAAGAAGGCCTGGCAAAGATCTATCACTGTGAACCATTCTGCTTGGCATGGTATTTGAAACAGTATCACAGGTGGATTTGGTACCACTGGACAACAGGAAACAACTATATTGTTAATTTTTCGAAGGTCCTGTACTATCCTGAATTTCCCACTAGGTTTCTGCAATCCCATAATCGGGGAGTTACAAGGACTTCCCACGATTTCTTTTAGTATTCCCTGCTGAATCATTGACTCGATCACAGGCTTTATTGCTGCAATCGTTTCCTGGGAAAATTTGTACTGAGGGGTTCTGGGAAACTCGGCATTTGGCTTTACCATTATTTTTTGCTGGTTCTACCCCTTTAATCAATCCTATTTCCTCTCCTGTGAAGTCCCATACCTCTGACGCCACTGCATCTCGTAGGTCCTGGGGAAGATCTTCTACAGTCAGAGTAGGATATAGTTCTATGCAAGATTTTGAATTGGCTACCTTGAAAGTAGCATCATCGTCTGTAGTCTGTACCTCCACTCCTTGCGGGGTGCAGTATATTGTGCAATTCAATTTGCACAACAAATCCCTTCCTAACAGACATACAGGACTCGAATCACAAACCACAAACTGATGTTCATTCATATCGTTTCCTATCTTCACGGACACTGGTTCAGTCAAGGGACTAGTCATCCTTTTGTTTGCAACTCCTACCACCTGAATTGTTTCCCCTGACATCGGTAAGTCTGGAACCACCGCTGATCTCAGAGTTGATCGAGTAGCTCCAGTATCCACTAAGAACGTTGTAGGACATCCTGCCACTTCAGCCTCAACAAATGGCCCCCTTTGATCCACCTCTAGGACTGCCCCGAGGGTACAGTCCTCTTCTCTACTCACACGTTGTCCTGTCAATGGATCAATATAATAACATTTTTCTTCCTCGATAAAGAGAGGCATTTGTTTAAAGACCTTTCCCCCTGTCGCTATTTTCGGTGGCTGTGGGAACTGAGCTCGTGGAGCCGAAGTCCCCCCTTTGACCACCTTGCTTCCTGGAGCTGTCACCTTTGGAGCTGAAACCTCTTGAACTTGCTCCTCTAATTCCAGCTCTCCATTTTCAGGGTTAAAGGGACACTCGCGTCTCCAATGTCCCACCTGGTGACACTGGTGGCACTTTGTCGTCTTTTTTAAAGTGGCAAAGTCTACTCTAGGTCTCTGGCCTTCTTCATTATCCTTGTTCTGACCATTTGACTTTCGTCCCATCCCCTGTTTCTGTGGTCCACCCTTTCCTGCCGACTGCATCTGCACCACCATCAATTTCTCCTTTAGATTTTTGGGTTTAGAATCTATTTCGTCACTGCAGTATTTCGCATATCGCAGGATCTCATCTAGGGGTTTGTTTTGCCAACAAATTAAATGTTGTTGAATCATCAAACAAATATCTGGTCTCAGCCCCAAAACAAACTTTGACACAAACTGTCCTATGTCTTTGGGATCCATTACATCGAGTCCACTTTATTGTTTGAATATTTTCAGTAATCTTTCATAAAATTCATGAACTGTCTCCTTGGGTTCCTGTCTTGTTCGGTCTATTTTTACCCAATCTATATCTTGTGGAGGCACTTTATCCTTTAACCAGGCTATTACTCTTTCGTACTTCTCCATGACACTGTCCGATGGTCCATTAGTTCTAGCATTCCTCTCAGGCTCTGCATTTGGCCACTGGACACTAATCTTGCACGTTACCCACACATCCCCTGGAACCACAATGTCGAACAAGGTGTTCAAATCAATCCACAATACTTTGGAGATCTTTACAAACCTTTCTACCTGCTTATACCACTCGACTGGGTTTTCCCTCAATTTCGGAAATGAGTTGGTAAATGCAGCCAAATCTCCCCTACTCCATGGTACATGTACATAATTCCCATTTGATATTTCTCGCAAAGGGAATGCCTCCATCTGCATTACCCTTCCCTCTGGGGACATCACGTTTGTACTTCGTCTAACTGTACCCCTTTTGGACCATCTCTCTTCCCATTTGTCCAGGTCTCTCCACACCCTTATTCCCGATATCAACTCTCTTATGTGTGTTTTTAATCCTGTAGTTCTCTTCTCGTCTAGGTCTTGGTCTGAGTACTGCAACCTATGGTTACTCTGTAGCGTCTTTGTTCTGGACAAATCCACCACGTACCTGTCCGCCAAATTAGTCAGTTTCTCATGAATTGCTCTGGCCTTTCTAGTAATATCCTTTGCTATAAATAGCAGTTCATCTTGTTCGTACAACTCAATCCTTTCTAAAGGCACCGTTCCTTCTATAATCTCATCTAGATCGGATTTTAGACTGGAGACATCAAGCCTTTTGACCTTTATCGCTGCTTTCAGTACTTCGGCTCTGGGTGATCCTTCAGCATCTCTCCCATCCCAGCTCCTAGTCCTGCGCCTAAGCACTGGTGAGTTATGGGGAGTCCTCCCATGCTCCCACCTCTCTAGGTCCCATGCCTTTCCATCTTCTTGGGGTGGATGGTGAAACACTCCTTCGCGCCTCATAGCCCCGCGTTCCCCATCCTGTCTAGTTTCACGGGATGTATGGTAAGATATTCCGTTACTCCCTCTTTCTTCCTCATGCATCTGTGACCTCCGATCACTCGACGTATGACGTGACCTTTCACTGTTCCCTCTTTGCCAGTGCTGTACACTTTCCCCAGTTGCGTGATGAGTGCACCTAAACCTATCCCTGTACTCTTGTGTTCTTTGGTCTCCCTCGGTTTGCATGAGGCGAGACATCTCCTCACACTCCATACTCCTACCATTCTGCTCCTGCTGTTCCCTCCCATTCATAGGACATGTAACTCCTCTATTCTCCTGACTTTGACCTTCTCGGCCCTGACTGCTTTCGCTAGCCCCGCAATGAGATACAGTGCCGTTACCTCGGCTTTCCCACTCGGGTTCTGTTCTTAACCTATTACTCAGGGTTATTGCGGACCCATCCCATTCTCTCAAATCAGCTCTTAATTCTGTATAGGATTTCGGCCGTGGTCCCCTCAGGTCCATCGGTCCTCTCTGACCTCCTTGTCCCGTGTTGGGACCCACAGTTGTATCGAATGGGGTGTTCCACGTTACCGATCCTGGCAATTGCTTCCATGCATTTGTCAGGTTATTCCTCCTTTCCATCTCAATCCTTTCTCTATCTAACCGTGCCTGCTCTTCCCCTCTCCCCTGATCTGGATTGTAAATCGACACTATAGGTCCTATGGTAACATGTACTTGAAGAGCATCCGGTAATCCAAAAGACTCAACCTTTTCGATGGTTGGCGTCTTTTGTACCACAAACCTTCCCACTACACTCTGTACTGTGTTGTTTTGAGGTGTCTCCTCACCTTTGATAGGTGTCCATTCCGATATAGGGAGTGGTGTAAACCCCTCTAAGGCAGTCCCATCTTCCCTTGCGAGCCCTCTTATCTTCAATTTCCCCAACTCTCGGAGGTGGTCTGTCTATCAACAATCTGTTTATCACATTGTCCTCCGACTCGCTCTCCTCATCCTCTTCCATGAGGTTCCTCCCACCTACCACCTCCCTCATTGGATACAACTTCTCTACCTCAATAGCCTGTACCCTCCATCTCTTTGCCTCCTCGTCCCATTTAGAATCTCGCACTGCTCTTACCGATCGAGTCAATCTTTGTTGACGCCTGTTCAAATTTCTATTGTGTGCCGCCCTAATCCATGCATTAGGGCCTCAAACTGGGTTGGTCTAGGTGAGGTTTTCAATGAGGACATGGTTGCTTTTAGCCGATGTAACACCTCTAACTTAAACGTCCCGTACTTCGGGAACTGCATTTCCTCATTTCCTTCCTTAAGCTTATTCCAAGCCCCAATCCATAATATTGTATGCAGCCCCACATTCGCTGCCATATAATGAGCTGGTGTACCCTCCGGCGGTGCCTCTTCCCCGTAATAATGTTCACTTCTTTTTCTTTTAAAAATCCCTTTCAAACACTTAAAGCACTTCATGATTTCTCTTTTCTCCGCGTTTGTTTACTTCCTGATGACAATCTACCAATCACCGCTCTGAGCTTGCTAACTGGCCTATCCAAGCGTGGCTTTTCTCCGACGTCACTCTAGCCGCCCAACCAGAGCGCGGCTCTAGCTAACGTCACACCAACCGCTCAATCACAGCGCGGCTCTAGCTAACGTCACCCGTCCCCCTTTGCAGCAGTTCCCCTCCTTTTTCAGCTCGTCTCCTCGGTCATGCATGCATCTCATTCATACTCTGAAAAATGATTACTTCCGTCCAAGCGATCACCTTTCTTGACTGTACGCCCACAGTCTTTCTGTAGTTGTCACCTCAACTTGACGAAATGTCTTTCCGTTTACGTCCAGACAATCGCCTTCTCTGATAGGTTGCTTACACACAGTAACTTTCGACCAGCGTCTGTTACTCATACGCTCACTCTTACACTCCCCCTATCTCGGTCCCACGGCGGTCAATGGTACCTCATGACTTCCGTACTATGGTCGACAACTACTCTGGATGTTCGATACACCCAAAACCACTTAAGCTCTGGCCTGAACTTAAGATTTACCAGTTCACCCATTTACCAGGTAACCAGTTCACCAGGTTGCGCGCGCTCACAACCTTCTCTCACTCACACTACAGGCATTCAACTCCGCAAGACATTACAATCCAACTACCACACAAAACACCGCAATCTGTTCACGCATGACCCTTGTTATACTCACTCTCCTCCGATACTGCTGCTGTTCTCGCACCGTCTGCACCCTCGGCGCACGATTCTTCCGCTGCTCGTCTCTCGATGTCTAGGGGCCTTGGGGTAAACTAACCTATCTAGATTACCTTCCTCAAGAAGATAACCATCCTAAACTGCTACCAACTGTTAACGCGGGATTTCTGGTCTCTAGTTACCTTACCAGCTCCCAAACCACGTCGACTGGATCGTTGGTACCTGTCATTGAGTAAATGGCAATCTACTACTAAGTCAATCAGTTAAGAACTTACACCACTCTAAATGACCACTGACCAGTGATAAAGTTTAAGGATTTAATATAAAGTCAAAGATAATTGAAGATACAAACTTCTCAAGATAAGATTTAAAAGGTACACTGGTATCACTACAAACATATATTCTTTGAATAATCTGAGTCTACAAAACAGAATAATGAGCACAAGTTCAAAAATCATTAGGGTTGCAAGAATCGATATAAGTTGCAACCTAAGAGTCATTACAGAAAGAAAATTCAGGTTAGTCCGTCCCTACACTAAACTAAGTGACATCCCTACTTAACAAGATCTTTACCCAAAAAGGTGTCAGCCGTGGTGACTTCCTAAGAAGATCACGCACTTCTCTTTGTCTCTTCTGTAAATCGGTCTCATGTGATCAGCCTATCTGCCTACCCAACCGCTCTCTTAGGCTTCCAAAAGCATCTGCTCTGCACTCCCCCCGGGTTGCTTTCCCTAATACAAAATCACATTTCCAATAGGAACGCCCCTCGGGACGCCCAATCACATGGTATCAAATTTGGCGGCAGACTCCATGATGGTACTCTTCGGGACCCTCGTTAAAGTTGACCTTGGTTCCCAGGCTTCTTCTCCAGTTCGCTGGTACCCCCTGAAATTCCTGGATACTCCTACAGGCCTGCGCCAGGCGCCACTGAACAAAGCTCCATTCATTACGACTGATTAGGACCCCTCGCACCTGCGTTCAGACCATCCTACAGTGGGCCTCAAATTCCAAACTCCACCATATCTATAGGCCATAAAACATGTATAGAGCTCTGTACTTGGTGCCTCTCGACTCTTCTCTAACGAGCACATTGCAGATCAAAGAAACAACATTATCTGTTCGGGCCTACTTGATTTACATGAAGCGGGTCCCTGCACTCTGAAAACATTTAACTTGATTTAAACAGTATTCTTAACTAACACACGTTTCTATAATGCAACACATCTATAAAACATATATTTCAATACTAAATTCGATAATACATTTTGGAAGAACCATGTTAATCCCACCTCACATTATTTTAGCAGCACTTTTATATTTACTTGTGAATTGCCATGAGGCCTACACAATTTAACTGGTTTGCAAGGTTTCACCTTACTCTTACATGATCACTTAACATGAGAACGTGAGGTTTTCATATTCATTCCAACATTTCTACATTAGTCTTCACTAGTCTTCACATTGCTATGATTATTGTTACCCTACTTGAACACTCTATACATTTCACTACTGGGTATAAGACACTCTGGTGCAAGGTATATGTTAACTAACTACGTGCTTGTAAATATGGTGCACTTATACATTTTTTTTCAGATTTGTGCTCTCTCAATACTATGGAAAGGAAAATCTTTCATAACAACCACTTCATTTCTGTGATTTCCGTCATGACACAACAAACAAAATACAAAAAACACACAGATACCAAATAAGTCCAAGCAAATAAATGACTACATCAAACATATCCGAAGATATTAATTTGGTTGGAGAAAAAAAAATTCATAATGCCAAAGACCTCTGCAATCTTCCCTGTCCAACCAACGTTCAGGGCCCTTCACCCACCTTCGACCCATGGCCGCTATATGCATTGGTGTTGATGTTGACCAATAGTGGTTCAGAGACACCATGCATTACATCACAAACTGCACAGTCACAGAAGATCTATGATCCTAGTGAGTAATAAAAGAAGTTTGTTGTTACCCAACTCAATGGTGTTTATTCTGTTGACCTGGGAGGATAAAAGTTAAGTGGACCCCTGAGAAGGTGAACCGTTGACAAAGTTTCATGTTGTGGTTTCAATAGTCCAATGAGCCACCACATCCCGATTATTATACTTCTGTGCATGCAAAGGGCTTGAATAGTGCATCAATGAAATGTGTAATGAAGGGAAGTGTAGGAAGAAAAGCAATTTCCAAGCTGAGAGGAAGAAGTTGCAAGGGCATCTTTAGGACAAAACTGAAAATGGGCATGCAAATCAATGTTCGCACTGTGTTAATATTGAAAAAGTAGATTTCAAAATGAACAATGATTCATGTATAAAAATGAAATCACATCTTTATTGACAAATGCACCCGTTGTGAACTCCACTTCCAGACTCAGAAATTCGTAGTCAGGCAGTTTGTGAGACCCAGACCCTAAGTCACTGATTGACAGGTCACAGGTGGGGTGGGACGTAGCAGGCAGACAAACATGAGAACAGGAAATCCCAGATCAAACCCACAGACAGGAGCAGCAACACCACAATGGTCCGAGGAGATTAATCCCAATATAGGCACACATTGTGGGAGGGGTGAACATGTTTCAAAAACACCACAAAGCCAGATGTCACAATAACCAAACAGGACACAGCATGGACAGTATATGCAGTGATCACATGCTCCTCAGGCTGGACATCTCGACACATTACCCACTCACAGCATTTGTGGCCATGCAAGGTCGAGGCCCATCTCGATTAGCGAAGGCAGAAATAGTCCTGCACCTTGTGGAAAATGAAAACGTTTAAACAAATGCAAGACAAGACAATGCAAGACATCATTTATATTTACAAGAACGGTTGTGATGTTCTTCCAACAGCTGCTCAAATGGGCAAAACATAACTTATAACAACTAGGCTGCATAAGGTAAATTTTTCAGAAGAAAGGTGGCACTCTTTGTGTTAGAAAGGGAACCACCAAACAATTATATTTTTGGTCAATGCTTAATTTGAGCTGGTTGTGTGCGGTGCTTGGCATCTGCACTTCATTCTCAACACCAGCACTTATGATAGTATACCACCTCGAGGTCCTGGTTGTCTGATTTTGAGAGGAGCACACCAGTGAAGTGTTTAGTAACTGAACATACATTAAAAACTATCAATACCTGCTGCCAGGCCATTCCTATAGCTTTGGGTGGCCTTGAATAGTTAGAATTGAAACAGGTGTAGGGGGGTGATGGGTTAGTAGGTGTGTTGATACAGGCACTGGCAGTGCTGGCAGGGGCAATGGGTGGTGCAAACTGCAGTGACCTTCTGAGAAGGGCACTTCAACTTACTTGTTACAAATTAAGCACTGTTTGTCATTTCTGTAATAATGTAGTTCCTTGAAGAATGACCTCCTTCCCAGGAGGTCCCATAGAACACCAGCCCTTTTGAATGACTTTGTGGTACTGCATTTTCTCTCCTCGCATTCTTTTTAGAGCACATGTGGAGAAGTAACCAAGGTTTCACAAACAGTTATCTATATTTCTACATTGTTGCTGTAAGTGATTTTAACACCCCAAAACCTCAGTTTCTTCATATTATGCCACCTTAAGCAAGTAGTGAAGGCAAGCTACTATTGTACCACAGTAACTTTACCATGTCATAGGAGTCATAGATTCATAGATTACACGTTACATGTGTACCTTCTGCTGTATTCACTTTGCAGTCACAAAGGCTGTAATATGCAACATCATAGAATCTGCGACTAGAAGATGTAAGGTCTCACTCTATCAAAGGTACATTGGGCCTTATTTAGAGAAGTGTTGCATCGCTGCGACAAAGCAGCAATGCAACACTTCTCAGTGCGCCCTCTTTGCAACATCATTGATGCGTCATAGTCACTGCATGAAGCATTATGTCGCACGGAATGTCAGACATGTCAGCCTTACTGATGTAACTGACGATGCAAAACTGATACATTGCTGGAGTTGTGTCGGGGGGCTGATGCAACTCCAGCAATGCAGGGGGAGGGCTCTGAATATAGCACTGCGTCTCCCTTATGCTTGCTGTGAGGCAGACATGAGGATTTGATGCAGTGGCATCCTAGAAGTGGCACACTGAAATCTTATAGATTTCAATGTGCCACTTCTATGAGGCTTTGATGTGGGGGAACACCCACCCTGCATACATTATACCTGACACAGGTATAATGTTGCACAGGCATTTACGAAGTGACGCATCTGCCTAGATGTGTCACTTCATAAATATGGACCAACCTTGCCCATTATTTACGCCCCTGCAGCACCACAAAAAGTGCCGCAAGGACGGCGTAAGTGTGATGCAAGGGCTCATGAATAAGCCCCATTGTGTTTTGAAAACGCCATTATGGTGACAAGTGCGTTTCACTGAACAATTTAATGTTTCAGTCAATTGCAGCTACAACAATTGACTGGATGATGACACAGAAAAAGAGGTAGTATCTGTTTGGGCCAGTTTTAGCTTTCTGAATATCGTCGATCCTCACTGACGGGAGTTCACATGGGTCCAGAGGCCAGCCACATGTTCTCCCACTATTAACGTACTGTGACAATTGTTTTATAATTGCATTCCCTACCACTTTAAGAAAACTGTAGATATTGTGAATTTAAGGATTTATAGTTTGTGGTATAGGTCCTGAAAAATAAATGCACGCCGTTTAGGATTCAATATTGCACACAATGTATGCATGTTTGATGTTCCAGGTTTGTGCATATAGTTCTTCTAATTATTTAATTGCATTCTTCAGCTTCTATTTGGAAATTCAAAAGAGTGCCACACGTACTTGTAGATGTATAAATACATGTGAGATTTCCATTCTAATTTTGGCTTCTCTGGCAAGGGTACACTGTCTCTTCTGTACGTCCTCTCCATCTGTTTTCTATTCATGTCATGTATTCAATATCTTTAGGGGACGAGTTCTGCATTGGACATGGGAAGTCGCTGTCCGTGGACTCTAAACGCCATATAGGCATACGACTACTTAGGTTTTAAGTTTATGTCATTGGATATGTTTTACCTGGTGTTGGTCAGTACACCACATCAATTGTGGCAGTGCTGTCAATTTCAGTCACCATGCAGGGTGCAATTGTGGATGTTATGCAGGGTGTCCTTTCTCATTATCTGGTTGTCTGCCATTTATATGTTCCAACATCCTGGTATTGTCTAACATTTTCTTCTTTCTGAGGATCATATTGAGCTATCTTTTCTGACTTCTTACCAAATCTTATTAGATTGTGACACACCATTGCTTTTTCGTAATCTACTTCTCCTCCTAGGTGAGTTTTTTAAAACTTGAGTTTGCTACTATAGTTGTTCACCCCAGCTTTCAGGACTGCCATTCCATCGTCAATAAATTGCAAACTCCTTTTCCTTCCATTACTCCATTTTGAGTCTTGGCTCCCAAGCATCTCCTGACTATCCTAACGCTTAGACTTTACAGTACCTGCTGTGGCTATTTTCTTGTTCAACCATCCTGTGGGCCTCTGCCTGTTTGTGGATTGACTCTCTGGCTTTGGAGTGAAAGGGCTGGGGAGGTGCACTGGTTCCAGGAGTCTGGTTAAGTCAGCACTAGGCTGAATAGGCCTGATCTGCATTTGAAGTGGTGGAAGGGTAGCATCTTTACCTGAAAAGGGCCGTACCTACCTTCCACCATCCTGGGTCTGCCCTCCTATGGTGTGTCTGGAGCCAAGGCTCACACTGACAATGGATGTTGTTGTGTACTTGCTGAGTGCCCCCCAGAACTGGTTTGAACTGGGCACAGACCTCCCACATAAAGAGAACAAAGCCATTTTAGGGTATAAGTATTGGACCTAAAACCCAAGAACTTTAGATCATTCCTGGAATTCTAGAGGAATCTTTGCAAAGGAGAAGAGCTGGGGAGACTGAGGAGAAGTACTGCCATTGATGTATGTCTGGGGTTGGCCTGCAGTTGCTGTTTCTGCCAAGGAAAGGAGGAGGACTTTGCTGTGTGCTGTGTCCCCTACTTGAAGAAGAACTCCAAGGACCTGAAGTGAGCTGGCCTCCTGTTCTGAAGTCTCAGGGACAGAAAGACTTCACCCCCAGCTCCCCTAACATCTGCTGCTGTGAGTTCTGACCTGCTAAGAGGTGCCTGTGCTAGATTTGGGCCTCTGGAGGTTGTTGCTGCGGTTTGGGAGCTGAAAGCAAGAAGAAACTCAAAGAACTACAGAAATCGATGCATCGCTCTTCTTGCAGATAACTTCCTGATGCATCTCCCCAGCGCTGTTGAAGGGGGGTTTTGGGGCACCTTAATTTGTACCGGGTGCTTAGTCTAAATGAGGAAATACACGTGTGTGAGACAGGAACTAAATCAGAAGTTTGAACAATATATTTGAAGTCCAACGTAAGACAATAATGATTTAGATACACGTGTTTAAGGAACAAAAAACCATAGGGTTTGCAAACATCAAATGTCAATGGTGCATTGTGAATTGTAGAGTAAAAAACATGCAATTTGCAAATATGCTTAAAATCAACAATGCAAAAAGGTGAAATGCTTTTCAATAATGGAAGAAAGAGTATGCAATATTAAACACTGTTATGGTAACAGGGTTAGCTTGGAGAGCAGATAATACGCAATTCGATGAGACTTAAATGCAGCTTCATACCTTGGAAAAATACCTTTCATGATAGTATGTTTAGAGAGACAATTGTCACAATGAAAGCGCGAATGAAAATACTACTTTTCTTGATAGATACTATGAGAGAAATATATTCCTTAATAAATGCAATGAGAAGGATATGTGTTACAATAATGCTTGGACAAAAATGCATTTCATGGCAAATGAAAACAGATATTAAGAAAAACAAGAATTCTAGAATGAGCTCAATTTCAGTCAACTGGGGAGCACTCAAACAAACAGCTGTGACTCACGAACACAGTGCAGGGGTGGTCCGTTTGAGTGGACAGTGAGTACTTCTTTCATACCGTTTTAAGTGCTCGACCACAGAACCATCTCATGTCAGGTGTCTAACGGCAATCATACCCACAATTGACCATCATCAAGAATAATGTTTGTCCCTTCACAAAAATTGCTATAGAAAAGCAGAAGACTATAAAGGTTATAGACTTTAAGCAACACGGGTCCTAGAGTAGTGAGGAATGCAGTATGAGATAAATTCAAGGACTAGAATCAGTGCGTTGAATCAAGTCTGTCTACCCAGCCGGGTGACAGATTTTTATTTTGCAAGGTAACAAATTGGGAGGTATACTATTCAGGAAAAAGACAGGTGATGGGGCACAGTCCTGTACCTCTCATCAGGTAAGAAAGAAGGGGTAGGAAAAAGATAGTTGGAGGTGAAATTACAGGCAAAAAGAGTGGAGCCAACTTTGCGACTTGTAACTGAATGGGAAATGCACAAGCTCACAATTACAGTGCCTACACACAATATACTCATGGGTGAATTATGTAGGGCTGTAGCATGTGTCGACGTTTCGATCCCCTGGCTCCTAATGAACCGGGATCATCATCAGGACTATCTACAATAAAATTGCTGGTTTAGAGCGACAACCTGTAGGATATAAGAGACAAGAAAGAGAGGAAAATTGATCAGGAAGGTCCATGATCAGGTTCACATTTCCAACGCAACATGTCATGCTCATAGTCTAGAACAACTCCCTAATTATGACACAAATTCATATAAGTAGTGATATCATGTGTTTGTGACTTCAGTGCAACATACAGTGAGGTCAACGGATCAGTGACAATGTGTTTGTACAGAGAGCGTGAGTGCAAGTGGTCATGCTATTTAACTAAAGCAGATCAGGTGGTGTGATGAAATCACAGTTCCATATGGCCGTATAATGCATGACCACTTGCACTCACGCTCTCTGTACAAACACATTGTCACTGATCCGTTGACCTCACTGTATTATTGCAAAGATAGCATGCTCAGTGTACAGTGTGAGCGTGGAACCCATGACTATGGGGGTGCTCTTGTCAACAGCAAATGCTTCCGCTGCCAGTGCTTGTTCACATGGGTACTGTCCTTTCATTACAGAATCTAACATTCACTAAAGTAGGCAATAGAGTTATGGGCTTGTGGCCCATGGGGTACTTTTGGGTGAAGACAGCCGTCATAACTTGACCATTGCAGTGGGTGAACAGGTAGAATTATTTTGTGTAGTCTGGGAATCCTAACAGTGGTACATTTGTAATCGCATCTTTAAGGTAAGTGAAGGCTGTTGTAATTTCAGATGTCCAATCTATTTTGTTATGTTTGTACTTGGCCATTTTAACAGCTTTGAGCAGTTCAGCAGTGATGGTAGAGAAACCAAAGACCCACTGTCAAATATAATTCACTAATCCTAGGAATGTCTGCATGTCCTTGACTGTTTGGGGCTGAGCAATATTTTTATTGCCTCAATTCTGTCTGGGGTGACTCTCCTTTCTGATGCCGAGAGCAACTGACCAAGGTAGTGTACTTCCCTTTGGAAGTATTGGAGTTCCTGTTTGTCTACCTTGTATCCTTTGTGTGCTAATGTTGTGAGCAATGCTATTGTATCCTTTCTACATTGTTGCTCTGTGGTGCTGCAGATCAATATGTCATCAACATAATGTAGCAGGGTGCTGTCACATTGGAATAGCCTTGTGCTAACCTTCTGTACGTCATTTGCACATTACGGAATGTAAACGCCAATCATTATTGGCTATCAGGATGTAGAGGGACACTGAAAAAAGCATTTTTCAGGTCAATGAAGAAAATATATTCTGTGTCTCGAGGAATATTGGTAAGGATCACTGAGGGGTCCGGGACAATTGAAAACTCTGCGACCACGATGCTGTTAAGGGAACGTAAATCATGAACTAGACACAATTGGTTTGTCTTATGTTTACAGACAGGAAACAGGCATGTATTACAAGGAGATGTGTAGGGGTAGATCAATCCCTGATCCAGTAATGCTTGTATTGTTGGAGCAATGCCCTCCTCTGCTTCCTTGGTCAAGGGATACTGGCATACTCTTGGAAGTATGGGGCCCTGCTTGAGTGTTATCTTAAATGGTGCAGCTGATCAAATGACACCTACAGCATTTGGACCGCTGGTCCAAAGGTTACTGGAAACCTGAGCTAGGTCAGCATCATGTGTGGTGTCTCCTTGTGTGGCTGGAGTGGGTGTGCTTATTTCTACTGTGACTGAGAGGGGGACTTCATTCAGGTTGACAATTTCACTTTTTGAATAGTCATCTGGAAAGCAAAACAGTAGGGCATCTGAAATATCTCTAACCAATTGTCCAGGTTAAATAAAGATGATACAGGCCCAGGTGTGGGCATAATCATCAATTGCTTGGGAGGCCCCATATGTAGGTGTGACCTCAAGAGCATGAATGTCTAAAATCATGTGTTTGTCAGGCATTTGGGAGTGCTGGGAATGTGGACGAAAGAGAAACTGTTTTGGAAGTTGGACAGTGCGGCCTTGCAGTTTTGGTGTCGTGGCAACAATGATGTGTACTGCAGTGGAGAACGCTTGTTCATCCACTGGACGGGCTCCTATTTGATCTTTGAAAGAGGAGTCCACAGTGACTGACATAATTCTGGCCAAAGGGCTACCTGGAATTGAGCAAATCATTGTGCTATTTTCATCAAAGTGGATTGTCATGTTTAGTTTTGCCATAAGATCAGGGCCTTGGAGATTTACTGGGGACCGTGGTGAGTAGAGGAGACATTGTTCCACGCATTTACCTCCTGCTTCTATTGGTACTGGCTTGGTGAAAGGGACCCTAGGAATAGCCCCAGAGAAACCCTGTGTGTCCGCTATCTGGTTTGAAATTGGCAGTGCTCCTCTTGTAATACAGGAATAAGTAGCACCTGTGTCAATAAGAAAGCGGTAAGTCTTGTTGTTAATTGTGACAAACGTAATGGGATCTTCCTTAACATCTGGTGTACACAACAAAACTGGGCACACAAGAGTTGTCTGTGGGCTGTCCTAACTGGTATACCCTCCAGACTGGTACTGCTTGTTGGAGCCCTGCATGAATGAATTGTTGGAAGATATCATCGTGCCTCCCTGAGGTACAAATGCTTGTGCGTGGGGCAATATTTGGTATTCAGGTGTCTGTTGTTGTAGTTGTGGCTGTGTGTGGAGTTGGTACCTCCACTTGTGTATTTGTAGGGGCCTGCATTTGTACTTGTTGCTGCATGGGCTGGTGCTGCACTGGTGGGAGGTAGAAATATATTATTTGGGGCTGAGCTACCTGTTGCTGTATTTGCTGCTGTTGTTGGTACTTGGTGGGGGGCCTTTTTTGGGGTCCGCTGACCACCACTCTTCCCTTGTCCTGCATATTAGTGCGACAATCTCTTATGAAGTGTCCTGGTTTTTGACAGTAAAAACATGTAGGTGATCCTGACTATTGTGCTGCCCTTTGTTGGCCCAGTCCTTTACCTCTGCCCTGCATCCCTGTATTTCTAGGCCTGGTGTGTTGGTCACCATTATACGGCTGCTGTTGACCAGTGTTATAGGGGGGCTGTGCTTGTATGTATTGGGCACCCCCCTGTGTGTTACCTGATAATACATTGAGGGCATCCTTTGGAAATCCTGTAACCGCAGTCATCCAATTCACTGGGGTGGCAAGCATGACTGTGTCAAGGACATCTTTTTTCTTGTTAAGTTTCTGCTGCACTCATTTCGCAGCTGCTTTTTCAATTGCTAATAGTCAACTTCTGTCCTGTTCCTGCTGCTTTTTATAGAAGTGAATAATGTGATGCTGTATTTCAGGCCATGGTTTGCATTCCATTGCTACAATGCCATCTAATCTGTCCTGTACCGTAGTAGGCAGTCCCTTAGCAACAGTATGGTATAAGAACCTACAGTTTTCTGCTGCGTCGTCCCATTTTCCCCCTTACTCTTGGTGCCATTTTTTCTTCATTCTGGAAATGTATTGTGCTGGGTCCTCATTTGGTTGCATTGTTTGTGATATTGAGGACACTATGTCCGGTTCATCCGGAAATTTACTGCGCAATTGGTACCACACACGTGCTCTTATTGTGTTAAATGCGTTCCATAATCTGTGCCTGTGACTGTAGTCTTGTTTTGGACATATGTGAATATATCTTCTGCGTCCTCTCCAATCAGGGAGATAAACAGACTTTTCACATCCCCTATATCCTAAGTTAATATCTGCGGTGTGTTTTTCGAAGGCGGCTATCCATTTCACAGCGACCTCAGTGAGTGGTGGGAGGTGCTTTTTCGGGTTGTCTTTGTCCATTTGTGACCATGGAACATGGATGGGAAGATTATTGGCATTTTTGAACAGTAGTGGCATCTGGCTTGTCACCCTTGTGCCTGCTGCTGTTGTCCGTGTATGGTCATATTGGGGTACATATTTCTTCCGAAATTATAAAATTGCCCTCATATAGCCAGAGTCCCAATCTTCATCTCCTGCCCTGTATAGGATACATTATTCTGCTGTTGCCATATGTTGTGGCTCAAAAGACCCTTCCCTTGGCAATGGGAGCATTTGTGGTGCTAAGCTCTCTGTCCAGTCTGCCAAATCGTCCGTGAAGGGATTGACATAGAAGTGTGAATCTTCCTCAAGGGTTACTATTTCATTAGGTGTCAGGTCATTCATCTGTAGTGTACAGCGTCTACTGAGACATATGTTACGTGTGTTTTTTAGTCCGGTATTACACAGAGAGCCTCTACCTGAGATATCGTATGATATGTTATCTGGCTGCCCGTGTGTCCCCAAAACTCTCAGTCCTTCCACCTTTGTTTGTCTACCATTTTTCCTTACTGCTTGTTCCTGTACACCTTGATAGTGCCTTGGTGATGTTGTGTGCATGGGAGTGAGCCTGGACACGGATGGCGAGTGGAGTGCATATGTTGGTCCTGATGGCCATCCCTGGACTTGAAATCCACTGGGGTTTCCCTGTGCAGTTAGATCGACCTGGTTAGTTGTCGCAGCTATCTGGGTCATGCTTGAAGCAGTTGTGTCAGAAGGACGGTGGTCCTTATTGCTTTGCTGTGTTGTGACACACTGTGTATTTCCTGGAGCGTGTGTCTGCAGTGGTGCTTGTGAGGCGATGTCTGTCCTTACCTTGCTTGGTGGCATTGGGAGTTCTGAGTTTCTGAGCATGTTGGTAAATGTGTCTTTCATTTGCTCTATTTTCAGTCACAGACATTGAAGGGCCTTAGCGTGGCTTATGGGGCTGGGTGACCGACTTCTGTGTAGTATGTCTGAGTGGCTGGGTGACCAACTTCTGTGTAGTATGTCTGAGTGGCTGTCATACAGTGTAACACTTTGCATACTGTAATTAATGTTAGGGATGCTTCTCCATTTGCTGAAATGTACTTGGTCAGATGTGTTGGGGAATAGTTGCTCACTGTCCCTAAACTGCTGATGTATAATTGGGAGGTCCAGTATAGGCCGGGATGTGTCACTGTTAATTGGTAGCTGGTTTTGGGGAAAGTGACACAGCTGTCTGAGTGGTAGGTGGTTGTCATTAGGAGAGGGGTTAGAACTACTACGGGAGCAGTGGGATGATGCGTGAGATGCAGTGTCAGAGTCTTCATCCTCCTCTTGCTGTTGTGCTGCAGTATTTGGTGCTGGTGTAAGCTTCAGAGTGAATTGTGCATCTATCTGGCCTGACAATCCTGGTGTCACAGCTTCTAGCATTGGGCTGGGCCTGGCAAGAGATTGTGGTGCTGAATCTACATCCATTAGGCCTGAGGTTGTGCTCATAATTCCACCATCCAGTGGGGGGTGTTGTGTAGAAGTGTCGTTATCTGGCAGCGGGATAGAACCAACAGCTGGTACGCCATTTGTAGTAGGTGTCAACCCTAAATCTTCAAGGCGAGTGACAGAATTCGCGAGACGTTCGGGATCCATACCACTTACATGATATGTAGGCAGACGGTGGGCATGAGTGCGGGTAATATGTGTTCATTCGCGTTCTCTTTGAAGATGCACCAAGGGCTAGGGTATCCTTACGTTTTTGTAGTTTACTGCCGGAATATTTGGCTTTTGTATATTTGTGCAGCTCCCTACAGTGTTTAAGGATGCATTGCTCTTGGCCTGTGAATTTCTTTAAGACGTGCTGCAATGGCCTTGCCATATTTTTTATGGAGCTGTCCTGGGAGTGTGTAGCTAGGAAACAAGGCTAGGTATTATTGTCAACTTCACCTGGTATTGATGTGTTGCGTCAATCCCCAAGACTGAAAATACTGTCAAAAGGACAGCGCTAGTTAAGGGTGTAATCTGAATGAAGGAGGCAGGGGGCCTTGTGAGATGCCAATAATGTGTCCGTTAATAAGATATATAACTATCTGGGGTGCTGGGGGGTCCTACTGATGCTGCGCTCATTCTCTTCTCTTGGCTCACTGTGTGTTACTATGCCTCTGGAGCAGACACGTGCTTCGCCTCTATCTGAGGGCCTTACAACAACGCTTGCAGAGGGGGTGGTGTAGCATTCTGAGAGCGTCCGTGTAAGAGTGCTTGCAATAGAGGTACGTTAGTGTCCTGAGAGTCCCCTTGTTGTATGTTACTACAGGACATAGATGAGGACGATGTGGGAGGATGAAATCGGGCCTTTGGGCATCCTAAGTAGGTCCTTCTGAATAGGTGTATCCAGAGGAGGAGGAGGAGTCTCCACTGTCACTAACTACCACTGGGGAGGCTGGTGAGTATAGTGGTGGTGTATGGCGTGTGTCGTTTGAAGTGGAAGAAGTCTGGGAATACTGAGGCCAGACAAGATCGGGACGCGTAGTATCAGGAAGTGGTGTGTTAGGCCTGGGATGTGTATGAGGTTTTTGTGGTGGAGGCAATTATATCAGGGTAAGTCAAGACACCCTCACTTCTATAGCTGGAGTAACGTGAACTCCCAATATGTCCCACATTGTTGATATAAGTATGCTTTGATATTCCGTTAGTGGAAACAGTGTATCTGTGTTTTAATGATACACTGACACTGCCCTATTGTGTACTAAGTGCAAAACTAGTTAAATTATTTGCAGTTCGTTATTATTCATTATGTGTATTTTTCCAGACATTGAGTATGAGGTCAGGCAAGGGTGTTGTGGCGAGTGGCAATTAGAAACTAATGTGACATTACATGCAACGCTGCATTATTACGTGGTAATTGCAGGACTCTGTTTACCTGTGACTCAAGGGACTGTTGTTCTATTTGAATCACTTCTTGTCACCCTTCCACCTCAATTTATAGAGATCAGAGCCAATGTTCGCTTATTTCTACCTAGCAGGCCTGCTTCGCTAGTGATGGAATGGAATAAGTGTAATAATGCAGACAAACAGCAACAATAACTAGCGGGGTTTCCACCGCCTAGTGGTGCTGTTGGTAAAAACCAGTAACAATAACTAGCAGGTCTTCCACCGCCTAGTGATGATGTTGGTGAAAGATGAGCAACTTGGGTCAAGGGCAGGGGAGGAGGAATTATGCTGATGCAATGCAAATATATATAAAAAGAAATCAAGGGAATCAAAAAATAAAAAGGAGAGGAGCTGGAGAGACTCAAGAGAAGTACTGCCCTTGCTGTGTGTCTTGGGTTGGCCTGCAGTTGCTGTTTCTGCCAAGGAAGAAGACTTTGCTTTTTGCTGTGTCCCCTACTTGAAGAAGATCTCCAAGGGCCTGAAGTGAGCTGGCCTCCTGTTCTGAAGTCTCAGGGACACACGGACTTCACCCCCGGCTCCTCTTATCTCTGCTGCTGTGAGTTCTGACCTGCCAAGAGGCGCCTATGCCAGTGTTGGGCCTCTGGAGGTTGTTGCTGCTGTGTGGGAGACAGAAATGGACGCATCGCTCTTCTTGCAGATAATTTCCTGATGCATTTCCGTGGCGCAAGGAGAATTTCCATGCATCGCCACACCACTGCGAAAACCACTGCAGCAAGAATCGATGCATCGAGTGATTGCGGCTGAAGAGGACCGACGCAGTGCCACTCGATGCATCGATCGCAACGCATCCCAGATTTCCACGCATCTTACCTGTGCGGAAATTTTTTCCTATGCATCACCAGCGGACCGGAACTGTCACGATGCTGCAGCTGTTTGGCTTGTGAACTTTGATGCATGTACAGGTACTTTGGTGAAAAGTCATGCATCCATAGTTTTTTTATGGTACAAATACTTGAAACCTTTTGAAGTCATATTTTTAACTGGGTATGTTGGATTTTTGTTGTTTGGTCTTGTCTAGTTAGATAAAGTTACTTTATTTTCTAAACTAGTGTGGTGTCCTTTTGTAGTGTTTTCACTTCATTACTTTATGTGTTCACAAATACTTTTCAGATTGCCTTTGGGAAAAGTCTATCTGCTTGTGCCAAGCTACCAAGGGGTTGAGCAGGGGTTATTTAAAGTGTGTATCCCCCTTACCCTATCTAGAAGCAAGGGTCCCTATTTGGACAAAGGTACCTAACTAGAGACCCCCATTTCTAACAGTGTGCATAACTTCCATTAAAACATGACTATTGCACCAATATGTATTATCATGAAAAAGTAAGGGTGAAGAAGAATGGAAGGTAGGGGGTTAAAGACAAAGTCAGTGAAGGCTCCTCTGTGCATAAGGTATGTCTCATCATGAGCTGCTGGAGTGCCTGGTGCAATATTTCTTGACTGAAACAAACAATATTTTAGTTTTATCCGAGTTGGGAAACCATTTTGATGAAAAGTTTTCAATCCCACAATCTATTTCACTTCATGGAACATTTCAGTGTACAAATTAGTATTTGCCTTTCGATCGGCTAGACTGCATGGGATGCAAATTAATTTGATACTCAGGCCACTTGAGGTAAATATCTTTTGTTACCGTAAAGGGTAAAACACTTTTCTCAAAGCAAACAGGGGAGCTGTGCAGTCAGGCAGAGATCTCTGTATAGATAAGTATAAGGAAAAGTAAAAACGTTTATTGCACTTGAAAAACTAAAGATAAAATATTAATACAAAGCAATATATATTTTAATTTTAAATCTAAAACTAAAGGGGAAAAAAAGGGAGACTCCGAGAGGAAAAGGCTGTTTAATAGTTGAACCAGGGGAAATGTTTGTTTGTACAGTTTTTCTACTTTTCCTTAGAAATAAATGCTGGAAATGTATGTTACAACTTCTAACCAAACTAGTTAGGAAATGAGGGATTGTTCTCAAATCCAGCACCCATCTAAAGATCAAACTTATTTCAACAACCAGCCACAGCCATGCTGACTACATAAGAAAGGACACCACACACCAAATACCTTTTCTTTTCTTGACTATGCCAGTGAATCTCTCATTGCCAGAAACCGCTTCTCACCTGAGGTGATTCTGGACATGTTTGTTGACCAGGACTAAAAGCTTGATTCCTCTAAAGCTCAGTCCAAGGCCATCTCAGCCTATGACCAAATACCAGCTGCAGTCCATTTCATTTCCACTGGATCTTTGTAGGGGTCTACTCTGACAGCGTTGGTTTCTCACAGGCAAGCCAGCCCTCATGCTTGCATGAGGTAACGTGTGTACCAGTTTATTGCCATGTCACAAACACATATGGGAAGGCAAAGGTCGGAAAATGAATTTCATGCATTTACACACTTCTTTCGTTCACTAGAGGCCTTTTATTGCACTCAAATGGCACTCCAGCCACCTCACCATACAGCACCATTTTTTTTCTATCACAGAGATAACTGACACTCTATCAAAGTGCAAGTTGTCTGCAATACAAGGGGCTGATCCATTGATCTTTACACTGCCTTTCCTGTGAGCACACACAACAAATATATTTTCTGTGAACCATCTCGCATATCATTTGGATGCCGGGGATTTTAGTGACATCTGAATTATTGGTAACAACATCTCATGCTGTAATACATTTGTATCTGGGGCGGGCATCTTAAACATAATTACTAATCACTACAAAACGCTACACACACATTACCTAGACCTACACTGCATGTAAGTACGCATGATTTACTGAAAGAATATAGCATATCTTTTTTGAGGGTGTTGCCGGGTATGTCCCCCCTTCCCTTCTCCTAATACTCAACAGATGTCCAACTGCAGTATCTCAGCAGGGGCACAATTGTGCACTCATACATAAATTTGTTAACATCCAGGCATACAATTTATTACACACCATGATGTATGAAGGCCCGACCACGACAATAGCAACAAATTAAATGTTGATGCACGCATAACAATGATGATACCAGTAGAAACAATTTCAAGGTATGCCATAATCAATGCATGCATAACAGTGTCAATATCAGTAAAGACAATATCGATGTATGCTATGACAACTGTATGCATAATACTGAGGATGCCGACAAAAATTATATCAATGAACGCCATGTTAATTGTACATATTTTATATATGTATATCATTGCTTTTGTATTTACCTAAGGTGACCTTGCCATCAACCCCAAGCCAGAGATACATAGTCATACAGGCCCTGTGCCCCAAACCTGAGCCTACCAATTGACAGGTCACAGATGAGGTTACACCCTAGCTGAAAGACAAACGCGCACCGGTGTAAAACCCTGATCGATCCCACAGATAAGATGTTACACCACAAACAGGTCAGTGGAAATTGGCCCTAATAGAATACGCTTTGCAAAAGCCATGCCACAAAGATAGGTTCCACATAAAGTTACGAACACTCAGACAATCAGGACACAGCATACACACCACAAGTAGTGATCACATGCCTGACATCTGGACACATTCACACTGGCCCACACCAGCTCTCCCCAAAGTCAAGAACCACTTGTGTCCTCCTTATCAAATGGTCAAATGACTTGGCCAAGAATGTCAGATTGGTGTATTGTACCTCCTGACTAGTAAAAATGGTAGGCCAAAACGTTTGCGCAAGAGACTTTCTTCAGACACTGTCGATACTCTCCCAGCCACCACATTTAATTTAATTAAATACCTTGTTCCTGTTTTGAAAAACCACTCGTGTCATTTTTTAAGGTAAATTCATATCCGGGCAACAAATTAGTCCTTACTGAACACACTTTTGGTGCCCTCAAGTCTTGATTCAGATGATGTATTGACTATACATGGGTTGGGGTGCTGGTGTACCCCCCAGAACTTGTGAGCAGGATTCTTTTAGTCTTTTATGTATTGCAAAAAATCACAATATATGTTGATGTCGACTCTGATCTACAGCAGCTTCCAGGGAGCCAGGGTGCGTTCCAGAACAGAGGTCAGGGAATGCTGCAGGTACTGGATTGCCTGGTTAATTATTTTTTATCTTGAGCTGCTATTTGGTTACTGCATTTATGTGGCTATAAAGACTCTTATCAATAATGAATGTGGACATAAAATATAATTCCCATATATAGCATCCTGTGACAACTTTGTTACTTGACATAATGTTGCCAATTAACATGCTATTCTCAAGTTAGTAAAACATGATTGTTTATTTTCCGTAACATTGTAACACTTCTGAAGTGGAGCATGCAACCGGAATATCTAACCCACTAAACTCATCATTTAGAGCAATAATTCAAACATTATAATTATACATACATGCATGACGTTCACATACCATCCCCTGTTTTGATTTTGTTAGTGTCACATATGCGGAGGCCTTTTATTACATGCACTATGTCTTACTCTTGTAGTCAGAGCCTCTACCCCAAGTGTGGGGTTCTCCTACTAGAAACAAATATGAAGTTATATATAAGCAGAGGAAGTCAGACATTTGTTTTGTTCTAAGCCATTCTTTTCCCTAAGCAGCATCTATCTCCATTCTGCTGCATCCTTTGCATAATCCTGCCCCTAACATAGATGAGGAACTTCATGAGAAGTCCTCCTTTATTCAAGAATGTAAATTAAACATCATCACTGAGGGGATCATTGACATGTGCCCTCTGTCCAAATCTGACAGAACATTACCATGCACTGCAGTGCAGTGCATGTCCACAGTCAGTGGGTAAAGTGTGTGGCAAGCACTGGGAGGATCTTGGCAGCTGGGCCCTATTAAGGCCCAGTAAATTACGGGCTTGGGTTTCCTGCCACATACAAGGCACCCCCACATGATACCACTGTACCAGAGGATCCTGAAAGCTGCCTGACCAACACTCCATACTCTTTTGAGCGATGAACAGAAGGTAAATATGCTTATATTAGTATGTGGCCCACAGTTACACTGCATTTTGAGGGCGCTGTGCTGTCATGCATTCACTGTGAACTTTAAACACACAAAAGGTGATGGAAGAATGCTTGCAATAAGCTTAACCACTGGTAATTACTTGAAGTAGCATTACAACCCATTCTTCTTTTCCCCACTATGCCACCTCAGATCAGACCCCGCCATATGCAAATCAGTCCTTTTTTGTTGGTGCTCCAATAGGAACAGCCCAGCCCAAGCTGCCATACCAGGTCCTCTTTGAACTGGTTAAAGACAAAAATGGTTCTGTCGGGTGAAGGAATAAATTGCTTTTGAGTGAAGGCTAGGTTAGCTCATAACACCATATAACCAATAAGAATGAGAAAACCTCTCTGACAACAGATATAGTTCAAAACTTTTATATAAGAAACAAAGTCACATTTAAACACCGGAATTACTTCATTCCATTTCAGTTTCAATCATATGTGAAAAGTGACTATTGGTGAGCAAAGTGAATAGTGCAACAAATTCAGTGACACTTATTTACAATTATATACAAAGTTTATACACGGAAAAATGGGCGGGGGGAAGGATTTTTGGCGGTCAGAGTTCTAAGTTAATACTCCAAGGAGACAGATGGTAACTGTGCCCGTTCCCGGAGGTTTCTTGACCAGTATTGTGCGTCGACATTTCGATCCTAGTGTGCCCCGATTGGTGGTCACGCGGATCTTTATCAAGACAGGGGGGAGGGGGGCCTGGAAGAGATTAAAAAAAAAAAAAGGGGGGTGTGTCAGAGAGGTATGGATCATTTATTTGTGCTGATACAATCTGGTGAGTGCATTATACTCACAGGGGGGGGTTCTGGATTCACAAGAGGCAAATGTCACACACTGTAGGGAAAGCCAATAAGTCGATCTGGGAAAAAGGTAACTAAAATCAGTCCATTTTCAAAAACTGACAAATCAAGCGTTTAGACAGGTGCTGTGTGGGAACATGCAATGCTTGCATGCAGGAAGTGATCACACCAGGAATCGAGTGATGTCCTGACACTCAAGTTATTGTTTATGTCAAATAAAATAATTTACCAGGAGAAACGGCATTAAAAATAACCAGCGCTCAGGGTTTGGTTTACGGGCTGCAAATTATAAAACCACCGGTCGTGCAGGATTATTAATTTACAAGCGCTCATGGTTAGGTTACAAGTTATATAAACGACCACCAGACGCGCATGAGGAAACAGCAACACTAAAGCGGAATTCGTGAGCTGACCAGTGCCTAAACCGGGTATGGGGAAAACATGCTTGTGTTCTGTTGCGAACACCCCTAGTGCTATTCAGATGGCTTACCCAAAGTGGAGAAACGCTTTTCAGAAGAGCAGGGTACCGGCTGTCATTGTTCGCGGTTGCTCGATCAATGGAGATACTGGGCGCGAGGACGTTAAGCACGTCGGTCGCATATCAACGCCGTGATGTCAGTGTGGTGCGTCATAGAGCCGGCGTTGTGCTAGGCCATCATTGGGTGAGAATGGCGGGCCCCTGGGTAACTAGGCAACGCGAATGCTGTTACCTGTCGCGCTAGGAACTGTGTCAAACGGCTGTTGGCGCGCAGGAAAGGATCGTGTGGTTTAGGGAACAAATATCAGTAATTCAATAATTCAGTGTGTGATTAAAAAACACATTCAACAGTAATTCAATACTTCAGTGTGTGATTAAAAGCACATTATAAGCGATCACAGAGTGGACAATGTTGCAATTAAGTGAAGCTGGAAAGGAAAAACACAAAATATAGAACATCATGCAGGTTTGTTCCAGCATATCATGGAAGAGCATACTACAACATATAGTTCAAGATTGATGAATAAACTCATGCTCATAATAGTCCCATTTGTTTAGAAATCTCCTCATGTTCGTTTAATCCCTGGCTTACAGAGTTCAGAATATGGATCCATGTACACTCCTTTCTATTAAGGGCAGAGGTAATGGAGCCACCACGTGGGTTCACATTGATTTTTTCAAGTATACGCCAGCGTATACTGTCTGGATCATGATTCTGGCTAACAAAGTGATCGACCATGGGGGCCCCCTGGACTTTACAGCGGATTCTACTCATATGCTGCAATATGCGAGTCTTAACCTTCTGTGTTGTTTGGCCCACATAAGGTTTTCCACATGGACACAGAACGATGTAAATGACGTTCGAGGTATTGCAATTTGTCAAGGAGGGCAATGTGTATGTTTTGTTGTGGTGTGAGAAAGATGGTCCATCAATGCATAGCGGGCATGCTTTGCATGTGCTGCATTTGAAGTGTCCTTTCACTGCAGGCAGGCCCAGTTGATCCCTCAGGGTGACTGGTTTTGGGGGTGCCAGAAATGCTTTTACCACGTTGTCCTTTATGTTCCGGCCTCTTTTGAAGGCAAATAACGGGTCTTCATTGGTATTGATCTCTGATGCAACCAGATTCCAGTATTTCTTTATTGTTTTCTTCATGATGTTGCTCTTGGAATGAAATGTAGTAACACAGACCAGATTGGGGGAGACCACTTTCTTCTCTTTTGGAGCAAGCAACTCCTCTCTTGGATAGTACCAGGCTCTTTTTTTGGCACGTTTGAGTAATCCCAATGGGTAGCCTCTTTCGCGTAGGCAGTTGGTAAGTGTCTCACACTCTTTGAAGAAGTCTGTTCTTTTTGTACAGTTGCGTCTCATACGTAAGTATTGCCCGAAGGGCAAGTTGTCACGTAGATTACGTGGGTGGTTAGAATCATATTTTAAGAGGGTGTTTCTCTCTGTAGGCTTTCTGTAGAGGTGACAAATGATCAGTCCATCCTCAACCTTAAATAGGAGATCCAGAAAGGCAATGTTCTTTTTATCGTAGTTCATCGTGAACTGGATATCGTTGCATCTGGTGTTCAGCCAGGTGAAGAAGTCTTTTAAATCAGCTTCAGTACCAGTCCATATCATGATCACGTCATCAATATATCTTTTCCATATTGATATTGAGTTGACGTATGGATTCCTTGCTGTGTATAGATGTTGTTCCTCATATTGGTCCATATATAGATTCGCTAGGCTGGGTGCATAGGTCGCGCCCATAGCCACTCCCTTGCATTGAATATAGAATTGCTGCTGGAAAACGAAATAATTGCGTTTCATCGCAATCTCCAAGAGATTGGTAAGGAAATCCGTTGGTATCCAGTGCGGCGATGGCCATTTATCAGTACATCACGTATGGTATTGATTGCCTCATTCTGGGGTATGGATGTGTATAATGAGGCAACATCCAATGTCACCATGAGTTGAGTGGCTTCATCATAGGGTTGGCCTTCCAGTAGTTGGATGATATGCATTGAGTCTCTCACATAAGATTTGGTTTCCGCTACCAATGGTTGGAGAAAATGATCTATAAATTGATTCACAGGTTCCAAAACGGATCCACAGCCGGAAATAATCGGTCTCCCTGGTGGATTATCCATCCTTTTGTGTACCTTTGGCAGGGTGTAGATGGTAGGAATGCGGGGTTCCTTTTTAATTAGGAAGTCTCTTTCAGGCTGACTCAGGAAGCCTTTTCTGACACCATCGTCCACCAAGGTCTCAATCAAAATTCTGATACTTGATGTTGGATCTCTCTTGGTTGGTTGGTAGCTTTCTTTTACGTCGAGTTGACGTTTGATTTCGGCCACATAATCATTGGTGTTTTGTAGTACCACCGCTCCTCCCTTGTCCGCAGCCTTGATGATGATAGAGGTATTGCTGCTAAGGCCTTTCAATGCAAGGTTTTCATCCTTCGTGATATTATATTTGATGTAATGCCTTTCCTCTAAGCTCATCATCACCTCTTGCATGACTATTTGTTCAAAAGCCAGTATTCGTTGGCTCATACAGTGGGCGCCAGGAGTGAAGGTAGACTGTGGTTTGAATGGCGTGGCTGCTGTTTTTGGGGTATAGTCGTTCTTGCCAAAGTGGTATTTGAGCCTAATCTTTCGGAAGAATTTTTGTAGTTCCAATTTAGTTGTGAAAGCATCTGGTCTGCTGGTAGGAACAAATGATAGTCCTTTACTGAGAACACTTCTTTTAGCCTCAGAGATGCAGTGGTTAGACAAGTTAATGATGGGATCTGTACGGGGAACGTTGATTTGGACAGAATCTTTCATCACAGCGGGATGTTCAACGACCGCTAGTGTTGGTTCTCCTCTGATTGTTGTTATGATTTCCTCTGAAGTATTCACAACATCTATTTCCCCAGTCGGTGTTTCTACCATCAATGTGTTGGTGGTATATTCTTCTCTGGTTTGAGTTATCATTTGATGGTTCGTTTCTTGGTGGAGATATCTTTCCCCAGTCGGTGTATGTCCCATCACTGTGTTGGTGGTGGTTTCTTCTCTGGTTTGAGTTACCATCTGTAGGTTTGTTTCCTGGTAGAGATTTCGCCATGTACTTACGGCTGGTAGAATCTTACTCTTGTGTTCCCTCTCGCCGCTCCTCTCGGATTGTTCCATGGTCTTCTCGCCGTCCAACCTTGATGGGCAGTGCCGCCTCGGTTGGATTGGCGGTAGCCTTGGTCTAAAAAATGCTCTGGGGCCTGAGGTGGTTGCCTGCTGGTAGAGGCTCCCTCTTGTTCGGATTCCGAGCCGCTCCCTGCTGATGAGTCAGAGAAAGTTGCGAACCTTCTAGGTCCTTGTCTGTTTCTATTTGTGAAGAAACCTTGGTCGTCTTGCTGGTAGTATTCGTCGGCAAGATAGGGATAAGTGACTTTTTTGTCGTAATTACGGATATCTTTGGTGAGTTTATCCAATTTTCTGTTTAATGTCATAGTGTTAAACTCAGCCAGAGTTTTTTCAGCTTTTTCCAATGCCTCTTTGGCGTTTGTAAGTGCCCCGTCTTCAAGTATCTCTTTCTTTAGATCCGCAATTTCTTGTGTTAGTTTTTTCACATAGTCTATGGCTGTCTCCACCCCTAGCACCATCCAGTGCCTGGAGCAGTTATTGGCCACAAAACTGAATCCTTTTTTTTTTTTTTTTTTATCTCTTCCAGGCCCCCCTCCCCCCTGTCTTGATAAAGATCCGCGTGACCACCAATCGGGGCACACTAGGATCGAAACGTCGACGCACAATACTGGTCAAGAAACCTCCGGGAACGGGCACAGTTACCATCTGTCTCCTTGGAGTATTAACTTAGAACTCTGACCGCCAAAAATCCTTCCCCCCGCCCATTTTTCCGTGTATAAACTTTGTATATAATTGTAAATAAGTGTCACTGAATTTGTTGCACTATTCACTTTGCTCACCAATAGTCACTTTTCACATACGATTGAAACTGAAATGGAATGAAGTAATTCCGGTGTTTAAATGTGACTTTGTTTCTTATATAAAAGTTTTGAACTATATCTGTTGTCAGAGAGGTTTTCTCATTCTTATTGGTTATATGGTGTTATGAGCTAACCTAGCCTTCACTCAAAAGCAATTTATTCCTTCACCCGACAGAACCATTTTTGTCTTTAATCATACCTACCCAGGTTCTGAGGGACACAGGGTTACCCCTTTTTGGTAAAAACCCTCTTTGAACTGGAGCACAAGCAATTCAAGACTGGTTTCACCTTGATTGGGGCTTTTCGGTCAGGTGTAGCTTGGTTTCAGTGCACAGTGAGCAGGGGACCCACGATTTGGCACACCGTTGGCGACTTAAGGTGGTACCTCAAACACGCAAATGGTGATGGAGGATGCTTGCAATAGGTCTAACCACTGTAACTTTTGTCATAACCTTACAAATTCTATTTACCATGTTTTTTGACATACCCCAACTATTAACAACCCTTTCACCACCTTTGAATGGCTGATTCCACAACTATGTTGTGAACTTTCAATTTTAAGGAGTTTACACAACAGAACAGGGGATTTGAATAAAAGCAAGATGGCAGCCCATTGAGGTGGTCCGCGCAGCACTTTGATTCGTGGTTGAATAACAAATGAACTTACTTAATAGGTGGTCATGGCCTTGGATACTCTAACCAGTGCTCACCCAGCCTTTGAAGGCTGCTCCTGACTGTTGCTGATTCTGAGAAGCTTGTTTGCCTTTCGGCAGTTCGCCCCACTGTTTTTTCATTATTCTGTTTGCACTTCAGTAGAACAGATGGATCAAAGGCCAGAGCCGCACAAAAAGGGAAAACCGCTCACACCTCTGTGATGTCCATACCCGGGCTGACCGAGGAAATGAGGCTACAGGGGCCAACATCAAGTCAAGGTGGAAGATGGATGATGTGCTCTTTGAGACCCGAAGGTGGAATCTGTTCCAGAAAGGAAGAGGAGAGGCGGGGTCAACATCAGTCAATGCCCAGCAACTTGATGATGCCGGAGCTCCTGGCTGTTAAACAAGTAGATCTGCAACTGCAGGGGATGCCCAGATTGGCAGGAGCAAGCGGTTTTGAATACGGCAACCACAGCTAAATTGGATGGTCCGGATGGCAAGGTGTCATCGGAGGCTAGGATTCCCTCCCCCCATGATTAAGGTATGGGAGTGTTATCCCCTTTTTGCCCTCCTGGCTTACCTAAGGGACCGAAGGAGGTTGCTGGCATACCTGAATTAGCCAAGATCGAGTTATCATCAGGGATGTCATTTGAGATGTCATCAGTGATGTCATGAGTGATGTCACTGACCATGTCATGAGTGATGTAATATGTTACGTCATCAGCAGTGCATTGCGGGCTCGCAAGTTATAGTTAGCTGAGGTAACTATAACAGAGGAATTTCAAAGGTTTTGTATGAGAGAAATGTTCAGCTAACTATAACGTGTGAAACCTATGGTTTTTTCAATGAATTTCTAAGATTTTTTAAATGCTAATTCCTAACTATAACGTGTGTGAAACCTATGGTTTTTTCAATGAATTTGCAAGGTTTTTTAAATGTTAATTCCTAACGATAACGTGTGTGAAACCTATGGGTTTTTCAGTGAATTTCAAAGGTTTTGTAAATGATAATTTATAAATGTATTAATTATTATGTATTTCTATAGACTATAGAACAGGTTGAGATTGAGGCTCGGAGATTTGGCCAGGTCTCGGGGTACGCGCTGAACACCTCTAAGACGCAGATAATAAAGAACCAGCAGGCGGATTGTTCTGATCATCAGGTGGTCCAGGCAGAAGTATATTTGGGGGTAACTATTACCTCTGAGTTAGGTACCTTAGTTGAAGAGAATATAACGCCAATAATGGCCAAAGTGAGGAAGGACTTAGATAGACTTCAGAACTTGCATCTCTCAATTGTGGGCCGTACTAATATTGTGAAGATGATGATCCTACCCAAGTTCTTATATATCTTTAGATCAATCCCACTACTTTTTGAAGCCAAGTGGTTCAAAAGTTTATTTCACATGATTACCAGATTCATCTGGGCCAAGGATAAGACAAGGAGAGCTCTGAGATTTATGGCACTTCCCAGGGCTAGAGGAGGGTGGGCGCTGCCAGATCTAAAGCTTTATTACTGGGCAGCTGCATTACAGTACATGGCAGGCCTACTGGGGGGAGGTGAGGCAGAGGGGCAGGATGAGTTTGGCACCCTAGCAATATATGGCTTAGTTATGGGGGCAGAAGCGGAGAACTTATTTTTGAAGTACAATGATACGAGTTATTTTGAAAGGACACGATTCAAGACGATCCTAGCAGCACATAGCATCTGGAAAGCATTCACGAAGAGATTTGGTCTTGGGAAATACAATGCATACACTAGAATGAGTGCTGACCCTACTTTCCCCCAAGATGTCTTTTCGGACTCTGTATTTAGAGAATGGGGGAGGCAGGGGATAACGATGATTGGTGACCTTATGGGCCCACAAGGAACGATGCAATTTTCGGAGTTACAGACAAAGTATGGTTTAGAGTCGAGACAATTTTTTAAATATTTAAAAGTGAGAAGTTATATAGCCACAAAGAGGGGTGGCCCGGCAGGATTTGGAAAAAACCCAATCATGGAGATCATTCAAGCTGGCTTAGACTGTACGATTAAGAGGTTTTATTCCGAGTTGATAAAATCTAAGCAGGATGATATGGAAAGGAGTGCGGACAGATGGGCAACGAAGTTAGTCATAGGGGAAGAGTGCTTCTACCTCTCACTGGATATGGGGCAGAGTATCCTGTGTTCAGCGCCTCTCCAGGCACAACACTATAAAGCCGTGTATCACCTATATTATACGCCTGCGAGAATCGGGAGGGACATCGGGAATTAACTGCCCTAGATGCGGAAGCTCAGAGGCCGAATTAGCACATATCTTCGCAACATGCATTCACTTGCAATCAACACAAAAAAACATCGAGGCGTTTCTGCAGAGGTCACTAGGAATAGAGATCACTTTGACTCCCTTGATAATACTCCTTGGGGTCAATAATACTGACAGACAGATGAAAGGCTGATATTTTATCTTTGTCGCCATGGCAGTCTTGAGGCTATGCATAGCCTCAGCGTGGCTCGATCCTTTACCTCCGACATATCACCAATGGCTAGCCAAACTATTATCGATATACAATTTAGAGATTGCAATCTATGCAAGAAAGGGAAAAAAGGTAAGAAAGCTAGGCGAGCAAATCTGGGAACCTATCAATCTGTGGAAAGAGGGAAATACCGATTAGTTTGTGATTTAGATACATTTGACCATTTTCTTTTTTTTTGTCTCTCTTCTCTTTCAATGTTGATATAACTGTAATATAATATAAGAGTACTGCAGAATGTGATGGATGTAACCACAATTTGTGAATTCGTAGTTTTTGCTTATTCTCTTTTGTATGTAAAAAAGGGGAAAAATGCTTAATAAAAATATTTAAGGAAAAAAATTATTATGTCTTTCTTTTTATACTCATTTCTTATATTTTTAATATACATATTTATATTTATTTTATTTTTTAGATTATATTTCATATTCTTATTATAAAATAATAACAAAACTAAATTGCAAAGGAATTTTTGGATTAATAATTGCTTGACGTCGGTTGCAAGTATAACACAGCTCCACCAATGCTCATGGGGCTCTATGCTCACAATGCTGTATCAATCCTTACACCTGCTTCAAGCATGTGCAAGGTTTTGACGCAGCATAATCTCAAAAGTGACTGAATGAAATGTTATACATTTCACTCAGTCACTTTTAGAAGGCGTTTCTGCACCCCCTTCTGCACAAGAAAGCCTCTTCTGGCGCAGTGCTTTACAATGTAATCCACCCTCCAGATGTGTCACATTTTTAGTAGCACACACCATGGCGCATCTTTTGCACCACCGCTGTGTCACAAAAGTGACGCAACGGCTGTGTAAAAGAGGCACAAGGGGATTGTAAATCCGCCCCTAACACATACAAATTCACCCAGGCAGTTTCACCAGCAGCGCAAATTGAAGCATAGATTTGTAACATATTTATGTACATATGTTACATTCAAGTGCTTCGGACATTCTACAGTATACTATAGATAAACACCTTATAGATTTATGCTGTAGCAGTTCCTTATAGTTCTGCACTTTCACATTATCCATACACTAGCAACATATTCATTCATTCATTTATGAACTACACATTAATTCTGACAAACATTTACACACTAACATAGAAATATAGTTCTTTCTTTGACCAGTGAAGGTAGTTCTAAAAAGAACTGTTTTTTTTTTGTTTTTAATTTTTTATGTGTTTTCTCAACAAATTCCAAGCGGAACAAAAGAATGAATAAAAGAACAACTAATGTAGAGGACAGCAATGATCCTGCATCCTGCGTTTCATCAAGTCTATAGACTGTTCCCCTTAACACAAATGTTTATCGCAATAAATGCATAGAATTTTAACTTTAGCAAAGTCAGAATCAATATGTGGGTGTGGACTGCTTGCTGAAAATCCTGCTGCCGCAGTTGATGTGCTTGGTGTAGCAGCAGGTGGGTTCTCGTGCAACCTCCGTCTTGCAGCTCGAGCAAAGTTCTTGGGGTGCAAATTCTTCACGTGTTGCACCATATTTGCTGTGCCAAAGGAGTATTTTTTACATGGATCACCCCTTGAAAGAGTTGTTTCGCAAATTTTACAAGTTACTTTTGGAGCATTAAACTTTTTTTGACCTTCTGGAAACGTGAAAAACTTCCAAATTAGAGCTTCTTTCCTCTTCTTTTTACGTTCTTCAGGAATGAAATGTCCCTCTGAAGAACTGCTGCAAGATGACTCCATTGCTCTTATTATTGTGATCTTCCTTCTATTTGAGAAGATTCTCAGAACAAATGCTTCTTCTTAGAAAGTTAAAGTCGAATAATTATAATGGGACAGAACTTTCAACAGTCACAATAAGAAAAGTTATGAACCAATCAAATCTCTACTTTTTAAGTCACATGGCTTTGCGTACGCTTATGATGCGCTTGCGCAGCTCTTTCAATACGAGTACGCATGATGTTCTACCGCAATTTATATAATTCTTTTTAAAAGTAATATATGATTATTACAAGTATTTAAAAAAATGTACAGTCATACCTAATGTCTACCCTTAGTATGTACATTAAATACATACATGTTTTAAACCAAGTAGAAACATAGCCCCCTTTCGCGTACAGAAAGCCGTACATGACGTCACACCGAAGCTTTAAAGTGCCGCGTAACGTCAAAGCATATGCGCGGATACACGCTGAGTATGATAAGCAGTACAAACTATGGTGCGATCACCCTCTCAGTGACAAATCAGAGCTCAGAGCGCACTTAGGAGAATGATTAGAAGTGCTGACTTATTGCAGGTCCGATTCTGGGCCTGCCTCTGCGTACATTATAACACCGCCCCCATCTCTCTCTGTTGTTAATTGTTGGTGCACACACTCATACTTGCACATGCGCGGTGTCTGCAGCCAATCAAAGATCTTGTATTTATATTGTCAAGACAGTACCTAATTTTATTGACCAACATTTTCAGATCATCCAATCAAATATGTTTTTCAAACCAGTATCACATCTTTATTTTAACTGCCTTTCATTTTGAAACATAGCTCATTCAGCTACAGACTTCTCCTATCTGCTACTGCTGCTTCACTTCAAAATGGTTAGAGTGTGGCTTGTGAGCTATAGCTTTGTCTTTTTAGTTAGGGAGGCTGCTAGAAAAAAGTGGTACTGGCAGGGACTTGGGTTTGGCTAATGTGAACATTACTTGGATTGGCCAGGGAGAGTTGAAGTGGCCTCAATTGCTGCCTTTGGTTGAGACCATTGTGGATTCCCAACAGACTGACCTCATGATTGTGCACTGTGGGGCAGTGACCTAGGTAAACTGGCTGGTATAGGACTGGAAGTCCTAAAGAATGATACCTTTGTACAATTATTGACACTTTTACCTCATACTGTCTTAGTGGACTCCAAAATATGTCAAAGAGAGAAATGAAAGTGGTTTAATTAATTCTGTCCATAGATTGACAAAGCCAGTGGACATGTTAATACAATTGTTTATGCATTCCTCATAGACCACAGAATGGGCTCTTTTTACAAAAACAAACTGTGTTTTCACATGCATGGAATCTATAGAAATGATATTGTTCACTTTACAGATGAAGGCAAGAGGGAGTTTCTCAGCAGCCTGAAACTCTGCATCCGGACTAATGTGTAGCTGTCATGTATTCACAATGAACATAAAGACTCTTGTCATAGCCTTCCTATTGTCCAAAATGTTGTTCATTTTCTTCATAAATAAATGTATTCCTATGTTTTTAAACATTCGCAACATCGAGATGATCCTGAATCATCACAAATATGCAAAATAAAAGCAGACATTCAATAGCCACCAGCACATTCAAAATTCATAACTATAAATTACATATTCTGTGACTCAAACTAAGTTCATCACTATCTAAATAACTCTATAAAAACATGTATCACTCTCTGAGACAGTCTGTAAATGTGTGTATCAGAGTTTGAGTGGCTCTGTCAGTGGCTGCATACCTGTCTCAGAAGCTATGTCAGAGGGTGTGTGAGAGTTTGTCTAGATCTATGAGAATGTGTCTCAGTGTCTGAATATGTATGTGAGTGAGTGCCAGAGTATCTAAGTGGTTTTGTGAGTGGTTGTAAGACGCAGATAATAAAGAACCAGCAGGCGGATTGTTCTGATCATCAGGTGGTCCAGGCAGAAGTATATTTGGGGGTAACTATTACCTCTGAGTTAGGTACCTTAGTTGAAGAGAATATAACGCCAATAATGGCCAAAGTGAGGAAGGACTTAGATAGACTTCAGAACTTGCATCTCTCAATTGTGGGCCGTACTAATATTGTGAAGATGATGATCCTACCCAAGTTCTTATATATCTTTAGATCAATCCCACTACTTTTTGAAGCCAAGTGGTTCAAAAGTTTATTTCACATGATTACCAGATTCATCTGGGCCAAGGATAAGACAAGGAGAGCTCTGAGATTTATGGCACTTCCCAGGGCTAGAGGAGGGTGGGCGCTGCCAGATCTAAAGCTTTATTACTGGGCAGCTGCATTACAGTACATGGCAGGCCTACTGGGGGGAGCTGAGGCAGAGGGGCAGGATGAGTTTGGCACCCTAGCAATATATGGCT